>NC_030679.2:138760994-140244842 GCF_000004195.4 Xenopus tropicalis | reverse complement strand
GCTGGAGCCAGGTGAGAGGCTGCTGCTCGGCAGGATGGGGCTTGAGAAGGCAAAATGCCATTAGCAGCATTAAGGTGACCGTGCCCCATATTGCTCATAATCCTCTCAATATCCCCCTATCTAGTAGACAAGTCTGTCGACTCTCAGCCCCACCAGGAGGCGGATTCCTCTCCTCGCGCCACAAACGAGATTGTCCTGCGCAGAGCCAGGCACCAACACCTGTCCGGGGACACCGAGAGGAGGAGAACCGGCGGGAAAGTCATCAAGTCGGCATCGACCACCGCCCTGTCTGTCATGATCCCTACAGGTATGGCTCTAAAGGGAATTCTCTTTCAATGATGAGTCTAATGGTCTGTGCAGCACATAATCCAACATGGCCCACTCTCTCCTTCACAGTTGAACAGCACAGCAGCTCTCCCCTGGTCAGCCCCATGTCCCCCCGCTCTCTGTCGTCCAATCCCTCCTCCCGGGATTCCTCTCCGAGCCGCGACTACACGCCGGCAGTGAGCAGCCTCCGATCCCCCATTTGCATCCAACGCTCCGGGAAAAAATACGGTTTCACCTTGCGGGCCATCCGGGTGTACATGGGGGAAAGTGATGTGTACAGCGTGCAGCACATTGTCTGGGTAAGTAGGAGTGAAAGGGACAAATGTGTGTCTTTTTCTGCTTGCCTTTAGCACAGGGGTGGGCAAACTACGGCCCGCGGGGCCCGTTGGTCTTTTTAATCCGGCCCGCGGAGGATTGGTGTATCTCGCCTTTCCTAACAGAGACCGCAGTCCGCAATCCTCTGTCTTTCAGAAAATCCCGACTCCGCAAGTCTCATCACGCGAGACTTGTCGTCTAGACTGCGTGTAAGCGCAGTGACGCAGAACCTAGGGGACTGACGAGCGGAGTTGGCGTTGGCCCGGCCCGTCTGTCAGATTTTAAAAGTCAATGTCGCCCCTGAGCCTAAAAGTTTGCCCACCCCTGCTTTAGCAGCTTCCTTACTGCTTTCCTGTAAACTCCTCCTTATCTGTAAACTTGAGACACAGGATACAGCTGAGGCAAGGGAGGGACTTGTGGCCCCTGAGCCTAAAAGTTTGCCCACCCCTGCTTTAGAAGCTTCCTTACTGCTTTCCTGTAAACTCCTCCTTATCTGTAAACCTGAGACACAGGATATAGCTGAGGCAAGGGAGGGACTTGTTTAAACAGAGCTCATTATTTCTGTTTATATACATCCTCCTGACAGATGTTAGGGATCTCTTAATGCTTTATAATAAAAAAGATGGATTTTCTTTTGCACCGTAATTAAAAGAATAAGCTGGAGAAAAGCTCTGCCCCCTGTTTAACCATGAAGACATTTTCCTTCCTACTCCATCTTATAGACTTGTTTTTTCTCCCCCCTCTCTGACGCTAGCACGTGGAGGAAGGAGGGCCTGCCCATGAAGCGGGTCTCTGTGCCGGGGACCTCATTACACACATTAACGGGGAGCCGGTGCACGGCCTGGTGCACACTGAAGTTGTGGAGCTGATTTTAAAGGTAAGGTTTCCCAGAATCCTTTTGGAAAGCAAAGCTTGCGTGCATTCTGTTGTCTATGAATAATTTTGTGCTCCAATCTAAACGTTCCCCCGTTGTATTCCTGTAGAGCGGTAACAAGGTGTTAGTAACCACCACCCCCTTTGAGAACACCTCGATCCGAACCGGCCCAGCCAGGAGAAGCAGTTATCGATCCAAAATGGCGCGGAGGAACAAGCGGATCGCTGGGAGAGAGGGGCAGGAGAGGTGAGAGGGTGTAGAAAGAGACCTGGAATACAGAACCCCAGGTTCTGGGAATGTGTCCAAAGCAGAAATGTGGGTGGTGTGGCTAAGAATCTGGTGGTATCTCCCTTTTATCACTGTAATCTCCCTTGGTTTGACCTCATTCTTATTCTTATGGCTTGGCATTCATCTTGATTCTTCATCACTCCCATCCATTGCCCTTTACACCTTCTCTTCCCCCTTCCATCCAACAGTAAGAAGCGGAGCTCTCTATTCCGTAAGATCACCAAGCAATCCAATCTTCTGCACACCAGCCGTTCCCTCTCCTCTCTGAGCCGCTCCCTCTCCTCAAGTGACAGTCTTCCAGGATCACCCACTCACAGCCTCTCGGCCCGTTCCCCGACCCATAGCTACCGCTCCATGGACTCTGCTTACCTTGGTAAGAACGATGTCTCCTAGTTTCTTGTTGCGAGTGCAGTGGTGGAGTCATAGTGGTCTATAGAGGGTCAGTCAAGGTCTGAATGGGTTTAGGCAAGTGAAAATGGTCTGAGTGGGGTCAGGCCTCTTCCAGTGGGTGCTGCTAGGCTCTGAAAAGCTGGGGATACCAAGGCACTGGGATCAGTAGCACATACATTCAACCCCTTGTGGACTCGAGATATCAAAGGGGGAGGTAGAGCTGTAGGAAGGGGTAAAAGTCCTTACCCCATATGAGTTTAATTCTTAAGGTGGCCATACACCTTCAGATCCGCACGCTTGGCGATGTCGCCAAGCGAGCGGATCTTCTCCCGATATCTCCCACCTGCGGGTGGGCGTTATAGGGAGAACCCAGGCTAATTTGATCGTTTGGCCAAATGATCGAATTATAACGATGGATATAGGCAAAGTCGGTTCGGGGACTGCATCATGAGCCTCTGCAGTCCCCGATGCGACTAGATTTTCTAACCTGCCCGATCGAGATCTGTCCAATTTCAGGCCGGATATCGGTCGGACGGGCCCGTCGGTAGTGCCCATACACGGGCCGATTAGCTGCCGAATCTGTCCTATATCCTATATCGGCAGCTAGAATCGGCCCGTGTATGGGGATCTTTACTGTTACTGAAGTAAGTGAGAGCTTAGGCACATAAAGGGTTTCGTCTTTGAAGGTCTGTGTTTGGGAAGATGTTAATAATGGGGTGATTCTGTATTGTAATTCTCGTTTTTCTCTGATCCCTTCTTTTAGGTGCTTCTTCGCAGGGCAGTTCCCCCTCTTCCAGTACCCCTAATTCCCCTGCACCACCACCTCCTGCCTCAGCCTCTTCCTGTGCGTCAGCCTCCTCCTCCTCCACCACTCCTGCTCCCCCCTCCCCACACATCCGACCCAGCACCCTGCATGGCTTATCTCCCAAACTGCACCGCCAGTATCGCTCAGCGCGATGTAAATCTGCGGGTAATATGCCCCTCTCTCCCCTTGCACACACCCCTTCCCCTACTGCAGCTGCCTCACCCCCTCTCCTACCAAGTCACAGCATTGGCAGCAGCCTGACCACTCAGAGCTTTCCCCCAAAACTGCATCCATCTCCACCAGTGTCACGCCCTCGCCCAAAGAGCGCAGAGCCTCCACGGTCCCCACTTCTTAAGAGAGTGCAGTCTGCAGAGAAACTGGGTGGGGGAGGAGGTGGTGGGTCACCCAGAAAACAGGAGCCGGGAGGGGGAGGAACAATAGAGGGAGATTTAGCAGAAGCCATTGGTGTGAGGAGCCAGCCAGTAAGGAGAGTGGGTAGGCAGGAGTCTCCTCGCAGTCTTTGTGGAGGGGAAAATATGATAGGAGAGAACTTTGAGAGGCTGGAAGGAGAAGGAGCGATAGGACTATCGCCGCTAGGAGACAGTCTGAAATGTAGTGAGGGTAAAGTCCAAGCAGCCGTTAAGGTTGGAGTAGGATCAAGGACTACTCCCCCATTTTCTCCCCAAGAACCTCCAGCCGCATCAACTGCAGTCCTTCCCCCCCAAAGTGACCCTTCCCTTGCTATGGTAGGAAGGTGCCAAGTGAAAACCCTAAGTCCTGTACAAGAACATGAAGGTAGAAGGGGGGAAGGAGAGGACGGGGGAGCAGAGGGAGAGGGAAGAAAGGGAGATTATGAGGAGGAACAAGGAAGAACAAGAGAACAATGGTACTTAGAGGTGGTAGAAGAGTTGACTACAGTAGGGAAAAGCAGCATGCATGCTGGGAGTAAAGCGACTCCCTCTAACCTCACAGCCGACTCTAGTATCTACCATTCCCACTCAAATAAGAGTAAAGTCGCTGTGGTTGACTCTATGAAGAGCACACCCTCTCACCCTACAGGTACAACTCTGGAGCAGTCTCTTTCTTTGAAAGGGATTAGATCTGATGCCGACTCTAAAAAGGGGCAAGATCCTAAAAACTGCCAGATTACTCCTCTTCTTCCCGTAAGGGAGGGCCTAAATGTTGAACCAATTCAAAATGGTTCTACTCACCCTCCTGAACTTTCCCACGTGGCCAAGGAGCAAAGTATCGACCATCTAAAAGGTCCATCATCTTCTGGCCAACAAATGAAAAGCACTAGCACTTTCCTACCTACTCAGCTTCACCCAACCACTGGTAGAAAGCTGGAGGCTGATAATGTAAGTAGGCATTTACTCTGTACAGAGGGTACAAAGTATGGTCTGATTAAACCAACAGATTCTCTGTCTATTAGTATTAAAGGGGAGAAGGCCAGTTTAGCAAAAAGCCCCCAGGATGATCCAGTAAAGGCCGCTGATCATACTACTGGGGTGCAAGGACCTGCTCCTGCAAAAGGACCAGCAATTTCACCTGTAAATATTAAAATCGGCAGAGAAGGATCTGAACAGACAAGGGTGACCACTACTGACCCAACTATTAATAGGCTGAGCGAAACACAAACTAATCAGAGACCTGCAGCTGCCACTGGTCTTGCTAGCAATATGGTACTTAGGGAGATGGAGAAGAAGGAAGAGTTCAGTTCAGCCCAGAATATAAAGAAACCAAGTGGAGCAGAATTAGAACAGAAGCGGGTGGCCATTGTAGTCCCGATTGTAACTAGACCCAGTGATGTAAAGGCTGACACAACAAGGGTAGTATCTGCTCCCCTGACTGTTAATAGACCTGCCGCAGGAGAGAGTGACCAAGCAAAAGTGACCACTGTTACCCCAACTATTGATAAAGTCAGTGGCCCAGAAAGTGCCTCTGCCAAGGTGACCGCCGTTGCCTCAATGAGTAGCGCTAACAAAGCTGTTAATGAACCACCAAGCCTGTTCCCCGATAATAAAGTAGCCGACTCCAATCAAATAAGGTTCTCGTCACAGAATAACAAGGGCGCGAGAGAATCAGAAAGTGACCAGATAAGGGCAACGGGCAATATTCCCGTTATTAACCAGACCGCTCAAACAACGGTTCCTTCCCCAACACCCACAAATGGCCAAGGACCCCCTATAATTATCCGAGTTAGTGGGGTTCCATGTGATGCCCAGGGCGGGCTGTGTCCTGAGAAACCTTCCAGCCCCCAAAGAGCGCCCACCACTACCAGCCAACCCCCTTCTTAATCAGAAAGGGTCACATGACGCTGTCAGGATGCAAATAGATTCTAACGATCCCGTTCGGTTATTCCTCCATATCCGGAGGGTGGAAAAGGGATATAGAAAGCGCCGTTGCCCCCCCCCCCCCCCTTTGGGATACTTGACTTGAGCCTTATTGCCCCCCCTCCAGCAGATTCTTATAGTAGCGGGGGTTGCACAGGGGTGTTTGTGTGTGTCTGTGTGTATCCGTGTGTCCGTGTGTTTGTGCTGTGCCTTAATTGTTAATTAGTATGGAGAAAAATTAACCGCACACACGCTAGATACTAAAGAGCTGATTGGAACGACCGTCGCAAGGAACAGAGGAAACGAGGGGAGGCTCTGCGGGACACGCCCTCTGCATGACATCACCGCCCTCTCCTGACTCTGTGCTCTAGAACCTCCCAGCGTATGACATCATCGGCCGACTTATTGTGTCATCCCCTGGGATATGATGCCATCAGCCTGTGCCACGCCCGGTTATGCCACGCCTGTCTTACCTTCATATAGAAGCATACGTCTATACATAAATATGAAATATATTTATCTGGACACACTATATATATAGATATATATATATAAATATATAGTATAAATATCGTCTATGGGGCTCCACTATTTCTATGCAAGATTTACGGTAGTGTCGGCCCCGCCAGTGCCTCTGGGTTCGTCCTGGCTCACTATGGGCACTGCAGTGGGGATTTCGTGAATTATTGGCATTTTTTTATTTATTTACTTGTGTATTTTTTTTTATATTAATGCTGTGCCCCCCCTCCTTTTTCTCCTTACACCCCACGCCCCCCTAGCACCCCAAAGAATTAGCACCGCCCTACTAAACTTCCAATTGATTGTTTTTGGGGCTATTTCACTGGGAAAAGAAACTTTTTTCATGAAAATTTGGGTGAAATTTGGTGAAAAACAGAAAGAAAAATGTTCCGACCCGATTCTGAAAATTTCTGATTGAACCTGAGAAATCTGTCACGTAATAAAATGGTTTTTATAAGCTCCATGCAACTTGTACACGATCCGTCGGGCGGAAGGGAAAATGTATTGGGAAATACGGGATTAGAATGGAAATGTCACGGGGAAAAAAATGCAAAATTCGTGAAAATCCAAACTCGTTTTTTTAGTTATTTTTAAGAATATGCTGTTTGCGTCCATGCAGTTTGTCGATTTTTCCTTTTTGAAAATGAAAATGATTTTGATTTTTTTAATGAAAGAGTCACGGTTGGTAAAATGCACCTTTTTGGAATGTGTGTTTTTTTTAAAAAAGGGACGTTTTTTGTTTTTTTCCGTTCTGGAAAATGCTAATTGCTGGCATTTATGGCAACTGGCGGTTTTCAGTCGATCCCATACCCCCTCCGCATTCCAATTGGTAGATTTTAGTTTTTTTTCTTTATGAGAATAATAATGAAAAAGTAACTGTTGATAAACTCCAATTTCCCCCCCAGGAAATACTGACAGTTGCGATTTTGCGGGTTTCAAGAGATTCCGTATACTCTGGATTTAACTTTGTAGTTTTTAGTGTGAATTTTCTAAAAATGAAAATGATTAAGATAAGATGAAAATGATAATAACTGTAACTCCAGGGTCGGACTGGGAAAAAACCCGGCGGGCCCCGGCGGCCCAGACCCATTCTCTGTTGCCGCTTCCCCTGGCCGCCAATGTCCTCCCCTGACGCGTTTCACTTACGCTCACTCAGGAGAGGATGGGTGACGGGGTTGGGGGCGGGGGCCCCTGCGGGTGACACTGCTGGTGGAGGCCCGGTGGACCCTGCACCCCCAAGTCCGACCCTGTGTAACTCCCTCCCCCTCCCTAGAAAATAACTGGTTTGCGTTTTGCAAGAGATTTTGTTACCTCTGGAGTTAGTTATAGAGGTTATAGAATGGCCAGTTCTAAGCAACTTTTCATTTGGTCTTTATTATTTATTTGTAATAGTTTTTGCCTCTTTCTTCTGACTCTTTGCAGTTTTAAAATGGGGGTCACTGACCCCAGCAGCCAAATCCTATTGCTCTGTGAGGCTACAATTTTATTGTTATTGTTACTTTTTAGAACTTATTTTTCTATTCAGCCCCTCCCCGATTTATATACCTGTCTCTCATCCAAGCCACTCCCTAGTTGCTAAGGTAATTTGAACCCTAGCAACCAGATAGCTGCTGAAACTTCACACTGAAGAGATGCTGAACAAAATTAAAAAACTACAAATAATAAACAATGAAGACCAATTGCAATTTATCTCAGAATATTACTCTCTACATCAAACTAACCGTTAACTCCAAGGTGAACAACCCTTTTAATGCTACCAGTTTGCTTTTTCAAAAGATTTCGTACCTCCTGGACTTAATATTTTATTTTTTTTTCTCTCTCTCTTTTCTCTTTTTTTTAAATCTTTAAATAATTCTGTATTCAAGTAAGGACTGAAAGGTACATTTAGTATTAAGAAAATGGAATTTAATTTAAAAAAAAAAAAAATGAACAGTTGCGGAAATCTTTTTGTTGGATGATTTTTGGAAAATCCTTTTTATTTCCCCTTAGAGAATTCTAACTGCTGGGCTGTAAGCAGTAAGCTGTTTTGGGGGGTTTTATATTTTTTTTATTAGATTTTATATTATTCTAACATTAAAGGGAAAGTATATTCACCAAAATAAGGAAAACTTTTTCTTTAAAAAGTAGAAGTGCCATTTATTATAGTGTTGTTTTTACCGTTGGCTTTTGCCCTTAATAATACAGTTGTGCGTCCATTTTCATTTTATTTTTGTTCTCTCTTTACCTCCCCTTGCCAACAATTCCAGCTAAATGCCTTATTTTGTGGTCTTATTAATCCCAGTAATGTCACCGCAGATTTCCATATTCTTATACAGGGTCGGAATGGGCCCCGGCGGCCCAGACCCGATCCCTGTTGCCGCTTCCCTGCCGCCAATGTCCTCCCCTGACGCGTTTCACTAAAGTTGCCCATACACGGGCCAATAGTAGCTGCCGATATGGGTCCCTTAGACCGATTCAGCAGCTTATTGGCCCCTGTATGGGCACTACTGACGGGCCTGGCCGACCGATATCTGGCCTGAAATCGGGCAGGTTAGAAAATTTAGTCGGATCGGGGACCATATTGGCTCGTTGATGAGGTCTCCGAACTGACTGCCCCATTTCCGTCATTTTAATTCGATCATTTGGCCCCAGGGCCAAACGACCGAATTATCCCGAATTCACCCGATAACGCCCACCTGTAGGAGGGGATATCGGGAGAAGATCCTAACGTGTAGGGCCACCTTTACGCACGCTCAGGGTAGGATGTCGGGTGGGTGAAGCTGCTGGTGGGGGCACCTTGGGGGGTGTGGGGCCCCTGGGCCAGCAGCCCCCATGGGCCCTGCACCCCCAGTTTGACACTGTTCTTATATAATGTCTTTATTCTTAAGCAGCCATTTCATACAGTCAATTAGTGTTAATCTTCCGCCCCTTGCCATGGGCCCGGGGCTGGGAGGACAGCAATTAGCCAACCCCACTAGAGGATATATAATATTAATATTTATTCCTTAGTGCATAGAGATGAAACAACCCTATTTATTTTTCTAATCGACATACAAAATATCTAAGTGAAATATAAAAACTGTATCCGTAATATTTTCATATTTCCACAAAGTAAAATAGTATTATATCGGTGTAGAATACAACATATATATTATTCAGATGATGATGATGATGGCCTTATTTATATTGCACTGTGTAGTTTGTGTTTTATTGGGGAGGGTTGTTGTATGGCCGATCCCTACACGCCAGGGAACGTGGCACTCGCTGTAGCTCAGGGTTGGATATTGCTTTATGTGGCTATGGGGTCCCACAGTTCTAACTGAATGATAATGTGAAGGCCAAGGTTGAAGGACGTTGTCCCAGGGTTTAAGAAGGTAGGGCAAGATGGCCTCTGAGAGCTATCCAAGAACATATTCCTCCTCTTCATCCCATTCATTTATTGAGCTTGACTTATTTCCTTGAATATACTTTCTCTTTAACACCCGGTTGATACGTAAATTCTTAATAAAACTGGTTGGGTGGGTTGGAATACGTGGTGAGTTTTTTGCCCCAGATTCTCTGTGCTGGTTGCTATGGCTGATTTTTGGTAGCACCGTGTATAATAATAATAGCAAAGTACCACTGCTTGTCCTCAACACAAGGAGCAGGGATGCAGATGAGCCAAAGATCCATCTGCTGAAATCCTATTCTGAGATACCGATTGCCATTGGCTGTTTGTAAATTAAACCGCAATTGGCTAATCACATGTGCAAGTAGAAGCCAATAGGCTGCTTCCTCCCCAGCAGTGGAATGAGTCGGAAGGGGGAGGAGCAGCAGATAGTGGTGGGCAGGTCTTGCACAAATGGAACACTATCACTAGTAGGGATCCGTGCGCTTTATCAATCCGTTGTTCTTCCCCGTCTCGCATTAGGTGCAAATTAACTGCCTGTTCTGACTTTTGTTGATGTAACTGAGTGATAAATGAGTCTCTGTGAAAATTCTGTTGCACACATGTACAATAAAAAGATGGTTGTGCTTTTTATAATAGTTGCAGCACTGCTTGACTTGTTTTCCTTTCCCAAAAATGCTTGTGCCTGTGTGTCTAATGGGCGGGGTTACTGGAATAAGGAGTTACAGGGACAATAAGGCACTCAGGGGCGGGGTTACTGGAATAAGGAGTTACAGGGACAATAAGGCACTCAGGGGCGGAGTTACTGGAATAAGGAGTTACAGGGGCAATAAGGCACTCAGGGGCGGGGTTACTGGAATAAGGAGTTACAGGGACAATAAGGCGCTCAGGGGCGGGGTTACTGGAATAAGGAGTTTCAAGGACAATAAGGCGCTCAGGGGCGGGGTTACTGGAATAAGGAGTTACAGGGACAATAAGGCGCTCAGGGGCGGGGTTACTGGAATAAGGAGTTACAGGGGCAATAAGGCACTCAGGGGTGGGGTTACTGGAATAAGGAGTTACAGGGACAATAAGGCACTCAGGGGCGGGGTTACTGGAATAAGGAGTTACAGGGACAATAAGGCGCTCAGGGGCGGGGTTACTGGAATAAGGAGTTACAGGGACAATAAGGCGCTCAGGGGCGGGGTTACTGGAATAAGGAGTTACAGGGACAATAAGGCGCTCAGGGGCAGGGTTACTGGAATAAGGAGTTACAGGGACAATAAGGCGCTCAGGGGCGGGGTTACTGGAATAAGGAGTTACAGGGACAATAAGGCACTCAGGGGCGGGGTTACTGGAATAAGGAGTTACAGGGACAATAAGGCGCTCAGGGGCGGGGTTACTGGAATAAGGAGTTACAGGGACAATAAGGCGCTCAGGGGCGGGGTTACTGGAATAAGGAGTTACAGGGACAATAAGGCGCTCAGGGGCAGGGTTACTGGAATAAGGAGTTACAGGGACAATAAGGCGCTCAGGGGCGGGGTTACTGGAATAAGGAGTTACAGGGACAATAAGGCACTCAGGGGCGGGGTTACCGGAATAAGGAGTTACAGGGACAATAAGGCACTCAGGGGCGGGGTTACCGGAATAAGGAGTTACAGGGACAATAAGGCACTCAGGGGCGGGGTTACTGGAATAAAGAGTTACAGGGACAATAAGGCACTCAGGGGCGGGGTTACCGGAATAAGGAGTTACAGGGACAATAAGGCACTCAGGGGCGGGGTTACCGGAATAAGGAGTTACAGGGACAATAAGGCACTCAGGGGCGGGGTTACCGGAATAAGGAGTTACAGGGACAATAAGGCACTCAGGGGCGGGGTTACCGGAATAAGGAGTTACAGGGACAATAAGGCACTCAGGGGCGGGGTTACCGGAATAAGGAGTTACAGGGACAATAAGGCACTCAGGGGCGGGGTTACCGGAATAAGGAGTTACAGGGACAATAAGGCACTCAGGGGCGGGGTTACCGGAATAAGAAGTTACAGGGACAATAAGGCACTCAGGGGCGGGGTTACCGGAATAAGGAGTTACAGGGACAATAAGGCACTCAGGGGCGGGGTTACCGGAATAAGAAGTTACAGGGACAATAAGGCACTCAGGGGCGGGGTTACCGGAATAAGGAGTTACAGGGACAATAAGGCACTCAGGGGCGGGGTTACCGGAATAAGGAGTTACAGGGGCAATAAGGCACTCAGGGGCGGGGTTACTGGAATAAGGAGTTACAGGGGCAATAAGGCACTCAGGGGCGGGGTTACTGGAATAAGGAGTTACAGGGACAATAAGGCACTCAGGGGCGGGGTTACTGGAATAAGGAGTTACAGGGACAATAAGGCACTCAGGGGCGGGGTTACCGGAATAAGGAGTTACAGGGACAATAAGGCACTCAGGGGCGGGGTTACCGGAATAAGAAGTTACAGGGACAATAAGGCACTCAGGGGCGGGGTTACCGGAATAAGGAGTTACAGGGACAATAAGGCACTCAGGGGCGGGGTTATTGGAATAAGGAGTTACAGGGACAATAAGGCACTCAGGGGCGGGGTTACCGGAATAAGGAGTTACAGGGACAATAAGGCACTCAGGGGCGGGGTTACTGGAATAAGTAATGCTTAAAGAATGAAGCTGGTTAGATGCCCATTATGGAGTTTCCATGCAGAATCCTCACAAAGCAGAGCTCCAGGCTCATGCAATGAAGGGTAAGTGGGAACTGTTCCTAAATATAGTACACACCAGTCACTTTATAAGGGCATTTGCTGCTTGGGGGAATTACAGTACAAATACCCAGTGTCGGACTGGCCCACCAGGATACCAGGAAATCTCCCGGTGGGCTCTCCTGCTCAACCAAGCATTTGTCTGTATGCCTATTGGGCAAGAAACAGAAGGAATGGAGGAAAGGATAGATAATAGTATATAAAAAGAAGTAATTAAGAGATTAAAAAATATACATACATACATTAAAGAAAGCGAGTGAACAGAGAAGGGGAGAGTGGGCCTAATGTCTAAGGTTTTCTGGTGGGCCCTTGGCACCCAGTCCGACATTGCAAATGCCTGGGAAAAATAAAACAATAAATGCATTGCCATGTTATTTAATGCAAAACAGACCCGGACTGGCAATCTGTGGGTTCAGGCAAATGCCAGAGGGGCTGCTGTAAGGTGCCATAGACACTCACTATTTATTGGGCCTATGGGGGGGGGGCTGTTTGGGCCTCTGTGTACTGAAAATCAGGCCCGGACTGGCAATCTGTGGGTTCAGGCAAATGCCAGAGGGGCTGCTGTAAGGTGCCATAGTGAGTGTCTATGGCACCTTACAGCAGCCCCTCTGGCATTTGCCTGAACCCACAGATTGCCAGTCCGGGCCTGATTTTCAGTACCCAGAGGCCCAAACAGCCCCCCATAGGCCCAATAAATAGTGAGTGTCTATGGCACCTTACAGCAGCCCCTCTGGCATTTGCCTGAACCCACAGATTGCCAGTCCGGGCCTGAATAGGGATGACATTGCCCTACAAAATCTTACATTTTAGTTACACTGTGTACAGTCAAACGAGTCACTGGGATAAACACAGCTCGGCTGTGAGACAGATGACAAAGATAGCACAGCTGTATAGATCAGACTAGGAGTTTCATGCAATTTCAGGCTCTGGGGGCAGGAATCCACTATAAGTGTTTGTAGCAGATTTTGGATGGTTCAGCTGCGCTCCTGTAGCTAGGGACATTTGCTCCTATGTGCAATAAATCTGTCAGTCCCTAAAACTGTCCAGGAGAGGGCAGCAATTTCCTTCCTCATTTGTTTCATTCATTTTTCTTACCCCACTGGCAAGCACAGCGTGTATGTTATGCAAACAGTGTGTGTGTGTGGGGGGGGGGGGGGGGGGTGGTCACAAGAATTTCTGAACTACAGCTCTCTGAATCCCCACAGATCGTAGCAGATAATGTAGTTCTAAAATCACAACTGGCAGAGCCACACTGTCCTGTCTTTCACATGGAGGGAAATATTCAGCAGGGTTTATTTTTACTTGGATATTTTAGCGTTTGCACCTCACCCTTGCTCATCATCTTGCTCTACTGTCACAATTGTTACATATTGTCTCCTTCTGTCCCTACTGTCCCAATCTTGTCCTACTATCTCCATCTTTACCTACTGTCCCTATATTACCCTGCTGTCACCATCTCGCTCTACTGTTTTCACCTTGTATTACTGTCACCATTATGTCCTACTGTCCCCATTCTGCCCAACTGTCACCAACTTGCCCTGCTTTCACCGTCTCAAGTTATTCTCTCCCTCTTGCCGTCACCATCTTGCCCTACTGTTACCATCATGTACTAGTGTCTCCATCTAACCTTACACCCTACTGTCCCCATATTGTGCTACTCTCACCATACTGTCCTCATCTTGCCCTACTGTCTCCATCTTGCCCTACTGTCTCCATCTTGCCCTACTGTTACCATCGTGTACTAGTGTCTCCATCTTGCCCTACTGTCTCCATCTTGCCCTACTGTCTCCATCTTGTCCTACTGTCTCCATCTTGTCCTACTGTCTCCATCTTGTCCTACTGTCTCCATCTTGCCCTACTGTCTCCATCTTGCCCTACTGTTACCATCGTGTACTAGTGTCTCCATCTTGCCATACTGTTAGCATCGTGTACTAGTGTCTCCATCTTGCCATACTGTTACCATCATGTACTAGTGTCTCAATCTAGCCCTACTGTCACCATCCTATGCTAAGATCACCATATTGCCACACTGTCCCCATCTTGTCCTACTGTCTCCATCTTGCCCTACTGTTACAATCATGTACTAGTGTCTCAATCTAGCCCTAGTGTCCCCATCCTATGCTAAGATCACCATATTGCCACACTGTCCCCATCTTGTCCTACTGTTTTCACCTTCTATTACTTTCACCATCATGTCCTACTGTCTCCATACTGTCACCATCTTGAGCTAATATACCTCTCTGTATACAAAAAGCCCCCCCCCCCCCCACATCTAAAGACAGCCATGATTATTTCTCAGTTTCTCATTTAATAACCTATATTTACTGGTGGCTGCTACCCTCCAACAACAAGCACATCAATGCGCACACAATGCAATGTTTATGTCGGTGTAGTGAGGTGAAGCTGAAGAGATTTATAAGACAAAACGGCCAGGAAAGACCAAACAAAAGGCTAGAGACATTATGGAAGGATAAAAGAGCAATTGTACCATGATCGCTTACACCTTTTACCAAAACAAAGATGTTGTAAACAATAAATAAAAATGGCTACTTCCATGTTTAAAAGGTGCATCATTCAAAAATTCACTTCCCCCCCCCCATCCGACCTCTTTCTTTGCACATGATGGATGCCCTGCAATTTCGCTTGGGATCCGGAAAAAAAATTCTGCTGGGAGACAAAATTATTTTGGTGATTATATAATTCAGGGGTGCATAGCCTGCAGCCCCCCCCGGCTGTTACTGATCCAGAGGAGAGGGAGTGGCAGTGGGAGTTGTAGTTCATTCATCAGATGCTATTACTTCCATGTTTAACCTACTTTCATACTGACCCAGAAAAAAAAATCTAGCAATCATTACGCAATATACGTAATATATAAACATGTTTATAGATATCAGGCTCGGGGGGGCAGCTGTACTCTTCTCTAGAAGCGTCCTTGCTTTTCCTTGAATCTCATCATTTTTATAATGTTCAGGTCTGCTCCCCATTTCCCTGACACCTTTTTGCCTCACTTTCCTGCCATTCTTTTATGTCTCTCCTCTTACTCATCCTGTCCTTTCCCTCCCTTTCCCATTCTTCCTGCCCCCTCCCTCCCCCTGTTCCACCCACCCTGTTCCCTGCCCGCGGGCCCTACCACTTGTTCCTCTGTAATAAGCAGGTCAGGGTGTTACTAGGTGTCACAGCCGCGCACGAGATGCTCCCTCACGTGTGCCTGAGAGAAACCTGCAGTAACAACTCATAATATCAGTCAGTCTGACAAACACGCCGGGTATTAAAGTGAGACTCTAATGACATGATTAGGTTTCATAATCCTATTTACCTCAGAGTCCAGCCGTGCTTACTGGAGTGCCGCTTTCTGTGGAATATTTCTACTCATTTATTTACATTTGTTCTTGCTGAACTTCCAGCCTGTTTCTTTCCCTAATTAGTACTTAATCCGCTGTGGAAAAGTCGCATGTGTCTCATTAGGCTGACTTTGTAATGGCCATGATTTATTAGCCAGAGTGGGCACAACAAAATGGCTTCCCACACCACAAACATTCACTGACTCTGAGGTGAGGAGGCAAAGCCATGCTTTCTTCAGGCGGCCAAGCGAGTGGATCTTCTCCCGATATCCCCCACCTACGGGTGAATTCAGGCTAATTCGGTCATTTGGCCCTGTAATAGGCACAGTCGGTTCGGGGACCGCATCAACGAGCCTATGTGGTCCCCGATCCCACTACATTTTTTAACCTGCCCGATCTGGCCAATATCAGGCCAGATGTTGGTAGGGCCCGTCGTTTGTGCCCCTACACGGGCCGATTGTAGCTGCCGATATGGGTCCCTTGGACCAATTCAGCAGCTTATCTGCCCGTGTATGGGCAGAAACAAGCGGGCTGGCCGACCGATATCTGTCCTGAAATTGGCCAGCTATCGGTCGGCCAGGTTAGAAAATCCAGTCGGATCGGGGACCGCATCGGCTCGTTGATGCAGTCCCCGAACCGACTGCCCCATTGCCGCCTACATAATCTGATCGTTTGGCCCCAGGGCCCCAGGCGATCTTGCCAAGCGAGCGGATCTTACCGTGTATGGGGACCTTTAGGGCCGATATCGGCAGCTACAATTGGCCCGTGTATGGTATGTGGTAAATCATATATAAGCGCTGTGTAAATTGATGGTGCTATATAAATAATATTAATAATAATATGCAACTGAGCGTAATTGTATCCAAACAAATTTCCTAAGGGCCAGGGTCGGACTGACCCACGGGGCTACCAGGAGATAACCCAGTGAGCCCTGACTCTGTTGGCATTTTCCCCCCTGCCTGCACATTGCTCTGCCCTCAGCCACTCCCACTCATTACAAAGTGGAGTGCTCGGCCATCTTTATTTTTTCACAGTAAGTAAGCCGTGCAGGAATGGCAGTGGCTGGGGATGGAGTGGGGAGCAGTGGTGGGCCCTTGAATTGGGTACCCCGTGGGCCCCAGTACCCCAGTCCAACTCTGTACAAGGCCGCACTTGATATAGTATATGTTTTGTCCTGGTCCCATGTGATAGAATCCAATTCAAAGGACACAAAATGGAAAATATTTATTGCTCTATGACAGACAACAGTTGCCCCCAGTTCGCTAACACATGATATTTCCATTTATGATTCTAACTGGACAAAGCCATCCACACATACTGCTAATTTGTTGCTATGGGTTACCAGAGTGGGGTTTATTTGGCAAACCTGTCACTTTTGAGTCTGTGTGCATTGCATTCTGGGACTGTATCTCTAAAATGGATTTCCCTCTGTGCGCAGTACATTCTGGGCCTCAATGCTTAAATTCACTTTTGCGGCCTATATTGATGAGGTAATGGGATTTGTATAAAATGGTTGCCTCCTCTATAACTTGAATTGCATTCTGGGATATCCCATGCTGTCCTTCCCTGTATTTACACAAAATGGTGGGGCCTAATTCAGCCACAACCAATGTGAAGAGATTCCAGTCTGTCAGTGCTTTTTGTTTTTTTAGCAAATAATTTGGTGTTTGGAGTGTGTATTTACTGTCAAGGAACAGACGAAATGCCGCCAGAAAATGTCGAGCAGCTACAGGTCACAAATGAGTCAGTGATTGGTTCTGCCAAGCCATTTTGTTTTACTCGCTGCCATTTTGGAATCAGGAGCAGGAACCAGTTTGTTATCTCACGGAGGGAGTTATTTCAAGTCTCCGGCGAATGCAGGTCTGTTGCATAACAGTTTATACTTGGAACAAATTTCATAGTGTGACTGGGCCGTGCCTCTGTCTTCCTATGGAATTATAATAGTCACTGGCGGAGCTTATTAAAAAGAAGTAGGGCATGGGTATATATCCTTCCCCTCCCTCTGGCACGATTCCCTGCACACCCTGCTTATTTGCTCTTTTTATTAGAATCCCTTCACTAAAACCTACATTGTATCTACAATTCCACATGCAGACTGTAAAGATAAGGGATAAGTTTGGGGAAAATTCCCACTGCTACTATAGGCACCATCTCTCCCTACTATACCTGCTATCCCACAGCCACAGTCCCTTCCCAGAGGCTATTATCCCCCCACTGCTACTATAGGCACCATCTCTCCCTACTATACCTGCTATCCCACAGCCACAGTCCCTTCCCAGAGGCTATTATCCCCCCACTGCTACTATAGGCACCATCTCTCCCTACTATACCTGCTATCCCACAGCCCCAGTCCCTTCCCAGAGGCTATTATCCCCCCACTGCTACTATAGGCACCATCTCTCCCTACTATACCTGCTATCCCACAGCCCCAGTCCCTTCCCAGAGGCTATTATCCCCCCACTGCTACTATAGGCACCATCTCTCCCTACTATACCTGCTATCCCACAGCCCCAGTCCCTTCCCAGAGGCTATTATCCCCCCACTGCTACTATAGGCACCATCTCTCCCTACTATACCTGCTATCCCAAAGCCCCAGTCCCTTCCCAGAGGCTATTATCCCCCCACTGCTACTATAGGCACCATCTCTCCCTACTATACCTGCTATCCCACAGCCCCAGTCCCTTCCCAGAGGCTATTATCCCCCACTGCTACTATAGGCACCATCTCTCCCTACTATACCTGCTATCCCAAAGCCCCAGTCCCTTCCCAGAGGCTATTATCCCCCCACTGCTACTATAGGCACCATCTCTCCCTACTATACCTGCTATCCCACAGCCCCAGTCCCTTCCCAGAGGCTATTATCCCCCCACTGCTACTATAGGCACCATCTCTCCCTACTATACCTGCTATCCCACAGCCCCAGTCCCTTCCCAGAGGCTATTATCCCCCCACTGCTACTATAGGCACCATCTCTCCCAACTATACCTGCTATCCCACAGCCCCAGTCCCTTCCCAGAGGCTATTATCCCCCCCACTGCTACTATAGGCACCATTTCTCCCTACTATACCTGCTATCCCACAGCCCCAGTCCCTTCCCAGAGGCTATTATCCCCCCACTGCTACTATAGGCACCATTTCTCCCTACTATACCTGCTATCCCACAGCCCCAGTCCCTTCCCAGAGGATATTATCCCCCCACTGCTACTATAGGCACCATCTCTCCCTACTATACCTGCTATCCCACAGCCCCAGTCCCTTCCCAGAGGCTATTATCCCCCCCACTGCTACTATAGGCACCATTTCTCCCTACTATACCTGCTATCCCACAGCCCCAGTCCCTTCCCAGAGGCTATTATCCCCCCACTGCTACTATAGGCACCATCTCTCCCTACTATACCTGCTATCCCACAGCCCCAGTCCCTTCCCAGAGGCTATTATCCCCCCACTGCTACTATAGGCACCATCTCTCCCTACTATACCTGCTATCCCACAGCCCCAGTCCCTTCCCAGAGGCTATTATCCCCCCACTGCTACTATAGGCACCATCTCTCCCTACTATACCTGCTTCCCCCCCAGCCCCTCTCTCCCCCCCCCACACAATATAAGAAGCAGGTCAGACAGTAAGTAGGCGTCAAGGTGCCTCGGCTCACGGGAGACGGATTCACGTGCCTGTGTCTCAGTTTATCCTCCCCTGGCAGCGAGCGAGCGAGAGAGAGAGAGAGAGGAGTTTATTAATATCCTGTTAATGATCTGAGTGAATAACCAAACCATTCATTCTGGGCCGGACTGAACCAACAGCTTTTGTTTCCTTTTCCCACATTCCCAGTGCCCAGAGCTTCCCCTTCCATATCTACTGCACGTGTGTAATTATACCGGGTACTGACAATGCATTCTATCTGTGTCCCTCTGTATATTAGAGTGTAAGCTCTGCAGGGCAGGGTTCCCTTCCCCCAATGGTTCCCTCTCCCTGTATTGTATCTGTGCCCCTCTGTATATTAGAGTGTAAGCTCTGCAGGGCAGGATTCCCTTCTCCCAATGGTTCCCTCTCCCTGTATTGTATCTGTGTCCCTCTGTATATTAGAGTGTAAGCTCTGCAGGGCAGGATTCCCTTCTCCCAATGGTTCCCTCTCCCTGTATTGTATCTGTGTCCCTCTGTATATTAGAGTGTAAGCTCTGCAGGGCAGGATTCCCTTCTCCCAATGGTTCCCTCTCCCTGTATTGTATCTGTGTCCCTCTGTATATTAGAGTGTAAGCTCTGCAGGGCAGGATTCCCTTCTCCCTGTATAGTATCTGTATCCCCCTGTAGGACACACACTATACCCATATGGAACAGCCTATAGGGAATATCAGTACGACACTCTCTCCGTGTGAATCCCACAACCCTCCCAGTTGGATTTGCCCGCCTGTAACCCAAATGGAGCCTGTGGGCGTTGCCACATGAGTATGTACTGGGCACGGCGCCAGGCTGGCAGGAATCTGACCCAGTTGTACCTGACCTGATTCTGTTGGTGGAAGCAGACGGGTGAGACACACAGTATTATTGAGAGAGAACTCCATGTATAGAACATTAAGTCTGTACTTGTTCCAGGAACATCTCCCAGAACCCATATAATACTTTATATAAGTCTTTAACTCACCCTGTTATCTCACTGATCCATAACTCCTCCCATTGCTCCATATAACCCCTCAATATAACTCCTCCTTCCTATAACACCTCCTATTGTACCATATAGTACCTTGTTATAACTCCTCCTGTTGTACCATACAGCAGCCCCTTATAACTGCTCCTATTTTAGCATATAGCAGCCCTTTATAACATATCCACACACAGCACCCCTATATAACTGCTCCTATTGCAACATACAGTGCCCCACTCTAACTGCTTCTAAATATAACTCGTCCTATTCTACCATACAGCACCCCCTTATAACTGCTCCTATTGTACCACACACACACAGCACCCCCTTATAACCGCTCCTATTTTACCACACACACAGCACCCCCTTATAACTGCTCCTATTGTACCACACACACAGCACCCCCCTTATAACTGCTCCTATTGTACCACACACACAGCACCCCCTTATAACTGCTCCTATTGTACCACATACACAGCCCCCCCTTATAACCGCTCCTATTTTACCACACACACAGCACCCCCTTATAACTGCTCCTATTTTACCACACACACAGCACCCCCTTATAACTGCTCCTATTGTACCACACACACAGCCCCCCCTTATAACTGCTCCTATTGTACCACACACACAGCACCCCCTTATAACTGCTCCTATTGTACCACACACACAGCACCCCCTTATAACTGCTCCCATTGTACCACACACACAGCACCCCCCTTATAACTGCTCCTATTGTACCACACACACAGCACCCCCCTTATAACTGCTCCTACTGTTACCACACACACACAGCACCCCCTTATAACTGCTATTGTACCACACACACAGCACCCCCTTATAACTGCTCCTATTGTACCACACACACAGCACCCCCCTTATAACTGCTCCTACTGTACCACACACACACACAGCACCCCCTTATAACTGCTCCTACTGTACCACACACACAGCACCCCCCTTATAACTGTTCCTACTGTACCACACACACAGCACCCCCTTTATAACTTCTCCTACTGTACCACACACACACAGCACCCCCTTTATAACTTCTCCTACTGTACCACACACACACACACACAGCACCCCTTTATAACTGCTCCTACTGTACCACACACACACACAGCACCCCCGTTATAACTGCTTATATTGTACCACACACACAGCACCCCCTTATAACTGCTTATATTGTACCACACACACAGCACCCCCTTATAACTGCTCCTATTGTACCACACACACACACAGCACCCCCCTTATAACTGCTCCTACTGTACCACACACACACACAGCACCCCCTTATAACTGCTCCTTTTGTACCACACACACACAGCACCCCCCTTATAACTGCTCCTACTGTACCACACACACACACACAGCACCCCCTTATAACTGCTCCTATTGTACCACACACACAGCACCCCCCTTATAACTGCTCCTACTGTACCACACACACACAGCACCCCCTTATAACTGCTCCTACTGTACCACACACACAGCACCCCCTTATAACTGCTCCTACTGTACCACACACACAGCACCCCTTTATAACTGCTCCTACTGTACCACACACACACACACACACACACACAGCAACCCCCTTATAACTGCTCCTACTGTACCACACACACACAGCACCCCCTTTATAACTTCTCCTACTGTACCACACACACACACACACACAGCAACCCCCTTATAACTGCTCCTATTGTGACATCCCTGCAGCAGGATCTTGACCAACTGGCAATCTGGGCAGCTAAGTGGCAGATGAGATTTAATGTGGATAAATGTAAGGTCATGCACCTGGGATGTACAAATATGCAGCCACTTATACCCTTAATGGGACTGCACTGGGCAAATCCATAATGGAGAAGGACCTTGGAGTCCTTGTAGATAATAAACTTGGCTGTAGCAAGCAATGCCAGGCAGCAGCTGCAAGGGCAAACAAGGTTTTGAGCTGTATTAAAAGGGGTATAGATTCACGGGAGGAGGGGGTTATTCTTCCCCTTTACAGAGCGCTGGTAAGGCCCCATCTAGAATATGCTGTTCAGTTTTGGTCTCCAGTGCTCAAACGGGACATTACTGAGTTAGAGAGGGTCCAGAGAAGGGCAACTAAGCTGGTAAAGGGTATGGAAAGTCTCAGTTATGGGGAAAGACTGGCCAAGTTGGGTCTGTTTACACTGGAGAAGAGGCGCTTAAGGGTGACATGATAACTATGTATAAATATGTAGGGATCCATAGGATTAACTAGTCCCTATGGCTTTAAACCCTGCAGCTTCCTGGTTTTGTGCTGTTACTGGGCAAAGCCCCCTGTATCAGTTTTGAGTTCAGATGTGTGATTATTGGTTCACAGGGAGACCACTCCCTTGGCACTCTGATATAGTGCTTAGCAGGGGGTGGGTCTGTCTCTTTGGCTGCCTGTGTCCTGAGAGAGAGGAGCCTTGAGCCTGGAGGGAGAAGACTAGGCCTCCAGTAAAGCCATGTGCCCCAGAGTGTGTCAGCCACTCTGGTGAAGTCGGGGACAGGGACCCCGTGAATGAGGACCAGTTAGATAGCAAGTTTTGTGGAGCACTTTCTAGTAAAGTGAGATAGTGAGGGAAGAGAGCACGAGCAGTTTGGCTCAGAGGAAAGTAGCTGTGGGAGTACCCTTCCAGACAGGCACTGTTGCCTTAGTGTAGGGCCACGGTTTAGACCTAGGAGGCAGGTAGATTGAACCCTGATCCAAAGTTGCCGTGGGGCCTGAGGAGTGTGGTATCCAGCTAGCTGTTCCACAGAGTGAGCAACTGAACCGGTGGCACTGATCCTGCCCGGGCTCAAGGGGAGTTGGGAGGAGCGGGTGTGCCCCCTCTCTGTGCTGTCCTCAGTGACTGCTATGCTAACTGATGTGTGAGTATATTGCATAACCCTGCAAGTTGCTTGTTGCTACTGTTCTACTGTTAAACTGCAAGAACCTTCTGGCGCCCATTTGTTATTCTGCACTGCACACAGCTACAGTGGGTTGTAGTTGCACTACACCATAGCTCCGTTTGGTTACTTCCACATAGCGAAGGCCCATCCTGAAGGATTGAGTCACGTGTACCCCATGCTCAAGGCCTATCTAGCCGTGCTGTTGGCTTGTTACAGCCAAGAAAGGGTTACAAATATATAAAGGGATCATATAATAACCTTTCTAATGTTTTATTTACCAGTAGGTCCTTCCAACCGACACGAGGGCACCCACTCCGTTTAGAAGAAGGGAGGTTCCATTTAAACATTCGGAAATACAGGGGTAGGGGAGATAGCTCTCAGTACAAGTGAGGGAATACAGGGGTAGGGGGGATAGCTCTCAGTACAAGTGAGGGAATACAGGGATATGGGAGATAGCTCTCAGTACAAGTGAGGGAATACAGGGGTAGGGGGGATAGCTCTCAGTACAAGTGAGGGAATACAGGGGTAGGGGGGATAGCTCTCAGTACAAGTGAGGGAATACAGGGGTAGGGGGGATAGCTCTCAGTACAAGTGAGTGAATACAGGGATATGGGAGATAGCTCTCAGTACAAGTGAGGGAATACAGGGGTAGGGGAGATAGCTCTCAGTACAAGTGAGGGAATACAGGGGTAGGGGGGATAGCTCTCAGTACAAGTGAGTGAATACAGGGATATGGGAGATAGCTCTCAGTACAAGTGAGGGAATACAGGGGTATGGGAGATAGCTCTCAGTACAAGTGAGGGAATACAGGGGTAGGGGAGATAGCTCTCAGTACAAGTGAGGGAATACAGGGGTATGGGAGATAGCTCTCAGTACAAGTGAGGGAATACAGGGGTAGGGGAGATAGCTCTCAGTACAAGTGAGGGAATACAGGGGTAGGGGAGATAGCTCTCAGTACAAGTGAGGGAATACAGGTGTAGGGGGGATAGCTCTCAGTACAAGTGAGGGAATACTGGGGTAGGGGAGATAGCTCTCAGTACAAGTGAGGGAATACAGGGGTAGGGGGATATTTCAAAATTCCAAAAGTAGCGCCAAACACTCCGGACGCCAGGATATACTTTAAAGTTCAATCTTTATTCATCCATTTAAAAGCAAAAAACGCCTGACGCGTTTCGTACATGAATGTACTTAATCATAGGCCTATGATTAAGTACATTCGAGTACGAAACGCGTCAGGCGTTTTTTGCTTTTAAATGGATGAATAAAGATTGAACTTTAAAGTATATCCTGGCGTCCGGAGTGTTTGGCGCTACTTTTGGAATTTTGAAATCTCCCCTTGGCTGCGGGTTCGGGGCCCTGAGCACCCGGACCACCACAGGACTACGGTGAGCTTTGTCTTATGCACACAGATACTTCTGTAAATTTTTGGATTGTATGATTGACCCGGGGTTTCTACACCTGGGTCTCAGCTGTACTTCGGTACGATTTTCTGATCCTCACTCACTATAACACATGTTTATCAAACTTAGTACTTAGTACTTACTATGTATCCACTTGGTTATTAGTTTAACTCTTTATAGTTTTGTGCAGTCTTTCTTTAAATTTGGGGTAGGGGGATAGCTCTCAGTACAAGTGAGGGAATACAGGGGTAGGGGGGATAGCTCTCAGTACAAGTGAGGGAATACAGGGTTATGGGAGATAGCTCTCAGTACAAGTGAGGGAATACAGGGGTAGGGGAGATAGCTCTCAGTACAAGTGAGGGAATACAGGGGTAGGGGGGATAGCTCTCAGTACAAGTGAGGGAATACAGGGTTATGGGAGATAGCTCTCAGTACAAGTGAGGGAATACAGGGGTAGGGGGGATAGCTCTCAGTACAAGTGAGGGAATACAGGGGTAGGGGGGATAGCTCTCAGTACAAGTGAGGGAATACAGGGGTAGGGGAGATAGCTCTCAGTACAAGTGAGGGAATACAGGGGTAGGGGAGATAGCTCTCAGTACAAGTGAGGGAATACAGGGGTCGGGGAGATAGCTATCAGTACAAGTGAGGGAATACAGGGGTAGGGGAGATAGCTCTCAGTACAAGTGAGGGAATACAGGGTTATGGGAGATAGCTCTCAGTACAAGTGAGGGAATACAGGGGTATGGGAGATAGCTCTCAGTACAAGTGAGGGAATACAGGGGTAGGGGAGATAGCTCTCAGTACAAGTGAGGGAATACAGGGGTAGGGGAGATAGCTCTCAGTACAAGTGAGGGAATACAGGGGTAGGGGAGATAGCTCTCAGTACAAGTGAGGGAATACAGGGGTAGGGGAGATAGCTCTCAGTACAAGTGAGGGAATACAGGGGTAGGGGGGATAGCTCTCAGTACAAGTGAGGGAATACAGGGGTAGGGGAGATAGCTCTCAGTACAAGTGAGGGAATACAGGGGTAGGGGGATAGCTCTCAGTACAAGTGAGGGAATACAGGGGTTATGGGAGATAGCTCTTAGTACTAGTTGATCCAGGGACTGGTCTGATTGCCATCTTGGAGTCAGGAAGGAATTTTTTCCCCTCTGTGGCAAATTAGAGAGGCTTCAGATGGGGGTTTTTGCCTTCCTCTGGATCAACTAGCAGTTAGGCAGGTTATATATAGGCATTATGGTTGAACTTGATGGACGTATGTCTTTTTTCAACCCAACTTACTATGTTACCATGTATTGTACCACACACACAGCACCCCCTTTATAACTGCTCTTATTGTACCACACACACAGCACCCCCCTTTATAACTGCTCTTATTGTACCACACACACAGCACCCCTTTTATAACTGCTCTTATTGTACCACACACACAGCACCCCCTTTATAACTGCTCTTATTGTACCACACATATAAAAGGTCTTATGTGACCTGAAACGTTGCTGCTGTTGTTTGCCCCAAAAAACTTTGCAATAAAGGCATTTTAATCTACAAAGACAAGAGGTGCTGTTCCTGTTCTTCTGTACCAGGATATGCCAATGGAAAGTGGCCATTGGGGAACCTGCACTACTTCTAACTAATCACAAGACTTGGTGCTGACTACTACTCTCCTTATTGTACCACACACACACACAGCACCCCCTTTATAACTGCTCCTACTGTACCACACACACAGCACCCCTTTATAACTGCTTTTATTGTACCACACACACAGCACCCCTTTATAACTGCTTTTATTGTACCACACACACAGCACCCCTTTATAACTGCTTTTATTGTACCACACACACAGCACCCCTTTATAACTGCTTTTATTGTACCACACACACACACAGCACCCTTTTATAACTGCTTTTATTGTACCACACACACAGCACCCCTTTATAACTGCTTTTATTGTACCACACACACACACAGCACCCCTTTATAACTGCTCCTACTGTACCACACACACAGCACCCCTTTATAACTGCTTTTATTGTACCACACACACACACAGCACCCCTTTATAACTGCTCCTACTGTACCACACACACACACAGCACCCCTTTATAACTGCTTTTATTGTACCACACACACACACAGCACCCCTTTATAACTGCTCCTACTGTACCACTCACTCACACACACACAGCACCCCCTTTATAACTGCTCCTATTGTACCACACACACACAGCACCCCCCTTATAACTGCTCCAACTGTACCACACACACACACACACACACAGCACCCCCCTTATAACTGCTCCAACTGTACCACACACACACAGCACCCCCCTTATAACTGCTCCAACTGTACCACACACACACAGCACCCCCCTTATAACTGCTCCAACTGTACCACACACACACAGCACCCCCCTTATAACTGCTCCAACTGTACCACACACACACACAGCACCCCCTTTTAACTGCTCCAACTGTACCACACACACACAGCACCCCCCTTATAACTGCTCCAACTGTACCACACACACACACAGCACCCCCTTTTAACTGCTCCAACTGTACCACACACACACACACACACACACACAGCACCCCCTTATAACTGCTCTTATTGTACCACACACACACAGCACCCCTTTATAATTGCTCCTATAGTACCACACAAACAGCACCCCTTTATAATTGCTCCTATAGTACCACACACACACACACACCACCAGATTTATAACTGCTCCTACTGTACCACACACAGCCCCCCTTATAACTGCTCCTATTGTACCACACACAGCACCCCCTTATAACTGCTCTATAACACAATAACAGAACATAGGATATTTCCATGATATTTTATTTTACTATTTACACCGGTTATTTACAGTAACAATTCTGCTCTACCCTCCTCTGCCCCTTGCCCAGCACAGGGTACCAACTGGCATGCCACATTGTCACAGTGATGGGTTATGTCTCTTTAGTTCATGTGACAGCACAGAAGCCAGAGTGCTCTGCTCTCACTGTCTCTTTGGCTTATATGCTTGTTATGATGTCCTTATGCATCTACAGCCAGAGCTTCCATCCCCTCCAGTGCATGACCCCTCTCCACCCCCCAAGTCTCTTGTCCATGGGGTCTGCACTTAAGCCTCAGCTTGTGGGGCAATTTGACTCCAGGTGATGAATCCTGATGAGGTGGGCATTCTGGGGGGCAATATGCAATCACTCCCTCCTCGCTGCCACTCTCCTCGCTCTGATATTCAGATGCAACAGACTTAGGAGAATGGAGTCCCTCTGTGATGCCAACTTCTCCTGCCTTCACCAGATGGTGAGAAGGTGTGGGGTCTGTATGTGCAAATATAGGGGGTCGTATTTGTGAGGGGCTGCATTTACCCTCCATGGAAGTTAGCGTGGCAAAGCTTGGAAGCTCAGAGTCCTTCCTTTGTCTTTGCTGCGGATCCACAGTGAGACCTCCTACCCTGTAGAGGATCACCCCACTTCGTTGTGCCGCCAGTATCTCTGCACTGGGGTTCTTGGAAGGGCACAGGTGGGCAAACTCAGTGTCTGTGGACCTTTCGTCACCATAAGTGACCGGCCCTGGACTGTCCCTTGAGGAATGATCAGAAAGGTCGGAGATGGAACCGCGGGGAGAGTAACCATCAAGTGCAGCACCCCCTCCACTGTCTGCTTCAGAAGAGTCAGAGTTCATACCTAGGTACGCGGAGAAGGATCCATTCCCACCACCACATGTCTCACTATCAGAGTTTGAACGACTCCCAAGACCTTGCCCAGTCTCCAAAAAGGAGGTTGCAGATATAAGTCCAAAGCGTAACTTGAGCTGAAGCAGCTCACTCCGGAGCCTGCCGTTCTCCTCATCCAGGGCCTGTACCCTTCCCTCCAGCACTAGGTCATGGAAGCGTCTCTTCTCGCGGGACCTTTTGGCTGCCTCGTTGTTTTTCCTTCTTTTCTCCCAGTAACAGGCGTCTTTCTTTTCGTCTGAGATAAACTCCCTTTTCCGACGACCACCGCCGGAGCTGGAGCAGAACCTTTCCCTCTGCTCCTCCTCGTCCTGTGGATAAGCAAGAAGTGGAGACTCCATCGTGTCCTGTAGCCTCAGTGGTAGACTTGAAACCTTTTGGAAAAGAAGACTCAGGTGCAGCACAGTCTCTTGAGAGAGTAGTTAGAAGATTTTCTCACTTGTTGAATCCCACCAGGTGGTGTGAGCATTGTATTGAGGCCTCTACAGAGGTGGGACCAATATGGGCTCTCTGGGTAGATAAGTCTTTAGCCCTCTGCAGTAGATGTGTCTGTAGGAATAGCCACACTTGCTGGAAGCCTCTCCCAATGTTAAGCCAAGTGCCGTCTCTCTCTTTCTCTCCTTTCAGGTACTGAGCTCCTGGCTCCGTCTCCAGCAAGTTTTACTCTCACACCTAGACACACCTACAGGGAGAGAGAGAAACAAAAAACATTTAGACTCTGGAAATATGTCCTGTTCTGCTCCTCCGCCCTCTTACATAATGTCACCCTGGCGCCCAGCCATCTCACGTTTGACCTGGTTTATTTTAGAGGCAAATTGCGCTAATTAGTTTGGTAATCTCTCGCACTGTTACATGAGTGTAATCCCTCACGTGTACAAACAGAGCTGGGCCCCCCCAACGTCTAGGCCTGGATCCCCACCGCCAAACAGAACCATAAACATACAATGTTTTTGAGTTATAATGCTCACACCTAAGCTGCTTTTTTTTGAAGGTTGGGCCCCTAATCCGGCCTCATTAGAGGCCCAGTTGTCGGTGTTTAGCTGGACACAGTTGACATTATAATATAATATATAGCTCTGATATTGAAGTGTTTTGGGGGTCCCTACAGAAGAACAACAGCCAATCAGAGATGGAATGATCTATTTTATAGTATCTTTATGGAGGATGCCCAGTCTAACCTCCCCTGACACCTACACAGGCATATTAGCAGCTTTGTCTCTTCAGAACAGAGTTTGTGTAACTACCAACCCCCCCTTTCCGGGGCATATATTACTTGCCCCCAGATACAGAGCTGCCCCTAGCTGTATAGAAATATATGTGTCAGTGTGTTACTATGTGAGCACACACCCTGCCCTCTCCTCCCTCCCTCTCCATGAATCCACGTGCCTCTTCTCCCAGACATGTGAGCAGCCCTCTCACGGCTCAGAAACTAGGTCAGCGTTTAGTAAACAGACCTGCGGGCATCCTGCCAGAGACCCAGTGCCCTGATGCACTGGAAAAATATTCCCTGCCTGACACCCAGCACCCTAATGCACTGGGCACATATAACCTGCCAGAGACCAAGTGTCCTAATATACTGGGCACATATTCCCTGCCAGGGTCCTAGTACCCTGATGCACTGGGAACATATAATAATTCCCAGCTTCCATACATATGTTTAAATGATACATGGCATATGGGACAGTGAATTTGGCACTGTAATAATTCTGTTGTGTGTTCTTGGGGTATTACACATGGAATTGGCACTGTATTTATCCTGCTGTGTGTTCTGGGGTATTATACATGGAATTGGCCCTGTATTTATCCTGCTGTGTGTTCTGGGGTGTTATACATGGAATTGGCACTGTATTTATCCTGCTGTGTGTTCTGGGGTATTATACATGGAATTGGCACTGTATTTATCCTGCTGTGGGTTCTGGGGTATTATACATGGAATTGGCACTGTATTTATCCTGCTGTGTGTTCTGGGGTATTATACATGGAATTGGCACTGTATTTATCCTGCTGTGGGTTCAGGGGTATTATACATGGAAGTGGCACTGTATTTATCCAGCTGTGGGTTCAGGGGTATTATACATGGAATTGGCACTGTATTTATCCTGCTGTGTGTTCTGGGGTATTATACATGGAATTGGCACTGTATTTATCCTGCTGTGGGTTCTGGGGTATTATACATGGAATTGGCCCTGTATTTATCCTGCTGTGTGTTCTGGGGTATTATACATGGAATTGGCACTGTATTTATCCTGCTGTGGGTTCTGGGGTATTATACATGGAAATGGCACTGTATTTATCTTGCTGTGGGTTCTGGGGTATTATACATGGAATTGGCACTGTATTTATCCTGCTGTGGGTTCAGGGGTATTATACATGGAATTGGCACTGTATTTATCCAGCTGTGGGTTCAGGGGTATTATACATGGAATTGGCCCTGTATTTATCCTGCTGTGTGTTCTGGGGTATTATACATGGAATTGGCACTGTATTTATCCTGCTGTGGGTTCAGGGGTATTATACATGGAATTGACACTGTATTTATCCTGCCGTGGGTTCTGGGGTATTATACATGGAAATGGCACTGTATTTATCCTGCTGTGGGTTCTGGGGTATTATACATGGAATTGACACTGTATTTATCCTGCCGTGGGTTCTGGGGTATTATACATGGAATTGACACTGTATTTATCCTGCCGTGGGTTCTGGGGTATTATACATGGAATTGACACTGTATTTATCCTGCCGTGGGTTCTGGGGTATTATACATGGAAATGGCACTGTATTTATCCTGCTGTGGGTTCTAGGGTATTATACATGGAAATGGCACTGTATTTATCTTGCTGTGGGTTCTGGGGTATTATACATGGAATTGGCACTGTATTTATCCTGCTGTGGGTTCTGGGGTATTATACATGGAATTGGCACTGTATTTATCCTGCTGTGGGTTCAGGGGTATTATACATGGAATTGGCACTGTATTTATCCAGCTGTGGGTTCAGGGGTATTATACATGGAATTGGCCCTGTATTTATCCTGCTGTGTGTTCTGGGGTATTATACATGGAATTGGCACTGTATTTATCCTGCTGTGGGTTCAGGGGTATTATACATGGAATTGACACTGTATTTATCCTGCCGTGGGTTCTGGGGTATTATACATGGAAATGGCACTGTATTTATCTTGCTGTGGGTTCTGGGGTATTATACATGGAATTGGCACTGTATTTATCCTGCTGTGGGTTCAGGGGTATTATACATGGAATTGGCACTGTATTTATCCTGCTGTGGGTTCTGGGGTATTATACATGGAAATGGCACTGTATTTATCTTGCTGTGGGTTCTGGGGTATTATACATGGAATTGGCACTGTATTTATCCTGCTGTGGGTTCTGGGGTATTATACATGGAATTGGCACTGTATTTATCCTGCTGTGTGTTCTGGGGTATTATACATGGAATTGGCACTGTATTTATCCTGCTGTGGGTTCAGGGGTATTATACATGGAATTGGCACTGTATTTATCCTGCTGTGGGTTCTGGGGTATTATACATGGAATTGGCAGTGTATTTATCCTGCTGTGAGTTCTGGGGTATTATACATGGAATTGGCACTGTATTTATCTTGCTGTGGGTTCAGGGGTATTATACATGGAATTGGCACTGTATTTATCCTGCTGTGTGTTCTGGGGTATTATACATGGAATTGGCCCTGTATTTATCCTGCTGTGTGTTCTGGGGTATTATACATGGAATTGGCACTGTATTTATCCTGCTGTGGGTTCTGGGGGTATTATACATGGAATTGGCACTGTATTTATCTTGCTGTGGGTTCAGGGGTATTATACATGGAATTGGCACTGTATTTATCCTGCTGTGTGTTCTGGGGTATTATACATGGAATTGGCACTGTATTTATCCTGCTGTGTGTTCTGGGGTATTATACATGGAATTGGCACTGTATTTATCCTGCTGTGGGTTCAGGGGTATTATACATGGAATTGGCACTGTATTTATCCTGCTGTGGGTTCAGGGGTATTATACTGGCATACTATGAAGGAATCTGTGTAGAATATATATATATTATTTAATTAACAACATTCATTGGTTTTTTAACTTACAATTTCTAAATGGGGGGGGGGGGGTGTCCTTTAGAAAATATTGGGCTAAGTGTGTGTATATATATATATATATATATATATATATATATATATATATATATATATATATATATATTTATATAGTGACAGCACCACTCATTACTCTATTGGACTACAAAGCAAGGGAACTGATGCAAAGTCAGAATACAGTCATACGCTGGTTAAACCGAAACCTTGGAAATCTACGCTCTGGCACAGCGATGGGTATTGGGCAACCAGAAGAATGCAGTTACTATGAGTTATTTGCCATGAGAAACAGTGAAAGGGGAATGAGGTGGAGGAAGTTTTAGGCTGCACGTGTCTGTTATTTACACGTGAATGTCTTTCCCTTTAAGTCACATCATCAGGAAGTTCAGGCTACAGATACAATTTGGGAAATCATCTAACATGTTCAGCACTCACCTAACTAAGAATATTTGTACCCCTCCGTATATTAGAGTGTAAGCTCTGCAGGGCAGGATTCCCTTCTCCCAATGGTTCCCTCTCCCTGTATTGTATCTGTGCCCCTCTGTATATTAGAGTGTAAGCTCTGCAGGGCAGGATTCCCTTCTCCCAATGGTTCCCTCTCCCTGTATTGTATCTGTGTCCCTCTGTATATTAGAGTGTAAGCTCTGCAGGGCAGGATTCCCTTCTCCCAATGGTTCCCTCTCCCTGTATTGTATCTGTGTCCCTCTGTATATTAGAGTGTAAGTTCTGCAGGGCAGGATTCCCTTCTCCCAATGGTTCCCTCTCCCTGTATTGTATCTGTGTCCCTCTGTATATTAGAGTGTAAGCTCTGCAGGGCAGGATTCCCTTCTCCCAATGGTTCCCTCTCCCTGTATTGTATCTGTGTCCCTCTGTATATTAGAGTGTAAGCTCTGCAGGGCAGGATTCCCTTCTCCCAATGGTTCCCTCTCCCTGTATTGTATCTGTGCCCCTCTGTATATTAGAGTGTAAGCTCTGCAGGGCAGGATTCCCTTCTCCCAATGGTTCCCTCTCCCTGTATTGTATCTGTGCCCCTCTGTATATTAGAGTGTAAGCTCTGCAGGGCAGGATTCCCTTCTCCCAATGGTTCCCTCTCCCTGTATTGTATCTGTGTCCCTCTGTATATTAGAGTGTAAGCTCTGCAGGGCAGGATTCCCTTCTCCCAATGGTTCCCTCTCCCTGTATTGTATCTGTGCCCCTCTGTATATTAGAGTGTAAGCTCTGCAGGGCAGGATTCCCTTCTCCCAATGGTTCCCTCTCCCTGTATTGTATCTGTGTCCCTCTGTATATTAGAGTGTAAGCTCTGCAGGGCAGGATTCCCTTCTCCCAATGGTTCCCTCTCCCTGTATTGTATCTGTGTCCCTCTGTATATTAGAGTGTAAGCTCTACAGGACAGAGAGACCCAGTGTGGGGAGGGCAGATAGAGTGGATAGAGACAATAAGGGCAGGGCAGTAGACATTCAGGCTATAGATAGATACAGATATACAGAGTATCCCCAGTATAAACACCCTGACACAGACACACAATTATCTCATACATAATAAATGCAGTGAGTCCCACACCCACAGATAATGAGCGGTGCTGGCAGTGCCTACCTGTCCGACGGGCACATTCCCTTCTCTTTGTCCCCCTGTCCGTGTGTCTGTGCTGCACTTTGTTTATTCCTGCCGCTCTCGCTCTGGGTCTCCCCTCGTCTTCCTCCTCCTGCCTATAGGTTCTACTCCGGCACCACTCCCCTCTCTCTCTCTCTCTCTCTCTCTCTATGTGAGAATGTGTGTTAGTGGGTCAGACATTGCATAACCCGACGTCACAATCCGTGTGAGTGTGTGTGTTAGTGTGTGTGTGAGTGTGTGTGTGTGTGGGGAGGGGGGGGGGAGAGGAGGGACTAACTGGAGGGAGAGCGAGGGGCTGGGGAGGAGAGAACAGGGAATGGAGACAAAGAAGGGATAGAGGTGAAGGTAACATTATCCTTAGTGCTGATGGCCCTGAAAATGGGGCTCTAGGTCTAGGATGCAGCCTACAGGTGTTAGCAAACATTTCCCAGAATTCCTCCAACACCATCTTGCCTTACTATACACACTATCCCATAGTTACACCCACGGTTGCCATAGGGAAACCTGGGGCCCAGTCTGCCCACCTGCTCACACCCCTGGACCACTCAGTCCTGACTGACTCAAACCCTGCCCCCAATCCTATCAAGCCACACCCCTTTTCCAGGAGCTAATCCCCTTTATGACAGTTTGACTGGTCCCTGACAGGACTCCTGCCTAATGGTGGCCCTGGTTACAGGCCCATTCCCCTCATACACCTGATCCTCTTGTGTGTGTGTGTGAATGTGATAGGGACTTAGATTGTAAGCTCTGCAGGGCAGGGACTGATGGGAATGGTGAGAAGGAACCATTGGAAGAAGGGAATCCTGCCCTGCAGAGCTTACACTCTAATATACAGAGGGACACAGATACAATACAGGGAGAGGGAACCATTGGGAGAAGGGAATCCTGCCCTGCAGAGCTTACACTCTAATATACAGAGGGGCACAGATACAATACAGGGAGAGGGAACCATTGGGAGAAGGGAATCCTGCCCTGCAGAGCTTACACTCTAATATACAGAGGGACACAGATACAATACGGGGAGAGGGAACCATTGGGAGAAGGGAATCCTGCCCTGCAGAGCTTACACTCTAATATACAGAGGGACACAGATACAATACAGGGAGAGGGAACCATTGGGAGAAGGGAATCCTGCCCTGCAGAGCTTACACTCTAATATACAGAGAGACACAGATACAATACAGGGAGAGGGAATCATTGGGAGAAGGGAATCCTGCCCTGCAGAGCTTACACTCTAATATACAGAGGGACACAGATACAATACAGGGAGAGGGAACCATTGGGAGAAGGGAACCCTGCCCTGCAGAGCTTACACTCTAATATACAGAGGGACACAGATACAATACAGGGAGAGGGAACCATTGGGAGAAGGGAATCCTGCCCTGCAGAGCTTACACTCTAATATACAGAGGGACACAGATACAATACAGGGAGAGGGAACCATTGGGAGAAGGGAATCCTGCCCTGCAGAGCTTACACTCTAATATACAGAGGGGCACAGATACAATACAGGGAGAGGGAACCATTGGGAGAAGGGAATCCTGCCCTGCAGAGCTTACACTCTAATATACAGAGGGACACAGATACAATACAGGGAGAGGGAACCATTGGGAGAAGGGAATCCTGCCCTGCAGAGCTTACACTCTAATATACAGAGGGGCACAGATACAATACAGGGAGAGGGAACCATTGGGAGAAGGGAATCCTGCCCTGCAGAGCTTACACTCTAATATACAGAGGGACACAGATACAATACGGGGGGGGATAGAGAGGGGCTGTGCCCCAGTACAGTGAGTCTATTCCTGGCTGAGAGATGATCGGGCCGGTTCTGATGTTGCAGCACTTGACTCTGTCACACGCATGACCTGGATTTAGAAATGTAGGTCAGGATGTTGCTGGAGTTATGAAGGCGCCTATTGAATATAATAGGAGAGTCTGCGCTCATGCGAGTGTGAGTGTCGGGGAGGGGAGGGACGGATGAGCAGAACATGAAAAATAATGTTGGAGAATAATCTCCCCAGAGCAACCCTGTCCTGCCCGACTCTCTTCCTAGTTTGGGGGCTGGAGTCCGGCAAAGGCTGGCAGGGTGCATGCTGGGTATCAGGAGCGGGTAGTGACATGTGTATATATATATACTGTATATATATAGCCCCCAGCTTCTCCCCTATAGGGGACTGGTGAATTAAGCACTGAAATCTCTCTCCTGTACAATAAGTTCCTTTTTAGTTATTTCCTTTTCAGTTCAGCTGCTCTCCTATTTGGAGTTTCAGCAGCTATTTAGTTGCTAGGGCCCAAATTACCTTAGCAAACAGGGTGTATTTGAATGAAAGACTTTTATATGAATAGGAAAGGGCCTGAATAGAAAAATAAGTCATATAAAGTAACAGTAACGATAAAACTGGAGCCTCACAGAGCAATAGTTTTTTCACTGCTGGGATCAGTGACCCCCCCATTGAAATACTGGAAAGAGTTAGAAGAAGAAGGCAAATAATTCAAAAGCGAAAACAAATAATGAAGACCAATTGAAAACTTGCTTAGAATTGGCCATTCTATAACATATTGTAAACATATTGTAAAGCTATTCTCATACCTCATATTCTCATAAAGCTATTCTCATATTCTACACTGTATTAAACATGCGCCAGACTAGACTCAAGCTAACAATTCAGGGTTACTGTTCCCTCACTTCACATGTCAGACTTGCAGGGTTACTGCTCCCTCGTTTCACATGTCAGACTTGCAGGGTTACTGTTCCCTCACTTCACATGTCAGATTTGCAGGGTTACTGCTCCCTCGTTTCACATGTCAGACTTGCAGGGTTACTGCTCCCTCGTTTCACATGTCAGACTTGCAGGGTTACTGTTCCCTCACTTCACATGTCAGACTTGCAGGGTTACTGTTCCCTCACTTCACATGTCAGACTTGCAGGGTTACTTTTCCCTCACTTCACATGTCAAACTTGCGGGGTTATTGTTCCCACGCTTCAAATATCAGACTTGCAGGGTTATTGCTCCCATGCTTCACATGCTAGACTTGCAGGGTTACTGTACCCTCATTTCACATCAAACTTGCAGGGTTATTGCTTCCATACTTCATATATCAGACTTGCAGGGTTACTGTTCCCTCACTTCACATGTCAAACTTGCAGGGTTATTGTTCCCATGCTTCATATATCAGACTTGCAGGGTTACTGTTCCCATGCGTCACATGCCAGACGTGCAGGGTTGTTGCTTCTAAGTGTCACGTCAGACTTGCAGGGTTAGTTTTCCCTTACTTTACATGTCAGACTTGCAGGGTTACTGTTCCCTCACTTCACATGTCAGACTTGCAGGGTTACTGTTCTCTCACTTCACATGTCAGACTTGCAGGGTTACTGTTCCCTCACTTCACATGTCAGACTTGCAGGGTTACTGTTCCCTCATTTCACGTCAAACTTGTAGGGTTATTGCTTCCATGCATCATATATCAGACTTGCAGGGTTACTGTTCCCTCACTTCACATGTCAAACTTGCAGGGTTATTGTTCCTACGCTTCAAATATCAGACTTGCAGGGTTATTGCTCCCATGCTTCACATGCCAGACGTGCAGGGTTACTGTTCCCTCATTTCACATCAAACTTGCAGGGTTATTGCTTCCATGCTTCATATATCAGACTTGCAGGGTTACTGTTCCCTCACTTCCCATGTCAGACTTGCAGAGTTACTGTTCCCTCACTTCACATGTCAAACTTGCAGGGTTATTGTTCTCACGCTTCAAATATCAGACTTGCAGGGTTACTGTTCCCATGCTTCACATGCTAGACGTGCAGGGTTGTTGCTCCCAAGTGTCTCGTCAGACTTGCAGGGTTAGTTTTCCCTTACTTTACATGTCAGACTTTCAGGGTTACTGTTCCCTCACTTCCCATGTCAGACTTGCAGGGTTACTGTTCCCTCACTTCCCATGTCAGACTTGCAGGGTTACTGTTCCCTCACTTCACATGTCAGACTTGCAGGGTTACTGTTCCCTCACTTCACATGTCAGACTTGCAGGGTTACTGTTCCCTCACTTCACATGTCAGACTTGCAGGGTTGTTGCTTCCACGTGTCACGTCAGACTTGCAGGGTTATTGCTCCCACGCTTCATACATGTCAGACTTGCAGGGTTACTGTTCCCTTACTTTACATGTCAGACTTGCAGGGTTACTGTTCCCTTACTTTACATGTCAGACTTGCAGGGTTACTGTTGGGCTCCATACAGGGCAATAGAAAGTATGAGAAGATATAATGTGCTAAGTGCTTTCCATCTGGGTCAGAAACTTGGTCAGATTGGACCAGATGAATGGTGCCCCCTTTTTACTTGCTCCTCAGGCAATGCTAACCCCCCCCGCCGTATCCCACAGGACTGCACTATGTCCCATCAGAAATGAATGGCGACCTGGCGCCCTGTTGGTTGGGCAGTAAGGCAGTTTTAGCGCCCAGTGCCCACCCCACACCCTGTTGCCATCACTTGCAGCCCCCCCAATGCCCTAGTGGCCACAACTGCACTTACACTCTGGCCAAACTGACCCAATGTGGGCTCCCGTGGGCCATATTAGTTCTACAGAGCGCTGTCAGATTTACAGAGGAGACAGTAATGCGCGTCTCATGAAACCCTCTCGGCTCACACTGATTCCATTGTTCTGCCTGCACTCTAATCTCTCCAAACGCTCTAGGAATCGGGCAACAATGTAAATACGGGGCTGAATATTAACCACTTCCTCCCTGCCGCTTACTGAATTAGACTTGCCCTCGGCTGAAGTGGGGAAATAGGGATCTCTCCCTGCCACCCCCATAGGCAGGATATGGTTCAACCCAGTTGCCTCTTACAAGTGGGAGACCGGGGAGCCCATGTCAGCTGGAGGGGGGCTGGCATTGCATTCATTACAGTGCACCCCAGAAGGCTCATACAGTCCCTGTTGGGGATATCTGGATAGTAGACCACAGGAAGGAAGTGGGGGTACAACGGCATTGGGGGTAACAGTTCAGCAACCCCCCCCCAATAGAAGTCTAAGGTCATGAAGAAATGAAAATGCCTTTAAAGGGGAACTCTGCCTAAATGAAAGTAAGCTATTTTTGCACAGATGTGTAATAGCTAAAGGTAGCCTGTGTGTGGGCACCTTAAGGCCCCCGGGTGGGAGGCGGCGGGGCATACCACTGACAGATACAGGGGGCAATAAAGACAAAGGCATTATACATAGTATGGATACCAAGCCACATGGATAATTCCATTCTCATTTCTCTGTGTGTGTCTGGGTGTTACTGGAGCTTTAAAGCAAATTGGAATGTGATGAAACTGTGCCGTGGCCCATATCCCGCCCCCCCCGGCAGCCCAGAGACCTAGTAACCTACTTCTGAATGGCGACGCTATTACGCCCGGCTACGGACTGATGGCAATTGCCAGGTCTGTGCCATAAAGGCAAACTGGTTTGTCTCCTCCTTGTCCCTAGGGATACGGGCGCTCTGCAAATTGCCCAATCTCCCGTTTAAAGGGGAAATATGCCTTGTTTCATATGGGATTGCTCTATCAACTGCTTTTGATTCAACATCATAACTAAGGCTATGAAGTTATGGGGCTCCCATGCTGCTTAGCTGGCAGATAGGGTTGGCAGATTGAATCTACATCCAGCGGGGTTAATTTAGCAATTAATAGAGATGCATGCTGCAGGCTGAACCGATTTATGTGCAGCCACGCAAGATGCATCTAAATGAATTGTTACCTAGCCATGCAGGATATGGATTCAGTATGTGGCTGGTATTAAAGGGGTGAGGTGGCACCCCCACTGGCAAGCCCCCCCCCCCCAGCACACTGCCCAGCTAGCCCTAATGAGAACTACCCCTTGGCTGGTATAACAAATGTGTAATGACCTTTGGTTCTGCCCCATTTCCTACCCTTTTTGGCCTAAGACCCCAAGAACCCAGCCTTCAGCACCAGCAGTCAACTCCATAGCTCCGCCCCTTCTCATCAGTGGCCCAAATTTACAAATACTGGCCAAGTACTGACCCACCTAACCACACCCAGTCTGCAATAAACCCCACCCACTCCACTGCAAGCTTTAACCATTTCAGGACTTGGAAAACCAAGTCCCCCACAGGGACTGGACTTGGACCAGACTGGACTCCTTGCCCTGAAATTGCCCTTAGGGCAAGCAGCCTCACCATTTAGGCTTGGGATTGGCACTTGAGGCAGATATTCTGGAAACTCTGGCCGAATGGCTGATAGAAGATGCAGTTTGTACCCCAGTTATCAGGACATGACAGTAATGAGGCGCCCTGAGCGAAATTCTGAAAATAACTGACATACTGAGAATGGTGTTGGGCCGGAATGTGTATGGGGAGAGAGCGCCCTCTGCTGCTCACTCTCAGTATGGTCCCATTATAGCGCAGCCCGAGTTTTGCAAGAATCGTGTCACGAAACCCACACGGACACTTAGGGTATAAATGTGGCCTTGTTGGTACAAGAGACATCAGAATAATAAAGCTTGGGAGCCGCCTGTCCCCAAATCCCTGAAACGGAGATGCTGTAGGGAGAATAGAATTGCGTACAGTACAGTCATTGTCTGTTGGTTTAGGTCAGCGATCCCGGAAGAGCCATGTTTACTCCTGGCAGCTCTGATTCATGGAGAGATCGCCCTCTGCTGGATCTCCTGGGTAATAACTCTGACCATGGCCTGTTCCAGACTGACAGAGTGAGGGGAGCCCCAGAAGTTTGATAGTGGGCCCACCTTCCACAGAGCACCCCCAGCTTGTTATCATTCATAGGGTAAGTTGCCTGTAGTACATATACCTTCTGCTTGGTGCCTCCATGTGTAACCAGGAACAGTAACTAAGTGCCAGACTATGAGAATTGTCACACTGTAGCTTCTACTTGTCTTTAGGCAAAGAAAATCCTACCTTAAGGTGCCCATACACGTTAAGATCCATTAAGATCCTCTCGCTTGGCGATCTTGTCCTGATATCCCCAGCTATGGGTTGGCACTATCGGGAAAATGTAGGCTAATTTGCCAGGGCCCCAGGGCCAAATGATCGAATTCTAACAGCGGCCATGGGGCAGTCAGTTCGGAGACTGCATCAACGAGCCAATGCGGTCCCCGATCGGACTGAATCTTTTAACCTGCCCAATCGATATCTGGCTGATTTCAGGCCAGATATCAGTCGGGTATGGCCGTCGTTGGTGCCCCTACACGGGCAGATAAGCTGCCGAATTGGTCTAAGGCAGGGGTCCCCAACCACTGGGCCGCGGACCAGTTCCGGGCCGTGGATGGCATGGCAGTGGGCCGCAGCGCCCCCCAGCGCATTGTATGTATAACACGCCTGAAGTACGCGCCACGCCCCGCCCCCCTCTCCCCCCGGTCCGTGGGAAACATTTTTTGCCTCCTATCGGGCCGTGGTGCTAAAAAGGTTGGGGACCCCTGGTCTAAAGGGACTGATATCGGCAGCTAAAATCGGCCCGTGTATGGCCACCTTTAGGCCCTATGTGGGAATGGACCAGGGTGTATCAGGGGCGGGGTTAGTCCGAAAGGAGCTTGGCCAGGATGGAGTGTTTAGCATTTGACCGACAGGTGGCAACACCCCTTATAGTTTTATAGGTTTCTTAATTCCTGACCCAGCATATAAATTATGCTGGGTCAAAAGCAGGGTCGGACTGGGCCGCCGGGACACTGGGAAAAAACCCCGTGGGCCCCAGCGGCCCAGACCCGATCCTTGCCGGCACTCCCTCTGCCGACTGTTCCTCCCCTGATACATTAAACTTGTGCTCAGAGGAGGACGTTGGGTGGGGGAACCTGGGGGGGTAAGGGAGGCTCAGCGGGGGCCCCTGTGTGGGGTAAGGTAGCCCCGGTGGGCCCTGCACCCCCCAGTCTGACCCTGGTCAAAAGCAAAGGGTGCCCAATAGTGATGTGAGGGTCGACTATTTGTCCTTAACCTGCCTCTTCTCTACCTGAGACCTGAACCCGCCCTGCCTATGACATTATTGAGGGGGCGGGGCAGGCACGTGCCTATAAATAGATGCTGCCCGACCCGGAAGTGGGGCTCATTTATTCCGTAGGCGGGGAGGGAGACAGAAGGGCTGATATTTTACCGGCTAGGCCGGTGACATACTGGCCGCAAGGCAACCCTAGACAGTAGAGGTAGGTACTTATGGCCATTGTGCCCCTCCCACCTAGGGACGTTCCTTGGCTACTTACACCTAATTCGGTAAATAACCTGCAATTGACGTTCTTTAAACAGTTCCTTTATTAATGAAGGTCATTCATGGGAAAACAAACACCAGGAGAGCGCGGGAGAGAGAGCGAGACAGAGAGAGACAGCAGAAACATTCCAGACTTGTCCCCACACAATAACAGCTCTTATTGAGCACAGATATTTGCTTTCAAGCTTTACCCAAAATGGCACAAATTAGAGTTTTTTTTGTCTGACTTTGGACTTCCCGGCTGCTCTAAGCAAAGGCCATAGGGCACGTGTACTCATGTGACTCACAGCAAATACACAATAGACACATTTGTTGACTTTGTCTCGAAGGCCCCAGACACCTATCGGCATCCAAGTTTGGTTCCCCGGTGTGTGTTTTGTGCTCCGCTGCCCTGCCCCAATGTCACCCGTTCCGCCCCCAGAAGGGTGGGGTTATGAAGGTGGCAACCCTAGAAACAGCAATACCACGTGTTACTGAGTCCATCTTGGCCTTTTGTTACCATTTTGTTCTCCTCCCGCCATCTTGGCCCACTAGAGCTTTATTGTGCTATTGTCTCCATCTTGCTCTGCTCTACCTGCCACTGCCGTTCAGTCAGGGCCACTATTTGCAGGGCCCCTATTTGATGGGTGGAGCATACACACAAGGTGGGTGTGGCACGTCCTACTGTCCAATGGCTGTATGGTGCAAAGGCCCAGTGACAACCAGGAAATAATAATAATGTTGGCAAATAACAAAGGCACTGCCGGTGCAGGTCATGTGAGCGGTACAGTTCCGCACTATGAATTACATTATTTTATGGGGGGGGCAGATTACATAAATACTGTTCCACCCTTGGACAGAGCTGAAGAGCATTCAGGTAAAAAACTGAAGGTTCATGAACCATGGAAAGTGGAAATGATGACTGTGTGGGTGGGGTTGATATACCTGTGAGTATTACCCTGTAATTAACAAGAATGGTATGTTCTATTCCTTCAGCCCTATGAATTCCTCTCTGGCTGTCGGCAGTTCTGTTTTTCCCAAACACCAGTCGGCTGGTGGCGCCCAATACTGCGTTGGTCCTAGGACTGTGAGCGACTACTGATCCTCACCCAAATACCTGTTGGGGGCAAATAGGCAGCTTTGGTTTGGAGGTACTGGTGTGGAGCATTGCGTCCAACACAATCACAGTGCAGGCTATCTGGGCACCTACACATAAAGTATGGGTCTGTCTAGCCACAAAGCAAGCTCCTTCATACTGATTGGCCCCAGGAGCACACTGCTGCTCTGACTTACAGTCTAGTAAAGTCCAGCTAGGTAGACCATCATTCTAATTCGGCCCAACTAGGTAGCCCATCAGTCTAGAAAGGCCCAGCTAGGTAGACCATCAGTCTAGTATGGCTCAACTAGGTAGATCATCAGTCTAGTATGGCTCAACTAGGTAGATCACCAGTCTAGTAAGGCCCAACTAGGTAGACCATCATTCTAATTCGGCCCAACTAGGTAGCCCATCAGTCTAGAAAGGCCCAGCTAGCTAGAACATCAGTGTAGTAAGGCCCAACTAGGTAGACCATCAGCCTAGTAAGGCCCAACTAGGTAGACCATCAGTCTAGTATGGCTCAACTAGGTAGATCATCAGTCTAGTATGGCTCAACTAGGTAGATCATCAGTCTAGTAAGGCCCAACTAGGTAGATCATCAGTCTAGTATGGCCCAACTAGGTAGATCATCAGTCTAGTAAGGCCCAACTAGGTAGATCATCAGTCTAGTAAGGCCCAACTAGGTAGATCATCAGTCTAGTATGGCCCAACTAGGTAGATCATCAGTCTAGTAAGGCCCAACTAGGTAGAACATCAGTCTAGTATGGCTCAACTAGGTAGACCATCAGTCTAGTAAGGCCCAACTAGGTAGAACATCAGTCTAGTATGGCTCAACTAGGTAGACCATCAGTCTAGTAAGGCCCAACTAGGTAGAACATCAGTCTAGTATGGCTCAACTAGGTAGACCATCAGTCTAGTAAGGCCCAACTAGGTAGACCATCAGTCTAGTATGGCCCAACTAGGTAGAACATCAGTCTAGTAAGGCCCAACTAGGTAGAACATCAGTCTAGTATGGCCCAACTAGGTAGATCATCAGTCTAGTAAGGCCCAACTAGGTAGAACATCAGTCTAGTAAGGCCCAACTAGGTAGAACATCAGTCTAGTATGGCATGGCTCAACTAGGTAGACCATCAGTCTAGTAAGGCCCAACTAGGTAGAACATCAGTCTAGTAAGGCCCAACTAGGTAGAACATCAGTCTAGTATGGCATGGCTCAACTAGGTAGACCATCAGTCTAGTAAGGCCCAACTAGGTAGAACATCAGTCTAGTAAGGCCCAACTAGGTAGATCATCAGTCTAGTAAGGCCCAACTAGGTAGAACATCAGTCTAGTATGGACCAACTAGGTAGATCATCAGTCTAGTAAGGCCCAACTAGGTAGAACATCAGTCTAGTATGGACCAACTAGGTAGATCATCAGTCTAGTAAGGCCCAACTAGGTAGAACATCAGTCTAGTAAGGCCCAACTAGGTAGAACATCAGTCTAGTAAGGCCCAACTAGGTAGAACATCAGTCTAGTAAGGCCCAACTAGGTAGATCATCAGTCTAGTATGGACCAACTAGGTAGATCATCAGTCTAGTAAGGCCCAACTAGGTAGAACATCAGTCTAGTATGGCCCAACTAGGTAGATCATCAGTCTAGTAAGGCCCAACTAGGTAGAACATCAGTCTAGTAAGGCCCAACTAGGTAGATCATCAGTCTAGTAAGGCCCAACTAGGTAGAACATCAGTCTAGTAAGGCCCAACTAGGTAGATCATCAGTCTAGTATGGCCCAACTAGGTAGATTGGTAACTTGGCCATAGGAGAGTTACATTGTAGGGTGAAAGTGGATACAGGGACCTTATAGCAAATACATTACTCTATAATTGTGGAAGGTCACTGTTACCCCTTGTAGGAAACATCACAGAGAAAACAAGGCCTGCAGCCTCACAATGTAGCCCTATTGGAACAGCTTCTTGCTCACACCGGTAGCTCGGCGCCACCTTTTCCATCCACTGAATCGAGGGCCACGTTGTTCAATACTTTCATACAGAGGGGTCAGGGCTTAGCCAAGGGCAGCGCACAGGGCAAGGCTACCTCACACTACAATGGAGACAGTTTCAGCCTATGCTGTCCTACCGAGGTGCCAATGCAACACTGCGATGGCTTCTGGCTCAGACGAGTGTTGGTTTGTTTGCGTTACAAAGTACGAGCAGATCCCTTCAATAAATAACCTCCAGTGTGTTCAAGCTAGCGTTTCCCTCTCAGCACAATCAGTATGTACAAATGATTATGTATATACACCCCCTCCATCTCGCCAACATGGCGCCCATGTCCTGACAATATCACATTAGCACCTAAACGACAAACAGTTCTGCGAGGAGGCAGAGAGGTCACAGTGTGTGTGGCACGGGCGGCACTTTAGCCAGGAGCACAGCAGTCCCGCTGAAGGATTTTGGCAGCCGAACAGACAACGGGGTCACTGATGCCAAATGCCTCGGAGAAGCCGTATGAGCTCATCGCATTGCTACCTGTCTCTCATCCAGAAAGCGATGACACAACAGCGAATGGGATACGACAACACTAGGTCGTCGGTGCTGTAATGCTTGGCATGGAAAGTGTTCATGTGACCTGTCAAAATGGCATCCCTAGTGCCGCAGTATTAGGCATAGCTGCCAGCGCCTGGGTCGTTGCTCCATCTGCACAACGGCTTCATTCGTGGCCCCCGCGGGCCACTACCTGCTCCGAGAAAATTCTTTTTAAATGTGCCACCTCTGCGGAAAGTGAAGCAAGCTGGGATCGGAGCTCGGAGCTGTCAGAGGCGGCCGGGGGTACTCCATCTTGGCTGTGGGGCATCCATCGCCCGCGAGGGCAGGGTGGGGGCTGCTGTGGGAACCCTGTAGGTGTCTCAGGAGCAAAGCCACCCGTTTCCCTTGGCACTTGCATTATGCTATGTGTCCCCTCCTCACCGGGGACACCTCCCTTAAACCTCAGCTTATGTGGGAGGCTCTTATAACAATCCCCGAGGGTCTCCAGTCTCCCACGAGGGTTCTCCACAGTTTCTGCATTAATGGTACCGTAATACGTCAGAGCCGAGTGAGGCATTGGGGCAGGTTCATGCTCTGGAACTCGGTCTTCGAAGAAAACAGGGCTGCCCACACTTGGGGTAGAGAAACCAGAGTCTTCCGAATGGGGTAGAGGAGGCGGTGGGGGTGGGTTGGCCGGTGGAGGCTCGTGAAGGCCACACTGGGTTGAGTAGCCTCCTCGGGTTTCTTCACAAGGGTCACGTACCAGGCCAAAGCGGAAACGTAGGGCAAGGAGCTCGGCACGGAGTCGGGCATTCTCTTCAAGAAGGGCAATAACACGGCCCTCGAGGGCAAGATCCCCCGCCCGGCGCTTCTCTCTTGAGCGCTTTGCGGCCTCGTTGTTCTTGCGTCTCTTGTCCCAGTAGCAGTCGTCTTTCTTCTCATCTGGGGTGAATTCCCGCCGCCGCCGGATATTGCAGGGAGAAGAACACGAAGTAGGAGAGGAGTGAGAGTTCCGACAGCCAAGCAGGGAACGAGCAAGCAGCAAGCCCGAGCCTGAAATGAGAGATGTCGAGGGGGAAATCTCGTCGGCCCCCTGAGTCTGCGGAGGTGGAGCATAAGCCTCCAGTGTGGGAGGAGCCTGAGGAGGCGCAGGTGGATCCACGGGGGTCGGGCAAGGAACAGGGCCGTTCATTGCCGGTTGGGGGGAGAGGGCAGGAGGGGAGAGATCACCTAGGTGAGCCAGGGTGGTGCAGGGGTGCAAGTCAAAGGGCAGATGCCTGTGGAAAACAAATCTTGGAATTAGGAAGCACAAGGATGTAAGAGATCAGCAAGGGTTAAACAATCCAGACACAGAGACAGAATGTCACAATAATGTCACCTCAGTACCACACACCGCAAACTCCCAGTCTGAGGAACAGAGCACTCAGAGTCAGGGGAACATTGATATAAATGGATTCAATTCAGGCAGACTGACCCCCCCCACTGCTACTATAGGCACCATCTCTCCCTACTATACCTGCTATCCCACAGCCCCAGTCCCTTCCCAGAGGCTATTATCCCCCCACTGTTACTATAGGCACCATCTCTCCCTACTATACCTGCTATCCCACAGCCCCAGTCCCTTCCCAGAGGCTATTATCCCCCCACTGCTATTATAGGCACCATCTCTCCCTACTATACCTGCTATCCCACAGCCCCAGTCCCTTCCCAGAGGCTATTATCCCCCCACTGCTACTATAGGCACCATCTCTCCCTACTATACCTGCTATCCCACAGCCCCAGTCCCTTCCCAGAGGCTATTATCCCCCCACTGCTACTATAGGCACCATCTCTCCCTACTATACCTGCTATCCCACAGCCCCAGTCCCTTCCCAGAGGCTATTATCCCCCCACTGCTACTATAGGCACCATCTCTCCCTACTATACCTGCTATCCCACAGCCCCAGTCCCTTCCCAGAGGCTATTATCCCACTGCTACTATAGGCACCATCTCTCCCTACTATACCTGCTATCCCACAGCCCCAGTCCCTTCCCAGAGGCTATTATCCCACTGCTACTATAGGCACCATCTCTCCCTACTATACCTGCTATCCCACAGCCCCAGTCCCTTCCCAGAGGCTATTATCCCCCCACTGCTACTATAGGCACCATCTCTCCCTACTATACCTGCTATCCCACAGCCCCAGTCCCTTCCCAGAGGCTATTATCCCACTGCTACTATAGGCACCATCTCTCCCTACTATACCTGCTATCGCACAGCCAATAAAGCAGCACACAAAGGCACAAACACAGACTGTACACAAGCGCTGGGCTATAATTGTGCAATCTTTCTTGGAAAGCGAGGGCAGGAAAGCAGAAATACTATGAAAGGATCCAGACGGGAGTGTCGCACAAACAAACAGTCACATGGTTACGGTGTTAAAGCCCTTGTACAAGCGCACTCGCTCCGAAATTGCTGGCGGGTAATGAATTCATTTGGAGCCAACAATCTGTGTGAGTGCTGCAGTTGGGCACTAACGCACTAATACTGGGAGTTGACACAATTACACCCTAATTAAAGTAATACAGCGCCATTACTCTGTGGGAATGAACAGATAATAATTACTCTGAGTTTGTGTCGCTCATAGGGAATAACACTAATACGCTACTAATGGGTTACACACTCAGGGTCCGACGGGCTCACTGGGTTGTTCACCTTTTAGTTAACTTTTAGTATGATGTAGAGAGTAATATTCTGAGACAATTTGCAATTGGTCTTCATTTCATATTATTTGTAGTTTTTTAGTTATTTCACTTTCAGTTCAGGAGCTCTCCAGTTTGGAGTTTCAGCAGCTACTTGGTTGCTAGGGCGCAAGTTACCTTAGCAACCAGGGAGTAGTTTGGATGAGAGGCTGGTATATGAGTAGGAGAGGGGCTGAATAGAAAAGAAAGTTACACAAAGTAACAGTAGGGTGGGGCTGGAGTGGTGGGCGCTTTAGTTGATTGGATGTTCCGCTGGCCCCGCCCCCCACACACACTGGGAGTAATAGAGTGTAAGTGTTCCACGTGCTACTGGGGCACTAACGCACTATTACTGGGAGTGTATTGATTGGCTCCCCCAGACCCCGGGCAGTGAGTGGGGGCTCATAGGGTCAGACACAGAGCTTCCCTCTTACTAAATATTACCCAACCAAAGTGAAAGGCAGCCTGACACCAATAGGGGTGGGGGGACTGTATTACTGACGGACACACAAACAGCTACACATCCTGCCATATTCCCAGCGCTGGGTGCCAAACATATACTGGCACTCGTCTTATAGGCTTCCCTGTCTGGGACTCAGTGTTCTGCCAGCTTTATAGTAACGGCACACACACAGCTGCTGCGCCCCCCCCGACCCCCCCCGGCCCCTCTGTGTAGCCACTTCCACCGAGCATCCTCATTGGCTGCGGCCGCTAACTTGTCCCCCCCCAGTGCCCCCTGTAATGAATCAGTTTAGTGCATACCCACAATGCCACACATACCCACAATGCCACACATACCCACAATGCAACACATACCCACAATGCCACACGTACCCACAATGCCACACGTACCCACAATGCCACACGTGCCCACAATGCCACACATACCCACAATGCCACACATACTCACAATGCCACACGTGCCCACAATGCCACATGTGCCCACAATGCCACACGTACCCACAATGCAACACGTGCCCACAATGCCACACGTGCCCACAATGCCACACATACCCACAATGCCACACATACTCACAATGCCACACGTACCCACAATGCCACACGTACTAGCTGGGGGCACTGGAACTGCTCCCCCAGTGGGTGTAAATATATTGGGTGGTTTCTGGCCGCCTCCCACTCAAACAGAAATACAAATATGCTGAAAAGGAAAGGTCTGTGCTCTCTGTGACGTCAGGCTTAAAAAATCTACAGCCCCTTATACTGAATATACTGTAATACAAGGTTATATTATCTGCAAACATATACAAATTCATCATTCTTTCTCTGATTTGCTTCCATTCACTGTATTGTATCTGTGTCCCTCTGTATATTAGAGTGTAAGCTCTGCAGGGCAGGATTCCCTTCTCCCAATGGTTCCCTCTCCCTGTATTGTATCTGTGTCCCTCTGTATATTAGAGTGTAAGCTCTGCAGGGCAGGATTCCCTTCTCCCAATGGTTCCCTCTCCCTGTTTGTATCTGTGTCCCTCTGTATATTAGAGTGTAAGCTCTGCAGGCAGGATTCCCTTCTCCCAATGGTTCCCTCTCCCTGTATTGTATCTGTGTCCCTCTGTATATTAGAGTGTAAGCTCTGCAGGGCAGGATTCCCTTCTCCCAATGGTTCCCTCTCCCTGTATTGTATCTGTGTCCCCTCTGTATATTAGAGTGTAAGTTCTGCAGGGCAGGATTCCCTTTCTCCCAATGGTTCCCTCTCCCTGTATTGTATCTGTGTCCCTCTGTATATTAGAGTGTAAGCTCTTGCAGGGCAGGGATTCCCTTCTCCCAATGGTTCCCTCTCCCTGTATTGTATCTGTGTCCCTCTGTATATTAGAGTGTAAGCTCTGCAGGGCAGGATTGCCCTTCTCCCAATGGTTCCCTCTCTCTGTATTGTATCTGTGTCCCTCTGTATATTAGAGTGTAAGCTCTGCAGGGCAGGATTCCCTTCTCCCAATGGTTCCCTGTATTGTATCTGTGCCCCACTGTATATTAGAGTGTAAGCTCTGCAGGGCAGGATTCCCTTCTCCCAATGGTTCCCTCTCCCTGTATTGTATCTGTGTCCCTCTGTATATTAGAGTGTAAGCTCTGCAGGGCAGGATTCCCTTCTCCCAATGGTTCCCTCTCCCTGTATTGTATCTGTGTCCCTCTGTATATTAGAGTGTAAGCTCTGCAGGGCAGGATTCCCTTCTCCCAATGGTTCCCTCTCCCTGTATTGTATCTGTGCCCCTCTGTATATTAGAGTGTAAGCTCTGCAGGGCAGGATTCTCTTCTCCCAATGGTTCCCTCTCCCTGTATTGTATCTGTGTCCCTTCTGCATATTAGAGTGTAAGCTCTGCAGGGCAGGATTTCTCTTCTCCCAATGGTTCCCTCTCCCTGTATTGTATCTGTGTCCCTCTGTAATATTAGAGTGTAAGCTCTGCAGGGCAGGATTCCCTTCTCCCCAATGGTTCCCTCTCCCTGTATTGTATCTGTGCCCCTCTGTATATTAGAGTGTAAGCTCTGCAGGGCAGGATTCCCTTCTCCCAATGGTTCCCTCTCCCTGTATTGTATCTGTGTCCCTCTGTATATTAGAGTGTAAGCTCTGCAGGGCAGGATTCCCCTCTCCCAATGGTTCCCTCTCCCTGTATTGTATCTGTGTCCCTCTGTATATTAGAGTGTAAGCTCTGCAGGGCAGGATTCCCTTCTCCCAATGGTTCCCTCTCCCTGTATTGTATCTGTGCCCCTCTGTATATTAGAGTGCAAGCTCAGCAGGCTAGGGGGGCAGTAGGAGGGGCAGTTACATGCAGGTTATACTGTACCTGAATGGGCAGCAGAACTTCCTCGTGCTTCTCACTTGTTCCCAAGCTGATCCCTGTTGCTAAGTGTCTCTTTGTCCCTCTCCCTGCCTGTTTCTCCTGTGCTGAACTCTCCCCAGCTCCTGTCTCGCTGCCGGTCCCCTCTCTCTATCACTATGTATATACACAGCGTGTGTGTCTCTCCCAACCCTACAGAGTTCAAATGAGGCTGAGCATTCACCTTACTTAACCCTAGTGCGTCCTGTGAAAATGTGCCAGTCTTTCCCCTCCTCTCACTCACTCTGTCCCCTTCCCTTACTCACAGCTCCCCGAGCCTCCCGCTCCCCTCCCTCGGCTCCTAAAGGCACTCGCTACTGATATGTACTGACTGCACAGCCCATCCGCGTGTGCCTCTGCCTCTACATGGGTAGCCTAGCCTGGTATTAGCAACCATACATACTCAGCACCATTATACAGAGCAGCCTATAGATACTCAGTCTCATTATACAGAGCAGCCTATAGATACTCAGTCCCATTATACAGAGCAGCCCATAGATACTCAGCCCCATTATACAGAGCGGGGAGATCATTATCGGCCTATAGATACTCAGTCCCCGGTTAACAGAGGCGGGGGATCAGTTATCGGCCTAAGTAGATATACAGCCGCCATACTACAGAGCGGGAGATCATATCCGTCCTTATAGATACTCAGCCCCATTATACAGGTAGCGGGATCGATCATTATCGCCCTATTAGATATACTACACCCGTATAGACAAGAGAGGGGAGATCATTATCGGCCTATAGATACTCCAGCCCCATTATACAGGAGCGGGGAGAAGTCATTTATGCACCTATAGATTACTCATTCCCTCATTATACATAGCGGGGGAGATCATTATTCGGCCTTAGATACTGCAGCCCCATTATCATAGAGCGGGAGATCAATTAATCTGGCCTAGTAGATACTCAGCCCATTCCACAAAGGCGGCGGAGATCATTAATCAGCTCTATAGATCACTCACCCGTTATTCAGACGGTGGAGAGTTCATTATCGCCTATAGGATACCAGTCCCGCATTAATCATAGAGCGGGGAGATCTTATCGGCCTATACGATTACTTCAAGTTCCCATTTATACAGAGCGGTGGGGAGAAATTCAAAAAATTAAAAAATCGGGCCCCCCTAAATAATATGTTAGAACTCACCTCAATATTAGCAGTAGCGGTCGGAATCATTATCGGCCCTATTAGGTATTACTCAGCCCCATTAACAATGAGCTGGGAATCATTATCGCCCTATAGATAACTGGCAGTCCATTATAGCAAGCGGGAGATCATTATCGCCTATATAGATATCTCAGCCCCATATAGCAGAGCGGGGAGGATCATTATCTGCCTACTAAGATAGCTCCGCCCCCATTATACAGAGCGGTGAGGAATCATTAATCGGCTCTATAGATTACTCAGTCCATTATATCGAGCGTGGAGATCATTAGCGGTCCTAATAGATACTCGAGGCCCAATTATAACAGAGCGGGAATCATTATTGGCGCCTACTAGTATACTCCGCCCATATACACGAGAAAGGGAGATCATTATCGGCCTAGTAGATACTCAGCCCCATTATATTCAGGAGCGGGGAAGATCATTATCGCCTATATGATAGCCTGCAGCCACCATTATACAGAGCGGGTAGATCATTTATCGGTGCCTATAAGGATACTCCAGCGCCTTAGTACAGAGCGGGGAGATTCATTTATTCAGGGTGAGGGTAGCAAGGTATTTATGTAAGGGAGAGAAGGTGCCATATAGGTAGCAGTGGGATATAAGTCCTCTGGCAAGGGACTGGTGGCCTGTGGATAGCAGGTATAATTAGGGAGGAAGATTTGTGCCTAGTATTAGTCAGTGGGGGGATAGTATAGCTCCTGGGAACGGGGACTGGGCTGTGGGGATATGCAGGGTATAGTATGGAAGGAGATGGTGCCTATTTGTAGCAGTAGGATAAATAGCCCTGGGGAAGGGGCTGTGCTGTGGGATAGCAGTATAATAGGAAGATTGTGCTATAGTAGCTAGTGGGGATAAATACCTCTGGGAAGGGACTGGGTGTGGGATATGCAGGTATAGTAGGGAGATGTGCCCTATAGGTAGCAGTAGGAAAATAGCTCTACTGGCGACGCGGGCTGTGGCTGTGTGGGTAGCTAGTATAATAGGGAGGAGATTTGTGCCTTATACGTAAGCAGTGGGGGGATCATTAGCCTCTTGGTAAGTCGGACTGAGGCTGCTGGTAATAGCAGGTGAATATGTAGGGAGTAGATGGTGCCTATAGTAGCAGTGGGGGGATAATAGCCTCTGGGAAAGGGACTGGGGCTGTGGGATAGCAGGTTATAGTAGGAGATGATTGTGCCTATAGGTAGCAAGTGGGGGATAATAGCCTCTGGAAGGGACTGTGGCTTGTTGGAGTAGCGTATAGTAAGGGAGAGATGGTGCCTAATAGTAAGTGCAGTGGGGGGATAATGAGCCTGTGGGAAGGGACTGGGGCTGTGGGGATAGCAGGTATATGTAGGAGAGATGGGCTAGTAGTAGCTCAGTGGGGGATAAAGCGCTTCCTGGGAAGGACTTGGGGCTGTGGGAAGTAGCCAGGTATAGTAGCGGAGAGATGTGCCTATAGTATATGTGGGGGATAATATCGCCTCTGGGAAGGGACTGGGGCTGTTGATAGCATTGGAAGTAGCGGAGAAGATGGTGCCTATATTAGCAGGTGGGATGAATAGACTCTGGGAAGGACTGGGCGGCTGTGGGATAGTCAGGGTATAGTAGTGGAGAGATGGCGCCTTATAGTAGCATGGGGGGATAATAGCCTCCTGGGAGAGGGCTGGGCTGTGGGATAGGCAGGTAATAGTAGTGGAGAGATGGTGCCTATAGTAGCAGGTGGGGGATAATACCTCTGGTAAGGAGCCGGCACTGTGGATATCGCAGGTATATGTTAGGGAGAGATGGTGTATAGTAGTGCAGTGGGGGAACATCGATAGCGCTTGGAAATGGGACTGTGCCTGTGGGATATGGCAGTATAAGTTAGGAGAAGATGTCCTATAGTAGAGTGGGGGGAGTAAAGCCTCTGGGAAGGACTGGGGCTGTGGGTTAGCAGTATAGTATGAGAATATGGTCCTATAGTAGCAGTGGGATAATAGCCTTCTGGTATATATGTGGGCTGTGGGATAGGCAGGTTATAGGTAGGGAGATTATGGTGGCCATACGTAGTCAGTGGGATAATAGCTCTGGGAAGGGACTGTGCTGTGGGAAGGGCAGGGTATAATAGTAGGAGAGTGTGCTATATCATGCATCGGGGGGATGATATGAGCTCTGGGTAAGGGACTGGCTGTGGGATAGCAGTGATATATGAAGGAGATGGGTGCCTATATAGCAGTGGCGGGATAAAGCCTTCTGGAGAGGACTTTGGGCTGTGGTATAGCAGGTTATAGTAGGGTATGAATGGTGCGTCATATAGGCAGTGTGGGATAGGATAGCCTCTGGGAAGGGACTGGGCTGTGGATTAAGCAGTATTATTCGTAGGGAGAGAATGGCGCTATAGTAGCATGGGTGGGATATTAGTCAGCCTCTGGGAAGGGACGGGCTGTGGGATAGCAGGTATAGTAGGAGGATGTGCCCTCATAGAGCAGTGGGGGCTAATAGCTCTCTGGAAGGACTGGGGCTGTGGGATAGGCAGGGTAATAGTAGGGAGAGAGGTGCCTATGTAGCAAGTGGATAATAGTCCTCTGGTAAGGGACTGGGCTGTGGGATAGGCAGTGTATATGTAGGGCGAGAGATGGCTCGCCTAGTTAGAGCAGTGGGGGATAATAGCTCTGGGAAGGGACTGGGGCCTGTGGGATTAAGCAGGTATAGTAGGGAGAGATGGTGCCTATAGTCAGCGAGAGGGGGGATAATAGCCTGCTTGGGAAGACTGGGGCTGTGGGAATATGTGCAGTGTAAGGAGGTGAGAGATGGGCCTATACTAGCATGGGCGGCATAATACCTCTGTGAAGGGACTGTGGCTGTGGAATAGCAGGTGATATGTGGGGAGAGATGGTGCCTATAGTAGACCCATGGGGGAATAATAGCGCCTTGTGAGGGACTGGGGCTTGTGGGATAAGCAAGGTATAGGTAGTTGAGAGATTGGTGCCTATAGTAGATGGATAAACCTCTGGGAATGGACTGGGGCTGTGGATGGAGGCAAGGTATAGTAGGAGACATGGTGCTATACGTAGACATTGGGGGTATACTAAGCCTCTGGGAAGGGACGGGCTGTGGGATACGTCCAGGTAATGGTAGGGACGAGATTTGCCTATAGTAGCAGTGGGGATAGAGAGCCTCTGGAAGGACTGGCTGTTGGATAGCAGGCTTATAGTAAGGGAGAGATGGTGCCTAAAGTAAGCAGTGGGGGGATAATAGCCTTCTGAAGGACTAGGGGGGCTGGTGGGATAGTGCAGGTAAGTGTAGGATGAGATGTGGCGCTCTATAGTAGCAGTGGGCGGGGATAAATAGCCTTCTGGGAAGGACTGGGGCTGTGGTAAGCAAGGTATAGTAGGGTAAGATGGTTGCCTATTAGTAAGCAGTGGGGGGATAACTGAGCCTTGGAAGGGACGGCTGTGATAGCTAGGTATAGGTAGGTGATGAAGATGTGTCCTATCGTAGTAGACATGGATAATAGCGTCTGGAAGGGACTGCGGTGTGGATAGCAGGTTAAAGTAAGGGAGAGTGGGCGCTATAGTAGCAGTGGGGGACTAATAGCCTCTGGTCAAGGGGACTGGGGGCTGTGGACTAGCGTATAAATGAGGTGAAGAGATGGTGGCCTAATAGTAGCAGTGGGGGGGAATAATAGCCTCTGGAAGGACTGGGGCCTGTGGAAGCGCAGTATATGTAGGTGAAGATGGTCTCTATAATAGCAGTCGGGGGGAATAATAGCCTTGAAGGGCCTGTCGGCGGTGGGATCAGCAGGTTAGTAAGGGGAGAGATGGCTGCTCTATTAGTAGCAGTGGGGGATAAATAGCCCTCTGGAAGGGGATCTGGGCTGTGGCTGTCAGGTATATGTAGGTGAGAAGGATGTGCCTAATGTTAGCAGTGGGGGATTAATAAGCCTCTGGAAGGGACCTGGGGCTGTGGGATAGCAGTATAGTAGGGAGAGATGGTGCCTATAGTAGCAGTGGGGGGGATAATAGCCTCTGGAAGGGACTGGGGCTGTGGATAGCAGGTATAGTAGGGAGAGATGGTGCCTATAGTAGCAGTGGGGGGGGATAATAGCCTCTGGGAAGGGACTGGGGCTGTGGATAGCAGGTATAGTAGGGAGAGACTGGGATGGGGCCTATAGTAGCAGTGGGATAATAGCCTCTGGGAAGGGACTGGGGCTGTGGGATAGCAGGTATAGTAGGGAGAAGATTGGTGCTATAGTAGCAGTGGGGATAATAGCCTCTGGGAAGGGACTGGGGCTGTGGGATAGCAGGTATAGTAGGGAGGAGATGGTGCCTATATAGCAGTGTGGGGGATAATAGCCTCTGGAAGGGACTGGGGCTGTGGGATAGCAGGTATAGTAGGGGGAGATGGTGCCTATAGTAGCAGTGGGGGATAATAGCCTCTGGGAAGGGACTGGGGCTGTGGGATAGCAGTATAGTAGGGAGAGATGGTGCCTATAGTAGCAGTGGGGGGATAATAGCCTCTGGGAAGGGACTGGGGCTGTGGGATAGCAGGTATAGTGAGGGAGAGATGTGCCTATAGTAGCAGTGGGGATAATAGCATCTGGGAAGGGACTGGGGCTGTGGGATAGCAGGTATAGTAGGGAGAGATGGTGCCTATAGTAGCAGTGGGGGATAATAGCCTCTGGGAAGGGACTGGGGCTGTGGGATAGCAGGTATAGTAGGGAGAGATGGTGCCTAATAGTAGCAGTGGGGATAATAGCCTCTGGGAAGGGACTGGGGCTGTGGGATAGCAGGTATAGTAGGGAGAGATGGTGCCTAATAGTAGCAGTGGGGGGATAATAGCCTCTGGAAGGGACTGGGGCTTGTGGGATAGCAGTATAGTAGGGAGAGATGGTGCCTATAGTAGCAGTGGGGGGATAATAGCCTCTGGGAAGGGACTGGGGCTGTGGGATAGCAGGTATAGTAGGGAGAGGATTGTGCCTATAGTAGCAGTGGGGATAATAGCCTCTGGGAAGGGACTGGGGCTGTGGATAGCAGGTATAGTAGGGAGAGATGGTGCCTATAGTAGCAGTGGGGATAATAGCTCTGGGAAGGGACTGGGGCTGTGGGATAGCAGGTATAGTAGGGAGAGATGGTGCCTATAAGTAAGCAGTGGGGATAATAGCCTCTGGGAAGGGACTGGGGCTGTGGATAGCAGGTATAGTAGGGAGAGATGGTGCCTATAGTAGCAGTGGGGATAATAGCCTCTGGGAAGGGGACTGGGGCTGTGGGATAGCAGGTATAGTAGGGAGAGATGGGGTGCCTATAGTAGCAGTGGGGATAATAGCCTCTTGGGAAGGGACTGGGGGCTGTGGGATAGCAGGTATAGTAGGGAGAGATGGTGCCTATAGTAGCAGTGGGGGGATAATAGCCTCTGGGAAGGGGACTGGGGCTGTGGGATAGCAGGTATAGTAGGGAGAGATGGTGCCTATAGTAGCAGTGGGGGGGGGGGATAATAGCCTCTGGGAAGGGACTGGGGCTGTGGGATAGCAGGTATAGTAGGGAGAGATGGTGCCTATAGTAGCAGTGGGGGGATAATAGCCTCTGGGAAGGGACAGAGGGATGTATAGAGGAATGTATAGTCGGTAGGAGGTTACACAATGTTACATCACACAGACTGTGCCACAACGATACTGTACGTTACAGGGCTACACAGAGGAAGTTGCTTGTGGTTTTCCTGCTGAGTAAAGTGGGGCTACTCCATTGAGGGGTTATTGGGAGGAAAAACAAACAGATATCCTAACAAGGCGCTTACACTGTGTAACACTATGCAGCCACTAGGGGTGCTGTATCAGTAAAGGCAAATGCAATGAGAAGACTCATTAGGAATATGTTCTATAGAATACAGAGAATGTGTAGCTACAGGGCACCACAGGGCTATGAGGTAGTACATCACTGCCTGCTGGGAGTACATTCCAACACTTTCTCTCACTGTTGCATAAGTAAAATGTAACCATCCGCAGGGATGTCTCGCCAAGAGAATGATATCTTTCCTCTAAGTAGGGCAACTGCTTGCACTCGACTGAATCACATCATAAAACTTTATGTAACGAGTGATGTCACTGCTGACCTAGATTGTCATGTGACCTTTTCACTATGCTTTCTCTAGGAGTAAAGGAACTAAACGCTTGTAAAGGGGAAATAAAGCTTGATTGTTGCATTTTATATAGTGCATTATATACAGTTGCACAGCAGCCCTGTAACAGTATTGATCCAGCCCTATAAGACTTCCCCCAGCAGCCCCCCATCTTGGATTTAGTTCGGCCATTTTCAGTGTGCCAGGGGCACCGCACGCGCTCCGTGGGCTCTGAGCTGCTGCTGATCTAATGTAATGGGAACCTGGAGTTATCCCTGTATCATCAATAAGTATATCATATAGTAAGTAATGTGTACATTAGTATAATACCCAAGTTTCCGTGAATCACATGACAAAGATTACATCACTAAGCACTGATTATAACTGATGACATCACTCAGCACTCAGCACCCCCGTGACTGGCCTTTGGGTCGGCTTACTGTATAGTTACACCACTGGGGAGCAGTTACTATGCAGCACTGGTTTATTACACAGTTGTGTAGATTACTATATCACTTTATGTATTATATAAATCTGCTATTATATGGTGTTATCTAAGGTGCCACCCAGCCGGAATCTTACTGGCCTAACTGGTAGAATAGCGCCTAAGGCCGGGGCTGGTATTACAAATTTACCAGCAATTTATTTGCCTGTAATTTTGTAACAAGCTCTTGTTCTGCCCCTAATCCACCCCATTTGTAGCTGTAATATTGGTGTGTAGGCGCCATCTCAGTGCCTTGTGCCTGAGTCTGAGCTTTCAGCCAGCGCTACACATTAGAACTGCTTTCAGCTAACCTATTGTTTCTCCTACTCCCATGTAACTGGAGGAGTCCCAAGCCGGACTTGGATTTCTTACTATTGAGTGCTATTCTGATACCTACTGGGAGCTGCTATCTTGCTCCCTTCCCATTGTTCTGGCTCCTAACTGTGAAGCTGTTGCTTAGCAAAAGGTTATGTAAGTTATCCTACTAACCCAGTTAGTACTGTCTGGGCGTGTTATTAGTATTATTATTATTATTATGAGTTCTGTCGGCTACAGTGGGACACTGTGTAACCTGTGCTGGGTATAATAGGACACTGTGTGACACACGTTGCCTTGGATGTTCCCTACTGGTGTGGGTGTCGCAATAGGAAATTTGCTACTTATTGTGCAGGACATGAGTCCCTGGGTAATTACACGGCTGGGATTGTTATGGGACACTGTGTGATAATGTAGCACCATAGGCCTGCTGTGTATTAGCACAGGTTGGTTATTACATTACTATTGAGTGCTATTCTGATACCTACTGGGAGCTGCTATCTTGCTCCCTTCCCATTGTTCTGCTGATCGGCTGCTGGGGGAGGGGGGGATATCACTCCAACTTGCAGCGCAGCAGTAAAGTGTGCCTGAGTCTGAGCTTTCAGCCAGCGCTACACATTAGAACTGCTTTCAGCTAACCTATTGTTTCTCCTACTCCCATGTAACTGGAGGAGTCCCAAGCCGGACTTGGATTTCTTACTATTGAGTGCTATTCTGATACCTACTGGGAGCTGCTATCTTGCTCCCTTCCCATTGTTCTGCTGATCGGCTGCTGGGGTGGGGGGGTGGGGTGGGTGGGATATCACTCCAACTTGCAGCGCAGCAGTAAAGTGTGCCTGAGTCTGAGCTTTCAGAAGGAGCCAGCGCTACACATTAAAACTGCTTTCAGCTAACCTATTGTTTCTCCTACTCCCATGTAACTGGAGGAGTCCCAAGCCGGACTTGGATTTCTTACTATTGAGTGCTATTCTGATACCTACTGGGAGCTGCTATCTTGCTCCCTTCCCATTGTTCTGGCTCCTAACTGTGAAGCTGTTGCTTAGCAAAAGGTTATGTAAGTTATCCTACTAACCCAGTTAGTACTGTCTGGGCGTGTTATTAGTATTATTATTATTATTATGAGTTCTGTCGGCTACAGTGGGACACTGTGTAACCTGTGCTGGGTATAATAGGACACTGTGTGACATACGTTGCCTTGGATGTTCCCTACTGGTGTGGGTGTCGCAATAGGAAATTTGCTACTTATTGTGCGGGACATGAGTCCCTGGGTAATTACACGGCTGGGATTGTTATGGGACACTGTGTGATAATGTAGCACCATAGGCCTGCTGTGTATTAGCACAGGTTGGTTATTACATTACTATTGAGTGCTATTCTGATACCTACTGGGAGCTGCTATCTTCCTCCCTTCCCATTGTTCTGCTGATCGGCTGCTGGGGGTGAGGGGGGGATATCACTCCAACTTGCAGCGCAGCAGTAAAGTGTGCCTGAGTCTGAGCTTTCAGCCAGCGCTACACATTAGAACTGCTTTCAGCTAACCTATTGTTTCTCCTACTCCCATGTAACTGGAGGAGTCCCAAGCCGGACTTGGATTTCTTACTGTTGAGTGCTATTCTGATACCTACTGGGAGCTGCTATCTTGCTCCCTTCCCATTGTTCTGCTGATCAGCTGCTGGGAGGGGGGGGATATCACTCCAACTTGCAGCGCAGCAGTAAAGTGTGCCTGAGTCTGAGCTTTCAGCCAGCGCTACACATTAGAACTGCTTTCAGCTAACCTATTGTTTCTCCTACTCCCATGTAACTGGAGGAGTCCCAAGCCGGACTTGGATTTCTTACTATTGAGTGCTATTCTGATACCTACTGGGAGCTGCTATCTTGCTCCCTTCCCATTGTTCTGCTGATCGGCTGCTGGGGTGGGGGGGTGGGGTGGGTGGGATATCACTCCAACTTGCAGCGCAGCAGTAAAGTGTGCCTGAGTCTGAGCTTTCAGAAGGAGCCAGCGCTACACATTAAAACTGCTTTCAGCTAACCTATTGTTTCTCCTACTCCCATGTAACTGGAGGAGTCCCAAGCCGGACTTGGATTTCTTACTATTGAGTGCTATTCTGATACCTACTGGGAGCTGCTATCTTGCTCCCTTCCCATTGTTCTGGCTCCTAACTGTGAAGCTGTTGCTTAGCAAAAGGTTATGTAAGTTACCCTACTAACCCAGTTAGTACTATCTGGGCGTGTTATTATTATTATTATTATTATTATGAGTTCTGTCGGCTACAGTGGGACACTGTGTAACCTGTGCTGGGTATAATAGGACACTGTGTGACATACGTTGCCTTGGATGTTCCCTACTGGTGTGGGTGTCGCAATAGGAAATTTGCTACTTATTGTGCAGGACATGAGTCCCTGGGTAATTACACGGCTGGGATTGTTATGGGACACTGTGTGATAATGTAGCACCATAGGCCTGCTGTGTATTAGCACAGGTTGGTTATTACATTACCAGTTAATATATACGGAATGGTTATCTGAGTATGTGTACCCAGAGGCCCAAACAGCCCCCCCATAGGCCCAATAAATAGTGAGTGTCTATGGCACCTTACAGCAGCCCCTCTGGCATTTGCCAGAACCCACAGATTGCCAGTCTGGGCCTGATTTTCAGTACACAGAGGCCCAAACAGCCCCCCATAGGCCCAATAAATAGTGAGTGACTATGGCACCTTACAGCAGCCCCTCTGGCATTTGCCTGAACCCACAGATTGCCAGTCCGGGCCTGATTTTCAGTACACAGAGGCCCAAACAGCCCCCATAGGCCCAATAAATAGTGAGTGTCTATGGCACCTTACAGCAGCCCCTCTGGCATTTGCCTGAACCCACAGATTGCCAGTCCGGGCCTGATTTTCAGTACACAGAGGCCCAAACAGCCCCCATAGGCCCAATAAATAGTGAGTGTCTATGGGCACCTTACAGCCCCTCTGGCATTTGCCTGAACCCACAGATTGCCAGTCCGGGCCTGATTTTCAGTACACAGAGGCCCCAAACAGCCCCCCCCATAGGCCCAAATAAATAGTGAGTGACTATGGCACCTTTACAGCAGCCCCTGTGGCATTTGCCTGAACCCACAGATTGCCAGTCCGGGCCTGATTTTCAGTACCCAGAGGCCCAAAACAGCCCCCATAGGCCCAATAAATAGTGAGTGTCTATGGCACCTTACAGCAGCCCCTGTGGCATTTGCCTGAACCCACAGATTGCCAGTCCGGGCCTGATTTTCAGTACCCAGAGGCCCAAACAGCCCCCATAGGCCCAATAAATAGTGAGTGTCTATGGCACCTTACAGCAGCCCCTCTGGCATTTGCCTGAACCCACAGATTGCCAGTCCGGGCCTGATTTTCAGTACCCAGAGGCCCAAACAGCCCCCATAGGCCCAATAAATAGTGAGTGTCTATGGCACCTTACAGCAGCCCCTCTGGCATTTGCCTGAACCCACAGATTGCCAGTCCGGGCCTGGTTATTACACGTGAGGGTTATTGCCCTATGTCCTATCCTGCCCCATATAACATTACATTACTGCCCATGTCACTAATAACGCCGCTGGTGACATTCATCCCTCGGGAAATGGTGCCAAAGTGGCTTTTTATTTCTAATCAGGAAATGCTGGAGAATATTCCTGGAGGAAGGAAGGGGGTGTGAGCGTATCCGTATGTGCTTATTGCTAATGAGCCCCGCTGATTGGCTTCTGCCTGCTATTGAAGGGCCCCACAGTAGCCAACCCTGGGGGCATTTTTCCGGTCGCGCACGTACAATCAGTTTGGCTGAGATTCATGCAGAGCAAGGATACACTTCTGCCAGATAATAAGTACCTGCTGTGTCACTACTTTCTCAGTGTGACCCTGGGCAGTACTATATGGTAACGTGACCAGCGCCCAACAGCGAGCAAACACCCCGAAGGCTGATGTTGGGCCCCGGATAGGACAGTAGGGCGAAACGATAGCGATGGAGCGGCACAGATACGGTGCAGATAACAAACAGCCATAGTCTGGGAAAGAATAAAAATGACTCGTGTCATCAGAGCGTAAGGCGCTCTCTCCCACTCCCCGCGCATTACATAACAGTTACGCCACTCCCAGCAATTCAGCCAAGTTGGCAGCCGGAAAAGAAAGCGACTGAGAGAGAGAGAGAACGGATCCTGCATGCTTATCCCCGTGCCAAGGGCAGATATCGAACATGGAGTTAGGAACAGCACAGCCGGGATCCAGCGGGAGCAGCCAACGGGGCTACTCAGCACTTACTAACCGGGTTACTATATTAGTAAGGGGGTAAATAGGCAATAATATGCTCTCACTGGGGTACTGCAATAAGGCACTCAGGGGCGGGGTTACTGGAATAAGGAGTTACAGGGACAATAAGGCACTCAGGGGCAGGGTTACTGGAATAAGGAGTTACAGGGACAATAAGGCACTCAGGGGCGGGGTTACTGGAATAAGGCGTTACAGGGACAATAAGGCACTCAGGGGTGGGGTTACTGGAATAAGGAGTTACAGGGACAATAAGGCACTCAGGGGCGGGGTTACTGGAATAAGGAGTTACAGGGACAATAAGGCACTCAGGGGCGGGGTTACTGGAATAAGGAGTTACAGGGACAATAAGGCACTCAGGGGCGGGGTTACTGGAATAAGGAGTTACAGGGACAATAAGGCACTCAGGGGCGGGGTTACTGAATAAGGAGTTACGGGGACAATAAGGCGCTCAGGGGCGGGGTTACTGGAATAAGGAGTTACAGGGACAATAAGGCACTCAGGGGCGGGGTTACTGGAATAAGGAGTTACGGGGACAATAAGGCACTCAGGGGCGGGGTTACTGGAATAAGGAGTTACGGGGGCAATAAGGCACTCAGGGGCGGGGTTACTGGAATAAGGAGTTACGGGGGCAATAAGGCACTCAGGGCGGGGTTACTGGAATAAGGAGTTACGGGGCAATAAGGCACTCAGGGGCGGGGTTACTGGAATAAGGAGTTACGGGGACAATAAGGCACTCAGGGGCGGGGTTACTGGAATAAGGAGTTACGGGACAATAAGGCGCTCAGGGGCGGGGTTACTGGAATAAGGAGTTACAGGGGACAATAAGGCACTCAGGGGCGGGGTTACTGGAATAAGGAGTTACAGGGACAATAAGGCACTCAGGGGCGGGGTTACTGGAATAAGGAGTTACGGGGGCAATAAGGCACTCAGGGGCGGGGTTACTGGAATAAGGAGTTACGGGGGCAATAAGGCACTCAGGGGCGGGGTTACTGGAATAAGGAGTTACGGGGGCAATAAGGCACTCAGGGGCGGGGTTACTGGAATAAGGAGTTACGGGGGCAATAAGGCACTAAGGTCTGGGTTACAGTATAAAGGTTGTACAGGGACACAAGACAGTCAGGAACTAGGTTACTAATACAGTTACAGGGTCAATGGTGTGAGAGGGGATTTAAGGTCTGCTACATCCTTGTTCACCCCTCCCTCTCTTATGGATCATTCCAGGGGAGTAAACAGACTTGTGTAACAAGGAGGAGAACAGAATGTACTTTGACAAAGCTATTAATAGATTTCTCAGCGACAGGATTGGTGCTGGTGTGAGAGCAGGAGAGTGTAGAAAGGGAGGGAGAGGAGGATGAGAGAGAGCGTATAGAGACAGCACAGGGACTCAGAGAGGAAAGAAAAACTGGTGTATGTTTTAGGCTATAATTCTAACTAACATCATTCAGAAGCAGTAGATTGCCATGTAAGCGGAAATATAGGGTTGGGCTATATGGAGCAATAGGAGGAGTTATAGGGAGGGGTTATATTGAGCAATAGGAGGAGTTATAGGGAGGGGTTATATGGAGCAATAGGAGGAGTTATAGGGAGGGGTTATATTGAGCAATAGGAGGAGTTATAGAGAGGGGTTATATTGAGCAATAGGAGGAGTTATAGGGAGGGGTTATATGGAGCAATAGGAGGAGTTATAGGGAGGGGTTATATGGAGCAATAGGAGGAGTTATAGGGAGGGTTATATGGAGCAATAGGAGGAGTTATAGGGAGGGGTTATATGGAGCAATAGGAGGAGTTATAGGGAGGGGTATATGAAGCAATAGGAGGAGTTATAGGGAGGGGTTATATGGAGCAATAGGAGGAGTTATAGGGAGGGGTATATGGAGCAAAAGGTGGAGTTATAGGGAGGGGTTATATGGAGCAATAGGAGGAGTTATAGGGAGGGGTTATATGGAGCAATAGGAGGAGTTATAGGGAGGGGTATATGGAGCAATAGGAGCAGTTATAGGGAGGGGTTATATGGAGCAATAGGAGGAGTTATAGGGAGGGGCTATAAGGAGAAATAGGAGGAGTTATAGGGAGGGGTTATATGGAGCAATAGGAGGAGTTATAGGGAGGGGTTATATTGAGCAATAGGAGGAGTTATGGGGAGGGGATATATATAGTAATGGAGTTACATTATATGTAATAGTTATAGGGAGAGTAAACATTGGCCAATAGGATTATGGGAAGAGTTTATTTGGGGCAATAGAAAAAGATGATGCATTGTAGGGGGTAATGCGATTTCCCCAGGTCCCCCGGCATGTTTAACCCTGCCCTGGCCATGTGTGCTTATACAATAGGAGGCAGTTACCCGGAGGAGGGAGAGTACAGGGGAAAGCTGCTCCTTACCCAGACCCCTATACCCGAGCCCCTGCATTCATTGCTCCAACTCCCCTAATGGCCGCGCCACTGGATAGACCATGGGACAATGGGGTTTGAGCCCAACAGCCCTGCTGAACTGTGCGTTACAGTCAGACAATGGGGAGCAGTGTAACGCTGCGCCTCCCACACTCACTATCCTGTTCTTTTCCCCAATGAACTTTCGTTTTTTTTTTTCTTCTCCTGAACTGCTTCACCCCCAGTCGGCACCTTCCCCCCTTCTTTTTCATTAAACGTACACAACTGGCCATAATGTGCTGCTTTTCTTAGAAAAAAAACACATAGTGCCGGCTGCAGGGAGTGGGAAGGGGGCATTTAAGGACAGAGGCAACGCGCGGTGACAGCGATCCCTCTTACATTGCTATGAAATTCTGCTGCCAAAACTACTGAACATTTCCCTCGGCCCCTCCCCGACACCAGAATTAACTTTCTACTGTACTGCTCTGTATTACACAATGCCAATCCCTTTGCGCCCCCATACGCCCCGGGGTGCTGTGCTGAAACATGGCTGCCTGGCGTATACATAGCACTTAGTACTGACATCCTACATTGGGAAGGGACTATATAATTGGGGATCAATCATGTGTGGGGGGGGGGTAGAACGGAACTACCACTGGGGGGGGTCCCTTATGTATTTGAGACCCACTAAATGTCGACTAAAGTGCTAGCCAGGGGGTCGGTGACCTCAGTCGCCTTATTATATCTGACAGGGATCGGGTATCTGTATCTTTATATAGAGAGACATTGCATAAGGGGATTGTGGGTACGCTCTCGCTTACAGTACATCTATTTTGAGTCGAAAAAATGACAGTGGGGAGGGATTTGGATTACGCACTTGTCTTCATCGTACTCTACGATTCATTGACCTGAAACCGTGGGAGGGGCAAGGAGGGAGGCGGGCACGGTTCGGCGAGGGGGTATATAGCATGGCAGTAAAGGAGATATGACTGTACCATGCTGTATGGGGGGGTAAGCGCCTTAATGGGCATGTACCACTTCTGTTTTTGGGGGGGGGGAAGTCTTGGCGGCCCCACGAGTCAAGGGTGCACGCCGTTACAATGGTAACCCTTACAACATGAACACGGGAAATAAACGGGCGCTGGTGGAATCTATTAGAACATGTGGCTGTTCTATTTCCCAGCTGGAATTCCACAAAAGCATTCCGGCCATGGCTCATTCCTGTAGTGCCCATAAATACTTGGTATGGGATCCATCCACGCCGGAAGCGCGCGAGAGAGAACCGCGTTTCTTATAAAAACAATTCGCCTCAATATCCGCCAAGGTCATGTTGTAATATTTTGTTGAACATTCTTGGAACGTTGGTCTGTGTGTATTGTCTCCCGAACTTGCCTTAAAGGGCCCCGTGCAGTCGGCGATTCCCAGTCACGCTGCTTGCTGTACAGTCAAAGGGTTAAAAGCAATGGGTTGATGTACATGCTGTACAGTCAAAGGGTTAAAAGCAATGGGTTGATGTACATGCTGTACAGTCAAAGGGTTAAAAGCAATGGGTTAATGTACATGCTGTGGGGAGTGCAAGAGAAATGGTTAAAGCTATGTGTACAGCGCTGCGGAATATGTTGGCGCTTTATAAATAAATGTTAATAATAATAATAATGTGTGTTAGTGCCATAAGCTGTGCAGTGTGTGCTTTTGTGCGTCTTACGGTGGGAGTGGAAAGGGTTAAGCGCAGTTGGTGTGTATGCACAGCAAGGGGAGCAGTGAAGTGGTCGGAATCAGCGCGGCTGCCAATGAGTTGTAAGGGTTAAAAGCGGAAGTACCTGTATCTGCTGTGAGGTGGTCAGTGAAAGGGTTAAAAGCAGTTAAGCACATATCTGGGCTGTGTTGCACCTCTTAAAAAGGGTTAAAAGCAGCGACTACATATAGGGGCTTTCTTGCTCTCGCTGAAGGGTCAAAACAGTGTGTGTGGAATTGTGGTGAGCAGTGAAAGAGTTAAAGAGTGTCCATTTGCCTTGTGGCACTGAGCAGTGAAAGGGTGCCTGCCCGTGCCAAGTTAAAGCTGTGGGTCCGGGGTGTGCAAGTGAAACTACTCCCCCCACAGGCAGATCTGTGCAGCTCTCACTGCAGCCATGTTGTACATAGTGTGAGGGGAGGGACACACCGAAGGGTTAAAAGCAATGATGGTACACGTGGTGTAAAGTGCTACGAAATGGGTTAAAGGCAGGGACTACATGTATAAGGGTTGAAGGCGACAGTTTCACAGGGTTTAATGCCTTTCAGACAGGTAAAGGGTTAAACGCAGGGAGTGTGCGTATAAGTACTAACAGTTTCAGCCAAAGGCTTAAAGATAGTGGGGGGGGGGGGGGCTTTTAAAGCTTTATGGTGTGCAGTCAAAGGGTTAAAAGCAGAGAATACCCATTGGCACTGAAAAATTTTAACTTTGGCCACCCTGGAACCACTGCGCCATGTCCAGGAAGAGGTTCGGTAGCGTGTGTAATGCCCCGGGCAGCACTGAAAGTGTTAAATGTAGTGTGTTGTGCAGTGTGTACAGAAAGGGTTAAACACTGCTTATCTAAAGGTACCTACATGACATATAAGGCTTTTGTCTGCACTGCAGGACTAACTGTCAACTAGTGCCCCTCTGGCTAGGAGCGTATGGCGCGGCCGGGCATCTCTAACCTACACACATACGCACACACTCTATGGCCGACTCAGGGAGGGAACAGCGAATAGATGAGAGGGCAATGCAACAAAAAGAAAGAAAAGAAAAAATGTGCACAAAGGCGGCCAAGTAGAGCAGGATAGGAATGAATCTGCCACTTCCTTATCCTTGTGTCCTCAGACGCCCGTCTGGACAAGGGCCCAGTGCCTGTTAATATAAAACTGACAGTCTGCACGTAGCTGTCTGCAATTACACAAATACATATGGTCAGCGAGCCATCAGAGTATTACTTCCATTTAATCCCAGCACAGCAACTCACCTTAAAGCTACACCCTAACAGCTGATATTCTGGGTATCAATGATATTACTGAGCCCCCGCCCCTGAGGAGCTGCACGGGGTATAACTGTAATAGAAAGGGGCCGTATAAATGCGCAGATATTACTGGGATCCCTCCCCAGAGGGGCGGCGCCGCGTATAACTGTAATAGAAAGGGGCCGTATAAATGCGCAGATATTACTGGGATCCCTCACCAGAGGGGCGGCGCCGTGTATAACTGTAATAGAAAGGGGCCGTATAAATGTGCAGATATTACTGGGATCCCTCCCCAGAGGGGCGGCGCCGCGTATAACTGTAATAGAAAGGGGCCGTATAAATGCGCAGATATTACTGGGATCCCTCCCCAGAGGGGCGGCGCCTGTATAACTGTAATAGAAAGGGGCCGTATAAATGTGCAGATATTACTGGGATCCCTCCCCAGAGGGGCGGCGCCTGTATAACTGTAATAGAAAGGGGCCGTATAAATGCGCAGATATTACTGGGATCCCTCCCCAGAGGGGCGGCGCCGCGTATAACTGTAATAGAAAGGGGCCGTATAAATGCGCAGATATTACTGGGATCCCTCCCCAGAGGGGCGGCGCCTGTATAACTGTAATAGAAAGGGGTCGTATAAATGCGCAGATATTACTGGGATCCCTCCCCAGAGGGGCGGCGCCTGTATAACTGTAATAGAAAGGGGCCGTATAAATGCGCAGATATTACTGGGATCCCTCCCCAGAGGGGCGGCGCCGCGTATAACTGTAATAGAAAGGGGTCGTATAAATTTGCAGATATTACTGGGATCCCTCCCCAGAGGGGCGGCGCCTGTATAACTGTAATAGAAAGGGGCCGTATAAATGCGCAGATATTACTGGGATCCCTCCCCAGAGGGGCGGCGCCTGTATAACTGTAATAGAAAGGGGCCGTATAAATGCGCAGATATTACTGGGATCCCTCCCCAGAGGGGCGGCGCCTGTATAACTGTAATAGAAAGGGGCCGTATAAATGCGCAGATATTACTGGGATCCCTCCCCAGAGGGGCGGCGCCTGTATAACTGTAATAGAAAGGGGCCGTATAAATGTGCAGATATTACTGGGATCCCTCCCCAGAGGGGCGGCGCCGCGTATAACTGTAATAGAAAGGGGCCGTATAAATGCGCAGATATTACTGGGATCCCTCCCCAGAGGGGCGGCGCCTGTATAACTGTAATAGAAAGGGGCCGTATAAATGCGCAGATATTACTGGGATCCCTCCCCAGAGGGGCGGCGCCGCGTATAACTGTAATAGAAAGGGGTCGTATAAATTTGCAGATATTACTGGGATCCCTCCCCAGAGGGGCGGCGCCTGTATAACTGTAATAGAAAGGGGCCGTATAAATGCGCAGATATTACTGGGATCCCTCCCCAGAGGGGCGGCGCCTGTATAACTGTAATAGAAAGGGGCCGTATAAATGCGCAGATATTACTGGGATCCCTCCCCAGAGGGGCGCCGCGTATAACTGTAATAGAAAGGGGCCGTATAAATGCGCAGATATTACTGGGATCCCTCCCCAGAGGGGCGCCGCGTATAACTGTAATAGAAAGGGGCCGTATAAATGCGCAGATATTACTGGGATCCCTCCCCAGAGGGGCGGCGCCGGGTATAACTGTAATAGAAAGGGGCCGTATAAATGCGCAGATATTACTGGGATCCCTCCCCAGAGGGGGGCGCCGCGTATAACTGTAATAGAAAGGGGCCGTATAAATGCGCAGATATTACTGGGATCCCTCCCCAGAGGGGCGGCGCCGCGTATAACTGTAATAGAAAGGGGCCGTATAAATGCGCAGATATTACTGGGATCCCTCCCCAGAGGGGCGGCGCCGTGTATAACTGTAATAGAAAGGGGCCGTATAAATGCGCAGATATTACTGAGACCCCGCCCCTGAGGAGCTGCACCGGGTATAACTGTAATAGAAAGGGGCCGTATAAATGCGCAGATATTACTGGGATCCCTCCCCAGAGGGGCGGCGCCGTGTATAACTGTAATAGAAAGGGGCCGTATAAATGCGCAGATATTACTGGGATCCCTCCCCAGAGGGGCGCCGCCGTGTATAACTGTAATAGAAAGGGGCCGTATAAATGCGCAGATATTACTGGGATCCCTCCCCAGAGGGTGGCGCCGCGTATAACTGTAATAGAAAGGGGCCGTATAAATGCGCAGATATTACTGGGATCCCTCCCCAGAGGGGCGGCGCCTGTATAACTGTAATAGAAAGGGGCCGTATAAATGCGCAGATATTACCGGGATCCCTCCCCAGAGGGGTGGCGCCGCGTATAACTGTAATAGAAAGGGGCCGTATAAATGCGCAGATACTACTGGGATCCCTCCCCAGAGGGGCGGCGCCGTGTATAACTGTAATAGAAAGGGGCCGTATAAATGCGCAGATATTACTGGGATCCCTCCCCAGAGGGGCGGCGCCTGTATAACTGTAATAGAAAGGGGCCGTATAAATGCGCAGATATTACTGGGATCCCTCCCCAGAGGGGCGGCGCCTGTATAACTGTAATAGAAAGGGGCCGTATAAATGCGCAGATATTACTGAGACCCCGCCCCTGAGGAGCTGCACCGGGTATAACTGTAATAGAAAGGGCCCGTATAAATGCGCAGATATTACTGGGATCCCTCCCCAGAGGGGCGGCGCCGCGTATAACTGTAATAGAAAGGGGTCGTATAAATGCGCAGATATTACTGGGATCCCTCCCCAGAGGGGGGCGCCGCGTATAACTGTAATAGAAAGGGGCCGTATAAATGCGCAGATATTACTGGGATCCCTCCCCAGAGGGGGGCGCCGCGTATAACTGTAATAGAAAGGGGCCGTATAAATGCGCAGATATTACTGGGATCCCTCCCCAGAGGGGCGGCACCTGTATAACTGTAATAGAAAGGGGCCGTATAAATGCGCAGATATTACTGGGATCCCTCCCCAGAGGGGCGGCGCCGCGTATAACTGTAATAGAAAGGGGCCGTATAAATGCGCAGATATTACTGGGATCCCTCCCCAGAGGGGCGGCGCCTGTATAACTGAAATAGAAAGGGGCCGTATAAATGCGCAGATATTACTGGGATCCCTCCCCAGAGGGGCGGCGCCTGTATAACTGTAATAGAAAGGGGCCGTATAAATGCGCAGATATTACTGGGATCCCTCCCCAGAGGGGCGGCGCCTGTATAACTGTAATAGAAAGGGGCCGTATAAATGCGCAGATATTACTGAGACCCCGCCCCTGAGGAGCTGCACCGGGTATAACTGTAATAGAAAGGGCCCGTATAAATGCGCAGATATTACTGGGATCCCTCCCCAGAGGGGCGGCGCCGCGTATAACTGTAATAGAAAGGGGTCGTATAAATGCGCAGATATTACTGGGATCCCTCCCCAGAGGGGGGCGCCGCGTATAACTGTAATAGAAAGGGGCCGTATAAATGCGCAGATATTACTGGGATCCCTCCCCAGAGGGGGGCGCCGCGTATAACTGTAATAGAAAGGGGCCGTATAAATGCGCAGATATTACTGGGATCCCTCCCCAGAGGGGCGGCGCCGCGTATAACTGTAATAGAAAGGGGCCGTATAAATGCGCAGATATTACTGGGATCCCTCCCCAGAGGGGGGCGCCTGTATAACTGTAATAGAAAGGGGCCGTATAAATGCGCAGATATTACTGGGATCCCTCCCCAGAGGGGGGCGCCGCGTATAACTGTAATAGAAAGGGGCCGTATAAATGCGCAGATATTACTGGGATCCCTCCCCAGAGGGGGGCGCCGCGTATAACTGTAATAGAAAGGGGCCGTATAAATGCGCAGATATTACTGGGATCCCTCCCCAGAGGGGGGCGCCGCGTATAACTGTAATAGAAAGGGGCCGTATAAATGCGCAGATATTACTGGGATCCCTCCCCAGAGGGGCGGCGCCGCGTATAACTGTAATAGAAAGGGGCCGTATAAATGCGCAGATATTACTGGGATCCCTCCCCAGAGGGGCGGCGCCTGTATAACTGTAATAGAAAGGGGCCGTATAAATGCGCAGATATTACTGGGATCCCTCCCCAGAGGGGCGGCGCCGCGTATAACTGTAATAGAAAGGGGCCGTATAAATGCGCAGATATTACTGGGATCCCTCCCCAGAGTGGCGGCGCCGCGTATAACTGTAATAGAAAGGGGCCGTATAAATGCGCAGATATTACTGGGATCCCTCCCCAGAGGGGCGGCGCCTGTATAACTGTAATAGAAAGGGGCCGTATAAATGCGCAGATATTACTGGGATCCCTCCCCAGAGGGGCGGCGCCGCGTATAACTGTAATAGAAAGGGGCCGTATAAATGCGCAGATATTACCGGGATCCCTCCCCAGAGGGGCGGCGCCTGTATAACTGTAATAGAAAGGGGCCGTATAAATGCGCAGATATTACTGGGATCCCTCCCCAGAGGGGCGGCGCCGCGTATAACTGTAATAGAAAGGGGTCGTATAAATGCGCAGATATTACTGGGATCCCTCCCCAGAGGGGCGGCGCCGCGTATAACTGTAATAGAAAGGGGCCGTATAAATGCGCAGATATTACTGGGATCCCTCCCCAGAGGGGCGGCGCCGCGTATAACTGTAATAGAAAGGGCCGTATAAATGCGCAGATATTACTGGGATCCCTCCCCAGAGGGGCGCCGTGTATAACTGTAATAGAAAGGGGCCGTATAAATGCGCAGATATTACTGGGATCCCTCCCCAGAGGGGGGCGCCGCGTATAACTGTAATAGAAAGGGGCCGTATAAATGCGCAGATATTACTGGGATCCCTCCCCAGAGGGGCGGCGCCTGTATAACTGTAATAGAAAGGGGCCGTATAAATGTGCAGATATTACCGGGATCCCTCCCCAGAGGGGTGGCGCCGCGTATAACTGTAATAGAAAGGGGCCGTATAAATGCGCAGATACTACTGGGATCCCTCCCCAGAGGGGCGGCGCCGTGTATAACTGTAATAGAAAGGGGCCGTATAAATGCGCAGATATTACTGGGATCCCTCCCCAGAGGGGCGGCGCCTGTATAACTGAAATAGAAAGGGGCCGTATAAATGCGCAGATATTACTGGGATCCCTCCCCAGAGGGGCGGCGCCTGTATAACTGTAATAGAAAGGGGCCGTATAAATGCGCAGATATTACTGGGATCCCTCCCCAGAGGGGCGGCGCAGCGTATAACTGTAATAGAAAGGGGCCGTATAAATGCGCAGATATTACTGGGATCCCTCCCCAGAGGGGCGGCGCCGCGTATAACTGTAATAGAAAGGGGCCGTATAAATGCGCAGATATTACTGGGATCCCTCCCCAGAGGGGCGGCGCCGCGTATAACTGTAATAGAAAGGGGCCGTATAAATGCGCAGATATTACTGAGACCCCGCCCCTGAGGAGCTGCACCGGGTATAACTGTAATAGAAAGGGGCCATATAAATGCGCAGATATTACTGGGATCCCTCCCCAGAGGGGCGGCGCCGTGTATAACTGTAATAGAAAGGGGCCGTATAAATGCGCAGATATTACTGGGATCCCTCCCCAGAGGGGGGCGCCGCGTATAACTGTAATAGAAAGGGGCCGTATAAATGCGCAGATATTACTGGGATCCCTCCCCAGAGGGGGGCGCCGCGTATAACTGTAATAGAAAGGGGCCGTATAAATGCGCAGATATTACTGGGATCCCTCCCCAGAGGGGCGGCACCTGTATAACTGTAATAGAAAGGGGCCGTATAAATGCGCAGATATTACTGGGATCCCTCCCCAGAGGGGCGGCGCCGCGTATAACTGTAATAGAAAGGGGCCGTATAAATGCGCAGATATTACTGGGATCCCTCCCCAGAGGGGGCGCCTGTATAACTGTAATAGAAAGGGGCCGTATAAATGCGCAGATATTACTGGGATCCCTCCCCAGAGGGGGCGCCGCGTATAACTGTAATAGAAAGGGGCCGTATAAATGCGCAGATATTACTGGGATCCCTCCCCAGAGGGGGGCGCCGCGTATAACTGTAATAGAAAGGGGCCGTATAAATGCGCAGATATTACTGGGATCCCTCCCCAGAGGGGGGCGCCTGTATAACTGTAATAGAAAGGGGCCGTATAAATGCGCAGATATTACTGGGATCCTCCCCAGAGGGGCGGCGCCGCGTATAACTGTAATAGAAAGGGGCCGTATAAATGCGCAGATATTACTGGGATCCCTCCCCAGAGGGGCGGCGCCTGTATAACTGTAATAGAAAGGGGGCGTATAAATGCGCAGATATTACTGGGATCCCTCCCCAGAGTGGCGGCGCCGCGTATAACTGTAATAGAAAGGGGCCGTATAAATGCGCAGATATTACTGGGATCCCTCCCCAGAGGGGCGGCGCCTGTATAACTGTAATAGAAAGGGGCCGTATAAATGCGCAGATATTACTGGGATCCCTCCCCAGAGGGGCGCCGCGTATAACTGTAATAGAAAGGGGCCGTATAAATGCGCAGATATTACTGGGATCCCTCCCCAGAGGGGCGGCGCCGCGTATAACTGTAATAGAAAGGGGCCGTATAAATGCGCAGATATTACCGGGATCCCTCCCCAGAGGGCGGCGCCTGTATAACTGTAATAGAAAGGGGCCGTATAAATGCGCAGATATTACTGGGATCCCTCCCCAGAGGGGCGGCGCCGCGTATAACTGTAATAGAAAGGGGTCGTATAAATGCGCAGATATTACTGGGATCCCTCCCCAGAGGGGCGGCGCCGCGTATAACTGTAATAGAAAGGGGCCGTATAAATGCGCAGATATTACTGGGATCCCTCCCCAGAGGGGCGGCGCCGCGTATAACTGTAATAGAAAGGGCCCGTATAAATGCGCAGATATTACTGGGATCCCTCCCCAGAGGGGGGCGCCGCGTATAACTGTAATAGAAAGGGGCCGTATAAATGCGCAGATATTACTGGGATCCCTCCCCAGAGGGGCGGCGCTGCGTATAACTGTAATAGAAAGGGGCCGTATAAATGCGCAGATATTACTGGAATCCCTCCCCAGAGGGGCGGCGCCGTGTGTAACTGTAATAGAAAGGGGCCGTATAAATGCGCAGATATTACTGGGATCCCTCCCCAGAGGGGCGGCGCCGCGTATAACTGTAATAGAAAGGGGCCGTATAAATGCGCAGATATTACTGGGATCCCTCCCCAGAGGGGGGCGCCGCGTATAACTGTAATAGAAAGGGGCCGTATAAATGTGCAGATATTACTGGGATCCCTCCCCAGAGGGGCGGCGCCGCGTATAACTGTAATAGAAAGGGGCCGTATAAATGCGCAGATATTACTGGGATCCCTCCCCAGAGGGGTGGCGCCTGTATAACTGTAATAGAAAGGGGCCGTATAAATGCGCAGATATTACTGGGATCCCTCCCCAGAGGGGCGGCGCCGTGTATAACTGTAATAGAAAGGGGCCGTATAAATGCGCAGATATTACTGGGATCCCTCCCCAGAGGGGCGCCGCCGCCTATAACTGTAATAGAAAGGGGCCGTATAAATGCGCAGATATTACTGGGATCCCTCCCCAGAGGGGGGCGCCGCGTATAACTGTAATAGAAAGGGGCCGTATAAATGCGCAGATATTACTGGGATCCCTCCCCAGAGGGGCAGCGCCGTGTATAACTGTAATAGAAAGGGGCCGTATAAATGCGCAGATATTACTGGGATCCCTCCCCAGAGGGGCGGCGCCGCGTATAACTGTAATAGAAAGGGGCCGTATAAATGCGCAGATATTACTGAGACCCCGCCCCTGAGGAGCTGCACCGGGTATAACTGTAATAGAAAGGGGCCGTATAAATGCGCAGATATTACTGGGATCCCTCCCCAGAGGGGCGGCGCCTGTATAACTGTAATAGAAAGGGGCCGTATAAATGCGCAGATATTACTGGGATCCCTCCCCAGAGGGGGGCGCCGCGTATAACTGTAATAGAAAGGGGCCGTATAAATGCGCAGATATTACTGGGATCCCTCCCCAGAGGGGGGCGCCGCGTATAACTGTAATAGAAAGGGGCCGTATAAATGCGCAGATATTACTGGGATCCCTCCCCAGAGGGGGCGCCGCGTATAACTGTAATAGAAAGGGGCCGTATAAATGCGCAGATATTACTGGGATCCCTCCCCAGAGGGGCGGCGCCGCGTATAACTGTAATAGAAAGGGGCCGTATAAATGCGCAGATATTACTGGGATCCCTCCCCAGAGGGGCGGCGCCGTGTATAACTGTAATAGAAAGGGGCCGTATAAATGCGCAGATATTACTGGGATCCCTCCCCAGAGGGGCGGCGCCGCGTATAACTGTAATAGAAAGGGGCCGTATAAATGCGCAGATATTACTGGGATCCCTCCCCAGAGGGGCGGCGCCGCGTATAACTGTAATAGAAAGGGGCCGTATAAATGCGCAGATATTACTGGGATCCCTCCCCAGAGGGGCGGCGCCGTGTATAACTGTAATAGAAAGGGGCCGTATAAATGCGCAGATATTACTGGGATCCCTCCCCAGAGGGGCGGCGCCTGTATAACTGTAATAGAAAGGGGCCGTATAAATGCGCAGATATTACTGGGATCCCTCCCCAGATGGGCGGCGCCGCGTGTAACTGTAATAGAAAGGGGCCGTATAAATGCGCAGATATTACCGGGATCCCTCCCCAGAGGGGCGGCGCCGCGTATAACTGTAATAGAAAGGGGCCGTATAAATGCGCAGATATTACTGGGATCCCTCCCCAGAGGGGCGGCGCCGCGTGTAACTGTAATAGAAAGGGGCCGTATAAATGTGCAGATATTACTGGGATCCCTCCCCAGAGGGGGGCGCCTGTATAACTGTAATAGAAAGGGGCCGTATAAATGCGCAGATATTACTGGGATCCCTCCCCAGAGGGGGGCGCCTGTATAACTGTAATAGAAAGGGGCCGTATAAATGCGCAGATATTACTGGGATCCCTCCCCAGAGGGGCGGCGCCGCGTGTAACTGTAATAGAAAGGGGCCGTATAAATGTGCAGATATTACTGGGATCCCTCCCCAGAGGGGGGCGCCTGTATAACTGTAATAGAAAGGGGCCGTATAAATGCGCAGATATTACTGGGATCCCTCCCCAGAGGGGCGGCGCCGCGTATAACTGTAATAGAAAGGGGCCGTATAAATGCGCAGATATTACTGGGATCCCTCCCCAGAGGGGCGGCGCCGCGTGTAACTGTAATAGAAAGGGGCCGTATAAATGCGCAGATATTACCGGGATCCCTCCCCAGAGGGGCGGCGCCGCGTATAACTGTAATAGAAAGGGGCCGTATAAATGCGCAGATATTACTGGGATCCCTCCCCAGAGGGGCGGCGCCTGTATAACTGTAATAGAAAGGGGCCGTATAAATGCGCAGATATTACCGGGATCCCTCCCCAGAGGGGCGGCGCCGCGTATAACTGTAATAGAAAGGGGCCGTATAAATGCGCAGATATTACCGGGATCCCTCCCCAGAGGGGCGGCGCCGCGTATAACTGTAATAGAAAGGGGCCGTATAAATGCGCAGATATTACTGGGATCCCTCCCCAGTGCAACAAGTTGCAGAAACAGGGCACAAACTATTGCATTAAATAACATAGAAAGCAAATGTACCAAACAGAAATGCTGTCAGATACGATGTGGAGATTTCGCCCTCTTGTGATGATTAATTGGCACTGCAGGACTTTGTCAAGCTTGAGGAACAAACCTGAATAACTGCCCTAACATATAATAATTGTAAATAATACCTAGTAATAATGCCTTGTATGGAACTCAGGAGCTCAAGTGGTGACATTTACTACACGGGGCATTTGCTGCAGTTAAGTGATGGGAGCGAGGCTAACCGAACAGTCCTTAGGTATACTGTATATAGAGAGACCCCAATAATAAAACACTACCTGTACTTGATCCCAAATAAGATATAATTACCCCTTATTGGGGCAGAACAGCCCTATTGGGTTTATTTAACGGTTAAATGATTCCCTTTACTCTGTAATAATAAAACAGTACCTGTACTTGATCCCAACTAAGATATAATTACCCCTTATTGGGGCAGAACAGCCCTATTGGGTTTATTTAATGGTTAAATGATTCCCTTTTCTCTGTAATAATAAAACAGTACCTGTACTTGATCCCAACTAAGATATAATTACCCCTTATTGGGGGCAGAACAGCCCTATTGGGTTTATTTAATGGTTAAATGATTCCCTTTTCTCTGTAATAATAAAACAGTACCTGTACTTGATCCCAACTAAGATATAATTACCCCTTATTGGGGGCAGAACAGCCCTATTGGGTTTATTTAATGGTTAAATGATTCCCTTTTCTCTGTAATAATAAAACAGTACCTGTACTTGATCCCAACTAAGATATAAATACCCCTTATTGGGGGGAGAACAGCCCTATTGGGTTTATTTAATATGTCAATGACATTTCTGCAGACTTAAGGTATGGAGATCAAAATTATGGAAAGATCCCTTGAATGGAAAACCCCAGGTCCCGAGCATTCTGGATAACAGGTCCCATACCTGTAACACACAGTTCAATGATTCAGATTCAATAGCAGGGATACAAAATGAGCGAGGGCATCAGGCCATTATTGTTGCATCTCATAATACTCTCATGTCAACAAATGAAAAACATATCAAAGTGACCCAAAGCATGTTTATTACAAAAACCCCAGGATTAATAATATATAAAATACAATCCTGTGCCAAAATATGTAATTTCTATAGGCTTCGGCCATCCTGACAGTTCATTAAATCACAGACCCATATACAGGGGCCTGCCCAACTGATATCTGGGTGATCATTGGCCACATACCTATGAGGTAATTTAATAAAAACTCCATTGGCCGAACACCAGGTCGGCTGCTTAGTTGCCTGATATGATTTGATTGTTTGTCTTGTGGCCAAGCAGCAAGGATGACCAAAATGTCTATGGCCTGTTACTAGCACTGACTTGTCTAATAAGAAATGACTATAGATTATATATCTATCAGAGCTGCTACACAAAGCAACAAAAAAGGGCATGTTCCCCTTTGAGTTAACTTTGTATGATGTAGAGAGTAATATTGCAGTTGGTCTTCATTTTTTATTATTTGTCGTTTTTTAGTGATTTCAATTTTTGTTCAGCAGCTCTCCAGTTTGGTGTTTCAGCAGCTATCTGGTTGCTAGGGTCCAAATTACCTTAGTAACCAGGGAGTGGTTGGAATGAGAGACTGCTATATGAATAGGAGAGGGACTGAATAGAAAAATAAGTTATAAAAAGTAACAATAACAATAAAACCGTAGCCTCAAATTCTCCCCGTGCCTAAGCAGCTCTATGTTATACGGCACAGAGGAGAGATTTAATGCTTATTTACTCTGAGTATTTCTCTGTGCAAGGCCCTATACATACCCACAGTGAGAAGCACTCACACCCTACTATAACTAACAGGCCCGGTGCAGTTGTTGTAGGAAGACACAAGGCTTCTAAAGGACTTCCAGACATTAGGGTCATTCACACAAACTGTGCCCCCCCCGCGCCGCTCCTCCTTTACGTCCCGGTTCATGTCCCCTACGCAGGCCCAGCCGGCGCCGTCAGTTACGCACCACTTGGAGTGGTCATTGTGGGTAGAGAAGCTGTATGCACAGGAAATGTCGATTTCCATGATGTTATAGGTGTGAAATGGCAGCGAGCAATTGGATGGCAGGACTCCCCGAGAATTCTGCCAAAACTGGACAAAAAGGTGGGACTTTAGCACCTGGGACACCCACCCGGAGTACAGATCTAGGGGAAGAATAGAGATCGTTATTATAGTAACCCCGCCCCCGAGTGCCTTATTTTCCCCTGTAACTCCTTATTCCAGTAACCCCGCCCCTGAGTGCCTTATTGTCCCTGTAACTCCTTATTCCAGTAACCCCGCCCCTGAGTGCCTTATTGTCCCTGTAACTTCTTATTCCAGTAACCCCTCCCCTGAGTGCCTTATTGTCCCTGTAACTCCTTATTCCAGTAACCCCGCCCCTGAGTGCCTTATTGTCCCTGTAACTCCTTATTCCAGTAACCCCGCCCCATAGCACCTTATTGTCCCTGTAACTCCTTATTCCAGTAACCCCGCCCCTGAGTGCCTTATTGTCCCTGTAACTCCTTATTCCAGTAACCCTGCCCCTGAGTGCCTTATTGTCCCTGTAACTCCTTATTCCAGTAACCCCGCCCCTGAGTGCCTTATTGTCCCTGTAACTCCTTATTCCAGTAACCCTGCCCCTGAGTGCCTTATTGTCCCTGTAACTCCTTATTCCAGTAACCCCGCCCCTGAGTGCCTTATTGTCCCTGTAACTCCTTATTCCGGTAACCCCGCCCCTGAGTGCCTTATTGTCCCTGTAACTCCTTATTCCAGTAACCCCGCCCCTGAGTGCCTTATTGTCCCTGTAACTCCTTATTCCAGTAACCCCGCCCCTGAGTGCCTTATTGTCCCTGTAACTCCTTATTCCAGTAACCCCGCCCCTGAGTGCCTTATTGTCCCTGTAACTCCTTATTCCAGTAACCCCGCCCCTGAGTGCCTTATTGTCCCTGTAACTCCTTATTCCAGTAACCCCGCCCCTGAGTGCCTTATTGTCCCTGTAACTCCTTATTCTAGTAACCCCGCCCCTGAGTGCCTTATTGTCCCTGTAACTCCTTATTCCAGTAACCCCGCCCCCGAGTGCCTTATTGTCCCTGTAACTCAAATAACTTGGACCGTGAGTTCCTATAGCATGTTATTGCCCCCCATGACCCCCCCTTGGGTTTTCTGTACTTCCAGGGTTGGACTGGGGGGTGCAGGGCCCTGCAGGTGCCCCCGCCAACCGCGTCTCCTAACCCCACCCCCGCACGGGCCCCCACCAGGCATCCTCCCCATAGCGTGCGTAAATTTAACGTGTCAGGGGAGGAACGGTCGGGCAGGGGGAACGCTGCAAGGGTCGGATCTGGGCTGCTGGGGCCCACCGGGATTTTTCCTGGTGTCCCGGCGGCCCAGCCCGACCCTGTGTAATTAGGTTTCTCCCACACAGGTTAATGATCGTGATGGCACTGCCCATAGTGTGTGAATGTAATAAGGACATTATATTATAAGCTCCATTGGGGCAGGGGCTGATGCGGATGATGAATTTCTGGGGCCGGGTAGAATGTGTCCCGCTATATAAGCCAAGACGACTGTATGACATAATGCAGGTAGAAGAGTTCCCTTACCATCACTAAAGTGCGCATGTTTGGAAAAACTGGTGAATTGTTTGCCACCGACTGAGGTAAGTACCACCTGGCGGTTCCATGGTGGTTGGGTCACTGCCCCTTTCTCAGCTGCAGTCTTGAGTTCAGGAAAGTCCACAGAGAAGTCTTCGGGGATGGAGGAATCATACGGGAGGATGGTGTTATAGAGCAGCTGTTGGCCTGAGGATGGGATTGGGGGACAGCATTATCGATGCGCCCTGACAGTCCAGTATTCCCATCATGCCCCATCCCTCCTCCTTACCAATGTCTCCGAACTGTTTATACGGGTAGGTGACACAGAGAAAGGACTGGCCATTTCGATGGGCACTGAGAGGCCAGTCATATGACTGGTCAGCAGGTGGAGGGAAGCGGGGAGTGCTGTGTACCAACCAGAATCCTTGTTTCTTATCAAGGAGGAGCATGCCTACAGGGAAACCAATAGGTTAAATATCCAGTCCATGCAATGTAAAATAATGTGTGTATAAGGTCCTCAGTGTCTTTAACCTGATGTATTTGTGTAAAGGGGAAATAACTGGCAGTTTCATGCCATAAGACTCCATTGTTCCCTGACTGGTCCAGGAAAACTACACCCCCAGAATGAATACTTGACCAACAGATAGTTTATATTATGTTAAAGAATTTCCCCAAACTGGAATATATATATCAGTAAATATTGCCCTTTTACAGCCTTTCCCTTGAGCCGCCATTTAGTGATGGGCTGTGTGCTCCCTCAGAGATCAGCTGACAGGAAGTGATGCAGCTCTAACTGTAACAGGAAGTAGTGTGGGAGCAAAAGGCAGAACTCTGCCCATTCATTGGCTGATGGGGCCTAGCATGTATGTGTGCCTTGGCTTGTTTGTGTGCACTGTGAATCCTATGATCCCAGGGGGCGGCCCTTAGTACTTAAAATGGCAGTTTCCTATTTAGGTTTACCCAATGGCACATACTGCTATAAAGTATATTTATATGAAAATGGTTTATTTAGATGAAGCAGGGTTTTACATATGAGCTGTTTATATATTTTATATATGTTTATATATTTTATATATGTTTATATATTTTTATAAAGACCTACACTGTTTAGGGGTATAGTTTTCCTTTAAAATATATATGGGACAAGGCGTCAGGGAGAAGCATGGCCTGCCAGTGGGGATGGCATTGACCTTAAAGTAGTCCTCAGAGCTCACAGTCTTTACAGAAGGATTGGATGGAAACTTGACCTTAGCAACAAGGTAGCAGTTTACAGTCCAAGACTGACTGTTCAGATTTTAAAATACCCCAAAAAAAGACCAACTGCAAGTTGTCAGACTATCATTGCCTACATAACACTAAAACTTTGTACCTGATCTCTCTGTTTAGGGTGTTGCATATCAGATGCAGAGCGCGATGACCCCATACGTACCTTTGGTGTGGCCTCTATCGCTGCCGGACGAGGAGATATTGGCGGGCTCATCATTATACAGTATGTAAGCTACGTCCTATAAAAGAAACAGAGGGTGAGGCTGCAGCATCTGGTAAAGCTGTAAGGCATATGGCATTCTCTCTATGAGGAGTCCCTCTAGTGGCAAACAAGCAGAATGCACCATCTCGTTACACAAACTGTTTTTAATGGGTCTCAAGCTGTCAATAAGTTCAGTGTAAAAATGAAACTCGGTAAAATATACAGACTGCACAAAAGCAAAAATATTTGTAATATAGTTAATTAGGCAAAAATGTAATCTATAAAGGCTGAAGTGGGCACATGTCTAACATAATGGCCAGAACACTACTAGAAATATTGTTTATTTTGCGCAGTCTGTCTGTTTTACCCAGTTTCATTTTTACACTGAACTGCCCCTTTAAAGGGGCAGGTCAGTGTATTTTTGGTTACAGAAAGCCCTATTCCTAGCAACTTTGCAATTGGTTTTCATTATTTATTTTGTTAAAGTGTTATAGAATTATTTGCCATTCTCTTCTCTCTCCGTTTCCAGCTTTCAAATTGGGGTCACTGACCCCGGCAGCCAAAAACTATCGCTGTGTGAGGCTACAATTTTATTACTTATCTTTAACATGCAGGCCCCCTACTATTTATATTCCCAGCTTTTGTTCAAACCACTGCCTGGTTGCTAGGGTAAATAAGACCCCAGCAACCGGTTATCTACTAAAATATCAAATGGTGAGTTGCTGAACAGAAAGTTAAATGACTGAAAAACCATTACAGATTAAAAAATTAAGACCAGCTGCATATTGTCTTAGAATATCAATGTCTATATCATATTAAAAGTTAATTTAAAGAAGAACTACCCCTTGTGATTTGGACAGTATTGACTATTAATGGTTCACCTTCATCCCAAAGGCTTTGTACAGCTGGCTGACAGTCTGGCCCACTGCGGAGTCTGTACTGTTCATCAGTGTGGCCCCTGGCACCCAGCCGCCGCTGCTACTGTCTTGGTACACGTACGTCATGCCTGCTTCTTCTCCTTTGTTTCTCAGTTGCGGCAGCTTGTACACAATAAACCTGTACACAATGAACAGATTAAAAGAATATTCCTTATAATTATATATATATATATATATATATATATATCCAAAAAAGACCAGCAACACCGAGTTATATTCCAAAAACAATCAATTGTGTATTAAAAACGCATTGAAGATATTTGATGCTATTTTGATCATCCACTATCCTAAGTGATGTTTCTTGGTCTTTATGTAGGGACTTCCTTAAATGTTTTTAAGTGTGACTGCTTTTAACTTTATAAAGATTGTAAGAAATGTTTTTTATTAGTATTGGACAATTTTTGTCCGTTTATTTGTTCACATTTCCTAAATCTCACTATGAAAATGAAATAACTTTTTACAACACGCTAGTTTTTATCACATTATAACTTTGGGTGGGTAACTTATTTTCCCTATTAATATGTAATAGCTAATGTATATGAGTATTAAAGTTAATGGTGATATTTATAAATTCAATTTTTAGTCATGACATGTGACTTTGTCATGTGTCTTGATAGATTGACTCATATGTGTTTTAAAATTATATTTCACTATGAGCTTTGCCATGTGGCTTATCGTATTGATATATATGGGATATGTCCTAGTTTATGCACTATCATGAGTTTAGATGAGTATTGAAGTTAATGGTGATATTTATAAATTCAATTTTTAGTCATGACATGTGACTTTGTCATGTGTCTTGATAGATTGACTTATATGTGTTTTAAAATTATATTTCACTATGAGCTTTGCCATGTGGCTTACTACATTGATATATATGGGATATGTCCTAGTTTATGTATTAATATGTTTAGATGTTTGATAATAATTTTATTTTTGATCATATGGGGATTTTTTAAGTGCCTGATATTGATTAAACTTTTCACATGTTATTGAATGGGTTAATGTTGTATAAACATTGATTGGATACTGCGGGTTTTTTAACCTGACACTTCACTTCCTGTCTATCATCCTGATGACGATCCTGTGGTGATCGAAACGCGTAGATGGTATGCTGAAATAAATCACTGACCTGATTGATGCTGTAGCTGTGAGTGCTTTCTACTGTTGAGTTTGATGCATTATTTTTGTCAGCACTTATATATATATATATATATACACTATGCATGTTAATTACATTTGGGTGCTGCCATGACGCCTGAAGGTTACAGAACCGTGCCAAAGGCAGGTTGTATGTGCCACTGTGGTTCTAAGTGGGTGCCACAGGGTTCTGTATTGGGCCCACTTGGGGAGGGTATTGTAAGTTAATGTACATAATCACATACATTATTGGGTTCCTCCCCACTTAGGAGCAGGGACACCAGAGAAAACTTACCAATCCACTTGTTTCCCATGGTCTCCATAGCAAGAGGTAGCCGCAAAGCTACCGAGAGGTAGGATTAGGTGCATCAGCAACCTCAGGAGCATTTTGGCTCAGGCCTAGGAGAGAAAATGCAATAAATTATTCAATGTATATAAAAAATGCAGACCAACGGAAAAGTTGCTTAAAATAGGTCCATCTTAAACATATTACCTGGATTTGTTTCAGTCATGTCTGGAGAGCAAAACTGCCCAGCACTTATCAGCCCATTATAAAGGGGAAGTACTCCTCCCCAGAATCCCTTCTCTTTTCCTTTTAAGGTCAATATCTTACTCGCATCATTGCTACGGCCAAGTTTATTACCACAAATACCCCCAGGTCCTTCTACATCAAGGATTTGCCCAGTGCAGTCCCATTAAGGGTACAAGTGGCTGCATATTTGTACATTCCAGGTGCATGACCTTACATTTATCCACATTAAATCTCATCTGCCAGATTGCCAGTTTAATAGTAAAGCGGAGTAAATTGGACTATGCACATAGAGTATAGGAGGGAGTAAAGAGTAGGACTATGCACAAGGTATAACGGGGTTAGTAGGACTATGCACATAGAGTAATGGGGGAGAAGAGGATTACGCACAGAGTACCAGGGGGTGGGAAGGCTAGGCATATTTAGTAAAGGGGAGCAAATTGGACTATGCACAGTAACAGGGAGTCAGCAGCACAATGCACAAAGAGTAAAGGAGGGAGAGTAGCACTAAGTACAAAGTTTAACAGAGGGCGAGTAGGATTCTGCAAAGTGTAACGGGGGTAAGTAGTAATAGTGACTATGCACATAGAGTAATAAAGGGGAGAGTAGGACTATGCATACAGAGTATTGGAGGGAAGAGTAGGACTATGCACATATAGTAATATAGGAGAGAGAGCCGCACACACAGGGACTTAGCAATAAAGTGAAAAAATGTATGTCCCTGAGGAAGAGTACAGTCAGTACTCGAAACGTTGGATTTTTTTGAATACATTTTTTCACTTTATTGCTAAGTCCCTGTGTGTGCGGCTCTCTGTCCATATATTCCCTCACTTTAGCCAGCACTCAGGGCGTTTGTACCCTTATAGGGTGTGCTCCACTCTTCCTTGTGTAATATAGGAGAGAGTAGGACTATGCACACAGAGTAATAAAGGGGAGAGTAGGACTATGCACACAGAGTAATAAAGGGGAGAGTAGGACTATGCACACAGAGTAATAAAGGGGAGAGTAGGACTATGCACACAGAGTAATAAAGGGGAGAGTAGGACTATGCACACAGAGTAATAAAGGGGAGAGTAGGACTATGTACAATATAACAGAGAGTAGGGTAGGACATAGAGTAATAGAGGGGAAAGCAGGACTATGCACAATATAACAGAGGGTACGGTGGGACTATGCATATAGAGTATTGGAGGGGAGAGTAGGACTATGTCCATAGAGTACTGGAGGGGAGGGGAGAGTAGGACTATGCACAGAGTGTATATGGAGAAGAAACAGTGAAGAGTAATGGATGGAAGAGCCCTGCAATACTTAATACTGATAATACAGAAATTCCACTCCCCTCCCCTCAAAAAAATATGTCCAATACAGCACAATATACTTACCCGTGCTGCTATAGAGCGATGCAGAAGGCAGAGGGGTGTGGGTGCCCTCCTCACACAAACACATCCATATGATAAATAAAATCAGAGTTCTCACTGTAGATGAGACCCAGTCACTTCCGCTTTTCTCTCACATGACTCTCTTGCTTTCACTTCTCTGCAAGACAGAGGTATTTATGCCTTTAAGGGCCTGCCCACAAATATTTTTCTTTTCATAACAAAAGCAACTTTCCAGTAAGTTCTAATGACAGTGTACTATAATAGCAAATAAAACTGCTAATGAAAGCATTATAATATTATCTGTCTCTCTCTCTATTCTCTGCTCTGCCGATTCCGACTCTCCGACCAATGTAGCAGGACCAGCTGATTTACAGATCAGCTAGTATTATGCTTAAAGTATTTTTAAACGTGCAGTTTGCAAAAATGCCCCCCCCATTAATGACCACAGCCAGTATGGTTACTACCTGGCTGGTATCAAACTGTCCTGGCCAGTAAAAATGGTCCCTGCTACCAATGTTAATGGGGAAAAAAAATATATAGGAAGGCTGGCATTGGGGAGCGATGTTGGGTTTGGGGATCGAAGGTGGAGAAACGTCCAGGATCCCCAATCTATTGCTCCATTCCCAAGCACTGTTTGAAGTTGTATCGTAACGAGGGGGGGGGGGGCAAATAAAAGGGTACAGTTGTCACCTGGCCGATATTTGACCAGCCTAGCTGGGAAATCACCACTATTACAAATGTACCTGTAAATTTGTAACGCCCTATAAATCCCTCCCTTCCCTGGCCCCCTCCTAAGGTTGCCACATTTGCCGTAGCTATTCCCGGGGAGTGGGGTGGGATGCGACATCACATGGGCCGGGCTATGATGTCGCTGGGGCAGGGCGATCGCCACATCAATCTTAAAGAGTCCTGCCCGGGTTTTCTAAATGTGGGAAACCAGGCAGGTGGTTTTGACCCGGACAGCCCTTTTTTAAAACCGGACAGGTGGCAACCCTACCCTCTCCACTGTCAGTTGTCCTTTAATAACACAGGCCACCCACTGCTCCGCCCAGGGTCGGACTGGGGGGTGCAAGGCCCACCGGGACAACTGCCCCAGGCGCCCTGCAGTTGCCCCCACCGGCCGTGTCCACCACACCCCTAACCCCACACAGGGGGCCCCTGCTGAGCCTCCCTTACCCCCCCCCCAAAGTGCCCCCACCTGATGTCCTCCCCTGAGCATGCATAAGTTTAATGTGTCAGGGGAGGAATGGTCGGCAAGGTCGGGTCCAGGCTGCGGTGTCCCAGCGACCCAGTCCGACCCTGGCTCCGCCTATAACCCTGCCTGTTTCCTAGCCCCACCCACCTTCTCCTGCCCATTTCTTTGCCCCCTTACATCAAAGCCCCGCCTCAAAATGCTGTAACGACCCGCCCCCCACCCAAAAGCCGCTATTACCGCCAGAAAAAGGTGGCAACCATAGAAAGGGGGCAACTTTGGAATGGGAGAGCACTATTCCATTTCTTTAATATCTGGAAAATGTTAGTATCATTTCAACCCCAGCAACAAATAGCTTTAGCTGTCATTGCTTATTAATACAGAGGATAAAAATGATAGGTATTTTTTTTCCAGGAAAGGCAGCAAGGCTAATTCCCAAGCAGGCAGCAGGATGGAAGGAGAGTAGGAAGGGGCCTGAATAAACACATAAGCAATAACAATAGTGTTAACAATTAAACTGATGCCTTACTTGACCTTTAACAACAAAAGCGCCCATTTAACAGGCCTACTGGGAGTTTAGTCAGTAAGGGGGAATGCAGGTAAAACACTGATAAATGACTGACCCTTCCACACAACACAGTTAGAGTTCAACTGGGCGCGCATGCGCAGCTGCCCTCTTCCCTCAGCAACCCCTCATCACCCGGAAGACCCCCGTTCTGACGATTCAACGCGCGCTGGTTGGACAGCACCACACATGCGCAATGCGATGCCAAATACGCGCATGCGTACATTACCTCTTCAATAAAGCGGGGAGAAAAACGCACCGTCTGTTTATGTGTATTCCCGCTCCTACAATACAGATGCCCCCCTCGTATTCCATTCGCGTGTATTCTGCGCAAATTGTGCTGCGTCAGGGCGGGTCTGCGCATGCGCTGTGTGCCTCTGTCGTGTTTGCTGAGAGCAAGGTTGCCGGGTTAGCGGGGTTTCCGCCAAATTGGGCTGCTAATTTAAAGCCCAGGCGGGTTTCCAAAGTATAAACCCGCCAAGGTGCAAATTTGGACTAGATTTTGGAGCTTTGGCGGGTTTGTAGTTTTGAAACTGGCCCAAGTTTTTTTCCTCTGACATGCCTATCCCAGTGCATGCTGGGTAATGTAGTTTGTATCTTACTATTAGCCTACAGCTAAGATTAATATAAAACTACAATACCCAGCATGCAATTATAGATAGAAGTTTCCTTTTCTATTCTTCCGTATTGAACTTGAAGCAGCAAAACTACAATAACCTGCATGGGCTGGGCACAGAGGGCAGGGAAACAGCCATCCCAGTAACTGGAGAGGGGGCACAGGGCATGGGTAGTGATTATACGCTTTAAAAAGGCAGGTTTTTTAGACATTTGTTTTCATTGCGCATTTTGGGCTACTTTCAAAGTGGCTTTGGCCAGTTTTGGGCTGGTTTTATCATACCCCCCAACTGTCCCGCTTTCTATAGCTCGTCCCGCATTTTCGTAATAGATTACGGAAATGCGGGACATTCATAGAAGGATCCGTGACAGCGGGATGAGCGCTCTGACTCCTTGCGCTGCTCCTCTCAAGTGGCTCCTTCGCCGGCGGTCCCTGGTCCTTTTATAAGGTTGCGCCCGTGCGTAATGACGTCACACGTACACACGGGCGCAACCTTATAAAAGGTCCTGGGACCGCCGAAGAAGGAGCCACAGGAGAGAAGCAGCGCAAGGAGTCGGAACGCGTATGGGGGCTCTGTGTATGGGGGGGGCCTCTGTGTATGGGGGGGGCCTCTGTGTTTGGGGGGGCTCTGTGTATGGGGGGCTCTGTGTATGGGGGCCTCTGTGTATGGGGGGGCACTGTGCATGGGGGGCCTCTGTGTATGGGGGGCACTGTGTATAAAGGGTACTGTGTTTGGGGGGTACTGTATATGGGGGGCTCTGTGTATGAAGGGCACTGTGTATGGGGGGGCTCTGTGTATGGGGGGGGGGCTACTGTGGGCTTCCTTAGGTAGTACAGTATGAGGGCATAGCACATTTGCATCTGATCCTGCCATTTCATCTATATAAAAGGAGTATTTTTAGAAAAAAATGGGGTGTGTTAATTGGGGCATGGTCACAAAAGTGGGCGTGGCCAAAAATCTTTTTGTCCCTCTTTTTATTTTTCAAATGTTGGGAGGTATGGTTTTATAACTGACTTTGGCTGGTTTGGAAAAATAAATCTGGCAACCCTGGCGGAGAGCAATTTTCGCGCGTTGTGGGGATGAAGTTTGGGCGTCTCCTGTCATGAAGGAGATAATAATCCGCCCCTAGGCCTTTTCAGGACTTGTTTCATGTTATCATTTAGTGAGAAGAGGAATTCAGACCTTGAAAAAAACAAAGAAAAGTTCAATTGTATTGTTATCTCCCAAAGACATCAGGTTGCTTACAGGAACACTGTCATGGGAAAACATGTTTTTTTTCCAAAACCCATCAGTTAATAGAGCATCTCTAGCAGAATCCTGTATTGTAATCTGTTTCTCAAAAACACAAAAAGATTTTTTTCATGTGACCTGTTCTCTGATAAACTTCAGTCACGCTTTACTGCTGCGCTGCAAGTTGGAGTGATATCCCCCGCTCACCCCCAGCACTCAATAGTAAGAAATCCAAGTCCGGCTTGGGACTCCTCCAGTTACATGGGAGTAGGAGAAACAATAGGTTAGCTGAAAGCAGTTCTAATGTGTAGCGCTGGCTGAAAGCTCAGACTCAGGCACACTTTACTGCTGCGCTGCAAGTTGGAGTGATATCCCCCACCCCTCACCCCCAGCAGCCGATCAGCAGAACAATGGGAAGGGAGCAAGATAGCAGCTCCCAGTAGGTATCAGAATAGCACTCAATAGTAAGAAATCCAAGTCCGGCTTGGGACTCCTCCAGTTACATGGGAGTAGGAGAAACAATAGGTTAGCTGAAAGCAGTTCTAATGTGTAGCGCTGGCTGAAAGCTCAGACTCAGGCACACTTTACTGCTGCGCTGCAAGTTGGAGTGATATCCCCCACCCCTCACCCCCAGCAGCCGATCAGCAGAACAATGGGAAGGGAGCAAGATAGCAGCTCCCAGTAGGTATCAGAATAGCACTCAATAGTAAGAAATCCAAGTCCGGCTTGGGACTCCTCCAGTTACATGGGAGTAGGAGAAACAATAGGTTAGCTGAAAGCAGTTCTAATGTGTAGCGCTGGCTGAAAGCTCAGACTCAGGCACACTTTACTGCTGCGCTGCAAGTTGGAGTGATATCCCCCCTCCCCACCCCCAGCAGCCGATCAGCAGAACAATGGGAAGGGAGCAAGATAGCAGCTCCCAGTAGGTATCAGAATAGCACTCAATAGTAAGAAATCCAAGTCCGGCTTGGGACTCCTCCAGTTACATGGGAGTAGGAGAAACGATAGGTTAGCTGAAAGCAGTTCTAATGTGTAGCGCTGGCTCCTTCTGAAAGCTCAGACTCAGGCACACTTTACTGCTGCGCTGCAAGTTGGAGTGATATCCCCCCCCTCCCCCCCAGCAGCCGATCAGCAGAACAATGGGAAGGGAGCAAGATAGCAGCTCCCAGTAGGTATCAGAATAGCACTCAATAGTAAGAAATCCAAGTCCGGCTTGGGACTCCTCCAGTTACATGGGAGTAGGAGAAACAGTAGGTTACCTGAAAGCAGTTCTAATTTGTAGTGAAATAAAAAGTATACCATAAAAATCAAGACAGTATCCCTTTAATGTCTATGATTTCAATTTCATGTGCCCACTGACATGAGAATCACTTGCCAGTTACCTTTAATTCTTACTAATGATTGTTAATAATAATTGCTCATCACATCAGACCCTGCCCCAGCGGAGCTTACAGTCTAAAGCTAGCTTGGCTTTCTGGCTGAACAGACCTGGCTTATTTCTAAACACTGGGAAAATTTGCCACCGGGCAGTAACCTATGGCAACTTATCAAATGTTGGCTTTCGTTGGTCAACCTGTGGCTGGCTGAAAACAATCAATGGTTGCTATGGGTTACTGCATATTTGCCCAGTGTTTACAAACAAACTGCCAACAAACCTCTTGTTTTATTGCTGCCTTTTCTTCTGATTAATCGTACAAAGAGCACAAACAGTGGGGACGGCAGGAAGAGGAAGTGAGGAGGAGCTGTGGTTTCACTTCCTTATCTTCTTGGCCATAAACTGGCCAACATGGCACCTCAGTACATTACATGGGTTTGGGTCACATACACATACTGAGACTCCTATGATATTGTCTGTGAGTGTATAGCCACCTTCCATTACATCCACACCCACACACACTGATCAGTTTTATTAGGGGCCCATTACCCTGGATGGTTATGGTTTGGTATGTGGAAGGAACCCCACATAGACAAGCGGAGAACCTACAGACTCCTTGCAGATTGTGCCTGTGTGGGAATGTATCAGATTGTCGTTAGGTTTGGGGTGAACAAGGGCAGATCTAGAGAAGCTTGGGTTGGACCACTGGAAAATCTATATTAACAAATACATTGCCAGTCATTTTTTTGACAGGGGTTTGTGGAAATATAGTTGGTAGGGATGCACCAAATCCCCTTGTAAAAGATTTGGGCAAATACCAAACAGAATCCGAATCCTAATTTTGCATATGCAAATTAGTGACTTCTAATATCCTTATCATTTACAGTAGGGGGTACATTATCCCTTATAATACATGAGTGATACTCAGAGTTCCCTGTATAACTCAGCTTGCAGCCTTGTGCCTTTATATGGGCACAGAACCCCTCAGTGACTGCTAATATCCTTATCATTTACAGTAGGGGGTACATTATCCCTTATAATACATGAGTGATACTCAGAGTTCCCTGTATAACTCAGCCTGCAGCCTTGTGCCTTTATATGGGGGGCACAGAACCCCTCAGTGACTGCTAATATCCTTATCATTTACAGTAGGGGGTACATTATCCCTTATAATACATGAGTGATACTCAGAGTTCCCTGTATAACTCAGCCTGCAGCCTTGTGCCTTTATATGGGCACAGAACCCCTCAGTGACTGCTAATATCCTTATCATTTACAGTAGGGGGTACATTATCCCTTATAATACATGAGTGATACTCAGAGTTCCCTGTATAACTCAGCCTGCAGCCTTGTGCCTTTATATGGGGGGCACAGAACCCCTCAGTGACTGCTAATATCCTTATCATTTACAGTAGGGGGTACATTATCCCTTATAATACATGAGTGATACTCAGAGTTCCCTGTATAACTCAGCCTGCAGCCTTGTGCCTTTATATGGGGGGCACAGAACCCCTCAGTGACTGCTAATATCCTTATCATTTACAGTAGGGGGTACATTATCCCTTATAATACATGAGTGATACTCAGAGTTCCCTGTATAACTCAGCCTGCAGCCTTGTGCCTTTATATGGGCACAGAGCCCCTCAGTGACTGCTAATATCCTTATCATTTACAGTAGGGGGTACATTATCCCTTATAATACATGAGTGATACTCAGAGTTCCCTGTATAACTCAGCCTGCAGCCTTGTGCCTTTATATGGGCACAGAACCCCTCAGTGACTGCTAATATCCTTATCATTTACAGTAGGGGGTACATTATCCCTTATAATACATGAGTGATACTCAGAGTTCCCTGTATAACTCAGCCTGTAGCCTTGTGCCTTTATATGGGCACAGAACCCCTCAGTGACTGCTAATATCCTTATCATTTACAGTAGGGGGTACATTATCCCTTATAATACATGAGTGATACTCAGAGTTCCCTGTATAACTCAGCCTGCAGCCTTGTGCCTTTATATGGGCACAGAACCCCTCAGTGACTGCTAATATCCTTATCATTTACAGTAGGGGGTACATTATCCCTTATAATACATGAGAGATACTCAGAGTTCCCTGTATAACTCACTTCAAATCACTGGGGGTGCCAATATTTTAGCCAACCTCCCTGTGCCCCTAATTATTTACCTACTATCCTGGGTCGGTTGTCCCTCTTGTTTAAAAAGAGCATGGGCCCAAGGTCCTTACCTGCAGAGTGAGCCCTGTGTGAGGGGACACCTGAGAGCCTGGGGCAAGATGGCACCCCACACATGTGCTCACCTTTCTAAGACTGTCCTTTCTTAGGGAACCCCTGTGGGGCTCTGCTGGGATTTAATCCAGGAACCTTTGGGCATTTGGCTGCATGCTTTACCACTGGGCCAGGTGAGCAGCTAGCAGGATTGCCTATTACCTATCACCTGGCCTTTCATCATATTCCTAGCAGAAGCCTTATTGGTGGGTTGGGGTCAGCCAATCAGGGCTCACCCTGCCCTATATAAGGCCAGCTCTGAGGTTAAGCTTGCCACATTTTTTCTTTCATAATACCAGCCTTTGGGTTGGGGGGTGGCCATGATGTTATTTGGGGTGGAGCTATAATGTCAGGGGTGGGAAAATGATGAATGTTACTGGTAAATGGGCAGACTGGGCTGGGAGATGGGTGGGGCAGAGGTGGGCCTGCCATAAAGGCTAATCAGCAGAGATGGTGAGGAAAGGTGGGGGTGGGATTTATAGGGTATTACAAATTTACTGGCAAGTACATTGGCAATAAATTTGTAATACTGGTGCCAGGCAAAGCAGGTGCTTTACCGGCTACGCCGGTTTGAAGGGATGCTATCGTGATTTTTATGGGGTTCTTTTTATTTCTAAATGACACTGTTACACAGCAAATAATTCCCTCTGCCATTTACACTTTAATTCTTGAACCAACAAATGTATTTGTAGCTGTAATATTGGTGTGTAGGCGCCATCTCAGTGCCTTGTGCCTGAGTCTGAGCTTTCAGCCAGCGCTACACATTAGAACTGCTTTCAGCTAACCTATTGTTTCTCCTACTCCCATGTAACTGGAGGAGTCCCAAGCCGGACTTGGATTTCTTACTATTGAGTGCTATTCTGATACCTACTGGGAGCTGCTATCTTGCTCCCTTCCCATTGTTCTGCTGATCGGCTGCTGGGGGTGAGAGGGGGGGATATCACTCCAACTTGCAGCGCAGCAGTAAAGTGTGCCTGAGTCTGAGCTTTCAGCCAGCGCTACACATTAGAACTGCTTTCAGCTAACCTATTGTTTCTCCTACTCCCATGTAACTGGAAGAGTCCCAAGCCGGACTTGGATTTCTTACTATTGAGTGCTATTCTGATACCTACTGGGATATCTCTGCCCCATGGGAGCAACAAAGTGTTTTGCCTGGCTTCATCCTTCAGCACAGAATAGGTTAACTACCAATGGAGGACAGGTATTGGATCGGTTATCTATAATACTAGAGACTTGTAACGGCAGAAAGCCCCAATCAGTTGTTTTTGGTTTAACCCCTTGCCTGCTGAGTACCTTTAGGGTGAAGACACACTGAGCTACTAGCAGCAGCTACTTTTTCATGGCATCTAAACGCCAGAAAATCCCCTGCCATAGACAGTACTGAGAATTGCCTCTGCTAAAACACACGTGACAGTTATCAGTAAATGATCTGTTTTAGTAGCCACAACAAGTAGCTGCAACTAGTAGCTCCATGTGTCTTCACCCTTACATTTTCTATGCCATGTGTTACCAGGTCAGAGAGCAACCAGGAAACATAAAATCTGTAAATATTTCCACGCACGTTAATTCATGGGTCAGGACAGCGGTGGGACTTTATCAACACGCTATTTATTTTACACCAGATTTTCTACTGGTTTGGTGTAAAATATAATTTACGCTGTTATAGATAGTAGGCCCCTCAGTGGCTGTGGCGTTTGGGCGGGACGGTGCCTGGGGAGTGAGATAAACAAGGAACAGAGATATGGGGCGAGTGAAGCAAGAGAAGAACCGGCGCCTTTTTTTCTGTCATTATCTGCCAACAGCCCCTCCCTGTACTACTGGCCCCGCTCAGTCCCTTCCCCGCCACTACCGGCCTATACAATGCAACTGGATTCTAACACTATCTGCAAATTGGGGTTTTTCTGCAGCTCGTGTTGGGCTTATACGTTGTAACTTGGTTGCTAGGGTCGCACTTACCCTAGCAACTAGGTATTGCACTGCAGATGAGCTTACCCTATGGAAGCCTGTTGATTTTATTTTGAAATAATCACCTTCCACTCCAGTGCCTGACTGTGCTGCCATATTGGTTGTGTTCTACAGAGGGGTGGGCTCAGCTATACCACAATATATTGGGGTTTGAGGGGTTTCACAGAATGTGATAAATCTTTTTTTGGCTTCAGAAAGGCCTGAATCTGGATAAGGTCGGGCGTCCCTGCCAGTAGGTTTGCCACCTTTGGTCCTGTAATATCGACTTGGGGGCACTGGGTGGGTGGTGATGTCACTTGGGGCTGCAGCAATGACATCACAGATATATAGGGTATTTTGTTTGTAATACTGGCCTTAGCCCTAGCTGGTGATTTACTGGCCCCGGTGGCAACTCTACCTCCCAGAGTACCTGGGGATATCTAAGTGGGCACCAGTCAAGGCCAGTTTTTCTTATTTTCATTTCCAATTTATATACAATTTTCCTGCATTGAAAAATCCTTTCTGCCTCCCTCCAGAAACCTCGGTTGCTAGGTTCATTAGCTCCGGCAACAAGAAACCAGACTGCTTTTTTTTTGTTTAATTTTTTGTAAATTTTTACAACTCTCTTCAAGCTGTCCTCCATGCTGGTTGCTAGGGTTAGTAAGCATAGCAACCAGGGGGGAATCAGCAGTGTTGGCTCACAGTTGTACTGGGTAGTGAAGGAGACCGAATTCAGGGAATAAGGGAACCAACTATAATTAATTTTAACATGGTGCCATTTTCACATAGATTGCCTTATGTCATGCAGCGGCTCAGGGAAGGAGGGGGTACAAGGCATAACAGGAGGGGGGACTTCGGGTTTATGGGGGGTGCGGCTGACTCTTATGACAACTTGAATAAAGCTGGAGATACACTATGTGCTGGACTGAATCCTGATCCGTTGGGCCCTCGATCAGATCATAATGGGGCCCATTGTACCCTATCTGGAGATGTCTCCATCAGCCCAGTGTGCTTCTCACTTGATGGGAGTTTCCTACCTCAGTAGATATCTGCTCAATGTTTGACCAGGTATCTTTTGGGCAGGCCCCATAGCTGTGCCAGTAAGCAGCTGCCTTGGTATTGACCCTTATATTGCTGGACTACTACTACTCACAGCTCTGCCCTGCACTCACTCACTGCCTGTACTGAATCCTACTCACAGCTCTACCCTGCACTCACTCACTGCCTGTACTGACTCCTACTCACAGCTCTGCCCTGCACTCACTCACTGCCTGTACTGAATCCTACTCACAGCTCTACCCTGCACTCACTCACTGCCTGTACTGACTCCTACTCACAGCTCTGCCCTGCACTCACTCACTGCCTGTACTGACTCCTACTCACAGCTCTGCCCTGCACTCACTCACTGCCTGTACTGACTCCTACTCACAGCTCTGCCCTGCACTCACTCACTGCCTGTACTGACTCCTACTCACAGCTCTGCCCTGCACTCACTCACTGCCTGTACTGACTTCTACTCACAGCTCTGCACTCACTCACTCACTCACTGCCTGTACTGACTCCTACTCACAGCTCTGCCCTGCACTCACTCACTGCCTGTACTGACTTCTACTCACAGCTCTGCACTCACTCACTCACTCACTGCCTGTACTGACTCCTACTCACAGCTCTGCCCTGCACTCACTCACTGCCTGTACTGACTCCTACTCACAGCTCTGCCCTGCACTCACTCACTGCCTGTACTGACTCCTACTCACAGCTCTGCCCTGCACTCACTCACTGCCTGTACTGACTCCTACTCACAGCTCTGCCCTGCACTCACTCACTGCCTGTACTGACTCCTACTCACAGCTCTGCCCTGCACTCACTCACTGCCTGTACTGACTCCTACTCACAGCTCTGCCCTGCACTCACTCACTGCCTGTACTGACTTCTACTCACAGCTCTGCACTCACTCACTCACTCACTGCCTGTACTGACTCCTACTCACAGCTCTGCCCTGCACTCACTCACTGCCTGTACTGACTCCTACTCACAGCTCTGCACTCACTCACTGCCTGTACTGACTCCTACTCACAGCTCTGCGCTCACTCACTGCCTGTACTGACTCCTACTCACAGCCCTGCGCTCACTCACTGCCTGTACTGACTCCTACTCACAGCTCTGCACTCACTCACTGCCTGTACTGACTCCTACTCACAGCTCTGCGCTCACTCACTGCCTGTACTGACTCCTACTCACAGCTCTGCGCTCACTCACTGCCTGTACTGACTCCTACTCACAGCTCTACCCTGCACTCACTCACTGCCTGTACTGACTCCTACTCACAGCTCTACCCTGCACTCACTCACTGCCTGTACTGACTCCTACTCACAGCTCTGCCCTGCACTCACTCACTGCCTGTACTGACGCCTACTCACAGCTCTGCACTCACTCACTCACTGCCTGTACTGACTCCTACTCACAGCTCTACCCTGCACTCACTCACTGCCTGTACTGACTCCTACTCACAGCTCTGCCCTGCACTCACTCACTGCCTGTACTGACTCCTACTCACAGCTCTACCCTGCACTCACTCACTGCCTGTACTGACTCCTACTCACAGCTCTGCCCTGCACTCACTCACTGCCTGTACTGACTCCTACTCACAGCTCTGCCCTGCACTCACTCACTGCCTGTACTGACTCCTACTCACAGCTCTACCCTGCACTCACTCACTGCCTGTACTGACTTCTACTCACAGCTCTGCACTCACTCACTCACTCACTGCCTGTACTGACTCCTACTCACAGCTCTGCCCTGCACTCACTCACTGCCTGTAATGACTCCTACTCACAACTCTGCCCTGCACTCACTCACTGCCTGTAATGACTCCTACTCACAGCTTTGCCCTGCACTCACTCACTGCCTGTACTGACTCCTACTCACAGCTCTGCACTCACTCACTCACTGCCTGTACTGACTCCTACTCACAGCTCTGCGCTCACTCACTGCCTGTACTGACTCCTACTCACAGCCCTGCGCTCACTCACTGCCTGTACTGACTCCTACTCACAGCTCTGCACTCACTCACTGCCTGTACTGACTCCTACTCACAGCTCTGCGCTCACTCACTGCCTGTACTGACTCCTACTCACAGCTCTGCGCTCACTCACTGCCTGTACTGACTCCTACTCACAGCTCTGCACTCACTCACTGCCTGTACTGACTCCTACTCACAGCTCTACCCTGCACTCACTCACTGCCTGTACTGACTCCTACTCACAGCTCTACCCTGCACTCACTCACTGCCTGTACTGACTCCTACTCACAGCTCTGCCCTGCACTCACTCACTGCCTGTACTGACGCCTACTCACAGCTCTGCACTCACTCACTCACTGCCTGTACTGACTCCTACTCACAGCTCTACCCTGCACTCACTCACTGCCTGTACTGACTCCTACTCACAGCTCTGCCCTGCACTCACTCACTGCCTGTACTGACTCCTACTCACAGCTCTGCCCTGCACTCACTCACTGCCTGTACTGACTCCTACTCACAGCTCTGCCCTGCACTCACTCACTGCCTGTACTGACTTCTACTCACAGCTCTGCCCTGCACTCACTCACTGCCTGTACTGACTCCTACTCACAGCTCTGCCCTGCACTCACTCACTGCCTGTAATGACTCCTACTCACAGCTTTGCCCTGCACTCACTCACTGCCTGTACTGACTCCTACTCACAGCTCTACCCTGCACTCACTCACTGCCTGTACTGACTCCTACTCACAGCTCTGCACTCACTCACTCACTGCCTGTACTGACTCCTACACACAGCTCTGCCCTGCACTCACTCACTGCCTGTACTGACTCCTACTCACAGCTCTACCCTGCACTCACTCACTGCCTGTACTGACTCCTACTCACAGCTCTACCCTGCACTCACTCACTGCCTGTACTGACTCCTACTCACAGCTCTACCCTGCACTCACTCACTGCCTGTACTGACTCCTACTCACAGCTCTACCCTGCACTCACTCACTGCCTGTACTGACTCCTACTCACAGCTCTGCCCTGCACTCACTCACTGCCTGTACTGACTCCTACTCACAGCTCTACCCTGCACTCACTCACTGCCTGTACTGACTCCTACTCACAGCTCTGCCCTGCACTCACTCACTGCCTGTACTGACTCCTACTCACAGCTCTGCCCTGCACTCACTCACTGCCTGTACTGACTCCTACTCACAGCTCTACCCTGCACTCACTCACTGCCTGTACTGACTCCTACTCACAGCTCTGCCCTGCACTCACTCACTGCCTGTACTGACTTCTACTCACAGCTCTGCCCTGCACTCACTCACTGCCTGTACTGACTTCTACTCACAGCTCTGCCCTGCACTCACTCACTGCCTGTACTGACTCCTACTCACAGCTCTGCCCTGCACTCACTCACTGCCTGTACTGACTTCTACTCACAGCTCTGCCCTGCACTCACTCACTGCCTGTACTGACTCCTACTCACAGCTCTGCCCTGCACTCACTCACTGCCTGTACTGACTCCTACTCACAGCTCTGCCCTGCACTCACTCACTGCCTGTACTGACTCCTACTCACAGCTCTGCCCTGCACTCACTCACTGCCTGTACTGACTCCTACTCACAGCTCTACCCTGCACTCACTCACTGCCTGTACTGACTCCTACTCACAGCTCTGCCCTGCACTCACTCACTGCCTGTACTGACTCCTACTCACAGCTCTACCCTGCACTCACTCACTGCTACCCCCGGGAGTCGCTTATCTCACTTTCTGTTCAGAGACTGTGCTGCAATTCTCAGGGGTGCGAGGGTGGAGGCTATGGGAGATACAGGGAGGGGCAGAAAGGCACATGGAGACACAAGCAGATACAGAGCTAGAGTAGAGCTAGAGTACAGAAAGCAATGAGAAGGGAAAGACCCCGTTAGACTGCAGCGTTCCTGGGAAGATCCCTGCTATGGGTGCCCCATCTCACCCTTTATTCAGGACCCTACAGTGGAGGACACTGCCCTTTCTTTTGGCCTTTTGGGCACTTCTATCCACAGGGACCGCTGAAGACTCAATAATCACCCCTGAATTCCTCCGACACAGTAAGTGCATTCTGCACCCCAGTCCCACTGGGAACGTCTTTAATGGGTTAATGGTCAGTCCCACTGGGGAGCAAAGTGACCAAATGGGATGTGTGTAATGGGTTAAAGGGTCAGTCCCACTGGGGAGCAAAGTGACCGAATGGGATGTGTGTAATGGGTTAAAGGGTCAGTCCCATTGGGGAGCAAAGTGACCGAATGGCAGGGATGTGTTTAATGGGTTAATGGGTCAGTCCCACTGGGGAGCAAAGTGACCGAATGACAGGGATGTGTTTAATGAGTTAAAGGGTCAGTCCCACTGGGGAGCAAAGTGACCGAATGGGATGTGTGTAATGGGTTAAAGGGTCAGTCCCACTGGGGAGCAAAGTGACCAAATGGGATGTGTGTAATGGGTTAAAGGGTCAGTCCCACTGGGGAGCAAAGTGACCGAATGGCAGGGATGTGTTTAATGGGTTAATGGGTCAGTCCCACTGGGGAGCAAAGTGACCGAATGACAGGGATGTGTTTAATGGGTTAAAGGGACAGTCCCACTGGGGAGCAAAGTGACCGAATGGCAGGGATGTGTTTAATGGGTTAAAGGGTCAGTCCCACTGGGGAGCAAAGTGACCGAATGGGATGTGTTTAATGGGTTAAAGGGTCAGTCCCACTGGGGAGCAAAGTGACCGAATGACAGGGATGTGTTTAATGGGTTAAAGGGTCAGTCCCACTGGGGAGCAAAGTGACCGAATTGGATGTGTTTAATGGGTTAAAGGGTCAGTCCCACTGGGGAGCAAAGTGACCGAACGGCAGGGATGTGTTTAATGGGTTAAAGGGTCAGTCCCACTGGGGAGCAAAGTTACCGAATGGCAGGGATGTGTTTAATGGGTTAAAGGGACAGTCCCACTGGGGAGCAAAGTGACCGAATGGGATGTGTTTAATGGGTTAAAGGGTCAGTCCCACTGGGGAGCAAAGTGACCGAATGGGATGTGTTTAATGGGTTAAAGGGTCAGTCCCACTGGGGAGCAAAGTGACCGAATGGCAGGGATGTGTTTAATGGGTTAAAGGGTCAGTCCCACTGGGGAGCAAAGTGACCGAATGGGATGTGTTTAATGGGTTAAAGGGTCAGTCCCACTGGGGAGCAAAGTGACCGAATGGCAGGGATGTGTTTAATGGGTTAAAGGGTCAGTCCCACTGGGGAGCAAAGTGACCGAACGGCAGGGATGTGTTTAATGGGTTAAAGGGTCAGTCCCACTGGGGAGCAAAGTGACCGAATGGCAGGGATGTGTTTAATGGGTTAAAGGGTCAGTCCCACTGGGGAGCAAAGTGACCGAACGGCAGGGATGTGTTTAATGGGTTAAAGGGTCAGTCCCACTGGGGAGCAAAGTTACCGAATGGCAGGGATGTGTTTAATGGGTTAAAGGGACAGTCCCACTGGGGAGCAAAGTGACCGAATGGGATGTGTTTAATGGGTTAAAGGGTCAGTCCCACTGGGGAGCAAAGTAACCAAATGACAGGGATGTGTTTAATGGGTTAAAGGGACAGTCCCACTGGGGAGCAAAGTAACCAAATGACAGGGATGTGTTTAATGGGTTAAAGGGACAGTCCCACTGGGGAGCAAAGTGACCGAATGACAGGGATGTGTTTAATGGGTTAAAGGGACAGTCCCACTGGGGAGCAAAGTAACCAAATGACAGGGATGTGTTTAATGGGTTAAAGGGACAGTCCCACTGGGGAGCAAAGTGACCGAATGGCAGGGATGTGTTTAATGGGTTAATGGGTCAGTCCCACTGGGGAGCAAAGTGACCGAATGGCAGGGATGTGTTTAATGGGTTAAAGGGACAGTCCCACTGGGGAGCAAAGTAACCAAATGACAGGGATGTGTTTAATGGGTTAAAGGGACAGTCCCACTGGGGAGCAAAGTGACCGAATGGCAGGGATGTGTTTAATGGGTTAAAGGGACAGTCCCACTGGGGAGCAAAGTGACCGAATGGCAGGGATGTGTTTAATGGGTTAATGGGTCAGTCCCACTGGGGAGCAAAGTGACCGAATGGCAGGGATGTGTTTAATGGGTTAAAGGGACAGTCCCACTGGGGAGCAAAGTGACCGAATGGCAGGGATGTGTTTAATGGGTTAAAGGGACAGTCCCACTGGGGAGCAAAGTGACCGAATGGCAGGGATGTGTTTAATGGGTTAATGGGTCAGTCCCACTGGGGAGCAAAGTGACCGAATGGCAGGGATGTGTTTAATGGGTTAATGGGTCAGTCCCACTGGGGAGCAAAGTGACCGAATGACAGGGATGTGTTTAATGGGTTAAAGGGTCAGTCCCACTGGGGAGCAAAGTGACCGAATGGGATGTGTGTAATGGGTTAAAGGGTCAGTCCCACTGGGGAGCAAAGTGACCAAATGGGATGTGTTTAATGGGTTAAAGGGTCAGTCCCACTGGGGAGCAAAGTGACCGAATGGGATGTGTGTAATGGGTTAAAGGGTCAGTCCCACTGGGGAGCAAAGTGACCGAATGGCAGGGATGTGTTTAATGGGTTAATGGGTCAGTCCCACTGGGGAGCAAAGTGACCGAATGACAGGGATGTGTTTAATGGGTTAAAGGGTCAGTCCCACTGGGGAGCAAAGTGACCGAATGACAGGGATGTGTTTAATGGGTTAAAGGGTCAGTCCCACTGGGGAGCAAAGTGACCGAATGACAGGGATGTGTTTAATGGGTTAAAGGGTCAGTCCCACTGGGGAGCAAAGTGACCGAATGACAGGGATGTGTTTAATGGGTTAATGGGACAGTCCCACTGGGGAGCAAAGTGACCGAATAGCAGGGATGTGTTTAATGGGTTAATGGGACAGTCCCACTGGGGAGCAAAGTGACCGAATGGCAGGGATGTGTTTAATGGGTTAAAGGGTCAGTCCCACTGGGGAGCAAAGTGACCGAATGGGATGTGTTTAATGGGTTAAAGGGTCAGTCCCACTGGGGAGCAAAGTGACCGAATGACAGGGATGTGTTTAATGGGTTAAAGGGTCAGTCCCACTGGGGAGCAAAGTGACCGAATGACAGGGATGTGTTTAATGGGTTAAAGGGTCAGTCCCACTGGGGAGCAAAGTGACCGAATTGGATGTGTTTAATGGGTTAAAGGGTCAGTCCCACTGGGGAGCAAAGTGACCGAACGGCAGGGATGTGTTTAATGGGTTAAAGGGTCAGTCCCACTGGGGAGCAAAGTGACCGAATGGGATGTGTTTAATGGGTTAAAGGGTCAGTCCCACTGGGGAGCAAAGTGACCGAATGGGATGTGTTTAATGGGTTAAAGGGTCAGTCCCACTGGGGAGCAAAGTGACCGAATGGCAGGGATGTGTTTAATGGGTTAAAGGGTCAGTCCCACTGGGGAGCAAAGTGACCGAACGGCAGGGATGTGTTTAATGGGTTAAAGGGTCAGTCCCACTGGGGAGCAAAGTTACCGAATGGCAGGGATGTGTTTAATGGGTTAAAGGGTCAGTCCCACTGGGGAGCAAAGTGACCGAATGGGATGTGTTTAATGGGTTAAAGGGTCAGTCCCACTGGGAAGCAAAGTAACCAAATGACAGGGATGTGTTTAATGGGTTAAAGGGACAGTCCCACTGGGGAGCAAAGTAACCAAATGACAGGGATGTGTTTAATGGGTTAAAGGGACAGTCCCACTGGGGAGCAAAGTGACCGAATGGCAGGGATGTGTTTAATGGGTTAAAGGGACAGTCCCACTGGGGAGCAAAGTGACCGAATGGCAGGGATGTGTTTAATGGGTTAAAGGGTCAGTCCCACTGGGGAGCAAAGTGACCGAATGACAGGGATGTGTTTAATGGGTTAAAGGGACAGTCCCACTGGGGAGCAAAGTGACCGAATGGCAGGGATGTGTTTAATGGGTTAAAGGGTCAGTCCCACTGGGGAGCAAAGTGACCGAATGACAGGGATGTGTTTAATGGGTTAAAGGGTCAGTCCCACTGGGGAGCAAAGTGACCGAATGACAGGGATGTGTTTAATGGGTTAAAGGGACAGTCCCACTGGGGAGCAAAGTAACCAAATGACAGGGATGTGTTTAATGGGTTAAAGGGACAGTCCCACTGGGGAGCAAAGTAACCAAATGACAGGGATGTGTTTAATGGGTTAAAGGGACAGTCCCACTGGGGAGCAAAGTGACCGAATGGCAGGGATGTGTTTAATGGGTTAAAGGGACAGTCCCACTGGGGAGCAAAGTGACCGAATGACAGGGATGTGTTTAATGGGTTAAAGGGTCAGTCCCACTGGGGAGCAAAGTGACCGAATGGGATGTGTTTAATGGGTTAAAGGGTCAGTCCCACTGGGGAGCAAAGTGACCAAATGGGATGTGTTTAATGGGTTAAAGGGACAGTCCCACTGGGGAGCAAAGTGACCAAATGGGATGTGTTTAATGGGTTAAAGGGTCAGTCCCACTGGGGAGCAAAGTGACCAAATGGGATGTGTTTAATGGGTTAAAGGGTCAGTCCCACTGGGGAGCAAAGTGACCAAATGGGATGTGTTTAATGGGTTAAAGGGTCAGTCCCACTGGGGAGCAAAGTGACCGAATGGGATGTGTTTAATGGGTTAAAGGGTCAGTCCCACTGGGGAGCAAAGTGACCGAATGGGATGTGTTTAATGGGTTAAAGGGTCAGTCCCACTGGGGAGCAAAGTGACCGAATGGGATGTGTTTAATGGGTTAAAGGGTCAGTCCCACTGGGGAGCAAAGTGACCAAATGGGATGTGTTTAATGGGTTAAAGGGTCAGTCCCACTGGGGAGCAAAGTGACCAAATGGGATGTGTTTAATGGGTTAAAGGGACAGTCCCACTGGGGAGCAAAGTGACCAAATGGGATGTGTTTAATGGGTTAAAGGGACAGTCCCACTGGGGAGCAAAGTGACCGAATGGCAGGGATGTGTTTAATGGGTTAAAGGGACAGTCCCACTGGGGAGCAAAGTGACCGAATGACAGGGATGTGTTTAATGGGTTAAAGGGACAGTCCCACTGGGGAGCAAAGTGACCGAATTGGATATGTTTAATGGGTTAAAGGGTCAGTCCCACTGGGGAGCAAAGTGACCGAATGACAAGGATGTGTTTAATGGGTTAAAGGGTCAGTCCCACTGGGGAGCAAAGTGACCGAATGGGATGTGTTTAATGGGTTAAAGGGTCAGTCCCACTGGGGAGCAAAGTGACCGAATGACAAGGATGTGTTTAATGGGTTAAAGGGTCAGTCCCACTGGGGAGCAAAGTGACCGAATTGGATGTGTTTAATGGGTTAAAGGGACAGTCCCACTGGGGAGCAAAGTGACCGAATGGCAGGGATGTGTTTAATGGGTTAAAGGGACAGTCCCACTGGGGAGCAAAGTGACCGAATGGGATGTGTTTAATGGGTTAAAGGGTCAGTCCCACTGGGGAGCAAAGTGACCGAATGACAGGGATGTGTTTAATGGGTTAAAGGGACAGTCCCACTGGGGAGCAAAGTGACCAAATGGCAGGGATGTGTTTAATGGGTTAAAGGGACAGTCCCACTGGGGAGCAAAGTGACCGAATTGGATGTGTTTAATGGGTTAAAGGGTCAGTCCCACTGGGGAGCAAAGTGACCGAATGACAGGGATGTGTTTAATGGGTTAAAGGGTCAGTCCCACTGGGGAGCAAAGTGACCGAATTGGATGTGTTTAATGGGTTAAAGGGACAGTCCCACTGGGGAGCAAAGTGACCGAATTGGATGTGTTTAATGGGTTAAAGGGTCAGTCCCACTGGGGAGCAAAGTGACCGAATGGCAGGGATGTGTTTAATGGGTTAAAGGGTCAGTCCCACTGGGGAGCAAAGTGACCGAATGGGATGTGTTTAATGGGTTAAAGGGTCAGTCCCACTGGGGAGCAAAGTGACCGAATGGCAGGGATGTGTTTAATGGGTTAAAGGGACAGTCCCACTGGGGAGCAAAGTGACCGAATGACAGGGATGTGTTTAATGGGTTAAAGGGACAGTCCCACTGGGGAGCAAAGTGACCGAATGACAGGGATGTGTTTAATGGGTTAAAGGGACAGTCCCACTGGGGAGCAAAGTGACCGAATGGCAGGGATGTGTTTAATGGGTTAAAGGGACAGTCCCACTGGGGAGCAAAGTGACCGAATGGGATGTGTTTAATGTGTTAAAGGGACAGTCCCACTGGGGAGCAAAGTGACCGAATTGGATGTGTTTAATGGGTTAAAGGGTCAGTCCCACTGGGGAGCAAAGTGACCGAATTGGATGTGTTTAATGGGTTAAAGGGTCAGTGCAAACAAGGGCACAAGTGCTTAATAAGAGTAACATGTATCTCTATCCAAGATCATTATTTTCATATACTGGTTTGGTGTTTGCAAAAAACAAACAAACAAAAATTTTTTTTAAAAATGAATATACATACATACTTACATATATGAAGACATGTTGGGCCACCCTGCCCAGGAAGCAGGTCATGTGACACTCTATGTCATAATAACATGTTTGTGTCACTGCCGCTCTTATCTACAGCTCCAGACACTCAGAGCGAGGGGAGGCAGGGTAACCAGCATTGTTTGGGAACGTTATGTACATGTCTCATAGCTGTAATAGGAAAGTAAATAAAATATTATTCTGAATTATGGCATAGACAGCCCTATGGCCCAGAAGCAGTTCCCTAGCACCTATACTGTAATACGGTTTTAAAGGGACAATAAGGCACTCAGGGGCGGGGTTACTGGAATAAGGAGTTACAGGGATAATAAGGCACTCAGGGGCGGGGTTACTGGAATAAGGAGTTACAGGGGCAATAAGGCACTCAGGGGCGGGGTTACTGGAATAAGGAGTTACAGGGGCAATAAGGCACTCAGGGGCGGGGTTACTGGAATAAGGAGTTACAGGGACAATAAGGCACTCAGGGGCGGGGTTACTGGAATAAGGAGTTACAGGGACAATAAGGCACTCAGGGGCGGGGTTACTGGAATAAGGAGTTACAGGTGCAATAAGGCACTCAGGGGCGGGGTTACAGGAATAAGGAGTTACAGGGACAATAAGGCACTCAGGGGCGGGGTTACTGGAATAAGGAGTTACAGGGACAATAAGGCACTCAGGGGTGGGGTTACTGGAATAAGGAGTTACAGGGGCAATAAGGCACTCAGGGGCGGGGTTACTGGAATAAGGAGTTACAGGTGCAATAAGGCACTCAGGGGCGGGGTTACTGGAATAAGGAGTTACAGGGACAATAAGGCACTCAGGGGCGGGGTTACTGGAATAACTAGTTACAGGGGCAATAAGGCACTCACACTTCCTGTATGGGCACCATTGCCGGGGATTAACAGGCCTTTGTTAGGGGACATATTTCTGTATAAAACCTAGAAAAAAAGGTGCAAAAGCCTCATTAACATTTTTACAAACAAGTGTAATTTACCCCATCTTTTTTACCTCACATCTGCATTATTATATATTGTATAAATCTCAATTTAAACGAAAAGTAAAGTTTCCCGGGCAAATGTTTAGTTTTAGCAGCAGTGCCCCCTCTTTAATCACTTTAGTAAGACTTATCTATGCCCCATAGCGTTTCCATAACTGCAGAGCTGCTCGGCACATTTAGCTGTGTCACTTCTGATCCCAGCAGCCATCTTGGTTTTCAGCAAACAGCACCCACACTGGGATATTGTTGTACTGTCCAAGATTGGACTGGCCCAAATAGGCACTGGGGAAAAAAACCCTGGTGGGCCCTGATCCTGTTGCATCAAAATATGAATGTACATTGATATTTAACCACTTTTATTTCTCACTGGGGTGAACCTACTGTTTTTGGCCTTGGAATCTGAAGTACAGGATGTTGATTTCTGTGGCGGAGCTTTGAGTTTTTGTCAAAAATCTCCATAAAACTATACGTATTTGGTACAGGCACATTCATGAAACATGCCAAATTCTAAATCAGTTGTATTTCCACATATACTGCATATCCCTATATTATGGAAATAGCAATTAGTTTATTTTTGTTGGTATTCAGACCATTGAACCTTGTTACAAAAGTGAAATTACACAAACATTTAGAAAATATTAGAAAGCCCAGATTGTCCTGAAAAAATGATGTATAGTTTCTATAGCAACTAAACCACCCCCTTCAGAAAATGCCCCTAAAATGAAATGACCAGCGAATGTAATGAAAAATCCTGCTGGCAAAATCACTATTACATGTAGATGTGGGCTTGATAGCACAATATCACCACTGCTGTGCATTCCCCCCTTAGATTCACTGGGGGCTGCATATATTGCATTTACTCAGAAAATGTATTTATTTTGTTTCCATGCAGTATCTGAGAAAATTCCTGAGGAATATCAGAATCCACATTGCTTCACAACGGACTTGAATGATTTTATCTGTTTCTGGGAGGGAGAAAAAACAAAAAATGCATCTTTTTCCTATTCTGAAGAGTGAGTACCACCTAACATAGTGACACAGACAGGAGGGAGCTATGGGACACGGAGTCTGTCCCTCCCACTGCAGGGTGATACAGGGACACAGATAGGAGGGGGCTATGGGACACGGAGTCTGCCCCTCCCACTGCAGGGTGATACAGTGACACAGACAGGAGGGGGCTATGGGACAAAGAGTCTGCCCCTCCCACTGCAGGGTGATACAGTGACACAGACAAGAGGGAGCTATGGGACATGGAGTCTGTCCCTCCCACTGCAGGGTGATACAGTGACACAGAGAGGAGGGGGCTATGGGACATGGAGTCTGTCCCTCCCACTGCAGGGTGATACAGTGACACAGACAGGAGGGGGCTATGGGACATGGAGTCTGTCCCTCCCACTGCAGGGTGATACAGTGACACAGGAGGGAGCTATGGGACACGGAGTCTGTCCCTCCCACTGCAGGGTGATACAGTGACACAGACAGGAGGGAGCTATGGGACATGGAGTCTGTCCCTCCCACTGCAGGGTGATACAGTGACACAGACAGGAGGGAGCTATGGGACACGGAGTCTGTCCCTCCCACTGCAGGGTGATACAGTGACACAGACAGGAGGGGGCTATGGGACAAAGAGTCTGCCCCTCCCACTGCAGGGTGATACAGTGACACAGACAGGAGGGAGCTATGGGACATGGAGTCTGTCCCTCCCACTGCAGGGTGATACAGTGACACAGACAGGAGGGAGCTATGGGACATGGAGTCTGTCCCTCCCACTGCAGGGTGATACAGTGACACAGACAGGAGGGAGCTATGGGACATGGAGTCTGTCCCTCCCACTGCAGGGTGATACAGTGACACAGACAGGAGGGAGCTATGGGACACGGAGTCTGTCCCTCCCACTGCAGGGTGATACAGTGACACAGACAGGAGGGAGCTATGGGACACGGAGTCTGTCCCTCCCACTGCAGGGTGATACAGTGACACAGGCAGGAGGGGGCTATGGGACATGGAGTCTGTCCCTCCCACTGCAGGGTGATACAGTGACACAGACAGGAGGGGGCTATGGGACATGGAGTCTGCCCCTCCCACTGCAGGGTGATACAGTGACACAGACAGGAGGGGGCTATGGGACATGGAGTCTGCCCCTCCCACTGCAGGGTGATACAGTGACACAGACAGGAGAGAGCTATGGGACACGGAGTCTGCCCCTCCCACTGCAGGGTGATACAGTGACACAGACAAGAGGGAGCTATGGGACACGGAGTCTGTCCCTCCCACTGCAGGGTGATACAGTGACACAGACAGGAGGGGGCTATGGGACACGGAGTCTGTCCCTCCCACTGCAGGGTGATACAGTGACACAGACAGGAGGGGGCTATGGGACATGGAGTCTGTCCCTCCCACTGCAGGGTGATACAGTGACACAGACAGGAGGGGGCTATGGGACATGGAGTCTGCCCCTCCCACTGCAGGGTGATACAGTGACACAGACAGGAGGGAGCTATGGGACATGGAGTCTGTCCCTCCCACTGCAGGGTGATACAGTGACAAAGACAGGAGGGGGCTATGGGACATGGAGTCTGCCCCTCCCACTGCAGGGTGATACAGTGACACAGACAGGAGAGAGCTATGGGACATGGAGTCTGTCCCTCCCACTGCAGGGTGATACAGTGACACAGACAGGAAGGGGCTATGGGACACGGAGTCTGCCCCTCCCACTGCAGGGTGATACAGTGACACAGACAGGAGGGGGCTATGGGACACGGAGTCTGTCCCTCCCACTGCAGGGTGATACAGTGACACAGACAGGAGGGGGCTATGGGACATGGAGTCTGCCCCTCCCACTGCAGGGTGATACAGTGACACAGACAGGAGGGGGCTATGGGACACGGAGTCTGTCCCTCCCACTGCAGGGTGATACAGTGACACAGACAGGAGGGGGCTATGGGACACGGAGTCTGCCCCTCCCACTGCAGGGTGATACAGTGACACAGACAGGAGGGGGCTATGGGACACGGAGTCTGTCCCTCCCACTGCAGGGTGATACAGTGACACAGACAGGAGGGGGCTATGGGACATGGGGTCTGCCCCTCCCACTGCAGGGTGATACAGTGACACAGACAGGAGGGAGCTATGGGACACGGAGTCTGCCCCTCCCACTGCAGGGTGATACAGTGACACAGACAGGAGGGGGCTATGGGACATGGAGTCTGCCCCTCCCACGGCAGGGTGATACAGTGACACAGACAGGAGGGGGCTATGGAACATGGAGTCTGGCTGTCCCACTGCAAAAGCACAGTGGCCAATAGCAATCAGTCACCTTATTGGTCCCTACTGGAAGCTGTGCCTGTTAGCACCTTATGGCTGACATTACATTCTCTGTATGACTAATACAGTCTGTTGATCAGAGTGAGCGCCATTAGTACGAGGCTTATGGGTAACCAGGGGTGAGGGTCGTGCCATTACATTTTGCCCATATTCCCTTATGCCGCTCTCCTGTTTCCCACTCAGTGACCAAACCAAGACGTGCCGGCTCAGGACAGAGGAGGCATCTAATAACACCTGGTGGTACATCTGTGAGTTTCCAGTCACTGAAGTTGTCCTGTTCGCTGGCATCACCATCTCTGTGTACCCATGCCCCGGGTGCCAGGCTGCCAGGGAGATCTATATTAATGAACTCGGTAAGAAGCCCCTTTACCTTCTGATGTTATTCTCCCTTCTCTATCCCAGCGGAACATTATACCCAGAGGGATAGATCTGCAATTCCCCCACAGATTTATCTCAGGCCCATCAACCTTGCAGCTTACGGGTGATGTTGCACAACTCCCAGTATCCTTTGGAAGTTGGAGGATGCTGGGAATTGCACAACATTGTTGTTCATCTAAAGCAGGGGTGGGGAAACTACGGCCCGCGGGCCACGTCCGGCACGTTCGGCTTTTTAATCCGGGCCGCCGACTCCGCAAGTCTCATCACGCAAGACTTGTACCAACGAGCAGTGACGGCGTAACACTGGCCTGGCCCATATATCAAACTCTTGGCCCGTCTGTTGGACCCTGAGCCAAAAAGTTTGCCCACCCCTGATCTAAAGTATCCATCTGCAGGCACTGGGTTTTTCTTGGCCTCATTTAGGTGGTTTGCAGGTTCTCCAGCCATCCAGACCAATATCTAACAAACCCTCAACTAGATATCAATCAGGGTCAGTTAAATGCCTTCGGCAGCTTATATGGCCATATGGTCCCTTCCGATGGCCTGCTAGACCAGTATTTGGCAGGTCTGGGAGTCCTGTTAGGAAAAAACGCATTGGCATGTTGAAGCAGTATCTTTTCTGCTGGTTGGCCATAGGCACTCATTACGATCTGATTGTAGGTTTTATCTGAATCCTGGACCAAATTCTGGATTCAATGTAACCCCATAAGCCGGGGGGGCTGAGCAATTGTATCATCCTGATTTGGCCCACCTGTTGGTGGTCAAATCAGTCGCTAAATAAGCCAGTCTTAAAGCATATGCCTGGATTTGGTCATGAGTGGCCACCTGACTTAAGGTCCCCATACACGGGCCGATTCTAGCTGCAGGTATGGGTCCCTTAGACTGATTCGGCAGCTAATCTGCCCGTGTATGGGCACTACCGACGGGCCTGACCGGCCGATATTTGGCCTGAAATCAGCCAGATATTTATCGGGCAGGTTAAAAAATTTAGTCGGATCGGGGACCGCATCGGCTCTGCACATGTGGGATATCTGCCCCATTTACAGAAGTTTTTTAATACGCCCACATAACGCCCCATTATGTTCAGCCCTGTTACTCTCAACTGCCTTGTTTGTCCCAGTCCTGGGCTATAAGTATGGGATCCTTCAAAAAATATGGAGGGTAAAATAATGGTAAACTGTGGTAAGATTAAACATTGAGTTTAGGGATCCGTCTCAATTGAATGCATTTCATTTTCTTTTTGTTTCCAAAGTGTTGCTCAATCCCCCCTTAAACGTGACGGTGAAGGAGAAGCAGGATCCGCGGGGACTTCTGATTTCATGGAAACCCCCACACTTCCAAAAGAATCATGATATAAACAATGAGATAAAATACCAGGTCAACTACTCAACCCCAAATGGTGAAGTGCAGACGGTAAGGCTGAATTCGGTGGAAATGGATCTGCCCGGTGCAAGCTTGTGTCATACAAACATTGGGTGTGGCCTCTCTTGATTGGACAATCTATGGCTAAATACTGATCTTATCAAATGAAGAACCTCATTGCAGGGATGTAGTCCTTCATCAATAGTTCAATCATTGGCTCAAGGGACTCTCCACTTGGGTGGCCAAATTGGGTGAAGATCTGCTAGTTTGTCGAGATTAATTCATTACCAAAAATAATGAGCAGATCTTCCTATGTACGTCCAGCATTGCATATCCTCTCCGTACATTCACTCGCACTCTTGTTGCTGCAGGTGGAGGTGGAAGCAGGAAGGACTGAGATTATCCTCACTGATTTCGCCCAAGTTGCATATACCGTCACAGTAAGATGCAAAGCTGATGGTGCATCATATAAAGGCTACTGGAGTGATTGGACTGCACCTATTACCATAGAAACCTTTATTGGTGAGTGGGCGAGCTGCTTAAATCCTTCCGGCACACATAAGGGCCGATTGTAGCTGCCGATATTGAGCCCTTAGACCAATTCGGCAGATTATCGGCCCGTGTAGGGGCACAAACTCCCAGCCTGCCCGACTGACATCTGGCCTGAAATCGGCCAGATATCGATCAGGCAGGTTAAAAAATGTAGTCGGATTGTGGACCGCATTGGCTCGTTGAAGGTGGTCCCCGAACCAACTGGGCCTATTCCATTCGATCGAATTAGCCTAAAATCACCCAATATCACCCACCAGTAGGTGGTGATATTGGGAGAAAATCCGCTCGCTTGGCTAACCTCGCCGAGCAAGCGGATCTTCACGTGTATGGCCACCTATAGTGTGGTTTATTACTGGATGTAGTATCAAAGGTGTGACTAGTGTATGATTGGTCCAGAGCACGAGTGCTATATAAATTGTGTCCTGATGGGGGCGTAGTATATACTATAAGCACCTTTATAAGGGCAGACAACAGTAAGGCCGGTGACAAGATGACTGAGCCTCGTTGTTTAAGACACAATAAAGGGGATACATTAAGGTGCACTGTAGGACTGAAAAGAAGGTGGGGGTTCTACCCGTGGACTCATTCGCTTCCTCTCTTACAGATCTCCGCCTTCTCTTGTTGTTGAGTATAACTTTTTTTGTGGCCCTGGTTGCTGGAGTCGGAGTTTATGTGTTCATGAGACACGGCAGGTAAGGCCGACGTGCAAGGATGCATCTTTTCTCAGTGCTCATTTTCTTCTTGGGAACCTCATTTCACTTGTCTCTTTACAGGTTCCTGAAACACAAGGTGTGGCCGCAAGTCCCCACCCCAGAGAATCATTTCCAGGGGCTCTTCACAACGCACAAAGGAAATTTCAAGGTATTGTTACGTCTCTACACTATAATCGCTGCACAGACAACTGCACTAGGGGCAAAAAATGTGTAAAACATACCAATGTATAAAACTTCCATTTATAAATTCAACTTTTTGTTTTTCTTTGTCCAGTTATGGCTTGGCCAGGCTGACACCTACCTATTGTGGATCTCCAGACATGTCTTTCAAGAAGATCCCTCATCTACACTGGAGGTCCTTTCTGAGCTTCCATCTGCCGCACTTCCACGCTCTTTCAACCCAAATCCACTGAAGGACAGTTACGTGGTTTTGGATGAGAATCGCATGCCTCGTTCTCTGGAGTGGTTTCAGGCTCAGAGGCATAAAGCTGGCTTAGTCGGTGCTGAAAACTTGGACTCCAGGTTGCACAAAAGTCCAAGTAAAGATGTGGTATTGGAGGAGACCAGGGAGGAGCAGATTACAGTAAAGGCAGACGACAGAGTGCAGAATTTAAAAGGAGACAGAAGTCATGGTGAACTGTTTAGAGAAGATGAGTATGTGGAAGCTCCAATGGTGGAGCGTGAACGGCACAGAGTGTCTAGGGAAAACTCAGTGAGCTCCGATGGGAAGCAGAGTTCTCCCTCGAGTTTTGAGTACACTGAACTACAGACTTGTGAGGGTCTCCTCTCGCCCAAACCAAGGCCCATCCCTCCTCGCATTCCACTTAAGTACACCTACCTTGATATGTCTAATTCCGGAGAAAGCAGCCCGCCGCCATCTCCGAACTTTTATCAGAACAGCCCGATCACAAACTTCTTGGCCCCTATATACTCACAATGCTGAAGGCAGGTTTCACAATGCTGAAGTCCGTGAGAAAATACATGGTGGAACAGAGGATTACTACATAGGCAGGAGGTTAATGATTGGAGGAAAATATAAAAAAAATGGCATTAATATCAATGGAACTAAGGATAAATTTACATGTTTCTTCATTTTCATCCTTTGTTGATATAGTAGCTCCAGTTGAGTTACTCAAGACTTTGAACAAGAAGCCTTTATACGTATTAACAAATAAGACTTGCTAAATGATGAGAGGGTCTGGCTTTGGATCTTACATTTGGGCAGGGGTTGTTGGAAAGTTTTTATGTTATGTTGGCTTTAGTGAATCCAGGGTGTATCATTCATCACTGAAGATGACAGCCAACCTGAAGATCTTCTGTTGAAGACCAAGTCCTAATCTTGCTATGGTAGCCAAGTAGGTGGCCTACACCAGAGAATCATGCAATGTACATATCTGTATATAAATGCTGTTGTTCTGGGACAAACAACGTGATTTCAAAATGTATTTCATCATTATAATAGTCTCCTCTTCCTTTTTAAAAGGTGTTAGGGGCAGGGGGAAACTATAGATCTTTTCTTAACCCCAGAGTTTTTCCTAAAGAATTTTTAGTGTTCTGTATATAATTTCATTTTGTCTTTTTTCCCCACTCATTTGGTTCTATAACATTTTTGTACTATATGTTGTTGTATACATTTTGTAATAAAAATACTATTTTCTTATTTTTCTACAGTGACCAGTGGTAGGGTTTAGATTTATTGTTCCATGGGTGAGATTTAAATGGATTGCACCTAAGCTACGACCACCAAAATATAACCAGGGTCGGACTGGGCTGGTGGGCCCCTGAGGCCCAGACGGTGTTCCTCTCCTGACGTGTTAAACTTGGCGCGCTCAGGGGATGACGTTGGGCAGGGGCCCCTGCAGAGAGTTAGGGAGGCTCAGCGGGGGTCTCTGTGGGGGGTTAGGGGGTGCAGCAGGGGTCTCTGTGGGGGGTTAGGGGGTGCAGCGGGGGCCCCTAAGGGGTGCGGGGGACAAGGCCGGCGGGGGCACCTGCAGGGCCCCTGGGTCGGCAGCCCCTGCACCCCCAGTCCGACCCTGAATATAGCCTCAGGACAACCAATAAAATGCTTGCTTTTATCACTATTTTGTCAAGTGACTTATCAGAGCTGATTAGTGTGCTTGTAAAGGTGTCCCCCTATGGGGGGGGCGCCTTTACAGTTTACACAATGGGGCTGATCTATTACCTTTAAGGGCTCTGGCACACGGGGAGATTAGTCGCCTGCGACAAATCTCCCTGTTCGCGGGCGACTTATTTCCCCAAGTTGCCATCCGTTGCCATCCCACCGGCGAAAATGTAAGTTGCCGGTGGGATGGCACACGCGGCGGCGCGATTTCGGCAAATCGCCGAAAATGCCTCGCGTTGAATAGTGAAACCAACCCAAACTTAATACTACAAATATCTCCTGTGAAAATAATTGGGTGTCCATGAAGTATTATAGTACTAACCACTGCAATATCCAGTCAGCTTAAATACCAATATCACTGCACAGTAGTCAAGTTGTTAAATTTTTTTATTTTTTGACAATATTTACATTAAACAATGTTTTCTGAAAAGTTGCAAAAGCATCAACACTATACATGAAACATGAAAGAATTTATCATCTACACCAGGTGTGGCCAAAATGTTGATCGCGGTCCACCAGTCGATCCCCTGTGGATTTCTGGTGGACCGCGTCGAAGCCGGGAAATGCGGAAGTGCGGCGGTTCCGCGTGTTTATTGGGTATGTGTATGTACGCGGGGAGGAGTCAAAAGTCGATCGCCGCGGAAAAAAGTCTTGGCACCCCTGATCTACACACATTTTAGTATGAGGTGGTAAGTTTTCACATTCGATCCCGTCACGAAAATGAAGCTTTCGGAAGTGATATTTTCAGAGTACCATCCTTTGCTGTGTGCAGGACACAAGGTGGGAAATGGGAAGGGAAGCTTATGTGAAAGGTGCCCTCTTCCTGCTCAGTTGTCACCTCGCCATAGATATGGCACTGGGCTGGAAAATATCGCTCCACGGCCAGGAATGCTCCATCTCCACCCATCTCCAGAGGTTGTGCTGCAGATATCAGGAGGCCGCACTTAAAGTGTGCAGCAGAGTCTAGCAAAAGGCCTGAAATAAGAGCCCCATCAGCAGAGCCACAGGTCGGAGCGAGGTAGCGTTCCAGTCCATCCACCACAATTAGAGAAGGAGCTGGGAAGGAGAGGTGCATGGACGAGACAAGGTGCAGAAGCTCCCTGAGAGAAGAAGGATACAGAAACCGGATTCGCTAAAAAGAAAAAAAATTACTAAGATCAAAAACTGCTACAGAACAATAGCTGAAAAAAATAACTACAAGTACGACATGCCAACCAAAGCTATGCAAATCCATCTGGATACACTCATGAGCAGGGATCCCCAACCAGTGGCTCAGGGGCAACATGTTGCTCCCCAACCCCTTGGATGTTGCTCTCAGTGCCCCCAAACCAGGGAGTTATGTTTGAATTCCTGACTTGGGGGCAAGTTTTTGTTGAATAAAAACAAGATTTGCTACCAAATAAAGCCCCTGTAAGCTGATAGGGTGCATAGAGGCCCCTAATAGCCAATCACAGCCCTTATTTGGCTCCTCCATGAACTGTTATGGTGCTTGTGTTGCTCCCCAAGTCTTTTTACATATGACCCATGCCTCAGGAGTAAGAAAGGTTGGGGATCCCTGCCCTAAACTAACATTCTTCCCTGGCACTTTGCTCTATTATCTGTCCCCTCATAATATGTCCTTCCCCTAAAGGTCCCCATACACGGGCAGATTGTAGCTGCAGATATGGGTCCCTTGGACCGACTCGACAGCTTATCGGCCCGTGTAGGGGCATAAACGAGCGGGCTGGCCGACCGATATCTGGCCTGAAATTGGCCAGATATTGATCGGCCAGGTTAGAAAATCCCGTCGGATTGGGGACCGCATCGGCTCGTTGATGTGGTCCCCGAACCGACTGCCCCATTGCCGCGTGCAGAATTCCATAGTTTGGCCCCAGGGCCAAACGATCGAATTCACCTACATGCCTCCCCGATATCGCCACCCGTAGGTGGGGATATCGGGTGCAGATCCGCTCGCTTGGCGACATCGCCAAGCGAGCGGATCTGCCCAGGGTCGGACTGGGCCGCCGGGACACCGGGAAAAATCCCGGTGGGCCCCAGCGGCCCAGTCCGACCTTTGCCGGCGCTCCCCCTACTGACTGTTCCTCCCCGACGCGTTCAATTTATACACGCTCGGGGAGGACGTCAGGCGGGGGCCCTGCGGGGGGGGGTTAGGGGGGCCCCTGGGGGGGGGGTTAGGGGACGCGGCTGGGGCACCTGCAGGATCTGCCCGTGTATGGCCAGCTTAAGGCTCTATAAATCACTCATCCCATTTGCCCCAACCCCGCGGAGTCAGAACCCACCTCACAGCTGTTCCCAGTCCCCCCATAATATGGCCCAATACAAACTACTGCCCTGCACTCATGGCCCCCCAGCCCTTCCCTGGTAGCCACACCCTGTCTCTCTGCCCCGCCCCCCAGCCCTTCCCTGGTAGCCACACCCTGTCTCTCTGCCCCCCCATATAAACCTCCTTCCCTATAGAATCACCTTGAGTAGGAGCGGCTCTCTGGCTTCCCTCCCACCCCCGGGCAGCCGCTGCAGGGACTCCCGGGATATAAATATTACCGGCCCCGCACCCTCCTCCGCGGCCACAAGGGCGGCGCTAAACAGGAGCCCGCTCTTCCCACAGCCGGGGGGGCCGACAAGCAGCACGGAAGAAACCGTTGAGCTAACATGGCCGGGCAGAACACTGGTACCGGGATCCCCCTGGTTATGGAACTCCTTACACCCCAACAACTCGCTCAGCACCCTGCTCAGAGTTTGTGCCATGCAAAATGGTTTAGCCCATGCAGCCAGCTCTGTAGCGCTGATTGGCTGAAAGTCCGGAAGTGAAGACACTTGCATTATGCGTGTCAAGCCTCGGTTTACAGTAAGCGAAAAGAGAGAAGTTCTATTGGTTGTGTTGGTCTGTGGGTGTAATGAAGGGTTTACCTCAGTGTCTTGTCAAGTACTGAGATGGTTTCTGCTGAGGTACATTCGGTATAGAGGATTTTTGCTTTTGTGGAAAATCTTATGCAGTCTCCCTTGTTTTGTTGTCATTCTGCCCTATTAGTTATTCACATAGCTGCATAACAGTTGTAAAGGTTAGTAGCCTCTCAAGTTTAACCTACTGCCCAGGAATATCTGGTGTAACTACGAGTTTATCCAAAGGGGGATAAAATCCCCAGGCTGGGCCCCCTTAGCCCATAACAAGGTTACAGATATATAGAAACATTGGGGTAACAGTCACCCTGCTATAGTTCCAGGGGTACCCAGGGTACAAATAAGCACTCACCCCAAATCCCCCCCTAACTGGCCTTCAGGCTGGGCCCCCTTAGCCCATAACAAGGTTACAGATATATAGAAACATTGGGGTAACAGTCACCCTGCTATAGTTCCAGGGGTACCCAGGGCACAAATAAGCACTCACCCCAAATCCCCCCTAACTGGCCTTCAGGCTGGGCCCCCTTAGCCCATAACAAGGTTACAGATATATAGAAACATTGGGGTAACAGTCACCCTGCTATAGTTCCAGGGGTACCCAGGGCACAAATAAGCACTCACCCCAAATCCCCCCTAACTGGCCTTCAGGCTGGGCCCCCTTAGCCCATAACAAGGTTACAGATATATAGAAACATTGGGGTAACAGTCACCCTGCTATAGTTCCAGGGGTACCCAGGGCACAAATAAGCACTCACCCCAAATCTCCCCCTAACTGGCCTTCAGGCTGGGCCCCCTTAGCCCATAACAAGGTTACAGATATATAGAAACATTGGGGTAACAGTCACCCTGCTATAGTTCCAGGGGTACCCAGGGCACAAATAAGCACTCACCCCAAATCCCCCCCTAACTGGCCTTCAGGCTGGGCCCCCTTAGCCCATAACAAGGTTACAGATATATAGAAACATTGGGGTAACAGTCACCCTGCTATAGTTCCAGGGGTACCCAGGGCACAAATAAGCACTCACCCCAAATCCCCCCCTAACTGGCCTTCAGGCTGGGCCCCCTTAGCCCATAACAAGGTTACAGATATATAGAAACATTGGGGTAACAGTCACCCCGCTATAGTTCCAGGGGTACCCAGGCACAAATAAGCACTCACCCCAAATCCCCCCTAACTGGCCTTCAAGCTGGGCCCCCTTAGCCCATAACAAGGTTACAGATATATAGAAACATTGGGGTAACAGTCACCCTGCTATAGTTCCAGGGGTACCCAGGGCACAAATAAGCACTCACCCCAAATCCCCCCCTAACTGGCCTTCAGGCTGGGCCCCCTTAGCCCATAACAAGGTTACAGATATATAGAAACAGTGGGGTAACAGTCACCCTGCTATAGTTCCAGGGGTACCCAGGGCACAAATAAGCACTCACCCCAAATCTCCCCCTAACTGGCCTTCAGGCTGGGCCCCCTTAGCCCATAACAAGGTTACAGATATATAGAAACAGTGGGGTAACAGTCACCCTGCTATAGTTCCAGGGGTACCCAGGGCACAAATAAGCACTCACCCCAAATCTCCCCCTAACTGGCCTTCAGGCTGGGCCCCCTTAGCCCATAACAAGGTTACAGATATATAGAAACATTGGGGTAACAGTTACCCTGCTATAGTTCCAGGGGTACCCAGGGCACAAATAAGCCCTTACCCCAAATCCCCCCCTAACTGGCCTTCAGGCTGGGCCCCCTTAGCCCATAACAAGGTTACAGATATATAGAAACATTGGGGTAACTGTCACCCTGCTATAGTTCCAGGGGTACCCAGGGCACAAATAAGCACTCACCCCAAATCCCCCCCTAACTGGCCTTCAGGCTGGGCCCCCTTAGCCCATAACAAGGTTACAGATATATAGAAACAGTGGGGTAACAGTCACCCTGCTATAGTTCCAGGGGTACCCAGGGCACAAATAAGCACTCACCCCAAATCTCCCCCTAACTGGCCTTCAGGCTGGGCCCCCTTAGCCCATAACAAGGTTACAGATATATAGAAACATTGGGGTAACAGTCACCCTGCTATAGTTCCAGGGGTACCCAGGGCACAAATAAGCCCTTACCCCAAATCCCCCCCTAACTGGCCTTCAGGCTGGGCCCCCTTAGCCCATAACAAGGTTACAGATATATAGAAACATTGGGGTAACTGTCACCCTGCTATAGTTCCAGGGGTACCCAGGGCACAAATAAGCACTCACCCCAAATCCCCCCCTAACTGGCCTTCAGGCTGGGCCCCCTTAGCCCATAACAAGGTTACAGATATATAGAAACATTGGGGTAACAGTCACCCTGCTATAGTTCCAGGGGTACCCAGGGTACAAATAAGCACTCACCCCAAATCCCCCCCTAACTGGCCTTCAGGCTGGGCCCCCTTAGCCCATAACAAGGTTACAGATATATAGAAACATTGGGGTAACAGTCACCCTGCTATAGTTCCAGGGGTACCCAGGGCACAAATAAGCACTCACCCCAAATCCCCCCCTAACTGGCCTTCAGGCTGGGCCCCCTTAGCCCATAACAAGGTTACAGATATATAGAAACATTGGGGTAACAGTCACCCTGCTATAGTTCCAGGGGTACCCAGGGCACAAATAAGCACTCACCCCAAATCCCCCCCTAACTGGCCTTCAGGCTGGGCCCCCTTAGCCCATAACAAGGTTACAGGTATATAGAAACATTGGGGTAACAGTCACCCCGCTATAGTTCCAGGGGTACCCAGGCACAAATAAGCACTCACCCCAAATCCCCCCCTTACTGGCCTTCAGGCTGGGCCCCCTTAGCCCATAACAAGGTTACAGATATATAGAAACATTGGGGTAACAGTCACCCCGCTATAGTTCCAGGGGTACCCAGGCACAAATAAGCACTCACCCCAAATCCCCCCTAACTGGCCTTCAAGCTGGGCCCCCTTAGCCCATAACAAGGTTACAGATATATAGAAACATTGGGGTAACAGTCACCCCGCTATAGTTCCAGGGGTACCCAGGGCACAAATAAGCACTCACCCCAAATCCTCCCCTAACTGGCCTTCAGGCTGGGCCCCCTTAGCCCATAACAAGGTTACAGATATATAGAAACATTGGGGTAACAGTCACCCTGCTATAGTTCCAGGGGTACCCAGGGCACAAATAAGCCCTTACCCCAAATCCCCCCTAACTGGCCTTCAGGCTGGGCCCCCTTAGCCCATAACAAGGTTACAGATATATAGAAACATTGGGGTAACAGTCACCCTGCTATAGTTCCAGGGGTACCCAGGGCACAAATAAGCACTCACCCCAAATTCCCCCCTAACTGGCCTTCAGGCTGGGCCCCCTTAGCCCATAACAAGGTTACAGATATATAGAAACATTGGGGTAACAGTCACCCTGCTATAGTTCCAGGGGTACCCAGGGCACAAATAAGCACTCACCCCAAATCCCCCCCCTAACTGGCCTTCAGGCTGGGCCCCCTTAGCCCATAACAAGGTTACAGATATATAGAAACATTGGGGTAACAGTCACCCTGCTATAGTTCCAGGGGTACCCAGGGCACAAATAAGCACTCACCCCAAATCCCCCCCTAACTGGCCTTCAGGCTGGGCCCCCTTAGCCCATAACAAGGTTACAGATATATAGAAACATTGGGGTAACAGTCACCCTGCTATAGTTCCAGGGGTACCCAGGGCACAAATAAGCACTCACCCCAAATCCCCCCCTAACTGGCCTTCAGGCTGGGCCCCCTTAGCCCATAACAAGGTTACAGATATATAGAAACATTGGGGTAACAGTCACCCTGCTATAGTTCCAGGGGTACCCAGGGCACAAATAAGCACTCACCCCAAATCCCCCCCTAACTGGCCTTCAGGCTGGGCCCCCTTAGCCCATAACAAGGTTACAGATATATAGAAACATTGGGGTAACAGTCACCCTGCTATAGTTCCAGGGGTACCCAGGGCACAAATAAGCACTCACCCCAAATCCCCCCCTAACTGGCCTTCAGGCTGGGCCCCCTTAGCCCATAACAAGGTTACAGATATATAGAAACATTGGGGTAACAGTCACCCTGCTATAGTTCCAGGGGTACCCAGGGCACAAATAAGCACTCACCGCAAATCCCCCCCTAACTGGCCTTCAGGCTGGGCCCCCTTAGCCCATAACAAGGTTACAGATATATAGAAACATTGGGGTAACAGTCACCCCGCTATAGTTCCAGGGGTACCCAGGGCACAAATAAGCACTCACCCCAAATCCCCCCCTAACTGGCCTTCAGGCTGGGCCCCCTTAGCCCATAACAAGGTTACAGATATATAGAAACATTGGGGTAACAGTCACCCTGCTATAGTTCCAGGGGTACCCAGGGCACAAATAAGCCCTTACCCCAAATCCCCCCCTAACTGGCCTTCAGGCTGGGCCCCCTTAGCCCATAACAAGGTTACAGATATATAGAAACATTGGGGTAACAGTCACCCTGCTATAGTTCCAGGGGTACCCAGGGCACAAATAAGCACTCACCCCAAATTCCCCCCTAACTGGCCTTCAGGCTGGGCCCCCTTAGCCCATAACAAGGTTACAGATATATAGAAACATTGGGGTAACAGTCACCCTGCTATAGTTCCAGGGGTACCCAGGGCACAAATAAGCACTCACCCCAAATCCCCCCCCTAACTGGCCTTCAGGCTGGGCCCCCTTAGCCCATAACAAGGTTACAGATATATAGAAACATTGGGGTAACAGTCACCCTGCTATAGTTCCAGGGGTACCCAGGGCACAAATAAGCACTCACCCCAAATCCCCCCTAACTGGCCTTCAGGCTGGGCCCCCTTAGCCCATAACAAGGTTACAGATATATAGAAACATTGGGGTAACAGTCACCCTGCTATAGTTCCAGGGGTACCCAGGGCACAAATAAGCACTCACCCCAAATCCCCCCCTAACTGGCCTTCAGGCTGGGCCCCCTTAGCCCATAACAAGGTTACAGATATATAGAAACATTGGGGTAACAGTCACCCTGCTATAGTTCCAGGGGTACCCAGGGCACAAATAAGCACTCACCGCAAATCCCCCCCTAACTGGCCTTCAGGCTGGGCCCCCTTAGCCCATAACAAGGTTACAGATATATAGAAACATTGGGGTAACAGTCACCCCGCTATAGTTCCAGGGGTACCCAGGGCACAAATAAGCACTCACCCCAAATCCCCCCCTAACTGGCCTTCAGGCTGGGCCCCCTTAGCCCATAACAAGGTTACAGATATATAGAAACATTGGGGTAACAGTCACCCTGCTATAGTTCCAGGGGTACCCAGGGCACAAATAAGCACTCACCCCAAATCCCCCCTAACTGGCCTTCAGGCTGGGCCCCCTTAGCCCATAACAAGGTTACAGATATATAGAAACATTGGGGTAACAGTCACCCTGCTATAGTTCCAGGGGTACCCAGGGCACAAATAAGCACTCACCCCAAATCCCCCCTAACTGGCCTTCAGGCTGGGCCCCCTTAGCCCATAACAAGGTTACAGATATATAGAAACATTGGGGTAACAGTCACCCTGCTATAGTTCCAGGGGTACCCAGGGCACAAATAAGCACTCACCCCAAATCCCCCCCTAACTGGCCTTCAGGCTGGGCCCCCTTAGCCCATAACAAGGTTACAGATATATAGAAACATTGGGGTAACAGTCACCCCGCTATAGTTCCAGGGGTACCCAGGGCACAAATAAGCACTCACCCCAAATCCCCCCCTAACTGGCCTTCAGGCTGGGCCCCCTTAGCCCATAACAAGGTTACAGATATATAGAAACATTGGGGTAACAGTCACCCCGCTATAGTTCCAGGGGTACCCAGGGCACAAATAAGCACTCACCCCAAATCCCCCCCTAACTGGCCTTCAGGCTGGGCCCCCTTAGCCCATAACAAGGTTACAGATATATAGAAACATTGGGGTAACAGTCACCCCGCTATAGTTCCAGGGGTACCCAGGGCACAAATAAGCACTCACCCCAAATCCCCCCCTAACTGGCCTTCAGGCTGGGCCCCCTTAGCCCATAACAAGGTTACAGATATATAGAAACATTGGGGTAACAGTCACCCTGCTATAATTCCAGGGGTACCCAGGGCACAAATAAGCACTCACCCCAAATCCCCCCTTAACTGGCCTTCAGGCTGGGCCCCCTTAGCCCATAACAAGGTTACAGATATATAGAAACATTGGGGTAACCGTGATTAATAAAGGTTGCATTTACAGAAGGATGTTCGTAAGTACCAATAAGCTGCAGGAATACTACAGATGTTGGTAGGCGAGACAAACATATAAATACAGTGTCACCAAGTGGTGTTTTTGAAAGTAAACAAAACAAATGTTTTTTAAAATGTCTTTATTTACAAGGCGTCACTCCATATAGAGAAGAAGGTAAATAAGACAGTGTATTGATGATCAAGAAGTGAAAATAACAGTGCAGTCAGTAAAAGAAACAAATACAGCATCAAGAAACAAAAGCCCTGCCCAAAGAGCTTACAGTCTAATTAGTGGCCACCGTCTTTATACACCTAAAGCATAAGCAGCACTCTGACAGGTAATATTTATTTATTTATTAAAACAAACAGAATTTGAGGAAAACAATAGTTAAAATGAAATGTAAACCCTCATAACCAATCAAAGGGCTCTTCTGAGCATTTCTGCAACTTATATTCATTTGTATTTCTAGTTATCGAGATATCAGCAGTTTTTCAACTTAATATAATGAATTTGAAATAACACCACTAGGATTCGGTTCAGTATTCGGCCAAATCCTGGCAACCTCGCCAAACAAACCGATCTGACAGTGTAGAAAATGGAGTGAGCGAACAGAAAAGAGTCACCTTACATTTCTTTGGTCAGTAGCAAATGGTGTAGACATGTGGTATCTCAGATATTGTATTGTACTGTACCCATTTGACTAAAATGACCAGCAGGCTGCACCGTTGTTTCAAATTCATTATATTACCAATTACACAACTGCTTATATCTTGAAAATGAGAAAATAATTAATGTAAGTTGTAAGTCCTTAGAAGAGCTCTCTGAGGAATATGACAGTCATTTGAGGGTTTACATTCCCTTTATATCAAGTTATAAAAGTAATATGCAAATAATATATTTTATGTTTCAAATGAATGGGTGCCTGGCCAGTTTTATGTTATCGAATTGCAATTTAGGGCTGTGACAGACGGGGAGGTAAGTCGCCGCACGACAAATCTCCCCGATATGCCATCTCACCAGCTAAAAATCGCCGAAGTTTCCTCTCAAGGCAACTTTGGCAATTTTGGCGCCGCATATGCCATCCCACCGATGATTTCCATTCTAGCCAGTGGGATTCCATATCGGGGAGATTATCACGTGGTGAATAATCTCCCAGTCTGTCACAGCCCTTAAGGGCTCTGGCACACGGGGAGATTAGTCGCCCACGACAAATCTCCCTGTTCGTGGGCGACTAATCTCCCCGAATTGCCATCCCACCAGCGAAAATGTAAGTCGCCGGTGGGATGGCACACGTGCCGCCGCGTGTGCCATGCCACCGCTGACTTACATTTTCGCTGGTGGGATGGCAACTTGGGGGCAACTCGGGGAGATTAGTCGCCCGCGACAAATCTCCCTGTTCGCGGGCGACTAATCTCCCCGAGTTGCCATCAGTTGCCATCCCCGTGAGCCCTAAGGGTTCCAAATTCCAAAAAAGGCCTTCTGTAGGTAAAGGATGCAGATTTCCTGCTCTGTAATCAGAAGTTTGTTTATACAGAGATAATGTCTTTTGTATATAGGAACGCTACTCTTTTACCAGTTAAGGTGGCCATACACGCACCGATAATATCGTACGAAACCTTTTGTACGAAACCGTTTTGTACGATATTTGGTGCGTGTATGGTATGTCGGCGAGTCGACCGATATCGCAGGAAGCTGCTGATATCGGCCGACTCGCCGATTGGACCAGTTTGAAAATTTTGATCGGGCGCCATAGACGCCTGACCAAAATCTCCCTTCAGCGCTGAATCGGCAGAAGGAGGTAGAAATCCTATTGTTTGTACCTCCTTACCTGCCGATTCAGCCCTGAATGGTGTGTGGCAGGTCTGACGATGCCAGCTTTACTGTCTAGGGCAGGGGTGGCCACACTTTCTTTGTTCCCAATCGACTGAGGACCAGGGAATGCTGAAGTGCGGTGTGAATGCGTACGTATGCACACAGCACTTCCACATCCGCAGCTTCATCGCGGTTCACCAGAAATCCACGGGGGATCGACTGGTGGACCGCGATCGACGTATTGGCCACCCCTGGTCTAGGGGCAATGACAAGTGCAAGTAAATTGCATTACTTGCTACAATTCAACTTAATTGTGGGAAAATGCAAAAGAAGGCATTAATATAATTTACCTGCAGCAAATCAAATCAATGATTAGCCTTTTTTTTTTATAGCCAGTTGCAGGTAGAACAATTTGATTTGTTGCCATGGGTTACTGCTGACAGAAAAATTTGCCCATTGTTGACCCCCCAATGTCTTGAAGAAAGAAAGAGAAATTTTGGCTTCCTGGTTACAGAACTGAAGATGTTTGAGAATCTGAATGTCTTTGTCTTTGCCAGGGCTCCATTCTGGCTACAGGTACTGTTGCTGGTAGAAAATAGCTCAACACAATTGGTTGATATGAATGGATTTCCTGCGTAAGAAGGCGTTAAGTTCTTTGCTCGTGTCTGGACTCAAGCGCACTGTGATATCAAAAGAGGGTTTGGGACAGAGCGTCGCAGCCAGGCAGCAATATGACAGCACGGAATGCACAATACAGACATGGGGTATGTGATGGAGGTCCTTCTCCGGGAGGTACGTCAGTGAAAGCACTGAGGGGATGAGGGGGTCAGTGCCATTTAATAATCCACATCCTCCGTTAGCTTTGGATCAGGAATCTTCACACTTGGCTGGTCATACAGTTGGAGGGTATGAGGACATCTGGCGTGACTGGGACAAGGCAAGGAGGAGGGTCAGGTAACATTTGCGGACGAAACCCCATAACTCTGCTGGGGAAGGAGAAAGGGTTTAGAAGCAGGGACTGTAAATCTAATAAAGCATATGGGGTTGGCATCACGAATTGGCCCCTCTTTTAACTAAATGGATCATGGCTGATATTTTCATTAGAACGAAAGCAACTCTAAATGCCCTTTTACATTGTGTGTGAATCCAAGCGGTCCTTAGGGTAGCCACAAATGGTTGGAAGAAACGGCTGCCCCCTAGGGATGGTTGGTTCCCCCAAGGCACTGATGGAATAGCTGGTTCACCCACTTAAACTTAAATGGCAACCACTTGTATGTTTCAGACTGACAGACACATCAGTGGCAGGCAGTGGGAAAAGTGGCAGCTATGTCTCCACCGGCAGAGCAAAAGTCTGGTGAGCCTTATGAGGGTAAGTTGTCTTCTACCTACCTTAACCCCTTATCCTCTCCCAAACATCCCTGATAACATGCACCTCTGAGTTACTCCTCCGAGCCCCCCTTACCTTTACCACACTTAACTTTTCACGTGTTGATGAAGGTGCCACAGATGGCACTGGATGTCTGGGTACATCCTGCACAGGGACCTCTGTTTCCTCAGGCTTAGAACTCGAGCTTCCAAAATTATTCAGTACACAAGTTACCTGTTAATGGAAATTAAGAGGCAGTATGGCTATTGGCCTTCCTTACCTCAGGACCTCCACTTTAGCATCATTGCAAGCTCCACCCACTTACTAATCATGTATGTATTACATAGTATTAGTCAATTAGTGAATGCCAAAGCTGCATGGATTAATTCTGTAGGTCGCTACCACTTTAAGAGAAACTGCCCACCTACATAGCTCCTTATACAGAAGTGTTTAGGCAGGGGCAATTAATTGCCTTGGACCCTGCACATAGTGCACAACACCACTTCAAGCAATATACATCTATTAAAAAGTATGCAGCCTTTTCATTGTAATAATGTGGTTTGGAACAGTTCCCTAAGCCCCGCCCCCTGTTCCCCTGTGGATCTGGCTGACTACTGTGAAATAAAATGCAATAGTAGTTGCCTGTCCTCAGCCTGCATCCTCCCAATCCCACAATCCCCTGCACATGTGATGTCAGTAAAAAAAATCATGTCACAGTGCAATGCATTGTGGGTTATGTAGTTCCTGCATGCTGTCTGTAATCTGTTCAGAAGTTGATACAATTTGCAACATCAATGTTTTAGTCCCTCCTCCCCTGCCAGGATTTCAAATGATGCAGAAAGAGAAGAACTGTTTTGCAGCTGGATTTCAGCATATAAAAATGGTATTATTAATACTTTTTGAAAGAAAAGATTACATCTTTTATCTCTATCAAATTTTGGTTCGGAAGCCAGAGTTCCCCTTTAACAATAGCTTTAGGGCCACAGGTTGGAAAATCCCACTAAACTGAAAGAAATGGGTCTCACAAAAGGCTCTAGCTGTCAGTATCATTCCCTGAAACATACACAATTCGCCAATTTCTCTAAACCACCCCAACACACACCATCTTTTTTGCATTGCTCTCACCAGAAAGACTGCAATGGCCGAACCAACGACTGTCCCTGCCAGCACATCCCTCCAGTGGTTGCGATACTCAGCCACACGCAGCAGAGACAGGAGCCAGGAAGGGGACAAAATGGCAAAGCATAGGGACGGTTTCACCAGCCGGGACCCTTTTATTCTCAGCACCAGGGTGACGTACATCTAGAATAGAAACCAGTTCTAGTAAGTCAGATGTTTTGCACTGCCACAACCTTTTCTGTAATGTGTTATATGCAGTTTGCCCACTGCAAGTGACCTGGTAGCCTTCATTCTCTGCACCCTGCTATGGAACAGATCCGTTACCCCAGGGGCGGGCCAAGCCTCTGCACCCATCGGGGTGCGATGCGATGGGTCATTGCCCCCGCCACTAATGACAAGCGGTGGGGGCAATGACAAAGGAGGAGGACTAGGGGTAGGCAGGAGAGGCTCCTGCCTGGCGCCTCCTAATCGTTGCACCCTAGGCAGCTGTCTCTTCTGCCTACCCCTAGTTCCGGCCCTGCGTCACCCATTGTCAGTTCTGTGGCATAGTGTGGTTTTGGCCACTAAAGGTGGCTATACACGTACCAATTATGATCTTTCCTGCGACAGGAAAGATTGTTCGTTCCATCCATTGACATTCAGGGCTGAATCGTCAGATATTGGGGTAGAAACAATAGGGATTCTATCCCTATCTAACAATTCAGCCCTAAACGCAGATTTTGCTCTAGCTTTTGTGATGTCGGTCATCTTAGCTATCCGCCATACATGAACCCAATATCGTATGAAATGAGGTTTTGTCGAAAATATTGCTGCATGTATGGCCAGCTTAAGAGCCACTATTTCTATTAGGGCAACATTAGACCTGGTGTACTGTCCACTTTTCTCCGACTGCTCTATGTAGCTGCATTGACAGGAACAGCTTTGGCCTCGGTGCAGCAACACGGAGCATAGCGGAGATCGGGCAAAAAAACAAAAAAGCAGGCATCTTTGGGTTAATCCCTTTTCCGCACAGCCGCTTAGGCCGAAGCTGTGCCTGTCAGTGCAGCTACATGGAGCTGCGGATGTAGCGTCAGTTCTGACTTTGCCATTAAAGGCCAAGATAAGTCATGTTCAAAGGGGGGGTGCTGATCTGTTAGATAACTTCCAATGAATATAATCTCTAAACTGGGACAACAACCACTATTCCTTTTCGCTAAAAAACACACCGGCCTGGGGTATGTTCTATGGGAACGCCAGCCTTCTTTCACTCATTGCTCAATAGTTCCTTGCGTCCTAGACCGTCGAAACGGAATCATGGAACGCAGCATAGTTCACAAGTGCAGCCCAAAGGATTACTGGGAAGCTGTTGAAAGATGGCGGCATAAGAGCTCCCATAGAAATCTGGAAAGAGATTCATTCTAGGACCAGATTTTCACTATTATTAATATTATCACTCCTAATACTGTGTCTTTTTAATATCTTGCCCCCACCCATAGAGAGTTTTTTGGACAAACATGGATATAGCTCTGAAAGTTAGCATTGGGTGAGATCTCCAGTAACCAGGGATCTCTGGGCTGCCCCTCACCGTGGTATATACGGCAGCATATGCTCCCAGAGCTGCGGGCTTGGATGGAAAGGCTTTGCGCGCCTCGGCGATCAGATCAGGGTCTCCGGTGCAGGCCCGTGGGGATGATACATACTGAATGTGGGACATGCAGCCCAGGGCCGTGTAGTTAGGGCGACACACAGATAGGAAATGTGGAGTCTGGTTCCCTGTAACTGTCTGAACTGCCCCGGCGAAAATGACTGTGCAGAACAGGCCGAAGGAGAAGAGACCTAGAAGAGACACACAGAGAAAGAGTGATGCAGATGCTACCTTTCTGTTCTTTCATTTTCCACTGATATTGCCCCTTTCCCTTTTGCTAGCAACTGCTTTCCACTAGGGATACACTGAACCCAGTTTTTTGAGTTTGGCCAAACCCCCCAATCCATCCCAAGGGATTCGACCGAATCTGAATTCTTATTAGCATATGCTGATTCGGATTTGGTTCGGCCAGGACTCTGGATTCGGGGGAATGCAAACCCTGCGGAAAAAGGCCGAGTCCTGGCCGAATACCAAACCGAATCCTGGATTCCGTGCATCCCTACTTTCCACTGTAGCTTTCCATTACCTTTCCCTTGTGTTTGCACATAATTTATCTGATAGGTGTCTTATCTTCCAGCGTCACAGCCATAACACCTGCACTTACCTAGGATCCGCACAATACGGCGCAGTAAAGGATTGAAAAAGCAGCAGTCCCCGCAGGCAATGACCCTCTCTCTGCTCTTCCAGCGCGGATCAATTAGCACGGAGGTAACCTCGCCAACAAGGATCTACAACGAGAAGTTTTTATTTGCCCTTTGTCTCATTACAGAGCTACTTTTTTTTTTGAAGCCAAAGTGCATATGAGCATACACACAAAAAGTGCATAGGGTGCAGTGACTTAGCCTTAAACTAAGGATAAGTCCAAAATCTCTGGGGTCATCTCTCCAAAAGTCTTCAGACCTCTGCTCAAAGGCTAGGGTGAATCAATTTATCCCCTACCTCCCCGGCGAAAAGGCTGCAGAAAGCAAGGATGGGTGGGTCCTTTTATCCTTCCCCAAGGCTTATAAGGGGACGGAAAAAGCAATGGTCCTTCGAAGAGCTCTCAACGACTTGTGTGTGCACCCATAGTGGGGCCAGGTTTCAGGGGGAAAAGGAGCCTAAAGGTGACCATACACGTAGCGATTTTCGATCATTCCCACCCTCCACAGACGTCTGTCAGATATGGAGGTAGAAACAATAGGAATTCTACTCCTTCTGCCGATTCAGCCCTGAACGTAGATTTTGTTCGGGCGCCATTAAGGGCTCTGGCACACAAGGAGATTTGTCGCCTGCGTTTTTTCCCTCTGACAAATCTCCTCGTGTGCCAGAGCCCTAAGGAGCTACTGCCATTAAGGAGCTACTGCTGTACTGATATCACATATATAACACCTGTAACAGGGTAAGCCTTTTGAAATGAAACATAACAAAAGTGGTATAAAGGTGATACCTTTATTGGCTAACTAAGATACCTAAGATAACTAAGATGTCCTAGTTAGCCAATAAAGGTATCACCTTTATACCACTTTTGGTATTTTTTATTTCAAAAGGGTTACCCTGTTACAGGTGTTATATATGTGATATCAGTACAACAGTAGCTCCTTAATGGAGTCCCCTGGCACAGATCTGGGGGGGGGGCGATGTGTGGCCATTAAGCCGGCCATACATGCATACATGCACAGATGATATTGTACGAAACCTCGCTTCGTATGATATTCATTGTGTGTATGGCGGCTCAACGAGGTGACCTATATCGCACAAGGCTGCGGATATCGGTCGACTTGTCGATCGGGTGGGCTAAAAGAGTTTGAATGGCGCCCAAGCAAAATCTACGTTCAGGGCTGAATCGGCAGAAGGAGGTAGAATTCCTAATTTTTCTACTTCCATATCTGACGAACGTCTGTGGAGGGTGGGAATGATCAAAAATCGCTAAGGCTCCTTTTCCCCCTGAAACCTGGCCCCACCATGGACCATGTGCACAAGTTGTTGAGCGCTCTTTGGAGGACCATTGGTTTTCCCGTCCCCTTATAAGCCTTGGGGAAGGATAAAGTGACCCACCAATCCTTTGCCTTCTGCAGCCTTTTTGCCGGGGAGGTAAGGGATAAATTGATTCACCCTAGCCTCTGAGCAGAGGTCCGAAGACTTCAGAATTTGTTTTGCGCCTTTTGGATTGGTGACCCCAGAGATTTTGGACTTATCCTTAGGTTAAGGCTAAGTCACTGCACCCTACGCACTTTTTGTGTGTATGCTCATGCTATATTTTTTGCACATGGGTGATGAAGCACTTGGGCTTCAAAAAAAAAAAGCATTTTGAACATGCTACATCAACTTTTCCTACATATATAACACCTCTTATTCCATTCATATCCCTGCATTTATGGCTATTGCACTCCACATTACCCTCCCCATCCATTCCCTGGGCTCACAGCTGCATCCTGCCCCAAAGCCTTTCCTGCTGTTCCTATGCACACGTTGCCCCAAAGCCATTCCTGCTATTCCTATGCACACGTTGCACACACAGCTGCTCCTTCGCACTGCGGTTGTGCCACTGCCCCATCCATTACTCCTTCCTATTCCTTTACTGACCCAGTTCAGCTGCAGACACTGTGAATGTTACTGTGTGGCTACCGAGGGGGGGATGGAGACTGCACTGTCAGTTCCAATGTGAATCACCCGGCTGTGTCATTTTGTATTATTGCTATTGTGACACTGCTGCTGGGGAAGGGGCAGCCGCAGAATGCAGGGAGGCAAGGTGCTCTGCGGAACAGTCTTAGAAGTCCGACCCTGCATTCTCCTTTTGTATTGGACAGAAGTCAGGATGCATTAGAGACACTGACACATTTTAAATCCATAACCAGCACTGTTAAAGGGGAAAGAAAATATAATTTTAAGCACATTTCCAATATGAATTCATTAAAAAATGTCCAGTGGCTTTTAAAGTTATGTGTAAATGTAGTTAGTCTTGAGAGCAGGATCTGTCTGTCCCATTCCTTCTTGAAACTGTGTAGCAGAAGTCAGTTCCCCCCAAGACCTGTTAAGCAGTGCTCTTCTGCTACACTTTTTCAGGAGTCACAACCAGTTGTTAAGGTTGCTACCTCTTCTGGAAAAATACATCCTTTCTATGTTTTTTATGTTTTTTTCCCCTATTAATAACTTTGGCATCAACATTTTTACCAGGCGGGATGATAAAATACTGGCCAAGTGGCAACCCTACCAGTTTGCCTTCATTTTCCACATCTTTTCAGCTTTCAAATTGGGGGTCACTAACCCCAGCAGCTAAAAATGTATTGCTCTGTTAGCTTACAGTTATTACAGGTATGGGATCCCTTATGAGGAAACCTGTTATCCAGAAAGTTCCGAATTATGTAAAGGGCACCTCCCATAGACTCCATTATAAGCAAATACTTCTAATTTTTAAAAATGATTTCCTTTTTCTCTGTAATAATAAAACAGTACCTGTACTTGATCCCAACTAAGATATAATTACCCCTTATTGGGGCAGAACAGCCCTATTGGGTTTATTTCATGGTTAAATGATTCCCTTTTCTCTGTAATAATAAAACAGTACCTGTACTTGATCCCAACTAAGATATAATTACCCCTTATTGGGGGCAGAACAGCCCTATTGGGTTTATTTCATGGTTAAATGATTCCCTTTTCTCTGTAATAATAAAACAGTACCTGTACTTGATCCCAACTAAGATATAATTACCCCTTGTTAGAGGCAAAACAAGCCTATTTGGTTTATTCAATATGTAAATGATTTTTAGCAGAGATCCAAGGATTTAGGAGACCCAAATTACAGAAAGACCCCTTATCTGGAATACCCTGGGTCCCAAACATTCTGGATAACAGGTCCCATACCTGTATTATTTTTGTTACTTTTTATTTCTTATCTTTCTGTTTAGACCCCCTCTCTCATTCAAACCACTGCCTGGTTGCCAAGGTGAAAAAGTCCCTAGCAACCAGATAGCTGCTGAAATTTAAAAACTGGTGTGCTGCACAACAAAAAACGAAATAACTTAAAAACGACAAATAATAAAAATGAAAAATGAAAAGCCCTGTGACAGGTGAGTGTTGTTGCTACATACCCTGAGCCCAGCTTTCCTATGTGAGTCCCAGATAGAACAGTGTTATTACCGTGAGGATGGGTAGAATGGCTATAAGCGGGTACAGCAGGCGCGGTGGTGCCCGGCTTGTGCTCTCTGGTCCAGGGTACGGTTTGGATAAGGTGCTGTCGTAGCAGAAGAATCCTTGATTGTGGACAGGGAAGGTGTCCGTGTACTCGAAGTGGTACGAGAGGATGACAGTTCCAGCCATCAGGACAAGCTGAAAATAGAGCATCTTATGAGAGGTGCCAGAGAGGAGCCCAGAGCAGCCTGTGAGAGATACAGAGCTACTGGGTAAAGGAAAGCATGCAAGACTGCAGGGCTGGGAATAAGAGTTTAGAAGGTTTCTGGTAGTTGACCCAGCCGGGTTAAAGCACTAAAGAGGTAGAGTAGACAGGCACAGGGGGACAGGTTGTGAGGCTGGGAAGGAGGTGAAAGACTGAGAAGGCTCTTGGAATAAAGGGTCTGGTTGCAGAAGAAAGAGTTATGTTGGGATGACAGAAAGGATAAATGGAAAGCCAGAAAAGGCTGAAGTTGAAGAGTTAAAGAATACTGAGAGAGCACAGAGAGTGTGAGAGCAGAATGTGTACAGAGCGTGAAAAATGGGGAATAAGCGAGAGGTCCCTGGAGCTAACATTGCTCCCTCCTCGTTATGTCACGGGATCCACGCTCCCTCCTCATAATGGCACAGGTTCCCCACTCCCTCCTCGTTAGGTCATCCTAGGGATCCTCATTCCCTCCTCTTCCTCATCACACAGGTCCCAGGCTCCCTTCTTATTAGGCCATGGGGATCCTCATTCCCTCCTCTTCCTCATCACACAGGTCCCAGACGCCTTTCTTATTAGGCCATGGGGATCCTCATTCCCTCCTCTTCCTCATCACACAGGTCCCAGACGCCTTTCTTATTAGGTCATGGGGATCCTCATTCCCTCCTCTTCCTCATCACACAGGTCCCAGGCTCCCTTCTTATTAGGTCATGGGGATCCTCATTCCCTCCTCTTCCTCATCACACAGGTCCCAGACGCCTTTCTTATTAGTTCATGGGGATCCTCATTCCCTCCTCTTCCTCATCACACAGGTCCCAGACGCCTTTCTTATTAGGTCATGGGGATCCTCATCACACAGGTCCCAGGCTCCCTTCTTATTAGGTCATGGGGATCCTCATTCCCTCCTCTTCCTCATCACACAGGTCCCAGGCTCCCTTCTTATTAGGTCATGGGGATCCTCATTCCCTCCTCTTCCTCATCACACAGGTCCCAGACGCCTTTCTTATTAGGTCATGGGGATCCTCATTCCCTCCTCTTCCTCATCACACAGGTCCCAGACCCCTTTCTTATTAGTTCATGGGGATCCTCATTCCCTCCTCTTCCTCATCACACAGGTCCCAGACCCCTTTCTTATTAGTTCATGGGGATCCTCATTCCCTCCTCTTCCTCATCACACAGGTCCCAGACGCCTTTCTTATTAGGTCATGGGGATCCTCATTCCCTCCTCTTCCTCATCACACAGGTCCCAGGCTCCCTTCTTATTAGGTCATGGGGATCCTCATTCCCTCCTCTTCCTCATCACACAGGTCCCAGGCTCCCTTCTTATTAGGTCATGGGGATCCTCATTCCCTCCTCTTCCTCATCACACAGGTCCCAGACGCCTTTCTTATTAGTTCATGGGGATCCTCATTCCCTCCTCTTCCTCATCACACAGGTCCCAGACGCCTTTCTTATTAGGTCATGGGGATCCTCATTCCCTCCTCTTCCTCATCACACAGGTCCCAGGCTCCCTTCTTATTAGGTCATGGGGATCCTCATTCCCTCCTCTTCCTCATCACACAGGTCCCAGACGCCTTTCTTATTAGGTCATGGGGATCCTCATTCCCTCCTCTTCCTCATCACACAGGTCCCAGACCCCTTTCTTATTAGTTCATGGGGATCCTCATTCCCTCCTCTTCCTCATCACACAGGTCCCAGACCCCTTTCTTATTAGTTCATGGGGATCCTCATTCCCTCCTCTTCCTCATCACACAGGTCCCAGACGCCTTTCTTATTACGTCATGGGGATCCTCATTCCCTCCTCTTCCTCATCACACAGGTCCCAGGCTCCCTTCTTATTAGGTCATGGGGATCCTCATTCCCTCCTCTTCCTCATCACACAGGTCCCAGACCCCCTTCTTATTAGGTCATGGGGATCCTCATTCCCTCCTCTCCCTCATCACACAGGTCCCAGACTCCCTTCTTATTAGGACTGTGGCACCACATTCTCTCCTTGTCACAGGTGCCAAACCTCCTTTATCTTATGCCATGGAATGCTCCCTGCCTCCAGTTTAGAATTAACCTTAAATAAGCTATAGTGCATTACCATTCTCAGACAATTTGCAGTTAGTCTTTTTTCCCTATTATTTGTAGTACTTGTAGCTTTGCTTTTTTGTCTTATCCAAACTGCTACCTTGTTGCTAGGGTAAATGCTTCCCTAGCAACAGGGTTAGACTGTGCTGGTGGGACCCCGGGAAAAAACCTAGTGGGCCCCATCCCTCATAGGCCCCGCAGACCCAGACCTGATCCCTGCCTGGCTTCCCCCATTGCTTGCCGCTGCTTTCCCCCAATCAGGGCAAAGTGTGTATAAAGTGCACATATAGGGGGCAAAGGGACTGCCGGTGGGTGAGCGGCGGGCAGCAGGGGCCCCAGAGAGGGTGTTGGGGCCCCTGGACACCCCAGTCTGACCCTACCTAGCAACTACATACTGTAAGTTGTAAAAGTTGGACTTTTGCAGAATAAAAAGTTAAATAACTCAACAATCACTAAAAGCTTTTAATGGAGATAATTTATAAACTGCCTTAGACTATTACTATATATACAATATGCGGATCTACCCCAGTGGCCCTACATAGTAATGTGGAGTCTTCCCATTTGCAGGTAGGCTAACCATCTTGTACCTGTATAATGCTGCTCAAACATAGGCCTCTCAAATATTAGAAGTGTATTTATCAGTGGGTGAAAGTTAGAACTCACCGTTTGATAAATACACTTCCCAAAATCCCATAGAAATGAATAGAACGTGGGTGAGTTTTTGTGTATTAAGCTCTAAACTCACATTTTAATAAATCTGCCCCTTAGGTTACATGCAATGCTCACTTTGCAGCCTCTGACTTATTAAGGTATCTATAGCTCATTGCTTTTAGATTGGGTCCACTGTGTTAGGCTCTCTGTTGGGCCTTATAAGTCCGAGTCTAACACTGCAACAGGCCCGGCAACTGTTGGGGCCCTGAGGGAAAGGGATGCCCTGTAAGGTTCTGTGCCCCTTGCTCCCTCTCTTTTGACAATGCCTGTGCTTGCTGGGTTGCGCACAGTGTCGGAAGTACTGGGGGGGCCCACACCCCCTTTGGGGCCCTTCAGACACTCATGCCTATGCAAATCCACAGTGAAAACTGGGGGTGCAGGCTGAGCAGACGGGGGGGAGCTGTGAGAAGCATTGGCCAGCCGGTGGGGAGGCACTGAAAGGTCCCTTCAGACCCTGTGGCCTCACCACACTGGAGGGTGGGCTGTCATACGGAGGGGACGGGGCTATTACCCTGAGAGGGGGCAGAGCTTCTAAACTGTCTGGAAAACCGGAGTGACCTGCAGGGTGAAGGAGGTAATGGATTGGATAAAGTGGAAGTGGTGGGGGGGGATAGTGGCGGAGTGGGGGCAGAATTGGGTAGGGCCGGAGGCAGAACATTAGGTACTACAAATTTACCGGCAAGTACGTTGCTGGTAAATTTGATATACTGGACCTGTAATACCAGCCAGGAGGCAACCCTAGGAGAAAGGTACATGTATAAGTGAATGGAACTGGGAAATGGGTCAGTACCTCCACAAACAGGAAGCAGGGGATGATAGAGGTGCTGCTCTTGACCTCCGTCTCGTGAGCGGCCATGTGTGAGGTGTAGCCTGTGCGAACGTAACCTGCGCCAAACACAAACATATGCATTGTCATATTCTTCTCATTGCACTCCTTACAGAATGCCAAGGAACCAAAATGGCAACTATTGCCTATATCTGTACATGCAATGCGACAATTTTCTTTGCAGGGAACATGCTTTACCTTTAGACTTTATAATCACTTCTATTACTGTAATGAGAACAAGGTACTTACAATCTGGGTTACTGTAATAAGGAGTTACAGGGACAATAAGGCACTCAGGGGCGGGGTTACTGGAATAAGGAGTTACAGGGACAATAAGGCACTCAGGGGCGGGGTTACTGGAATAAGGAGTTACAGGGACAATAAGGCACTCAGGGGCGGGGTTACTGGAATAAGGAGTTACAGGGACAATAAGGCACTCAGGGGCGGGGTTACCGGAATAAGGAGTTACAGGGGCAATAAGGCACTCAGGGGCGGGGTTACCGGAATAAGGGGTTACAGGGGCAATAAGACACTCAGGGGCGGGGTTACCGGAATAAGGAGTTACAGGAACAATAAGGCACTCAGGGGCGGGGTTACTGGAATAAGGAGTTACAGGGACAATAAGGCACTCAGGGGCGGGGTTACTGGAATAAGGAGTTACAGGGACAATAAGGTGCTCAGGGGCGGGGTTACTGGAATAAGGAGTTACAGGGGCAATAAGGCACTCAGGGGCGGGGTTACCGGAATAAGGAGTTACAGGAACAATAAGGCACTCAGGGGCGGGGTTACTGGAATAAGGAGTTACAGGGGCAATAAGGCACTCAGGGGCGGGGTTACTGGAATAAGGAGTTACAGGGACAATAAGGCACTCAGGGGCGGGGTTACCGGAATAAGGAGTTACAGGGACAATAAGGCGCTCAGGGGCGGGGTTATTGGAATAAGGAGTTACAGGGACAATAAGGCACTCAGGGGCGGGGTTACCGGAATAAGGAGTTACAGGGACAATAAGGCGCTCAGGGGCGGGGTTATTGGAATAAGGAGTTACAGGGACAATAAGGCACTCAGGGGCGGGGTTACTGGAATAAGGAGTTACAGGGACAATAAGGCACTCAGGGGCGGGGTTACTGGAATAAGGAGTTACAGGGACAAGTGTTAGAGTGGCAATAAGGCGCTTAGGGGTGGGGTTACAGAATAAGTGTTAGAGTGGCAATAAGGCACTCAGGGGCGGGGTTACTATAACAAGGTGTGCAATAAGGCTTAGTGTAATGATGTGGAAGAATATGGTACCAAAGGCTGGGTTACTATAGTTACACATTATGAAGATAGTAAGGCTCATGGTTTCCTTAGTAAGATGTAACATAGTAGACACACATGAACAAGTGAAGTTTGGTGATAATGCAATATTATAATGAATGATAGCAATCCAATTGCAATTAGGGCCTTCCCCCCACCCCCCAACCTTCCACAGACCTGTGGGCATCGTCCAAATATGCCCCCTCCCTTCAACGCTCCGGGGAATCAACAATGAGGGAGGAGAGGCAGCTGGCAGATATGTCGGTGCCCTCCCCGCTCACAGCCTGCAAGGAAAGGCAGCACGAGAAAAGGAGAAAGGGAGAAGGAGAACGTGGGTGGGGGGTGAGGATAGGGCACAGGAGAAAGGGTGATGGAGGAAAAGGAAATGCCGGAGGGTAGGCTGGGGCTGATGCTGGGAGGGGGAACCAAATGTATAATTGGAGGGAGTGATAAAAAATATGGGGGGGGTTAGATCTTGGAAAATAAGGATGGGGAGGGGGTAACAAGAAGGAAGATCGGAACAGAGAAAGAGATAAAGAATGGAGAGATGGAGGGAGAGAAAAGGAGGAGGGGGAGGCAGCTGTGGGAATCTCATTAGTAGGCTGACGGCATATGTTCCAGTCACAACTCCCACCTCTACCTGAGCGCTGTTATATAAGCAGCTTCCTAATGGGGGGGTCTGGCAGCATTTGGTACTGGCAGGAACTGGCACCTCCAATCACTGCTCAGTAACCTCAGCATACTGCAGCCCTTTGGCTGGTGTTAAACTCCATTTCCCATAAGCCTCAGCAGCCACTGACAATCAAATCAGAACATGCTCACCCCAAACTCCAGTGGCAAAATCTCTTACTTACCCCAAACTCCAGTGGCAAAATCTCTTACTTACCCCAAACTCCAGTGGCAAAATCTCTTACTTACCCCAAACTCCAGTGGCAAAATCTCTTACTTACCCCAAACTCCAGTGGCAAAATCTCTTACTTACCCCGAACACATGCCTTCTCTCTAACGTCTCATTCCTTTCATAGATTCTCTACCCTTGGCAGATTCCACCCATGTTTTGCCATCCAGGTCATAAATAATCCCAATATTATCCTTTTATTTAACACATTTGTAAACGTAATTTCTTTTGAAAGCAGTATCTGCCTGGCTGTTGATATTATTTCTGTTCCTGATCTGACTGCTGAAACAATGTAGCAGAAGCCAGCTGATTAACAGACCTTATGGGGGACTGACTTACGCTATGGGCTTCAGCTGTCAGAACCAGAGAACAGAAAGCGACGAACAGACACTGCTTTCAATTGCAATTACATTTACCTATAACTATAAAACCAGTAAAAATAAGGGAATGAATGTTTATTGGAAAGTAGCTTAGAATTTATCATTATGAGAAAAAACAGTTCCCCTTTAATCAGGAAAATAACTGACGCCAATGCCACTTTTATTGGCAGCGAATATATTGACCTGGAGAAGCCCATTTCTGTTGGAAAGGTTTCAAACTCCAGATCTGAATCTGGAATGGTAACCTGTAGCAACCACCCAACAGTTGGCTTGGATCCTTCAGTCGCAGTACAACTAATGAACACAAAACCCTAATTGGTTGCTATGGTGCTATGTGTCCCTCTGTATATTAGAGTGTAAGCTCTGCGGGGCAGGATTCCCTTCTCCCAATGGTTCCCTCTCCCTGTATTGTATCTGTGCCCCTCTGTATATTAGAGTGTAAGCTCTGCAGGGCAGGATTCCCTTCTCCCAATGGTTCCCTCTCCCTGTATTGTATCTGTGCCCCTCTGTATATTAGAGTGTAAGCTCTGCAGGGCAGGATTCCCTTCTCCCAATGGTTCCCTCTCCCTGTATTGTATCTGTGTCCCTCTGTATATTAGAGTGTAAGCTCTGCAGGGCAGGATTCCCTTCTCCCAATGGTTCCCTCTCCCTGTATTGTATCTGTGCCCCTCTGTATATTAGAGTGTAAGCTCTGCAGGGCAGGATTCCCTTCCCCCAATGGTTCCCTCCCCCTGTATTGTATCTGTGTCCCTCTGTATATTAGAGTGTAAGCTCTGCAGGGCAGGATTCCCTTCTCCCAATGGTTCCCTCCCCCTGTATTGTATCTGTGTCCCTCTGTATATTAGAGTGTAAGCTCTGCAGGGCAGGATTCCCTTCTCTCAATGGTTCCCTCTCCCTGTATTGTATCTGTGTCCCTCTGTATATTAGAGTGTAAGCTCTGCAGGGCAGGATTCCCTTCTCCCAATGGTTTCCCTCTCTGAATTTACCCCTAACCCCTGTAGATGGTAAGCTCTTGCGAACAGGGCCCTCTGATCCTATTGGTACTCTGTATACCTTTATTTGTTAAACTTTTAAGATCCCTATTTGTTGAAATGTATTGTGAAGCTCTGTGTAATTCGCTAGCGCTATATAAATAAATGATGATGATAACCCCAGACAACACCTTACACCCAACATTTAACAGGAGAAATGAATAAAACAAAATAAGGGCTACGAATAGGTTTTCAAATGACTGACTTTTTATTAAGCACCATTCTGATAAGCACCCAGCTACAGGTAGGGGTCATGCGTGGAACCAGTCGCCCCTAAGGCTGATAAATACCACACGTTTAGCCGTAATGAGTTTGACCTGTACAGGCTCCTGTAGAACAGGAATGCGCTCGGTTACCATAGTAACAGCCGTTTCAATCCGCAGGCTGAAAGTTATTAGACGTTATCGATTGGTCTAACGCCGAGCCACGCCTCCTACAAAGACGCACGCATTGATTGGCCGGCTGACAGAATGTTACTGGATGTACCCGGAAGAAGATGCCAGGACTGAGAGAGTTCGCACAGGGCTCGGATATCTAGCGGCAGGTACTTCTGTCTGTGTGTAATTATCGCTCTACGCTTCGCTTGGATGCGGGGAATGCGAATAGCAGCTTGTAAGCCACCCTGCCCTAGTGATTATGCCGAGTCTTGTGCGTAGTAATGTTATGGAGCGCAGATTCCACCTAGTTATATGCGCATCTGATTGGTTTAGGGTCTCGGTGTATAGAGTTATACTGGTCTGAAATGCTGTAGTGCAAGGAGCCTGGGGTCAGAGACTTTCTATATGCGTCTCTAGGTCTGGGCTTGGAACATAGATGCTAAATAGCGCCAGTGCAGTTGCTCATAGCAACCAGTCAACAGTTAGTTCAGTCTGCTAACCTGTGTGAATTGTATGCTGCACTTTAGCTTCTCCCTTAAAGGAACAGTAACACCAAAAAATGAAAGTGTATAAAAGTAACTAAAATATAATGTACTGCTGCCCTGCACTGGTAAAAGTTGTGTGTTTTACTTCAGAAAGTCTACTATAATTAGTGCTGGGCGGTATACCGGTATATACCGAACACCGGTTTTTTTAAAAAAGATGATAAAAAATTTTAACTTACCGGCATACCGGTGTGGGCGCCTCCTGGCAATTTTTCTTACTATTTCCGGGTTGTGCGCGCTGACGTCACGCGCGCAACCCGGAAATAGTAAGAAAAATTGCCAGGAGGCTCTGTGAGCTGTCGGGGGTGCCTGCGGCTGCCTGGCCCGTAAGGTTTATTTATGTGAAGGGGATGGGGGGGTGTTTGGGGTTGGATGGGGGGGTGTTTGGGGTTGGGGGGGGGGGTGTTTGGGGTGGTCACCTAATCATGCATGGGGAAAAAAAAATACCGTCAAATACCGTGATACCGATATAATAAAAAAAATACCGTGATATAAATTTTTGGTCATACCGCCCAGCACTAACTATAATTTATATAAATAAGCTGCTATGTAGCCATGGAGGCAGCCATTCAAAGGAGAAAAGGCACAGGTACATAGCAGATAACAGATAAAACACTATTGTATTCTATAGAACTTATCTGTTATCTGCTATGTAACCTGTGCCTTTTCTCCTTTTTTCCAGCTTGAATGGCTGCCCCCAGGGCTACACAGCAGCTTATTATATAAATTATAGTAGTGTTACTGTAGCAAACACACCAGTTTTACCAGTGCAGGGCAACAGTGCATTATATTTTTATTACTTTAAAGCTCTTTCATTTTTTGGTGTTACTGTTCCTTTAAGCTGGCCATACACGTGGCGATCTGACGATGTTTCTGGCCGCACGAAACATCGTCAGATCCGCCACACACAGTCAGGGCTGAAACAGCAGATAAGGAGGTAGAAACAATAGGATTTCTACCTCCTTCTGCCCATTCAGCCCTGACGGCAGATTTTGCTCAGGCGCCTTCTATGGCGCCCGATCAAAATTTTCTAACCGGTCCGATCGCCGAGTCGACCGATATCAGCAGCCTCCTGCGATATTGGTCGACTCGCCGACATGCCATACACGCACCGAATATCGTACGAAACGAGGTTTCATACGATAGTATCGGTGCGTGTATGGCCAGCTTTAGGCTGATGCCACACATGGCGTTTTTCCGCTGCGTATTTTCTCCGCCTAAGAACGCCGCACAAGCCACACAGCCCCTGACTATGGCGTTTTTCAGCCTAGTACTGGTGACATAGCAAATCCCGTTTCCATGGTGCTAGTGCGAAATAGTAAAAAGCGCCGCGTATTTCCGCTAGGTCTGGCAGCTGCCCTTGTGTATACATAGGAATAGCTTGCTGTGCAAATAACGGCTTATTTCGGCAAACGCTTGAAAAATCCGTGGTAAGGCGTTTTCTAGCGTATTTATGCATTGTGTGGTTTCCTTCGAGTCTTTTCAAGTTATTTCTATGGACGATGATTTCGTGCGTTTTTCAGCCGCCGAGAGAATTAGAAAATACGCAGCGTAAAAACGCCACGTGTGGCATCAGCCTTAGTCATTCAGCTCCTTCAGCTGAATGCGTTTTGCACCTGCGATAGTTAAACTTCTCTGCCTGCTGGAAAGGGGTTATTTTATATGATACTCTGTTTCTGTGCCAGAGGTGAAGATGAGATAGATGTCATTAAATGAAACAGACTGCTAGGTATAGAATGTATGGAGTCTCCAGGTAAGGTGCCTTTAGCGAAGCAGATTTGGATATGCACTGACTGAATGCCTGCTTATGGGCAGTTATTATTATTATTAACATTTATTTATAAAGCGCCAACATATCCCGCAGCGCTGTACAATAAGTGGGTTCCATACATTGGACATACAGAGTAACATATAAAGCAATCAATAACCGATACAAGAGAGAAGAGAGCCCTGCCCAAAAGAGCTTACAATCTACAAGGAGAAAGGGTTTAGGTGTGGGAATGGGCAAGATCAGAGTTAAGCAATGTGAGAGGTGTGGCACAGGGTATTGCTTTTAGCAGCACACTGAGGTTATGTTAAACTAGTTAGGGTAAACTTCTCTAAATAAATGCTGGGGTGGCGTAAATCACTTGCTAGTATGAAGCCCAATAGGGAAAGGAACATCGCAGTGCATATGTAGTCCCTGCATGCTGTCTGTAAGCTGCGGAGAAGTTGTTACAATTTGTAACATCAGTGTTTTAGTCCCTCCTCCCCTGCCAGGATTTCAATTGATGCAGAAAAAATAAACTGTTTTGCAGCTGGATTTCAGCATATAAAATGGTATTTATTCCTACTGTTTGAAGGAACAGATTACAGGGATAGGGATATTAAGGGTTTCTGTGTTGTGTGGGGCTCTTGGATTTTGGTTTGTTAACAACACCAAGAGGGCCGTTTGCTAACGCATTTGCCGATTCTAATTTTCTAGTACTAAAAAAAAATTTGGAGTTTCAAAATTAGTTCATTCGAATTTTTGAAAAAAAAAAAAAAAAATGAGAAATGTAAGAGTTTTATTAAATGTGCCCCTGAGTGTATGTGTGCTATCCAACGCTGCCAGCCCCCTGTCACTGTGTGTCCCTGGTATGTATTGTCCCTTATCAGCTGGCCCTATGCCTGCACTGCACAGTGACTCAGCACAATATGACTGACTGCTTCTTAAAGGAGCATGCTCATTTCCCTGCCACTTTGCCTTTGTGCCTGACTATAACTCCTAGTATTTAGTACAGGTATGGGATCCCTTATCCGGAAACCCGTTATCCAGAAAGCTCCAAATTACAGAAAGCCTGTCTCTCATAGACTCCATTTTAATCAAATAATTTAGAATTTTAAAATTGATTTCCTTTTTCTCTGTAATAATAAAGCAGTACCTTGTAATTGATCCCAACTAAGATATAATTACCCCTTATTGGGGGCAGAACAGCCCTATTGGGTTTATTTCATGGTTAAATGATTCCCTTTTCTCTGTAATAATAAAACAGTACCTGTACTTGATCCCAACTAAGATATAATTACCCCTTATTGGGGCAGAACAGTCTGATTGGGTTTATTTAATGGTTAAATGATTCCTTTTTCTCTGTAATAATAAAGCAGTACCTTGTAATTGATCCCAACTAAGATATAATTACCCCTTATTGGGGGCAGAACAGCCCTATTGGGGTTATTTAATGGTTAAATGATTCCCTTTTCTCTGTAATAATAAAACAGTACCTGTACTTGATCCCAACTAAGATATAATTACCCTTATTGGGGCAGAACAGCCCTATTGGGTTTATTTAATGGTTAAATGATTCCCTTTTCTCTGTAATAATAAAACAGTACCTGTACTAGATCCCAACTAAGATATAATTACCCCTTATTGGGGGCAGAACAGCCCTATTGGGTTTATTTAATGGTTAAATGATTCCCTTTTCTCTGTAATAATAAAACAGTACCTGTACTTGATCCCAACTAAGATATAATTACCCCTTATTGGGGCAGAACAGCCCTATTGGGTTTATTTCATGGTTAAATGATTCCCTTTTCTCTGTAATAATAAAACAGTACCTGTACTTGATCCCAACTAAGATATAATTACCCCTTATTGGGGCAGAACAGCCCTATTGGGTTTATTTCATGGTTAAATGATTCCCTTTTCTCTGTAATAATAAAACAGTACCTGTACTTGATCCCAACTAAGATATAATTACCCCTTATTGGGGGGAAGAACAATCTTATTGGGTTTATTTAATGTTTTATTGATTTTGTAGTAGACTTAAGGTATGGAGATCCAGGTCCCAAGCATTCTGGATAATGGGTCCTATACCTTATTTCATTGTGTTCACTTCAGTCTTGAGAATGTTAAACTCCTTTGTGTATGCTTCATGGTGCTTCATTTTCCTTTTCTCCTTTTAAATGTGCAGTAGAAACAGCCATAGAAGAAATAATATTTATATTATTTTCCTGTGCAGCAGGATGGTGGCCGAGGGAGACCCTGGAAACCTGGTGAGGACCATACACCTTCTGGTGCTGTCGGCTTCCTGGGGAATGCAGTGCTGGACGACGTTTGTAGCAGGTGACTGCCTTCATTAAAATGATCTGTGCCTTCTATACAGAGCCAATATATTATATAGCAGATACCATAAACACACCTGTCAGTTACACCAGGAAGTAGTTAAACTGCAGGTATGCTATAAAATGTCAGTGGAAACTCACACAAATATATTGAGGAAATAAACTCCAGGATGATATTGCCCAGGTCAGAATTGAACCCTGGCAGCAATATTAAACACTCTGTGGTCCCTAATGTAACCTCTAATTTACTTACTGCCACCACAAGGGGGGGGATTCACAAAAGTGGAGATAGCCCCTTTTTTGGAGTAAAAGTGGTGGAAAAACTGGTGGAAAACACTTTCACCAGATTCACAAACAGAAATCCGCCTAAATTCCGACTCAACCGCCACTTTTCTGTTTTTGGTGAAAGAAAGACAGTTTACAGACACTTTTGTGAATTTGTCGTTTAAATGACATTTATACAACGTTTTAACAACATTTTTCCCCGACATTTTCAAAATGGAGTAAAGCTCAGTGTAACTCTGTCAGACAAATTCTAAGCTCTGCTGTTTTGTTTCCCCCAGTCTCCATTTCACACCTAAGGTAGGGGCCCCATTGGGGGATCAGTAACATATTAATGGGGATTAGCAGCCTATTGTTAGGGGACAAGTCTCTGTCTCACCCTAGAACAATAGGTGCAAAAAGCCTCATTAACATTTTATAAACAAGTAAAACACGGATTAAAAAATTTTTTAATTTATATCTTATATATAAAATGTTTTTACCTCACATTTGCATGGTTATGCTAGTTTTAGCTCAATCAATGAGGCATTAATAACATTTTGTGTGAATATATTGTAAACATTTTTATTAAAAGGAAAAGTAAAGCCTCCCAGGCAAATTTTTAGTTTTAGCTGCAGTGCCCCCTCTTTAATCACTTCACTGGCATTTGCCCCAACTTATCTGTGCCCCCATAGCATGTCCAGAACTACAGAGCTGCCTGACAGCATTGGTCCCCACCTGTTCCCAGTAGCCATCTTGGTGGCACATACACACTGGCACCCACACTGGGATATTGGGGTACAGGGTTGGACTGACCCCAACAGGCACTGGATAAAAACCCGCTGGGCCCTAGTCCTGTTGGAGCTCTATTCACCGGGCATGTTGGCGTGTGGGCCGGATTGCTGCTGCCCAGTAATGAGTAGGGGCTAGAGAAGAAGGTTTTTAGACAATTAAATCTTGTTACAGAAGTGGAATTACACAGAAATATAGAAAACATTATAAAGCCCAGATTGTCCTGAACAAATGATGTATAGTTTCCCCGGGCAAAGTAAAATTACCCCTCAGGAAATGCCCCCAAAGTGAAATGGCAAATGGCATATGAAATGCAAAATCCTGCTGGTAAAATCCTTACCCCAAGGCTCCTGTAGCTGTGGGACAGGGTTTGGTGGCACCGACAGATTTACTAACAGCTAAAGGCAAATTCATAAAAAAAAAAGGCGGGAAAACGACAAAATCTGTAAACTGTCTGTTTAAAAGACAAATTCACAAAAGTGGAGATGTTTGTGAATTAGGTGGAAAATCCGACAAATCGATCTCCACTTTTATTTTGTCGGAATATACCACTTTTGTGAATTCCCCCCAAGGTGTTTGCTGACAAAGCAGGGCTCATTCACAAACTGCACTTTGCCCTCATTTCCTTATGAATTGCTGCAGATCCCTGCGCTTTGGAGCACCGAGACCTTTGGCCACCCCCATGTATACATTGCTGTCTGAATTTGGGAGCACTGAATTCATGAGGCTGGGAGGGGGATGGCATGTAGGCATCCATCTCCTGCCCCCCTAACTGGTACATCATTTAAAGGAGAAGGAAAGCCTTTAAAAGATTTGCCACATTAGTGCCACCTCGGACGCTATATTTATTCTGCAGAAAGCTTTACTATGCCTGGGTAAAGAGCCCTAGAAGCTCCCTCTGATAGCAGCTGCCATTTTAGCTTGCTCTTGGTAGCTTCCTGCTGCAGTTATAGCCGTGGGGAGCTCAGATCACACATTCCTAAGGAACGGGGGAATGAGTTCTTATGCATTAAATTGGGAGGGGAGAGCAGGAGAAGGCAGGGAGAGAGGAGCAGACTAAAGCCCCAAACCTGACAGAGCCCTAAAAGAGAGGAAGTCTGATACCAAAGAACGTATTCACAAAAAAGGAGACAAGAAATCCTGTGTTTCTTTTGATAGAGGACTGAATGCTTATGGCTGTATTTACATAGACCTTTCTGATAACACTTACTTAGTTTTTACCTTTCCTTCTTTAAGTGTGCAGGTTAGGGAGCAGTAGTGGATGCAGGCTGCAATAGGGTTTTTAACTTATTACTTGCCCTAAGGCTGGTGTTAGGACAGGACTGGCCTGCGACTGACACTGCACTCTGCGAGAGAGTCAGAAGACTCACAGGTCTGGACTGGGATTCAAAAGCCCAAACAGCCCCCCATAGGCCCAATAAATAGTGAGTGTCTATGGCACCTTACAGCAGCCCCTCTGGCATTTGCCTGACACCACAGATTGCCAGTCTGGGCCTGATTTTCAGTACACAGAGGCCCAAACAGCCCCCCCATAGGCCCAATAAATAGTGAGTGACTATGGCACCTTACAGCAGCCCCTCTGGCATTTGCCTGACACCACAGATTGCCAGTCCGGGCCTGATTTTCAGTACACAGAGGCCCAAACAGCCCCCCCCATAGGCCCAATAAATAGTGAGTGTCTATGGCACCTTACAGCAGCCCCTCTGGCATTTGCCTGAACCCACAGATTGCCAGTCTGGGCCTGATTTTCAGTACACACAGGCCCAAACAGCCCCCCATAGGCCCAATAAATAGTGAGTGTCTATGGAACCTTACAGCAGCCCCTCTGGCATTTGCCTGAACCCACAGATTGCCAGTCCGGGCCAGGAGACCACCATACTTATTTGCACACTAGCAGACATAGTAGAATGGCAGGGATACAGCGGACAGAGAGACACGCCCATGCAGTTGGTGAGAGTGGCAACATTAGTTTGTTGTTCGGTTCACACACATTTGTGGTATGTTAGGAATCCCCATTAACATCTTTTGTTTTTCGTCTCCCTGTAGGGTTCGTGCTGATTAGGGGCGTGCCTCGGCATACATTTGGCCTGGTCCAGAGTAAGCTGTTCCCCTTTTACAACCATATTGTCCTGTGCTGCTCTTTCATCAGCCTGGCTATATACGCAGCATACCACCCCCGGGAGTTGCTGTCACCCAGCGAGAGTGTTCAGGTGATTGACACCTTACTTGTATTGCTCACTATAGGGGTCCCCTCTCTGTTACCCTCTTTTTGTGTCCATCTCTTCAATACATGGGCCCATAACCCAGAGCTCGATGGATCGAAACCATCCTCTGCTAGCTTTTTTATAGATTGTAAGCTCTACGGGGCAGGGACCTCCATCCTCTTGTGTCTTTGACTCTTAACTTATTGCAACTGTATCTTGTATTTATTGTTATACTTTGTTTTTTAACCCCCTGTAATGTATTAATGTATTCTACTGTACAGTGCTGCGTACATAAGTAGCGCTTTATAAATAAAGATATACATACATAGATACATACATACATACAAGATATGTGCTGGGGGTCATGACTGTACAAGGCACTGTGATTGGCTGTTGTTCAGTGCATACTAAGTAGGCCACTGGTAGCATATAACTATATACTATAAATATATATATATATACATACTGATGCCGATCCCCTGTGGATCGAAACAATAATGGTTCTATAACTAGAACCATTATAAAGATATAAAAATGGAGCAGTGGGAAGTAGAAAAGTGCATTTCTAACCATTTTATTATATATTTTATATACATTATATGCTTATTTTGTCCCTTATTGTACCTGCTCATACATCTCATTCTGTCTCCTCCCTAAACACCATGCCCTCTCTCTTGGCAGATCACCCTTTTCTTCGTATGCCTCCTTGCTGCCGCCCTGCACGCCCGCTGGTTTTCCCCAGTGACCACCAAGACCATGTTTAAGATGCACATCATCGAGCGGGAGCACAGCCTGGGGCAGGGAGTGGGATTGTCGGCCAATAGGGAAGCCTACCAGCGCCTGCAGGAGAAGGATCCCAAGTACAAAGCCTTACGCCAGCGCTTCATGCGATACCATGGCATCTCCTCCCTGTGCAACCTCCTGTGCCTCCTCTGCAATGGGGCCAACCTGGTGTACATGGCGCTGCTGATGCCCACGCTGTAGCACGGCTCGCTTCTACTCGCCCCAGGACCAGTGCCAAATGCCAGTGGAAGCACCGTGGCACCCACATTTATTTTTATATTGCTGAGCCAGAGGAATCAAATGCCCGACTAAGAATTGATTGAGGACAATCCCCTGCTACTGCCTGATAATAGTCACATATCGTGTTGATCTTTTTATAATTAAATGAACATTTATACTGATCAAATGGAAACCACTTTCATCTGCTTGGTACAGTATGCCCACAGGTTAATGTTTTGTTATTTACTGTTTATTATTATGAAATATAAAGTTTGGTCATTTCCCTATGGGTCCAAACTGTAAATTATATCCTTATAAACTGTGCTTCGGAGTTTAGTGACGTAACTTGTCACATGACTCACTAAAACTTATATATAATATATTATAATAAATAAAGTACCCCCTGTTGTAAAATATGAGGATATTAGAAGTCACCTCGGAGTTCCGTGACCTGTATAAAGGCACTCGGCTTTCACTCTTGTGCTTTCATATGGTCATGGAACTCCTCTGAGACTTATAAAATCCCTATATTTTACAATACATATACATAATGGCCACCACTGTCTCATACTCTGGCAATATAAGTAAGGTAAAGTGATAGGAGGAAGCCCTCCTGTCACTTTACCAAGAAGGGCCTTTTCCAACAAGGTGGCACTCACCTAAAGCCTAAGGCAAAATCCTGCTTTTACACGTGAAAGGCACAAGGCTGCAGGCTGAGTATCACTCATGTATTATAAGGGATAATGTACCCCCTACTGTAAATGATAAGGATATTAGCAGTCACTGAGGGGTTCTGTGCCCATATAAAGGCACAAGGCTGCAGGCTGAGTTATACAGGGAACTCTGAGTATCACTCATGTATTATAAGGGATAATGTACCCCCTACTGTAAATGATAAGGATATTAGCAGCCACTGAGGGGCTCTGTGCCCATATAAAGGCACAAGGCTGCAGGCTGAGTTATACAGGGAACTCTGAGTATCACTCATGTATTATAAGGGATAATGTACCCCCTACTGTAAATGATAAGGATATTAGCAGTCACTGAGGGGTTCTGTGCCCATATAAAGGCACAAGGCTGCAGGCTGAGTTATACAGGGAACTCTGAGTATCACTCATGTATTATAAGGGATAATGTACCCCCTACTGTAAATGATAAGGATATTAGCAGTCACTGAGGGGTTCTGTGCCCATATAAAGGCACAAGGCTGCAGGCTGAGTTATACAGGGAACTCTGAGTATCACTCATGTATTATAAGGGATAATGTACCCCCTACTGTAAATGATAAGGATATTAGCAGTCACTGAGGGGTTCTGTGCCCCCCATATAAAGGCACAAGGCTGCAGGCTGAGTTATACAGGGAACTCTGAGTATCACTCATGTATTATAAGGGATAATGTACCCCCTACTGTAAATGATAAGGATATTAGCAGTCACTGAGGGGTTCTGTGCCCCCATATAAAGGCACAAGGCTGCAGGCTGAGTTATACAGGGAACTCTGAGTATCACTCATGTATTATAAGGGATAATGTACCCCCTACTGTAAATGATAAGGATATTAGCAGTCACTGAGGGGTTCTGTGCCCATATAAAGGCACAAGGCTGCAGGCTGAGTTATACAGGGAACTCTGAGTATCACTCATGTATTATAAGGGATAATGTACCCCCTACTGTAAATGATAAGGATATTAGCAGTCACTGAGGGGTTCTGTGCCCATATAAAGGCACAAGGCTGCAGGCTGAGTTATACAGGGAACTCTGAGTATCACTCATGTATTATAAGGGACACCCCCTACTGTAAATGATAAGGATATTAGAATTGAGTTCTGTGACCATACAAAGGGGCAGGAGCAGAGAGGATGAAAGCTGACTTGCACGCCTTGTAGTATCTATTGCACATGGATAGTATTTTTAGTCTCTCACCCTTAAAGTGGACCATCACATGCTGTAAATCAGCAGAGAAATCGGCCATGCTGGATATGTTGGAGATTTATTGATACACTGGCCAATGTGCAATGGAACCACAGCCCCAGTGTACGCTGCTTACACGCGCCTTGCCAAATAATGTTTCCCTACAGTGTTGTACCCCAGATTAGACAAAATCAGATTAAAACAGGGTAAATAACCCCACAAATAAAATGCTTCCTAATGAAGGAAATTGAAATACTCAGAGCACCCTGGCTGGTACAGTACCTGGAGAATTAGGCAGAACGCAAAGAATGTTGGAGCTGCTGGGAATGGGAATCAGCAACAGGAAAGCACAACACATCTGCCTTTATATTTTTCATACAAAATAGGGCTTTTCTGTGATTGGCAGATGTACGGTCACCTGATCCTACAATGATCAAGCACTGCTATTCTTTATAGCCCTCTGCCATAAGTAAACTGCTTCCAACCTGTGACCAGCAGGGGGAGTGCTAATTCTATTATCCCTTTCTGTAATCATATACCCACTGTAACTGTCCAACAAAGCCCCGCCCCTTGGCTTTCAGCCCACCCCCAGGAAGAATGGCAAGGAAATTAGTTATGAGTTAGAGCTTGGGCCGGAGTGTTTGCACTCGTGTAGCAGAATAGAGTTTTAACATAATTAGAGCTTTATTCCACATACACCATATTCATAATGTCCCTTTAAGGCGACTGCTGAACTGCTGTTTGGGCCTCTGGGTACTTGAGATGCCAGGGTCTATTTGAGACCTGGGGTGCAGCTACAGGCATCCCACATAGGGTAGAACTGAACCTTAGGACAGGGCTGACCAGCAGGACATAGGGCTACACACACCCTAATTTGGAAACAAGATGGCAGTTGGAGGCTCTCAGGCTATATCCAATAGGAGCACAGAAAGGCCTGTTCCTGGCATTTAGGGGTACAGGAATGTATGGTGGGACCCAGAGGGGACTATTTCCCATGGGGTAACCCAGGGCACCACACAGCGGGGCAAACACAGAACAGCTTTTGCCTCCAAAAGGTACAAAAAAGTATTACAATCAGGGCAGTTTTTGGCAGCCGAGGGGGCACTTTCCCAAGAGAACATAGTTATAAAGTTGGGCTGAAAAAGACCAGAGTCCATCAAGTTCAACCCCTCCAAACAAACCCCACATACAGGTATATACACACACTCATACCGACCTATCTATATATACCCGTATATACCAATGTCTATACCAACTTATGGCTTGGAGCCCAAACTGCACTGCATGGGGGGGCATTAGCAGGGACCTATAAGGGGGCAAAATGATGTTCTCTCCCTGGAGTTAATGTACAGTGGGGGCACACAGACGGCAGGTTCTTGCACCCAAGAGGTACAGCAGGGCAGTTTCTGTATCCCAGTGGCACAGAAGGGTGGTTATGGCACCTAAGGGTACCATAGGGGCACAAAGGGTATTTTCTGTCTTCCAGGGCTACAGCTGGGGCACAGAGACAGCAGATTTTGGCACCCAAGGCTATAGTTGGCGAACCAATGGGTGAGTGCCTTGCACCCATAGGTGTAGGGAGGGCTTGGCACCCAAGTATATAGCATTGGTGCAAAGAGTCATTTTCAGACTTTCAGGCACCTACTGGTATACAATACTGGATCCCATTGTCAGCCAGTTTCTGTATCCCAATGGCACAGAAGGGTGGTTATGGCACCTAAGGGTACAATAAGGGCACAAAGGGTATTTTCTGTCTTCCAGGGTTACAGCTGGGGCACAGAGACAGCAGATTTTGGCACCCAAGGCTATAGCAGGGGAACCAATGGGTGAGTGCCTTGCACCCATAGGTGTAGGGAGGGTTTGGCACCCAAGAATATAGCATTGGTGCAAAAGGTCAGTTTCGGGGGGGGGGGGGGGCATTAGCAGGGACCTATAAGGGGGCAAAATGATGTTCTCTCCCTGGAGTTAATGTACAGTGGGGGCACACAGACGGCAGGTTCTTGCACCCAAGAGGTACAGCAGGGCAGTTTCTGTATCCCAGTGGCACAGAAGGGTGGTTATGGCACCTAAGGGTACCATAGGGGCGCAAAGGGTATTTTCTGTCTTCCAGGGCTACAGCTGGGGCACAGAGACAGCAGATTTTGGCACCCAAGGCTATAGCAGGGGAACACATGGGTGAGTGCCTTGCACCCATAGGTGTAGGGAGGGCTTGGCACACAAGTATATAGCATTGGTGCAAAGGGTCAGTTTCAGACTTTCAGGCACCTACTGGTATACAATCCTGGATCCCACTGTATTTGCTCATTAGGGGCACAGAGGGAGCAGTTACTTTGCGCTTAGTCGCAGCGCTAGGGTAGTACATTGCGCAGAAGTGGAGAGGGAGAGTGAAACCTGAGCCGCACAGAGATAAGCAGCGCTGGGAGTGAGAGGGAGGCAGGCCGGGGACAGGAAGGCGCAGCCCTGCAGGGAGAGAGACGGCCGGGGGAGGGAGGGAGAGAGACTGCAGGAGGGCAGGAAGGAGACACACCTCACTCCGGGCAGGGAGAGACACCTGCAAACACACAGATCCGGGACAGGCACCCAAGCCAGAGACTGCACCCACCCAGCCTCCCCTGCTGCACCCCCACACACCAAGGTAAGCAACTCCCTGCCAGGGTGCCCTTCCTTAGGGATTGTGCCCTGCTGTAATAGTGCCAGCACCCAGGGACACGTCTCCTTACTGTGGGTGTGTATAGGTGCTGCCATACGCTTTCTACCTTCCTGCCCCTGACTGTGTATATACTATATACTTACTGTCCTGCCAGCCTAATGCCAGCCCTAGCCAGCAATCATTTGCCCCTGTGTATATACTATATACTTACTGTCCTGCCACCCTAATGCCAGCCCTAGCCAGCAATCACTTGCCCCTGTGTATATACTATATACTTACTGTCCTGCCACCCTAATGCCAGCCCTAGCCAGCAATCACTTGCCCCTGTCTGTGTATATACTATATACTTACTGTTCTGCCAGACTAATGCCAGCCCTAGCCAGCAATCTCTTGCCCCTGTCTGTGTATATACTATATACTTACTGTCCTGCCAGCCTAATGCCAGCCCTAGCCAGCAATCACTTGCCCCTGTCTGTGTATATACTATATACTTACTGTCCTGCCAGCCTAATGCCAGCCCTAGCCAGCAATCACTTGCCCCTGTCTGTGTATATACTATATACTTACTGTCCTGCCAGCCTAATGCCAGCCCTAGCCAGCAATCACTTGCCCCTGTCTGTGTATATACTATATACTTACTGTCCTGCCAGACTAATGCCAGCCCTAGCCAGCAATCACTTGCCCCTGTCTGTGTATATACTATATACTTACTGTCCTGCCACCCTAATGCCAGCCCTAGCCAGCAATCACTTGCCCCTGTCTGTGTATATACTATATACTTACTGTCCTGCCAGCCTAATGCCAGCCCTAGCCAGCAATCACTTGCCCCTGTCTGTGTATATACTATATACTTACTGTCCTGCCACCCTAATGCCAGCCCTAGCCAGCAATCACTTGCCCCTGTCTGTGTATATACTATATACTTACTGTTCTGCTACCCTAATGCCAGCCCTAGCCAGCAATCACTTGCCCCTGTCTGTGTATATACTATATACTTACTGTCCTGCCAGCCTAATGCCAGCCCTAGCCAGCAATCACTTGCCCCTGTCTGTGTATATACTATATACTTACTGTTCTGCCAGACTAATGCCAGCCCTAGCCAGCAATCTCTTGCCCCTGTCTGTGTATATACTATATACTTACTGTCCTGCCACCCTAATGCCAGCCCTAGCCAGCAATCACTTGCCCCTGTCTGTGTATATACTATATACTTACTGTCCTGCCAGCCTAATGCCAGCCCTAGCCAGCAATCACTTGCCCCTGTCTGTGTATATACTATATACTTACTGTCACCCTAATGGGGGGTGCATACACCATGCCAGCCCTAGCCAGCAATCACTTGCCCCAGTGCTGATCTATTGCCTAGAAATACTCACCTGCCTTGTTCCAGCTGTTGTTGAACTACACCATAGAATCATGGGAGATGTAGTCCAACAGCAGCTAGAGCAGCTCACCCCTGCAGTAACATATGGATTTTAGGAGCGCATACAGAGCCATATCAAGTCTGTAATTCATTGTAAATGCACACTGCATGGCTGCACAGAAATCAGCACAGTCTGCAGTCTGAGTCTTATTTTAACCGCTTATCAGCCATGGAGGCTGCATGTTTAATAGGCCTGGTTTTAAAGTGGTGAGGTGGCGTAATTGTGATAATCTGGTCGGCAGAGATGCCCCAGCTCTAATAGATCATTAATCAGAATGTTTATTCTCTATATAATATTCCTTTTGCCCTAGACAGTAAGCCTATCGTAGATCCATTATGTGCATGGGCTCATTTTCTCCATTCTGATGTATATTATATATATAAAAATATATATAATTGTTTTTTCTGTTCTGATGTAATTATTGAACGTATAATATGATGTAATTATTGAACGTATAATATATATATATATATTTTGAGAAAGGTCCCGTTGGGGACAGAAACATTACGTTGGCTGTTCATGCGTTTTTAATACACAGTTGATCTTTTTGGAATATAACTCGGTGTTGCTGGTCTTTTTTTGGACATATATATATATATATACCATACAGATCTATCTTTATAGTCTATGTGATCTCTGCTATACTGCACCCAGGCCCATTGGCTCCAGAATTATATTATAGTGCCTGTATTACCATGTATTTTATATATATATATATATATATATACACACATAACTACTTGATGTAATAATGTATTAAAGGCTAGAGGTGTGATAGGAAAAAGATCCTGAATGCTCCGGCACCAGTGTGGATGGGTGACCGGTACTCTTCCAGATTCAGAGCGGTTTTGAAAATAAACTAAGTACTAAAGAGGTTATACTTGGCCTTTAATGACTATGGCACTTAGACCATTGTGTTTAACTGCCACACTTGACCTTTGAATGTTTCACATAACAAAGAATGGAAGATCCTGTTCTGGTGGTGCCGCTCAGTAAAGTCCGTCTCTAAAGACCCCTAACAAATATTTTTAAATGGCTTGTTTGGGGTCATGTTGAATGTTTTTGACTTTACTATGGGGAACAGTCACAGGCCGACCGGACAGATCCCGGCAGGTAAATGTTAAGCTGGCCATACACGGGCAGACGATGTCGCCAAGCGAGCGGATCTTCACCCGTTATCCCCACCTACGGGTGGCGATATCGGGGAGGCATGTAGGCAAATTCGATCGTTTGGCCCTGGGGCCAAACAATCGAATTCTGCCCGCGGCAATGGGGCAGTCGGCTCGGGGACGCATCAACAAGCCGATGCGGTCCCCGATCCGACGGGATTTTCTAACCTGGCCGATCGATATCTGGCCAATTTCAGGCCAGATATCGGTTGGCCAGGCCCCTCGGTTCTGCCCATAAACGGGCCGATAAGCTGCCGAATCGGTCTAAGGGCCCAATATCAGCAGCTAGAATCGGCCCGTGTATGGGGGCCTTTAGGGACAGGGCACTGCACTATATAACAAGGAGGCCTATGGCACTTTTTGGGCGTTTTCCCTACAGCCATTTTCTGGTATTTTTAGTTTTGGCGATTTTGGGTGTATTTTGTCATGTTTATTATGTTTTAAAAACACAGCAGGCAGAATGCCCATATTGCGACGTGTACCTTAGGCCTTTGTGTTGTGCTTCTATAATACAGGGTAATTAGTTTATTTGAAGAGAGACGAGTCATTGTTCCCTATGTGGCTTTACTTGTCTGCCTGCCCCCATAGAAAACAATGAGGCACATTTCTATAAGGAAATAGGTAACTGCCCAATCTGCCCGTATGGCACAGAGCCTGGCATGGTGACAATGAGTAATGTATAGAGGGTCCATTGCCATAAACTAGGGGGGCATGGTGAGGTAGGTGGCACCAGTATTGCTTAGAAGTTTGTTTATAGAGTTCGGCAGAATCTGGCGCCTAGGGCTGGACATACACGGCGAGATCCGCTTGTTATAAAGTTGCACAGTGAGTCAATATTTGCCGGATTAGTTACCCCTGTACTGGGGCAGATTGAGTTTATTCACCCATTTGGCCCCGTCAGTCAGTGATTGGATCATAACAATGGCGTATGGAGTCATGTGACGTAGAACAGTGAACTAATCCCCCATTACAGTTTAGTAATATCGTAGTTTAGGTGGGATTGTGGGTACCCAGAATGCCCCATGGTTTGTATTGCCTTTATCAGATTGTAAGTAAACATAGCAGGAACGCTGCCGTCTGTGAGGAATGTTGGCAGCTGTAAGGCCGCAGCCTGTACTCATAGCGCCATGATATCTAAGGGGTTTGACCTATAAATGTGTTTGCCCCTGACAGGAAAACTGCAGAACATGTGGTACTATTTCCTACTAAACAACACCCCCACCCACCCCAAGATGGGGCATACATTTGTCTGAGAACATGTTTGGCAGCCATTTTCTCACATATTTTCCACACAAAACAAAGCATATTACAGGTAGGGGACCCATTATCCAGAATGCTCGGGACCTGGGGTTTTCCAGATAAGGGATCTTTCCGTAATTTGGGTCTCCTACCTTAAGTTTACTAAAAAAAAATTATTTAAACAGTAATTAAACCCAATATGATTGTTCTGCCCCAATAAGGGGTAATTATATCTTAGTTGGGATCAAGTACAGGTACTGTTTTATTATTACAGAGAAAAGGGAATCATTTAACCATTAAATAAACCCAATAGGGCTGTTCTGCCCCCAATAAGGGGTAATTATATCTTAGTTGGGATCAAGTACAAGTACTGTTTTATTATTACAGAGAAAAGGGAATCATTTAACCATGAAATAAACCCAATAGGGCTGTTCTGCCCCAATAAGGGGTAATTATATCTTAGTTGGGATCAAGTACAGGTACTGTTTTATTATTACAGAGAAAAGGGAATCATTTAACCATTAAATAAACCCAATAGGGCTGTTCTGCCCCCAATAAGGGGTAATTATATCTTAGTTGGGATCAAGTACAGGTACTGTTTTATTATTACAGAGAAAAGGGAATCATTTAACCATTAAATAAACCCAATAGGGCTGTTCTGCCCCAATAAGGGGTAATTATATCTTAGTTGGGATCAAGTACAGGTACTGTTTTATTATTACAGAGAAAAGGGAATCATTTAACCATTAAATAAACCCAATAGGGCCGTTCTGCCCCAATAAGGGGTAATTATATCTTAGTTGGGATCAAGTACAGGTACTGTTTTATTATTACAGAGAAAAGGGAATCATTTAACCATTAAATAAACCCAATAGGACTGTTCCACCCCAATAAGGGGTAATTATATCTTAGTTGGGATCAAGTACAGGTACTGTTTTATTATTACAGAGAAAAGGGAATCATTTAACCATTAAATAAACCCAATAGGACTGTTCTGCCCCCAATAAGGGGTAATTATATCTTAGTTGGGATCAAGTACAGGTACTGTTTTATTATTACAGAGAAAAGGGAATCATTTAACCATGAAATAAACCCAATAGGGCTGTTCTGCCCCCAATAAGGGGTAATTATATCTTAGTTGGGATCAAGTACAGGTACTGTTTTATTATTACAGAGAAAAGGGAATCATTTAACCATGAAATAAACCCAATAGGACTGTTCTGCCCCCAATAAGGGGTAATTATATCTTAGTTGGGATCAAGTACAGGTACTGTTTTATTATTACAGAGAAAAGGGAATCATTTAACCATGAAATAAACCCAATAGGGCTGTTCTGCCCCCAATAAGGGGTAATTATATCTTAGTTGGGATCAAGTACAGGTACTGTTTTATTATTACAGAGAAAAGGGAATCATTTAACCATGAAATAAACCCAATAGGGCTGTTCTGCCCCCAATAAGGGGTAATTATATCTTAGTTGGGATCAAGTACAGGTACTGTTTTATTATTACAGAGAAAAGGGAATCATTTAACCATGAAATAAACCCAATAGGGCTGTTCTGCCCCAATAAGGGGTAATTATATCTTAGTTGGGATCAAGTACAGGTACTGTTTTATTATTACAGAGAAAAGGGAATCATTTAACCATTAAATAAACCCAATAGGGCTGTTCTGCCCCCAATAAGGGGTAATTATATCTTAGTTGGGATCAAGTACAGGTACTGTTTTATTATTACAGAGAAAAGGGAATCATTTAACCATGAAATAAACCCAATAGGGCTGTTCTGCCCCAATAAGGGGTAATTATATCTTAGTTGGGATCAAGTACAGGTACTGTTTTATTATTACAGAGAAAAGGGAATCATTTAACCATTAAATAAACCCAATAGGGCTGTTCTGCCCCAATAAGGGGTAATTATATCTTAGTTGGGATCAAGTACAGGTACTGTTTTATTATTACAGAGAAAAGGGAATCATTTAACCATTAAATAAACCCAATAGGGCTGTTCTACCCCAATAAGGGGTAATTATATCTTAGTTGGGATCAAGTACAGGTACTGTTTTATTATTACAGAGAAAAGGGAATCATTTAACCATGAAATAAACCCAATAGGGCTGTTCTACCCCAATAAGGGGTAATTATATCTTAGTTGGGATCAAGTACAGGTACTGTTTTATTATTACAGAGAAAAGGGAATCATTTAACCATTAAATAAACCCAATAGGGCTGTTCTGCCCCCAATAAGGGGTAATTATATCTTAGTTGGGATCAAGTACAGGTACTGTTTTATTATTACAGAGAAAAGGGAATCATTTTTAAAAATGTGAATTATTTGATTAAAATGGAGTCTATGGGAGATGGCCTTTCCGTAATTCTGAACTTTCTGGATAATGGGTTTCCGGATAAGGGATGTGATACCTGTAATGACATGCCATGCATTGCCTAGGATTCTGTTGATGATAAACAGAATTATCTGGTTGTAGAATTTTCGGAAAACATGAAAATTGTCCGTGAACGGCTCTCATGAGGTGCCACATTTGCACACTCAGGTGACTCATTCACAAGCTTGGGGGGGGGGGGGTGGGAATGTGTCTGTAGGATAATCTTTATGTTGCCGTCATAGTGCAAAGAGATCCGGAATCCCATAATGCACTGGTATCTATCCAAAAGAACTGAAGCATGTAGCCCCGCCTCCTGCAGAATAAACAATGGCCACGAGGCAAAAAAAACGCACACCCCAACATATTATTTCAAGGCTCATATAGAAATAAGTGTTTTCTTTTGTCTAAAACAATGGTGTAAAGTTTGCTATAGAAAAAGTTAGTGGCTTGCTTTGTCTTGTTTTATGACAGGAATTCTAGGCTTACTCCTGGGTTCAGAGCCACTGTCCCAAAAGACAAAGCAGCAGCCATTACCCGTTATATATATATATATAAATATATTTACTGCACTGCTGCCTGGTGATGCCCATGGCAACAGTGAATGGGCAAGATATGAAGGCTTAGCACAGGTAGAATAAACCGATTCAATGTACTTTTTGAACTATACAAATACAGGTATAGGACCTGTTATCCAGAATGCTCAGGACCCAGGGCTTTCCAGATAAGGGGTCTTTCCGTAATTTGTATCTCCATACCTTAAGTCTACTAAAAAATAATTTAAACATCATTTAAACCCAATAGGATCGTTTAGCCTCCAATGAGGATTAATTATATCTTAGTTGGGATCAAGTACAGGTACTGTTTTATTATTACAGAGAAAAGGGAATCATTTAACCATTAAATAAACCCAATAGGGCTGTTCTGCCCCCAATAAGGGGTAATTATATCTTAGTTGGGATCAAGTACAGGTACTGTTTTATTATTACAGAGAAAAGGGAATCATTTAACCATTAAATAAACCCAATAGGGCTGTTCTGCCCCAATAAGGGGTAATTATATCTTAGTTGGGATCAAGTACAGGTACTGTTTTATTATTACAGAGAAAAGGGAATCATTTAACCATTAAATAAACCCAATAGGACTGTTCTGCCCCCAATAAGGGGTAATTATATCTTAGTTGGGATCAAGTACAGGTACTGTTTTATTATTACAGAGAAAAGGGAATCATTTAACCATTAAATAAACCCAATAGGACTGTTCTGCCCCCAATAAGGGGTAATTATATCTTAGTTGGGATCAAGTACAGGTACTGTTTTATTATTACAGAGAAAAGGGAATCATTTAACCATGAAATAAACCCAATAGGGCTGTTCTGCCCCCAATAAGGGGTAATTATATCTTAGTTGGGATCAAGTACAAGGTTCTGTTTTATTATTACAGAGAAAAGGGAATCATTTAACCATTAAATAAACCCAATAGGGCTGTTCTGCCCCCAATAAGGGGTAATTATATCTTAGTTGGGATCAAGTACAAGGTTCTGTTTTATTATTACAGAGAAAAGGGAATCATTTAACCATTAAATAAACCCAATAGGGCTGTTCTGCCCCCAATAAGGGGTAATTATATCTTAGTTGGGATCAAGTACAGGTACTGTTTTATTATTACAGAGAAAAGGGAATCATTTAACCATTAAATAAACCCAATAGGGCTGTTCTGCCCCCAATAAGGGGTAATTATATCTTAGTTGGGATCAAGTACAGGTACTGTTTTATTATTACAGAGAAAAGGGAATCATTTAACCATTAAATAAACCCAATAGGGCTGTTCTGCCCCCAATAAGGGGTAATTATATCTTAGTTGGGATCAAGTACAGGTACTGTTTTATTATTACAGAGAAAAAGGAAATCATTTTTAAAAATTAGAATTATTTGCTTATAATGGAGTCTATGGGAGATGGCCTTTCCATAATTTGGAACTTTCTGAATAATGGGTTTCCGGATAAGGAATCCTGTACCTGTATATGAAATGAAATCTACTTTTAAGGGATATCCTATCCAAAAAGCTCTGGTCAGGTGACAGGAAGTGAGGAGGGCAAGGGGTGTCAAGGGGTTTTCTTCCCCCTTAAGTGCTCTATACAGTGCAAGCTGTGACATTACAGAGAGGGTAGTACTGGCTTTTAGAAAAGGCTGGGAGTTGTGGTGCAGATTCACATTAAGAGCAGTATAAAACCCTTACACAATGAGGAATGGGTAGGGCGGCCATGACACTGAGCCAAGGATTTACACAGAGCATTGCCCAGGGAAAGCCTGCCCTTTGTTTCTATGTCTGTGTGGAACAATATAGCTGGGAAAGGCAGGCTGTAATGAGGCGACTCTGGGCACAGGCACCTTAACCATCAGCCTTGCAGGCACCCAGCTACTGACTCAGCTGCTTGTGGCAGCCATAGAATAGACCCAGCCAGACATAGTGCTGCCTATAAAACCCATCTCTGCTCATTTAGTGCTTAGAGGTGTTAGCTGTTTAACTACAGGCAGGAAGCTTTCATTCCTTGGGCCTCACACTGCTTGCCATAAATCCAGCCCTCGCCGTGTGTAGTGGCGCTTTATAAACAAATAACTGCATTGAGGAGAGTCACACGTGGCTCAGTCACAAGTTACACATACGTTACCCACGGAATGTCTCCTGTTTTAGTGCAGCACATTGGAAATTGGGGTGACAGTAGGGACAGCAGAACCAGAAGCTGCCAAGGGGCCCAGGAGTGTTGGGGTGATCTCACTGAGCCCAGTGCAGATCCAGGGGTAGAAAGAATAGCAGTGAATGTAAGGGAAGATGGCAAAACCCGATTAGTCTTGTCCAATCTGCAGACCTTTGGGGCAAAGCAAGTATGGGGCAAAGCAGTGACTACTTACTAGGCAACATGGAAATGCCAGAAAAAAATAGGGACAGTAGGGCAAGATGAAGACAGGAAAGCAAGATTGAGAGGTAGGACAAGATAATGACACTAGGGTTCAAAGTAGGGCGAGATAGATACTGAAAGGCAAGATGGCGACCATAGGGCAAGATGGAGACTTGTGATGCAATATGAACGGCATTGGTGTCAGAAGGACAATATGGAGGCAACAGATAAATATGGTGACAGTAGGGGAAGATATCCCTTTATATTATTGTGGCCCAACCTGCATCCCCCTCACTTGTTGTTGAAGTTTAACTCCCAGAACCCTCCAACGCAAAAAAGTGAGGGTGTAGTAAAACAAAGGCTGAAGGGTTTACAGGTTGGGCAGTCCTATAACTGGGGTTTGCAGTATTTACTTTGCCTGGAATTTACTTTGCCTGGACATCCCTGGTGTTAAAGACCCATAGGAGGATTCCCAACAATGCATTATTTTTTTATGTCACTGGGTGCAGTGCTGTTGTTATGCTCTTGTAGCAGTCGCCCACCTTAGAGATGGCCCTGCATTAACACTGAGGCTGCTGGGAGTTGTAGGTCAGTAGCAGATAATGCCGAATAAAAATCAGGGTACTGTGCAAAGATAAAGGGGTGTAACCTTAGCAACCAATCAGACATAAGGGTCAATACGACCATTACTAGCTCTATGTAATGAAATGCTTTATTCTTATTGTTTTAATTAAGTAAAGCTATGGATTTTGTTTCTTCTTTGTCTTTGGTCCTTTGGAACAATTGTGAGAATAGGAGAAGGTATGTAACAGGATTGTCCCTCTCAGTGTAAAGGTGGCCTACACATTCAGACCGTACCAATTGAGCCTAAGGTGGGCAATATCGGGCTTACTGGGCCAAACAATTGAACTTAAACAGCGGGTATATGGGCCGTCAGACAGAGACCCGCATCAACGAGCCAATGTGGTCCCTGATCCGATGGAAAATCAAACCTGCCCAATTGAAATCTGTCCAATTTTATGGTTAGATGTTGGCCGGGTAGGCCCGTACATGGGCAGATAAGCTGCCAATTTAATCTAAAGGACCCGAATTGGCAGCTGGCCATACACAGAAAGATCCACTTGTTTAGGGAGGTCTTCAAACGAGCAAATCTTTAACTGATTTGGCCACCACTTGTCCAATAATCATAATAGAGACCGTTGTGACCGAGACCACAGCCCCACACCCACATCTGCCAGTTCTGCCCACGCAAAATACCTTCTTTTGTGAGTCTCAAAAATGGGAGCTGCCCAGGACATGGGCTATTAGGCTGTAGACAAAGTATAGAAGGACAAGTTGGCAGCTAACCCATGTATGGCCAGCTTAACCCTCCATTTACTGAAATTCTCCTTATCTGTAAGATCGAGACACTAGCAGTGCTTAGGAATAGAGAGAAGCTCATCTTACTGAGCTCATCTGGGTTTAAATCAATGTAGCATCGGGTGGAGAAACCTGTCACTGCCATTGACATGAATGGTGGATTTAGGCTGGAAAACACGTATTTGAGCCAGTTAGAACTATCATTGCATTTTATGGCCCCGCGGGTAATTACACTGTTATCCTCTCAGTTTATGCAGAGATTATGCCCGCTAAAGCCTTTGTACGCCATTTATAGCCGGCAGTAAATTGACCTGGGAGCTGCCGTAATGTTGTAAACATGGGGGTTATCTCCTGCATTTATCTGGTTTTATCTTATACTGAGATACAACAGGAGCTAAACCCACGGCCAGGCTAATCCACCTTCCTAGTAGCGGATATATAAATGGGGCAGTAATAACTGACTAATTATGGGTAATCTCTATTCACTGGCCGCTGCTCATCTAATTCCCTTAAATATAATATAATCAAATGATGTTAATTATTGCAATGAAAATGATTTCCCTTGGGACAGCGTTAAACTGTGTCATAATTATATGTCTATATTATATATAGAGATATTCAACTTCTCTCAGTTCCCATACGGGGGCAGTGGGGGGCAATTTGTGTAAAAAAAAAAAATCAGTTTACAGATCAGTGGCGGTGGCCCATTCTTGTCCCCGATCTCCAGATTAGCCCTTTCCTGTTTCACTTATGGCCCCTCCCGTACTGGGCGGAGAGAATGGGCGATAACGGCTTTAACGTACTAATGAGATTACAGGGATACCATCTTCCTAAAACACTTATTTCTGGTTATTTATTGTGCACTTGTAATGTATTTAATAAATAACATAGAGCATAAAGATAGATTCCCCACTCACAGGACTTGAATAAAAGTGGTAATTTATGGTGACGTGGAACTATAATAACTATAATAAATAATATAAATGTGTTCAGTTGTTATAAAATTACATGTATTAGCTGCTGAACTGCCTTGGTGTTGTTTCTTTTGCCTCGCTAAGGCAAATGATTTCTAGAATTTCAGCCAGGACCAAGTATGGGGACTGGCAATCTGTGGGTTCAGGCAAATGCCAGAGGGGCTGCTGTAAGGTGCCATAGACAGTCACTATTTATTGGGCCTATGGGGGGCTGTTTGGGCCTCTGTGTACTGAAAATCAGGCCCGGACTGGCAATCTGTGGGTTCAGGCAAATGCCAGAGGGGCTGCTGTAAGGTGCCATAGACACTCACTATTTATTGGGCCTATGGGGGGCTGTTTGGGCCTCTGTGTACTGAAAATCAGGCCCGGACTGGCAATCTGTGGGTTCAGGCAAATGCCAGAGGGGCTGCTGTAAGGTGCCATAGGTACTCACTATTTATTGGGCCTATGGGGGGGCTGTTTGGGCCTCTGTGTACTGAAAATCAGGCCCGGACTGGCAATCTGTGGGTTCAGGCAAATGCCAGAGGGGCTGCTGTAAGGTGCCATAGACACTCACTATTTATTGGGCCTATGGGGGGCTGTTTGGGCCTCTGTGTACTGAAAATCAGGCCCAGACTGGCAATCTGTGGCTTCAGGCAAATGCCAGAGGGGCTGCTGTAAGGTGTCATAGGCACTCACTATTTATTGGGCCTATGGGGGGCTGTTTGGGCCTCTGTGTACTGAAAATCAGGCCCGGACTGGCAATCTGTGGGTTCAGGCAAATGCCAGAGGGGCTGCTGTAAGGTGCCATAGACACTCACTATTTATTGGGCCTATGGGGGGCTGTTTGGGCCTCTGTGTACTGAAAATCAGGCCCGGACTGGCAATCTGTGGGTTCAGGCAAATGCCAGAGGGGCTGCTGTAAGGTGCCATAGACACTCACTATTTATTGGGCCTATGGGGGGCTGTTTGGGCCTCTGTGTACTGAAAATCAGGCCCAGACTGGCAATCTGTGGCTTCAGGCAAATGCCAGAGGGGCTGCTGTAAGGTGCCATAGACACTCACTATTTATTGGGCCTATGGGGGGGCTGTTTGGGCCTCTGTGTACTGAAAATCAGGCCCGGACTGGCAATCTGTGGGTTCAGGCAAATGCCAGAGGGGCTGCTGTAAGGTGCCATAGACACTCACTATTTATTGGGCCTATGGGGGGCTGTTTGGGAGGAATCCCAGTCTAGGCCTGGCCAGCACTATAGCCAGCATTATACATGGTTGAAGACTTGAGTTGCTACCTGTTCGGACCTGAACAGTTTGGTTTTCTTGGGTCACAACTGTCTGTTTGGGTTTCAGCCTTTTGGATCCCGAACAATAATCTGTGGACCCCCCCAACAAGGCCCAAACATACCCCTAAATATCATGACCCCACCCCTATTTGTCACTGATGTTGTCATCCCCGCCCCTATTCTTCAAAGCTGGCCACCCTCTTTTAGACAAGTGAGATGTCCATGACACAAGCACCATGAGCCTATCACTGGAATCTGTTGAACGCTGTAGTGATGGCGGCTGCTGTAGGTAGCTCCTGTGTGTACCTGCCTGATGACTACTTTAGGCAACAAAGATGGCCCTGGACAAGCCAAACATACATTAGGTGGCCCTAAAAGCCTAAAAACAAAGAGCAAAAACATCCCTCTTAGCATCGCTGGTTACCATTGGCTGCTGCATGTTGGGATACAAGCAACAAATCCCTAACCCCCTACTTGTGGACCCACAAACCTGGCAGTGACTTGTTGGGGGTTTCAGCAGCAAAGGCTAAAAGAGTGGCCCTGTAATGAGATCCTTGATTTCAACTATATATAAAAAAATACTGGCCATTCAGTCTCTATGCACCCACCACTTATCTAACCTTTAAGTTGATGCCAGGTTTGTGTGTTGCCGTGCCAGTCTGTGACTGATATGTCTGTGCCCTGTTGGCATACAGACCAATGGAGCACAATGGAGGCTATCAGTTCTTATTGGAAGGCAGGGTGGGGTTACCTGTCACTCTTATTTTGAAATATCCTGCTTAAATTGTTATACTAATCTCTCCCACACCTTATCCAGCCAGGGATTCCCAGCAGGAAACAAAACCTGAATAATTAAAGGGCCAGTACACTCCCTTGTGCAAGGGACATTAGTGCAATGAATAGGGTGTGTGGCGAACATACTTTTTGCCTATTGTTGTAATTATTTTTTGTTATTTCTTGAGCTGAACACTGCAGGAAATTGAAGCTCCTCCATGTTTGGTCCTTGCGAGTTAAGGTGCCCATATACCTTCAGATCCGCTCGCTTGGCGATGTCGCCAATCGAGTGGATCTTCTCCCAAATGATCGAATTATCACGATAGGTATATCACGATAGGTCGGTTTGGGGGCCGCATCAACAAGTCGATGCGGTCCCTGATCCGGCTAGATTTTTTAACCTGCCCGATCGATATCTGCCTGATTTCAGGCCAGATATCGGTCGGGCAGGCTGGTTGTTAATGGCCCTACATGGGCCGATAAGCTGCTGAATCGGTCTAAGGGACCCATGTCGGCAGCTACAATCGGCCCGTGTATGGGGACCTTTAGATTGGATTACCAGTATACAACCCCCCTTCCTTTCCCCATTATGTAGGAGGAGCGTCTGTGCCCTGGGAATCCCATTATCTACCTGATAAGGACTAAACATGGAGGAGCTTCAGTTTCCCTGCTTAGCTCTAGAATGGCCTTCTGCCCTTGGTATGAATGGAATCTCTCACTGCTTGTGATAGGGGTTTCATTGGCCTGAAATTGCACATGTTTTTATGGTAAAAACCACTGTCCCAAATGTCGTCATACATAGTAACTTAGGTTGAAAAAAGACACACGTCCATCATGTTCAACCATAATGCCTATATATAACCTGCCTAACTACAAGTTGATCCAGAGGAAGGCAAAAAACCCCATCTGAAGCCTCTCTAATTTGCCACAGAGGGGAAAAAATTCCTTCCTGACTCCAAGATGGCAATCGGACCAGTCCCTGGATCAGAGGCTGGTCCCTGTATTCCCTTCACACAGTTTACATTCGTACAAAGCAATGTGGTTGACTGATTTATTGGGATCGTTCAACATTTCTCAAACTGCTGTCTCAGGTCTTTATTAAGGATAAGTAGATTAAATGTAATTGTGATTGCAGTTAATTACCTCGGATGCAATAGAGTGTAGGAGTTACAACACTCTATTGTTGCTAAATAATTGCACATTAAACTAACAATTATGGAATTAGGATGCAAAACATGCTTTGTGTGGCTTTTCCTCCTAAAACACGGCTACTCCCATGTCTGGCCTCTGGTTTGTACACACGTTGCTTCTGGGGAAGTCCAAGCAAGCGTTACGCCATGTTTTCCCTTATGGGGTGGCCACTAAGTGGCACTTTTCACTATTGTTTGTGGTTACCTCATTAGAGCAATCATGGCTGCTCTCACTGATTGTGTAGAGCAGGGACGCCCAACCTCTTTTACTTATGAGCCATACCGAGATGTACAGTAAAGTGTGAGCCGCACAAGCATGATAAGGAGTACGTTGGGGGTGCCAAATAAGGGCTTTGATTGGCTACTTACTTTGAGGCCACTGGGAGCAACATCAATGGGGTTGGTGAGCATTATGTTGCACATGAGCCATTGGTTGGGGATCACTGATGTAGAGTAAAGGTCCCCATACACGGGGCGATTCTAGCTGCCGATATCAGTGCCTTAGAACGATTCGACAGCTAATCAGCCGACGGGCCTGCCCGACCGATATCTGGCCTGAAATCGGGCAGATAACGGTCGGGCAGGTTAAAAAATCTAGTCGGATCGGGGACCACATCGGCTCATTGATGCGGTCCCCGGACAGGCTTTACCTATACCCGTCATTATAATTTGATTGTTTGGCCCCAAGGCCAAACGATCGAATTACCCTGGATTCTCCAGATATCGCCCACCCGTAGGTGGGGGATATCGGGAGAAGATCCGCTCGCTTGGCGACATCACCAAGCGAGCGGATCTGAAGGTGTATGGCCACCTTAATGGTCACACACAGGGATATCCCAGAACCAGTCTGGAACACTCTATGACATTATAAAAGGAATGTGACTTCATCACAGTCACCTGAAATACATGTTACAAGTCACCTGGAATGGTCCTGTGATTGGATTTAGATTTATGGACCATCATGTTGGGCTTTGGTTAACCTCTCTCTCTCTCTCAGATGGCATCAGCCAATGACACTCGCCAGCCCCAGAAAGATGCCGCTGACCAGAGTTTCGATTACATGTTCAAACTCCTGATCATCGGCAACAGCAGCGTGGGAAAGACCTCCTTCCTGTTTCGCTACGCAGACGACTCCTTTACCTCCGCCTTCGTCAGTACGGTGGGGATCGACTTCAAGGTCAAGACGGTGTACAGGAACGAGAAGAGGGTCAAGCTGCAAATCTGGGTGAGACAGCCTCACGTTCTCTGTGATTACAGATTAAAGGCGGCCATACACAGGCCGATTCTAGCTGCTGATATGGGTCCCTTAGACAGATTCAGCAGCTAATCGGCCCGTGTAGGGGCACTACCGACGGGCCTGCCCGACCGATATCTTGCCTGAAATCATCCAGATCTCGATCGGGCAGGTTAGAAAATCTAGTCGGATCGGGGACCGCAGCGGCTCATTGATGTGGTCCCCAGACCGACTTTTGCTATGCCCGTCATTATAATTCGATCGTTTGGCCCCAGGGCCAAAACGGATTGGGGACCACATCGGCTCGTTGATGCGGTCCCTGGACCGACTTTGCCTATACCCGTCGTTATAATTAGATCGAATTAGCCTGGATCCTCCCAATATCGCCCACCCATAGGTGGGGATATCGGGAGAAGATCCGCTCGCTTGGCGACATCACCAAGCGAGTGGATCTGCCCGTGTATAGGGACCTTTAAAGCGACGTGGTCGTCCATCTTGGGCCCAGTTATGACGCTTTATGAAGCTTAATGCAACCCCTTCTTAGCCTATTCCATCTTGTGTTATGTCAGCCTCGACCAGTTCATATGTCTAAAATATCCAAAGCTTCTCCCCCTTAAGAAAGTTGTCAGAATTAAAACCCTCCCCCCATTTAGCCCAGTAGTATGGCCGGTCTGACTGACCAAGATCTTGGTTTCCACCAATCTTGCTGGTTTGTGCACCGATACTTCCCTGTAAATCATTCAAATGGTGTCTGTTTAGTGGGTTGAATGGACAGTCATTGTCTAATGCATTCATATGATGTCTTACAGGACACAGCTGGCCAAGAGAGGTACCGCACAATCACAACAGCATATTACCGGGGTGCCATGGGCTTCCTGCTCATGTATGACATCTCCAACTTGGAGTCCTTCAATGCTGTGCAGGACTGGTAAGTAGGAAAAGCATCATTTTGTGAGCATGGTGGCAGAAACAGTAGGTAGATGTAGGCTTAGCAGCTGGTTGGTCAGTGGATGTGTTGTGTGTGAGGCAAGGAATGTTTCCGATTGGCCTGGGATCTTGGGAAGATGTACAAATCATCTAGGTATCTATGGGGCAGGTATAAAAATCCCATTGGGTGAGAAGACCATCAAGATCCATCTGCCCAATTTGGTTGTATGGGGATATAGGCTGTGTATGGAAAGCTTTCTTGATGAGTAGGGTTGTAATATCTGTTTTTTTTTCTCTTAGGGCCACCCAAATTAAGACTTATTCCTGGGACAACGCACAGGTTCTGTTAGTAGGCAACAAATGTGACCTGGAAGACGATCGGGTGATCCCTGCTGAGGATGGGCGGAAACTGGCAGAGGAACTAGGTAGGAATGTTTTGGAAGCATCGCCCCTGGGTTCTAGGGTTCTGCTGAGGAATGGTGCAGGCAAACAAAACATGTGTAGCAAGGAACTGAAGCTTTTCCAACTGCCCAACAATAGATAGACCACTACAGATGGGCTGAACCTCAATGGCATCAAGGGAAATGAGGTGTTACTGGTATTAGGGGTGACAATGACCAAACCTAATCCTGTCGTTAATGTATATTGAGCATTCATTTCCCATAATGTGAGCCATTTTGTCATGATCTTGACGATGGCACAGTAATATAGGGTATATATACGTCAGAGAGTGGTGGGACATATAAGGCCTTACATTACCAAGCTAACCCTTTCCTTCTTTATTCTCAGGATTTGAGTTTTTCGAAGCCAGCGCCAAAGACAACATCAACGTGAAGCAAGTATTTGAACGCCTGGTGGACATCATCTGCGAGAAGATGAACGAGAGCCTGGAGAACGGGCCTGTCCCGAGCGGCACTGCCCAGCTCAGCGAGTCTGCCCCCAAGGAACACAGCAACTGCTCCTGTTAAAACGCCAACGTCAAATAACCCACCCGATTCTAAGAGACTGCTCCCGTTAGATGGCCGCCAGTGAACTGCTGCTGACGGAGCCACCCGCGACCTCCGTAACCAATCAGGGGCAGGGTGACCGCTCTTGTAGGACTGACAGCTGAGCACAACTGCTCCTACCAAAGCCATCCATAGATATAGCAAGATTTCCTTTATGTAGGCCCTACCTATACTGGCACTAGGCTGCAGGGACACTGCCAAACACATTGAGAAATGAAGAGGAAGCGACAAGTCCAGTTTTATGGAGACCAAACCCCCATCCCCAATAAGCATTTAGGTGAGACCTTGGATGCCCCGGAAAGGAGAAACGTTACAGACTCCATCCAACAGGGACGATCTCTATGTGGGTAACCCTTTCTCTGCCACAACCCAGCTCTCTGCATGACACGGCAACACTCCTATACTGGCAGCGTTGGGGTTGGGGGGCCAGGGGAGTCTGTTCTATACACTAAGTGCCAAAGAGGAACCCACCGTGACCTTAAATTCTTCATTCGTAGATGTAACACGTTACAGACGCTCTGCATGTATTTCAGTCACTCCATGTGAAGGGGTTTTACAGAAATGACTGGGGTCGTTATCATCGTGGCAAGGGGCGAAGCGATGGGCCCCCCTGAATGTCATGCAGTTGTCTATAGTCCCTGTGTAACTTACTGTCCGGTCTAAAAAAACACTTGAAATGTTTACATTTTTTTAAATAAAAGGAATTTTCCTTTTATTATATCTACTCACTGTGTCTGTGTAGTCTGAACAGGGGAAAATAGGGGTCCCGATGGGAATTAGAAAAATGAATGAATGTGTAACTGAAAGCTGTACCCATTTGGTAACTTATAAGCAGTAACTCCGCCCCTGAGTGCCTTATTGTCCCTGTAACTCCTTATTCCAGTAACCCCGCCCCTGAGTGCCTTATTGTCCCTGTAACTCCTTATTCCAGTAACCCCGCCCCTGAGCGCCTTATTGTCCCTGTAACTCCTTATTCCAGTAACCCCGCCCCTGAGCGCCTTATTGTCCCTGTAACTCCTTATTCCAGTAACCCCGCCCCTGAGTGCCTTATTGTCCCTGTAACTCCTTATTCCAGTAACCCCGCCCCTGAGCGCCTTATTGCCCCTGTAACTCCTTATTCCAGTAACCCCGCCCCTGAGCGCCTTATTGCCCCTGTAACTCCTTATTCCAGTAACCCCGCCCCTGAGCGCCTTATTGTCCCTGTAACTCCTTATTCCAGTAACCCCGCCCCTGAGCGCCTTATTGTCCCTGTAACTCCTTATTCCAGTAACCCCGCCCCTGAGCGCCTTATTGTCCCTGTAACTCCTTATTCCAGTAACCCCGCCCCTGAGCGCCTTATTGCCCCTGTAACTCCTTATTCAAGTAACCCCGCCCCTGAGTGCCTTATTGCCCCTGTAACTCCTTATTCCAGTAACCCCGCCCCTGAGTGCCTTATTGTCCCTGTAACTCCTTATTCCAGTAACCCCGCCCCTGAGCGCCTTATTGCCCCTGTAACTCCTTATTCCAGTAACCCCGCCCCTGAGCGCCTTATTGTCCCTGTAACTCCTTATTCCAGTAACCCCGCCCCTGAGCGCCTTATTGTCCCTGTAACTCCTTATTCCAGTAACCCCGCCCCTGAGCGCCTTATTGTCCCTGTAACTCCTTATTCCAGTAACCCCGCCCCTGAGCGCCTTATTGCCCCTGTAACTCCTTATTCAAGTAACCCCGCCCCTGAGTGCCTTATTGCCCCTGTAACTCCTTATTCCAGTAACCCCGCCCCTGAGTGCCTTATTGTCCCTGTAACTCCTTATTCCAGTAACCCCGCCCCTGAGTGCCTTATTGTCCCTGTAACTCCTTATTCCAGTAACCCCGCCTCTGAGCGCCTTATTGTCCCTGTAACTCCTTATTCCAGTAACCCCGCCCCTGAGCGCCTTATTGTCCCTGTAACTCCTTATTCCAGTAACCCCGCCCCTGAGTGCCTTATTGTCCCTGTAACTCCTTATTCCAGTAACCCCGCCCCTGAGCGCCTTATTGTCCCTGTAACTCCTTATTCCAGTAACCCCGCCCCTGAGTGCCTTATTGCCCCTGTAACTCCTTATTCCAGTAACCCCGCCCCTGAGTGCCTTATTGTCCCTGTAACTCCTTATTCCAGTAACCCCGCCCCTGAGTGCCTTATTGCCCCTGTAACTCCTTATTCCAGTAACCCCGCCCCTGAGTGCCTTATTGCCCCTGTAACTCCTTATTCCAGTAACCCCGCCCCTGAGTGCCTTATTGTCCCTGTAACCAAAGGTTGAATGCAAATCATTTTTGTGTTCTTTTGCACTCACTTGTATATAACTGTATCTAGTTGCACAGTATACATTGGTCATGTCACCATAATCAGCCCGACAGAAAGTCCTACTTGGTCCCATGGAAGCTCACATCCCCTGGATGCTGAGTATTAATAGTGAATTAGTGGGCTAATAGCGCGGAGCTGCAGCTGGCAGTCGTATCAACGTTGGGCTTTCCTATTGGTGCCTGAGGTCGCACAAACCCTGAGCTGGCAGATGTAGCCTTGAGCCTCCGCAGCTGCACTTGTTGTGTATTCACAGGTCAGTGTCCCTGCTCTTTATGTCTCTCTCAGCCCCTACACACGTGTTGTTTGCAGACCTCTTGGCTTTACACTGTTTGTTTCATCTAAATAAACCATTCTCATAATAATATACTTTTTTACCAGTATGTGCCATTGGGTAATCCTAAATAGAAAACTGCCATTTTAAGTACTAAGGGCCGCCCCCTGGGATCATAGGATTCACAGTGCACACAAACAAGCCAAGGCACACATACATGCTAGGCCCCATCAGCCAATGAATGGACAGAGTTCTGCCTTTTGCTCCCACACTACTTCCTGTTACAGTTAGAGCTGCATCACTTCCTGTCAGCTGATCTCTGAGGGAGCACACAGCCCATCACAAAATGGCGGCTCAAGGGAAAGGATGTAAAAGGGCAATATTAACTGATATAAATATTCCAATTTGGTAGGATACATTAATAGGCCACTTAATATGATGTGATATCTGTTGGTTGAGTATTCGATCTCGGGGTTTAGTTTTCCTTTAAAACCACTGGCGCATACAGATGATGTCATTTGGGTGGCATGGAGAATCAATAGGGGACTGCTAGTAATCAGTAATTTTCATGGACTGGACATACATGCCCTTTATGGGCCACTTAACTGGTTCCACTACAATCAGGATCCTATTGGGCCGCCCTGGCTGCACAGCAGTTACTGGCGCTACCCCCCTGGCTGCACAGCAGTTACTGGCGCTACCCCCCTGGCTGCACAGCAGTTACTGGCGCTACCCCCCTGGCTGCACAGCAGTTACTGGCGCTACCCCCCTGGCTGCCACAGCAGTTACTGGCGCTACCCCCCTGGCTGCACAGCAGTTACTGGCGCTACCCCCCTGGCTGCACAGCAGTACTGGCGCTACCCCCCTGGCTGCACAGCAGTTACTGGCGCTACCCCCCTGCTGCACAGCAGTTACTGGGCGCTACCCCCCTGCTGCACAGCAGTTACTGGCGCTACCCCCTGCTGCACAGCAGTTACTGGCGCTACCCCCTGGCTGCACAGCAGTTACTGGCGCTACCCCCCTGGCTGCACAGCAGTTACTGGCGCTACCCCCCTGGCTGCACAGCAGTTACTTGCGCTACCCCCCTGGCTGCACAGCAGTTACTGGCGCTACCCCCCTGGCTGCACAGCAGTTACTGGCGCTACCCCCCTGGCTGCACAGCAGTTACTGGCGCTACCCCCCTGGCTGCACAGCAGTTACTGGCGCTACCCCCCTGGCTGCACAGCAGTTACTGGCGCTAACCCCCTGGCTGCACAGCAGTTACTGGCGCTACCCCCCTGGCTGCACAGCAGTTACTGGCGCTACCCCCCTGGCTGCACAGCAGTTACTGGCGCTACCCCCCTGGCTGCACAGCAGTTACTGGCGCTAACCCCCTGGCTGCACAGCAGTTACTGGCGCTACCCCCCTGGCTGCACAGCAGTTACTGGCGCTACCCCCCGGAGGCATTTCACTTCCTAACTACACACCTGTATATATTGGTTGGGGGTTACAGATAAATGGGCTGATTTACAAAGGAGCAGGCTAAGTGTGGCCTGTGTTGTGCTAGATTCAAAAGGGGCAGGTTGGTCTCCCCACCCCAACTTGCCTCTACCTTCTACCGTCTAAGGCTCAAGGTAGGTGCAACAGGTTGCGCAGCCCACATTCCACCAGGAAAAAAAAACAGATGGGCTCTGGCTCTCGTGTCCCCTGTAGCCTCTGCCTACCCAGGCTTGCACCCCCCCAGTAAATGCGGGCATTGGTGCTCCTCCCCTCTATCATGGCTGCAAGTGTGTACATAATGTGCGGGGGAGAGGGCTTAGTGTCAGTGTAGGACCTTGCGACTGGCCTCAGATGGCAGCCCCTGTGTACCCCTGGCACCCCAGTCCGACACTGTTCCCCTAACTCACACGTCATTGTGGGGTGCAAGGTAGGAGCAGCAGGACACAGGGCCCAGTCCTTAGGGCAGGGAGTAAGTACAGGGCCGCCCAGTTATTAAAGTGTCAGTGATAGGATCTGCTTGGTGGGACTAGGAATAACCCTGGGCTGCCTTTAGAAATTCAGAATCTCTGGTCCCTGAGGTCTTGGCTCTCACCCCATCAGCAGAACCTGCTGCCCCTGGGGGCAGAACCCCAGTGTTGGAATCATTTTTTTTTTTTGCCAGGTCCCCTTGTACTAGGGGTTATGGGAGATAGCTCTTAGTACTAGTTGATCCAGGGACTGGTCCGATTGCCATCTTGGAGTCAGGAAGGAATTTTTTCCCCTCTGCGGCAAATTAGAGAGGCTTCAGATGGGGTTTTTGCCTTCCTCTGGATCAACTAGCAGTTAGGCAGGTTATATATAGGCATTATGGTTGAACGTGATGGACACATGTCTTTTTTCAACCCAACTTACTATGTTACTATGTTACCCGCTCCCGCTGGTTACAGAGTAGTACTTCCCCCAAGAGAGTCACATCCCTCGTAGAAGATGGTAGGAATGACCGGTTTCAGGCAAATATTGAATGTTTTCTCTCCAACCCCCCCCCCCCCCTTGATAATTTCCTTCACGTCCCTCTGCCACGTCCCTTTGAGCAGTGACAATAGCAGCCCCGGCATTCCTTTTCCTTCCACCGCTTTTCTGGTTTTTCAGGAGTAACAGGTTTGGTGGCTCCTCTGTGGGAATTGCATGTTTCTCGCAGATTCTTACTACACGGAACCCTGGGGTTCAATGTTCCTGCAGCAAAGATGGGGTTAATAAAACAGAGGCAACTGCCCCCCCCAGGTCTCGCTCAAAATGGGGGCCCCACAGAGCAGCAGTTATAGTTAGGAATAGTGGGGGGGTAGTAGGTATACCACCATCCTACTCATAGGGGCAATGGGGTGATTGTAAGCCCTTTGTAGATTGTAAGCTCTTTTGGGCAGGGCCCTCTTCACCTCCTGTATCGGTTATTGATTGCTTTATATGTTACTCTGTATGTCCAATGTATGTAACCCACTTATTGTACAGCGCTGCGGGATATGTTGGCGCTTTATAAATAAATGTTAATAATAATAATACAAATAATTTTGGACTGCAAATCATACATAATACTTGAAATTTCCCATGTGACATTGAGTTCCTTTTTCTTTAATGCCAAGGAATTCCCTTGTGTTCCTCGCAGGTAAATACTATTCACATTCCGCCTGCCTTGATTGAGATCAGTTATTTACACTGTATATTTATATACAGGTCGTATAGAAAGAATGCAGATATACAATGGAGGAATAGAGGGTGGGGAACAGGTTTGGAACGACTGCAGGACATGCATTGCTGAAATACCTGTGGCCTGAGTGATCTCCGGTGAGGGGGCTGTTACATAGAAAGAAACCACGTTACCAAGGCTGCTGGGGGTGCTGGGAGTTGTATTTCATCAACAACTGGAATTACAGGTTGGACATTTCCGATTAAACTCCCTATTGCTAACCTTTTGCCCCAGCCTTGTGTGCTCTCTCAGTGATTTTATTTTTCATTATCCCTTACGTATTTTTATATGAAATCAGAGGCTTTTCCTTCCTTCTTTGCTGAAGACCCTAAGATACCCCCTTAGGGTGAAGACACACTGGGCTACTAGTAGCAGCTACTTTTTCATGGCTACTAAACTCCGGATAATACCTTGTCATAGGCAGTACTAAGAATTGCCTCTAGTAAAACACACATAGAGACAATTATCAGTAAATAATCAGCATTGTCTGTTTTAGTAGCCATGACAGGTAGCTGCTACTAGTAGCTCTGTGTGTCTTTACCCTTAGGGTAAGAACCCCCGGTACAGTTCAGTCGCCCTCCATAGATCTCTGCTATTGCTGGAAACTAACCGCTCCAAAATGGCTTCCCCCCGGCAACAATAGGAGCCACCAATGGAAAGCCCTTCACATCACTTTGTTTTTCAAGTTGCGCGAAGTTGCCTGCAGGAGGAAATATTGTGCGACTTTGGATTACCAAAGTCATGCAAAGGGCTTTCCACTGGTGACTCCTATTGTTGCCGGGGGAAGCCATTTTGGAGCGGTTAGTTGCCAGCGATAGCAGAGATATATTGCGGGCAACTGAACCACTCCGTGGGTTCTTACCCTAAGGGTGAAGACACATGGAGCTACTAGTAGCAGCTACTTGTCGTGATTTTATTTTCCTTATCCCTTACATAATTTCATATGAAATCAGAGGCAGAGATCTATTGCGGGCAACTGAACCACTCCGTGGGTTCTTACCCTAAAGGTGGCCATACACGGGTCCCTTAGACCAATTTGGCCGCTTATCAGCCCATGTAGGGGCACCTTTAGGGTAAGAACCCACAGAGCAGTTCAGTCGCCCCTGAAATCAGACAGATATCGATCGGGCAGGTTAAAAAATTTAGTCGGATCGGTGACCGCGTCGGCTCGTTGATGCGGCCCCTGAACTGACTGCGCCAATTACCACCGTGATAATTCGATCATTTCTCCCACCTGTAGGTGGGGATATCGGGAGAAGATCAGCTCGCTTAACGCGTATGGCCACCTTAAGGGTGAAGACACACGGAGCTACTAGTAGCAGCTACTTGTCGTGGCTACTAAAATAGACAATGCTGATCATTTACTGATAATTGTCTCTATGTGTGTTTTACCAGAGGCAATTCTTACTACTGCCTATGACAAGGTATTTTCTGGAGTTTAGTAGCCATGAAAAAGTAGCTGCTACTAGTAGCTCAGTGTGTCTTCACCCTAAGGGGGTATCTTACAGTAAGCCCCTCGTTTATCTCTGTCTCTGGCACCTACATTATCAACTGTTGCTAGCCTTTTGCCCCAGGCCAGAGCTGTTCTATAATAAACACTAGCTTCCCTAGGCCTATCTCACACACGTAGGGCGTGCTATACCCCTAGTCTCATTGGCTTTCACTGAGCAACTCTCCTTATCTTAGGGCACTATTCCCTTACTTATATGGGCTCCTTGGCACCACCACTGTCCGCCATAGAGTGAAGTCCAAAGTAACCAAATCCTGGGTTTCCCTCCACTTCATAGACTACAAAGTACCATTAGTTCCCCATAGCCAATAGGGATCCCCTCCCCTCCCATAGGGCATGGCTACACCATGTGATCATTGATAATACAGACAGGAGTAACCCTTTCTTATATTTATAAACCTGAATGATACAAATACATACAGAATCTACAGACTTATTAATTAAGATACATATAATTAGGTATAAACATCGATGAAACAAAAACATATTAACATGCAATTAGGCCTGATACATCTCCTCTTAAGCTGATTTTTTTATTTATAGTTGTTATTCTCCCCATCTGTCTGGATACTGTATAACCACAAGTCATCACCTCCTCTCTTTGTTGGCTGAGAACTCACGCTCTCTGGCAAAGCAAACAGTGATTCAGCCGCATGACTTGGGATTTCCATATTGATTGGACTCTCTGTAAATACGGGATGCCCCGGTGCCAGCTGGGATGCGTGAATATTAAACACCCAGATGGGTGGGCTGGGACTGGGATATGCAGTGGCTTCACCTAATGGGGTTCAACGCATCTCCCATGGTGGGTCCCACTGAGAAATAAAAGCACCATCGGACGTCTATGGCTATAACCAATAAACTGATCAGGTATCTAACTCAGTTCCACAAAACTATAACATGGGGCTTTCCAAACAGGTCTGGTCTGGGATTCTAAATAGCATTTCAAGTACACAGAGGCCCAAACAGCCCCCCATAGGCCCAATAAATAGTGAGTGTCTATGGCACCTTACAGCAGCCTCTCTGGCATTTGCCTGAACCCACAGATTGCCAGTCTGGACCTGAATCCAAACTGGCCTATTTTGACCAACTGGCCTATTTCGACCTCAGCAGCCATGTAGGGCACCTGGTGTAGCTTTATAAGAAGCCAAGTGGTTGTAGATGGAGATTCAGCTAACCTCAGTTGGGGCACCTTCATGCTTGCTTTCATGGAACCCACCCTAAGGAGGCAGCTGGCAAACATCCTTCTGAGGGATACAATCCCACCATGTTACTGGGCACCAAGACAAGACTAACTCTCTAACTGCCCAGCTGTCTTCTATAGAGTCCAGTATCCCCCAGGCTGCAGGCAGCCTTCTAACCAACTGCTTTGCCCTATGGGTGGGTGAGATTTTCTGATGACCATGGTAGGGGTGCCCGGAGCAGTCATAGAAACTATATGGAAACAGTTAAACTGTTATGGGGTTTACTAATAAAAGCTTCTAAGCACCAGGACCAGCAAACTGTAGCAATCAGTCAGCAGACAGCATTTAGTAGTCACCAGTGTGAAAGCAAACACATGATTGGTTGCCATGGGCTACAAGACCTTGTGACTATTAACCCTCTAGTATAACGGGATACTGATTCTTCAGGTTGTTATTTGGCTGAAGGGCCTGTTTGCTGCTTTCTATTTGTTGAGTGCAAGGGCAATGGAAAATGCAGTTATGCTGGGTATTTGGTAGCTTTGTGGATCGGAAACCAAACCCCTGCAATTGCCTTACTATTAACTTATTGGTATATTCCAGGGTCGGGGGACTGCCTCATTTTCAAATGACAATCACCTGACCTGTGAATACACCGTGAGGTTCCATGCTATTGGCATTGACGTGATGAGAGAATTATCAATAATATAGTGAATAAAGTGCCCCCTATTGTAACATATAGGGATATTATAAGTCCCGAGGAGTTCCTTATAATATATAGTGAATAAAGTACCCCCTATTGTAACATATAGGGATATTATAAGTCCCCGAGGAGTTCCTTATAATATATAGTGAATAAAGTACCCCCTATTGTAACATATAGGGATATTATAAGTCCCCGAGGAGTTCCTTATAATATAAAGTGAATAAAGTACCCCCTATTGTAACATATAGGGATATTATAAGTCCCCGAGGAGTTCCTTATAATATATAGTGAATAAAGTACCCCCTATTGTAACATATAGGGATATTATAAGTCCCCGAGGGGTTCCTTATAATATATAGTGAATAAAGTACCCCCTATTGTAACATATAGGGATATTATAAGCCCCCGAGGGGTTCCTTATAATATATAGTGAATAAAGTACCCCCTATTGTAACATATAGGGATATTATAAGCCCCCGAGGGGTTCCTTATAATATATAGTGAATAAAGTACCCCCTATTGTAACATATAGGGATATTATAAGCCCCCGAGGGGTTCCTTATAATATATAGTGAATAAAGTACCCCCTATTGTAACATATAGGGATATTATAAGCCCCCGAGGGGTTCCTTATAATATATAGTGAATAAAGTGCCCCCTATTGTAACATATAGGGATATTATAAGTCCCCGAGGGGTTCCTTATAATATAAAGTGAATAAAGTGCCCCCTATTGTAACATATAGGGATATTATAAGTCCCCGAGGAGTTCCTTATAATATATAGTGAATAAAGTACCCCCTATTGTAACATATAGGGATATTATAAGCCCCCGAGGAGTTCCTTATAATATATAGTGAATAAAGTGCCCCCTATTGTAACATATAGGGATATTATAAGTCCCCGAGGGGTTCCTTATAATATAAAGTGAATAAAGTACCCCCTATTGTAACATATAGGGATATTACAAGTCACAGAGGAGTTTCTTATAATATATAGTGAATAAAGTGCCCCCTATTGTAACATATAGGGATATTATAAGTCCCCGAGGGGTTCCTTATAATATATAGTGAATAAAGTGCCCCCTATTGTAACATATAGGGATATTATAAGCCCCCGATGAGTTCCGTATAATATATAGTGAATAAAGTACCCCCTATTGTAACATATAGGGATATTCTAAGTCCCCGAGGAGTTCCTTATAATATATAGTGAATAAAGTACCCCCTATTGTAACATATAGGGATATTACAAGTCACAGAGGAGTTTCTTATAATATATAGTGAATAAAGTGCCCCCTATTGTAACATATAGGGATATTATAAGCCCCCGAGGAGTTCCTTATAATATATAGTGAATAAAGTGCCCCCTATTGTAACATATAGGGATATTGTAAGTCCCCGAGGAGTTCCTTATAATATATAGTGAATAAAGTGCCCCCTATTGTAACATATAGGGATATTGTAAGTCCCCGAGGAGTTCCTTATAATATATAGTGAATAAAGTACCCCCTATTGTAACATATAGGGATATTATAAGTCCCCGAGGAGTTCCTTATAATATATAGTGAATAAAGTACCCCCTATTGTAACATATAGGGATATTATAAGTCCCCGAGGGGTTCCTTATAATATATAGTGAATAAAGTGCCCCCTATTGTAACATATAGGGATATTGTAAGTCCCCGAGGAGTTCCTTATAATATATAGTGAATAAAGTACCCCCTATTGTAACATATAGGGATATTATAAGTCCCCGAGGGGTTCCTTATAATATATAGTGAATAAAGTGCCCCCTATTGTAACATATAGGGATATTATAAGCCCCCGAGGAGTCCCATAGTGAAATGAACAAACTGTATATTATAAGGGGGTATAATAAACTGTTATAGGACTGGCTCTTTACCCCACCGATAAACTTTATTTCACGGAAATACTAGAACCGACTGAATAACATCAGCAGCACTTAGGTCACATGACAGGCAGCAGGAAGTAAGCTACTGGCGGTAAGCAGAAAGCAGGAAGTACCGCTGTGTGACGTAACGCTGCCTTATTTACCTTCAGCCGCAAATGTATAAAAATAAACAGAATATTCTTTTTCCTTGTGATTGTGATAATGTTGTGATTCCTTGTGCGGATTGTTGTCCTCGTATGAAAAGAGGAGAGAACGACTTCCATTTGCCAAAGGCCGAGCTTGGGAATAAGGAGAGCCTCCCACGCCCATTAGAGTGACACGGGCCGGCCCTGGATTTTCCAGGAAGTAGGAGAGAGACCTTTGTTGTGCTGCTGTGAGGCAGGGGAAGGTAAACACTACTGCTGTGTACTCTCGCTCACCTCCTATTCCCATCACCCAGCAACATCAATCTCCTCGCCAGCCCGGCTAACCCTTTCCCTGCCACATTGCCCTATTGCCCTTAGATACCATTAGTTACTATTAGTCCTGCCAAGGGAGTCAGGCGCATATAAACTCCCCCGCCTGCATGGCTCACTGGGCATCATTCACACAATAGCAACTGCACTTGCATCCGAGGGCTCTGTAATGGGCCCCCCATTGTAATACAGGCTGCGGACTGTACTGGTTTCTGTGCAGCCAAAAAGTCTGCCCACTTTTTAAACCCCCCCATGATAGGCACCTGTCTAGTTTTGACCTGGACAGCCCAGTTTTTGGAAGGGCTCACTGAGATTGACACAGCGATCGTCTAATTGCTGATCCCCACATCATGGCCCCGCCCCCATGATGTTGCTGGACAGCCCAGTTTTTGAAAGGACTCACTGAGATTGACGCGGCGATCGTCTAATCACTGATCTCTACATCATGGCCCCGCCCCCATGATGTTGCTGGACAGCCCAGTTTTTGGAAGGGCTCACTGAGATTGACGCGGCGATCGTCTAATCACTGATCTCTACATCATGGCCCCGCCCCCATGATGTTGCTGGACAGCCCAGTTTTTGGAAGGGCTCACTGAGATTGACGCGGCGATCGTCTAATCGCTGATCTCCACATCATGGCCCCGCCCCCATGATGTTGCTGGACAGCCCAGTTTTTGGAAGGGCTCAGTGAGATTGACGCGGCGATCGTCTAATCGCTGATCTCCACATCATGGCCCCGCCCCCATGATGTTGCTGGACAGCCCAGTTTTTGGAAGGACTCACTGAGATTGACGCGGCGATCGCCTAATTGCTGATCCCCACATCATGGCCCCGCCCCCATGATGTTGCTGGACAGCCCAGTTTTTGGAAGGACTCACTGAGATTGACGCGGCGATCGCCTAATTGCTGATCCCCACATCATGGCCCCGCCCCCATGATGTTGCTGGACAGCCCAGTTTTTGGAAGGGCTCACTGAGATTGACGCGCCGATCGTCTAATCGCTGATCTCTACATCATGGCCCCGCCCCCATGATGTTGCTGGACAGCCCAGTTTTTGGAAGGACTCACTGAGATTGACGCGGCGATCGTCTAATCACGAATACGTCGATCGCGGTCTGCCAGTTGATCCCCCGTGGATTTCTGGTGGACCGCGATGAAGCTGGGGATGCGGAAGTGCTGCATGATGCGTATGTACACAATGCAGCGTACGTATGCATTCACGACGCACTTCTGCATTCCCCAGTCATCGGTCGATCGCCGACGAGAAAGGTCTGGCCACCCCTGGTCTAATCACTGATTTCCACGTCACAGCCCCGCCCCCCGTGATGTTGCTGTCTGCCTCTTCTCCACCCTGTGATGTCACCGCCCACTCCTGTGACATCACCACTTGCCCCCTGCCCGGGGAAAAAGCCTGCAGAGGTGGCAAATCTAAGCCCACTATATTTCCTATTAGTATGTCCCTTTCTGAGAACTTTTGTGCTGGCCCGGCAGGTTTATTCCCTCCCCTCTGTGGCGTAACTAGATGTTACTGGGCCCCACAGCAAATTCAATTTAGGGCCCCAAAACATTGGCAAGTTGACATATTTTATTAATATATAGTGAAATGGCTCACTATTTAGGGCTTCACTGGGCCCCCCACACTCCTGGCCCCGCTATAACCACATGGTCTGCTTCCTCTGTAGTTCTACTGTATTTACACTATAACTGCTCCCATAGAATAGTAATAGGTATGGGATCCGTTATCCGGAAACCCGTTATCCAGAAAGCTCCGAATTACGGAAAGCTTGTCTCCCATAGACTCCATTTTAATTTAATAATTCAGATTTTTTAAATCAATTTCCTTTTTCTCTGTAATAATAAAACAGTACCTGTACTTGATCCCAACTAAGATATAATTACCCCTTATTGGGGCAGAACAGCCCTATTGGGTTTATTTCATGGTTAAATGATTCCCTTTTCTCTGTAATAATAAAACAGTATCTGTACTTGATCCCAACTAAGATATAATTACCCCTTATTGGGGGCAGAACAGCCCTATTGGGTTTATTTAATGGTTAAATGATTCCCTTTTCTCTGTAATAATAAAACAGTACCTGTACTTGATCCCAACTAAGATATAATTACCCCTTATTGGGGCAGAACAGCCCTATTGGGTTTATTTCATGGTTAAATGATTCCCTTTTCTCTGTAATAATAAAACAGTACCTGTACTTGATCCCAACTAAGATATAATTACCCCTTATTGGGGCAGAACAGCCCTATTGGGTTTATTTCATGGTTAAATGATTCCCTTTTCTCTGTAATAATAAAACAGTACCTGTACTTGATCCCAACTAAGATATAATTACCCCTTATTGGGGGCAGAACAGCCCTATTGGGTTTATTTAATGGTTAAATGATTCCCTTTTCTCTGTAATAATAAAACAGTACCTGTACTTGATCCCAACTAAGATATAATTACCCCTTATTGGGGGCAGAACAGCCCTATTGGGTTTATTTAATGGTTAAATGATTCCCCTTTTCTCTGTAATAATAAAACAGTACCTGTACTTGATCCCAACTAAGATATAATTACCCTGGGTTTATTAGTATTTTACTGCTTTTTTAGCAGACTTAAGGTATGGAGATCCAAAATGCGGAAAGACCCCTTATCAGGAATACCCTTGGTCCCCGAGCATTCTGGATAAAGGGTCCCATACCTGTATACTGTATGTAGGGGATCAGAAAACTCTTCCTCTTCCCCCTGTTCTGCCTGTGACATCATCCAGCCCGGTTACAGGCAGTGGGATGATCCAATTGGCTGGGAGACTAGAGAAAGGCCCGATGCCTGCTGGGAGCTGTGGAAAAGCCTAGAGCTGCTGTAATATAAAAAGAACTGTCTTGGGGCCCTAGTGAGTGATCCACCAGAGGGAAGATATTGAGGACAGCTCATACGCCTGCTGTGTGGGATCTACTGCATTATCCAATGAACAGGTACTTTGGGATGGTGGCACTTGAAAGATTGTGCTAGTGAGTCAGAGAGACCCCCACGTGTCCTCGTGCAGGATTTCTATTTATGTTAAACAGTTTGTCTTTGTATCAAGTTCATGTTTGTTGCTGCAAAGCTTTGTGTGTTTTATTTCCCTAGTCAAATCCCCCTGAGGTCAGGGTTGCCAGATTTATTTTTCCAAACCAGCCAAAGTCAGTACTAAAACCAGCCCAAAACTAGCCAAAAGCCACTTCTAAAGTAGCCCAAAAATAGCCCAATATGTGCAATGAAAAAAATTCTAAAAAAATAAAAGTATATATAGGAAAATATGCCTTTTTAAAGCCTATAGTCACTACCCAAGCCCAGTGCCCCCTCTCCAGTTACTGGGAAGGCTGATAATTCCCTCTGTGCCCAGTCCGGCTGGGAAGTCACTCCAGAAATGGATTCAGAATGTTGCATTAACCCCAGACATGATATACATATGGGTGCGTTGAACTGCAACTCTCAGCAGCCCCAAGAGATCCTGAGAATTATAGCTTAAGGATCAACTGCGGTTGAAAGTAGAAAATAACAGTACAATCACATACCCTATAGAGCAGGGTGTAGAACTGCCCCACATCCCAGTAGAAAGTAACAGTACAATCACATACCCTATAGAGCAGGGGGTAGAACTGCCCCACATCCCAGTAGAAAGTAACAGTACAATCACATACCCTATAGAGCAGGGGGTAGAACTGCCCCACATCCCAGTAGAAAGTAACAGTACAATCACATACCCTATAGAGCAGGGGGTAGAACTGCCCCACATCCCAGTAGAAAGTAACAGTACAATCACATACCCTATAGAGCAGGGGGTAGAACTGCCCCACATCCCAGTAGAAAGTAACGGTACAATCACATACCCTATAGAGTAGGGGGTAGAACTGCCCCACATCCCAGTAGAAAGTAACAGTACAATCACATACCCTATAGAGTAGGGAGCAGGGGGTAGAACTGCCCCACATCCCAGTAGAAAGTAACAGTACAATCACATACCCTATAGAGCAGGGGGTAGAACTGCCCCACATCCCAGTAGAAAGTAACAGTACAATCACATACCCTATAGAGCAGGGGGTAGAACTGCCCCACATCCCAGTAGAAAGTAACAGTACAATCACATACCCTATAGAGCAGGGGGTAGAACTGCCCCACATCCCAGTAGAAAGTAACAGTACAATCACATACCCTATAGAGCAGGGGGTAGAACTGCCCCACATCCCAGTAGAAGTAACGGTACAATCACATACCCTATAGAGCAGGGGGTAGAACTGCCCCACATCCCAGTAGAAAGTAACAGTACAATCACATACCCTATAGAGCAGGGGTAGAACTGCCCCACATCCCAGTAGAAAGTAACAGTACAATCACATACCCTATAGAGCAGGGGGTAGAACTGCCCCACATCCCAGTAGAAAGTAACAGTACAATCACATACCCTATAGAGCAGGGAGCAGGGGGTAGAACTGCCCCCACATCCCAGTAGAAAGTAACAGTACAATCACATACCCTATAGAGCAGGGGGTAGAACTGCCCCACATCCCAGTAGAAAGTAACAGTACAATCACATACCCTATAGAGCAGGGGGTAGAACTGCCCCACATCCCAGTAGAAAGTAACAGTACAGTCACATACCCTATAGAGCAGGGAGCAGGGGGTAGAACTGCCCCACATCCCAGTAGAAAGTAACAGTACAATCACATACCCTATAGAGCAGGGGGTAGAACTGCCCCACATCCCAGTAGAAAGTAACAGTACAATCACATACCCTATAGAGCAGGGGGTAGAACTGCCCCACATCCCAGTAGAAAGTAACAGTACAATCACATACCCTATAGAGCAGGGAGCAGGGGGTAGAACTGCCCCACATCCCAGTAGAAAGTAATAGTACAATCACATACCCTATAGAGCAGGGGGTAGAACTGCCCCACATCCCAGTAGAAAGTAACAGTACAATCACATACCCTATAGAGCAGGGGGTAGAACTGCCCCACATCCCAGTAGAAAGTAACAGTACAATCACATACCCTATAGAGCAGGGAGCAGGGGGTAGAACTGCCCCACATCCCAGTAGAAAGTAACAGTACAATCACATACCCTATAGAGCAGGGAGCAGGGGGTAGAACTGCCCCACATCCCAGTAGAAAGTAACGGTACAATCACATACCCTATAGAGCAGGGAGCAGGGGGTAGAACTGCTCCACATCCCAGTAGAAAGTAACAGTACAATCACATACCCTATACAGCAGGGGGTAGAACTGCCCCACATCCCAGTAGAAAGTAACAGTACAATCACATACCCTATAGAGCAGGGGTAGAACTGCCCCACATCCCAGTAGAAAGTAACAGTACAATCACATACCCTATAGAGCAGGGGGTAGAACTGCCCCACATCCCAGTAGAAAGTAACAGTACAATCACATACCCTATAGAGCAGGGGGTAGAACTGCCCCACATCCCAGTAGAAAGTAACAGTACAATCACATACCCTATAGAGCAGGGAGCAGGGGGTAGAACTGCCCCACATCCCAGTAGAAAGTAACAGTACAATCACATACCCTATAGAGCAGGGGGTAGAACTGCCCCACATCCCAGTAGAAAGTAACAGTACAATCACATACCCTATAGAGCAGGGGGTAGAACTGCCCCACATCCCAGTAGAAAGTAACAGTACAATCACATACCCTATAGAGCAGGGAGCAGGGGGTAGAACTGCCCCACATCCCAGTAGAAAGTAACAGTACAATCACATACCCTATAGAGCAGGGGGTAGAACTGCCCCACATCCCAGTAGAAAGTAACAGTACAATCACATACCCTATAGAGCAGGGGGTAGAACTGCCCCACATCCCAGTAGAAAGTAACAGTACAATCACATACCCTATAGAGCAGGGAGCAGGGGGTAGAACTGCCCCACATCCCAGTAGAAAGTAACAGTACAATCACATACCCTATAGAGCAGGGAGCAGGGGGTAGAACTGCCCCACATCCCAGTAGAAAGTAACAGTACAATCACATACCCTATAGAGCAGGGGGTAGAACTGCCCCACATCCCAGTAGAAAGTAACAGTACAGTCACATACCCTATAGAGCAGGGGGTAGAACTGCCCCACATCCCAGTAGAAAGTAACGGTACAATCACATACCCTATAGAGCAGGGAGCAGGGGGTAGAACAGACAGATTGAGCCTGAAAGAGCAAAAAGGAATACAAAATGGAGGCTCTGTCTATATTCTCCAATTGCATGCTGGGTATTGTAGTTTTATATTAACCCTAGCTGTAGGCTAATTGTTAGATACAAACTACATTACCCAGCATGCAGTGGAACAGGCATACTAGGGGGAAAAAACTTTGGCTAGTTTCCAAACTACAAACCCACCAAGGCTCCAAAAAATAGGCCAAAACTGTACCTTGGCGGGTTTGTACTTTGGAAACCCACCAGGGCACTAGATTAGTCATACCCCCCAACTGTCCTGCTTTTCACAGCGCGTCCCGCTGTCCCGGATTGTTCAATGAATGTCCCCCATTATGGAAATGCAGCACATTCATTAAACTATCCAGGCCAGCGGGACACGCTGGCTGCAGCCGAGCGCTCCGGCCCCGGCTCTGTCTAGTCCTCCGGCTCCTGCTTCTTATTGTGCTCCTCGTACGGCGGCGACAGGCCCTTTTATAAGGTTGCGCCCGTGCGTACGTGTGACTGTCGCCGCCGTAGGAGGAGCCGCATAAGGAGCAGGAGCCACAAGGAGCAGCAGCGTCTATGGGGGACACTGTGTATGGGGGGCATTTACTATTGGAGGTACTCTCTATGGGGCAATTGGGGGCTACTGTGTATAGGGGCACTGTGTATGATGGGGGGCACTGTGTATGGGGGGAATTTACTATTGGAGGTACTCTCTATGGGGCAATTGGGGGCTACTGTGTATGGGGGGGCACTGTGTATGGGGGGCACTGTGTATGGGGGGCATTTACTATTGGAGGTACTCTCTATGGGGCAATTGGGGGCACTGTGTATGGGGGCACTGTGTATGGGGGGCTACTATGTAAGAGGGACACTGTGTAAGGAGGGCTACTGTGTATGGGGGGCACTGTGTATGGGGCAATTGGGGGCACTTTCTATGGGGGCATTGTGTATGGAGGGTACGTTCTATGGGGGCATTTAAAAATGAATTTTAAAAATGGGGTGTGGTAATTGGGGCGTGGCCACAAAGTGGGCGTGGTCAAAAATTGACGCACTGTGCGCGCCAAGTCTTTTGGGCCCTCTTTCCTTTTTCAAATGTTGGGAGGTATGGATTAGTAGCCCAATTTGGCGGGAAAACCGCCAACCTAGCAACCCTGAGCTGTACTTCTCAGTGGGGCCAGTATGATGCATTAGTCCAATCTGTCCCACTACACACAGGGCCAAATATCTGCTTGTTTGGCAGCCAACACCAGACATACAGATGGACTCCGCTTCAATGCACAATGATATCTGAAGGAAAGTCTATGAAAGCCAAAGAAAATCCCATCAGCTGTAATGGGAACAGCCTGAGATGCCAAGGGGCCCCCTATACACATCGAGGCTTGAGAGAAGGAACAACAATCCAGGTTTCAGTTTGCCATTTATTCCTACAAATGTTTTATTTATTTTAACTCAATATAATGATTTATTTTATTCATTACCATACAAATAGCACATAAAAAAGGGGCCCTTGGGGGGCATAGTGTTCAGCGAGCATCCGAAGAATAAATAGGATTTATCATTATTATTACTTTACTACCGCCTTGTAGCCTAATAACACGGTTGTATAGATAGTGACATCTTGTGGTAGCTTTTCAGTACTGCATCTTTATCACTTAAATGCATCTTTATTAGACATGTAAAACCTTGAAACGAATGTAAAATTGCTCAGAGTGCTCTTTTATCCTATCCTGCTAGAATGGCTTGAATGAAAAAGAGAAAATGAATACCGTACTTACCGAGATTTGCTTTTACTATCCATCCTCCCCGTCAACATAGAAAAAACAATAACTGATGGGTATTATCCTGCTGTTTCTCAGCCTGGACAGAGGTTGGTTAATAGTTAATTTTCAAGCCTATAAAGCCCACCCCTTCCCGACCAATCTATTTATAAAATCACAGAATAGTGTGGGCATGTTAATGGAGAGGAAAAGTAAATCTTGTTAAGTATAATATTAATTTTCTCTATTCCTGGTCATCCTTTCTCAACATGGAAAAAAACAATAACTGATGGGTTATACCCAATACCCAAGCAATCAGTAAAGGAGAGAACCAGATAGCAACAATGCCTAATCCTTTACTTAGCAGACATTCTTAAGAAATAATAGATTGTCCAAGCTTGGCTTTAGATTTAGACAAAACATCTCATTTATAATGCTTGATGAATGTATTAGGGGCCACCTAAGTTGCTGCCTTGCAGATCCCCTCAGAAGACATTTCTGCCTGTGTCTAAAAGCAGCCTCCCCTTTATGTTTCCCTGCAGGGACAATGAATAACATCCTGGATTTTCTGATTTTATTTGTTCTGCTGATGTAAACTTTCAAACATCTATTAATATCTAGAGTAGTAAATTCATTCTGACAGAGCATAGGGGGAATAAATGAAGGCAAAATATTTGGCTTGTTTATATGAAATTTAGAAACCACTTTCGGTGGGAAACTCCTCCTGCAGTGGCCAGCTAGAGATCCAGAGAGCAGAGAGAGAGGTAGCCTGGAGAGTAAAGGAGCTGCCTGGTAATCTGACTTCTATCAAAGGGCTGCAGCGTGCTATACTTGGGAGAAGCATTGAGCTCCAGCCAAGAGAGAGTTCTGCTTAGCAAGTGTTGGATGCATTCGCCACTGTGTGAGTCCCTAGTGATCCATCTGAGGGAGAGGTATTGAAGATATATGTGATAGGGCTCCAGCCTATTCTCAAGCCTATTAGGTGTGCTGCAACGTGCCCAAAGTCTCCTCTGAAGACGACGGGACATCGTAGCAACATTAATCTCCCCCCCACGCCGGTGGGATGCCATTGTGGGGAGATTAGTCGCCCCGCGACAGCGGAGCTTTGTCGCAGTGTGACTAATCTCCCCGTTTACTCCTGCCCTGAAAGGTATTGAGCGTAGACACACTGGGATGTCATGGTGCAATCACTGTCACTGAGTCTTCTCATTGTGGTGGTGCTGCCATCTAGTGGCACTTCTCCAGAATGCCCATGGCTTGACAATAAGGCAGAGTTTCTTGTTCATAATATAATATACTAACAGTCTTTTATCATATGGAGCCCATGGAAGAGATTCCGTATGACTGTTTTTTCACACTTCCTCCTACTGACTTTACCCACAACATATCTCTGGCGGGAGCTGTGGCCGCAGTGGTTACCGGTAAAACTATGAGGTTGTACAGCAACATATGGAAGGATTGTTCTGAGCTGCTTCATCTTCTGCATCAGCTAAGACAATGGGTGGCTCGGTGCCTGACAGACACAGGGGAATATAAGGAGGTCACAGAGCAAGTAACTAAACAAGGTGGGAAATATCTCCAGTGCATGAAGTTTAAAAGTTGAATTTACTGTTTCTATTCAATGAAAATCACTATGTACAGTTTTCAACTGCTGTGAAAATAGAAACCAAAGGAAAAACATCACTATAATTGTCAGTTTGATGTCAGGTTTCCCGACCTGCGGGTTGGTTTGTGAACACCCAGCGAGTCTCTGGCATCTTTCTGTGTGTGTGCATGAAGTTGTGCCATACCCAAGCTTACATCTGTTCTGCGGATGATTTCCTACCCGCCTACATCGGATTCACATTCATTTCTAGTAATGCCATCTTGTGCACGTGTTTCTTTTTCTTATTTGTATTCAATAAAGATGGTTCTAAATAAAAGCTGGCATCGTGTGACTCTTTTCATTGACTGACCTATCCTGTGTTCCCCTTGGAGAACAGGGTTTGAGGAGATGCCGAGAGGGGCACCTGGGGCAGTAAGATGCTGCTAATGGGCCTTGGCACTTGTGCCTTGCTAAATATGGGGGCAAAAGCTTTGGCATGCCAATGTAAAGAGGAATATGGCTGAAGGATATGTACGAGGGAGAAGCAAATGACTCGGCTTTAGGACACAGGCTGACAAGAGTGGGACGTCTGTACAGTAGTCAAGCAGAAAGACAGCAGGCTTGGCATGGTAGCCGCTTCAGTAGCACAGCAGTCAAGCTTTTGCCTTTGCCAATGAGGACCCAGCTGTGTGACGAGCTGTGTGATCTTCTGCATCAACAAGAAGAAGAGATGGCTCCGTGCACAACCAACACAGCAGGTTATGAGGAGGCAATGGATGCCATATCCAAGGATTACAGAATGAGGGGCAACACTGCTCATGGCCAGCACAAAGATTGGCTGACTATCGGGACAAGTTTACAGTTGGTCGCTCATTGCTTAGCTCACATGGAAAAACAACATCTCATTACTAGAGCCTCCTGATCTTTTGGGCTACAGTAAAAATATTATAAAAGGAAATGAAAACAGTTGGCAGCTTGTACAATCTTACAATATACACAAATACACACAGGGAGGACAAGTGTTAAAATAAATACAATAAATAAGTATAAATACACAGGGAGTAAGTGCCATGTGGTATGAGACACAGTAGGATGGAGGTCCCTGCCCCGTAGAGCTTACAATCTAAGTGGTTGGGTAACATACAGGCACAAATTGGAAGGTAAGAGTGCACCAGGTATGGGCATTTGCCCTTAAGCGCAGGACTGGGCTGAGTTTTTAGAGTGGGTGAGTGTTCCCTATGGAGGGATTCAGGGATAGAGTTCCAGAAGGAAGGGGCAGCGAGATAGAAAGGGTTAAGACGAGAGAGCGCAGTGGGTGTGGAGGGGGTAAAAAGACGGAGGCTCTGAGAGGAGCAGAGGAGATGACCAGGAATAAGCAGGGAAACCAGTGAGGGAATGTAGTGAGGAGCAGGGAAACCAGTGAGGGAATGTAGTGAGGAGCAGGGAGACCAGTGAGGGAATGTAGTGAGGAGCAGGGAAACCAGTGAGGGAATGTAGTGAGGAGCAGGGAGACCAGTGAGGGAATGTAGTGAGGAGCAGGGAGACCAGTGAGGGAATGTAGTGAGGAGCAGGGAAACCAGTGAGGGAATGTAGTGAGGAGCAGGGAAACCAGTGAGGGAATGTAGTGAGGAGCAGGGAGACCAGTGAAGAAATATAGTGAGGAGCAGGGAGACCAGTGAAGAAATGTAATGAGGAGCAGGGAGACCAGTGAGGGAATGTAGTGAGGAGCAGAGGAGGGAAGGGCACTGAATGTTAGCAGAAGGATTCTGTAAGCTCCTTTGCTTACCAGGTAACCATGCCAGTGAGCTTAAATGAGGCTGAGCAGGTTCCCTCTTAGGAGAGAGCAGGGGAGATTGATTGGTTGCAGGGGAGAGAGGTGGGAGTCTGGGAGACGGTTAGTAGGAGATTGCAGTAATTTAAGCAGGAAAGGATAAGGGCATGGATTAGTGTTTTAGCTGTTACTTGCGAAAGAAAGGGCCGTATCTTGGCAATATTGCAGAGGAAAAAGCAGCAGGTTTTGGCAGTGTTATTAATATGGTTAGAGAAGGAGAGAGACTGGTCAAAGATAACCCCAAGGCAGCATGCAGAATTTACAGGGTTAATGGGCATGCCCTCAATAGTAATGGTGAAAGGAGGAGTAGGAGGGCCAGGTTTGGGCAGGAAGACCATGAGCTGAGGTTTAGCTAGGTTAAGTTTGAGGTGGCGTTGGTTCATCCAGGAGGAGATAGCCAGGAGGCAGTTACCAATCTGGGTTTGAACATCAGTGGTTAGTGCAGGGGTGTCTAAATATAAATATATATGTAATATTTAAGAACAAAAGAAGAAATAAGGTCTCCTAGAGAGAGAGTGTACAGGGAGAACAGCAAAGGGCCAAGCACAGAGCCCTGAGGCACCCCCACACTAAGCGGAACCCCCACACTAAGCGGAACCCCCACACTGAGCTGCACCCCCACACTGAGCTGCACCCCCACACTGAGCTGCACCCCCACACTGAGCGGAACCCCCACACTAAGCGGAACCCCCACACTAAGCGGAACCGGGGTAGAGGATTTGTTATTAAGAGCGACAGAGAAGGAGCGGTTAGAGAGATAGGAAGAGAACCAGGATGCTGCTTGATCCCGGATACCCAGAGAATGGAGAATTTGCATAAGGACAGAATGGTCGACAGTATCAAAAGCAGAGGAAAGGTCTAGGAGAATGAGAACCGAGTAGCGTCCTTTGGCCTTGGCAGTCTGGAGACCATTTGCCACTCTACATAAGGCCGTCTCAGTGGGGCGCAGGCCGAAAACCAGACTGCATAGGGTCCAGCAGATTATGGGTGCAGAGGGAGTTAGTTACACGAGAAAAGACAAGACGTTCCAGGAGTTTAGAGGCTAGGGGCAGGAGAGAGACAGGACGGTAGTTAGAAAGGCAGGATGGGTCCAGTGTAGCCTTTTTAAGAATGGGTTTGACACATGCTTGTTTGTATAGAGAGGGAAAAGTAGCAGAAGCCAGAGAGGAATTGAATATGTGGGTAAGAGCTGGAGTAAGGGCAGGGGCACACTGTTAGTAGGGATGAGGGCATAGGATCCAGCGAGCAGGTAGTAGGCGGAGAGGATCGGAGAAGCTGAGAAACTTCAGACTCTGTTACGAGACTGAAGGAGCTGAATACGGAGAGAGGAGATTTAGGAAGGTTGAGATTACCGGTATCTGAGGGTTGGGAAAATTGTTTGCGGATAGAATCGACTTTGCTTTTAAAGAAGTCAGCAAAGTCCTGGGGGGTGTGTTCAGATACGATTGATTCATTAGGTGAGGGATGAAGTAGCGAGTTAAATATGGAGAATAAGCGCCGCGGGTTTGATTTATTATTGTTTATAAGTGTGTTATAGTATGCTTGCTTGGCCTGGGGTAGGGCAGTATTGAGGCACACCATAAGAAATTTTTCACGTGAGATTTCCTCCAAATGCGCTCAGCAGATCGGGCACAGGAGCAGAAATCGCGTCTGAGGGTTAAGCCAGGGGCGGGGATTGTGGGCACGACTGCGTTGCGGCTGCAGGGGGGCATGGGTGTTAATTGCAGATGATAAAATAGAGTTGTAGGTATTTACCAGTAACTCAGGATCAGAGGAAGCACAGGAGGAGGAGAGGCTAGAGCTAAGAGAGTTAGAGAGAGCAGTTATATCCACCCTATGAGTGTTGCGAATCAGGGTTTTTGGCTGAGCGTTAGTAGAAAGAGAAGGAGACACGTGCGAGAGAAAAAGAGATAGGATGATGATCTGAGAGAGGAAAAGGCTCACTGTTAAATGTAGATAGATCTAGATTTTTGGAAAAGACCAGATCTAGGAAATGACCATCCTTATGGGTAGCCTTTTTGAAGTTTTACAACCGCTGTCCTGGAGTCTGTTTAGTGCATGCCGGTGATGTTTCTACACCTGATTTTTAGGTGGTGTTTTCCCTTGCTGCGGGTCTGGGGCATTGCACCCGGGCCACTGAGAGGAAGCGGTGAGTGTATATCTAACCGTTCACAACTGTACGTAGTATATTAACTGCACTTATATGAAGACTGAATACCTACAGAGCGAGAGGTTCGGGGCATAAGCACCCGGACATGTAGTCCAATTTGGTGAGCGTTTGGCTTGTTATAAGAAACCATTAAATTTAAGCTTAAGTTTATAGTTCACCACTACAGAGAGAGGCTTGGCACAGTGCAATAGGGCTTGTGTATGGCTTGAGTCAGCGCCTTGCTAAATATGGGGGCAGAACCTTTTGCGTGCCGATACAAAGAGGAATATGGCTGAAGGATATGTACGAGGCAGAAGCAAATGCCTTGGCTTTGGGACACAGGCTGACACGGGTGTGACGTCTCTGCATAGTTGAGTAGAAAGACAACTGACTGGCCTGGGGGTGTGGGGACTGCTTCATTAGCACAGCGATGAGGCTTTTGCCTTTGCCCATGAGGACCGGGGTTCAAGACCTGTCCCGTAGTGATGAACACATTTCACATTTCACATTTTCACATTTCGCCATAAAATTCGTGAAACGGCAATAAAAGTGGCAAAATGTTAAAAAAGTTGCAAATGCATTTGTCGCACAATTTTTTTTGTCGCCCGCGTCTATTTTTTTGTCGCCCACGCCGGAAAAAATTCCGCTTGACTCATTTGATTGCGGCAAATTTTTACAGAAGTTTCGCAAAACAATTCACCAATGGCGAAATGCGGAAATTGACTGCAAATCCATGCCTGGCGAAAAAATTCGCTCATCACTACTGTCCCGTACAAATCCCTTGCGACTAGATAAGGTCCCATTCCCACGAAAAAAACTTCTTGCCGATACAAAGAGGAATATGGCTGAAGGATATGTACGAGGCAGAAGCAAATGCCTTGGCTTTGGGACACAGGCTGACACGGGTGTGACGTCTCTGCATAGTTGAGTAGAAAGACAACTGAATGGGTTGAGTGTGCTGCAAGCGCTTCATTAGCGCAGCGGTGAGACTTTTGCCTTTCCCCATGAGGACCGGGGTTCAATACCTGCCCTGTACAAATCCCTTGCGACCAGGTTGATAAGGTCCCATTTCCACTACCTCAGCTCACAAGCAAAATTAAGCCTTACTAACCATGGAGCTGAAAGTACCTGTGAGCAGTGCGTCTTCTCTCTGCCTGGATATCACCCCCGGGCACAATGAGTCAGTCACCCATAATCCTCCCTGTTGTACTACTGCTGCTGCCTGTGTTGGTTCTGCCATCTCGCGGCAGTTCTCCAGAATGCCCATGGCTTGACAATAAGGGAGAGTTTCAGGTTCAAAAAATACTAACTGTCCTTGGCAGTATGGAGCCCATGGAGGAGATTCCATATGATTGCTTTCTACCCCTGCCTCCTATTGATTTTACCCACAACATGTCTCTGGGAGCTGCGGCCGCCATAGTGGATAAAGTCGCCAGGGAAACTATCAGATTGTACAGTAAAAAGTGTCACCAACTGGGACACACACAGAAGGATTGTTCTGAGCTGCTTCACCTTCTGCATCAGCTAAGCCAATGGGTGGCTCCGTGCCTGACAGACACAGGGGAATATAAGGAGGTCACAGAGCAAGTAACTAAACAATTCAGACAGATGGCACGAAATCCGGGTAACGCTGCCTGTGCCCGGCATAACATTTGGGCGGCTACCACTCATTATTACCGGCAAGTTGCTCGTCTCACATCCCTGATGATCAAACAGCGTCTCATGAACTGAATCTGCACCTCCAATCTTGTTGGCTATTGCACAAGTGAAAAGGAAAAACGTCACCATTAGTCCCAGTCAAGAGCGCTGGCTTGCTTGTCCCTCCATGTGCCGGTTGGATGGCGAGTACCCTGGCAAGTCTCTCCTGTGCATCTTTTAATGTTGCGCCCTGCGTTGCTGCCAGCCTTCTTGCATTGGATCCTAATTTCCATAGCCAAGCTGGGTCTGTTCTGCTGATGGCAGAGAGCCAAACTCAGTCACCCATACTCCACCCCATCGTGTTGCTGCTGCTGCCTGGGCCCATCACCGCCTCTCCAGAAAGGGCAAAATCTGCCCAGAAGGGAGACTTTCTGCTCAACCAAATGTTGACTACCTTTCATCGTCTTGAACCCAAGAAAGCGCTTCCGCGCCATCTTTCTCCTATGCTTCCTCCCACTGACACTTCCTGCAACATATCACATATGGAAGCTGTACCCATGGCGGCAAAAACAGTCTTCGGGAGACCATCAGCTTCTGCGCAGAAAACTGCCAGACCGTCACCTGTGTGTAGAAGTAGAAAGTGACAACTTGTGCCCAAGTTTTTCCTTTTCTTATTTGTATGCAATAAAGATGGTTGTAAAAGGCGCTTTTATTGTCTCTCCTGTTTTTTGTGTTTGATACATGAAACCAGTACATACAGAAAAAAAAGAGAGAATAACAATTTTAAACTGGCCTCATGGGCCTCTGTGTATGGGCCGACTTACTTTCGTGTTCCCCTCGGACAGACACTGGGCATTGCTGGCATTGCTGGGGCAGCAGGCGTTTGGGCACAGAGAGCTAAGCTCAGGCAGAAAGCAGGGCCAGCCGCCATGTATGTATGTATGTATGTATGTATAACTTTATTTATAAAGCGCCACAAGGGTACGCAGCGCTGTACAGTCTTACAATATACAAATACACACAGGGAGGACAAGTGTTATAATAAATACAATAAATATATATAAATAAAGCTCTACGGGGCAGGGACCTCCATCCTCTTGTGTCTTTGACTCTTAACTTATTGCAACTGTATCTTGTATTTATTTGTATTTATTGTTATACTTTGTATTTATCTATTATCTTATTAACCCCGTTTGTATTAATGGATTCTACTTTACAGCACTGCGTACATAAGTAGCACTTTATAAATAAAATTATACATACATACATACATACACAGGGAGTAAATGCCATGTGGTATGAGACACAGTAGGAAGGAGGTCCCTGCCCCATAGAGCTTACAATCTGAGTGGCTGGGTAACATACAGGCACAAATTGGGAGGTAAGAGTGCACTAGGTATAATAATGTTTTAGTGCTCCAGAACGTAGCGTCTGAGTTTTTTCTTGGAGAGAGTGGATTAGTGTTCCCTACGGAGGGATTCAGGGATAGAGTTCCAGAGGGAAGGAGCAGCGAGATAGAAAGGGTTAAGACGAGAGAGCGCAGTGGGTGTGGATGGGGTAAAAAGACAGAGGCTCTGAGAGGAGCGGAGGAAACGACCAGGAACATGCAGGGAGACTAGTGAGGGAATGTAGTGAGGAGCAGGGAGACCAGTGAGGGAATGTAGTGAGGAGCAGGGAGACCAGTGAGGGAATCTAGTGAGGAGCAGGGAGACCAGTGAGGGAATGTAGTGAGGAGCAGGGAAACCAGTGAGGGAATGTAGTGAGGAGCAGGGAGACCAGTGAGGGAATGTAGTGAGGAGCAGGGAGACCAGTGAAGAAATGTAGTGAGAAGCAGGGAGACCAGTGAGGGAATGTAGTGAGGAGCAGGGAGACCAGTGAGGGAATGTAGTGAGGAGCAGGGAGACCAGTGAGGGAATGTAGTGAGGAGCAGAGGAGGGAAGGGCACTGAATGTTAGTAGAAGGATTCTGCAAGCTCCTTTGCTTAACAGGCAGCCATGCAAGAGAGCTTAATTGAGGCTGAACAGGTTCCCTCTTCGGAGAGAGCAGGGGAGAGAGGTGGGAGTCTGGGAGGCCGGATAGTAGGAGATTGCAGTAATCTAAATGGGAAAGGATAAGGGCATGGATTAGTATTTAAGCTGTTACTTGCGAAAGAAAGGGGTGTATCTTGGCAATATTGCAGAGGAAAAAGCGGCAGGTTTTGGCAGTGTTGAGACACACCATAAGAAATTTATAGTGGAGGAAATCCGGTTTTGCGCGAGATTTCCTCCAAATGCGCTCAGCGGATCGTGCACAGGAGCAGAAATCGCGTCTGAGGGTTAAGCCAGGGACGGGGATTGTGGGGACGACTGCGTTGGGGCTGCAGGGGGGCATGGGTGTTAATTGCGGATGATAAAATAGAGTTGTAGGTATTTACCAGTAACTCAGGGTCAGAGGAAGCACAGAAGGAGGAGAGGCTAGAGCTAAGAGAGTTAGAGAGAGCAGTTGTATACACCCTTTGAGTCTTTTAGGGTTTTAGGCTGAGCGTTAGTAGAAGGAGAAGGAGACGCGTGCGAGATAGAAATAGAGATAAGATGATGATCTGAGAGAGGAAAAGGCTCACTGTTAAATGTAGATAGATCTAGATTTATGGAAAAGACCAGATCTAGGAAATGCCCATCCTTATGGGTAGCTGTATTAGTCCCACTGCCGGAGATCAAAGGAGGAGGTTAGATGGAGAAATCGAGATGACCAGGGCTGAGAGGGGGCATCTATATGGCAATTGGAATCTCCCAAAATGATTGCAGGGGTGTCAGAGCATAGAAAGAAAGAGAGCCAGGATTCAAAGTCAGAGAGAAACGGAGGTCTGTAAACAACTGCCACCCGCACAGAGAGAGGGTGGAACAGCTGAACCGCATGCACCTCAAAGGAAGGAAACCTGAAAGTAGGGGGTATAGGGATTAGTTTAACCCGGCAATGAGGGGAGAGCAGAACCCCTACCCCTCCCCCACGGCCAGTAATGCGGGGAGTGTGAGAGAACGAAAGACCACGGCCCAATGTGCAGTTGACAGAAAGGCTACTTCCAGGGCGCTGGTTTGCCGTGTATGGCTTGAGTCAGTGCCTTGCTAAATATGGGGGCAAAACCTTCTGCATGCCGATACAAAGAGGAATATGGCTGAAGGATATGTACGAGGCAGAAGCAAATGCCTTGGCTTTGGGACACAGGCTGACACGGGTGTGACGTCTCTGCATAGTTGAGTAGAAAGACAACTGACTGACCTGGGGGTGCAGCAACTGCTTTATTAGCACAGTGGAGAAGCTTTTGCCTTTCCCCATGAGGACCGGGGTTCAATACCTGCCCTGTACAAATTCCTTGCGACCAGGTTGATAAGGTCCCATTTCCACTACCTCAGCTCACAAGCAAAAATAAACCTTACTAACCATGGAGCTGAAAGTACCTGTGAGCAGTGCATCTTCTCTCTGCCTGGATATCACCCCCAGGCACAATGAGTCAGTCACCCATAATCCTCCCTGTTGTGCTACTGCTGCTGCCTGTGTTGGTTCTGTGTTCTCCAGAATGCCAATGGCTTGATAATAAGGGAGAGTTTCTGGTTCATAAAATACTAACTGTCCTTGGTCGTATGGAGCCAACGGAAGAGATTCCGTATGATTGCTTTCTACCCCTGCCTCCTATTGGCTTTACCCACAACATGTCTCTGGGAGCTGCGGCCGCCATAGTGGATAAAATCACCAGTGAAAATATCAGATTGTACAGCAAAAAGTGTCACCAACTGGGACACACACAGAAGGATTGTTCTGAGCTGCTTCACCTTCTGCATCAGCTAAGCCAATGGGTGGCTCCGTGCCTGACAGACACAGGGGAATATAAGGAGGTCACAGAGCAAGTAACTAAACAATTCAGACAGACGGCACGAAATCCGGGTAACGCTGCCTGTGCCCGGCATAACATTTGGGCGGCTACCACTCATTATTACCAGCAAGTTGCTCGTCTCACATCACTGATGGTCAAACAGCGTCTCATGAACTGAATCTGCGCCTCCAATCTTGTTGGCTATTGCACAAGGGAAAAGAAAAACATCACCATAATTCCTGGGCAAGAGCGCTGGCTTGCTTGTCCCTCCATGTGCCGGTTGGATGGCGAGCACCCTGGCAAGTCTCTCCTGTGCATCTTTTAATGCTTGCGCCCTGCGTTGCTGCCAGCCTTCTTGCATTGGATCCTAATTTCCATAGCCAAGCTGGGTCTGTTCTGCTGATGGTGGCGAACCAAACTCAGTCACCCATACTCCACCCCATCGTGTTGCTGCTGCTGCCTGGGCCCATCACCGCCTCTCTACAAAGGGCAAAATCTGCCCAGAAGGGAGACTTTCTGCTCAACCAAATGTTGACTACCTTTCATCATCTGGAACCCAAGAAAGCGCTCCTATGCTTCCTCCCACTGACACTTCCTGCAACATATAACAGATGGAAGTCTTCGGGAGACTGCCAGACTGTCACCTGTGTGTAGAAGTAGAAAGTGACAACTTGTGCCCAAGTTTTTCCTTTTCTTATTTGTATTCAATAAAGATGGTTGTAAAAGATGCTTTTATTGTCTCTCCTGTTACATAGTTACATAGGGTTGAAAAAAGACCAGTGTCCATCAAGTTCAACCCATCCAAGTAAACCCAGCACACCTAACCCACACCTACCAATCTATACACTCACATACATAAACTATAAATACAACCAGTAATACTAACTGTAGATATTAGTATCACAATAACACAATAGAACTCATCCAGGCCCCTCTTATAGGCATTAACAATCTGCCATTACCACATCTCTAGGAAGGGCATTCCCCAACCTCACTGCCCTCACCGTGAGGAACCCCCTACGCTGCTTCAAATGGAAGCTCCTTTCCTCTAATCTAAAGGGGTGACCTCTGGTGCGCTGATTGTTTTTATGGGAAAAAAGAACCCCCCCATCTGCCTATAATCCCCTCTAATGTACTTGTACAGAGTAATCATGTCCCCTCGCAAGCGCCTCTTTTCCAGAGAAAACAACCTCAACCTCGACAGTCTCACCTCATAGTTTAACCCTTCCATCCCCTTTACCAGTTTAGTTGCAGTCTCTGCACTCTCTCCAACTCATTAATATCCTTCTTAAGGACTGGAGCCCAAAACTGCCCCCCATACTCAAGGTGAGGCCTTACCAGGGACCTATAAAGGGGCAAAATTATGTTCTCATCCCTTGAGTCAATGCCCTTTTTTATACAAGACAGCACTTTATTTGCTTTAGTAGCCACAGAATGACACTGCCTGGCATTAGACAACTTGTTATCAACAAAAACCCCTAGATCCTTCTCCATTAAGGATACCCCCAACACACTACCATTCAGTAGATAGTTTGCGTTTATATTATTTCTACCAAAGTGCATAACTTTGCACTTATCAACATTGAACCTCATTTTCCAGTTTGCTGCCCAGTTTTCTAATTTAGTCAAATCGCTCTGCAAAGCGGCAGCATCCTGCATGGAACTTATAGTTTTGCACAATTTAGTGTCATCAGCAAAAATAGAAACAGTACTGTCTATGCCCACCTCCAGGTCATTAATAAACAAGTTAAAAAGCAAAGGACCAAGGACTGACCCCTGCGGTACCCACTAACCACACTGGCCCAATTAGAAAATGTTCCATTTCCCCCCACTCTTTGTACTCTATCCTTCAGCCAGTTCTCTATCCAATTACAAATATTATGTTCTAGGCCAATATTCCTTAATTTGATCATTAACCTTCTGTGAGGTACTGTATCAAACGCTTTAGCAAAGTCCAAGTAGATGACATCAACTGCCATTCCAGCATCGAGGTTCCCACTCACCTCCTCATAAAAGGCGACTAAATTAGTCTGGCAAGATCTGTTACGCATAAAACCATGCTGGCACAAACTAATAGTATTGTGAACTGCAATGTATTCATCTATCCTATCCCTTATTACCCCTTCCAGAAGCTTTCCTACTACTGATGTCAGACTAACAGGCCTATAGTTTTCAGGCTGAGAACGGGATCCCTTTTTAAATAACGGCACCACATTAGCAATCCGCCAGTCTCTCGGCACCATGCCAAACCTCAATGAATCCTGAAAAATTAAGTGAAGAGGTTTGGCAATCACAGCGCTCAGCTCATTTAATACCCTGGGATGAATCCCATCCGGCCCTGGACCTTTGTTTACCTTTACATGTTCAAGTCTCTTTTGAATTCCCTCCCGAGTGACCCATGCGTCAGTAGCTAAATTACTAGCACTGGGTATATTACAAGGGAAGCCTTCATTATCTGGCTCCTCAGATGTATAGACAGATGAAAAATAAGAGTTCAAAATTTCAGCTTTTCCCCCGTTCTCATCAACCAACTTACCCCCCCGTGATAATAAAGTTCCCACCCCTTCTTGCTTCATTTTTTTACTATTCACATAATTAAAAAATAATTTTGGATTCTTTTTACTCCTAGCAGCAATATCCCTTTCCATCTCTATTTTAGCTTGCTTGATAGCTTTTTTGCTGCTTTATTTGCTTCCTTGTACCTGATGAAAGTTTCCGCTGTCCCAGCTAACTTGAATGCCCTAAAAGCACGTTTTTTATTACCAACCTCGACCCTAACTCTTTTATTCAGCCATAAAGGTTTTGCTTTGCGATGCCTCTCCTTGCTTACAAGGGGGATATACTGCTGTGTATACCTGCAAAGCAATGTTTTAAAGATGTTCCATTTTCCTTCTGTGTCTAACCCCATGAAAAGCCTTTCCCAGTTGACACATTGCAGAGATGCCCTTATACTGGCAAAGTCTGCACGTCTAAAATTGAGCGTTTTAGTTACTCCCTTTGATACATGAAACCAGTACATACAGAAAAAAAGAGAGAATAACAAATTTAAACCCACCTCATGGGCCTCTGTTTATGGGCCGACTTACTTTCGTGTTCCCCTCGGACAGACACTGGGCATTGCTGGCATTGCTGGGGCGGCAGGCGTTTGGGCACAGAGAGCTAAGCTGAGGCAGAAAGCAGGGCCAGCCGCCATGTATGTATGTATGTATGTATAACTTTATTTATAAAGTGCCACAAGGGTACGCAGTGCTGTACAATCTTACAGAATACACAAAAACACACAGGGAGGGCAAGTGTTATAATAAATACAAGAAATAAGTATAAATACACAGGGAGTAAGTGCCATGTGGTATGAGACACAGTAGGATGGAGTTCCCTGCCCCGTAGAGCTTACAGGTCCTTTTCAAAAAATTAGCATATTGTGATAAAGTTCATTATTTTCTGTAATGTACTGATAAACATTAGACTTTCATATATTTTAGATTCATTACACACAACTGAAGTAGTTCAAGCCTTTTCTTGTTTTAATATTGATGATTGTGGCATACAGCTCATGAAAACCCAAAATTCCTATCTCAAAAAATTAGCATATTTCATCCGCCCAATAAAAAAAAAGTGTTTTTAATACAAAAAAAGTCAACCTTCAAATAATTATGTTCAGTTATGCACTCAATACTTGGTCGGGAATCCTTTTGCAGAAATGACTGCTTCAATGTGGCGTGGCATGGAGGCAATCAGCCTGTGGCACTGCTCAGGTGTTATGGAGGCCCAGGATGCTTCAATAGCGGCCTTAAGCTCATCCAGAGTGTTGGGTCTTGTGTCTCTCAACTTTCTCTTCACAATATCCCACAGATTCTCTATGGGGTTCAGGTCAGGAGAGTTGGCAGGCCAATTGAGCACAGTAATACCATGGTCAGTAAACCATTTACCAGTGGTTTTGGCACTGTGAGCAGGTGCCAGGTCGTGCTGAAAAATGAAATCTTCATCTCCATAAAGCTTTTCAGCAGATGGAAGCATGAAGTGCTCCAAAATCTCCTGATAGCTAGCTGCATTGACCCTGCCCTTGATAAAACACAGTGGACCAACACCAGCAGCTGACATGGCACCCCAGACCATCACTGACTGTGGGTACTTGACACTGGACTTCAGGCATTTTGGCATTTCCCTCTCCCCAGTCTTCCTCCAGACTCTGGCACCTTGATTTCCGAATGACATACTTTGGACCACTGAGCAACAGTCCAGTGCTGCTTCTCTGTAGCCCAGGTCAGGCGCTTCTGCCGCTGTTTCTGGTTCAAAAGTGGCTTGACCTGGGGAATGCGGCACCTGTAGCCCATTTCCTGCACACGCCTGTACACCGTGGCTCTGGATGTTTCTACTCCAGACTCAGTCCACTGCTTCCGCAGGTCCCCCAAGGTCAGGAATCGGTCCTTCTCCACAATCTTCCTCAGGGCCCAGTCACCTCTTCTCGTTGTGCAGCATTTTCTGCCACACTTTTTCCTTCCCACAGACTTCCCACTGAGGTGCCTTGATACAGCACTCTGGGAACAGCCTATTTGTTCAGAAATTTCTTTCTGTGTCTTACCCTCTTGCTTGAGGGTGTCAATGATGGCCTTCTGGACAGCAGTCAGGTCGGCAGTCTTACCCATGATTGCGGTTTTGAGTAATGAACCAGGCTGGGAGTTTTTAAAAGCCTCAGGAATCTTTTGCAGGTTTTTAGAGTTAATTAGTTGATTCAGATGATTAGGTTAATAGCTCGTTTAGAGAACCTTTTCATGATATGCTAATTTTTTGAGATAGGAATTTTGGGTTTTCATGAGCTGTATGCCACAATCATCAATATTAAAACAAGAAAAGGCTTGAACTACTTCAGTTGTGTGTAATGAATCTAAAATATATGAAAGTCTAATGTTTATCAGTACATTACAGAAAATAATGAACTTTATCACAATATGCTAATTTTTTGAAAAGGACCTGTACAGTCTAACAGTGAGCCTTTTCCTCTTTCAGATCATCATGTTATCTTTTTTTCTGTTGATAAGGTCCCATTTTCACAAAAAAAACCTTTTGCATGCCGATACAAAGAGGAATATGGCTGAAGGGTATGTACGAGGCAGAAGCAAATGCCTTGGCTTTGGGACACAGGCTGACACGGGTGTGACGTCTCTGCATAGTTGAGTAGAAAGACAACTGACTGGCCTGTGGGTGTGGCGACTGCTTTATTAGCACAGTGGTGAAGCTTTTGCCTTTGCCCATGAGGACCGGGGTTCAAGACTTGTCCTGGAGTGATGAGCGAACCTGTCGCGTTTCGCCATAAAATTCGTGAAACGGCAATAAAATTCACAAAATGCTTTTTTTACGCGACCAATTTGATGCGCGGCAAAAAAAAATTCCATTTGACTCATTTGCTTGCGGCAAATTTTTACAGAAGTTTTGCAAAACAATTCGCCAATGGCGGAATGCGGAAATTGGCTGCGAATGCCTGGTTAAAAAATTAGCTCATCACTACTGTCCCGTACAAATCCCTTGCGACTAGATAAGGTCCCATTTCCACGAAAAAAACCTCTTGCCGATACAAAGAGGAATATGGCTGAAGGATATGTACGAGGCAGAAGCAAATGCCTTGGCTTTGGGACACAGGCTGACACGGGTGTGACGTCTCTGCATAGTTGAGTAGAAAGACAACTGAATGGGTTGAGTGTGCTGCAAGCGCTTCATTAGCGCGGCGGCGAGACTTTTGCCTTTCCCCATGAGGACCGGGGTTCAATACCTGCCCTGTACAAATCCCTTGTTACCAGGTTGATAAGGTCCCATTTCCACTACCTCAGCTCACAAGCAAAAATAAACCTTACTAACCATGGAGCTGAAAGTACCTGTGAGCAGTGCGTCTTCTCTCTGCCTGGATATCACCCCCGGCCACAATGAGTCAGTCACCCATAATCCTCCCTGTTGTGCTACTGCTGCTGCCTGTGTTGGTTCTGTGTTCTCCAGAATGCCCATGGCTTGACAATAAGGGAGAGTTTCAGGTTCAAAAAATACTAACTGTCCTTGATCGTATGGAGCCCACGGAAGAGATTCCGTATGATTGCTTTCTACCCCTGCCTCCTATTGACTTTACCCACAACATGTCCCTGGGAGCTGCAGCCGCCATAGTGGATAAAGTTGCCAGGAAAAGTATCAGATTGTACAGCAAAAAGTGTCACCAACTGGGACACACACAGAAGGATTGTTCTGAGCTGCTTCACCTTCTGCATCAGCTAAGCCAATGGGTGGCTCCGTACCTGACAGACAAAGGGAAATATAAGGAGGTCACAGAGCAAGTAACTAAACAATTCAGACAGATGGCACAAAATCCGGGTAACACTGCCTGTGCCCGGCATAACATTTGGGCGGCTACCACTCATTATTACCAGCAAGTTGCTCGTCTCACATCCCTGATGGTCAAACAGCGTCTCATGAACTGAATCTGCGCCTCCAATCTTGTTGGCTATTGCACAAGGGAAAAGAAAAACGTCACCATAATTCCCGGGCAAGAGCGCTGGCTTGCTTGTCCCTCCATGTGCCGGTTGGATGGCGAGCACCCTGGCAAGTCTCTCCTGTGCATCTTTTAATGCTTGCGCCCTGCGTTGCTGCCAGCCTTCTTGCATTGGATCCTAATTTCCATAGCCAAGCTGGGTCTGTTCTGCTGATGGTGGGGAGCCAAACTCAGTCACCCATACTCCACCCCATCGTGTTGCTGCTGCTGCCTGGGCCCATCACTGCCTCTCTACAAAGGGCAAAATCTGCCCAGAAGGGAGACTTTCTGCTCAACCAAATGTTGACTACCTTTCATCGTCTGGAACCCAAGAAAGCGCTCCTATGCTTCCTCCCACTGACACTTCCTGCAACATATAACAGATGGAAGCTGTACCCATGGCGGCAAAAACAGTCTTCGGGAGACTGCCAGACTGTCACCTGTGTGTAGAAGTAGAAAGTGACAACTTGTGCCCAAGTTTTTCCTTTTCTTATTTGTATTCAATAAAGATGGTTGTAAAAGATGCTTTTATTGTCTCTCCTGTTACATAGTTACATAGGGTTGAAAAAAGACCAGAGTCCATCAAGTTCAACCCATCCAAGTAAACCCAGCACACCTAACCCACACCTACCAATCTATACACTCACATACATAAACTATAAATACAACCACTAGTACTAACTGTAGATATTAGTATCACAATAGCCTTGGATATTCTGATTGTTCAAGAACTCATCAAGGCCCCTCTTAAAGGCATTAACAGAGTCTGCCATTACCCCATCACTAGGAAGGCCATTCCCCAACCTCACTGCCCTCACCGTGAGGAACCCCCTACGCTGCTTCAAATGGAAACTCCTTTCCTCTAATCTAAAGGGGTGACCTCTGGTGCGCTGATTGTTTTTATGGGAAAAAAGAACCCCCCTCTATCTGCCTATAATCCCCTCTAATGTACTTGTACAGAGTAATCATGTCCCCTCGCAAGCGCCTCTTTTCCAGAGAAAACAACCCCAACCTCGACAGTCTCACCTCATAGTTAAATCTTCCATCCCCTTTACCAGTTTAGTTGCAGTCTCTGCACTCTCTCCATCTCATTAATATCCTTCTTAAGGACTGGAGCCCAAAACTGCCCCCCATACTCAAGGTGAGGCCTTACCAGGGACCTATAAAGGGGCAAAATTATGTTCTCATCCCTTGAGTCAATGCCCTTTTTTATACAAGACAGCACTTTATTTGCTTTAGTAGCCACAGAATGACACTGCCTGGAATTAGACAACTTGTTATCAACAAAAACCCCTAGATCCTTCTCCATTAAGGATGCCCCCAACACACTACCATTCAGTAGATAGTTTGCGTTTATATTATTCCTACCAAAGTGCATAACTTTGCACTTATCAACATTGAACCTCATTTTCCAGTTTGCTGCCCAGTTTTCCAATTTTGTCAAATCGCTCTGCAAAGCGGCAGCATCCTGCATGGAACTTATAGTTTTGCACAATTTAGTGTCATCAGCAAAAATAGACACAGTACTGTCTATGCCCCCCTCCAGGTCATTAATAAACAAGTTAAAAAGCAAAGGCCCAAGGACTGACCCCTGCGGTACCCACTAACCACACTGGCCCAATTAGAAAATGTTCCATTTCCCCCCACTCTGTGTACTCTATCCTTCAGCCAGTTCTCTATCCAATTACAGATATTATGTTCTAGGCCAATATTCCTTAATTTGATCATTAACCTTCTGTGAGGTACTGTATCAAACGCTTTAGCAAAGTCCAAGTAGATGACATCAACTGCCATTCCAGCATCAAGGTTCCTGCTCACCTCCTCATAAAAGGCGACTAAATTAGTCTGGCAAGATCTGTTACGCATAAAACCATGCTGGCACAAACTAATAGTATTGTGAACTGCAATGTAATCAAGTACCCTATCCCTTATTACCCCTTCCAAAATTTTTCCTACTACTGATGTCAGACTAACAGGCCTATAGTTTTCAGGCTGAGAACGGGATCCCTTTTTAAATAACGGCACCACATTAGCAATCCGCCAGTCTCTCGGCACCATGCCAAACCTCAATGAATCCTGAAAAATTATGTGAAGAGGCTTGGCAATCACAGCGCTCAGCTCATTTAATACCCTGGGATGAATCCCATCCGGCCCTGGACCTTTGTTTACCTTTACATGTTCAAGTCTCTTTTGAATTTCCTCCCGAGTGACCCATGCGTCAGTAGCTAAATTACTAGAACTGGGTATATTACAAGGGAAGCCTTCATTATCTGGCTCCTCAGATGTATAGACAGATGAAAAATAAGAGTTCAAAATTTCAGCTTTTTCCCCGTTCTCATCAACCAACTTACCCCCCCGTGATAATAAAGTTCCCACCCCTTCTTGCTTCATTTTTTTACTATTCACATAATTAAAAAATAATTTAGGATTCTTTTTACTCCTAGCTGCAATATCCCTTTCCATCTCTATTTTAGCTTGCTTGATAGCTTTTTTGCTGCTTTATTTGCTTCCTTGTACCTGATGAAAGTCCCTGCTGTCCCAGCTAACTTGAATGCCCTAAAAGCACGTTTTTTCTTACCAACCTCGACCCTAACTCTTTTATTCAGCCATAAAGGTTTTGCTTTGCGATGCCTCTCCTTGCTTACAAGGGGGATATACTGTTGTGTATACCTGCAAAGCAATGTTTTAAAGATGTTCCATTTTCCTTCTGTGTCTAACCCCATGAAAAGCCTTTCCCAGTTGACACATTGCAGAGATGCCCTTATACTGGCAAAGTCTGCACGTCTAAAATTGAGTGTTTTAGTTACTCCCTTTGATACATGAAACCAGTACATACAGAAAAAAAGAGAGAATAACAAATTTAAACCCACCTCATGGGCCTCTGTTTATGGGCCGACTTACTTTCGTGTTCCCCTCGGACAGACACTGGGCATTGCTGGCATTGCTGGGGCGGCAGGCGTTTGGGCACAGAGAGCTAAGCTGAGGCAGAAAGCAGGGCCAGCCGCCATGTATGTATGTATGTATGTATGTATAACTTTATTTATAAAGTGCCACAAGGGTACGCAGTGCTGTACAATCTTACAGAATACACAAAAACACACAGGGAGGGCAAGTGTTATAATAAATACAATAAATAAGTATAAATACACAGGGAGTAAGTGCCATGTGGTATGAGACACAGTAGGAGGGAGTTCCCTGCCCCGTAGAGCTTACAGTCTAACAGTGAGCCTTTTCCTCTCTCAGATCATCATCTTATCTTTATTTCTGTTGATAAGGTCCCATTTTCACAAAAAAAACCTTTTGCATGCCGATACAAAGAGGAATATGGCTGAAGGGTATGTACGAGGCAGAAGCAAATGCCTTGGCTTTGGGACACAGGCTGACACGGGTGTGACGTCTCTGCATAGTTGAGTAGAAAGGCAACTGACTGACCTGTGGGTGTGGCGACTGCTTTATTAGCACAGTGGTGAAGCTTTTGCCTTTGCCCATGAGGACCGGGGTTCAAGACTTGTCCTGGAGTGATGAGCGAACCTGTCGCGTTTCGCCATAAAATTCGGGAAACGGCAATAAAATTCGCAAAATGTTGGAAAAGTTGGAAACGTATTTGTCGCACGATTTTTTTTGTCGCCCGCGTCTTTTCTTTGTTGCCCGCGCTTTTTTGCTGTGACCATGCTTTATTTTTTACGCGACCAATTTGATGCGCGGCAAAAAAAAATTCCGTTTGACTCATTTGCTTGCGGCAAATTTTTACAGAAGTTTTGCAAAACAATTCGCCAATGGCGAAATGCAGAAATTGGCTGCGAATGCCTGGTGAAAAAATTCGCTCATCACTACTGTCCCGTACAAATCCCTTGCGACTAGATAAGGTCCCATTTCCACGAAAAAAACTTCTTGCATGCCGATACAAAGAGGAATATGGCTGAAGGGTATGTACGAGGCAGAAGCAAATGCCTTGGCTTTGGGACACAGGCTGACACGGGTGTGACGTCTCTGCATAGTTGAGTAGAAAGACAACTGAATGGGTTGAGTGTGCTGCAAGCGCTTCATTAGCGCAGCGGCGAGACTTTTGCCTTTCCCCATGAGGACCGGGGTTCAATACCTGCCCTGTACAAATCCCTTGTTACCGGGTTGATAAGGTCCCATTTCCACTACCTCAGCTCACAAGCAAAAATAAGCCTTACTAACCATGGAGCTGAAAGTACCTGTGAGCAGTGCGTCTTCTCTCTGCCTGGATATCACCCCCGGGCACAATGAGTCAGTCACCCATAATCCTCCCTGTTGTGCTACTGCTGCTGCCTGTGTTGGTTCTGTGTTCTCCAGAATGCCCATGGCTTGACAATAAGGGAGAGTTTCAGGTTCAAAAAATACTAACTGTCCTTGATCATATGGAGCCCACGGAAGAGATTCCGGATGATTGCTTTCTACCCCTGCCTCCTATTGACTTTACCCACAACATGTCTCTGGGGGCTGCGGCCGCCATAGTGGATAAAGTCGCCAGGGAAACTATCAGATTGTACAGTAAAAAGTGTCACCAACTGGGACACACACAGAAGGATTGTTCTGAGCTGCTTCACCTTCTGCATCAGCTAAGCCAATGGGTGGCTCCGTGCCTGACAGACACAGGGGAATATAAGGAGGTCACAGAGCAAGTAACTAAACAATTCAGACAGATGGCACGAAATCCGGGTAACGCTGCCTGTGCCCGGCATAACATTTGGGCGGCTACCACTCATTATTACCAGCAAGTTGCTCGTCTCACATCCCTGATGGTCAAACAGCGTCTCATGAACTGAATCTGCGCCTCCAATCTTGTTGGCTATTGCACAAGGGAAAAGAAAAACGTCACCATAATTCCCGGGCAAGAGCGCTGGCTTGCTTGTCCCTCCATGTGCCGGTTGGATGGCGAGCACCCTGGCAAGTCTCTCCTGTGCATCTTTTAATGCTTGCGCCCTGCGTTGCTGCCAGCCTTCTTGCATTGGATCCTAATTTCCATAGCCAAGCTGGGTCTGTTCTGCTGATGGTGGCGAACCAAACTCAGTCACCCATACTCCACCCCATCGTGTTGCTGCTGCTGCCTGGGCCCATCACTGCCTCTCTACAAAGGGCAAAATCTGCCCAGAAGGGAGACTTTCTGCTCAACCAAATGTTGACTACCTTTCATCATCTGGAACCCAAGAAAGCGCTCCTATGCTTCCTCCCACTGACACTTCCTGCAACATATAACAGATGGAAGCTGTACCCATGGCGGCAAAAACAGTCTTCGGGAGACTGCCAGACTGTCACCTGTGTGTAGAAGTAGAAAGTGACAACTTGTGCCCAAGTTTTTCCTTTTCTTATTTGAATTCAATAAAGATGGTTGTAAAAGATGCTTTTATTGTCTCTCCTGTTACATAGTTACATAGTTACATAGGGTTGATAAAAGACCAGTGTCCATCAAGTTCAACCCATCCAAGTAAACCCAGCACACCTAACCCACACCTACCAATCTATACACTCACATACATACACTATATATACAACCACTAGTACTAACTGTAGATATTAGTATCACAATAGCCTTGGATATTCTGATTGTTCAAGAACTCATCCAGGCCCCTCTTATAGGCATTAACAGTATCTGCCATTACCCCATCACTAGGAAGGGCATTCCCCAACCTCACTGCCCTCACCGTGAAAAACCACCTACGCTGCTTCAAATGGAAGCTCCTTTCCTCTAATCTAAAGGGGGGGCCTCTGGTGCGCTGATTGTTTTTATGGGAAAAAAGAACATCCCCCAACTGCCTATAATCCCCTCTAATGTACTTGTACAGAGTAATCATGTCCCCTCGCAAGCGCCTCTTTTCCAGAGAAAACAACCTCAACCTCGACAGTCTCACCTCATAGTTTAACCCTTCCATCCCCTTTACCAGTTTAGTTGCAGTCTCTGCACTCTCTCCAGCTCATTAATATCCTTCTTAAGGACTGGAGCCCAAAACTGCCCCCCATACTCAAGATGAGGCCTTACCAGGGACCTATAAAGAGGCAAAATTATGTTTCATCCCTTGAGTCAATGCCCTTTTTATACAAGACAGCACTTTATTTGCTTTAGTAGCCACAGAATGACACTGCCTGGAATTAGACAATTTGTTATCTGCAAAAAACCCCTAGATCCTTCTCCATTAAGGAAACCCCCAACACACTACCATTCAGTAGATAGTTTGCGTTTATATTATTTCTACCAAAGTGCATAACTTTGCACTTATCAACATTGAACCTCATTTCCCAGTTTGCTGCCCAGTTATCTAATTTTGTCAAATCGCTCTGCAAAGCGGCAGCATCCTGCATGGAACTTATAGTTTTGCACAATTTAGTGTCATCAGCAAAAATAGAAACAGTACTGTCTATGCCCCCCTCCAGGTCATTAATAAACAAGTTAAAAAGCAAAGGCCCAAGGACTGACCCCTGCGGTACCCACTAACCACACTGGCCCAATTAGAAAATGTTCCATTTCCCCCCACTCTGTGTACTCTATCCTTCAGCCAGTTCTCTATCCAATTACAAATATTATGTTCTAGGCCAATATTCCTTAATTTGATCATTAACCTTCTGTGAGGTACTGTATCAAATGCTTTAGCAAAGTCCAAGTAGATGACATCAACTGCCATTCCAGCATCGAGGTTCCCACTCACCTCCTCATAAAAGGCGACTAAATTAGTCTGGCAAGATCTGTTACGCATAAAACCATGCTGGCACAAACTAATAGTATTGTGAACTGCAATGTATTCAAGTACCCTATCCCTTATTACCCCTTCCAGAAGCTTTCCTACTACTGATGTCAGACTAACAGGCCTATAGTTTTCAGGCTGAGAACAGGATCCCTTTTTAAATAACGGCACCACATTAGCAATCCGCCAGTCTCTCGGCACCATGCCAAACCTCAATGAATCCTGAAAAATTAAGTGAAGAGGTTTGGCAATCACAGCGCTCAGCTCATTTAATACCCTGGGATGAATCCCATCCGGCCCTGGACCTTTGTTTACCTTTACATGTTCAAGTCTCTTTTGAATTTCCTCCCGAGTGACCCATGCGTCAGTAGCTAAATTACTAGCACTGGGCATATTACAAGGGAAGCCTTCATTATCTGGCTCCTCAGATGTATAGACAGATGAAAAATAAGAGTTCAAAATTTCAGCTTTTTCCCCGTTCTCATCAACCAACTTACCCCCCCGTGATAATAAAGTTCCCACCCCTTCTTGCTTCATTTTTTTACTATTCACATAATTAAAAAATAATTTTGGATTCTTTTTACTCCTAGCTGCAATATCCCTTTCCATCTCTATTTTAGCTTGCCTGATAGCTTTTTTGCTGCTTTATTTGCTTCCTTGTACCTGATGAAAGTCCCTGCTGTCCCAGCTAACTTGAATGCCCTAAAAGCACGTTTTTTATTACCAACCTCGACACTAACTCTTTTATTCAGCCATAAGGGTTTTGCTTTGCGATGCCTCTCCTTGCTTACAAGGGGAATATACTGTTGTGTATACCTGCAAAGCAATGTTTTAAAGATGTTCCATTTTCCTTCTGTGTCTAACCCCATGAAAAGCCTTTCCCAGTTGACACATTGCAGAGATGCCCTTATACTGGCAAAGTCTGCACGTCTAAAATTGAGCGTTTTAGTTACTCCCTTTGATACATGAAACCAGTACATACAGAAAAAAAGAGAGAATAACAAATTTAAACCCACCTCATGGGCCTCTGTTTATGGGCCGACTTACTTTCGTGTTCCCCTCGGACAGACACTGGGCATTGCTGGCATTGCTGGGGCGGCAGGCGTTTGGGCACAGAGAGCTAAGCTGAGGCAGAAAGCAGGGCCAGCCGCCATGTATGTATGTATGTATAACTTTATTTATAAAGTGCCACAAGGGTACGCAGCGCTGTACAATCTTACAGAATACACAAAAACACACAGGGAGGGCAAGTGTTATAATAAATACAATAAATAAGTATAAATACACAGGGAGTAAGTGCCATGTGGTATGAGACACAGTAGGATGGAGTTCCCTGCCCCGTAGAGCTTACAGTCTAACAGTGAGCCTTTTCCTCTTTCAGATCATCATGTTATCTTTTTTTCTGTTGATAAGGTCCCATTTTCACAAAAAAAACCTTTTGCATGCCGATAAAAAGAGGAATATGGCTGAAGGGTATGTACGAGGCAGAAGCAAATGCCTTGGCTTTGGGACACAGGCTGATACGGGTGTGACGTCTCTGCATAGTTGAGTAGAAAGACAACTGACTGGCCTGTGGGTGTGGCGACTGCTTTATTAGCACAGTGGTGAAGCTTTTGCCTTTGCCCATGAGGACCGGGGTTCAAGACTTGTCCTGGAGTGATGAGCGAACCTGTCGCGTTTCGCCATAAAATTCGTGAAACGGCAATAAAATTCGCAAAATGCTTTTTTTACGCGACCAATTTGATGCACGGCAAAAAAAAATTCCGTTTGACTCATTTGCTTGCGGCAAATTTTTACAGAAGTTTTGCAAAACAATTCGCCAATGGCGAAATGCAGAAATTGGCTGCGAATGCCTGGTGAAAAAATTCGCTCATCACTACTGTCCCGTACAAATCCCTTGCGACTAGATAAGGTCCCATTTCCACGAAAAAAACTTCTTGCCGATACAAAGAGGAATATGGCTGAAGGATATGTACGAGGCAGAAGCAAATGCCTTGGCTTTGGGACACAGGCTGACACGGGTGTGACGTCTCTGCATAGTTGAGTAGAAAGACAACTGAATGGGTTGAGTGTGCGGCAAGCGCTTCATTTGCGCAGCGGTGAGACTTTTGCCTTTCCCCATGAGGACCGGGGTTCAATACCTGCCCTGTACAAATCCCTTGTTACCAGGTTGATAAGGTCCCATTTCCACTACCTCAGCTCACAAGCAAAAATAAGCCTTACTAACCATGGAGCTGAAAGTACCTGTGAGCAGTGTGTCTTCTCTCTGCCTGGATATCACCCCCGGGCACAATGAGTCAGTCACCCATAATCCTCCCTGTTGTGCTACTGCTGCTGCCTGTGTTGGTTCTGTGTTCTCCAGAATGCCCATGGCTTGACAATAAGGGAGAGTTTCAGGTTCAAAAAATACTAACTGTCCTTGATCGTATGGAGCCCACGGAAGAGATTCCGTATGATTGCTTTCTACCCCTGCCTCCTATTGACTTTACCCACAACATGTCCCTGGGAGCTGCGGCCGCCATAGTGGATAAAGTTGCCAGGAAAAGTATCAGATTGTACAGCAAAAAGTGTCACCAACTGGGACACACACAGAAGGATTGTTCTGAGCTGCTTCACCTTCTGCATCAGCTAAGCCAATGGGTGGCTCCGTGCCTGACAGACAAAGGGAAATATAAGGAGGTCACAGAGCAAGTAACTAAACAATTCAGACAGATGGCACAAAATCCGGGTAACGCTGCCTGTGCCCGGCATAACATTTGGGCGGCTACCACTCATTATTACCAGCAAGTTGCTCGTCTCACATCCCTGAAGGTCAAACAGCGTCTCATGAACTGAATCTGCGCCTCCAATCTTGTTGGCTATTGCACAAGTGAAAAAAAAACCGTCACCGTAATTCCCGGGCAAGAGCGCTGGCTTGCTTGTCCCTCCATGTGCAGGTTGGATGGCGAGCACCCTGGCAAGTCTCTCCTGTGCATCTTTTAATGCTTGCGCCCTGCGTTGCTGCCAACCTTCTCGCTTTTGATCCTAATTTCCATAGCCAAGCTGGGTCTGTTCTGCTGATGGTGGGGAGCCAAACTCAGTCACCCATACTCCACCCCATCGTGTTGCTGCTGCTTCCTGGGCCCATCACTGCCTCTCCACAAAGCCCAAAATCTGCCCAGAAGGGAGACTTTCTGCTCAACCAAATGTTGACTACCTTTCATCGTCTGGAACCCAAGAAAGCGCTCCTATGCTTCCTCCCACTGACACTTCCTGCAACATATAACAGATGGAAGCTGTACCCATGGCGGCAAAAAGAGTCTTTGGGAGACCATCGGCTTCTATGCAGAAAACTGCCAGACACACGGACAGCCACAGGAGCTGTGTGATCTTCTAGGGGCTCAGCAGACCTGTCCTCTACTGTTGGTGTGAACTGTCACCTGTGTGTAGAAGTAGAAAGTGACAACTTGTGCCCATGTTTTTCTTTTTCTTATTTGTATTCAATAAAGATGGCTGTAAAAGATGCTTTCATTGTCTCTCCTGTCCTTTGTCTTTGATACATGAAACCAGTATGTACAGAAAAAAAAGAGAGAATAACAATTTAAACTCACCTTATGGGCCTCTGTTTATGGGCTGACTTACTTTTGCGTTCCCCTCGGACAGACACTGGGCATTGCTGGCATTGCTGGGGCGGCAGGCGTTTGGGCACAGAGAGCTAAGCTCAGGCAGAAAGCAAGTGATGGCTGAAGGATATGTACGAGGCAGAAGCAAATGCCTTGGCTTTGGGACACAGGCTAACACGGGTGTGACGTCTCTGCATACTTGAGCAGAAAGGCAACTGATTGGCCTGAGGGTGCGGCAACCGCTTCATTAGCAGAGCAGTGAAATTTTTGCCTTTCCCCATGAGGACCGGGGTTCAGGACCTGCCCCGTACAAATCCCTTGCGACCAGATTGATAAGGTCCCATTTCCACTAAAAAAACCCTTTTGCATGCCGATACAAAGAGGAATATGGCTGAAGGATATGTACGAGACAGAAGCGAATGCCTTGGCTTTGGGACACAGGCTGACACGGGTGTGACGTCTCTGCATAGTTGAGCAGAAAGACAACTGACTGGCCCGAGGGAGCAGAAACTGCTTGTTAGCACAGCGGTGAAACTTTTGCCTTTCCCCATGAGGACCAGGGTTCAATACCTGCCCCGTACAAATCCCTTGCGACCAGATTGATAAGGTCTCGTTTCTACTACCTCAGCTCACGTAAAAAAATAAGCCTTACTAACCATGGAGCTGAAAGTACCTGTGAGCAGTGCGTCTTCTCTCAGCCTGGATATCACCCCCGGGCACAATGAGCCAAACTCCGTCACCCAAACTCCTCCCTGTTGTGCTACCATCTCGCGGCAGTTCCCCAGAATGCCCATGGCTTGACAATAAGGGAGAGTTTCTGGTTCATAAAATCCTAACTGTCCTTGATCGTATGGAGCCAATGGAAGAGATTCCGGATGATTGCTTTCTACCCCTGCCTCCTATTGACTTTACCCACAACATGTCCCTGGGAGCTGCAGCCGCCATAGTGGATAAAGTTGCCAGGAAAACTATCAGATTGTACAGCAAAAAGTGTCACCAACTGGGACACACACAGAAGGATTGTTCCGAGCTGCTTCATCTTCTGCATCAGCTAAGACAATGGGTGGCTCCGTGCCTGACAGACACATGGGAATATAAGGAGGTCACGGAACCAATACTTGAACAACTCAGACAACAAAGACAGACGGCACCAAATCCGGGTAACACTGCCTGTGCCCGGCATAGCATTTGGGCGGCTACCACTCATTATTACCGGCAAGTTGCCCGTCTCACATCCCTGATGTTCAAACAGCATCTCATGAACTGAATCTGCGCCTCCAATCTTGTTGGCTATTGCACAAGTGAAAAGAAAAAACATCTTTTTGCCAGTGTGTGAAATTTTATAAGTTTAAAGTTTTTGTTAATGTTTAATAATAATAATAATAATAATAATAATAATAATTTTCTTGTTTTATTAAATAAAAGTACTATGTACAGTAGTTTTTTGCTGATGGGAAACCAAAATGCAAAGGAAAAGTATCACCATTTATTTACAATTGAGAATAAAAAAGTAAAGGCATTTCCAGACTATACAGATAGCTAAGAAATCTGCTCCGAAAGAAGGGTAATGTTGCCTGTGTTCGCTACTTCGCTAGCAGTATCAGTTGAAGTTTAGATGACGGGGAACATAAATCATCTTTATTATTTTCAATGTTTAGTTCTGAAGCTACAGACCATATAAGCTTTGGATCAGGGCGGCCAACACTCTGCTCTCTCTGCTTTTATTCGGCAGCCTCTGGGAAATCCCCTCAGAGAGAGACAAAAATAAAAAAATAGAAAGCTTTGGCACACAAATTAGAGATTTGTATGAGGAAGGGAATGTGTCAGAGTTATGGGGACGGGCTGAACAGTGTGTGGCGTCTGTGCCTTGTTCAGCATAAATAGCCCAGAACTAGGGGCAGCGGCAGCCGGCACAGCACCGCGGGAGCAGTTTTACTTTTCCCCATGATAATAAATTGTCACATCTCAGTCTTGTTTCATTTATTTAAAATCATACGTTGATCACTCAAAGACAGAAACCAAGAAGTGACAACCGGAATGAGCAATTGCCAAACTATTTATACCGCCCCCCCGCAAACCACAAGTTTAGATGAAGCGGAAGTTCACATTCAGACAATATGTGAGGGAAAAAATATAAATCATCTTTATTATTTTCAATGTTTAGTTCTAAAGCTACAGACCATATAAGCTTTGGATCAGGGCGGCCAACACTCTGCTCTCTCTGCTTTTATTCGGCAGCCTCTGGGAAATCCGCTAAGAGAGAGACAAAAATAAAAAAACAGAAAGCTTTGGCACACAAATTAGAATCTGACTAAACCAGTTTCTCAGTAATAGTTGCTGTACAAGGGGCCTCCTCTGCTTGTTTCACTGAACCCACTTTAGTTTCTCAGCGCTAAAACGTTGCCTCGTGAATGCGCTTCCCGGAGATGGTACAAACTAAACAAAAATGCCCAAAATGAAAGAATAAACAATGAAGTACTAAATCCAGTGCAGGTTTCTAAGGGAGCTCCTGTATTGCTTGCCAACTTGCAGCCATAGTGGGTACAGCGCTAATGGAGATGTGACGGTTAGTGATGAGCGAATCGGTCTCATTTCGCTTTGCCGAAAAATTTGCGAAACTTTGAATAAATGAGTGAAACAGCGAAAAAGCTGAGTTAGTTTAGGGGGCCCCTTGGGGGTAACAGAGAGGATTAACAACGGGTTGCTCATCTCTTATCAACATGTACAAAAATATTTTGTGAATGAAACCTCCTGAGTGATGGGCTGCTTCAGTAGTGAATAAAGGAAGGACAACAACAACGGGATTCTTGGGTTACTGCCTGGCGCCTCAACCCAAAGGCGCCTCACTAACTCCCTGATTGATCCATGTGCCGAAGCCTTTTCATTTGGCCAAACTGTATCAATTCCAAATCCTTTTTAAAGGGCTTCCCCAAAGCTTGTAATAGCCAAGCTCCTGTCTGTTCTACAGATCCTGCCGAAGCCTCCTACTGCCTGTACCCGTCTGCCTTGCAAACATAGAGTAAAACCAATGCAGATCTAATATCACTCAGTGCCACTCACTGAACCCAGTGCCAGTTTGTGAGCTGCCGCTTGTTACAGGGCTGAATGCTGATTTCTAGAGGGGTAAAGCACTTAGAGAAAAGCCTGTGCTATGGGGAGAGGGGCTGCGCCCTTACGGCTCCAGTCTGTACCAAAGGCATGGGGGGCGTTTGTATGGGAAGGCAAAGGGGAATACGGCTGAGAGATTTGTATGAGGAAGGGAATGTGTCAGAGTTATGGGGACGGGCTGAACAGTGTGTGGCGTCTGTGCCTTGTTCAGCATAAATAGCCCAGAACTAGGGGCAGCGGCAGCCGGCACAGCACCGCGGGAGCAGCGACTATTAAATGAGCAATTGACAAACCTTTTATACACCCCCCCATACCTCAATATTTGGCGATGTTCACATTCAGATTATAGTCTGACTTTATTATTTTAAATGTTTAGTTTTGAAGCTACAGACCATCTCAGCTTTGGATCAGGGCGGCCAACACTCTCTCTGCTTCAATCTCAGAGTCATACTGTAAATGCAACTGCTTTGCCTTCTGTTTATATATGTGTGTATAACTTTATTTATAAAGCGCCACAAGGGTACGCAACGCTGTACAATCTTACAGAATACAAAATTACACACAGGGAGGACAAGTGATATAATAAATACAATAAATAAGTATAAATACACAGGGAGTAAGTGCCATGTGGTATGAGACACAGTAGGAAGGGGGTCCCTGCCCCATAGAGCTTACAATCTGAGTGATATATATATCAGGGCACAAAAGGCATTCCTTGGGAGCCCGATATATGTGAAATCACAAAAAAAGAAGAAACCACAAATGAAAAAGAAAGAAAGAAAAGAAAAAAAAAAATAAGAGAACAAGAGAAAAAAGTAAAAAAACAGAAAAATAAATAAATAATACAATAAACAAGGAGAGAAAAGGGGATTATAGCGCAGTAACAACCTGGGCTTCATTTTATCAGTATAAAAATACAAAGTGCCGTAGTTCATTTAATGCAAAGTGCCGTAGTGCGTTTAATGCAAAGTGCCGTAGTGCGTTTAATGCAAAGTGCCGTAGTGCGTTTAATGCAAAGTGCCGTAGTGCGTTTAATGCAAAGTGCCGTAGTGCGTTTAATGCAAAGTGCCGTAGTGCATTTAATGCAAAGTGCCGTAGTGCGTTTAATGCAAAGTGCCGTAGTGCGTTTAATGCAAAGTGCCGTAGTGCATTTAATGCAAAGTGCCGTAGTGCATTTAATACAAAGTGCCGTAGTGCATTTAATACAAAGTGCCGTAGAGCATTTAATACAAAGTGCCGTAGTGCATTTAATACAAAGTGCCGTAGTGCATTTAATACAAAGTGCCGTAGTGCATTTAATACAAAGTGCCGTAGTGCATTTAATACAAAGTGCCGTAGTGCGTTTAATACAAAATGCCGTAGTGCGTTTAATACAAAGTGCCGTAGTGCATTTAATACAAAGTGCCGTAGTGCGTTTAATACAAAATGCCGTAGTGCGTTTAACACAAAGTGCTGTAGTGCATTTAATACAAAGTGCAGTTGAACAGAAATGTGTCTCATTCAGTGAATCTGCAGATGGAATGACAGTCATTGTGGGAACAAACCCTTCTGTGTATGGGACGGGCGGCACTCAGGCTCCGCTTTTTGCTCCTGTTTTCATTATGGGTTTCAGTGTATGCTTATTGCTTATCTGTTACAGTGTGCAGTGATACACGGCCGGGCAAAGCGCAGTTTCTATACCTGTAACTACTATTGTACACTCCCCCCCAATCTAATCCAATATTCAGATAGAATAACATATAATACGTGATCACATGATCATAATCTCTATCTTGGTCAGGTTGTTTGACATCCGTTGTTTTCAAAGTACTCAGATCTGATTTTTTTCACAATTGGATTTGTGGGCATTGAAAAGAAATGCAGCGTTTCTGAGCTCCGGTATAAAGGCGCCATACACGTAACAATTATGATCTTTCCTGCGATCTTTCCTACGATGGTTCGTACCCTCCGCTGATGTTCAGGGCTGAATGGTCGGATATGGGGGTAGGAACAATAGGGATTCTACCTCTACCTGACGGTTCAGCCCTAAACACAGATTTTGTTCGGGCGCCTTCAATGGAACCCAACCAAAATCTTCTGTCCCGTCCGATCAACAAGACGACCAATATTTGCGATAACGGTCATCTTATCGATCCACCATGCTGAATATCGTACGAAGCCTCGTTTGGTCGTTGGCAAATGTCGGTGGCCCCACCCATGGGGAGGAGCTTTTGCCTATAAAACTGGACATGCACTCATAGCCAGGTAAAATGATAACATTTGCATTTGCAATAACTGCCGTACCGACTGTGACCAATCAAAATACGGACGGAACAAACTGCCTGTAAACGAATCATCCGCAGTACCAATGGCACCAGGAGAGAGAAACTGCCTAGCACCGCTCGCCGTGGCCACGACTATTCTCTACTTGCTCGTACGCCCATCGAGCGCTAGTTCCCCAGAATGCCGTTGGCCTGATAGAAGCGAGTTTATTGACAATGAAATACTCAAAGTCTTTGATAACCTGCAGCCAAAGGAACAGCATCAGGATTATTGTCTTTTTGAAATTCCCGATAGTGGCTTTATCCACAACAGGTCTCGGGGGGAAGCGGCAGCCATAGTATTCGCAGTCTACAATGAAACCCTGAGCTTTTATAAGAAGAAGGTTCCTAGGAAGCTGCTGAAGCTTCTGCTACGGAGACTAAAGCAGCTGGGTCGGTGTGTTACAGGCACTGCGCAATATAAGGCTGTTACAGACGCCATTTGTAAGGAATACAGAGAACTAAGGCAGAAAGCCCGGGAGTGGGGTAACACTACGTGTGCCCGGAGTATCTTTTGGGCTTTGGGGAATAAATTACAGCAGGCCGTTCAGCTCTCTTCTCTTATGAGGAAAATGTATCTCATGAGTAAAACCTCTTAGCGTTCCTATGTCTATTAATTAATAAATAAATGAAATGAAACTCTCACTGTTCATCAGCTGCATTTATTGATTTCACAGTTATTGTTAGGGAGGCACCAAATCCAGGATTCAGTTTGGGGTTCGGCCAAGATTCGGCCTTTTTTAGCAGGATTTGGATTCGGGCGAAACAAATACGAATCCGTAAATCATGTGACTTTTCATATTGGGATTCCGTTGGGTATTCGGCGCATCCCTAGTTATTGTACACTGGTTACAAGTATTTAAAGGCTCTGTTGGTTGAAGTTGAACCAATGAAGTTGCTTTGTCCATTCTGTCAGCCCAAAGAACATATCAGGGATCTCCCTCTTCTCTCTAAGAGTCACGCTGTGAATTCAGCTGCTTCTTTCTCTATTTATATATATCAGGGAACAATAGGCATTCCTCAGGAGCCTATCAGATTTGAGTGAATGGGTGGGAAGGAAATGCTTAGCCAATGGGAAGTGACTCGGTGAGCATGCCCAATTCAGTTTCCCTCAGACCTTTGTAGGAGTAACATCTCTTTCAGAGAGAGAGTGTGGGTGTTAGAGTGCCGCGTGTGACAGCGACTGCCCTTTGTTCAGAGTAACTGTGATTGGACAGAGCACATTTCTAATTACAAACCTAGTTTTTGGGGCTGTAACTCCTTTTAGAATGAGTTTATACAGAACAGTCATAACAATCGCCGCTGCTCACACACCAGTTTCTCTCTGGTTATTCCGCCAGTTGGAATGACAGTAACTCTGGGCACAAATACTTCTCTGTACGATACAAACAGTGCTTACACTTTTCCCCTTGTGCTTCTGTGTAAGAGTTAAACTGTGTGTTTAGGCAGAAATGCTCAGTTGTTACACGTATGGATCTGAACGCAGGGTTATTGCTCGCTGGTTGCACCTACATGCTTATAGGCACGATACGGGTTTTTTTGCACTAAAAAAACTGGAATTTGAATTATGTTTCTAAAACTCAAATGTCTGGTATTTATTAAGTGTGAAAAACCTGAAAACACGAAAGTAAAAATTCTCCATCTGAAAGCTTGTGAGTTTCTGTAGAAGTCAATGGGAGGCGTTTGTATGGGAAGGCAAAGGGGAATACGGCTGAGAGATTTGTATGAGGAAGGGAATGTGTCAGAGTTATGGGGACGGGCTGAACAGTGTGTGGCGTCTGTGCCTTATTCAGCATAAATAGCCCAGAACTAGGGGCAGCGGCAGCCGGCACAGCACCGCGGGAGCAGCGACTATTAAATGAGCAATTGCCAAACTTTTATACTCCCCCCTATACCTCAATATTAGACGATGTTCACATTCAGACAATACTCTGACTTTATTATTTTAAATGTTTAGTTTATAATCTTCAGACCATCTCAGCTTTGGATCAGGGCGGCCAACACTCTCTCTGCTTCTCTCTCAGAGTCAAACTGTAAATGCAACTGCTTTGCCTTCTGTTTATATATATCAGGGTACAAAAGGCATTCCTTGGGAGCCCGATATATGGGAAATCACAAAAGAAGAAGAAACCACAAATAAAAATGTAAGAAAGAAAAAAAATAAAATAGAGAACAAGAGAAAAAAGGAAATAATAATACAATAAACAAGGAGAGAAAAGGGGATCATAGCGCAGTAACAACCTGGGCTTCATTTAATCAGTATAAAAATACAAAGTGCTATAGTGCATTTAATACAAAGTGCCGTAGTGCATTTAATACAAAGTGCCGTTAGTGCATTTAATACAAAGTGCCGTAGTGCATTTAATACAAAGTGCCGTTAGTGTATTTAATACAAAGTGCCGTTAGTGCATTTAATACAAAGTGCTGTAGTGCATTTAATACAAAGTGCCATTAGTGCATTTAATACAAAGTGCTGTAGTGCATTTAATACAAAGTGCCGTTAGTGCACTTAATACAAAGTGCTGTAGTGCATTTAATACAAAGTGCCATTAGTGCATTTAATACAAAGTGCTATAGTGCATTTAATACAAAGTGCTGTAGTGCATTTAATACATAGTGCTAAAGTGCATTTAATACAAAGTGCCGTAGTGCAAGAATAAATAAATAATACAATAAACAAGGAGAGAAAAGGGGATTATAGCGCAGTAACAACCTGGGCTTAATGTTATCAGTATAAAAATAGAAAGTGCTATAGTGCATTTAATACAAAGTGCCGTAGTGCATTTAATACAAAGTGCCGTAGTGCATTTAATACAAAGTGCCATAGTGCATTTAATACAAAGTGCCGTAGTGTATTTAATACAAAGTGCTATTGTGCATTTAATACAAAGTGCTATTGTGCATTTAATACAAAGTGCCGTTAGTGCGTTTAATACAAAGTGCCGCAGTGCGTTTAATACATAGTGCTATAGTGCATTTAATACAAAGTGCCGTAGTGCATTTAATACAAAGTGCCGTAGTGCATTTATTACAAAGTGCCGTAGTGCATTTAATACAAAGTGCCGTAGTGCATTTAATACAAAGTGCCGTAGTGCATTTAATACAAAGTTCCGTAGTGCATTTAATACAAATTGCCGTAGTGCGTTTAATACAAAGTGCCGCTAGTGCATTTAATACAAAGTGCCGTAGTGCATTTAATACAAAGTGCCGTAGTGTATTTAATACAAAGTGCTATTGTGCATTTAATACAAAGTGCTATTGTGCATTTAATACAAAGTGCCGTAGTGCATTTAATACAAAGTGCCGTAGTGCGTTTAATACAAAGTGCCGTAGTGCGTTTAATACAAAGTGCCGTAGTGCGTTTAATACAAAGTGCCGTAGTGCATTTAATACAAAGTGCCGTAGTGCATTTAATACAAAGTGCCGTAGTGCATTTAATACAAAGTGCCGTAGTGCATTTAATACAAAGTGCCGTAGTGCATTTAATACAAAGTGCCGTAGTGCATTTAACACAAAGTGCCATTAGTGCATTTAATACAAAGTGCCGTTAGTGCATTTAATACAAAGTGCTATTGTGCATTTAATACAAAGTGCCGTTAGTGCGTTTAATACAAAGTGCCGTAGTGCGTTTCATACAAAGTGCTGTAGTGCGTTTATCACAAAGTGCCGTAGTGCATTTAATACAAAGTGCCGTAGTGCATTTAATACAAAGTGCCGTAGTGCATTTAACACAAAGTGCCATTAGTGCATTTAATACAAAGTGCCGTTAGTGCATTTAATACAAAGTGCTATTGTGCATTTAATACAAAGTGCCGTTAGTGCGTTTAATACAAAGTGCCGTAGTGCGTTTCATACAAAGTGCTGTAGTGCGTTTATCACAAAGTGCCGTAGTGCATTTAATACAAAGTGCCGTAGTGTATTTAATACAAAGTGCCGTTAGTGCATTTAATACAAAGTGCTATTGTGCATTTAATACAAAGTGCCGTAGTGCGTTTAATACAAAGTGCTGTAGTGCGTTTTTCACAAAGTGCTGTAGTGCATTTAGCACAAAGTGCTGTAGTGCGTTTAACACAAAGAGCTGTAGTGCATTTAATACAAAGTGCAGTTGAACAGAAATGTGTCTCATTCAGTAGAACCGGTTTCCCTTCAGTGAATCTGCAGATGGAATGACAGTCATTGTGGGAACAAACCCTTCTGTGTATGGGACGGGCGGCACTCAGGCTCCGCTTTTTGCTCCTGTTTTCATTATGGGTTTCAGTGTATGCTTATTGCTTATCTGTTACAGTGTGCAGTGATACACGGCCGGGCAAAGCGCAGTTTCTATACCTGTAACTACTATTGTACACTCCCCCCCAATCTAATCCAATATTCAGATAGAATAACATATAATACGTGATTACATGATCATAATCTCTATCTTGGTCAGGTTGTTTGACATGCGTTGATATTAAAGTTCTCAGATCTGATTTTTTTCCACGATTGGATTTGTGGGCATTGTAAAGAAATGCAGCGTGTCCGAGCTCCGGTATAAAGGCGCAATACATGTAACAAAAATGATCTTTCCTACGATGGTTCGTACCCTCCGCTGACGTTCAGGGCTGAATGGTCAGATATGGGGGTAGGAACAATAGGGATTCTACCTCTACCTGACGGTTCAGCCCTAAACGCAGATTTTGCTCGTTCGCCTTCAATGGCACCCAATCAAAATCTTTTATCCCGTCCGATCAACAAGACGACCAATATCTGATGCTTTTGCGATAACGGTCGTCTCATCGATCCACCATACCGAATATCGTACAAAGCCTCATTTGGTCGTTGGCAAAAGTCGGTGGCCCCGCCCATGGGGTGGAGCTTTTGCCTATAAAACTGGACATGCACTGATAGCCAATTAAAATTATAACTTTTGCATTTGCAATAACTGCCGTACCGACTGTGACCAATCAAAATACAGACGGAACAAACTGCCTGTAAACGAATCATCCGCGGTACCAATGGCACCAGGAGAGATAAACTGCCTAGCGCCGCTCGCCGTGGCCACGACTATTCTCTACTTGCTCGTACAGCCATCGAGCGCTACTTCCCCAGAATGCCGTTGGCCTGACAGAAGCGAGTTTATTGACAATGAAATACTCAAAGCCTTTGATAACCTGCAGCCAAAGGAACAGCATCAGGATGATTGTCTTTTTGAAATTCCCGATAGTGGCTTTATCCACAACAGGTCTCGGGGGGAAGCGGCAGCCATAGTATTCACAGTCTACAAAGAAACCCTGAGCTTTTATAAGAAGAAGGGGCCTAGGAAGCTGCTGAAGCTTCTGCTACGGAGACTAAAGCAGCTGGGTCGGTGGGTTACAGGCACTGCGCAATATACGGCTGTTACAGACGCCATTTGTAAGGAATACAGAGAACTAAGGCAGAAAGCCCGGGAGTGGGGTAACACTACGTGTGCCCGGAGTATCTTTTGGGCTTTGGGGAATAAATTACAGCAGGCCGTTCAGCTCTCTTCTCTTATGAGAAAAATGTCTCATGAGTAAAACCTCTTAGCGTTCCTATGTCTATTAATTAATAAATAAACCAAATGAAACTCTCACTGTTCATCAGCTGCATTTATTGATTTCACAGTTATTGTTAGGGAGGCACCAAATCCAGGATTCAGTTTGGGGTTCGGCCAAGATTCGGCCTTTTTTAGCAGGATTTGGATTCAGGCGAAACAAATACGAATCCGTAAATCATGTGACTTTTCATATTGGGATTCGGTTGGGTATTCGGCCCTAGTTATTGTACACTGGTTACAAGTATTTAAAGGCTCTGTTGGTTGAAGTTGAACCAATGAAGTTGCTTTGTCCATTCTGTCAGCCCAAAGAACATATCAGGGATCTCCCTCTTCTCTCTAAGAGTCACGCTGTGAATTCAGCTGCTTCTTACTCTATTTATATATATCAGGGAACAATAGGCATTCCTCAGGAGCCTATCAGATTTGAGTGAATGGGTGGGAGGGAAATGCTTAGCCAATGGGAAGTGACTCGGTGAGCATGCCCAATTCAGTTTCCCTCAGACCTTTGTAGGAGTAACATCTCTTTCAGAGAGAGAGTGTGGGTGTTAGAATGCCGCGTGTGACAGCGACTGCCCTTTGTTCAGAGTAACTGTGATTGGACAGAGCACATTTCTAATTACAAACCTAGTTTTTGGGGCTGTAACTCCTTTTAGAATGAGTTTATACAGAACAGTCATAACAATCGCCGCTGCTCACACACCGGTTTCTCTCTGGTTATTCCGCCAGTTGGAATGACAGTAACTCTGGGCACAAATACTTCTCTGTACGATACAAACAGCGCTTACACTTTTCCCCTTGTGCTTCTGTGTAAGAGTTAAACTGTGTGTTTAGGCAGAAATGCTCAGTTGTTACACGTATGGATCTGAACGCACGGTTATTGCTCGCTGGTTGCACCTACATGCTTATAGGCACGATACGGGTTTTTTTGCACTAAAAAAACTGGAATTTGAATTATGTTTCTAAAACTCAAATGTCTGGTATTTATTAAGTGTGAAAAACCTGAAAACACGAAAGTAAAAATTCTCCATCTGAAAGCTTGTGAGTTTCTGTAGAAGTCAATGGGAGGCGTTTGTATGGGAAGGCAAAGGGGAATACGGCTGAGAGATTTGTATGAGGAAGGGAATGTGTCAGAGTTATGGGGACGGGCTGAACAGTGTGTGGCGTCTGTGCCTTGTTCAGCATAAATAGCCCAGAACTAGGGGCAGCGGCAGCCGGCACAGCACCGCGGGAGCAGCGACTATTAAATGAGCAATTGGCAAACTTTTATACACCCCCCTATACCTCAATATTACACGATGTTCACATTCAGATTATAGTCTGACTTTATTATTTTAAATGTTTAGTTTATAATCTTCAGACCATCTCAGCTTTGGATCAGGGCGGCCAACACTCTCTCTGCTTCTCTCTCAGAGTCAAACTGTAAATGCAACTGCTTTGCCTTCTGTTTATATATATCAGGGTACAAAAGGCATTCCTTGGGAGCCCGATATATGGGAAATCACAAAAGAAGAAGAAACCACAAATAAAAAAGTAAGAAAGAAAAGAAAAAAAAAATAAAATAGAGAACAAGAGAAAAAAGGAAATAATAATACAATAAACAAGGAGAGAAAAGGGGATCATAGCGCAGTAACAACCTGGGCTTCATTTAATCAGTATAAAAATACAAAGTGCCGTAGTGCATTTAATACAAAGTGCCGTAGTGCATTTAATACAAAGTGCCATAGTGCATTTAATACAAAGTGCCATAGTGCATTTAATACAAAGTGCTGTAGTGCATTTAATACAAAGTGCTGTAGTGCATTTAATACAAAGTGCCGTAGTGCATTTAATACAAAGTGCCGTAGTGCATTTAATACAAAGTGCCATAGTGCATTTAATACAAAGTGCCGTAGTGCATTTAATACAAAGTGCCATAGTGCATTTAATACAAAGTGCCATAGTGCATTTAATACAAAGTGCCATAGTGCATTTAATACAAAGTGCCATAGTGCATTTAATACAAAGTGCCATAGTGCATTTAATACAAAGTGCCGTAGTGCATTTAATACAAAGTGCCATAGTGCATTTAATACAAAGTGCCGTAGTGCATTTAATACAAAGTGCCGTAGTGCATTTAATACAAAGTGCCGTAGTGCATTTAATACAAAGTGCATTTAGTGCGTTTTATACAAAGTGCAACAGACATCGCTTACACTTTTCCTCTTGTGGCTTTACATGCCGGAAGGCACACTTGTTGTTGTTGGTGACATCTGATAAGAGTTTCAGGTTCTCCCTCCTTCTCCATGTATTTCAATGAGACAGGCGCCCCCTGTGGCTGCAAAGTGCAGTTGAACAGAAATGTGTCTCATTCAGTAGAACCGGTTTCCCTTCAGTGAATCTGCAGATGGAATGACAGTCATTGTGGGAACAAACCCTTCTGTGTATGGGACGGGCGGCACTCAGGCTCTGCCTTTTACTCCTGTTTTCATTATGGGTTTCAGTGTATGCTTATTGCTTATCTGTTACAGTGTGCAGTGATACACGGCCGGGCAAAGCGCAGTTTCTATACCTGTAACTACTATTGTACACTCCCCCCCAATCTAATCCAATATTCAGATAGAATAACATATAATACGTGATTACATGATCATAATCTCTATCTTGGTCAGGTTGTTTGACATGCGTTGTTTTTAAAGTGCTCAGATCTGATTTTTTTCACAATTGGATTTGTGGGCATTGAAAAGAAATGCAGCGTGTCCGAGCTCCGGTATAAAGGCGCCATACACGTAACAATTATGATCTTTCCTGAGATCTTTCCTACGATGGTTCGTACCCTCCGCTGACGTTCAGGGCTGAATGGTCAGATATGGGGGTAGGAACAATAGGGATTCTACCTCTACCTGACGGTTCAGCCCTAAACGCAGATTTTGCTTGTTCGCCTTCAATGGAACCCAATCAAAATCCTTTGTCCCGTCCGATCAACAAGATGACCAATATTTTCGATAACGGTCGTCTCATCGATCCACTGTACCGAATATCGTACGAAGCCTCGTTTGGTCGTTGGCAAAAGTCGGTGGCCCCACCCATGAGGTGGAGCTTTTGCCTATAAAACTGGACATGCACTCATAGCCAGGTAAAATAATAATATTTGCATTTGCAATAACTGCCGTACTGACTGTGACCAATCAAAATACAGACGGAACAAACTGCCTGTAAACGAATCATCCGCGGTACCAATGGCACCAGGAGAGATAAACTGCCTAGCGCTGCTCGCCATGGCCACGACTATTCTCTACTTGCTCGTACGGCCATCGAGCGCTAGTTCCCCAGAATGCCGTTGGCCTGATAGAAGCGAGTTTATTGACAATGAAATACTCAAAGCCTTTGATAACCTGCAGCCAAAGGAACAGCATCAGGATTATTGTCTTTTTGAAATTCCCGATAGTGACTTTATCCACAACAGGTCTCGGGGGGAAGCGGCAGCCATAGTATTCACAGTCTACAATGAAACCCTGAGCTTTTATAAGAAGAAGGTTCCTAGGAAGCTGCTGAAGCTTCTGCTACGGAGACTAAAGCAGCTGGGTCGGTGTGTTACAGGCACTGCGCAATATAAGGCTGTTACAGACGCCATTTGTAAGGAATACAGAGAACTAAGGCAGAAAGCCCGGGAGTGGGGTAACACTACGTGTGCCCGGAGTATCTTTTGGGCTTTGGGGAATAAATTACAGCAGGCCGTTCAGCTCTCTTCTCTTATGACAAAAATGTATCTGATGAGTAAAACCTCTTAGCGTTCCTATGTCTATTAATTAATAAATAAATCAAATGAAACTCTCACTGTTCATCAGCTGCATTTATTGATTTCACAGTTATTGTTAGGGAGGCACCAAATCCAGGATTCAGTTTGGGGTTCGGCCAAGATGCGGCCTTTTTTAGCAGGATTTGGATTCAGGCGAAACAAATACGAATCCGTATTATCATGTGACTTTTCAGATTGGGATTCGGTTGGGTATTCGGCGCATCCCTAGTTATTGTACACTGGTTACAAGTATTAAAAGGCTCTGTTGGTTGAAGTTGAACCAATGAAGTTGCTTTGTCCATTCTGTCAGCCCAAAGAACATATCAGGGATCTCCCTCTTCTCTCTAAGAGTCACGCTGTGAATTCAGCTGCTTCTTACTCAATTTATATATATCAGGGAACAATAGGCATTCCTCAGGAGCCTATCAGATTTGAGTGAATGGGTGGGAAGGAAATGCTTAGCCAATGGGAAGTGACTCGGTGAGCATGCCCAATTCAGTTTCCCTCAGAACTTTGTAGGGGTAACATCTCTTTCAGAGAGAGAGTGTGGGTGTTAGAGTGCTGCGTGTGACAGCGACTGCCCTTCGTTCAGAGTGACTGTGATTGGACAGAGCACATTTCTGATTACAAACCTAGTTTTTGGGGCTGTAACTCCTTTTAGAATGAGTTTATACAGAACAGTCATAACAATCGCCGCTGCTCACACACCAGTTTCTCTCTGGTTATTCCGCCAGTTGGAATGACAGTAACTCTGGGCACAAATACTTCTCTGTACGATACAAACAGCGCTTACACTTTTCCCCTTGTGCTTCTGTGTAAGAGTTAAACTGTGTGTTTAGGCAGAAATGCTCAGTTGTTACACGTATGGATCTGAACGCACGGTTATTGCTCGCTGGTTGCACCTACATGCTTATAGGCACGATACGGGTTTTTTGCACTAAAAAAACTGGAATTTGAATTATGTTTCTAAAACTCAAATGTCTGGTATTTATTAAGTGTGAAAAACCTGAAAACACGAATGGAAAAATTCACCATCTGAAAGCTTGTGAGTTTCTGTAGAAGTCAATGGGAGGCGTTTGTATGGGAAGGCAAAGGGGGATACGGCTGAGAGATTTGTATGAGGAAGGGAATGTGTCAGAGTTATGGGGACGGGCTGAACAGTGTGTGGCGTCTGTGCCTTGTTCAGCATAAATAGCCCAGAACTAGGGGCAGCGGCAGCCGGCACAGCACCGCGGGAGCAGCGACTATTAAATGAGCAATTGCCAAACTTTTTATACCCCCCCCCCCCAAACCACAAGTTTAGATGAAGCGGAAGTTCACATTCAGACAATATGTGCGGAAAAAAACTCCATAAATCATCTTTATTATTTTCAATGTTTAGTTCTGAAGCTACAGACCATATAAGCTTTGGATCAGGGCGGCCAACACTCTGCTCTCTCTGCTTTTATTCGGCAGCCTCTGGGAAATCCCTTCAGAGAGAGACAAAAACAGAAAGCTTTGGCACACAAATTAGAATCTGACTAAACCAGTTTCTCAGTAATAGTTGCTGTACAAGGGGCCTCCTCTGCTTGTTTCACTGAACCCACTTTAGTTTCTCAGCGCTAAAACGTTGCCTCGTGGATGCGCTTCCCGGAGATGGTACAAACTAAACAAAAATGCCCAAAATGAAAGAATAAACAATGAAGTACTAAATCCAGTGCAGGTTTCTAAGGGAGCTCCTGTATTGCTTGCCAACTTGCAGCCATAGTGGGTACAGCGCTAATGGAGATGTGACGGTTAGTGATGAGCGAATCGGTTCCATTTTGCTTTGCCGAACAATTTGCGAAACTTTGCAAAAATGAGTGAAATAGCGAAAAAGCTGAGTTAGTTTATGGCGTCTCTTGGAAGTAACAGAGAGAATTAATAATGGTTTGCTCATATCTTATCAACATGTAAAAAACCATTTTGTTAATGAAACCTCCTGAGTGATGTATTGGGCTGCTTCTATAGTGAATAAAGGAAGGACAACAACACTGTGATTCTTGGGTTACTGCCTGGCGCCTCACTAGCTTCCTAGTGGATCCATGCGCTGAAGCCTTTTCATTTGGCCAAACTGTATCACTTCCAAATCAAACTGTAAATGCAACTGCTTTGCTTTCTATGTATATATGTATATATGTATGTATGTATGTATGTATGTATGTATGTATGTATAACTTTATTTATAAAGCGCCACAAGGGTACGCAGCGCTGTACAGTCTTACAATATACAGGTATGGGATCCCTTATCTGGAAACCCATTATCCAGAAAGCTCCGAATAACGGAAAGCTCATCTCCCATAGACTCCATTTTAATCTAAAATTTCAGAATTTTAAAACTTTTTCCTTTTTCTCTGTAGTAATAAAACAGTACCTTGTAATTGATCCCAACTAAGATATAATTACCCCTTATTAGGGCAGAACAGCCCTATTGGGTTTATTTAATGGTTAAATGATTCCCTTTTCTCTGTAATAATAAAACAGTACCTGTACTTGATCCCAACTAAGATATAATTACCCCTTATTGGGGGCAGAACAGCCCTATTGGGTTTATTTCATGGTTAAATGATTCCCTTTTCTCTGTAATAATAAAACAGTACCTGTACTTGATCCCAACTAAGATATAATTACCCCTTATTGGGGGCAGAACAGCCCTATTGGGTTTATTTCATGGTTAAATGATTCCCTTTTCTCTGTAATAATAAAACAGTACCTGTACTTGATCCCAACTAAGATATAATTACCCCTTATTGGGGCAGAACAGCCCTATTGGGTTTATTTCATGGTTAAATGATTCCCTTTTCTCTGTAATAATAAAACAGTACCTGTACTTGATCCCAACTAAGATATAATTACCCCTTATTGGGGGCAGAACAGCCCTATTGGGTTTATTTAATGGTTAAATGATTCCCTTTTCTCTGTAATAATAAAACAGTACCTTGTAATTGATCTCAACTAAGATATAAATAAGCCTTACTGGATGCAAAACAATCCTATTGGGTTTAATTAATGTTTTATTGATTTTTTAGTAGACTTAAGGTATGGAGATCCAAATTACAGAAAGACCCCTTATCCGGAATACCCTTGGTCCCAAGCATTCTGGATAATGGATCCTATACCTGTACACAATTACACACAGGGAGGACAATTGTTATAATAAATACAATAAATAAATATAAATACATAGGGAGTAAGTGCCATGTGGTATGAGACACAGTAGGAAGGGGGTCCCTGCCCCGTAGAGCTTACAATCTAAGTGATATATATATCAGGGTACAAAAGGCATTCCTTGGGAGCCCAATATATGGGAAATCACAAAAAAAAAAGAAACCACAAATGAAAAAGAAAGAAAGAAAAGAAAAAAAATAAGAGAACAAGAGAAAAAAGTAAAAAAACAGAAAAAATAAATAAATAATACAATAAACAAAAAGAGAAAAGGGATTATAGCGCAGTAACAACCTGGGCTTCATTTTATCAGTATAAAAATACAAAGTGCCGTAGTGCATTTAATACAAAGTGCCGTAGTGTATTTAATACAAAGTGCCGTAGTGCATTTAATACAAAGTGCCGTAGTGCATTTAATACAAAGTGCCGTTAGTGCATTTAATACAAAGTGCCGTAGTGCATTTAATACAAAGTGCCGTAGTGCATTTAATACAAAGTGCCGTTAGTGCATTTAATACAAAGTGCCGTAGTGCATTTAATACAAAGTGCCGTTAGTGCATTTAATACAAAGTGCCGTAGTGCATTTAATACAAAGTGCCGTAGTGCATTTAATACAAAGTGCCGTAGTGCGTTTAATACAAAGTGCCGTAGTGCATTTAATACAAAGTGCCGTAGTGCCTTTAACACAAAGTGCCGTAGTGCATTTAATACAAAGTGCCGTAGTGCATTTAATACAAAGTGCCGTAGTGCATTTAATACAAAGTGCCGTAGTGCATTTAATACAAAGTGCCGTAGTGCGTTTAATACAAAGTGCCGTAGTGCATTTAATACAAAGTGCCGTAGTGCATTTAATACAAAGTGCCGTAGTGCATTTAATACAAAGTGCCGTAGTGCGTTTAATACAAAGTGGTGTATTGCGTTTAACACAAAGTGCCGTAGTGCATTTAATACAAAGTGCCGTAGTGCATTTAATACAAAGTGCCGTAGTGCATTTAATACAAAGTGCCGTAGTGCGTTTAATACAAAGTGGTGTATTGCGTTTAACACAAAGTGCCGTAGTGCATTTAATACAAAGTGCCGTAGTGCATTTAATACAAAGTGCCGTAGTGCGTTTAATACAAAGTGGTGTATTGCGTTTAACACAAAGTGCCGTAGTGCATTTAATACAAAGTGCAGTAGTGCATTTAATACAAAGTGCCGTAGTGCATTTAATACAAAGTGCCGTAGTGCATTTAATACAAAGTGCAGTAGTGCATTTAATACAAAGTGCCGTAGTGCATTTAACACAAAGTGCCGTAGTGCATTTAATGCAAAGTGCCGTAGTGCATTTAATACAAAGTGCCGTAGTGCATTTAATACAAAGTGCCGTAGTGCATTTAATACAAAGTGCCGTTAGTGCGTTTAATACAAAATGCCATAGTGCGTTTAATACAAAATGCCATAGTGTGTTTAACACAAAGTGCAGTTGAACAGAAATGTGTCTCATTCAGTAGAACCGGTTTCCCTTCAGTGAATCTGCAGATGGAATGACAGTCATTGTGGGAACAAACCCTTCTGTGTATGGGACGGGCGGCACTCAGGCTCTGCCTTTTACTCCTGTTTTCATTATGGGTTTCAGTGTATGCTTATTGCTTATCTGTTACAGTGTGCAGTGATACACGGCCGGGCAAAGCGCAGTTTCTATACCTGTAACTACTATTGTACACTCCCCCCCCAATCTAATCCAATATTCAGATAGAATAACATATAATATGTGATCACATGATCATAATCTCTATCTTGGTCAGGTTTTTCAGACATGCCTTTTTTTTAAAGTACTCAGATCTGATTTGAAAAGAAATGCAGCGTGTCCGAGCTCCATTATAAAGGCGCCATACACGTAACAATTACGGTCTTTCCTGCGATCCTTCGAACCCTCCGCTGATGTTCAGGGCTAAATGGTCGGATATAGGGGTAGGAACAATAGGGATTCTACCTCTACCTGACGGTTCAGCCCTAAACGCAGATTTTGCTCGTTCGCCTTCAATGGAACCCAATCAAAATCCTTTGTCCCGTCTGATCAACAAGACAACCAATATCCGATGCTTTTGCGATAACGGTTGTCTCATCGATCCACCATACCGAATATCGTACAAAGCCTCGTTTGGTCGTTGGCAAAAGTCGGTGGCCCCGCCCATGGGGTGGAGCTTTTGCCTATAAAACTGGACATGCACTCATAGCCAATTAAAATTATAACTTTTGCATTTGCAATAACTGCCGTACCGACTGTGACCAATCAAAATACAGACGGAACAAACTGCCTGTAAACGAATCATCCGCGGTACCAATGGCACCAGGAGAGATAAACTGCCTAGCGCCGCTTGCTGTGGCAACGACTATTCTGTACTTGCTCGTACGGCCATCGAGCGCTAGTTCCCCAGAATGCCGTTGGCCTGACAGAAGCGAGTTTATTGACAATGAAATACTCAAAGTCTTTGATAACCTGCAGCCAAAGGAACAGCATCAGGATGATTGTCTTTTTGAAATTCCCGATAGTGGCTTTATCCACAACAGGTCTCGGGGGGAAGCGGCAGCCATTGTATTCGCAGTCTACAATGAAACCCTGAGCTTTTATAAGAAGAAGGGGCCTAGGAAGCTGCTGAAGCTTCTGCTACGGAGACTAAAGCAGCTGGGTCGGTGTGTTACAGGCACTGCGCAATATACGGCTGTTACAGACGCCATTTGTAAGGAATACAGAGAACTAAGGCAGAAAGCCCGGGAGTGGGGTAACACTACGTGTGCCCGGAGTATCTTTTGGGCTTTGGGGAATAAATTACAGCAGGCCGTTCAGCTCTCTTCTCTTATGAGAAAAATGTATCTGATGAGTAAAACCTCTTAGCGTTCCTATGTCTATTAATTAATAAATAAATCAAATGAAACTCTCACTGTTCATCAGCTGCATTTATTGATTTCACAGTTATTGTTAGGGAGGCACCAAATCCAGGATTCAGTTTGGGGTTCGGCCAAGATTCGGCCTTTTTTAGCAGGATTAGGATTCGGGCGAAACAAATACGAATCCGTAAATCATGTGACTTTTCATATTGGGATTCGGTTGGGTATTCGGCGCATCCCTAGTTATTGTACACTGGTTACAAGTATTTAAAGGCTCTGTTGGTTGAAGTTGAACCAATGAAGTTGCTTTGTCCATTCTGTCAGCCCAAAGAACATATCAGGGATCTCCCTCTTCTCTCTAAGAGTCACGCTGTGAATTCAGCTGCTTCTTACTCTATTTATATATATCAGGGAACAATAGGCATTCCTCAGGAGCCTATCAGATTTGAGTGAATGGGTGGGAAGGAAATGCTTAGCCAATGGGAAGTGACTCGGTGAGCATGCCCAATTCAGTTTCCCTCAGAACTTTGTAGGGGTAACATTTCTTTCAGAGAGAGAGTGTGGGTGTTAGAGTGCCGCGTGTGACAGCGACTGCCCTTTGTTCAGAGTGACTGTGATTGGACAGAGCACATTTCTGATTACAAACCTAGTTTTTGGGGCTGTAACTCCTTTTAGAATGAGTTTATACAGAACAGTCATAACAATCGCCGCTGCTCACACACCAGTTCCTCTCTGGTTATTCCGCCAGTTGGAATGACAGTAACTCTGGGCACAAATACTTTTCCCCTTGTGCTTCTGTGTAAGAGTTAAACTGTGTGTTTAGGCAGAAATGCTCAGTTGTTACACGTATGGATCTGAACGCACGGTTATTGCTCGCTGGTTGCACCTACATGCTTATAGGCACGATACGGGTTTTTTTGCACTAAAAAAACTGGAATTTGAATTATGTTTCTAAAACTCAAATGTCTTGTATTTATTAAGTGTGAAAAACCTCAAAACACGAATGTAAAAATTCTCCATCTGAAAGCTTGTGAGTTTCTGTAGAAGTCAATGGGAGGCGTTTGTATGGGAAGGCAAAGGGGAATACGGCTGAGAGATTTGTATGAGGAAGGGAATGTGTCAGAGTTATGGGGACGGGCTGAACAGTGTGTGGCGTCTGTGCCTTGTTCAGCATAAATAGCCCAGAACTAGGGGCAGCGGCAGCCGGCACAGCACCGCGGGAGCAGCGACTATTAAATGAGCAATTGCCAAACTTTTTATACCCCCCCCCCAAACCACAAGTTTAGATGAAGCGGAAGTTCACATTCAGACAATATGTGCGGAAAAAAACTCCATAAATCATCTTTATTATTTTCAATGTTTAGTTCTGAAGCTACAGACCATATAAGCTTTGGATCAGGGCGGCCAACACTCTGCTCTCTCTGCTTTTATTCGGCAGCCTCTGGGAAATCCCTTCAGAGAGAGACAAAAACAGAAAGCTTTGGCACACAAATTAGAATCTGACTAAACCAGTTTCTCAGTAATAGTTGCTGTACAAGGGGCCTCCTCTGCTTGTTTCACTGAACCCACTTTAGTTTCTCAGCGCTAAAACGTTGCCTCGTGGATGCGCTTCCCGGAGATGGTACAAACTAAACAAAAATGCCCAAAATGAAAGAATAAACAATGAAGTACTAAATCCAGTGCAGGTTTCTAAGGGAGCTCCTGTATTGCTTGCCAACTTGCAGCCATAGTGGGTACAGCGCTAATGGAGATGTGACGGTTAGTGATGAGCGAATCGGTCCCATTTTGCTTTGCCGAACAATTTGCGAAACTTTGCGAAAATGAGTGAAATAGCAAAAAAGCTGAGTTAGTTTATGGCGTCTCTTGGAAGTAACAGAGAGAATTAATAATGGTTTGCTCATATCTTATCAACATGTAAAAAACCATTTCGTTAATGAAACCTCCTGAGTGATGTATTGGGCTGCTTCTATAGTGAATAAAGGAAGGACAACAACACTGTGATTCTTGGGTTACTGCCTGGCGCCTCACTAGCTTCCTAGTGGATCCATGCGCTGAAGCCTTTTCATTTGGCCAAACTGTATCACTTCCAAATCAAACTGTAAATGCAACTGCTTTGCTTTCTATGTATATATGTATGTATGTATGTATGTATGTATGTATATATGTATGTATGTATGTATGTATATATGTATGTATGTATGTATAACTTTATTTATAAAGCGCCACAAGGGTACGCAGCGCTGTACAGTCTTACAATATACAGGTATGGGATCCCGTATCTGGAAACCCATTATCCAGAAAGCTCCAAATTACGGAAAGCTCATCTCCCCTAGACTCCATTTTAATCTAAAATTTCAGAATTTTAAAACTTTTTCCTTTTTCTCTGTAGTAATAAAACAGTACCTTGTAATTGATCCCAACTAAGATATAATTACCCCTTATTAGGGGCAGAACAGCCCTATTGGGTTTATTTCATGGTTAAATGATTCCCTTTTCTCTGTAATAATAAAACAGTACCTGTACTTGATCCCAACTAAGATATAATTACCCCTTATTGGGGGCAGAACAGCCCTATTGGGTTTATTTAATGGTTAAATGATTCCCTTTTCTCTGTAATAATAAAACAGTACCTGTACTTGATCCCAACTAAGATATAATTACCCCTTATTGGGGCAGAACAGCCCTATTGGGTTTATTTCATGGTTAAATGATTCCCTTTTCTCTGTAATAATAAAACAGTACCTGTACTTGATCCCAACTAAGATATAATTACCCCTTATTGGGGCAGAACAGCCCTATTGGGTTTATTTCATGGTTAAATGATTCCCTTTTCTCTGTAATAATAAAACAGTACCTGTACTTGATCCCAACTAAGATATAATTACCCCTTATTGGGGGCAGAACAGCCCTATTGGGTTTATTTAATGGTTAAATGATTCCCTTTTCTCTGTAATAATAAAACAGTACCTGTACTTGATCCCAACTAAGATATAATTACCCCTTATTGGATGCAAAACAATCCTATTGGGTTTAATTAATGTTTTATTGATTTTTTAGTAGACTTAAGGTATGGAGATCCAAATTACAGAAAGACCCCTTATCCGGAATACCCTTGGTCCCAAGCATTCTGGATAATGGATCCTATACCTGTACACAATTACACACAGGGAGGACAAGTGTTATAATAAATACAATAAATAAATATAAATACACAGGGAGGAAGTGCCATGTGGTATGAGACACAGTAGGAAGGGGGTCCCTGCCCCGTAGAGCTTACAATCTAAGTGATATATATATCAGGGCACAAAAGGCATTCCTTGGGAGCCCGATATATGGGAAATCACAAAAAAAAGAAACCACAAATAAAAAAGAAAGAAAGAAAAGAAAAAAAATAAGAGAACAAGAGAAAAAAGTAAAAAAAAAACAGAAAAAATAAATAAATAATACAATAAACAAGGAGAGAAATGGGGATTATAGCGCAGTTTTTTTTTGCATTTAATACAAAGTGCTATAGTGCATTTAATACAAAGTCCCGTAGTGCGTTTAACACAAAGTGCCGTCGTGCGTTTAACACAAAGTGCCGTAGTGTGTTTAATACAAAGTGCCTTAGTGCGTTTAATACAAAGTGCCGTAGTGCGTTTAACACAAAGTGCCGTAGTGCGTTTAACACAAAGTGCCGTAGTGCGTTTAACACAAAGTGCCGTAGTGCGTTTAACACAAAGTGCCTTGTTATCAACAAAAAACCCCAGATCCTTCTCCATTAAGGAAACCCCCAACACACTCCCATTCAGTAGATAGTTTGCGTTTATATTATTTCTACCAAAGTGCATAACTTTGCACTTATCAACATTGAACCTCATTTCCCAGTTTGCTGCCCAGTTATCTAATTTTGTCAAATTGCTCTGCAAAGCGGCAGCATCCTGCATGGAACTTATAGTTTTGCACAATTTAGTGTCATCAGCAAAAATAGAAACAATACTGTCTATGCCCCCCTCCAGGTCATTAATAAACAAGTTAAACAGCAAAGGCCCAAGGACTGACCCCTGCGGTACCCACTAACCACACTGGTCCAATTAGAAAATGTTCCATTTCCCCCCACTCTTTGTACTCTATCCTTCAGCCAGTTCTCTATCCAATTACAGATATTATGTTCTAGGCCAATATTCCTTAATTTGATCATTAACCTTCTGTGCGGTACTGTATCAAACGCTTTAGCAAAGTCCAAGTAGATGACATCAACTGCCATTCCAGCATCAAGGTTCCCACTCACCTCCTCATAAAAGGCGACTAAATTAGTCTGGCAAGATCTGTTACGCATAAAACCATGCTGGCACAAACTAATAGTATTGTGAACTGCAATGTAATCAAGTACCCTATCCCTTATTACCCCTTCCAAAATTTTTCCTACTACTGATGTCAGACTAACAGGCCTATAGTTTTCAGGCTGAGAACGGGATCCCTTTTTAAATAACGGCACCACATTAGCAATCCGCCAGTCTCTCGGCACCATGCCAAACCTCAATGAATCCTGAAAAATTAAGTGAAGAGGTTTGGCAATCACAGCGCTCAGCTCATTTAACCTTTTTAGTGCCATAGGACGTAGATTCTACGTCCTAGGTACCAAGGGACCAAAGTGCCATAGAACGTAGAATCTACGTCCTACAGCACTAACGGGTTTACAAGCGCTGCGCTCGCTTTTAAAGCAGCGCAGCGCTGGTAAAGCCTGCACAACCCCCTAGGCAACGAGCACAAGAGGTCATACTTACCGATCCGGGTCCCCCAGCGCCGCCGATCCGGGTCCTCAGCCAATGACAGCAGTGGACACGCATTGATGACGTGTCCACTGCTGTCCCTTTAATTGTCGCCGCCCCCGCCGTCGCCTCTTCACTCTGCTGCCACGTGAGACTGCTGGAGCCCCCCTGCTGCCTTCCTGCTGCCTTCCTGCCAGATTGGTCGCCCTGATCGCCTGCCTGCATTGTGTAAGCTGAACTACAACTCTCTAACCACTGTTTATTTTGCTTATTTCTATCTCAACTGTCTAAAATTTTTTTTTTTTTTTTTTTCTATTTCTTCTTCTATCTTTGTCATTATTACACTTTTGTACACATACACACTTATTTACAACTTTCCCAAGCACACACAGACACTTACACACACACTTACACTTACACTTTTTTTTTTTTTTTTTTTTTCTTTCTTTCTTTTCTTTTCTTTCTTTCTTTGCTTTCTCTGGCAGTCTTTTTTTTTTACTAAAACTTTATTTCTGATCTTGCTCTATAATTATCTGATTTATTTGGTTGCATTTTAGTGTTTTTTTTTGCATTTTCATAATTGATTTCTGTTTTTGAATTATTCTATTGCACTATAACTTTTGTATTGCTATTGGGTGCTGAATTTGCAGTGACGTTGGTGGATCCAGGGCTCTGACCACCGATTTCATTGCAATAATTGTTCTTTCTGTTGGTTTGAGCGGTTTTTATTTGAATTTACTGATTTTATGGTGTTTTATCTTTGCATTGTTCTTTATTGTGTATTTAGTGCCCTAAAAAGGTTGCTTTTGCAGTGACATTGGTGGATCCAGGGCTCTGATCACCGATTTCATTGCAATTATTGTTCTTTGATTGCTTTTAGTGGTTTTATTCCATTTTAACTTCATTTGATTTCAGTTGTTCTAGAAAGGTCCAGAGGTGCTAAGATTGTTCTGGTAGTTTCTATTCCCAAGGGTTAGGCTGATGCCACACATGGCGTAGGGCTGATTTTTTCAGCAAGTGGAAAAAACGCTTGCCGAAAATTCAGCCCTACGCCTGCTACTTGTGCCTGCACCCGAATCAATGGAATACGCTCGGGTGCAGGCACATGTAGCCGATATACGCATGAAAACGCGAGACTTTGCATTCTCACGCGTTTTCATGCGTATATCGGCTACATGTGCCTGCACCCGAGCGTATTCCATTCATTCGGGTGCAGGCAAAAAAAAAAGGGGTGCATAGAGTGCAGCCCCAATATTATGCATTTTCAGGTTTGGCGGCCATGTACTTATGTGCATATGGGGTATCGTTTTATTCAGGGGAACTTGCAGATTTATGGTTAGTAAGTTTTTGGTAGTTGCCATGGAGATTTTGGGGAGAAATCTAGGTTTGTATCTGGTTTTTCCTTGATTTCTGACCAAAGCGTGACTTCTGCAAGGGACTGCGGCCACAATTTTCCATGTAGAAAGAGAAGAGTGGTGTCTCTGAATAGCTGAAGGTGTGCACTTTTTGGAAATATATAGTTTGCGGGGGTTATTTCACAGGTATGGGGGTGTTTAGACTAAATAACTGCAGGTAGAGCAAAGCCCCCCGTTATGCATTGCCCCTGTTAGGGGGCATTTGGTGGCCACGTCTTTATGTGCACCCATACATATGGGGTATCGTTTTATTCAGGGGAACTTGCAAATTGAGGTTTAGTAAGTTTTTGGTAGTTGCCATGGAGATTTTGGGGAGAAATCTAGGTTTTTTATCTGGTTTTTCCTTGATTTCTGACCAAAATCTAGGTTTGTATCTGGTTTTTCCTTGATTTCTGACCAAAGCGCTGACTTCTGCAAGGGACTGCGGCCACAATTTTCCATGTAGAAAGAGAAGAGTGGTGTCTCTGAATAGCTGAAGGTGTGCACTTTTCGTAAATATATAGATTGTGGGGGTTATTTCACAGGTAGGGGGGGTTAACACTGAAAAACTGCAGGTAGTGCACATAGAGCGCAGCCCCCAAAATTTCAACTGAAATTGCCCTTATGCATTGCCCCTGTTTTGGGGCATTTGGTGGCCACGTCTTTATGTGCACCCATACATATGGGGTATCGTTTTATTCAGGGGAACTTGCAAATTGAGGTTTAGTAAGTTTTTGGTAGTTGCCATGGAGATTTTGGGGAGAAATCTAGGTTTTTTTATCTGGTTTTTCCTTGATTTCTGACCAAAATCTAGGTTTGTATCTGGTTTTTCCTTGATTTCTGACCAAAGCGCTGACTTCTGCAAGGGACTGCGGCCACAATTTTCCATGTAGAAAGAGAAGAGTGGTGTCTCTGAATAGCTGAAGGTGTGCACTTTTTGGAAATATATAGTTTGCGGGGGTTATTTCACAGGTATGGGGGTGTTTAGACTAAATAACTGCAGGTAGAGCAAAGCCCCCCGTTATGCATTGCCCCTGTTAGGGGGCATTTGGTGGCCACGTCTTTATGTGCACCCATACATATGGGGTATCGTTTTATTCAGGGGAACTTGCAAATTGAGGTTTAGTAAGTTTTTGGTAGTTGCCATGGAGATTTTGGGGAGAAATCTAGGTTTTTTTATCTGGTTTTTCCTTGATTTCTGACCAAAATCTAGGTTTGTATCTGGTTTTTCCTTGATTTCTGACCAAAGCGCTGACTTCTGCAAGGGACTGCGGCCACAATTTTCCATGTAGAAAGAGAAGAGTGGTGTCTCTGAATAGCTGAAGGTGTGCACTTTTCGTAAATATATAGATTGTGGGGGTTATTTCACAGGTAGGGGGGGTTAACACTGAAAAACTGCAGGTAGTGCACATAGAGCGCAACCCCCAAAATTTCAACTGAAATTGCCCTTATGCATTGCCCCTGTTTTGGGGCATTTGGTGGCCACGTCTTTATGTGCACCCATACATATGGGGTATCGTTTTATTCAGGGGAACTTGCAGATTAATGGTTAGTAAGTTTTTGGTAGTTGCCATGGAGATTTTGGGGAGAAATCTAGGTTTGTATCTGGTTTTTCCTTGATTTCTGACCAAAGCGCTGACTTCTGCAAGGGACTGTGGCCACAATTTTCCATGTAGAAAGAGAAGAGTGGTGTCTCTGAATAGCTGAAGGTGTGCACTTTTTGGAAATATATAGTTTGTGGGGGTTATTTCACAGGTATGGGGGTGTTTAGACTAAATAACTGCAGGTAGAGCACAGCCCCCCCTTATGCATTGCCCCTGTTTGGGGGCATTTGGTGGACACGTCTTTATGTGCACCCATACATATGGGGTATCGTTTTATTCAGGGGAACTTGCAGATTGATGTTTAGTAAGTTTTTGGTAGTTGCCATGGAGATTTTGGGGAGAAATCTAGGTTTGTATCTGGTTTTTCCTTGATTTCTGAACGATGCGCTTACTTCTGCAAGGGACTGCGGCCACAATTTTCCATGTAGAAAGAGGAGAGTGGTGTCTCTGAATAGCTGAAGGTGTGCACTTTTCAGAAATATATAGTTTGTGGGGGTTATTTTACAGGTAGGGGGGGTTAACACTGAAAAACTGCAGGAAGTGCACATAGAGCACAGCCCCCAAAATTTCAACTGAAATTGCCCTTATGCATTGCCCCTGTTTTGGGGCATTTGGTGGCCACGTCTTTATGTGTACCCATACATATGGGGTATCGTTTTATTCAGGGGAACTTGCAGATTGATGTTTAGTAAGTTTTTGGTAGTTGCCATGGAGATTTTGGGGAGAAATCTAGGTTTGTATCTGGTTTTTCCTTGATTTCTGACCAATGCGCTGACTTCTGCAAGGGACTGTGGCCACAATTTTCCATGTAGAAAGAGAAGAGTGGTGTCTCTGAATAGCTGAAGGTGTGCACTTTTTGGAAATATATAGTTTGCGGGGGTTATTTTACAGGTAGGGGGGGTTAACACTGAAAAACTGCAGGAAGTGCACATAGAGCGCAGCCCCCAAAATTTCAACTGAAATTGCCCTTATGCATTGCCCCTGTTTTGGGGCATTTGGTGGCCACGTCTTTATGTGTACCCATACATATGGGGTATCGTTTTATTCAGGGGAACTTGCAGATTGATGTTTAGTAAGTTTTGGTAGTTGCCATGGAGATTTTGGGGAGAAATCTAGGTTTGTGTCTGTTTTTTCCTTGATTTCTGACCAATGCGCTGACTTCTGCAAGGGACTGCGGCCACAATTTTCCATGTAGAAAGAGGAGAGTGGTGTCTCTGAATAGCTGAAGGTTTGCACTTTTCAGAAATATATAGTTTGTGGGGGTTATTTTACAGGTAGGGGGGGTTAACACTGAAAAACTGCAGGAAGTGCACATAGAGCGCAGCCCCCAAAATTTCAACTGAAATTGCCCTTATGCATTGCCCCTGTTTTGGGGCATTTGGTGGCCACGTCTTTATGTGTACCCATACATATGGGGTATCGTTTTATTCAGGGGAACTTGCAGATTGATGTTTAGTAAGTTTTTGGTAGTTGCCATGGAGATTTTGGGGAGAAATCTAGGTTTGTATCTGGTTTTTCCTTGATTTCTGACCAATGCGCTGACTTCTGCAAGGGACTGCGGCCACAATTTTCCATGTAGAAAGAGGAGAGTGGTGTCTCTGAATAGCTGAAGGTGTACACTTTTCAGAAATATATAGTTTGTGGGGGTTATTTTACAGGTAGGGGGGGTTAACACTGAAAAACTGCAGGAAGTGCACATAGAGCGCAGCCCCCAAAATATCAACTGAAATTGCCCTTATGCATTGCCCCTGTTTTGGGGCATTTGGTGGCCACGTCTTTATGTGCACCCATACATATGGGGTATTGTTTTATTCAGGGGAACTTGCAGATTGATGTTTAGTAAGTTTTTGGTAGTTGCCATGGAGATTTTGGGGAGAAATCTAGGTTTTTTATCAGTTTTTTCCTCGATTTCTGACCAAAGCGCTGACTTCTGCAAGGGACTGCGGCCACAATTTTCTATGTAGAAAGAGAAGAGTGGTGTCTCTGAATAGCTGAAGGTGTGCACTTTTTAGAAATATATAGTTTGTGGGGGTTATTTCACAAGTAGGGGGGGTTAACACTGAAAAACTGCAGGTAGTGCACATAGAGCACAGCACCCACATTTTTAGCTGTAATTGCCCTTGTGCATTGCCCCTGCTTTGGAGTGTTTGGTGCCCATGTCTTTATGTGCACCCATACATATGGGGCATCATTTTATTCAGTAGAAATTTGTCTTTCAAATTTGCCTTTGTTAGAAAATTTTTATGAGATTTTTTTTTGTCAAATCCACATTTGATCATGCGTCCAAGTTTACGTTTTAGAAAAAAAAAAAAATGTCAAAAAAACTTCCAAATTTCACAATGCACTGACAAAAGGTATTTGGCTTTTTAGTGAAAACTACATTGCACCTAGAAACCTGAAGGTCTGTAGTTTCTAAAGATACCAAACATGAGGGGATATTTTAGATTTACATATAAGTTATGCTGCATCAACTGTTACAAGCGCTTTTCTGCTTTGTTCTGGTGTGATATTGTACTAAGTATTGCTTTAGTTTGGGGGTTACTTCTGGACAGGAACTGTGGGGTACCACCACATATTTGGTATCGTTGGACTTGGGAGTATCAGGGCTTTTACAAACAACAAAAAAAAGTTTGTAAAATTAACTTTTCTATGGAAAAAAAACTCAAAATATACAGAAATTTTTCATAATTTTATTTTTTTTTTTACATAATTCACCCAAAATACACATCATATCTCCAGAAAAGTTATAAAATTTGGTATGTATGTCGAAGCCCAATTAGTGACGAAAAAAACGATATATAATTTCCCTAGTTTCATGGAGGTTTTCCTACCAAAAAACATTGTTAAAGTGAATGAGTACAAAATGCTTAAAAAACGTCTGGCACTGGGGGGAACCGAAATGACGAATTCGGCTGGCACTTAAAGGGTTAATACCCTGGGATGAATCCCATCCAGCCCTGGACCTTTGTTTACCTTTACATGTTCAAGTCTCTTTTGAATTCCCTCCCGAGTGACCCATGCGCCAGTAGCTAAATTACTAGAACTGGGCATATTACAAGGGAAGCCTTCATTATCTGGCTCCTCAGATGTATAGACAGATGAAAAATAAGAGTTCAAAATTTCAGCTTTTCCCCCGTTCTCATCAACCAACGTACCCCCCCGTGATAATAAAGTTCCCACCCCTTCTTGCTTCATTTTTTTACTATTCACATAATTAAAAAATAATTTAGGATTCTTTTTACTCCTAGCTGCAATATCCCTTTCCATCTCTATTTTAGCTTGCCTGATAGCTTTTTTGCTGCTTTATTTGCTTCCTTGTACCTGATGAAAGTCCCTGCTGTCCCAGCTAACTTGAATGCCCTAAAAGCACGTTTTTTCTTACCAACCTCGACACTAACTCTTTTATTCAGCCATAAAGGTTTTGCTTTGCGATGCCTCTCCTTGCTTACAAGGGGGATATACTGTTGTGTATACCTGCAAAGCAATGTTTTAAAGATGTTCCATTTTCCTTCTGTGTCTAACCCCATGAAAAGCCTTTCCCAGTTGACACATTGCAGAGATGCCCTTATACTGGCAAAGTCTGCACGTCTAAAATTGAGCGTTTTAGTTACTCCCTTTGATACATGAAACCAGTACATACAGAAAAAAAGAGAGAATAACAAATTTAAACCCACCTCATGGGCCTCTGTTTATGGGCCGACTTACTTTCGTGTTCCCCTCGGACAGACACTGGGCATTGCTGGCATTGCTGGGGCGGCAGGCGTTTGGGCACAGAGAGCTAAGCTGAGGCAGAAAGCAGGGCCAGCCGCCATGTATGTACAGTATGTATGTATAACTTTATTTATAAAGTGCCACAAGGGTACGCAGCGCTGTACAATCTTACAGAATACACAAAAACACACAGGGAGGGCAAGTGTTATAATAAATACAATAAATAAGTATAAATACACAGGGAGTAAGTGCCATGTGGTATGAGACACAGTAGGATGGAGTTCCCTGCCCCGTAGAGCTTACAGTCTAACAGTGAGCCTTTTCCTCTTTCAGATCATCATGTTATCTTTTTTTCTGTTGATAAGGTCCCATTTTCACAAAAAAAACCTTTTGCATGCCGATACAAAGAGGAATATGGCTGAAGGGTATGTACGAGGCAGAAGCAAATGCCTTGGCTTTGGGACACAGGCTGATACGGGTGTGACGTCTCTGCATAGTTGAGTAGAAAGGCAACTGACTGGCCTGTGGGTGTGGCGACTGCTTTATTAGCACAGTGGTGAAGCTTTTGCCTTTGCCCATGAGGACCGGGGTTCAAGACTTGTCCTGGAGTGATGAGCGAACCTGTCGCGTTTCGCCATAAAATTCGTGAAACGGCAATAAAATTCGCAAAATGCTTTTTTTACGCGACCAATTTGATGCGCGGCAAAAAAAAATTCCATTTGACTCATTTGCTTGCGGCAAATTTTTACAGAAGTTTCGCAAAACAATTCGCCAATGGCGGAATGCGGAAATTGGCTGCGAATGCCTGGTTAAAAAATTAGCTCATCACTACTGTCCCGTACAAATCCCTTGCGACTAGATAAGGTCCCATTTCCACGAAAAAAACCTCTTGCCGATACAAAGAGGAATATGGCTGAAGGGTATGTACGAGGCAGAAGCAAATGCCTTGGCTTTGGGACACAGGCTGACACGGGTGTTACGTCTCTGCATAATTGAGCAGAAAGACAACTGAATGGGTTGAGTGTGCTGCAAGCGCTTCATTAGCGCAGCGGCGAGACTTTTGCCTTTCCCCATGAGGACCGGGGTTCAATACCTGCCCTGTACAAATCCCTTGTTACCAGGTTGATAAGGTCCCATTTCCACTACCTCAGCTCACAAGCAAAAATAAGCCTTACTAACCATGGAGCTGAAAGTACCTGTGAGCAGTGCGTCTTCTCTCTGCCTGGATATCACCCCCGGGCACAATGAGTCAGTCACCCATAATCCTCCCTGTTGTGCTACTGCTGCTGCCTGTGTTGGTTCTGTGTTCTCCAGAATGCCCATGGCTTGACAATAAGGGAGAGTTTCAGGTTCAAAAAATACTAACTGTCCTTGATCATATGGAGCCCACGGAAGAGATTCCGGATGATTGCTTTCTACCCCTGCCTCCTATTGACTTTACCCACAACATGTCTCTGGGAGCTGCGGCCGCCATAGTGGATAAAGTCGCCAGGGAAACTATCAGATTGTACAGTAAAAAGTGTCACCAACTGGGACACACACAGAAGGATTGTTCTGAGCTGCTTCACCTTCTGCATCAGCTAAGCCAATGGGTGGCTCCGTGCCTGACAGACAAAGGGAAATATAAGGAGGTCACAGAGCAAGTAACTAAACAATTCAGACAGATGGCACGAAATCCGGGTAACGCTGCCTGTGCCCGGCATAACATTTGGGCGGCTACCACTCATTATTACCAGCAAGTTGCTCGTCTCACTTCCCTGATGATCAAACAGCGTCTCATGAACTGAATCTGCACCTCCAATCTTGTTGGCTATTGCACAAGGGAAAAGAAAAACATCACCATAATTCCTGGGCAAGAGCGCTGGCTTGCTTGTCCCTCCATGTGCCGGTTGGATGGCAAACACCCTGGCAAGTCTCTCCTGTGCTTCTTTAAATGCTTGCGCCCTGCGTTGCTGCCAGCCTTCTTGCATTGGATCCTAATTTCCATAGCCAAGCTGGGTCTGTTCTGCTGATGGTGGCGAACCAAACTCAGTCACCCATACTCCACCCCATCGTGTTGCTGCTGCTGCCTGGGCCCATCACTGCCTCTCTACAAAGGGCAAAATCTGCCCAGAAGGGAGACTTTCTGCTCAACCAAATGTTGACTACCTTTCATCATCTGGAACCCAAGAAAGCGCTCCTATGCTTCCTCCCACTGACACTTCCTGCAACATATAACAGATGGAAGCTGTACCCATGGCGGCAAAAACAGTCTTCGGGAGACTGCCAGACTGTCACCTGTGTGTAGAAGTAGAAAGTGACAACTTGTGCCCAAGTTTTTCCTTTTCTTATTTGTATTCAATAAAAATGGTTGTAAAAGATGCTTTTATTGTCTCTCCTGTTACATAGTTACATAGTTACATAGGGTTGAAAAAAGACCAGTGTCCATCAAGTTCAACCCAAGTTCAGCCACTTTCTATCTCTTACCAAAAATTCATAAAAATAATACCAAACCCCCGGGACGACCCATAGTATCAGGGAACGGGAACCTAACAGAAAATGCAAGCAAATTCATTGACCTCACTTTACGAAAATATGTTTTGTCCCTGCCATCATATGTCAGAGACACAACTGAAGTATTAGCTAAGTTGGAAGGGATCCATGTAACCAAAGACACATGGCTGGTGACGTTAGATGTAGAGGCACTGTACACCTCCATCAAGCATAAAGATGCTATGGAGGCGGTACAGTACTTCCTGCAAACAGATCATCTAATGGATCAAGATTTCTCATACTTTCTATTAAAACTATTGAGCTTTGTTTTACATCACAATTTTTTTGTGTTCAATAATACTTATTACTTACAAGTACAAGGGACGGCGATGGGAACTGCATGTGCTCCCACCTATGCCAATATTTTTCTTGGCAAATGGGAACAGGATCATGTCTTTTGTGACGACTTAAGTCTATATGCGAACTACAATTCCTCTGTGGATTCGCTATATTGACGATATCCTGTTCTTATGGGAAGGCCCCACAAATTTATTAGATGACTTTTGCGACATTCTGAATAATAACAAACTTAATATCAAATTAACTAAAACTATGTCACAGCAATCAGTACCATTTTTAGATCTCATTGTATCTATAGACAATTTAATATCATTACGGATCTTTACCGTAAAGAAACAGCTACTAATACTATCTTACAATTCAACAGTTTTCATCAAAATACAGTTTAAACAATCAGTACCTACAGGGGAATTTCTAAGGATAAGACGGAATTGTACGACCTTTGACCAATTTAAGGTCCAAGCCAAGCAACTTCAGGAAAGACTCAAAGCAAGAGGCTATCCAAATAGAACCTTAAAACAGGCATACCATAGGGCCTCTAAAACCAATCGGGAACATCTATTGAGGACAAATCCTAGAGGACCTACGAAAGATCAACAACTCAGGTTTATTACCACCTTTGGCCCTCATTCCTCAGAGATTCAGAAAATTATACATAAATTTTGGCCTATAGTCCGCCAGGACCCAGATTTACACCATACTTTACCAGAAAAAGTGTCTTTTTGCTATAAACGATGCCGTAATTTACAGATCATCTAACCAAGAGTCATTTTGTCACCAAAAAAAGACAACAGATAGCAAAGGGAACTTATAAATGTGGTAACTGTGTGTCATGCAGCTTAGTAAAAAATCAAAAAAATTTCAGAGATCGTTTTGGCAATATATATTACGTGAATGATTACATAAATTGTAAAACTACAAATGTAATATATTGTTTGGAATGCCCTTGTAATAAAAAATACATCGGGATGACTACCCAGCCTTTGAACAAACGGATACAGAAACATATTAGCACTATCAACAATGCGGAACAAGATCAGAAAAATAACAAAATTCTAAGTACAGTTGCGAATCACTTTTTAAAATATCACAACTGTTGCTCGAGACATTTGAAATTTTGGGCAATTGAACATGTATTGTTGGGAATTAGAGGAGGGAATATTGTGGAACATCTGCTTAGGAGAGAAAGTAGGTGGATATTCCTCCTCAATTCCCTCTCTCCAACCGGTATAAATGAAAATATTGATTTCTGCACTTTTTTACGGCAATAATACACATTAGGCACTTCACCGGTTACTATAGGTTTGGTAACTTGGATCATTGATTCACTCATTCACAAGAATGTCCACTTTTTCGCCCTCACTCACTTTTTGCTTTTCACTGTATTTTTTCATTAGATTCTGATACAACTTTTTTCACTCTCAATACACTTAGTAGTATTCACTACTGCATAACTCCCCCTTTTTTTAGGAGTCTCATTCACTTATCTCACAGACATCACATCATTTACTCCTTCTACAATTCTCCCTTTTCAAGAGAATACTTACCACTTTTTATTTATTATTATTATTATTTTTATATTGTATTTGCCTTACACTCATTCTCACATTGAGAATTAGTGTATATCACTTTGACACCTCACGGTTTTTCACCTTATTGGTCATTAATATATGCACGACGATTTATATATATTTCCTCTATACCGCACAATAAATATTCTGATCCAGATTGGCTTATGTGGTAAGAATTCCCAAGATGCTTCCATTTCTGGTTTTTTGTCCTAACCCTGCCGTATGGGACGGCATAAGGAGAGAACTTTTCTTGATTGGCTAGTTAGGGTTTAAAAAGAACCCATCAGAGAAAGGAGCAAGATTTGCCTTGATAAAGCTCTTAAGCGAAACGCGCGTCGGCGTTTATACCCTATACCTATGATCCTAGTGCCGAGGTAACAAATATTGAGTAGTAGGCACAAGGATCTTACTGACCTTAATAGTGGGGACGGTTCTTTGTATTCTTTGTGTGATGTGATACGGGACTGATTGGGTATCTTTCTGCTAACAATTCCTGTGCCGAGGTAAACTGTTTAAGTAGTAGGCACAGGAATACTATTTCCTTAACTAACAATACAGATTAGCTGTTCGTGTCTGTGTTAATGTAGAACACAGTGTTAGTTGCTTTAATGCGATCCTGATGTCGAGGTACGAATATTGAGGTGCAGGCACGGAAGCGCCAATTAAGGGTGTATTAGATAATGGCTGGGAGCTGCCTGAGCTCCGGGTGATTTCGGACGGATCGGGACTGTCTGAGCTCCGTGTTATTTTTAACGGCTGGGAGCTGCCGGAGCTCCACGTATTTTTGAACGGCTGGGAGCTGTCTGAGCTCCGTGTAATTTTAAACGGCTAGGAGCTGCCTGAGCTCCGGGTGATTTCGGACAGTTGGGGCTGTCTGAGCTCTGTGTAAACCTGAACGATTGGGAGCTGCCTGAGCTCCGTGCAGCTTTGAACGGCTGGGAGCTACCAGAGCTCCGCGCTATTTGGAAGGGCTGGGAGCTGTCCGAGCTCCGTGTGAGCCCGTAGCCTAAGCACCGGTAGTACTGTACTCAAATATTCACCCCCTGTACGACCAGGGCAGTGGGGGAAGCCGAACAGCGATAAATATACCATACGCAAGTTTTAAAGTAACGGTAGTCAAATAATGAAAAGTGACAGTTTTGGGTGTTGATCGCGTGGCCGGCGTCTTGCGGGCTTGACGAAGTGTTTCATAGTGGGCTTAGCCCGTTTAGTTGCTGAATGATTGCCGAACATCTAGATCGCCAAATTGCCCTCCTTGACATCAAGACGATACTTTCAAGGGGATAACTGGGGCTGCGAATTCGAAGTACCGTACTGCTCTTTTGTTCCTGTATGATCAAGTCAGGGTAATGAGCAAGGCAGAGTTTGATGTAATCTGCCACTTAGTGGGATCTGCCAAACTCTGGGTACTATGAGGGTTTGATGTTAGTACACTTTACAATACCAGCGTGCCCCATGAATAGTGGTGAATAGGTGGCACTAACGGCTTATCAGCAACTTACCTTATGTGGAACAAGTATTGCCCAACGGCTTTATATTATCTTGCAGTGTAATAGGTATAAGTATCTGGAAACAGGTCATGTCGCCATAGTTAGAATCTTACGTAAACTATTCGCGTTCAGCTACTACTTATGGTGGAGTCCGAGTAGCTCGATCTCTAGTATATTTACCACTTACCTGATATGGTGAATTAATGGTGGCATTCTGGCCACTATTTAAGGTGAAGTCAGGACTCCTTTGATTTCCAGTGCACTTGATACTTACCTGATATATTGAACTAAAGCAATGTCACTAATATGACACATCCTACAAACTTATTGGTGTGTGGGGATAATATGTCACACTATCAGTTATAGTATGCTGTGATCAAGATACATACTTACACACAACCTGGACAACAATAATTGGTGAGCATTTAATCTCACACAAACTGTGGTATTATTTTTTATTACATACAAAAACTGAAATACAAGAAGCACAATAATAAAAATTTGGGAAATAGATTAGGATACTTACTTCTGTCAAGTTAATCTGAGTGGTACGAACCCGATACATTTGTTGCAACAAAGTACAAGTCCCCTCCATTTAATCAGGGAATTGATGTTTTGTAACACACTTGCTACTTACCTGTTAGACTTAATCAAAATAGCAACAAACCCTGAAATAGCTCAAAAGAGAGATCTTGACCTACAGATCGGTCAGTGCGACCTTTTCTTAGGTATAGGGTATTGATTTTAAATCTCCTTCTTGTCTTCCCTTATTTTAAACCTTTTACTCGGAATATAATAAAGATTTGTTTTTATGGTTACTTATAGGTGTGCCAGGTTAAATGTGTTCTTTTTTCTTTTCTTCGCTCTCATCAAGTTCAACCCATCCAAGTAAACCCAGCAGACCTAACCCACACCTACCAATCTATACACTCACATACATACACTATATATACAACCACTAGTACTAACTGTAGATATTAGTATCACAATAGCCTTGGATATTCTGATTGATCAAGAACTCATCCAGGCCCCTCTTATAGGCATTAACAGAATCTGCCATTACCCAATCACTAGGAAGGGCATTCCCCAACCCCCTCACTGCCCTCACCGTGAAAAACCACCTACGCTGCTTCAAATGGAAGCTCCGTTCCTCTAATCTAAAGGGGTGACCTCTGGTGCGCTGATTGTTTTTATGGGAAAAAAGAACATCCCCCAACTGCCTATAATCCCCTCTAATGTACTTGTACAGAGTAATCATGTCCCCCCGCAAGCGCCTCTTTTCCAGAGAAAACAACCCCAACCCTGACAGTCTCACCTCATAGTTTAACCCTTCCATCCCCTTTACCAGTTTAGTTGCACGTCTCTGCACTCTCTCCAGCTCATTAATATCCTTCTTAAGGACTGGAGCCCAAAACTGCACTGCATACTCAAGGTGAGGCCTTACCAGGGACCTATAAAGGGGCAAAATTATGTTTCATCCCTTGAGTCAATGCCCTTTTTTATACAAGACAGCACTTTATTTGCTTTAGTAGCCACAGAATGACACTGCCTGGAATTGGACAACTTGTTATCTACAAAACCCCTAGATCCTTCTCCATTAAGGATCCCCCCAACACACTACCATTCAGTAGATAGTTTGCGTTTATATTATTTCTACCAAAGTGCATAACTTTGCACTTATCAACATTGAACCTCATTTCCCAGTTTGCTGCCCAGTTATCTAATTTTGTCAAATCGCTCTGCAAAGCGGCACATCCTGCATGGAACTTATAGTTTTGCACAATTTTGTGTCATCAGCAAAAATAGAAACAGTACTGTCTATGCCCTCCTCCAGGTCATTAATAAACAAGTTAAAAAGCAAAGGACCAAGGACTGACCCCTGCGGTACTCCACTAACCACACTGGCCCAATTAGAAAATGTTCCATTTCCCCCACTCTGTGTAATCTATCCTTCAGCCAGTTCTCTATCCAATTACAAATATTATGTTCTAGGCCAATATTCCTTAATTTGATCATTAACCTTCTGTGAGGTACTGTATCAAACGCTTTAGCAAAGTCCAAGTAGATGACATCAACTGCCATTCCAGCATCGAGGTTCCTGCTCACCTCCTCATAAAAGGCAACTAAATTAGTCTGGCAAGATCTGTTACGCATAAAACCATGCTGGCACAAACTAATAGTATTGTGAACTGCAATGTAATCAACTATCCTATCCCTTATTACCCCTTCCAGAAGCTTTCCTACTACTGATGTCAGACTAACAGGCCTATAGTTTTCAGGCTGAGAACGGGATCCCTTTTTAAATAACGGCACCACATTAGCAATCCGCCAATCTCTCGGCACCATGCCAAACCTCAACGAATCCTGAAAAATTAAGTGAAGAGGTTTGGCAATCACAGCGCTCAGCTCATTTAATACCCTGGGATGAATCCCATCCGGCCCTGGACCTTTGTTTACCTTTACATGTTCAAGTCTCTTTTGAATTTCCTCCCGAGTGACCCATGCGCCAGTAGCTAAATTACTAGAACTGGGCATATTACAAGGGAAGCCTTCATTATCTGGCTCCTCAGATGTATAGACAGATGAAAAATAAGAGTTCAAAATTTCAGCTTTTTCCCCGTTCTCATCAACCAACGTACCCCCCCGTGATAATAAAGTTCCCACCCCTTCTTGCTTCATTTTTTTACTATTCACATAATTAAAAAATAATTTTGGATTCTTTTTACTCCTAGCTGCAATATCCCTTTCCATCTCTATTTTAGCTTGCCTGATAGCTTTTTTGCTGCTTTATTTGCTTCCTTGTACCTGATGAAAGCCCCCGCTGCCCCAGCTAACTTGAATGCCCTAAAAGCACGTTTTTTCTTACCAACCTCGACACTAACTCTTTTATTCAGCCATAAAGGTTTTGCTTTGCGATGCCTCTCCTTGCTTACTAGGGGGATATACTGCTGTGTATACCTGCAAAGCAATGTTTTAAAGATGTTCCATTTTCCTTCTGTGTCTAACCCCATGAAAAGCCTTTCCCAGTTGACACATTGCAGAGATGCCCTTATACTGGCAAAGTCTGCACGTCTAAAATTGAGCGTTTTAGTTACTCTCTTTGATACATGAAACCAGTACATACAGAAAAAAAGAGAGAATAACAAATTTAAACCCACCTCATGGGCCTCTGTTTATGGGCCGACTTACTTTCGTGTTCCCCTCGGACAGACACTGGGCATTGCTGGCATTGCTGGGGCGGCAGGCGTTTGGGCACAGAGAGCTAAGCTGAGGCAGAAAGCAGGGCCAGCCGCCATGTATGTATGTATGTATGTATGTATGTATAACTTTATTTATAAAGTGCCACAAGGGTACGCAGTGCTGTACAATCTTACAGAATACACAAAAACACACAGGGAGGGCAAGTGTTATAATAAATACAATAAATAAGTATAAATACACAGGGAGTAAGTGCCATGTGGTATGAGACACAGTAGGATGGAGTTCCCTGCCCCGTAGAGCTTACAGTCTAACAGTGAGCCTTTTCCTCTCTCAGATCATCATGTTATCTTTTTTTCTGTTGATAAGGTCCCATTTTCACAAAAAAAACCTTTTGCATGCCGATACAAAGAGGAATATGGCTGAAGGGTATGTACGAGGCAGAAGCAAATGCCTTGGCTTTGGGACACAGGCTGACACGGGTGTGACGTCTCTGCATAGTTGAGTAGAAAGACAACTGAATGGGTTGAGTGTGCTGCAAGCGCTTCATTAGCGCAGTGGTGAGACTTTTGCCTTTCCCCATGAGGACCGGGGTTCAATACCTGCCCTGTACAAATCCCTTGCAACCAGGTTGATAAGGTCCCATTTCCACTACCTCAGCTCACAAGCAAAAATAAGCCTTACTAACCATGGAGCTGAAAGTACCTGTGAGCAGTGTGTCTTCTCTCTGCCTGGATATCACCCCCGGGCACAATGAGTCAGTCACCCATAATCCTCCCTGTTGTGCTACTGCTGCTGCCTGTGTTGGTTCTGTGTTCTCCAGAATGCCCATGGCTTGACAATAAGGGAGAGTTTCAGGTTCAAAAAATACTAACTGTCCTTGATCATATGGAGCCCACGGAAGAGATTCCGAATGATTGCTTTCTACCCCTGCCTCCTATTGACTTTACCCACAACATGTCTCTGGGAGCTGCGGCCGCCATAGTGGATAAAGTTTCCAGGGAAACTATCAGATTGTACAGTAAAAAGTGTCACCAACTGGGACACACACAGAAGGATTGTTCCGAGCTGCTTCACCTTCTGCATCAGCTAAGCCAATGGGTGGCTCCGTGCTTGACAGACACAGGGGAATATAAGGAGGTCACAGAGCAAGTAACTAAACAATTCAGACAGACGGCACAAAATCCGGGTAACACTGCCTGTGCCCGGCATAACATTTGGGCGGCTACCACTCATTATTACCAGCAAGTTGCTCGTCTCACATCCCTGATGATCAAACAGCGTCTCATGAACTGAATCTGCGCCTCCAATCTTGTTGGCTATTGCACAAGTGAAAAGAAAAACGTCACCATAATTCCCGGGCAAGAGCGCTGGCTTGCTTGTCCCTCCATGTGCCGGTTGGATGGCGAGCACCCTGGCAAGTCTCTCCTGTGCATCTTTTAATGCTTGCGCCCTGCGTTGCTGCCAGCCTTCTTGCATTGGATCCTAATTTCCATAGCCAAGCTGGGTCTGTTCTGCTGATGGTGGGGAGCCAAACTCAGTCACCCATACTCCACCCCATCGTGTTGCTGCTGCTGCCTGGGCCCATCACCGCCTCTCTACAAAGGGCAAAATCTGCCCAGAAGGGAGACTTTCTGCTCAACCAAATGTTGACTACCTTTCATCATCTGGAACCCAAGAAAGCGCTCCTATGCTTCCTCCCACTGACACTTCCTGCAACATATAACAGATGGAAGCTGTACCCATGGCGGCAAAAACAGTCTTCGGGAGACTGCCAGACTGTCACCTGTGTGTAGAAGTAGAAAGTGACAACTTGTGCCCAAGTTTTTCCTTTTCTTATTTGTATTCAATAAAGATGGTTGTAAAAGATGCTTTTATTGTCTCTCCTGTTACATAGTTACATAGTTACATAGGGTTGAAAAAAGACCAGTGTCCATCAAGTTCAACCCATCCAAGTAAACCCAGCACACCTAACCCACACCTACCAATCTATACACTCACATACATAAACTATATATACAACCACTAGTACTAACTGTAGATATTAGTATCACAATAGCCTTGGATATTCTGATTGTTCAAGAGCCCATCCAGGCCCCTCTTAAAGGCATTAACAGAGTCTGCCATTACCCCATCTCTAGGAAGGGCATTCCCCAACCCCCTCACTGCCCTCACCGTGAGGAACCCCCTACGCTGCTTCAAATGGAAGCTCCTTTCCTCTAATGTAAAGGGGGGGCCTCTGGTGCGTTGATTGTTTTTATGGGAAAAAAGAACATCCCCCAACTGCCTATAATCCCCTCTAATGTACTTGTACAGAGTAATCATGTCCCCTCGCAAGCGCCTCTTTTCCAGAGAAAACAACCCCAACCTCGACAGTCTCACCTCATAGTTTAAAGCAGTGCTGTCCAACTGGCGGCCCGCGGGCCGCATGCGGCCTGCAACCCCCCCTCTGTGTGGCCCCCCACCTGTCTGGCTGCTTTGATGGCTTACCCTTGTATAAGCTTTAAATGGTATCAGTACTGAGATTAACTGCCCCCCCTGCATGGTTCTCACCTCAGATTCAGGCTGTAATCCCCCTGTATTGTTTAAATATGTAATCCCCTGTACTGTTCACACCTTTTAATCTCTGCATTGTTTACCCCTCTGCAGTGTTCACACCTCAGGCTCAGGCTGTAATCACCCATATTGTTCAACTGTTCACACCTCAGGCCTGTGTGTAGGCAGCATAGGGTAGGCAGAGTATGGCACATAGGCAGCATGGGGCAGGGAGGGTATGGCACAAACAGGCAGCATAGGACAGGGAGGGTATTGAACACACAGGCAGGGTAGGGCAGAGTATGGCACACACAGGCAGCATATGGCAGACACAGGCATCATGGGGCAGTCAGAGTATGGCACACACAGGGAGCGTAGGGCAGGCAGAGTGCCACCCTATGCTGCCTGTGGGAGGGGAACCTGGCAGGGGTTTGTTCTGGGAGTTTGTTAGCAGTTGGAAATAGCCAGTAAATGCTCCCTAAGGTGTGTAATTATGTACTGATAAAATTGGTGTGGTTTGAAGTGGGTGTGGTTTAAAAGGGGGAGTGGCTTCCATTAGCGGCCCTCCACCATGTATGCGCGAGAAATTCCGGCCCTCAGCACCGCAGAAGTTGGACAGCGCTGGTTTAAAGGAACAGTAACACCAAAAAATGAAAGTGTATAAAAGTAACTAAAATATAATGTGCTGCTGCCCTGCGCTGGTAAAAGTTGTGTGTTTACTTCAGAAAGTCTACTATAATTTATATAAATAAGCTGCTATGTAGCCATGGAGGCAGCCATTCAAAGGAGAAAAGGCACAGGCACATAGCAGATAACAGATAAAACACTATTGTATTCTACAGAATTATGGGCCGACTTACTTTCGTGTTCCCCTCGGACAGACACTGGGCATTGCTGGCATTGCTGGGGCGGCAGGCGTTTGGGCACAGAGAGCTAAGCTGAGGCAGAAAGCAGGGCCAGCCGCCATGTATGTATGTATGTATGTATGTATAACTTTATTTATAAAGCGCCACAAGGGTACGCAGCGCTGTACAATCTTACAGAATACACAAAAACACACAGGGAGGGCAAGTGTTATAATAAATACAATAAATAAGTATAAATACACAGGGAGTAAGTGCCATGTGGTATGAGACACAGTAGGATGGAGTTCCCTGCCCCGTAGAGCTTACAGTCTAACAGTGAGCCTTTTCCTCTCTCAGATCATCATCTTATCTTTTTTTCTGTTGATAAGGTCCCATTTTCACAAGAAAAACCCTTTTGCATGCCGATACAAAGAGGAATATGGCTGAAGGGTATGTACGAGGCAGAAGCAAATGCCTTGGCTTTGGGACACAGGCTGATACGGGTGTGACGTCTCTGCATAGTTGAGTAGAAAGACAACTGACTGGCCTGTGGGTGTGGCGACTGCTTTATTAGCACAGTGGTGAAGCTTTTGCCTTTGCCCATGAGGACCGGGGTTCAAGACTTGTCCTGGAGTGATGAGCGAACCTGTCGCGTTTCACCATAAAATTCGTGAAACGGCAATAAAATTCGCAAAATGCTTTTTTTACGCGACCAATTTGATGCGCGGCAAAAAAAAATTCCATTTGACTCATTTGCTTGCGGCAAATTTTTACAGAAGTTTCGCAAAACAATTCGCCAATGGCGGAATGTGGAAATTGGCTGCGAATGCCTGGTTAAAAAATTAGCTCATCACTACTGTCCCGTACAAATCCCTTGCGACTAGATAAGGTCCCATTTCCACGAAAAAAACTTCTTTCATGCCGATACAAAGAGGAATATGGCTGAAGGATATGTACGAGGCAGAAGCAAATGCCTTGGCTTTGGGACACAGGCTGACACGGGTTTGACGTCTCTGCATAGTTGAGTAGAAAGACAACTGAATGGGTTGAGTGTGCTGCAAGCGCTTCATTAGCGCAGCGGTGAGACTTTTGCCTTTCCCCATGAGGACCGGGGTTCAATACCTGCCCTGTACAAATCCCTTATTACCAGGTTGATAAGGTCCCATTTCCACTACCTCAGCTCACAAGCAAAAATAAGCCTTACTAACCATGGAGCTGAAAGTACCTGTGAGCAGTGTGTCTTCTCTCTGCCTGGATATCACCCCCGGGCACAATGAGTCAGTCACCCATAATCCTCCCTGTTGTGCTACTGCTGCTGCCTGTGTTGGTTCTGTGTTCTCCAGAATGCCCATGGCTTGACAATAAGGGAGAGTTTCAGGTTCAAAAAATACTAACTGTCCTTGATCATATGGAGCCCACGGAAGAGATTCCGGATGATTGCTTTCTACCCCTGCCTCCTATTGACTTTACCCACAACATGTCTCTGGGGGCTGCGGCCGCCATAGTGGATAAAGTTGCCAGGGAAACTATCAGATTGTACAGTAAAAAGTGTCACCAACTGGGACACACACAGAAGGATTGTTCTGAGCTGCTTCACCTTCTGCATCAGCTAAGCCAATGGGTGGCTCCGTGCCTGACAGACACAGGGGAATATAAGGAGGTCACAGAGCAAGTAACTAAACAATTCAGACAGATGGCACGAAATCCGGGTAACGCTGCCTGTGCCCGGCATAACATTTGGGCGGCTACCACTCATTATTACCAGCAAGTTGCTCGTCTCACATCCCTGATGGTCAAACAGCATCTCATGAACTGAATCTGCGCCTCCAATCTTGTTGGCTATTGCACAAGGGAAAAGAAAAACGTCACCATAATTCCCGGGCAAGAGCGCTGGCTTGCTTGTGCCGGTTGGATGGCGAGCACCCTGGCAAGTCTCTCCTGTGCATCTTTTAATGCTTGCGCCCTGCGTTGCTGCCAGCCTTCTCGCTTTTGATCCTAATTTCCATAGCCAAGCTGGGTCTGTTCTGCTGATGGTGGGGAGCCAAACTCAGTCACCCATACTCCACCCCATCGTGTTGCTGCTGCTTCCTGGGCCCATCACCGCCTCTCCACAAAGCTCAAAATCTGCCCAGAAGGGAGACTTTCTGCTCAACCAAATGTTGACTACCTTTCATCATCTGGAACCCAAGAAAGCGCTCCTATGCTTCCTCCCACTGACACTTCCTGCAACATATCACAGATGGAAGCTGTACCCATGGCGGCAAAAAGAGTCTTTGGGAGACCATCGGCTTCTGCGCAGAAAACTGCCAGACACACGGACAGCCACAGGAGCTGTGTGATCTTCTAGGGGCTCAGCAGACCTATCCTCTACTGTTGGTGTGAACCGTCACCTGTGTGTAGAAGTAGAAAGTGACAACTTGTGCCCATGTTTTTCTTTTTCTTTTTTGTATTCAATAAAGATGGTTGTAAAAGATGCTTTTATTGTCTCTCCTGTCCTTTGTCTTTGATACATGAAACCAGTACGTACAGAAAAAAAAGAGAGAATAACAATTTAAACTCACCTTATGGGCCTCTGTTTATGGGCTGACTTACTTTTGCGTTCCCCTCGGACAGACACTGGGCATTGCTGGCATTGCTGGGGCGGCAGGCGTTTGGGCACAGAGAGCTAAGCTCAGGCAGAAAGCAAGTGATGGCTGAAGGATATGTACGAGGCAGAAGCAAATGCCTTGGCTTTGGGACACAGGCTAACACGGGTGTGACGTCTCTGCATACTTGAGCAGAAAGGCAACTGATTGGCCTGAGGGTGCGGCAACCGCTTCATTAGCAGAGCAGTGAAATTTTTGCCTTTCCCCATGAGGACCGGGGTTCAGGACCTGCCCCGTACAAATCCCTTGCGACCAGATTGATAAGGTCCCATTTCCACTAAAAAAACCCTTTTGCATGCCGATACAAAGAGGAATATGGCTGAAGGATATGTACGAGACAGAAGCGAATGCCTTGGCTTTGGGACACAGGCTGACACGGGTGTGACGTCTCTGCATAATTGAGCAGAAAGACAACTGACTGGCCTGAGGGAGCAGCAACTGCTTGTTAGCACAGCGGTGAAACTTTTGCCTTTCCCCATGAGGACCAGGGTTCAATACCTGCCCCGTACAAATCCCTTGCGACCAGATTGATAAGGTCTCGTTTCTACTACCTCAGCTCACGTAAAAAAATAAGCCTTACTAACCATGGAGCTGAAAGTACCTGTGAGCAGCGCGTCTTCTCTCTGCCTGGATATCACCCCCGGGCACAATGAGCCAAACTCCGTCACCCAAACTCCTCCCTGTTGTGCTACCATCTCGCGGCAGTTCCCCAGAATGCCCATGGCTTGACAATAAGGGAGAGTTTCTGGTTCATAAAATCCTAACTGTCCTTGATTGTATGGAGCCAACGGAAGAGATTCCGGATGATTGCTTTCTAACCCTGCCTCCTATTGACTTTACCCACAACATGTCTCTGGGAGCTGCAGCCGCCATAGTGGATAAAGTTGCCAGGAAAACTATCAGATTGTACAGCAAAAAGTGTCACCAACTGGGACACACACAGAAGGATTGTTCCGAGCTGCTTCATCTTCTGCATCAGCTAAGACAATGGGTGGCTCCGTGCCTGACAGACACAGAGGAATATAAGGAGGTCACGGAACCAATACTTGAACAACTCAGACAACAAAGACAGACGGCACCAAATCCGGGTAACACTGCCTGTGCCCGGCATAGCATTTGGGCGGCTACCACTCATTATTACCGGCAAGTTGCCCGTCTCACATCCCTGATGGTCAAACAGCATCTCATGAACTGAATCTGCGCCTCCAATCTTGTTGGCTATTGCACAAGTGAAAAGAAAAAACATCTTTTTGCCAGTGTGTGAAATTTTATAAGTTTAAAGTTTTTGTTAATGTTCAATAATAATAATAATAATAATAATTTTCTTTTTTTATTAAATAAAAGCACTATGTACAGTAGTTTTTTGCTGATGGGAAACCAAAATGCAAAGGAAAAGCATCACCATTTATTTACAATTGACAATAAAGAAGTGAAGGCATTTCCAGACTATACAGATAGCTAAGAAATCTGCTCCGAAAGAAGGGTAATGTTGCCTGTGTTCGCTACTTCGCTAGCAGTATCAGTTGAAGTTTAGATGACGGGGAACATAAATCATCTTTATTAGTTTCAAAGTTTAGTTCTGAAGCTACAGACCATATAAGCTTTGGATCAGGGCGGCCAACACTCTGCTCTCTCTGCTTTTATTCGGCAGCCTCTGGGAAATCCCCTCAGAGAGAGACAAAAATAAAAAAATAGAAAGCTTTGGCACACAAATTAGAGATTTGTATGAGGAAGGGAATGTGTCAGAGTTATGGGGACAGGCTGAACAGTGTGTGGCGTCTGTGCCTTGTTCAGCATAAATAGCCCAGAACTAGGGGCAGCGGCAGCCGGCACAGCACCGCGGGAGCAGTTTTGCTTTTCCCCATGATAATAAATTGTCACATCTCAGTCTTGTTTCATTTATTTAAAATCATGCGTTGATCACTCAAAGACAGAAACCAAGAAGTGACAACCGGAATGAGCAATGGCCAAACTATTTATACCGCCCCCCCGCAAACCACAAGTTTAGATGAAGCGGAAGTTCACATTCAGACAATATGTGAGGAAAAAAATATAAATCATCTTTATTATTTTCAATGTTTAGTTCTGAAGCTACAGACCATATAAGCTTTGGATCAGGGCGGCCAACACTCTGCTCTCTCTGCTTTTATTCGGCAGCCTCTGGGAAATCCGCTAAGAGAGAGACAAAAATAAAAAAACAGAAAGCTTTGGCACACAAATTAGAATCTGACTAAACCAGTTTCTCAGTAATAGTTGCTGTACAAGGGGCCTCCTCTGCTTGTTTCACTGAACCCACTTTAGTTTCTCAGCGCTAAAACGTTTCCTCGTGAATGCGCTTCCCGGAGATGGTACAAACTAAACAAAAATGCCCAAAATGAAAGAATAAACAATGAAGTACTAAATCCAGTGCAGGTTTCTAAGGGAGCTCCTGTATTGCTTGCCAACTTGCAGCCATAGTGGGTACAGCGCTAATGGAGATGTGACGGTTAGTGATGAGCGAATCGGTCTCATTTCGCTTTGCCGAAAAATTTGCGAAACTTTGAATAAATGAGTGAAACAGCGAAAAAGCTGAGTTAGTTTAGGGGGCCCCTTGGGGGTAACAGAGAGGATTAACAACGGGTTGCTCATCTCTTATCAACATGTAAAAAAATATTTTGTGAATGAAACCTCCTGAGTGATGGGCTGCTTCAGTAGTGAATAAAGGAAGGACAACAACGGGATTCTTGGGTTACTGCCTGGCGCCTCAACCCAAAGGCGCCTCACTAACTCCCTGATTGATCCATGTGCCGAAGCCTTTTCATTTGGCCAAACTGTATCAATTCCAAATCCTTTTTAAAGGGCTTCCCCAAAGCTTGTAATAGCCAAGCTCCTGTCTGTTCTACAGATCCTGCCGAAGCCTCCTACTGCCTGTACCCGTCTGCCTTGCAAACATAGAGTAAAACCAATGCAGATCTAATATCACTCAGTTCCACTCACTGAACCCAGTGCCAGTTTGTGAGCTGCCGCTTGTTACAGGGTTGAATGCTGATTTCTAGAGGGGTAAAGCACTGAGAGAAAAGCCTGTGCTATGGGGAGAGGGGCTGCGCCCTTACGGCTCCAGTCTGTACCAAAGGCATGGGAGGCGTTTGTATGGGAAGGCAAAGGGGAATACGGCTGAGAGATTTGTATGAGGAAGGGAATGTGTCAGCACCGCGGGAGCAGCGACTATTAAATGAGCAATTGCCAAACTTTTATACACCCCCCTATACCTCAATATTACACGATGTTCACATTCAGACAATACTCTGACTTTATTATTTTAAATGTTTAGTTTATAATCTTCAGACCATCTCAGCTTTGGATCAGGGCGGCCAACACTCTCTCTGCTTCTCTCTCAGAGTCAAACTGTAAATGCAACTGCTTTGCCTTCTGTTTATATATATCAGGGTACAAAAGGCATTCCTTGGGAGCCCGATATATGGGAAATCACAAAAAAGAAGAAACCACAAATAAAAATGTAAGAAAGAAAAGAAAAAATAAAATAAAATAGAGAACAAGAGAAAAAAGGAAATAATACAATAAACAAGGAGAGGAAAGGGGATCATAGCGCAGTAACAACCAGGGCTTCATTTAATCAGTATAAAAATACAAAGTGCCGTAGTGCATTTAATACAAAGTGCCGTAGTGTATTTAATACAAAGTGCCGTAGTGTATTTAATACAAAGTGCCGTAGTGCATTTAACACAAAGTGCCGTAGTGCGTTTAACACAAAGTGCCGTAATGCATTTAACAAAAAGTGCCGTAGTGCATTTAATACAAAGTGCCTTTGTGCGTTTAATACAAAGTGCCTTTGTGCGTTTAATACAAAGTGCCTTTGTGCGTTTAATACAAAGTGCCTTTGTGCGTTTAATACAAAGTGCCTTTGTGCGTTTAATACAAAGTGCCGTAGTGCGTTTAATACAAAGTGCCGTAGTGCATTTAACACAAAGTGCCGTAGTGCATTTAACACAAAGTGCCGTAGTGCGTTTAACACAAAGTGCCGTAGTGCGTTTAACACAAAGTGCCGTAGTGCGTTTAACACAAAGTGCCGTAGTGCGTTTAACACAAAGTGCCGTAGTGCGTTTAACACAAAGTGCCGTAGTGCGTTTAACACAAAGTGCCGTAGTGCATTTAACACAAAGTGCCGTAGTGCATTTAATACAAAGTGCCTTTGTGCGTTTAATACAAAGTGCCTTTGTGCGTTTAATACAAAGTGCCTTTGTGCATTTAATACAAAGTGCCTTTGTGCATTTAATACAAAGTGCCGTAGTGCATTTAATACAAAGTGCCGTAGTGCATTTAATACAAAGTGCCGTAGTGCATTTAATACAAAGTGCCGTAGTGCATTTAATACAAAGTGCCGTAGTGCATTTAATACAAAGTGCTATAGTGCATTTAATACAAAGTGCCATTAGTGCATTTAATACAAAGTGCTATAGTGCATTTAATACAAAGTGCTATAGTGCATTTAATACAAAGTGCCATTAGTGCATTTAATACAAAGTGCCGTAGTGCATTTAATACAAAGTGCCGTAGTGCATTTAATACAAAGTGCCGTAGTGCATTTAATACAAAGTGCCGTAGTGCATTTAATACAAAGTGCCGTAGTGCATTTAATACAAAGTGCCGTAGTGCATTTAATACAAAGTGCCGTAGTGCATTTAATACAAAGTGCCGTAGTGCATTTAATACAAAGTGCCATTAGTGCATTTAATACAAAGTGCCGTAGTGCATTTAATACAAAGTGCTATAGTGCATTTAATACAAAGTGCCATTAGTGCATTTAATACAAAGTGCCATTAGTGCATTTAATACAAAGTGCCATTAGTGCATTTAATACAAAGTGTATTTAGTGCTCCCTTTGTGCAATACAGTGTTTGCTCCCCGTGCCGCGCCGGATACATGTAAGTACCTGAAGGCACGGTTGTTGCTCACTGGGAGCGTAGGAGTCGCCTGCTCTGTCAGTCTGAAGAACATATCAGGGATCTTCCCTCTCAGAGTCAAACTGTAAATGCAACTGCTTTTATTCTGTTTATATATATCAGGGGACAATAGACACACTTGAGAAGATTTGAGTAAAAAGGTGGGAGGGAAATGCTTAGCCAATGGAAAGAAACTTGGGGAGCATGCTCAATTCAGTTTCCCTCAGACCTTTGGAGTGGCAACATCTCTTCCTGAGAGTGAGTGTTAGAGTGCCGTGTGTTACAATTTGCCCTTTATTCCGAGTGACAGTGACTGGGGCAGAGCACAGTATTACAGCCCAGTCATTACAAACCTCTTCCCCCCATTCCCCCTTACAGGGCTGAATACTGATCCCAGTGGTTGTTTCTGCCCCTCACACAGCGCAGATGTAACAACTTGTACAATGAGTTTACCCGGAACAGTCATAACAATCGCCGCTGCTCACACACCAGTTTCTCTCTGGTTATTCCGCCAGTTGGAATGACAGTAACTCTGGGCACAAATACGTCTCTGTACGATACAAACAACGCTTACACTTTTCCTTTTGTGGCTTTACATGCCTGAAGGCACACTTGTTGTTGTTGGTGACATCTGTAAAGAGTTTCAGATTCTCCCTCCTTCATGTATTTCAGTGAGACAGGCGCCCCCTGTGGCTGCAAAGTGCAGTTGAACAGAAATGTGTCTCATTCAGTAGAACCGGTTTCCCTTCAGTGAATCTGCAGATGGAATGACAGTCATTGTGGGAACAAACCCTTCTGTGTATGGGACGGGCGGCACTCAGGCTCTGCCTTTTGCTCCTGTTTTCATTATGGGTTTCAGTGTATGCTTATTGCTTATCTGTTACAGTGTGCAGTGATACACGGCCGGGCAAAGCGCAGTTTCTATACCTGTAACTACTATTGTACACTCCCCCCCAATCTAATCCAATATTCAGATAGAATAACATATAATATGTGATCACATGATCATAATCTCTATCTTGGTCAGGTTGTTTGACATGTGTTGTTTTTAAAGTACTCAGATCTGATTTTTTTCACAATTGGATTTGTGGGCAGTGAAAAGAAATGCAGCGTGTCCGAGCTCCGATATAAAGGCGCCATACACGTAACAATAACGATCTTTCCTACGATGGTTCGTACCCTCCGCTGACGTTCAGGGCTGAATGGTCGGATATGGGGGTAGGAACAATAGGGATTCTACCTCTACCTGACGGTTCAGCCCTAAACGCAGATTTTGCTTGTTCGCCTTCAATGGCACCCAATCAAAATCCTTTGTCCCGTCCGATCAACAAGACAACCAATATCTGATGCTTTTGTGATAACGGTCGTCTCATCGATCCACCATACCGAATATCGTACGAAGCCTCGTTTGGTCGTTGGCAAAAGTCTGTGGCCCCGCCCATGGGGTGGAGCTTTTGCCTATAAAACTGGACATGCGCTCATAGCCAGGTAAAATTATAACATTTGCATTTGCAATAACTGCCGTACCGACTGTGACCAATCAAAATACAGACGGAACCAACTGCCTGTAAACAAATTATTCACGGCACCAATGGCACCAGGAGAGATAAACTGCCTAGCGCCGCTCGCCGTGGCCACGACTATTCTCTACTTGCTCGTACGGCCATCGAGCGCTAGTTCCCCAGAATGCCGTTGGCCTGATAAAAGAGGAGAGTTTATTGACAATGAAATACTCAAAGTCTTTGATAACCTGCAGCCAAAGGAACAGCATCAGGATGATTGTCTTTTTGAAATTCCCGATAGTGACTTTATCCACAACAGGTCTCGGGGGGAAGCGGCAGCCATAGTATTCGCAGTCTATAAAGAAACCCTGAGCTTTTATAAGAAGAAGGTTCCTAGGAAGCTGCTGAAGCTTCTGCTACGGAGAAGCCGTAGTGCATTTAATACAAAGTGCCGTAGTGCATTTAATACAAAGTGCCGTAGTGCATTTAATACAAAGTGCCATAGTGCATTTAATACAAAGTGCCGTAGTGCATTTAATACAAAGTGCCGTAGTGCATTTAATACAAAGTGCCGTAGTGCGTTTAATACAAAGTGCCGTAGTGCGTTTAATACAAAGTGCCGTAGTGCGTTTATCACAAAGTGCTGTAGTGCATTTAACACAAAGTGCAGTTGAACAGAAATGTGTCTCATTCAGTAGAACCGGTTTCCCTTCAGTGAATCTGCAGATGGAATGACAGTCATTGTGGGAACAAACCCTTCTGTGTATGGGACGGGCGGCACTCAGGCTCTGCCTTTTACTCCTGTTTTCATTATGGGTTTCAGTGTATGCTTATTGCTTATCTGTTACAGTGTGCAGTGATACACGGCCGGGCAAAGCGCAGTTTCTATACCTGTAACTACTATTGTACACTCCCCCCCAATCTAATCCAATATTCAGATAGAATAACATATAATACGTGATCACATGATCATAATCTCTATCTTGGTCAGGTTGTTTGACATTCGTTGATATTAAAGTACTCAGATCTGATTTTTTTCCACGATTGGATTTGTGGGCATTGTAAAGAAATGCAGCGTGTCCGAGCTCCGGTATAAAGGCGCCATACACATAACAATAACGATCTTTCCTACGATGGTTCGTACCCTCCGCTGACGTTCAGGGCTGAATGGTCGGATTTGGGGGTAGGAACAATAGGGATTCTACCTCTACCTGACGGTTCAGCCCTAAACGCAGATTTTGCTCGTTCGCCTTCAATGGCACCCAATCAAAATCCTTTGTCCCGTCCGATCAACAAGACGACCAATATCTGATGCTTTTGAGATAACGGTTGTCTCATCGATCCACCATACCGAATATCGTACAAAGCCTCATTTGGTCGTTGGCAAAAGTCGGTGGCCCCGCCCATGGGGTGGAGCTTTTGCCTATAAAACTGGACATGCACTCATAGCCAATTAAAATTATAACTTTTGCATTTGCAATAACTGCCGTACCGACTGTGACCAATCAAAATACAGACGGAACAAACTGCCTGTAAACGAATCATCCGCGGTACCAATGGCACCAGGAGAGATAAACTGCCTAGCGCCGCTCGCCGTGGCCACGACCATTCTCTACTTGCTCGTACGGCCATCGAGCGCTAGTTCCCCAGAATGCCGTTGGCCTGACAGAAGCGAGTTTATTGACAATGAAATACTCAAAGCCTTTGATAACCTGCAGCCAAAGGAACAGCATCAGGATGATTGTCTTTTTGAAATTCCCGATAGTGGCTTTATCCACAACAGGTCTCGGGGGGAAGCGGCAGCCATAGTATTCACAGTGTACAATGAAACCCTGAGCTTTTATAAGAAGAAGGGGCCTAGGAAGCTGCTGAAGCTTCTGCTACGGAGACTAAAGCAGCTGGGTCGGTGTGTTACAGGCACTGCGCAATATAAGGCTGTTACAGACGCCATTTGTAAGGAATACAGAGAACTAAGGCAGAAAGCCCGGGAGTGGGGTAACACTACGTGTGCCCGGAGTATCTTTTGGGCTTTGGGGAATAAATTACAGCAGGCCGTTCAGCTCTCTTCTCTTATGAGGAAAATGTATCTCATGAGTAAAACCTCTTAGCGTTCCTATGTCTATTAATTAATAAATAAACCAAATGAAACTCTCACTGTTCATCAGCTGCATTTATTGATTTCACAGTTATTGTTAGGGAGGCACCAAATCCAGGATTCAGTTTGGGGTTCGGCCAAGATTCAGCCTTTTTTAGCAGGATTAGGATTCGGGCGAAACAAATACGAATCCGTAAATCATGTGACTTTTCAGATTGGGATTCGGTTGGGTATTCGGCGCATCCCTAGTTATTGTACACTGGTTACAAGTATTTAAAGGCTCTGTTGGTTGAAGTTGAACCAATGAAGTTGCTTTGTCCATTCTGTCAGCCCAAAGAACATATCAGGGATCTCCCTCTTCTCTCTAAGAGTCACGCTGTGAATTCAGCTGCTTCTTACTCTATTTATATATATCAGGGAACAATAGGCATTCCTCAGGAGCCTATCAGATTTGAGTGAATGGGTGGGAAGGAAATGCTTAGCCAATGGGAAGTGACTCGGTGAGCATGCCCAATTCAGTTTCCCTCAGAACTTTGTAGGGGTAACATCTCTTTCAGAGAGAGAGTGTGGGTGTTAGAGTGCCGCGTGTGACAGCGACTGCCCTTCGTTCAGAGTGACGGTGATTGGACAGAGCACATTTCTGACTGCCCAGTCATTACAAACCTAGTTTTTGGGGCTGTAACTCCTTTTAGAATGAGTTTATACAGAACAGTCATAACAATCGCCGCTGCTCACACACCAGTTTCTCTCTGGTTATTCCGCCAGTTGGAATGACAGTAACTCTGGGCACAAATACTTCTCTGTACGATACAAACAGCGCTTACACTTTTCCCCTTGTGCTTCTGTGTAAGAGTTAAACTGTGTGTTTAGGCAGAAATGCTCAGTTGTTACACGTATGGATCTGAACGCACGGTTATTGCTCGCTGGTTGCACCTACATGCTTATAGGCACGATACAGGTTTTTTTGCACTAAAAAAAATGGAATTTGAATTATGTTTCTAAAACTCAAGTGTCTGGTATTTATTAAGTGTGAAAAATCTGAAAACATGAATGTAAAAATTCTCCATCTGAAAGCTTGTGAGTTTCTGTAGAAGTCAATGGGAGGCGTTTGTATGGGAAGGCAAAGGGGAATACGGCTGAGAGATTTGTATGAGGAAGGGAATGTGTCAGAGTTATGGGGACGGGCTGAACAGTGTGTGGCGTCTGTGCCTTGTTCAGCATAAATAGCCCAGAACTAGGGGCAGCGGCAGCCGGCACAGCACCGCGGGAGCAGCGACTATTAAATGAGCAATTGCCAAACTTTTATTCACCCCCCTATACCTCAATATTACACGATGTTCACATTCAGATTATAGTCTGACTTTATTATTTTAAATGTTTAGTTTATAATCTTCAGACCATCTCAGCTTTGGATCAGGGCGGCCAACACTCTCTCTGCTTCTCTCTCAGAGTCAAACTGTAAATGCAACTGCTTTGCCTTCTGTTTATATATATCAGGGTACAAAAGGCATTCCTTGGGAGCCCGATATATGGGAAATCACAAAAGAAGAAGAAACCACAAATAAAAAAGTAAGAAAGAAAAGAAAAAAAAAAATAAAATAGAGAACAAGAGAAAAAAGGAAATAATAATACAATAAACAAGGAGAGGAAAGGGGATCATAGCGCAGTAACAACCAGGGCTTCGTTTAATCAGTATAAAAATACAAAGTGCTGTAGTGCGTTTAACACAAAGTGCCATAGTGCATTTAAGACAAAGTGCCGTTAGTCCATTTAATACAAAGTTCTATAGTGCATTTAATACAAAGTGTCGTTAGTGTATTTAATACAAAGTGCCGTTAGTGCATTTAATACAAAGTGCTATAGTGCATTTAATACAACGTGTCGTTAGTGCATTTAATACAAAGTGCTATAGTGTATTTAATACAAAGTGCCGTAGTGCATTTAATACAACGTGCCGTTAGTGCATTTAATACAAAGTGCCGTTAGTGCATTTAATACAACGTGTCGTTAGTGCATTTAATACAAAGTTCTATAGTGTATTTAATACAAAGTGCCGTTAGTGCATTTAATACAAAGTGCTATAGTGCATTTAATACAACGTGTCGTTATTGCATTTAATACAACGTGTCGTTATTGCATTTAATACAACGTGTCGTTATTGCATTTAATACAACGTGTCGTTAGTGCATTTAATACAAAGTTCTATAGTGTATTTAATACAAAGTGCCGTTAGTGCATTTAATACAAAGTGCTATAGTGCATTTAATACAACGTGTCGTTATTGCATTTAATACAACGTGTCGTTAGTGTATTTAATACAAAGTGCCGTAGTGCGTTTAATACAAAGTGCCGTAGTGCATTTAATACAAAGTGCCGTAGTGGATTTAATACAAAGTGCTTTAGTGCATTTAATAGAAAGTGATGTAGTGCGTTTAATACAAAGTGCCATAATGCATTTAATACAAAGTGCCGTAGTGCATTTAATACAAAGTGCCATAGTGCATTTAATACAAAGTGCCATAGTGCGTTTAATACAAAGTGCCGTAGTGCATTTAATACAAAGTGCCTTAGTGCATTTAATACAAAGTGCCTTAGTGCATTTAATACAAAGTGCCATAGTGCATTTAATACAAAGTGCCGTAGTGCATTTAATACAAAGTGCCTTAGTGCATTTAATACAAAGTGCCTTAGTGCATTTAATACAAAGTGCCATAGTGCGTTTAATACAAAGTGCCGTAGTGCGTTTAATACAAAGTGCCGTAGTGCGTTTATCACAAAGTGCCGTAGTGCGTTTAACAGAAAAGAGCTGTAGTGCATTTAATACAAAGTGCAGTTGAACAGAAATGTGTCTCATTCAGTAGAACCGGTTTCCCTTCAGTGAATCTGCACATGGAATGACAGTCATTGTGGGAACAAACCCTTCTGTGTATGGGACGGGCGGCACTCAGGCTCTGCCTTTTACTCCTGTTTTCATTATGGGTTTCAGTGTATGCTTATTGCTTATCTGTTACAGTGTGCAGTGATACACGGCCGGGCAAAGCGCAGTTTCTATACCTGTAACTACTATTGTACACTCCCCCCCAATCTAATCCAATATTCAGATAGAATAACATATAATATGTGATTACATGATCATAATCTCTATCTTGGTCAGGTTTTTCAGACATGCCTTGTTTTTAAAGTACTCAGATCTAATTTGAAAAGAAATGCAGCGTGTCCGAGCTCCGGTATAAAGGCGCCATACACGTAACAATTACGGTCTTTCCTGCGATCGTTCGTACCCTCCGCTGATGTTCAGGGCTGAATGGTTGGATATGGGGGTAGGAACAATAGGGATTCTACCTCTACCTGACGTTTCAGCCCTAAACGCAGATTTTGCTCGGGTGCCTTCAACGGAACCCAATCAAAATCCTTTGTCCCGTCTGATCAACAAGACAACCAATATCCGATGCTTTTGCGATAACGGTTGTCTCATCGATCCACCATACCGAATATCGTACAAAGCCTCATTTGGTCGTTGGCAAAAGTCGGTGGCCCCGCCCATGGGGTGGAGCTTTTGCCTATAAAACTGGACATGCACTCATAGCCAATTAAAATCATAACTTTTGCATTTGCAATAACTGCCGTACCGACTGTGACCAATCAAAATACAGACGGAACAAACTGCCTGTAAACGAATCATCCGCGGTACCAATGGCACCAGGAGAGATAAACTGCCTAGCGCCGCTCGCCGTGGCAACGACTATTCTCTACTTGCTCGTACGGCCATTGAGCGCTACTTCCCCAGAATGCCGTTGGCCTGACAGAAGCGAGTTTATTGACAATGAAATACTCAAAGCCTTTGATAACCTGCAGCCAAAGGAACAGCATCAGGATGATTGTCTTTTTGAAATTCCTGATAGTGACTTTATCCACAACAGGTCTCGGGGGGAAGCGGCAGCCATAGTATTCGCAGTCTACAATGAAACCCTGAGCTTTTATAAGAAGAAGGGGCCTAGGAAGCTGCTGAAGCTTCTGCTACGGAGACTAAAGCAGCTGGGTCGGTGTGTTACAGGCACTGCGCAATATACGGCTGTTACAGACGCCATTTGTAAGGAATACAGAGAACTAAGGCAGAAAGCCCGGGAGTGGGGTAACACTACGTGTGCCCGGAGTATCTTTTGGGCTTTGGGGAATAAATTACAGCAGGCCGTTCAGCTCTCTTCTCTTATGAGAAAAATGTATCTGATGAGTAAAACCTCTTAGCGTTCCTATGTCTATTAATTAATAAATAAATCAAATGAAACTCTCACTGTTCATCAGCTGCATTTATTGATTTCACAGTTATTGTTAGGGAGGCACCAAATCCAGGATTCAGTTTGGGGTTCGGCCAAGATTCGGCCTTTTTTAGCAGGATTCGGATTGGGGCGAAACAAATACGAATCCGTAAATCATGTGACTTTTCAGATTGGGATTCGGTTGGGTATTCGGCGCGTCCCTAGTTATTGTACACTGGTTACAAGTATTTAAAGGCTCTGTTGGTTGAAGTTGAACCAATGAAGTTGCTTTGTCCATTCTGTCAGCCCAAAGAACATATCAGGGATCTCCCTCTTCTCTCTAAGAGTCACGCTGTGAATTCAGCTGCTTCTTACTCTATTTATATATATATCAGGGAACAATAGGCATTCCTCAGGAGCCTATCAGATTTGAGTGAATGGGTGGGAAGGAAATGCTTAGCCAATGGGAAGTGACTCGGTGAGCATGCCCAATTCAGTTTCCCTCAGAACTTTGTAGGGGTAACATTTCTTTCAGAGAGAGAGTGTGGGTGTTAGAGTGCCGCGTGTGACAGCGACTGCCCTTTGTTCAGAGTAACTGTGATTGGACAGAGCACATTTCTGATTACAAACCTAGTTTTTGGGGCTGTAACTCCTTTTAGAATGAGTTTATACAGAACAGTCATAACAATCGCCGCTGCTCACACACCAGTTCCTCTCTGGTTATTCCGCCAGTTGGAATGACAGTAACTCTGGGCACAAATACTTCTCTGTACGATACAAACAGCGCTTACACTTTTCCCCTTGTGCTTCTGTGTAAGAGTTAAACTGTGTGTTTAGGCAGAAATGCTCAGTTGTTACACGTATGGATCTGAACGCACGGTTATTGCTCGCTGGTTGCACCTACATGCTTATAGGCACGATACAGGTTTTTTTGCACTAAAAAAACTGGAATTTGAATTATGTTTCTAAAACTCAAATGTCTGGTATTTATTAAGTGTGAAAAACCTGAAAACACGAATGGAAAAATTCACCATCTGAAAGCCTGTGAGTTTCTGTAGAAGTCAATGGGAGGCGTTTGTATGGGAAGGCAAAGGGGAATACGGCTGAGAGATTTGTATGAGGAAGGGAATGTGTCAGAGTTATGGGGACGGGCTGAACAGTGTGTGGCGTCTGTGCCTTGTTCAGCATAAATAGCCCAGAACTAGGGGCAGCGGCAGCCGGCACAGCACCGCGGGAGCAGCGACTATTAAATGAGCAATTGCCAAACTTTTTATACCCCCCCCCCAAACCACAAGTTTAGATGAAGCGGAAGTTCACATTCAGACAATATGTGCGGAAAAAAACTCCATAAATCATCTTTATTATTTTCAATGTTTAGTTCTGAAGCTACAGACCATATAAGCTTTGGATCAGGGCGGCCAACACTCTGCTCTCTCTGCTTTTATTCGGCAGCCTCTGGGAAATCCCTTCAGAGAGAGACAAAAACAGAAAGCTTTGGCACACAAATTAGAATCTGACTAAACCAGTTTCTCAGTAATAGTTGCTGTACAAGGGGCCTCCTCTGCTTGTTTCACTGAACCCACTTTAGTTTCTCAGCGCTAAAACGTTGCCTCGTGGATGCGCTTCCCGGAGATGGTACAAACTAAACAAAAATGCCCAAAATGAAAGAATAAACAATGAAGTACTAAATCCAGTGCAGGTTTCTAAGGGAGCTCCTGTATTGCTTGCCAACTTGCAGCCATAGTGGGTACAGCGCTAATGGAGATGTGACGGTTAGTGATGAGCGAATCGGTTCCATTTTGCTTTGCCGAACAATTTGCGAAACTTTGCAAAAATGAGTGAAATAGCGAAAAAGCTGAGTTAGTTTATGGCGTCTCTTGGAAGTAACAGAGAGAATTAATAATGGTTTGCTCATATCTTATCAACATGTAAAAAACCATTTCGTTAATAAAACCTCCTGAGTGATGTATTGGGCTGCTTCTATAGTGAATAAAGGAAGGACAACAACACTGTGATTCTTGGGTTACTGCCTGGCGCCTCACTAGCTTCCTAGTGGATCCATGCGCTGAAGCCTTTTCATTTGGCCAAACTGTATCACTTCCAAATCAAACTGTAAATGCAACTGCTTTGCTTTCTATGTATATATGTATGTATGTATGTATGTATGTATATATGTATGTATGTATGTATGTATGTATGTATGTATGTATGTATGTATATATGTATGTATATATGTATGTATGTATGTATGTATGTATATATGTATGTATGTATGTATGTATGTATGTATGTATATATGTATATGTATGTATGTATGTATGTATGTATGTATATATGTATATATGTATGTATGTATGTATGTATGTATGTATGTATATATGTATGTATGTATGTATGTATGTATGTATGTATGTATGTATATATGTATGTATGTATGTATGTATGTATGTATAACTTTATTTATAAAGCGCCACAAGGGTACGCAGCGCTGTACAGTCTTACAATATACAGGTATGGGATCCCTTATCTGGAAACCCATTATCCAGAAAGCTCCGAATTACGGAAAGCTCATCTCCCATAGACTCCATTTTAATCTAAAATTTCAGAATTTTAAAACTTTTTCCTTTTTTTCTGTAGTAATAAAACAGTACCTTGTAATTGATCCCAACTAAGATATAAATAAGCCTTACTGGATGCAAAACAATACTATTGGGTTTAATTAATGTTTTATTGATTTTTTAGTAGACTTAAGGTATGGAGATCCAAATTACAGAAAGACCCCTTATCCGGAATACCCTTGGTCCCAAGCATTCTGGATAATGGATCCTATACCTGTACATAATTACACACAGGGAGGACAAGTGTTATGATAAATACAATAAATAAATATAAATACATAGGGAGGAAGTGCCATGTGGTATGAGACACAGTAGGAAGGAGGTCCCTGCCCCATAGAGCTTACAATCTAAGTGATATATATATCAGGGCACAAAAGGCATTCCTTGGGAGCCCAATATATGTGAAATCAAAAAAAAAAAATAATCCACAAATGAAAAAGAAAGAAAGAAAAGAAAAAAAATAAGAGAACAAGAGAAAAAAGTAAAAAAACTGAAAAAATAAATAAATAATACAATAAACAAAAAGAGAAAAGGGGATTATAGCGCAGTAACAACCTGGGCTTCATTTAATTAGTTTAAAAAAACAAAGTGCCGTAGTGTATTTAATACAAAGTGCCGTAGTGTATTTAATACAAAGTGCCGTAGTGCATTTAATACAAAGTGCCGTAGTGCATTTAATACAAAGTGCCGTAGTGCATTTAATACAAAGTGCCATTAGTGCATTTAATACAAAGTGCCGTAGTGCATTTAATACAAAGTGCCGTAGTGCATTTAATACAAAGTGCCGTAGTGCATTTAATACAAAGTGCCATTAGTGCATTTAATACAAAGTGCTATAGTGCGTTTAATACAAAGTGCCAGAGTGCGTTTAATACAAAGTGCCATAGTGCATTTAATACAAAGTGCCATTAGTGCATTTAATACAAAGTGCTATAGTGCGTTTAATACAAAGTGCCAGAGTGCGTTTAATACAAAGTGCCAGAGTGCATTTAATACAAAGTGCCGTAGTGCATTTAATACAAAGTGCCGTAGTGCATTTAATACAAAGTGCCATTAGTGCATTTAATACAAAGTGCTATAGTGCGTTTAATACAAAGTGCCAGAGTGCGTTTAATACAAAGTGCCAGAGTGCATTTAATACAAAGTGCCGTAGTGTATTTAATACAAAGTGCCGTAGTGCATTTAATACAAAGTGCCGTAGTGCATTTAATACAAAGTGCCGTAGTGCATTTAATACAAAGTGCCGTAGTGCATTTAATACAAAGTGCCGTAGTGCATTTAATACAAAGTGCCGTAGTGCATTTAATACAAAGTGCCGTAGTGCATTTAATACAAAGTGCCATAGTGCTCTCTGTGCAATACAGGGTTAGGCATTTGCCCCAACACTTTCAGATAACAGCCAATAAACAAGTACTACACCTGCCCTATAAAACCATGTTAAAAACATGTTGCACTAAATAAAAGCAATAACAAGGTGCTTTCCCATGGCGCGGCGCTCCTCTCCTGCTCCGACTCACAGCAAACATTGAATCTTTTTGCCATATAGAAAACCACAACTTGTTGAACAATAGGCTTTTTTTTTAGAAGATTTTATTAAATTGGTGGGAGGGAAATGCTTAGCCAATGGGAAGTAACTTGGGGAGCATGCTCAATTCAGTTTCCCTCAGACCTTTGGAGTGGCAACATCTCTTCCTGAGAGAGAGTGTGGGTGTTAGAGTGCCGTGTGTGACAATTTGCCCTTTATTCCGAGTGACAGTGACTGGGGCTGAGCACATTATTACAGCCCAGTCATTAGAAACCTATTCCCCCCATTCAGCGCAGATGTAACAACTTGTGCAATGAGTTTACCCAGAACAGTCATAACAATGGCCGCTGCTCACACACCAGTTTCTCTCTGGTTATTCCGCCAGTTGGAATGACAGTAACTCTGGGCACAAATACTTCTCTGTACGATAAAAAACAACGCTTACACTTTTCCTTTCGTGGCTTTACATGCCAGAAGGCACACTTGTTGTTGTTGGTGACATCTGTAAAGAGTTTCAGATTCTCCCTCCTCCATGTATTTCAGTGAGACAGGCGCCCCCTGTGGCTGCAAAGTGCAGTTGAACAGAAATGTGTCTCATTCAGTAGAACCGGTTTCCCTTCAGTGAATCTGCAGATGGAATGACAGTCATTGTGGGAACAAACCCTTCTGTGTATGGGACGGGCGGCACTCAGGCTCTGCCTTTTACTCCTGTTTTCATTATGGGTTTCAGTGTATGCTTATTGCTTATCTGTTACAGTGTGCAGTGATACACGGCCGGGCAAAGCGCAGTTTCTATACCTGTAACTACTATTGCACACTCCCCCCCAATCTAATCCAATATTCAGATAGAATAACATATAATACGTGATCACATGATCATAATCTCTATCTTGGTCAGGTTGTTTGACAGGCGTTGTTTTTAAAGTACTCAGATCTGATTTTTTTCACAATTGGATTTGTGGACATTGAAAAGAAATGCAGCGTGTCCGAGCTCCGGTATAAAGGCGCCATACACGTAACAATTACGATCTTTCCCACGATCTTTACTACGATCGTTCGTACCCTCCGCTGATGTTCAGGGCTGAATGGTCGGATATGGGGGTAGGAACAATAGGGATTCTACCTCTACCTGACGGTTCAGCCCTAAACGAAGATTTTGCTTGTTCGCCTTCAATGGAACCAAATCAAAATCCTTTGTCCCGTCCGATCAACAAGATGACCAATATTTTCGATAACGGTCGTCTCATCGATCCACCATACCGAATATCGTACGAAGCCTCGTTTGGTCATTGGCAAAAGTCGGTGGCCCCACCCATGGGGCGGAGCTTTTGCCTATAAAACTGGACATGCACTCATAGCCAGGCAAAATAATAATATTTGCATTTGCAATAACTGCCGTACCGACTGTGACCAATCAAAATACAGACGGAACAAACTGCCTGTAAACGAATCATCCGCGGTACCAATGGCACCAGGAGAGATGAACTGCCTAGCGCTGCTCGCTATGGCCACGACTATTCTCTACTTGCTCGTACAGCCATCGAGCGCTAGTTCCCCAGAATGCCGTTGGCCTGATAGAAGCGAGTTTATTGACAATGAAATACTCAAGTTAGAGTGCCGTGTGTGACAGCGACTGCCCTTTGTTCAGAGTAACTGTGATTGGACAGAGCACATTTCTGATTACAAACCTAGTTTTTGGGCTGTAACTCCTTTTAGAATGAGTTTATACAGAACAGTCATAACAATCGCCGCTGCTCACACACCAGTTTCTCTCTGGTTATTCCGCCAGTTGGAATGACAGTAACTCTGGGCACAAATACTTCTCTGTACGATACAAACAGCGCTTACACTTTTCCCCTTGTGCTTCTGTGTAAGAGTTAAACTGTGTGTTTAGGCAGAAATGCTCAGTTGTTACACGTATTGATCTGAACGCACGGTTATTGCTCGCTGGTTGCACCTACATGCTTATAGGCACGATACAGGTTTTTTTGCACTAAAAAAACTGGAATTTGAATTATGTTTCTAAAACTCAAATGTCTGGTATTTATTAAGTGTGAAAAACCTGAAAACACGAAAGTAAAAATTCACCATCTGAAAGCTTGTGAGTTTCTGTAGAAGTCAATGGGAGGCGTTTGTATGGGAAGGCAAAGGGGAATACGGCTGAGAGATTTGTATGAGGAAGGGAATGTGTCAGAGTTATGGGGACGGGCTGAACAGTGTGTGGCGTCTGTGCCTTGTTCAGCATAAATAGCCCAGAACTAGGGGCAGCGGCAGCCGGCACAGCACCGCGGGAGCAGCGACTATTAAATGAGCAATTGCCAAACTTTTATACACCCCCCTATACCTCAATATTAGACGATGTTCACATTCAGATTATAGTCTGACTTTATTATTTTAAATGTTTAGTTTATAATCTTCAGACCATCTCAGCTTTGGATCAGGGCGGCCAACACTCTCTCTGCTTCTCTCTCAGAGTCAAACTGTAAATGCAACTGCTTTGCCTTCTGTTTATATATATCAGGGTACAAAAGGCATTCCTTGGGAGCCCGATATATGGGAAATCACAAAAGAAGAAGAAACCACAAATAAAAAAGTAAGAATGAAAAGAAAAAAAAAATAAAATAGAGAACAAGAGAAAAAAGGAAATAATACAATAAACAAGGAGAGAAAAGGGGATCATAGCGCAGTAACAACCTGGGCTTCATTTAATCAGTATAAAAATACAAAGTGCCGTAGTGCGTTTAATACAAAGTGCCGTAGTGCATTTAATACAAAGTGCCATAGTGCGTTTAATACAAAGTGCCGTAGTGCATTTAATACAAAGTGCCGTAGTGCATTTAATACAAAGTGCATTTAGTGCGTTTAATACAAAGTGCCATTAGTGCATTTAATACAAAGTGCCATTAGTGCATTTAATACAAAGTGCATTTAGTGCTCCCTTTGTGCAATACAGTGTTTGCTTCCCGTGCCGCGCCGGATACATGGAAGTACCTGAAGGCACGGTTGTTGCTCACTGGGAGCGTAGGATTGAGTCGCCTGCTCTGTCAGTCTGAAGAACATATCAGGGATCTTCCCTCTCAGAGTCAAACTGTAAATGCAACTGCTTTTATTCTGTTTATATATATCAGGGGACAATAGACACACTTGAGAAGATTTGAGTAGAAAGGTGGGAGGGAAATGCTTAGTCAATGGAAAGAAACTTGGGGAGCATGCTCAATTCAGTTTCCCTCAGACCTTTGGAGTGGCAACATCTCTTCCTGAGAGTGAGTGTTAGAGTGCCGTGTGTTACAATTTGCCCTTTATTCCGAGTGACAGTGACTGGGGCAGAGCACAGTATTACAGCCCAGTCATTACAAACCTCTTCCCCCCATTCCCCCTTACATGGCTGAATACTGATCCCAGTGGTTGTTGTTGCTGCCCCTCACACAGCGCAGATGTACTTGTACAATGAGTTTACCCGGAACAGTCATAACAATCGCCGCTGCTCACACACCAGTTTCTCTCTGGTTATTCCGCCAGTTGGAATGACAGTAACTCTGGGCACAAATACTTCTCTGTACGATACAAACAGCGCTTACACTTTTCCTTTTGTGGCTTTACATGCCTGAAGGCACACTTGTTGTTGTTGGTGACATCTGTAAAGAGTTTCAGATTCTCCCTCCTCCATGTATTTCAGTGAGACAGGCGCCCCCTGTGGCTGCAAAGTGCAGTTGAACAGAAATGTGTCTCATTCAGTAGAACCGGTTTCCCATCAGTGAATCTGCAGATGGAATGACAGTCATTGTGGGAACAAACCCTTCTGTGTATGGGACGGGCGGCACTCAGGCTCTGCCTTTTACTCCTGTTTTCATTATGGGTTTCAGTGTATGCTTATTGCTTATCTGTTACAGTGTGCAGTGATACACGGCCGGGCAAAGCGCAGTTTCTATACCTGTAACTACTATTGCACACTCCCCCCCAATCTAATCCAATATTCAGATAGAATAACATATAATACGTGATTACATGATCATAATCTCTATCTTGGTCAGGTTGTCTGACAGGCGTTGTTTTTAAAGTTCTCAGATCTGATTTTTTTCCGCGATTGGATTTGGGGACATTGAAAAGAAATGCAGCGTGTCCGAGCTCCGTTATAAAGGCGCCATACACGTAACAATTACGGTCTTTCCTGCGATCATTCGTACCCTCCGCTGACGTTCAGGGCTGAATGGTTGGATATGGGGGTAGGAACAATAGGGATTCTACCTCTACCTGACGGTTCAGCCCTAAACGCAGATTTTGCTTGGGTGCCTTCAACGGAACCCAATCAAAATCCTTTGTCCCGTCTGATCAACAAGACAACCAATATCCGATGCTTTTGCGATAATGGTTGTCTCATCGATCCACCATACCGAATATCGTACAAAGCCTCGTTTGGTCGTTGGCAAATGTCGGTGGCCCCACCCATGGGGTGGAGCTTTTGCCTATAAAACTGGACATGCACTCATAGCCAGGTAAAATTATAACTTTTGCATTTGCAATAACTGCCGTACCGACTGTGACCAATCAAAATACAGACGGAACAAACTGCCTGTAAACGAATCATCCGCGGTACCAATGGCACCAGGAGAGATGAACTGCCTAGCGCCGCTCGCCATGGTCACGACTATTCTCTACTTGCTCGTACAGCCATCGAGCGCTAGTTCCCCAGAATGCCGTTGGCCTGATAAAAAAGGAGAGTTTATTGACAATGAAATACTCAAAGTCTTTGATAACCTGCAGCCAAAGGAACAGCATCAGGATGATTGTCTTTTTGAAATTCCCGATAGTGACTTTATCCACAACAGGTCTCGGGGGGAAGCGGCAGCCATAGTATTCGCAGTCTACAATGAAACCCTGAGCTTTTATAAGAAGAAGGGGCCTAGGAAGCTGCTGAAGCTTCTGCTACGGAGACTAAAGCAGCTGGGTCGGTGTGTTACAGGCACTGCGCAATATAAGGCTGTTACAGACGCCATTTGTAAGGAATACAGAGAACTAAGGCAGAAAGCCCGGGAGTGGGGTAACACTACGTGTGCCCGGAGTATCTTTTGGGCTTTGGGGAATAAATTACAGCAGGCCGTTCAGCTCTCTTCTCTTATGAGGAAAATGTATCTCATGAGTAAAACCTCTTAGCGTTCCTATGTCTATTAATTAATAAATAAATCAAATGAAACTCTCACTGTTCATCAGCTGGATTTATTGATTTCACAGTTATTGTTAGGGAGGCACCAAATCCAGGATTCAGTTTGGGGTTCGGCCAAGATTCGGCCTTTTTTAGCAGGATTTGGATTCGGGCGAAACAAATACGAATCCGTATTATCATGTGACTTTTCAGATTGGGATTCGGTTGGGTATTCGGCGCATCCCTAGTTATTGTACACTGGTTACAAGTATTTAAAGGCTCTGTTGGTTGAAGTTGAACCAATGAAGTTGCTTTGTCCATTCTGTCAGCCCAAAGAACATATCAGGGATCTCCCTCTTCTCTCTAAGAGTCACGCTGTGAATTCAGCTGCTTCTTACTCTATTTATATATATCAGGGAACAATAGGCATTCCTCAGGAGCCTATCAGATTTGAGTGAATGGGTGGGAGGGAAATGCTTAGCCAATGGGAAGTGACTCGGTGAGCATGCTCAATTCAGTTTCCCTCAGACCTTTGTAGGAGTAACATCTCTTTCAGAGAGAGAGTGTGGGTGTTAGAGTGCCGCGTGTGACAGCGACTGCCCTTTGTTCAGAGTGACTGTGATTGGACAGAGCACATTTCTAATTACAAACCTAGTTTTTGGGGCTGTAACTCCTTTTAGAATGAGTTTATCCGGAACAGTCATAACAATCGCCGCTGCTCACACACCAGTTTCTCTCTGGTTATTCCGCCAGTTGGAATGACAGTAACTCTGGGCACAAATACTTCTCTGTACGATACAAACAGCGCTTACACTTTTCCCCTTGTGCTTCTGTGTAAGAGTTAAACTGTGTGTTTAGGCAGAAATGCTCAGTTGTTACACGTAGGGATCTGAACGCACGGTTATTGCTCGCTGGTGGCACCTACATGCTTATAGGCACCATACAGGTTTTTTTGTACTAAAAAAACTGGAATTTGAATTATGTTTCTAAAACTCAAATGTCTGGTATTTATTAAGTGTGAAAAACCTGAAAACACGAAAGTAAAAATTCACCATCTGAAAGCTTGTGAGTTTCTGTAGAAGTCAATGGGAGGCGTTTGTATGGGAAGGCAAAGGGGAATACGGCTGAGAGATTTGTATGAGGAAGGGAATGTGTCAGAGTTATGGGGACGGGCTGAACAGTGTGTGGCGTCTGTGCCTTGTTCAGCATAAATAGCCCAGAACTAGGGGCAGCGGCAGCCGGCACAGCACCGCGGGAGCAGCGACTATTAAATGAGCAATTGCCAAACTTTTATACACCCCCCTATACCTCAATATTAGACGATGTTCACATTCAGACAATACTCTGACTTTATTATATTAAATGTTTAGTTTATAATCTTCAGACCATCTCAGCTTTGGATCAGGGCGGCCAACACTCTCTCTGCTTCTCTCTCAGAGTCAAACTGTAAATGCAACTGCTTTGCCTTCTGTTTATATATATCAGGGTACAAAAGGCATTCCTTGGGAGCCCGATATATGGGAAATCACAAAAGAAGAAGAAACCACAAATAAAAATGTAAGAAAGAAAAAAAATAAAATAGAGAACAAGAGAAAAAAGGAAATAATAATACAATAAACAAGGAGAGGAAAGGGGATCATAGCGCAGTAACAACCTGGGTTCATTTAATCAGTATAAAAATACAAAGTGCTATAGTGCATTTAATACAAAGTGCCGTAGTGCATTTAATACAAAGTGCCGTAGTGCATTTAATACAAAGTGCCGTAGTGCATTTAATACAAAGTGCCGTAGTGCATTTAATACAAAGTGCCGTAGTGCATTTAATACAAAGTGCTATTGTGCATTTAATACAAAGTGCCGTAGTGCATTTAATACAAAGTGCCGTAGTGCATTTAATACAAAGTGCCGTAGTGCATTTAATACAAAGTGCCGTAGTGCATTTAATACAAAGTGCCGTAGTGCATTTAATACAAAGTGCTGTTAGTGCATCTAATACAAAGTGCTATTTTGCATTTAATACAAAGTGCCGTTAGTGCGTTTAATACAAAGTGCCGTAGTGCATTTAATACAAAGTGCCGTAGTGCGTTTAATACAAGGTGCTGTAGTACGTTTAATACAAAGTGCCGTTAGTGCATTTAATACAAAGTGCTATTGTGCATTTAATACAAAGTGCCGTTAGTGCGTTTAATACAAAGTGCCGTAGTGCGTTTCATACAAAGAGCTGTAGTGCGTTTATCACAAAGTGCCGTAGTGCATTTAATACAAAGTGCCGTAGTGTATTTAATACAAAGTGCCGTTAGTGCATTTAATACAAAGTGCAATTGTGCATTTAATACAAAGTGCCGTAGTGCGTTTAATACAAAGTGCCGTAGTGCGTTTAATACAAAGTGCCGTTAGTGCATTTAATACAAAGTGCTATTGTGCATTTAATACAAAGTGCCGTTAGTGCGTTTAATACAAAGTGCCGTAGTGCGTTTCATACAAAGTGCCGTAGTGTATTTAATACAAAGTGCTATTGTGCATTTAATACAAAGTGCTATTGTGCATTTAATACAAAGTGCCGTAGTGCATTTAATACAAAGTGCCGTAGTGCGTTTAATACAAAGTGCCGTAGTGGCATTTAATACAAAGTGCCGTAGTGCATTTAATACAAAGTGCCGTAGTGCATTAATACAAAGTGCTATTGTGCATTTAATACAAAGTGCCGTAGTGCATTTAATACAAAGTGCCGTAGTGCATTTAATACAAAGTGCCGTAGTGCATTTAATACAAAGTGCCGTAGTGCATTTAATACAAAGTGCCGTAGTGCATTTAATACAAAGTGCTGTTAGTGCATCTAATACAAAGTGCTATTGTGCATTTAATACAAAGTGCCGTTAGTGCGTTTAATACAAAGTGCCGTAGTGCATTTAATACAAAGTGCCGTAGTGCGTTTAATACAAGGTGCTGTAGTACGTTTAATACAAAGTGCCGTTAGTGCATTTAATACAAAGTGCTATTGTGCATTTAATACAAAGTGCCGTTAGTGCGTTTAATACAAAGTGCCGTAGTGCGTTTCATACAAAGTGCTGTAGTGCGTTTATCACAAAGTGCCGTAGTGCATTTAATACAAAGTGCCGTAGTGTATTTAATACAAAGTGCCGTTAGTGCATTTAATACAAAGTGCTGTTGTGCATTTAATACAAAGTGCCGTTAGTGCGTTTAATACAAAGTGCCGTAGTGCGTTTCATACAAAGTGCCGTAGTGCATTTAATACAAAGTGCCGTAGTGCATTTAATACAAAGTGCCGTAGTGCATTTAATACAAAGTGCCGTAGTGCATTTAATACAAAGTGCCGTAGTGCATTTAATACAAAGTGCCGTAGTGCATTTAATACAAAGTGCTATTGTGCATTTAATACAAAGTGCCGTAGTGCATTTAATACAAAGTGCCGTAGTGCATTTAATACAAAGTGCCGTAGTGCATTTAATACAAAGTGCCGTAGTGCATTTAATACAAAGTGCCGTAGTGCATTTAATACAAAGTGCTGTTAGTGCATCTAATACAAAGTGCTATTTTGCATTTAATACAAAGTGCCGTTAGTGCGTTTAATACAAAGTGCCGTAGTGCATTTAATACAAAGTGCCGTAGTGCGTTTAATACAAGGTGCTGTAGTACGTTTAATACAAAGTGCCGTTAGTGCATTTAATACAAAGTGCTATTGTGCATTTAATACAAAGTGCCGTTAGTGCGTTTAATACAAAGTGCCGTAGTGCGTTTCATACAAAGTGCTGTAGTGCGTTTATCACAAAGTGCCGTAGTGCATTTAATACAAAGTGCCGTAGTGTATTTAATACAAAGTGCCGTTAGTGCATTTAATACAAAGTGCTATTGTGCATTTAATACAAAGTGCCGTAGTGCGTTTAATACAAAGTGCTGTAGTGCGTTTTTCACAAAGTGCTGTAGTGCATTTAGCACAAAGTGCTGTAGTGCGTTTAACACAAAGAGCTGTAGTGCATTTAATACAAAGTGCAGTTGAACAGAAATGTGTCTCATTCAGTAGAACCGGTTTCCCTTCAGTGAATCTGCAGATGGAATGACAGTCATTGTGGGAACAAACCCTTCTGTGTATGGGACGGGCGGCACTCAGGCTCCGCTTTTTGCTCCTGTTTTCATTATGGGTTTCAGTGTATGCTTATTGCTTATCTGTTACAGTGTGCAGTGATACACGGCCGGGCAAAGCGCAGTTTCTATACCTGTAACTACTATTGTACACTCCCCCCCAATCTAATCCAATATTCAGATAGAATAACATATAATACGTGATTACATGATCATAATCTCTATCTTGGTCAGGTTGTTTGACATGCGTTGATATTAAAGTTCTCAGATCTGATTTTTTTCCACGATTGGATTTGTGGGCATTGTAAAGAAATGCAGCGTGTCCGAGCTCCGGTATAAAGGCGCAATACATGTAACAAAAATGATCTTTCCTACGATGGTTCGTACCCTCCGCTGATGTTCAGGGCTGAATGGTCAGATATGGGGGTAGGAACAATAGGGATTCTACCTCTACCTGACGGTTCAGCCCTAAACGCAGATTTTGCTCGTTCGCCTTCAATGGCACCCAATCAAAATCTTTTATCCCGTCCGATCAACAAGACGACCAATATCTGATGCTTTTGCGATAACGGTTGTCTCATCGATCCACCATACCGAATATCGTACAAAGCCTCGTTTGGTCGTTGGCAAAAGTCGGTGGCCCCGCCCATGGGGTGGAGCTTTTGCCTATAAAACTGGACATGCACTGATAGCCAATTAAAATTATAACTTTTGCATTTGCAATAACTGCCGTACCGACTGTGACCAATCAAAATACAGACGGAACAAACTGCCTGTAAACGAATCATCCGCGGTACCAATGGCACCAGGAGAGATAAACTGCCTAGCGCCGCTCGCCGTGGCCACGACTATTCTCTACTTGCTCGTACAGCCATCGAGCGCTAGTTCCCCAGAATGCCGTTGGCCTGACAGAAGCGAGTTTATTGACAATGAAATACTCAAAGCCTTTGATAACCTGCAGCCAAAGGAACAGCATCAGGATGATTGTCTTTTTGAAATTCCCGATAGTGACTTTATCCACAACAGGTCTCGGGGGGAAGCGGCAGCCATAGTATTCGCAGTCTACAATGAAACCCTGAGCTTTTATAAGAAGAAGGGGCCTAGGAAGCTGCTGAAGCTTCTGCTACGGAGACTAAAGCAGCTGGGTCGGTGTGTTACAGGCACTGCGCAATATAAGGCTGTTACAGACGCCATTTGTAAGGAATACAGAGAACTAAGGCAGAAAGCCCGGGAGTGGGGTAACACTACGTGTGCCCGGAGTATCTTTTGGGCTTTGGGGAATAAATTACAGCAGGCCGTTCAGCTCTCTTCTCTTATGACAAAAATGTATCTCATGAGTAAAACCTCTTAGCGTTCCTATGTCTATTAATTAATAAATAAACCAAATGAAACTCTCACTGTTCATCAGCTGCATTTATTGATTTCACAGTTATTGTTAGGGAGGCACCAAATCCAGGATTCAGTTTGGGGTTCGGCCAAGATTCGGCCTTTTTTTGCAGGATTTGGATTCGGCGAAACAAATACGAATCCGTAAATCATGTGACTTTTCATATTGGGATTCGGTTGGGTATTCGGCCCTAGTTATTGTACACTGGTTACAAGTATTTAAAGGCTCTGTTGGTTGAAGTTGAACCAATGAAGTTGCTTTGTCCATTCTGTCAGCCCAAAGAACATATCAGGGATCTCCCTCTTCTCTCTAAGAGTCACGCTGTGAATTCAGCTGCTTCTTACTCTATTTATATATATCAGGGAACAATAGGCATTCCTCAGGAGCCTATCAGATTTGAGTGAATGGGTGGGAAGGAAATGCTTAGCCAATGGGAAGTGACTCGGTGAGCATGCCCAATTCAGTTTCCCTCAGAACTTTGTAGGGGTAACATCTCTTTCAGAGAGAGAGTGTGGGTGTTAGAGTGCCGCGTGTGACAGCGACTGCCCTTTGTTCAGAGTAACTGTGATTGGACAGAGCACATTTCTGATTACAAACCTAGTTTTTGGGGCTGTAACTCCTTTTAGAATGAGTTTATACAGAACAGTCATAACAATCGCCGCTGCTCACACACCAGTTTCTCTCTGGTTATTCAGCCAGTTGGAATGACAGTAACTCTGGGCACAAATACTTCTCTGTACGATACAAACAGCGCTTACACTTTTCCCCTTGTGCTTCTGTGTAAGAGTTAAACTGTGTGTTTAGGCAGAAATGCTCAGTTGTTACACGTAGGGATCTGAACGCACGGTTATTGCTCGCTGGTTGCACCTACATGCTTATAGGCACGATACGGGTTTTTTTGCACTAAAAAACTGGAATTTGAATTATGTTTCTAAAACTCAAATGTCTGGTATTTATTAAGTGTGAAAAACCTGAAAACACGAATGTAAAAATTCTCCATCTGAAAGCTTGTGAGTTTCTGTAGAAGTCAATGGGAGGCGTTTGTATGGGAAGGCAAAGGGGAATACGGCTGAGAGATTTGTATGAGGAAGGGAATGTGTCAGAGTTATGGGGACGGGCTGAACAGTGTGTGGCGTCTGTGCCTTGTTCAGCATAAATAGCCCAGAACTAGGGGCAGCGGCAGCCGGCACAGCACCGCGGGAGCAGCGACTATTAAATGAGCAATTGCCAAACTTTTTATACCCCCCCCCCAAACCACAAGTTTAGATGAAGCGGAAGTTCACATTCAGACAATATGTGCGGAAAAAAACTCCATAAATCATCTTTATTATTTTCAATGTTTAGTTCTGAAGCTACAGACCATATAAGCTTTGGATCAGGGCGGCCAACACTCTGCTCTCTCTGCTTTTATTCGGCAGCCTCTGGGAAATCCCTTCAGAGAGAGACAAAAACAGAAAGCTTTGGCACACAAATTAGAATCTGACTAAACCAGTTTCTCAGTAATAGTTGCTGTACAAGGGGCCTCCTCTGCTTGTTTCACTGAACCCACTTTAGTTTCTCAGCGCTAAAACGTTGCCTCGTGGATGCGCTTCCCGGAGATGGTACAAACTAAACAAAAATGCCCAAAATGAAAGAATAAACAATGAAGTACTAAATCCAGTGCAGGTTTCTAAGGGAGCTCCTGTATTGCTTGCCAACTTGCAGCCATAGTGGGTACAGCGCTAATGGAGATGTGACGGTTAGTGATGAGCGAATCCGTTCCATTTTGCTTTGCCGAACAATTTGCGAAACTTTGCGAAAATGAGTGAAATAGCAAAAAAGCTGAGTTAGTTTATGGCGTCTCTTGGAAGTAACAGAGAGAATTAATAATGGTTTGCTCATATCTTATCAACATGTAAAAAACCATTTTGTTTATAAAACCTCCTGAGTGATGTATTGGGCTGCTTCTATAGTGAATAAAGGAAGGACAACAACACTGTGATTCTTGGGTTACTGCCTGGCGCCTCACTAGCTTCCTAGTGGATCCATGCGCTGAAGCCTTTTCATTTGGCCAAACTGTATCACTTCCAAATCAAACTGTAAATGCAACTGCTTTGCTTTCTATGTATATATGTATGTATGTATGTATGTATGTATGTATGTATGTATGTATATATGTATGTATGTATGTATGTATATATGTATGTATGTATGTATGTATGTATGTATGTATGTATGTATGTATAACTTTATTTATAAAGCACCACAAGGGTACGCAGCGCTGTACAGTCTTACAATATACAGGTATGGGATCCCGTATCTGGAAACCCATTATCCAGAAAGCTCCAAATTACGGAAAGCTCATCTCCCCTAGACTCCATTTTAATCTAAAATTTCAGAATTTTAAAACTTTTTCCTTTTTCTCTGTAGTAATAAAACAGTACCTTGTAATTGATCCCAACTAAGATATAATTACCCCTTATTGGGGCAGAACAGCCCTATTGGGTTTATTTCATGGTTAAATGATTCCCTTTTCTCTGTAATAATAAAACAGTACCTGTACTTGATCCCAACTAAGATATAATTACCCCTTATTGGGGGCAGAACAGCCCTATTGGGTTTATTTAATGGTTAAATGATTCCCTTTTCTCTGTAATAATAAAACAGTACCTGTACTTGATCCCAACTAAGATATAATTACCCCTTATTGGGGGCAGAACAGCCCTATTGGGTTTATTTCATGGTTAAATGATTCCCTTTTCTCTGTAATAATAAAACAGTACCTGTACTTGATCCCAACTAAGATATAATTACCCCTTATTGGGGGCAGAACAGCCCTATTGGGTTTATTTCATGGTTAAATGATTCCCTTTTCTCTGTAATAATAAAACAGTACCTGTATTTGATCCCAACTAAGATATAATTACCCCTTATTGGGGCAGAACAGCCCTATTGGGTTTATTTAATGGTTAAATGATTCCCTTTTCTCTGTAATAATAAAACAGTACCTGTACTTGATCCCAACTAAGATATAATTACCCCTTATTGGGGCAGAACAGCCCTATTGGGTTTATTTAATGGTTAAATGATTCCCTTTTCTCTGTAATAATAAAACAGTACCTGTACTTGATCCCAACTAAGATATAATTACCCCTTATTGGGGGCAGAACAGCCCTATTGGGTTTATTTCATGGTTAAATGATTCCCTTTTCTCTGTAATAATAAAACAGTACCTGTACTTGATCCCAACTAAGATATAATTACCCCTTATTGGGGGCAGAACAGCCCTATTGGGTTTATTTCATGGTTAAATGATTCCCTTTTCTCTGTAATAATAAAACAGTACCTGTACTTGATCCCAACTAAGATATAATTACCCCTTATTGGATGCAAAACAATCCTATTGGGTTTAATTAATGTTTTATTGATTTTTTAGTAGACTTAAGGTATGGAGATCCAAATTACAGAAAGACCCCTTATCCGGAATACCCTTGGTCCCAAGCATTCTGGATAATGGATCCTATACCTGTACACAATTACACACAGGGAGGACAAGTGTTATAATAAATACAATAAATAAATATAAATACATAGGGAGGAAGTGCCATGTGGTATGAGACACAGTAGGAAGGGGGTCCCTGCCCCGTAGAGCTTACAATCTGAGTGATATATATATCAGGGCACAAAAGGCATTCCTTGGGAGCCCGATATATGGGAAATCACAAAAAAAAGAAACCACAAATAAAAAAGAAAGAAAGAAAAGAAAAAAAATAAGAGAACAAGAGAAAAAAGTAAAAAAAAAACAGAAAAAATAAATAAATAATACAATAAACAAGGAGAGAAATGGGGATTATAGCGCAGTTTTTTTTTGCATTTAATACAAAGTCCCGTAGTGCGTTTAACACAAAGTGCCGTCGTGCGTTTAACACAAAGTGCCGTAGTGTGTTTAATACAAAGTGCCTTAGTGCGTTTAATACAAAGTGCCGTAGTGCGTTTAACACAAAGTGCCGTAGTGCGTTTAACACAAAGTGCCGTAGTGCGTTTAACACAAAGTGCCGTAGTGCGTTTAACACAAAGTGCCGTAGTGCGTTTAACACAAAGTGCCGTAGTGCGTTTAACACAAAGTGCCTTGTTATCAACAAAAAACCCCAGATCCTTCTCCATTAAGGAAACCCCCAACACACTACCATTCAGTAGATAGTTTGCGTTTATATTATTTCTACCAAAGTGCATAACTTTGCACTTATCAACATTGAACCTCATTTCCCAGTTTGCTGCCCAGTTATCTAATTTTGTCAAATTGCTCTGCAAAGCGGCACATCCTGCATGGAACTTATAGTTTTGCACAATTTAGTGTCATCAGCAAAAATAGAAACAGTACTGTCTATGCCCCCCCCCAGGTCATTAATAAACAAGTTAAACAGCAAAGGCCCAAGGACTGACCCCTGCGGTACCCACTAACCACACTGGTCCAATTAGAAAATGTTCCATTTCCCCCCACTCTTTGTACTCTATCCTTCAGCCAGTTCTCTATCCAATTACAGATATTATGTTCTAGGCCAATATTCCTTAATTTGATCATTAACCTTCTGTGAGGTACTGTATCAAACGCTTTAGCAAAGTCCAAGTAGATGACATCAACTGCCATTCCAGCATCAAGGTTCCCACTCACCTCCTCATAAAAGGCGACTAAATTAGTCTGGCAAGATCTGTTACGCATAAAACCATGCTGGCACAAACTAATAGTATTGTGAACTGCAATGTAATCAAGTACCCTATCCCTTATTACCCCTTCCAAAATTTTTCCTACTACTGATGTCAGACTAACAGGCCTATAGTTTTCAGGCTGAGAACGGGATCCCTTTTTAAATAACGGCACCACATTAGCAATCCGCCAGTCTCTCGGCACCATGCCAGACCTCAATGAATCCTGAAAAATTAAGTGAAGAGGTTTGGCAATCACAGCGCTCAGCTCATTTAACCTTTTTAGTGCCATAGGACGTAGATTCTACGTCCTAGGTACCAAGGGACCAAAGTGCCATAGAACGTAGAATCTACGTCCTACAGCACTAACGGGTTTACAAGCGCTGCGCTCGCTTTTAAAGCAGCGCAGCGCTTGTAAAGCCTGCACAACCCCCTAGGCAACGAGCACAAGAGGTCATACTTACCGATCCGGGTCCCCCAGCGCCGCCGATCCGGGTCCTCAGCCAATGACAGCAGTGGACACGCATTGATGACGTGTCCACTGCTGTCCCTTTAATTGTCGCCGCCCCCGCCGTCGCCTCTTCACTCTGCTGCCACGTGAGACTGCTGGAGCCCCCCTGCTGCCTTCCTGCTGCCTTCCTGCCAGATTGGTCGCCCTGATCGCCTGCCTGCATTGTGTAAGCTGAACTACAACTCTCTAACCACTGTTTATTTTGCTTATTTCTATCTCAACTGTCTAAAATTTTTTTTTTTTTTTTTTTTCTATTTCTTCTTCTATCTTTGTCATTATTACACTTTTGTACACATACACACTTATTTACAACTTTCCCAAGCACACACAGACACTTACACACACACTTACACTTACACTTTTTTTTTTTTTTTTTTTTTCTTTCTTTCTTTTCTTTTCTTTCTTTCTTTGCTTTCTCTGGCAGTCTTTTTTTTTTACTAAAACTTTATTTCTGATCTTGCTCTATAATTATCTGATTTATTTGGTTGCATTTTAGTGTTTTTTTTGCATTTTCATAATTGATTTCTGTTTTTGAATTATTCTATTGCACTATAACTTTTGTATTGCTATTGGGTGCTGAATTTGCAGTGACGTTGGTGGATCCAGGGCTCTGACCACCGATTTCATTGCAATAATTGTTCTTCTGTTGGTTTGAGCGGTTTTTATTTGAATTTACTGATTTTATGGTGTTTTATCTTTGCATTGTTCTTTATTGTGTATTTAGTGCCCTAAAAAGGTTGCTTTTGCAGTGACATTGGTGGATCCAGGGCTCTGATCACCGATTTCATTGCAATTATTGTTCTTTGATTGCTTTTAGTGGTTTTATTCCATTTTAACTTCATTTGATTTCAGTTGTTCTAGAAAGGTCCAGAGGTGCTAAGATTGTTCTGGTAGTTTCTATTGCCAAGGGTTAGGCTGATGCCACACATGGCGTAGGGCTGATTTTTTCAGCAAGTGGAAAAACGCTTGCCGAAAATTCAGCCCTACGCCTGCTACTTGTGCCTGCACCCGAATCAATGGAATACGCTCGGGTGCAGGCACATGTAGCCGATATACGCATGAAAACGCGAGACTTTGCATTCTCACGCGTTTTCATGCGTATATCGGCTACATGTGCCTGCACCCGAGCGTATTCCATTCATTCGGGTGCAGGCAAAAAAAAAAAGGGGTGCATAGAGTGCAGCCCCAATATTATGCATTTTCAGGTTTGGCGGCCATGTACTTATGTGCATATGGGGTATCGTTTTATTCAGGGGAACTTGCAGATTTATGGTTAGTAAGTTTTTGGTAGTTGCCATGGAGATTTTGGGGAGAAATCTAGGTTTGTATCTGGTTTTTCCTTGATTTCTGACCAAAGCGTGACTTCTGCAAGGGACTGCGGCCACAATTTTCCATGTAGAAAGAGAAGAGTGGTGTCTCTGAATAGCTGAAGGTGTGCACTTTTTGGAAATATATAGTTTGCGGGGGTTATTTCACAGGTATGGGGGTGTTTAGACTAAATAACTGCAGGTAGAGCAAAGCCCCCCGTTATGCATTGCCCCTGTTAGGGGGCATTTGGTGGCCACGTCTTTATGTGCACCCATACATATGGGGTATCGTTTTATTCAGGGGAACTTGCAAATTGAGGTTTAGTAAGTTTTTGGTAGTTGCCATGGAGATTTTGGGGAGAAATCTAGGTTTTTTATCTGGTTTTTCCTTGATTTCTGACCAAAATCTAGGTTTGTATCTGGTTTTTCCTTGATTTCTGACCAAAGCGCTGACTTCTGCAAGGGACTGCGGCCACAATTTTCCATGTAGAAAGAGAAGAGTGGTGTCTCTGAATAGCTGAAGGTGTGCACTTTTCGTAAATATATAGATTGTGGGGGTTATTTCACAGGTAGGGGGGGTTAACACTGAAAAACTGCAGGTAGTGCACATAGAGCGCAGCCCCCAAAATTTCAACTGAAATTGCCCTTATGCATTGCCCCTGTTTTGGGGCATTTGGTGGCCACGTCTTTATGTGCACCCATACATATGGGGTATCGTTTTATTCAGGGGAACTTGCAAATTGAGGTTTAGTAAGTTTTTGGTAGTTGCCATGGAGATTTTGGGGAGAAATCTAGGTTTTTTTATCTGGTTTTTTCCTTGATTTCTGACCAAAATCTAGGTTTGTATCTGGTTTTTCCTTGATTTCTGACCAAAGCGCTGACTTCTGCAAGGGACTGCGGCCACAATTTTCCATGTAGAAAGAGAAGAGTGGTGTCTCTGAATAGCTGAAGGTGTGCACTTTTTGGAAATATATAGTTTGCGGGGGTTATTTCACAGGTATGGGGGTGTTTAGACTAAATAACTGCAGGTAGAGCAAAGCCCCCCGTTATGCATTGCCCCTGTTAGGGGGCATTTGGTGGCCACGTCTTTATGTGCACCCATACATATGGGGTATCGTTTTATTCAGGGGAACTTGCAAATTGAGGTTTAGTAAGTTTTTGGTAGTTGCCATGGAGATTTTGGGGAGAAATCTAGGTTTTTTTATCTGGTTTTTCCTTGATTTCTGACCAAAATCTAGGTTTGTATCTGGTTTTTCCTTGATTTCTGACCAAAGCGCTGACTTCTGCAAGGGACTGCGGCCACAATTTTCCATGTAGAAAGAGAAGAGTGGTGTCTCTGAATAGCTGAAGGTGTGCACTTTTCGTAAATATATAGATTGTGGGGGTTATTTCACAGGTAGGGGGGGTTAACACTGAAAAACTGCAGGTAGTGCACATAGAGCGCAACCCCCAAAATTTCAACTGAAATTGCCCTTATGCATTGCCCCTGTTTTGGGGCATTTGGTGGCCACGTCTTTATGTGCACCCATACATATGGGGTATCGTTTTATTCAGGGGAACTTGCAGATTAATGGTTAGTAAGTTTTTGGTAGTTGCCATGGAGATTTTGGGGAGAAATCTAGGTTTGTATCTGGTTTTTCCTTGATTTCTGACCAAAGCGCTGACTTCTGCAAGGGACTGTGGCCACAATTTTCCATGTAGAAAGAGAAGAGTGGTGTCTCTGAATAGCTGAAGGTGTGCACTTTTTGGAAATATATAGTTTGTGGGGGTTATTTCACAGGTATGGGGGTGTTTAGACTAAATAACTGCAGGTAGAGCACAGCCCCCCCTTATGCATTGCCCCTGTTTGGGGGCATTTGGTGGACACGTCTTTATGTGCACCCATACATATGGGGTATCGTTTTATTCAGGGGAACTTGCAGATTGATGTTTAGTAAGTTTTTGGTAGTTGCCATGGAGATTTTGGGGAGAAATCTAGGTTTGTATCTGGTTTTTCCTTGATTTCTGAACGATGCGCTTACTTCTGCAAGGGACTGCGGCCACAATTTTCCATGTAGAAAGAGGAGAGTGGTGTCTCTGAATAGCTGAAGGTGTGCACTTTTCAGAAATATATAGTTTGTGGGGGTTATTTTACAGGTAGGGGGGGTTAACACTGAAAAACTGCAGGAAGTGCACATAGAGCACAGCCCCCAAAATTTCAACTGAAATTACCCTTATGCATTGCCCCTGTTTTGGGGCATTTGGTGGCCACGTCTTTATGTGCACCCATATATATGGGGTATCGTTTTATTCAGGGGAACTTGCAGATTGATGTTTAGTAAGTTTTTGGTAGTTGCCATGGAGATTTTGGGGAGAAATCTAGGTTTGTATCTGGTTTTTCCTTGATTTCTGACCAATGCGCTGACTTCTGCAAGGGACTGTGGCCACAATTTTCCATGTAGAAAGAGAAGAGTGGTGTCTCTGAATAGCTGAAGGTGTGCACTTTTTGGAAATATATAGTTTGCGGGGGTTATTTTACAGGTAGGGGGGGTTAACACTGAAAAACTGCAGGAAGTGCACATAGAGCGCAGCCCCCAAAATTTCAACTGAAATTGCCCTTATGCATTGCCCCTGTTTTGGGGCATTTGGTGGCCACGTCTTTATGTGTACCCATACATATGGGGTATCGTTTTATTCAGGGGAACTTGCAGATTGATGTTTAGTAAGTTTTTGGTAGTTGCCATGGAGATTTTGGGGAGAAATCTAGGTTTGTGTCTGTTTTTTCCTTGATTTCTGACCAATGCGCTGACTTCTGCAAGGGACTGCGGCCACAATTTTCCATGTAGAAAGAGGAGAGTGGTGTCTCTGAATAGCTGAAGGTTTGCACTTTTCAGAAATATATAGTTTGTGGGGGTTATTTTACAGGTAGGGGGGGTTAACACTGAAAAACTGCAGGAAGTGCACATAGAGCGCAGCCCCCAAAATTTCAACTGAAATTGCCCTTATGCATTGCCCCTGTTTTGGGGCATTTGGTGGCCACGTCTTTATGTGTACCCATACATATGGGGTATCGTTTTATTCAGGGGAACTTGCAGATTGATGTTTAGTAAGTTTTTGGTAGTTGCCATGGAGATTTTGGGGAGAAATCTAGGTTTGTATCTGGTTTTTCCTTGATTTCTGACCAATGCGCTGACTTCTGCAAGGGACTGTGGCCACAATTTTCCATGTAGAAAGAGAAGAGTGGTGTCTCTGAATAGCTGAAGGTGTGCACTTTTTGGAAATATATAGTTTGCGGGGGTTATTTTACAGGTAGGGGGGGTTAACACTGAAAAACTGCAGGAAGTGCACATAGAGCGCAGCCCCCAAAATTTCAACAGAAATTGCCCTTATGCATTGCCCCTGTTTTGGGGCATTTGGTGGCCACGTCTTTATGTGTACCCATACATATGGGGTATCGTTTTATTCAGGGGAACTTGCAGATTGATGTTTAGTAAGTTTTTGGTAGTTGCCATGGAGATTTTGGGGAGAAATCTAGGTTTGTGTCTGTTTTTTCCTTGATTTCTGACCAATGCGCTGACTTCTGCAAGGGACTGCGGCCACAATTTTCCATGTAGAAAGAGGAGAGTGGTGTCTCTGAATAGCTGAAGGTTTGCACTTTTCAGAAATATATAGTTTGTGGGGGTTATTTTACAGGTAGGGGGGGTTAACACTGAAAAACTGCAGGAAGTGCACATAGAGCGCAGCCCCCAAAATTTCAACTGAAATTGCCCTTATGCATTGCCCCTGTTTTGGGGCATTTGGTGGCCACGTCTTTATGTGTACCCATACATATGGGGTATCGTTTTATTCAGGGGAACTTGCAGATTGATGTTTAGTAAGTTTTTGGTAGTTGCCATGGAGATTTTGGGGAGAAATCTAGGTTTGTATCTGGTTTTTCCTTGATTTCTGACCAATGCGCTGACTTCTGCAAGGGACTGCGGCCACAATTTTCCATGTAGAAAGAGGAGAGTGGTGTCTCTGAATAGCTGAAGGTGTACACTTTTCAGAAATATATAGTTTGTGGGGGTTATTTTACAGGTAGGGGGGGTTAACACTGAAAAACTGCAGGAAGTGCACATAGAGCGCAGCCCCCAAAATATCAACTGAAATTGCCCTTATGCATTGCCCCTGTTTTGGGGCATTTGGTGGCCACGTCTTTATGTGCACCCATACATATGGGGTATTGTTTTATTCAGGGGAACTTGCAGATTGATGTTTAGTAAGTTTTTGGTAGTTGCCATGGAGATTTTGGGGAGAAATCTAGGTTTTTTATCAGTTTTTTCCTCGATTTCTGACCAAAGCGCTGACTTCTGCAAGGGACTGCGGCCACAATTTTCTATGTAGAAAGAGAAGAGTGGTGTCTCTGAATAGCTGAAGGTGTGCACTTTTCAGAAATATATAGTTTGTGGGGGTTATTTCACAAGTAGGGGGGGTTAACACTGAAAAACTGCAGGTAGTGCACATAGAGCACAGCACCCACATTTTTAGCTGTAATTGCCCTTGTGCATTGCCCCTGCTTTGGAGTGTTTGGTGCCCATGTCTTTATGTGCACCCATACATATGGGGCATCATTTTATTCAGTAGAAATTTGTCTTTCAAATTTGCCTTTGTTAGAAAATTTTTATGAGATTTTTTTTTGTCAAATCCACATTTGATCATGCGTCCAAGTTTACGTTTTAGAAAAAAAAAAAAATGTCAAAAAAACTTCCAAATTTCACAATGCACTGACAAAAGGTATTTGGCTTTTTAGTGAAAACTACATTGCACCTAGAAACCTGAAGGTCTGTAGTTTCTAAAGATACCAAACATGAGGGGATATTTTAGATTTACATATAAGTTATGCTGCATTAACTGTTACAAGCGCTTTTCTGCTTTGTTCTGGTGTGATATTGTACTAAGTATTGCTTTAGTTTGGGGGTTACTTCTGGACAGGAACTGTGGGGTACCACCACATATTTGGTATCGTTGGACTTGGGAGTATCAGGGCTTTTACAAACAACAAAAAAAAGTTTGTAAAATTAACTTTTCTATGGAAAAAAAACTCAAAATATACAGAAATTTTTCATAATTTTATTTTTTTTTTTACATAATTCACCCAAAATACACATCATATCTCCAGAAAAGTTATAAAATTTGGTATGTATGTCGAAGCCCAATTAGTGACGAAAAAAACGATATATAATTTCCCTAGTTTCATGGAGGTTTTCCTACCAAAAAACATTGTTAAAGTGAATGAGTACAAAATGCTTAAAAAACGTCTGGCACTGGGGGGAACCGAAATGACGAATTCGGCTGGCACTTAAAGGGTTAATACCCTGGGATGAATCCCATCCGGCCCTGGACCTTTGTTTACCTTTACATGTTCAAGTCTCTTTTGAATTCCCTCCTGAGTGACCCATGCGCCAGTAGCTAAATTACTAGAACTGGGCATATTACAAGGGAAGCCTTCATTATCTGGCTCCTCAGATGTATAGACAGATGAAAAATAAGAGTTCAAAATTTCAGCTTTTCCCCCGTTCTCATCAACCAACGTACCTCCCCGTGATAATAAAGTTCCCACCCCTTCTTGCTTCATTTTTTTACTATTCACATAATTAAAAAATAATTTTGGATTCTTTTTACTCCTAGCTGCAATATCCCTTTCCATCTCTATTTTAGCTTGCCTGATAGCTTTTTTGCTGCTTTATTTGCTTCCTTGTACCTGATGAAAGTCCCTGCTGTCCCAGCTAACTTGAATGCCCTAAAAGCACGTTTTTTCTTACCAACCTCGACACTAACTCTTTTATTCAGCCATAAAGGTTTTGCTTTGCGATGCCTCTCCTTGCTTACAAGGGGAATATACTGTTGTGTATACCTGCAAAGCAATGTTTTAAAGATGTTCCATTTTCCTTCTGTGTCTAACCCCATGAAAAGCCTTTCCCAGTTGACACATTGCAGAGATGCCCTTATACTGGCAAAGTCTGCACGTCTAAAATTGAGCGTTTTAGTTACTCCCTTTGATACATGAAACCAGTACATACAGAAAAAAAGAGAGAATAACAAATTTAAACCCACCTCATGGGCCTCTGTTTATGGGCCGACTTACTTTCGTGTTCCCCTCGGACAGACACTGGGCATTGCTGGCATTGCTGGGGCGGCAGGCGTTTGGGCACAGAGAGCTAAGCTGAGGCAGAAAGCAGGGCCAGCCGCCATGTATGTACAGTATGTATGTATAACTTTATTTATAAAGTGCCACAAGGGTACGCAGCGCTGTACAATCTTACAGAATACACAAAAACACACAGGGAGGGCAAGTGTTATAATAAATACAATAAATAAGTATAAATACACAGGGAGTAAGTGCCATGTGGTATGAGACACAGTAGGATGGAGTTCCCTGCCCCGTAGAGCTTACAGTCTAACAGTGAGCCTTTTCCTCTTTCAGATCATCATGTTATCTTTTTTTCTGTTGATAAGGTCCCATTTTCACAAAAAAAACCTTTTGCATGCCGATACAAAGAGGAATATGGCTGAAGGATATGTACGAGGCAGAAGCAAATGCCTTGGCTTTGGGACACAGGCTGATACGGGTGTGACGTCTCTGCATAGTTGAGTAGAAAGGCAACTGACTGGCCTGTGGGTGTGGCGACTGCTTTATTAGCACAGTGGTGAAGCTTTTGCCTTTGCCCATGAGGACCGGGGTTCAAGACTTGTCCTGGAGTGATGAGCGAACCTGTCGCGTTTCGCCATAAAATTCGTGAAACGGCAATAAAATTCGCAAAATGCTTTTTTTACGCGACCAATTTGATGCGCGGCAAAAAAAAATTCCATTTGACTCATTTGCTTGCGGCAAATTTTTACAGAAGTTTCGCAAAACAATTCGCCAATGGCGGAATGCGGAAATTGGCTGCGAATGCCTGGTTAAAAAATTAGCTCATCACTACTGTCCCGTACAAATCCCTTGCGACTAGATAAGGTCCCATTTCCACGAAAAAAACCTCTTGCCGATACAAAGAGGAATATGGCTGAAGGGTATGTACGAGGCAGAAGCAAATGCCTTGGCTTTGGGACACAGGCTGACACGGGTGTTACGTCTCTGCATAATTGAGCAGAAAGACAACTGAATGGGTTGAGTGTGCTGCAAGCGCTTCATTAGCGCAGCGGCGAGACTTTTGCCTTTCCCCATGAGGACCGGGGTTCAATACCTGCCCTGTACAAATCCCTTGTTACCAGGTTGATAAGGTCCCATTTCCACTACCTCAGCTCACAAGCAAAAATAAGCCTTACTAACCATGGAGCTGAAAGTACCTGTGAGCAGTGCGTCTTCTCTCTGCCTGGATATCACCCCCGGGCACAATGAGTCAGTCACCCATAATCCTCCCTGTTGTGCTACTGCTGCTGCCTGTGTTGGTTCTGTGTTCTCCAGAATGCCCATGGCTTGACAATAAGGGAGAGTTTCAGGTTCAAAAAATACTAACTGTCCTTGATCATATGGAGCCCACGGAAGAGATTCCGGATGATTGCTTTCTACCCCTGCCTCCTATTGACTTTACCCACAACATGTCTCTGGGAGCTGCGGCCGCCATAGTGGATAAAGTCGCCAGGGAAACTATCAGATTGTACAGTAAAAAGTGTCACCAACTGGGACACACACAGAAGGATTGTTCTGAGCTGCTTCACCTTCTGCATCAGCTAAGCCAATGGGTGGCTCCGTGCCTGACAGACAAAGGGAAATATAAGGAGGTCACAGAGCAAGTAACTAAACAATTCAGACAGATGGCACGAAATCCGGGTAACGCTGCCTGTGCCCGGCATAACATTTGGGCGGCTACCACTCATTATTACCAGCAAGTTGCTCGTCTCACTTCCCTGATGATCAAACAGCGTCTCATGAACTGAATCTGCACCTCCAATCTTGTTGGCTATTGCACAAGGGAAAAGAAAAACATCACCATAATTCCTGGGCAAGAGCGCTGGCTTGCTTGTCCCTCCATGTGCCGGTTGGATGGCAAACACCCTGGCAAGTCTCTCCTGTGCTTCTTTAAATGCTTGCGCCCTGCGTTGCTGCCAGCCTTCTTGCATTGGATCCTAATTTCCATAGCCAAGCTGGGTCTGTTCTGCTGATGGTGGCGAACCAAACTCAGTCACCCATACTCCACCCCATCGTGTTGCTGCTGCTGCCTGGGCCCATCACTGCCTCTCTACAAAGGGCAAAATCTGCCCAGAAGGGAGACTTTCTGCTCAACCAAATGTTGACTACCTTTCATCATCTGGAACCCAAGAAAGCGCTCCTATGCTTCCTCCCACTGACACTTCCTGCAACATATAACAGATGGAAGCTGTACCCATGGCGGCAAAAACAGTCTTCGGGAGACTGCCAGACTGTCACCTGTGTGTAGAAGTAGAAAGTGACAACTTGTGCCCAAGTTTTTCCTTTTCTTATTTGTATTCAATAAAAATGGTTGTAAAAGATGCTTTTATTGTCTCTCCTGTTACATAGTTACATAGTTACATAGGGTTGAAAAAAGACCAGTGTCCATCAAGTTCAACCCAAGTTCAGCCACTTTCTATCTCTTACCAAAAATTCATAAAAATAGTACCAAACCCCCGGGACGACCCATAGTATCAGGGAACGGGAACCTAACAGAAAATGCAAGCAAATTCATTGACCTCACTTTACGAAAATATGTTTTGTCCCTGCCATCATATGTCAGAGACACAACTGAAGTATTAGCTAAGTTGGAAGGGATCCATGTAACCAAAGACACATGGCTGGTGACGTTAGATGTAGAGGCACTGTACACCTCCATCAAGCATAAAGATGGTATGGAGGCGGTACAGTACTTCCTGCAAACAGATCATCTAATGGATCAAGATTTCTCATACTTTCTATTAAAGCTATTGAGCTTTGTTTTACATCACAATTTTTTTGTGTTCAATAATACTTATTACTTACAAGTACAAGGGACGGCGATGGGAACTGCATGTGCTCCCACCTATGCCAATATTTTTCTTGGCAAATGGGAACAGGATCATGTCTTTTGTGACGACTTAAGTCTATATGCGAACTACAATTCCTCTGTGGATTCGCTATATTGACGATATCCTGTTCTTATGGGAAGGCCCCACAAATTTATTAGATGACTTTTGCGACATTCTGAATAATAACAAACTTAATATCAAATTAACTAAAACTATGTCACAGCAATCAGTACCATTTTTAGATCTCATTGTATCTATAGACAATTTAATATCATTACGGATCTTTACCGTAAAGAAACAGCTACTAATACTATCTTACAATTCAACAGTTTTCATCAAAATACAGTTAAACAATCAGTACCTACAGGGGAATTTCTAAGGATAAGACGGAATTGTACGACCTTTGACCAATTTAAGGTCCAAGCCAAGCAACTTCAGGAAAGACTCAAAGCAAGAGGCTATCCAAATAGAACCTTAAAACAGGCATACCATAGGGCCTCTAAAACCAATCGGGAACATCTATTGAGGACAAATCCTAGAGGACCTACGAAAGATCAACAACTCAGGTTTATTACCACCTTTGGCCCTCATTCCTCAGAGATTCAGAAAATTATACATAAATTTTGGCCTATAGTCCGCCAGGACCCAGATTTACACCATACTTTACCAGAAAAAGTGTCTTTTTGCTATAAACGATGCCGTAATTTACAAGATCATCTAACCAAGAGTCATTTTGTCACCAAAAAAAGACAACAGATAGCAAAGGGAACTTATAAATGTGGTAACTGTGTGTCATGCAGCTTAGTAAAAAATCAAAAAAATTTCAGAGATCGTTTTGGCAATATATATTACGTGAATGATTACATAAATTGTAAAACTACAAATGTAATATATTGTTTGGAATGCCCTTGTAATAAAAAATACATCGGGATGACTACCCAGCCTTTGAACAAACGGATACAGAAACATATTAGCACTATCAACAATGCGGAACAAGATCAGAAAAATAACAAAATTCTAAGTACAGTTGCGAATCACTTTTTAAAATATCACAACTGTTGCTCGAGACATTTGAAATTTTGGGCAATTGAACATGTATTGTTGGGAATTAGAGGAGGGAATATTGTGGAACATCTGCTTAGGAGAGAAAGTAGGTGGATATTCCTCCTCAATTCCCTCTCTCCAACCGGTATAAATGAAAATATTGATTTCTGCACTTTTTTACGGCAATAATACACATTAGGCACTTCACCGGTTACTATAGGTTTGGTAACTTGGATCATTGATTCACTCATTCACAAGAATGTCCACTTTTTCGCCCTCACTCACTTTTTGCTTTTCACTGTATTTTTTCATTAGATTCTGATACAACTTTTTTCACTCTCAATACACTTAGTAGTATTCACTACTGCATAACTCCCCCTTTTTTTAGGAGTCTCATTCACTTATCTCACAGACATCACATAATTTACTCCTTCTACAATTCTCCCTTTTCAAGAGAATACTTACCACTTTTTATTTATTATTATTATTATTTTTATATTGTATTTGCCTTACACTCATTCTCACATTGAGAATTAGTGTATATCACTTTGACACCTCACGGTTTTTCACCTTATTGGTCATTAATATATGCACAACGATTTATATATATTTCCTCTATACCGCACAATAAATATTCTGATCCAGATTGGCTTATGTGGTAAGAATTCCCAAGATGCTTCCATTTCTGGTTTTTGTCTCACATCCCTGATGTTCAAACAGCATCTCATGAACTGAATCTGCGCCTCCAATCTTGTTGGCTATTGCACAAGTGAAAAGAAAAAACATCTTTTTGCCAGTGTGTGAAATTTTATAAGTTTAAAGTTTTTGTTAATGTTCAATAATAATAATAATAATAATAATAATAATTTTATTTTTTTATTAAATAAAAGCACTATGTACAGTAGTTTTTTGCTGATGGGAAACCAAAATGCAAAGGAAAAGCATCACCATTTATTTACAATTGAGAATAAAGAAGTGAAGGCATTTCCAGACTATACAGATAGCTAAGAAATCTGCTCCGAAGGAAGGGTAATGTTGCCTGTGTTCGCTACTTCGCTAGCAGTATCAGTTGAAGTTTAGATGACGGGGAACATAAATCATCTTTATTATTTTCAATGTTTAGTTCTGAAGCTACAGACCATATAAGCTTTGGAACGGGGCGGCCAACACTCTGCTCTCTCTGCTTTTATTCGGCAGCCTCTGGGAAATCCCTTCAGAGAGAGACAAAAACAGAAAGCTTTGGCACACAAATTAGAATCTGACTAATCCAGTTTCTCAGTAATAGTTGCTGTACAAGGGGCCTCCTCTGCTTGTTTCACTGAACCCACTTTAGTTTCTCAGCGCTAAAACGTTGCCTCGTGGATGCGCTTCCCGGAGATGGTACAAACTAAACAAAAATGCCCAAAATGAAAGAATAAACAATGAAGTACTAAATCCAGTGCAGGTTTCTAAGGGAGCTCCTGTATTGCTTGCCAACTTGCAGCCATAGGGGGTACAGCGCTAATGGAGATGTGACGGTTAGTGATGAGCGAATCGGTCTCATTTCGCTTTGCCGAAAAATTTGCGAAACTTTGAATAAATGAGTGAAACAGCGAAAAAGCTGAGTTAGTTTAGGGGGCCCCTTGGGGGTAACAGAGAGGATTAACAACGGGTTGCTCATCTCTTATCAACATGTACAAAAATATTTTGTGAATGAAACCTCCTGAGTGATGGGCTGCTTCAGTAGTGAATAAAGGAAGGACAACAACAACGGGATTCTTGGGTTACTGCCTGGCGCCTCAACCCAAAGGCGCCTCACTAACTCCCTGATTGATCCATGTGCCGAAGCCTTTTCATTTGGCCAAACTGTATCAATTCCAAATCCTTTTTAAAGGGCTTCCCCAAAGCTTGTAATAGCCAAGCTCCTGTCTGTTCTACAGATCCTGCCGAAGCCTCCTACTGCCTGTACCCGTCTGCCTTGCAAACATAGAGTAAAACCAATGCAGATCTAATATCACTCAGTGCCACTCACTGAACCCAGTGCCAGTTTGTGAGCTGCCGCTTGTTACAGGGCTGAATGCTGATTTCTAGAGGGGTAAAGCACTTAGAGAAAAGCCTGTGCTATGGGGAGAGGGGCTGCGCCCTTACGGCTCCAGTCTGTACCAAAGGCATGGGGGGCGTTTGTATGGGAAGGCAAAGGGGAATACGGCTGAGAGATTTGTATGAGGAAGGGAATGTGTCAGAGTTATGGGGACGGGCTGAACAGTGTGTGGCGTCTGTGCCTTGTTCAGCATAAATAGCCCAGAACTAGGGGCAGCGGCAGCCGGCACAGCACCGCGGGAGCAGCGACTATTAAATGAGCAATTGACAAACCTTTTATACACCCCCCCATACCTCAATATTTGGCGATGTTCACATTCAGATTATAGTCTGACTTTATTATTTTAAATGTTTAGTTTTGAAGCTACAGACCATCTCAGCTTTGGATCAGGGCGGCCAACATTCTCTCTGCTTCAATCTCAGAGTCAAACTGTAAATGCAACTGCTTTGCCTTCTGTTTATATATGTGTGTATAACTTTATTTATAAAGCGCCACAAGGGTACGCAACGCTGTACAATCTTACAGAATACAAAATTACACACAGGGAGGACAAGTGATATAATAAATACAATAAATAAGTATAAATACACAGGGAGTAAGTGCCATGTGGTATGAGACACAGTAGGAAGGGGGTCCCTGCCCCATAGAGCTTACAATCTGAGTGATATATATATCAGGGCACAAAAGGCATTCCTTGGGAGCCCGATATATGTGAAATCACAAAAAAAGAAGAAACCACAAATGAAAAAGAAAGAAAGAAAAGAAAAAAAAAATAAGAGAACAAGAGAAAAAAGTAAAAAAACAGAAAAATAAATAAATAATACAATAAACAAGGAGAGAAAAGGGGATTATAGTGCAGTAACAACCTGGGCTTCATTTTATCAGTATAAAAATACAAAGTGCCGTAGTGCGTTTAATGCAAAGTGCCGTAGTGCGTTTAATGCAAAGTGCCGTAGTGCGTTTAATGCAAAGTGCCGTAGTGCGTTTAATGCAAAGTGCCGTAGTGCGTTTAATGCAAAGTGCCGTAGTGCATTTAATACAAAGTGCCGTAGTGTATTTAATACAAAGTGCCGTAGTGCGTTTAATACAAAGTGCCGTAGAGCATTTAATACAAAGTGCCGTAGTGCATTTAATACAAAGTGCCGTAGTGCGTTTAATACAAAGTGCCGTAGTGCGTTTAATACAAAATGCCGTAGTGCATTTAATACAAAGTGCCGTAGTGCATTTAATACAAAGTGCCGTAGTGCGTTTAATACAAAATGCCGTAGTGCGTTTAACACAAAGAGCTGTAGTGCATTTAATACAAAGTGCAGTTGAACAGAAATGTGTCTCATTCAGTAGAACCTGTTTCCCTTCAGTGAATCTGCAGATGGAATGACAGTCATTGTGGGAACAAACCCTTCTGTGTATGGGACGGGCGGCACTCAGGCTCTGCCTTTTACTCCTGTTTTCATTATGGGTTTCAGTGTATGCTTATTGCTTATCTGTTACAGTGTGCAGTGATACACGGCCGGGCAAAGCGCAGTTTCTATACCTGTAACTACTATTGTACACTCCCCCCCAATCTAATCCAATATTCAGATAGAATAACATATAATACGTGATTACATGATCATAATCTCTATCTTGGTCAGGTTGTTTGACATCCGTTGTTTTCAAAGTACTCAGATCTGATTTTTTTCACAATTGGATTTGTGGGCATTGAAAAGAAATGCAGCGTTTCTGAGCTCCGGTTTAAAGGCGCCATACACGTAACAATTATGATCTTTCCTGCGATCTTTCCTACGATGGTTCGTACCCTCCGCTGATGTTCAGGGCTGAATGGTCGGATATGGGGGTAGGAACAATAGGGATTCTACCTCTACCTGACGGTTCAGCCCTAAACGCAGATTTTGTTCGGGCGCCTTCAATGGAACCCAACCAAAATCTTCTGTCCCGTCCGATCAACAAGACGACCAATATTTGCGATAACGGTCATCTTATCGATCCACCATGCTGAATATCGTACGAAGCCTCGTTTGGTCGTTGGCAAATGTCGGTGGCCCCACCCATGGGGAGGAGCTTTTGCCTATAAAACTGGACATGCACTCATAGCCAGGTAAAATGATAACATTTGCATTTGCAATAACTGCCGTACCGACTGTGACCAATCAAAATACAGACGGAACAAACTGCCTGTAAACGAATCATCCGCAGTACCAATGGCACCAGGAGAGATGAACTGCCTAGCGCCGCTCGCCGTGGCCACGACTATTCTCTACTTGCTCGTACGCCCATCGAGCGCTAGTTCCCCAGAATGCCGTTGGCCTGATAAAAAAGGAGAGTTTATTGACAATGAAATACTCAAAGTCTTTGATAACCTGCAGCCAAAGGAACAGCATCAGGATGATTGTCTTTTTGAAATTCCCGATAGTGACTTTATCCACAACAGGTCTCGGGGGGAAGCGGCAGCCATAGTATTCGCAGTCTACAATGAAACCCTGAGCTTTTATAAGAAGAAGGTTCCTAGGAAGCTGCTGAAGCTTCTGCTACGGAGACTAAAGCAGCTGGGTCGGTGGGTTACAGGCACTGCGCAATATAAGGCTGTTACAGACGCCATTTGTAAGGAATACAGAGAACTAAGGCAGAAAGCCCGGGAGTGGGGTAACACTACGTGTGCCCGGAGTATCTTTTGGGCTTTGGGGAATAAATTACAGCAGGCCGTTCAGCTCTCTTCTCTTATGACAAAAATGTATCTCATGAGTAAAACCTCTTAGCGTTTCTATGTCTATTAATTAATAAATAAACCAAATGAAACTCTCACTGTTCATCCGCTGCATTTATTGATTTCACAGTTATTGTTAGGGAGGCACCAAATCCAGGATTCAGTTTGGGGTTCGGCCAAGATTCGGCCTTCTTAGCAGGATTTGGATTCGGGCGAAACAAATACGGATCAGTAAATCATGTGACTTTTCAGATTGGGATTCGGTTGGGTATTCGGCGCATCCCTAGTTATTGTACACTGGTTACAAGTATTTAAAGGCTCTGTTGGTTGAAGTTGAACCAATGAAGTTGCTTTGTCCATTCTGTCAGCCCAAAGAACATATCAGGGATCTCCCTCTTCTCTCTAAGAGTCACGCTGTGAATTCAGCTGCTTCTTACTCTATTTATATATATCAGGGAACAATAGGCATTCCTCAGGAGCCTATCAGATTTGAGTGAATGGGTGGGAAGGAAATGCTTAGCCAATGGGAAGTGACTCGGTGAGCATGCCCAATTCAGTTTCCCTCAGAACTTTGTAGGGGTAACATCTCTTTCAGAGAGAGAGTGTGGGTGTTAGAGTGCCGCGTGTGACAGCGACTGCCCTTCGTTCAGAGTGACGGTGATAGGACAGAGCACATTTCTGACTGCCCAGTCATTACAAACCTAGTTTTTGGGGCTGTAACTCCTTTTAGAATGAGTTTATACAGAACAGTCATAACAATCGCCGCTGCTCACACACCAGTTTCTCTCTGGTTATTCAGCCAGTTGGAATGACAGTAACTCTGGGCACAAATACTTCTCTGTACGATACAAACAGCGCTTACACTTTTCCCCTTGTGCTTCTGTGTAAGAGTTAAACTGTGTGTTTAGGCAGAAATGCTCAGTTGTTACACGTATGGATCTGAACGCACGGTTATTGCTCGCTGGTTGCACCTACATGCTTATAGGCACGATACGGGTTTTTTTGTACTAAAAAAACTGGAATTTGAATTATGTTTCTAAAACTCAAATGTCTTGTATTTATTAAGTGTGAAAAACCTGAAAACACGAAAGTAAAAATTCTCCATCTGAAAGCTTGTGAGTTTCTGTAGAAGTCAATGGGAGGCGTTTGTATGGGAAGGCAAAGGGGAATACGGCTGAGAGATTTGTATGAGGAAGGGAATGTGTCAGAGTTATGGGGACGGGCTGAACAGTGTGTGGCGTCTGTGCCTTGTTCAGCATAAATAGCCCAGAACTAGGGGCAGCGGCAGCCGGCACAGCACCGCGGGAGCAGCGACTATTAAATGAGCAATTGCCAAACTTTTATACTCCCCCCTATACCTCAATATTAGACGATGTTCACATTCAGACAATACTCTGACTTTATTATTTTAAATGTTTAGTTTATAATCTTCAGACCATCTCAGCTTTGGATCAGGGCGGCCAACACTCTCTCTGCTTCTCTCTCAGAGTCAAACTGTAAATGCAACTGCTTTGCCTTCTGTTTATATATATCAGGGTACAAAAGGCATTCCTTGGGAGCCCGATATATGGGAAATCACAAAAGAAGAAGAAACCACAAATAAAAATGTAAGAAAGAAAAAAAATAAAATAGAGAACAAGAGAAAAAAGGAAATAATAATACAATAAACAAGGAGAGGAAAGGGGATCATAGCGCAGTAACAACCTGGGCTTCATTTAATCAGTATAAAAATACAAAGTGCCGTAGTGCATTTAATACAAAGTGCCGTTAGTGCATTTAATACAAAGTGCTATAGTGCATTTAATACAAAGTGCCGTTAGTGCATTTAATACAAAGTGCTATAGTGCATTTAATACAAAGTGCTGTAGTGCATTTAATACATAGTGCTATAGTGCATTTAATACAAAGTGCCGTAGTGCAAGAATAAATAAATAATACAATAAACAAGGAGAGAAAAGGGGATTATAGCGCAGTAACAACCTGGGCTTAATGTTATCAGTATAAAAATAGAAAGTGCTATAGTGCATTTAATACAAAGTGCCGTAGTGCATTTAATACAAAGTGCCGTAGTGTATTTAATACAAAGTGCTATTGTGCATTTAATACAAAGTGCTATTGTGCATTTAATACAAAGTGCCGTAGTGCATTTAATACAAAGTGCCGTAGTGTGTTTAATACAAAGTGCCGTAGTGCATTTAATACAAAGTGCCGTAGTGCATTTAATACAAAGTGCCGTAGTGCATTTAATACAAAGTGCTATTGTGCATTTAATACAAAGTGCCGTAGTGCATTTAATACAAAGTGCCGTAGTGCATTTAATACAAAGTGCTGTTAGTGCATCTAATACAAAGTGCTATTGTGCATTTAATACAAAGTGCCGTTAGTGCGTTTAATACAAAGTGCCGTAGTGCATTTAATACAAAGTGCCGTAGTGCGTTTAATACAAGGTGCTGTAGTACGTTTAATACAAAGTGCCGTTAGTGCATTTAATACAAAGTGCTATTGTGCATTTAATACAAAGTGCCGTTAGTGCGTTTAATACAAAGTGCCGTAGTGCGTTTCATACAAAGTGCTGTAGTGCGTTTATCACAAAGTGCCGTAGTGCATTTAATACAAAGTGCCGTAGTGTATTTAATACAAAGTGCCGTTAGTGCATTTAATACAAAGTGCTATTGTGCATTTAATACAAAGTGCCGTAGTGCGTTTAATACAAAGTGCCATAGTGCGTTTAATACAAAGTGCCGTTAGTGCATTTAATACAAAGTGCTATTGTGCATTTAATACAAAGTGCCGTTAGTGTGTTTAATACAAAGTGCCGTAGTGCGTTTCATACAAAGTGCCGTAGTGTATTTAATACAAAGTGCTATTGTGCATTTAATACAAAGTGCTATTGTGCATTTAATACAAAGTGCCGTAGTGCATTTAATACAAAGTGCCGTAGTGCGTTTAATACAAAGTGCCGTAGTGCATTTAATACAAAGTGCCGTAGTGCATTTAATACAAAGTGCCGTAGTGCATTTAATACAAAGTGCCGTAGTGCATTTAATACAAAGTGCTGTAGTGCATTTAATACAAAGTGCCGTAGTGCATTTAATACAAAGTGCCGTAGTGCGTTTAACACAAAGTGCCGTAGTGCGTTTAAGACAAAGTGCTGTATTGCGTTTAACACAAAGTGCCGTAGTGCATTTAATGCAAAGTGCCGTAGTGCGTTTTACACAAAGTGCCGTAGTGCATTTAACACAAAGTGCCGTAGTGCATTTAATGCAAAGTGCCGTAGTGCATTTAATACAAAGTGCCGTAGTGCATTTAATACAAAGTGCCGTAGTGCATTTAATACAAAGTGCAGTAGAGCATTTAATACAAAGTGCCGTAGTGCATTTAATACAAAGTGCCGTAGTGCATTTAATACAAAGTGCCGTAGTGCATTTAATACAAAGTGCCGTAGTGCATTTAATACAAAGTGCCGTTAGTGCGTTTAATACAAAATGCCATAGTGCGTTTAATACAAAATGCCATAGTGTGTTTAACACAAAGTGCAGTTGAACAGAAATGTGTCTCATTCAGTAGAACCGGTTTCCCTTCAGTGAATCTGCAGATGGAATGACAGTCATTGTGGGAACAAACCCTTCTGTGTATGGGACGGGCGGCACTCAGGCTCTGCCTTTTACTCCTCTTTTCATTATGGGTTTCAGTGTATGCTTATTGCTTATCTGTTACAGTGTGCAGTGATACACGGCCGGGCAAAGCGCAGTTTCTATACCTGTAACTACTATTGTACACTCCCCCCCCAATCTAATCCAATATTCAGATAGAATAACATATAATATGTGATTACATGATCATAATCTCTATCTTGGTCAGGTTTTTCAGACATGCCTTTTTTTTAAAGTACTCAGATCTGATTTGAAAAGAAATGCAGCGTGTCCGAGCTCCGTTATAAAGGCGCCATACACGTAACAATTACGGTCTTTCCTGCGATCGTTCGAACCCTCCGCTGATGTTCAGGGCTGAATGGTTGGATATGGGGGTAGGAACAATAGGGATTCTACCTCTACCTGACGGTTCAGCCCTAAACGCAGATTTTGCTTGGGCGCCTTCAACGGAACCCAATCAAAATCCTTTGTCCCGTGTGATCAACAAGACAACCAATATCCGATGCTTTTGCGATAACGGTTGTCTCATCGATCCACCATACCGAATATCGTACAAAGCCTCGTTTGGTCGTTGGCAAAAGTCGGTGGCCCCGCCCATGGGGTGGAGCTTTTGCCTATAAAACTGGACATGCACTCATAGCCAATTAAAATTATAACTTTTGCATTTGCAATAACTGCCGTACCGACTGTGACCAATCAAAATACAGACGGAACAAACTGCCTGTAAACGAATCATCCGCGGTACCAATGGCACCAGGAGAGATAAACTGCCTAGCGCCGCTCGCCGTGGCAACGACTATTCTGTACTTGCTCGTACGGCCATCGAGCGCTACTTCCCCAGAATGCCGTTGGCCTGACAGAAGCGAGTTTATTGACAATGAAATACTCAAAGTCTTTGATAACCTGCAGCCAAAGGAACAGCATCAGGATTATTGTCTTTTTGAAATTCCCGATAGTGACTTTATCCACAACAGGTCTCGGGGGGAAGCGGCAGCCATAGTATTCGCAGTCTACAAAGAAACCCTGAGCTTTTATAAGAAGAAGGTTCCTAGGAAGCTGCTGAAGCTTCTGCTACGGAGACTAAAGCAGCTGGGTCGGTGGGTTACAGGCACTGCGCAATATAAGGCTGTTACAGACGCCATTTGTAAGGAATACAGAGAACTAAGGCAGAAAGCCCGGGAGTGGGGTAACACTACGTGTGCCTGGAGTATCTTTTGGGCTTTGGGGAATAAATTACAGCAGGCCGTTCAGCTCTCTTCTCTTATGAGAAAAATGTCTCATGAGTAAAACCTCTTAGCGTTCCTATGTCTATTAATTAATAAATAAATCAAATGAAACTCTCACTGTTCATCAGCTGCATTTATTGATTTCACAGTTATTGTTAGGGAGGCACCAAATCCAGGATTCAGTTTGGGGTTCGGCCAAGATTCGGCCTTTTTTAGCAGGATTTGGATTCGGGCGAAACAAATACGAATCCGTAAATCATGTGACTTTTCATATTGGGATTCGGTTGGGTATTCGGCGCATCCCTAGTTATTGTACACTGGTTACAAGTATTTAAAGGCTCTGTTGGTTGAAGTTGAACCAATGAAGTTGCTTTGTCCATTCTGTCAGCCCAAAGAACATATCAGGGATCTCCCTCTTCTCTCTAAGAGTCACGCTGTGAATTCAGCTGCTTCTTACTCTATTTATATATATATCAGGGAACAATAGGCATTCCTCAGGAGCCTATCAGATTTGAGTGAATGGGTGGGAAGGAAATGCTTAGCCAATGGGAAGTGACTCGGTGAGCATGCCCAATTCAGTTTCCCTCAGAACTTTGTAGGGGTAACATTTCTTTCAGAGAGAGAGTGTGGGTGTTAGAGTGCCGCGTGTGACAGCGACTGCCCTTTGTTCAGAGTAACTGTGATTGGACAGAGCACATTTCTGATTACAAACCTAGTTTTTGGGGCTGTAACTCCTTTTAGAATGAGTTTATACAGAACAGTCATAACAATCGCCGCTGCTCACACACCAGTTTCTCTCTGGTTATTCCGCCAGTTGGAATGACAGTAACTCTGGGCACAAATACTTCTCTGTACGATACAAACAGCGCTTACACTTTTCCCCTTGTGCTTCTGTGTAAGAGTTAAACTGTGTGTTTAGGCAGAAATGCTCCGTTGTTACACGTATGGATCTGAACGCACGGTTATTGCTCGCTGGTTGCACCTACATGCTTATAGGCACGATACGGGTTTTTTTGCACTAAAAAAACTGGAATTTGAATTATGTTTCTAAAACTCAAATGTCTTGTATTTATTAAGTGTGAAAAACCTGAAAACACGAATGTAAAAATTCACCATCTGAAAGCCTGTGAGTTTCTGTAGAAGTCAATGGGAGGCGTTTGTATGGGAAGGCAAAGGGGAATACGGCTGAGAGATTTGTATGAGGAAGGGAATGTGTCAGAGTTATGGGGACGGGCTGAACAGTGTGTGGCGTCTGTGCCTTGTTCAGCATAAATAGCCCAGAACTAGGGGCAGCGGCAGCCGGCACAGCACCGCGGGAGCAGCGACTATTAAGTGAGCAATTGCCAAACTTTTTATACCCCCCCCCCAAACCACAAGTTTAGATGAAACGGAAGTTCACATTCAGACAATATGTGCGGAAAAAAACTCCATAAATCATCTTTATTATTTTCAATGTTTAGTTCTGAAGCTACAGACCATATAAGCTTTGGATCAGGGCGGCCAACACTCTGCTCTCTCTGCTTTTATTCGGCAGCCTCTGGGAAATCCCTTCAGAGAGAGACAAAAACAGAAAGCTTTGGCACACAAATTAGAATCTGACTAAACCAGTTTCTCAGTAATAGTTGCTGTACAAGGGGCCTCCTCTGCTTGTTTCACTGAACCCACTTTAGTTTCTCAGCGCTAAAACGTTGCCTCGTGGATGCGCTTCCCGGAGATGGTACAAACTAAACAAAAATGCCCAAAATGAAAGAATAAACAATGAAGTACTAAATCCAGTGCAGGTTTCTAAGGGAGCTCCTGTATTGCTTGCCAACTTGCAGCCATAGGGGGTACAGCGCTAATGGAGATGTGACGGTTAGTGATGAGCGAATCGGTCCCATTTTGCTTTGCTGAACAATTTGCGAAACTTTGCGAAAATGAGTGAAATAGCAAAAAAGCTGAGTTAGTTTATGGCGTCTCTTGGAAGTAACAGAGAGAATTAATAATGGTTTGCTCATATCTTATCAACATGTAAAAAACCATTTCGTTAATGAAACCTCCTGAGTGATGTATTGGGCTGCTTCTATAGTGAATAAAGGAAGGACAACAACACTGTGATTCTTGGGTTACTGCCTGGCGCCTCACTAGCTTCCTAGTGGATCCATGCGCTGAAGCCTTTTCATTTGGCCAAACTGTATCACTTCCAAATCAAACTGTAAATGCAACTGCTTTGCTTTCTATGTATATATGTATGTATGTATGTATGTATGTATGTATGTATATATGTATGTATGTATGTATGTATGTATGTATGTATATATGTATGTATGTATGTATGTATGTATGTATGTATGTATGTATGTATGTATAACTTTATTTATAAAGCGCCACAAGGGTACGCAGTGCTGTACAGTCTTACAATATACAGGTATGGGATCCCTTATCTGGAAACCCATTATCCAGAAAGCTCCGAATTACGGAAAGCTCATCTCCCATAGACTCCATTTTAATCTAAAATTTCAGAATTTTAAAACTTTTTCCTTTTTTTCTGTAGTAATAAAACAGTACCTTGTAATTGATCCCAACTAAGATATAAATAAGCCTTACTGGATGCAAAACAATACTATTGGGTTTAATTAATGTTTTATTGATTTTTTAGTAGACTTAAGGTATGGAGATCCAAATTACAGAAAGACCCCTTATCCGGAATACCCTTGGTCCCAAGCATTCTGGATAATGGATCCTATACCTGTACATAATTACACACAGGGAGGACAAGTGTTATGATAAATACAACAAATAAGTATAAATACATAGGGAGTAAGTGCCATGTGGTATGAGACACAGTAGGAAGGAGGTCCCTGCCCCATAGAGCTTACAATCTAAGTGATATATATATCAGGGCACAAAAGGCATTCCTTGGGAGCCCAATATATGTGAAATCAAAAAAAAAAATAATCCACAAATGAAAAAGAAAGAAAGAAAAGAAAAAAAATAAGAGAACAAGAGAAAAAAGTAAAAAAACTGAAAAAATAAATAAATAATACAATAAACAAAAAGAGAAAAGGGGATTATAGTGCAGTAACAACCTGGGCTTCATTTAATTAGTTTAAAAAAACAAAGTGCTGTAGTGCATTTAATACAAAGTGCCGTAGTGCATTTAACACAAAGTGCCGTAGTGCGTTTAATACAAAGTGCCGTAGTGCATTTAACACAAAGTGCCGTAGTGCGTTTAATACAAAGTGCCGTAGTGTATTTAATACAAAGTGCCGTAGTGCATTTAATACAAAGTGCCGTAGTGCATTTAATACAAAGTGCCGTAGTGCATTTAATACAAAGTGCCGTAGTGCATTTAATACAAAGTGCCGTAGTGCATTTAACACAAAGTGCCGTAGTGCGTTTAATACAAAGTGCCGTAGTGCATTTAATACAAAGTGCCGTAGTGCATTTAACACAAAGTGCCGTAGTGCGTTTAATACAAAGTGCCGTAGTGCATTTAATACAAAGTGCCGTAGTGCATTTAATACAAAGTGCCGTAGTGCATTTAATACAAAGTGCCGTAGTGCATTTAATACAAAGTGCCGTAGTGCATTTAATACAAAGTGCCGTAGTGCATTTAATACAAAGTGCTATAGTGCTCTCTGTGCAATACAGGGTTAGGCATTTGCCCCAACACTTTCAGATAACAGCCAATAAACAAGTACTACACCTGCCCTATAAAACCATGTTAAAAACATGTTGCACTAAATAAAAGCAATAACAAGGTGCTTTCCCATGGCGCGGCGCTCCTCTCCTGCTCCGACTCACAGCAAACATTGAATCTTTTTGCCATATAGAAAACCACAACTTGTTGAACAATAGGCTTTTTTTTTAGAAGATTTTATTAAATTGGTGGGAGGGAAATGCTTAGCCAATGGGAAGTAACTTGGGGAGCATGCTCAATTCAGTTTCCCTCAGACCTTTGGAGTGGCAACATCTCTTCCTGAGAGAGAGTGTGGGTGTTAGAGTGCCGTGTGTAACAATTTGCCCTTTATTCCGAGTGACAGTGACTGGGGCTGAGCACATTATTACAGCCCAGTCATTAGAAACCTATTCCCCCCATTCAGCGCAGATGTAACAACTTGTGCAATGAGTTTACCCAGAACAGTCATAACAATTGCCGCTGCTCACATACCAGTTTCTCTCTGGTTATTCCGCCAGTTGGAATGACAGTAACTCTGGGCACAAATACTTCTCTGTACGATAAAAAACAACGCTTACACTTTTCCTTTCGTGGCTTTACATGCCGGAAGGCACACTTGTTGTTGTTGGTGACATCTGTAAAGAGTTTCAGATTCTCCCTCCTCCATGTATTTCAGTGAGACAGGCGCCCCCTGTGGCTGCAAAGTGCAGTTGAACAGAAATGTGTCTCATTCAGTAGAACCGGTTTCCCTTCAGTGAATCTGCAGATGGAATGACAGTCATTGTGGGAACAAACCCTTCTGTGTATGGGACGGGCGGCACTCAGGCTCTGCCTTTTACTCCTGTTTTCATTATGGGTTTCAGTGTATGCTTATTGCTTATCTGTTACAGTGTGCAGTGATACACGGCCGGGCAAAGCGCAGTTTCTATACCTGTAACTACTATTGTACACCCCCCCCCAATCTAATCCAATATTCAGATAGAATAACATATAATACGTGATCACATGATCATAATCTCTATCTTGGTCAGGTAGTTTGACATGCGTTGTTTTTAAAGTGCTCAGATCTGATTTTTTTCACAATTGGATTTGTGGGCATTGAAAAGAAATGCAGCGTGTCCGAGCTCCGGTATAAAGGCGCCATACACGTAACAATTACGATCTTTCCTGCGATCTTTACTACGATCGTTCGTACCCTCCGCTGATGTTCAGGGCTGAATGGTCGGATATGGGGGTAGGAACAATAGGGATTCTACCTCTACCTGACGGTTCAGCCCTAAACGCAGATTTTGCTTGTTCGCCTTCAATGGAACCCAATTAAAATCCTTTGTCCCGTCCGATCAACAAGATGACCAATATTTTCGATAACGGTCGTCTCATCGATCCACCGTACCGAATATTGTACGAAGTCTCGTTTGGTCGTTGGCAAAAGTCGGTGGCCCCACCCATGAGGTGGAGCTTTTGCCTATAAAACTGGACATGCTCTCATAGCCAGGTAAAATAATAATATTTGCATTTGCAATAACTGCTACTTGACCAATCAAAATACAGACGGAACAAACTGCCTGTAAACGAATCATCCGCGGTACCAATGACACCAGGAGAGATAAACTGCCTAGCGCCGCTCGCCGTGGCCACGACTATTCTCTACTTGCTCGTACGGCCATCGAGCGCTAGTTCCCCAGAATGCCGTTGGCCTGATAGAAGCGAGTTTATTGACAATGAAATACTCAAAGCCTTTGATAACCTGCAGCCAAAGGAACAGCATCAGGATTATTGTCTTTTTGAAATTCCCGACAGTGACTTTATCCACAACAGGTCTCGGGGGGAAGCGGCAGCCATAGTATTCGCAGTCTACAATGAAACCCTGAGCTTTTATAAGAAGAAGGTTCCTAGGAAGCTGCTGAAGCTTCTGCTACGGAGACTAAAGCAGCTGGGTCGGTGTGTTACAGGCACTGCGCAATATAAGGCTGTTACAGACGCCATTTGTAAGGAATACAGAGAACTAAGGCAGAAAGCCCGGGAGTGGGGTAACACTACGTGTGCCCGGAGTATCTTTTGGGCTTTGGGGAATAAATTACAGCAGGCCGTTCAGCTCTCTTCTCTTATGACAAAAATGTATCTCATGAGTAAAACCTCTTAGCGTTCCTATGTCTATTAATTAATAAATAAATCAAATGAAACTCTCACTGTTCATCCGCTGCATTTATTGATTTCACAGTTATTGTTAGGGAGGCACCAAATCCAGGATTCAGTTTGGGGTTCGGCCAAGATTCGGCCTTTTTTTGCAGGATTTGGATTCGGCGAAACAAATACGAATCCGTAAATCATGTGACTTTTCATATTGGGATTCGGTTGGGTATTCGGCGCATCCCTAGTTATTGTACACTGGTTACAAGTATTTAAAGGCTCTGTTGGTTGAAGTTGAACCAATGAAGTTGCTTTGTCCATTCTGTCAGCCCAAAGAACATATCAGGGATCTCCCTCTTCTCTCTAAGAGTCACGCTGTGAATTCAGCTGCTTCTTTCTCTATTTATATATATCAGGGAACAATAGGCATTCCTCAGGAGCCTATCAGATTTGAGTGAATGGGTGGGAGGGAAATGCTTAGCCAATGGGAAGTGACTCGGTGAGCATGCCCAATTCAGTTTCCCTCAGACCTTTGTAGGGGTAACATCTCTTTCAGAGAGAGAGTGTGGATGTTAGAGTGCCGTGTGTGACAGCGACTGCCCTTTGTTCAGAGTAACTGTGATTGGACAGAGCACATTTCTGATTACAAACCTAGTTTTTTGGGCTGTAACTCCTTTTAGAATGAGTTTATACAGAACAGTCATAACAATCGCCGCTGCTCACACACCAGTTTCTCTCTGGTTATTCCGCCAGTTGGAATGACAGTAACTCTGGGCACAAATACTTCTCTGTACGATACAAACAGCGCTTACACTTTTCCCCTTGTGCTTCTGTGTAAGAGTTAAACTGTGTGTTTAGGCAGAAATGCTCAGTTGTTACACGTATGGATCTGAACGCACGGTTATTGCTCGCTGGTTGCACCTACATGCTTATAGGCACCATACAGGTTTTTTTGTACTAAAAAAACTGGAATTTGAATTATGTTTCTAAAACTCAAATGTCTGGTATTTATTAAGTGTGAAAAACCTGAAAACACGAAAGTAAAAATTCTCCATCTGAAAGCTTGTGAGTTTCTGTAGAAGTCAATGGGAGGCGTTTGTATGGGAAGGCAAAGGGGAATACGGCTGAGAGATTTGTATGAGGAAGGGAATGTGTCAGAGTTATGGGGACGGGCTGAACAGTGTGTGGCGTCTGTGCCTTGTTCAGCATAAATAGCCCAGAACTAGGGGCAGCGGCAGCCGGCACAGCACCGCGGGAGCAGCGACTATTAAATGAGCAATTGCCAAACTTTTATACTCCCCCCTATACCTCAATATTAGACGATGTTCACATTCAGACAATACTCTGACTTTATTATTTTAAATGTTTAGTTTATAATCTTCAGACCATCTCAGCTTTGGATCAGGGCGGCCAACACTCTCTCTGCTTCTCTCTCAGAGTCAAACTGTAAATGCAACTGCTTTGCCTTCTGTTTATATATATCAGGGTACAAAAGGCATTCCTTGGGAGCCCGATATATGGGAAATCACAAAAGAAGAAGAAACCACAAATAAAAATGTAAGAAAGAAAAAAAATAAAATAGAGAACAAGAGAAAAAAGGAAATAATAATACAATAAACAAGGAGAGAAAAGGGGATCATAGCGCAGTAACAACCTGGGCTTCATTTAATCAGTATAAAAATACAAAGTGCCGTAGTGCATTTAATACAAAGTGCCGTAGTGCATTTAATACAAAGTGCCGTTAGTGCATTTAATACAAAGTGCTATAGTGCATTTAATACAAAGTGCCGTTAGTGCATTTAATACAAAGTGCTATAGTGCATTTAATACAAAGTGCTGTAGTGCATTTAATACAAAGTGCCGTAGTGCAAGAATAAATAAATAATACAATAAACAAGGAGAGAAAAGGGGATTATAGCGCAGTAACAACCTGGGCTTAATGTTATCAGTATAAAAATAGAAAGTGCTATAGTGCATTTAATACAAAGTGCCGTAGTGCATTTAATACAAAGTGCCGTAGTGTATTTAATACAAAGTGCTATTGTGCATTTAATACAAAGTGCTATTGTGCATTTAATACAAAGTGCCGTAGTGCATTTAATACAAAGTGCCGTAGTGTGTTTAATACAAAGTGCCGTAGTGCATTTAATACAAAGTGCCGTAGTGCATTTAATACAAAGTGCCGTAGTGCATTTAATACAAAGTGCCGTAGTGCATTTAATACAAAGTGCTATTGTGCATTTAATACAAAGTGCCGTAGTGCATTTAATACAAAGTGCCGTAGTGCATTTAATACAAAGTGCCGTAGTGCATTTAATACAAAGTGCTGTTAGTGCATCTAATACAAAGTGCTATTGTGCATTTAATACAAAGTGCCGTTAGTGCGTTTAATACAAAGTGCCGTAGTGCATTTAATACAAAGTGCCGTAGTGCGTTTAATACAAGGTGCTGTAGTACGTTTAATACAAAGTGCCGTTAGTGCATTTAATACAAAGTGCTATTGTGCATTTAATACAAAGTGCCGTTAGTGCGTTTAATACAAAGTGCCGTAGTGCGTTTCATACAAAGTGCTGTAGTGCGTTTATCACAAAGTGCCGTAGTGCATTTAATACAAAGTGCCGTAGTGTATTTAATACAAAGTGCCGTTAGTGCATTTAATACAAAGTGCTATTGTGCATTTAATACAAAGTGCCGTAGTGCGTTTAATACAAAGTGCCATAGTGCGTTTAATACAAAGTGCCGTTAGTGCATTTAATACAAAGTGCTATTGTGCATTTAATACAAAGTGCCGTTAGTGTGTTTAATACAAAGTGCCGTAGTGCGTTTCATACAAAGTGCCGTAGTGTATTTAATACAAAGTGCTATTGTGCATTTAATACAAAGTGCTATTGTGCATTTAATACAAAGTGCCGTAGTGCATTTAATACAAAGTGCCGTAGTGCGTTTAATACAAAGTGCCGTAGTGCATTTAATACAAAGTGCCGTAGTGCATTTAATACAAAGTGCCGTAGTGCATTTAATACAAAGTGCCGTAGTGCATTTAATACAAAGTGCTATTGTGCATTTAATACAAAGTGCCGTAGTGCATTTAATACAAAGTGCCGTAGTGCATTTAATACAAAGTGCCGTAGTGCATTTAATACAAAGTGCCGTAGTGCATTTAATACAAAGTGCCGTAGTGCATTTAATACAAAGTGCTGTTAGTGCATCTAATACAAAGTGCTATTGTGCATTTAATACAAAGTGCCGTTAGTGCGTTTAATACAAAGTGCCGTAGTGCATTTAATACAAAGTGCCGTAGTGCGTTTAATACAAGGTGCTGTAGTACGTTTAATACAAAGTGCCGTTAGTGCATTTAATACAAAGTGCTATTGTGCATTTAATACAAAGTGCCGTTAGTGCGTTTAATACAAAGTGCCGTAGTGCGTTTCATACAAAGTGCTGTAGTGCGTTTATCACAAAGTGCCGTAGTGCATTTAATACAAAGTGCCGTAGTGTATTTAATACAAAGTGCCGTTAGTGCATTTAATACAAAGTGCTATTGTGCATTTAATACAAAGTGCCGTTAGTGCGTTTAATACAAAGTGCCGTAGTGCGTTTCATACAAAGTGCCGTAGTGTATTTAATACAAAGTGCTATTGTGCATTTAATACAAAGTGCTATTGTGCATTTAATACAAAGTGCCGTAGTGCATTTAATACAAAGTGCCGTAGTGCGTTTAATACAAAGTGCCGTAGTGCATTTAATACAAAGTGCCGTAGTGCATTTAATACAAAGTGCCGTAGTGCATTTAATACAAAGTGCCGTAGTGCATTTAATACAAAGTGCTATTGTGCATTTAATACAAAGTGCCGTAGTGCATTTAATACAAAGTGCCGTAGTGCATTTAATACAAAGTGCCGTAGTGCATTTAATACAAAGTGCCGTAGTGCATTTAATACAAAGTGCCGTAGTGCATTTAATACAAAGTGCTGTTAGTGCATCTAATACAAAGTGCTATTGTGCATTTAATACAAAGTGCCGTTAGTGCGTTTAATACAAAGTGCCGTAGTGCATTTAATACAAAGTGCCGTAGTGCGTTTAATACAAGGTGCTGTAGTACGTTTAATACAAAGTGCCGTTAGTGCATTTAATACAAAGTGCTATTGTGCATTTAATACAAAGTGCCGTTAGTGCGTTTAATACAAAGTGCTGTTAGTGCATCTAATACAAAGTGCTATTGTGCATTTAATACAAAGTGCCGTTAGTGCGTTTAATACAAAGTGCCGTAGTGCATTTAATACAAAGTGCCGTAGTGCGTTTAATACAAGGTGCTGTAGTACGTTTAATACAAAGTGCCGTTAGTGCATTTAATACAAAGTGCTATTGTGCATTTAATACAAAGTGCCGTTAGTGCGTTTAATACAAAGTGCCGTAGTGCGTTTCATACAAAGTGCTGTAGTGCGTTTATCACAAAGTGCCGTAGTGCATTTAATACAAAGTGCCGTAGTGTATTTAATACAAAGTGCCGTTAGTGCATTTAATACAAAGTGCTATTGTGCATTTAATACAAAGTGCCGTAGTGCGTTTAATACAAAGTGCTGTAGTGCGTTTTTCACAAAGTGCTGTAGTGCATTTAATACAAAGTGCAGTTGAACAGAAATGTGTCTCATTCAGTAGAACCGGTTTCCCTTCAGTGAATCTGCAGATGGAATGACAGTCATTGTGGGAACAAACCCTTCTGTGTATGGGACGGGCGGCACTCAGGCTCCGCTTTTTGCTCCTGTTTTTATTATGGGTTTCAGTGTATGCTTATTGCTTATCTGTTACAGTGTGCAGTGATACACGGCCGGGCAAAGCGCAGTTTCTATACCTGTAACTACTATTGTACACTCCCCCCCCAATCTAATCCAATATTCAGATAGAATAACATATAATATGTGATCACATGATCATAATCTCTATCTTGGTCAGGTTGTTTGACATGCGTTGATATTAAAGTTCTCAGATCTGATTTTTTTCCACGATTGGATTTGTGGGCATTGTAAAGAAATGCAGCGTGTCCGAGCTCCGGTATAAAGGCGCAATACATGTAACAAAAATGATCTTTCCTACGATGGTTCGTACCCTCCGCTGACGTTCAGGGCTGAATGGTCAGATATGGGGGTAGGAACAATAGGGATTCTACCTCTACCTGACGGTTCAGCCCTAAACGCAGATTTTGCTCGTTCGCCTTCAATGGCACCCAATCAAAATCTTTTATCCCGTCCGATCAACAAGACGACCAATATCTGATGCTTTTGCGATAACGGTTGTCTCATCGATCCACCATACCGAATATCGTACAAAGCCTCATTTGGTCGTTGGCAAAAGTCGGTGGCCCCGCCCATGGGGTGGAGCTTTTGCCTATAAAACTGGACATGCACTGATAGCCAATTAAAATTATAACTTTTGCATTTGCAATAACTGCCGTACCGACTGTGACCAATCAAAATACAGACGGAACAAACTGCCTGTAAACGAATCATCCGCGGTACCAATGGCACCAGGAGAGATAAACTGCCTAGCGCCGCTCGCCGTGGCCACGACTATTCTCTACTTGCTCGTACAGCCATCGAGCGCTAGTTCCCCAGAATGCCGTTGGCCTGACAGAAGCGAGTTTATTGACAATGAAATACTCAAAGCCTTTGATAACCTGCAGCCAAAGGAACAGCATCAGGATGATTGTCTTTTTGAAATTCCCGATAGTGACTTTATCCACAACAGGTCTCGGGGGGAAGCGGCAGCCATAGTATTCACAGTCTACAAAGAAACCCTGAGCTTTTATAAGAAGAAGGGGCCTAGGAAGCTGCTGAAGCTTCTGCTACGGAGACTAAAGCAGCTGGGTCGGTGGGTTACAGGCACTGCGCAATATAAGGCTGTTACAGACGCCATTTGTAAGGAATACAGAGAACTAAGGCAGAAAGCCCGGGAGTGGGGTAACACTACGTGTGCCCGGAGTATCTTTTGGGCTTTGGGGAATAAATTACAGCAGGCCGTTCAGCTCTCTTCTCTTATGAGAAAAATGTCTCATGAGTAAAACCTCTTAGCGTTCCTATGTCTATTAATTAATAAATAAACCAAATGAAACTCTCACTGTTCATCAGCTGCATTTATTGATTTCACAGTTATTGTTAGGGAGGCACCAAATCCAGGATTCAGTTTGGGGTTCGGCCAAGATTCGGCCTTTTTTAGCAGGATTTGGATTCAGGCGAAACAAATACGAATCCGTAAATCATGTGACTTTTCATATTGGGATTCGGTTGGGTATTCGGCGCATCCCTAGTTATTGTACACTGGTTACAAGTATTTAAAGGCTCTGTTGGTTGAAGTTGAACCAATGAAGTTGCTTTGTCCATTCTGTCAGCCCAAAGAACATATCAGGGATCTCCCTCTTCTCTCTAAGAGTCACGCTGTGAATTCAGCTGCTTCTTACTCTATTTATATATATATCAGGGAACAATAGGCATTCCTCAGGAGCCTATCAGATTTGAGTAAATGGGTGGGAAGGAAATGCTTAGCCAATGGGAAGTGACTCGGTGAGCATGCCCAATTCAGTTTCCCTCAGAACTTTGTAGGGGTAACATCTCTTTCAGAGAGAGAGTGTGGGTGTTAGAGTGCCGCGTGTGACAGCGACTGCCCTTTGTTCAGAGTGACGGTGATTGGACAGAGCACATTTCTGACTGCCCAGTCATTACAAACCTAGTTTTTGGGGCTGTAACTCCTTTTAGAATGAGTTTATACAGAACAGTCATAACAATCGCCGCTGCTCACACACCAGTTTCTCTCTGGTTATTCCGCCAGTTGGAATGACAGTAACTCTGGGCACAAATACTTCTCTGTACGATACAAACAGCGCTTACACTTTTCCCCTTGTGCTTCTGTGTAAGAGTTAAACTGTGTGTTTAGGCAGAAATGCTCCGTTGTTACACGTATGGATCTGAACGCACGGTTATTGCTCGCTGGTTGCACCTACATGCTTATAGGCACGATACGGGTTTTTTTGCACTAAAAAAACTGGAATTTGAATTATGTTTCTAAAACTCAAATGTCTGGTATTTATTAAGTGTGAAAAATCTGAAAACACAAATGTAAAAATTCTCCATCTGAAAGCTTGTGAGTTTCTGTAGAAGTCAATGGGAGGCGTTTGTATGGGAAGGCAAAGGGGAATACGGCTGAGAGATTTGTATGAGGAAGGGAATGTGTCAGAGTTATGGGGACGGGCTGAACAGTGTGTGGCGTCTGTGCCTTGTTCAGCATAAATAGCCCAGAACTAGGGGCAGCGGCAGCCGGCACAGCACCGCGGGAGCAGCGACTATTAAATGAGCAATTGCCAAACTTTTATACACCCCCCTATACCTCAATATTAGACGATGTTCACATTCAGACAATACTCTGACTTTATTATTTTAAATGTTTAGTTTATAATCTTCAGACCATCTCAGCTTTGGATCAGGGCGGCCAACACTCTCTCTGCTTCTCTCTCAGAGTCAAACTGTAAATGCAACTGCTTTGCCTTCTGTTTATATATATCAGGGTACAAAAGGCATTCCTTGGGAGCCCGATATATGGGAAATCACAAAAGAAGAAGAAACCACAAATAAAAAAGTAAGAAAGAAAAGAAAAAAAAAATAAAATAGAGAACAAGAGAAAAAAGGAAATAATACAATAAACAAGGAGAGGAAAGGGAATCATAGCGCAGTAACAACCAGGGCTTCATTTAATCAGTATAAAAATACAAAGTGCCGTAGTGCGTTTAATACAAAGTGCCATTAGTGCATTTAATACAAAGTGCCGTAGTGCATTTAATACAAAGTGCCGTAGTGCATTTAATACAAAGTGCCGTGGTGCTTTTAATACAAAGTGCCGTGGTGCGTTTAATACAAAGTGCCGTGGTGCGTTTAATACAAAGTGCCGTGGTGCGTTTAATACAAAGTGCCGTGGTGCGTTTAATACAAAGTGCCGTGGTGCGTTTAATACAAAGTGCCGTGGTGCGTTTAACACAAAGTGCCGTGGTGCGTTTAACACAAAGTGCCGTGGTGCGTTTAACACAAAGTGCCGTGGTGCGTTTAACACAAAGTGCCATGGTGCGTTTAACACAAAGTGCCGTAGTGCATTTAACACAAAGTGCCGTGGTGCGTTTAACACAAAGTGCCGTAGTGCATTTAACACAAAGTGCCGTAGTGCATTTAACACAAAGTGCCGTAGTGCATTTAACACAAAGTGCCGTAGTGCATTTAACACAAAGTGCCGTAGTGCATTTAACACAAAGTGCCGTAGTGCATTTAGTACAAAGTGCTTTTAGTGCTCCCTTTGTGCAATACAGTGTTTGCTCCCCGTGCCGCGCCGGATACATGTAAGTACCTGAAGGTACGGTTGTTGCTCACTGGGAGCGTAGGACTCTGTCAGACTGAAGAACATATCAGGGATCCTCCTCTTCCCTCTCAGAGTCAAACTGTAAATGCAACTGCTTTTATTCTGTTTATATATATCAGGGGACAATAGACACACTTTAGAATATTTGAGTGAATGCGTGGGACGGAAATGCTTAGCCAATGGGAAGTGACTCAGTGAGCATGCCCAATTCAGTTTCCCTCAGACCTTTGTAGGGGTAACATCTCTATACCGGTTTCTCTCTGGTTATTCCGCCAGTTGGAATGACAGTAACTCTGGGCACAAATACTTCTCTGTACGATACAAACAGCGCTTACACTTTTCCCCTTGTGCTTCTGTGTAAGAGTTAAACTGTGTGTTTAGGCAGAAATGCTCCGTTGTTACACGTATGGATCTGAACGCACGGTTATTGCTCGCTGGTTGCACCTACATGCTTATAGGCAGGGAATGTGTCAGTGTTAGGAGACAGACTGAAGCATGTGTGACGTCTGTGCCTTGTTCAGCATTAAACCACAGAAGTGTCAGGGGGAGGGGGTTGGAGTCGGCACAGCACAGCGAGAACAGCTTTGCCTTTCCCCGTGAAGACCAGAGTTCAACTCCCACTCAGTCACTGTAACAAACACCTTTAAATGACAGCAAGATGACCGTAAAATGTCCTGTTTGCAATCCCTCCGGTCCCAGAATCCACAATGAGCAGCTCTCCTGGATGCCCGATGATCACCGCTGCCTCTGTCTCTTCGCACGGCGAATATTGTAATGAAGGAGCACGGTGAACACCGACATTGTAACGAAGGAGCACGGTGAACACCGACATTGTAACGAAGGAGCGCTATGAACGCGGACATTGTAACGAAGAAGCGGGCCAAACGCCATCATTGTAATGAAGGAGCGCTAAGAACGCGGACATTGTAACGAAGGAGCGCTACGAACGCCGACATTGTAACGAAGGAGTGCTATGAATGCCGACATTGTAATGAAGGAGCGCTATGAACGCCGACATTGTAATGAAGGAGCGCTACGAACGCCGACATTGTAACGAAGGAGCGCTATGAACGCCGACATTGTAATGAAGGAGCGCTACGAACGGCGACATTGTAACAAAGGAGCGATAGGAATGCCGAAATTGTAACGAAGGAGCGCGGCGAATGCCAACATTGTAACGAAGGAGCGTGGCGAACACCAACATTGTAACGAAGGAGCGATACAATCGCGGACATTGTAACGAAGGAGCGCTACGAACGCCGACATTGTAATGAAGGAGCGTGGCGAACGCCAACATTGTAAGGAAGGAGCTCTACGAACGCCGACATTGTAACGAAGGAGCTCTACGAACGCCAACATTGTAACGAAGGAGCTCTACGAACGCCGACATTGTAACGAAGGAGCAATGCGAACGCCAACATTGTAACGAAGGAGCTCTACGAACGCCGACATTGTAACGAAGGAGCTCTACGAACGCCGACATTGTAACGAAGGAGCAATGCGAACGCCAACATTGTAACGAAGGAGCTCTACGAACGCCGACATTGTAACGAAGGAGCAATGCGAACGCCGACATTGTAACGAAGGAGGAAAAATGTGTCTTATTAACACAAGAGCAAAGCAGATATGGAAGGGACTGAGTGTAAACACACTGGGACGTGATGGCCCAATCACTGTCACTGAGTCTTCTCATTGTGTCCGTGCTGCCATCTAGTGGCACTTTTCCAGAATGCCTAAAGCTTGGGTTTATGGTTCAAGAAGTACAAACCATCTTTGGTCGTATGGAGCCCATGGAAGAGATTCCGCATGATTGCATTCTAACCCTGCCTCCTATTGGCTTTACCCACAACATGTCTCTGGGAGCTGCGGCCGCTGTGATGGATAAAGTCTTCAGTGAAACTATCAGATTGTACAGAAAGAAGTGTCGCCAACTGGGGGGGACACGGAAGGATTGTTCCGAGCTGCTTCATCTTCTGCATCAGCTAAGACACCGGGTGGCTCCGTGCCTGACAGACACAGGGGAATATAAGGAGGTCATGGAACTAATACTTGAACACTTTAAACAACAAAGATGGATGGCACGAAATCGGGGTAACGCTGCCTGTGCCCGGCATATTATCTGGATGGCTAACGCTCAGAATTACCGACAAGTTGCTCGTCTCACATCCCTGATGATCAAACAGCGTCTCATGAACTGAATCTCCTGCCTCCGATCTCTTCAGCAATTGCACAAAGGAAAAACGTCACCATTGTTCCCGGTGAACAGCGCTGGCTTGCCGGCCCCCCCATGTGCAGGCTGGATTGTAAGCCCCCTGGCAAGTCTCTCCTGTGTGTCTTTAAATATGTGCACCCTGCATCGCTGCCAGCCTTCTCGCTTTGTAGCCTAATTCCCTTTAAATGGGCCATACTCAAGCTTCTGTCCCGCTGATGGTGGCAAAGCCCCCAGCCCCTGTGAAGATCCCAGGCTTTCTTGCTGGACTCATTTATTGTTTCTATTCAATAAAAATCATTCATAATCATACGTTTTGCTTGTTTTATTAAATTAAAGCCCTATGTACAGTTTTCAGCTGCTGCAAAAATAGAAACCACGCGAAAACCATCACCATCATCATCAGTGTAGAATTCTCGGAATAACTGAATTCTATTCTCAGCCCACAACACCGAGCCTTATAGCTTAGGGAAAGCATTTATTTCTGGCAACTTAAACAGTGATGCAAAACTTCCAGAGTCTGCAGATACAAATGAGCAGCAACAGGGGGGTGAGTGGGAGGCAGATAAAGGCCAACAAGTCCTTGTACTTTAGTGGGGGGGATCTGATTCCTCAGGGTTGGAGCTCTGATTGTCCCGTCCTTGTTGGTGGGATTGAGTAAGGATTGAACTCTCCTTACTCAATTCTTCATAAAACATACACATAGGGCTAAATTACATCAGGAAATCCAAAAATTTAAAATGGCCGGGACTCGAGGACTTGAAGAAAAAGGTATCAGGCATTAGACTCCAAGCTAACCTTTGTATTTGATTGATTCCCTTGTTTTGACTCGTTAACGATTCTTCGCTGCCTGCCACTACCCATTGCCTGACTTTGTTTCTGCCTGATCCCCTCTGTACCGCGTTTCCGGTAATAACCTTGGCTGTGAGTAGGGTCCCTGTCAGTCCTGCTGCAGAAAGTCTGGGGCCCCAAAAGGGCATCGGTGAATAGCGGGGTTGGCAGAGCTCTCCTGTCTCACTAAGAGGTTACTCCTGGCAGTTACGGCTCCTATACACTACAGTCCGTAACAATAGTCCCTCTTCCTAATGTGGCTGTTGTCAGAACAACTGAAAAATTATCAAAACAGCGTAAAATTTGAGAAACATGGGTGTCGCTTGACTTTTTTTGTTGTTTGCAACTAGCGATGAGTGAATTTTTTCGCCAGGCATGGATTTGCAGCGAATTTCTGCATTTTGGCATTGGCGTATTGTTTAGCGAAACTTCTGTGAAAATTTGACGCGGAAAAATTCGTCACATGGAACTTTTTGTCGCGTGTCAAACTGGGCGATGTTGCGTAAAAAAAGCTGCGGTCACGTCAAAAAAGCATGGGCAACAAAAAATAGACGCGGGGGACAAAAAAGACACGGGCAACAATTTTGATGCGACTGCGCCTATTTTGACATGTCCGTGAATTTTTGTTGCCGCATGATGAATTTATTTGCTGTTAATTTTCACAAAACAATTAGCCAATGGTGAAATGCGGAAATTTCCTGCAAATCCATGCCTGGAAAAAAGATTTGCTCATTACTACCCCTTGTTTTTAGTACCTGATATGGTCCCTCCCAATTGGCTTCCCATGGTCCTGTTTTGCAAAAAAGTTCATACAAATCATACACCATAGGGTTGATTCACTAAAGTGCAATAACGCTTATCGCATGGGTTTTTGCAATAAATAGACGCGAAAAAAAGCATGATTCGCTAAAGTATTATCGCAGGCGTTAAGTCGCATATCGCAGGCATTAATTAGCGCGCAAGCACATGCGTTCATTTTACCAATTGGCGTTAATTAGCGCGCAGAAATAATACTAACGCATGATTCACAAACACTTAGTCGCTGATAACATGCTGCAGCCCTCTGATTCTGTGTAGAAAATGTTCATTGTGCCAAAAAAACAGACAATGTTTTGGGCACCAGCCCTTTTTCAAACCCGAGCCCGAAAATCCATTAAAGATCTAACGTAACACGATGTCACTCACTGAACCCAGTTTGCCTTTCTGATTGCGTTATAGCTTCTTACACTACTTGCAGCTGAACACGGTCTCACTAACTGAATCCTCTCCCCTATTCCCAGCGAGCTATCGCTTGTAACAATACTTGCGACATGCTGATTTCTAGAGGAGTAAATCACTGAAAGAAAATGGCGTAGTATGGTAACAGGGGCTGCATTCTAATGGCTTGAGTCTGTGTCTTGTAAAAAGGGGTAGAAGATCCGCTGTATGCGAAGGCAAAGAGGAATACGGCTAAGAGATTTGTATGAGGAAGGGAATGTGTCAGTGTTAGGAGACAGACTGAAGCATGTGTGACGTCTGTGCCTTGTTCAGCATTAAACCACAGAAGTGTCAGGGGGAGGGGGGGGAGTCGGCACAGCACAGCGAGAACAGCCTTGCCTTTCCCCGTGAAGACCAGAGTTCAACTCTCACTCAGTCACAGGAATCCACAATGAGCAGCTCTCCTGGATGCCCGACGATCACTGCTGCCTCTGTCGCCGTGAGTGCTGCTTACCAGCGCGCCTTCCCACTGAGTCGAAATAAAGTCAGATCATCCAAAGCTGCACTCTGTCCCTGATTCTCCTCATCGACGACAAATGGCTCTCCTGGATGCCCAACGATCACCACTGCCTCTGTCGCCGTGAGTGCTGCTTACCAGCGTGCCTTCCCGCTGAGTTAAAATGTGGTCAGAACAAGTTGCACTCTGTCTCTGATCTCCTCGTCAACCATAAATGGCTTTCCGGGATGCCTGACAATCACTGCTGCCTCTGTCGCCAGGAGTGCTTCTTACCAGCGTACCTTCCCACCGAGTTGAGATTTGGTCGGAACATCATGAGCTGCACTCTGTGCCTGATTCTCCTTGTCAGGAACAAACAGCTCTCCGACATGCCCAACAATCACTGCTGCCTCTGTCGCCGTGAGTGCTCCTTACCAGCGCGCGTGCCTCACTGAAAGTCAGAACATCATAAGCTTCTCTCTGTCCTGGATTCTTCTCGTCAATGACAAGCAAATCTTCTGGATGCCCAACGATCAATGCCTTCCCGCTGAATCAAGAGAAAGTCAGAACATCATATTCATCGTGCTAGTGCCGACCTCCACAACAAGCAGTCTCGAATGCCCGATGATCATGGCTGCCTCTGTCACCATCAGCAGCAAGAAATTACGGCATGTTGCTCATCTCCTATTGTGCACGCAAAAACACCTTATCGTGAATGAAACCTTCTGAGTTGCCTACTTCAAAGACAAATAAATGAACAATACCGATACCATAATTCTTGGTTTATTGCCTGGCACCTCAACGTGAAGGCCGCTTCGCAATCTCCCCAAAGAAACTACACGCTCAAGCCTTTCCATTTGGCCCCACTGCATCGCTTCCAGAGGGCTGTCTCTGGCGCCAAATCCCTTTTAAAAGGGCTCGGCTGAATCTTACAAAAACCAAGTTCTTGTCTGTTCTGAATATCCTGCCGAAGTCGCCTACTGCGACCATTAAATCCATTAAAGATCTAACATAACATGGTGTAAGTCACTGAATCCAGTTTGCCTTTCTGATTGCGTTATAGCTTCTTACACTACTTGCAGCTGAACACGGTGTCACTAACTGAATCCTCTCCCCTATTCCCAGCGAGCTATCGCTTGTAACAATACTTGCGACATGCTGATTTCTAGAGGAGTAAATCACTGAAAGAAAATGGCGTAGTATGGTAACAGGGGCTGCATTCTAATGGCTTGAGTCTGTGTCTTTTAAAAAGGGGTAGAAGATCCGCTGTATGCAAAGGCAAAGAGGAATACGGCTAAGAGATTTGTATGAGGAAGGGAATGTGTCAGTGTTAGGAGACAGACTGAAGCATGTGTGACGTCTGTGCCTTGTTCAGCATTAAACCACAGAAGTGTCAGGGGGAGGGGGCGGGAGTCGGCACAGCACAGCGGCAACAGCTTTGCCTTTCCCCGTGAAGACCAGAGTTCAACTCTCACTAAGTCACAGGAATCCACAATGAGCAGCTCTCCTGGATGCCCGATGATCACTGTTGCCTCTGTCGCCGTGAGTGCTGCTTACCAGCGTGCCTTCCCACTGAGTCGAAATAAAGTCTGATCATCCTAAGCTGCACTCTGTCCCTGATTCTCCTCATCGACGACAAATGGCTCTCCTGGATGCCCGACGATCACCACTGCCTCTGTCGCCGTGAGTGCTGCTTACCAGCGTGCCTTTCCACCGAATGGAGTGTGGGACGGAACATTGTGCACTCTGTCTCTGATTCTTCGTCGTCATGCTGGTGCCAGAATCCACAATGAGCAGCTCTCCTGGATGCCCGACGGTCACTGCTGCCTCTATCACTCTGTCTCTGATTCTTCGTCGTCATGCTGGTGCCAGAATCCACAATGAGCAGCTCTCCGGGATGCCTGATGATCACCGCTGCCTCTGTCGCCGTGAGTGCTGCTTACCAGCGTGCCTTCCCACTGAGTTGAAATGTAGTCAGAACATCATAAGTTACACTCTGTGCCTGATTCTCCTTGTCGGCGACAAACAGCTCTCCGACATGCCCAACAATCACTGCTGCCTCTGTCGCCGTGAGTGCTCCTTACCAGCGCGCGTGCCTCACTGAAAGTCAGAACATCATAAGCTTCTCTCTGTCCCGGATTCTTCTAGTCAATGACAAGCAAATCTATTGGATGCCCAACGATCACTGCCTTCCCGCTGAATCAAGAGAAAGTCAGAACATCATATTCATTGCGCTAGTGCCGACCTCCACAACAAGCAGTCTCAGTTGCCCGATGATCATGGCTGCCTCTGTCACCATCAGCAGCAAGAAATTACGGCATGTTGCTCATCTCCTATTGTGCATGCAAAAACACCTTATCGTGAATGAAACCTTCTGAGTTGCCTACTTCAAAGACAAATAAATAAACAATACCGATACCATGATTCTTGGTTTATTGCCAGGCACCTCAACATGAAGGCCGCTTCACAATCTCCCCAGAGAAACCACACGCTCAAGCCTTTCCATTTGGCCCCACTGCATCGCTTCCAGAGGGCCGTCTCTGGCACCAAATCCCTTTTAAAAGGGCTCGGCTGAATCTTACAAAAGCCAAGTTCTTGTCTGTTCTGAATATCCTGCCGAAGTCGCCTACTGCGACCATTAAATCCATTAAAGATCTAACGTAACATGGCGTCACTCACTGAATCCAGTTTGCCTTTCTGATTGCGTTATAGCTTCTTACACTACTTGCAGCTGAACACGGTGTCACTAACTGAATCCTCTCCCCTATTCCCAGCGAGCTATCGCTTGTAACAATACTTGCGACATGCTGATTTCTAGAGGAGTAAATCACTGAAAGAAAATGGCATAGTATGGTAACAGGGGCTGCATTCTAATGGCTTGAGTCTGTGTCTTTTAAAAAGGGGTAGAAGATCCGCTGTATGCGAAGGCAAAGAGGAATACGGCTAAGAGATTTGTATGAGGAAGGGAATGTGTCAGTGTTAGGAGACAGACTGAAGCATGTGTGACGTCTGTGCCTTGTTCAGCATTAAACCACAGAAGTGTCAGGGGGAGGGGGGGGAGTCGGCACAGCACAGCACAGCGAGAACAGCTTTGCCTTTCCCCGTGAAGACCAGAGTTCAACTCTCACTCAGTCACAGGAATCCACAATGAGCAGCTCTCCTGGATGCCCGACGATCACCACTGCCTCTGTCACTGTGAGTGCTGCTTACCAGCGTGCCCTCCCACCGAATGGAGTGTGAGACGGAACATCGTGCACTCTGTCTCTGATTCTTCGTCGTCATGCTGGTGCCAGAATCAACAATGAGCAGCTCTCCTGGATGCCCGACAATCACCGCTGCCTCTTTCGCCGTGAGTGCTGCTTACCAGCGTGCCTTCCCACTGAGTTGAAATGTAGTCAGAACATCATATGTTACACTCTGTCTCTGATCTCCTCGTCAACCACAAATGGCTCTCCTGGATGCCCGACAATCACTGCTGCCTCTGTCGCCGTGAGTGCTGCTTACCAGCGTGCCTTCCCACTGAGTCGAAATAAAGTCTGATCATCCTAAGCTGCACTCTGTCCCTGATTCTCCTCATTGATGACAAATGGCTCTCCTGGATGCCCGACGATCACCACTGCCTCTGTCGCCGTGAGTGCTGCTTACCAGCGTGCCTTCCCACTGAATGGAGTGTGGGACGGAACATTGTGCACTCTGTCTCTGATTCTTCGTCGTCATGCTGGTGCCATAATCAACAATGAGCAGCTCTCCTGGATGCCTGACGATCACCGCTGCCTCTGTCGCTGTGAGTGCTTCTTACCAGCGTGCCTTCCCACCGAATGGAGAGTGAGACGGAACATTGTGCACTCGTCGTCATGCTGGTGCCAGAATCCACAATGAGCAGCTCTCCTGGATGCCCGACGGTCACTGCTGCCTCTATCACTCTGTCTCTGATTCTTCGTCGTCATGCTGGTGCCAGAATCCACAATGAGCAGCTCTCCGGGATGCCTGATGATCACCACTGCCTCTTTCGCCGTGAGTGCTGCTTACCAGCGTGCCTTCCCACTGAGTTGAAATGTAGTCAGAACATCATAAGTTACACTCTGTCTCTGATCTCCTCGTCAAAAACACATGGCTCTCCGCGATGCCCAACAATCACTGCTGCCTCTGTCACCGTGAGTGCTCCTTACCTGCGTGCGTGCCTCACTGAAAGTCAGAACATCATAAGCTTCACTCTGTCCCGGATTCTTCTCGTCAATGACAAGCAAATCTTCTGGATGCCCAACGATCACTGCCTCCCAGCTGAATCAAGAGAAAGTCAGAACATCATATTCATCGTGCTAGTGCCGACCTCCACAACAGGCAGCAGTCTTGGATGCCCGATGATCATGGCTGCCTCTGTCGCCATCAGCAGCAAGAAATTACGGCATGTTGCTCATCTCCTATCGTGCATGCAAAAACACCTTATCGTGAATTAAACCTTCTGAGTTGGCTACTTCAAAGACAAATAAAGGAAGAACTGCGATATCTTTGTTTACCGCCTGGCGCCTCAACGCGAAGGCCACCTCGCAAACTCCCCAGTAACCGTGTGCTTGAGACTTTCCATTAGGAAGTAAACCATTGCTCCCAGAGCGCTGACTCTTGCACCAAACACCTTTCGGAAGCTCTAACCTGAATCTTGCAATAACCAAGCTGTCGCCTCTTCTGAAGTTCATGCCAAAACCTTTACCTGTCTGTATAACAATAATAAAGAAAAACCCGATCTAACCTAACAAAGTGTCACTCACTGAATCCAGTTTTTATTTGACTGTTATATGTCATTTGGCTTTCATAAAACTGGTCCACAAGCAGGGTAATGACACATGAGCCTAGGACGTCGTGCGATCTGCCATCACTGAGAATTAACGACAGGATCACGCATGCAAAAACATTGTCTCGTGAATGAGCTGCTACAAAATTCTTGTGTCGCTGCACCTCAGTTCACTTTGTGAAAAAAAAATGACTAACATGGCTGCCGGCAGGAGTATTGCTTACCGACATGCCTTCCCACTGAGTAGAAATTTGCGAAGGGACATCACGAGACATGATCACTGATTCTTCTCGTCGTGTTTGTGCCACCGTCCAGTAGCCACTCTTCTGGATGCTAACGGCTTCGGAAAAATGGAGTGTCTCTGCTAAAATAAATGCTGACTGAGGTGACCGTTTGGCTCTGAAGAAAAAGATGACATACGAATGCTTCCATAGGCTTCCTTGTCTTCCTTGACTGGGCCTTTAACATATATCAGGTGGAAGCTGCGGCCGCCATGGTGATTAAAGTTTTCCGTGAAACCTTCGACTTCTACGCCGAAAACGTCAAGGCACTGGCGCTTTCTTGCGGGAGCTTTGTCAGGAACTGTTTCAGTGTCTGCATCAACTAACAGAAGAATGGGCTCCTGAGTGAAAAACACAGCGGCGAACAAAGATATAAGGGAAGGCATATCCAGATGGTACCGTCCACTAAAAAAAGCAGGGTAACGTCGCTTGTGTTCGTATATCGCTTGGTGTGTCAAGAGCGAGAATTTACGCTGTGTTGCTCATCTAGCATGCGAAAACACTGTCTCGTGAAAGAAACTTTTTGAGTTGGCTACTCCAAAGACAAATAAATGAACGATACCGATACTATGATTCTTGGTTTATTGCCTGGCACCTCAACATGAAGGCCGCTTCGCAATCTCCCCAGAGAAACCACGCGCTCAAGCCTTTCCATTTGGCCACACTGCATTGCTTCCAGAGGGCCGTCTCTGGCGCCAAATCCCTTTTAAAAGGGCTCGGCTGAATCTTACAAAAGCCAAGTTCTTGTCTGTTCTGAATATCCTGTCGAAGTCGCCTACTGCCGATAGTTAATCGCCTTACAAAAATAAAGAAAAAGTCCATTAAAGATCTAACGTAACACAGTGTCACTCACTGAATCCTTGCCTTTCTGACCTAACTATTATGTTACTGTATTATTATTTACGTTGGGGATTATTAATTAACGTTGGGGATCATGCATGGGAAACATTGTCACCAATGGACATCATGAGCCACACTCTGTCACTGATTCTTCTCATGGTACCGCTGCTGCTGGTACTGTCCAGTGGTGGCTCTCATGGGTGCCCGCTTCTTAAGAAGGGCAGAGAGCTTCTGCTAAATGAAATGCTGATGAAGAATGACCGTTTGGTGCTGGAGGAAATACACGAATGCTTTCCTAGGCTTCCTCGTATCAACTGGGCCTTTGACACCTAAATTTTATGTGTGCGCAGTTTTTTATTTGTATATATTAAAAACGTGTTGCTCATCTCTTATTGTGCATGTGAAAACACTGTCACGTGAATGAAACCTTCGGAGTTGGCTACTTCAAAGAGAAACAAACCGATACCATGATTCTTGGTTTATTGCCTGGCACCTCAACGTGAAGGCCGCTTCGCAATCTCCCCAGAGAAACCACGCGCTCAAGCCTTTCCATTTGGCCCCACTGCATCGCTTCCAGAGGGCCGTCTCTGGCGCCAAATCCCTTTTAAAAGGGCTTGGCTTAATCTTACAAAAGCCAAGTTCTTGTCTGTTCTGAATATCCCGCCGAAGTCGCCTACTGCGACCATTAAATCCATTAAAGATCTTACGTAACACTGCGTCACTCCCTGAACCCAGTTTGAATCCTGAGTGAGACGGAACATCGTGCACTCTGTCTCTGATTCTACATCCTTATGCCGGTCCCAGAATCCACAATGAGCAGCTCTCCTGGATGCCCGACGATCACCGCTGCCTCTGTCACCGTGAGTGCTGCTTACCAGCATGCCTTCCCACTGAGTCGAAATGTAGTCAGAACATCATAAGTTGCACTTTGTCCCTGATTTCCTCGTCGACCACAAATGGCTCTCCGGGATGCCCGATGATCACTGCTGCCTCTGTCGCCAGTAGTGTCCTTACCAGCGTGCCTTCCCACCGAGTTGAGATAATGTCGGAACATCATGAGCTGCACTCTGTGCCTGATTCTCCTTGTCAGTGACAAACAGCTCTCCGACATTGTGAAGAAGGAGCCTGTACGACAGTGACACTGTAACGGTTGAGCCTTACGAATACAGACTTTGTAACGAAGAGCTGCCACTGATAGAGCCTTGTGACTATGGAGCCATTATGGACTGAATACTGTAACAGAGGAGCCTGATGTTATGGGTGGAGTCTTATGATGGGAGGATGTGACTCTGGGATGGGGCTTTTCTCTATAAAAATGGACTTGCATGCAAAAATCAGGTGCATTTATGCTATTTGCATTTGCTATATCTTAAGCTCTGACTGGGTCCAAATAACATTGCTTGGACATTGCCAGGACATTGTTTGGACTGCCAATGCTGAGGATTTATACGACGGGCGGCTAAAGTGCTTTGAATCTCTCAACAAAAAGGGATTACTAACACTACTCTCGGTAGAAGTAGTGCTCACCAACGTGCCTTTCCGCTTAGCAGACATCGCCAATGGACATCATGAACCGCACTCTGTCACTGATTCTTCTCATGGTACCGCTGCTGCTGGTACTGTCCAGTGGTGGCTCTCATGGGTACCCGCTTCTTAAGAAGGGCGGAGAGCATCTGCTAAATGAAATGCTGATGAAGAATGACCGTTTGATGCTGGAGGAAATACACGAATGCTTTCCTAGGCTTCCTCGTATCAACTGGGCCTTTGACACATACCAGGTGGAAGCTTCAGTTGGGGCAGCAATTCAATTCTTCCGTGAAACCTTTCGCTTCTACAACGAAAACTTTGAGGCACTGGGATTGTCGCAGGAGCTTGGTCATGAGCTTTTACAGATTCTAGATCGGCTAATAGAAGAATGGGCTCCGTACGTGACCGACACAACAGTGAATGAAGACGTCAGCCAAGGCATATCCGAATTCTACAGACAGCTAATAAAGCTGGTCCCAAAGCCGGGTAACGCTGCATGTGTTCTGAGTGTGATCAGCGAGAATTTATATCAGGTTGCTCATCTCTTATCACGTTGTCAAAAACACCTTCTCGTAAATGAGACCTCCAGAGTGGGCTACTTCAAAGATGAATAAAGGAAGAACATGACACAACAATTCTCAGTTTACCACATGTCGCCTCAACGCCAACGCCACCTCGCAAACTCCCCATAGGAACCATGCACTGGAGACTCTCCATTGGGCGGTACCACATTCCTTCCAGAGCGCTGACTCTAGCGCCAAACAAAGCTCTTACTCGAATCTTGCAATAACCAAGCTCTCTCCTCTTCTGAAGTTCCTGCTGAAACCTTAACCTGTCTGCATAACAATAATAAAGAAAAACCCGATAAAGATCTTCGTCAAGGCACTGGCGCTTTCTTGTGGGAGCTTTGTCAGGAACTGTTTCATATTGGGGTAACACCGCGTGCACTGAGACTGTCTACTGGGCTGTCAGGAATATGTTACAGCAGGCTGTTACGGCTTCTTCACTAATGAGAAAATGCAACCTCATCCGTTATATCTCTTAACGTTGTCTGTATAGCTACTGCAAAACAAATACATTCATTGAAAGGAACTCTGTGACTATTGCCTAATAAACAGAAAGCCTAAATTTTATGTGTGTGCAGTTTTTTATTTGTATATATTAAAAATGATGGAGATATTGTAACGAAGGAGCCTTTAGGAAAGAGACAGTGTAACGAAGGAAATTCTCTGCAAATCCATGCCTGCCAAAAAATTTGCTCATTACTACCCATTGTTTTTAGTACCTGATATGGTCCCTCCCAATTGGCTTCCCATGGTTCTGTTTTGTGAAAAGTATTTACGATAAACCATGTTTCTGAGGTGTAGTTAAGAAAGGTTCATGAGAAAATGTCATCATCTCAAAAGGAATATATTGGGTAGAAGACAAGGTTGTACATCTCATACTCATCAGAACTGCCGGTAATGTTGTGTCACTCATTGAATCCAGTTTGCCTTTCTGATTGTGTTATAGCTTCTTACACTACTTGCAGCTGAAAACGGTCTCACTAACTGAATCCTGAGTGTGACGGAACATCGTTCACTCTGTCTCTGATTCTACGTCGTCATGCTGGTCCCAGAATCCACAATGAGCAGCTCTCCTGGATGCCCAACAATCACTGCTGCCTCTGTCGCCGTGACTGCTGCTTACCAGCGTGCCTTCCCACTAAGTCAAAATGTAGTCAGAACATCATAAGTTGCACTCTGTCCCTGATCTCCTCGTCGACCACAAATGGCTCTCCGGGATGCCCGATGATCACTGCTGCCTCTGTCGCCAGTAGTTCTCCTTACCAGCGTGCCTTCCCACCGAGTTGAGATAATGTCGGAACATCATGAGCTGCACTCTGTGCCTGATTCTCCTTATCGGCGATAAACAGCTCTCCGACATTGTGAAGAAGGAGCCTGTATGACAGTGACACTGTAACGGTTGAGCCTTACGAATACAGACTTCGTAACGAAGAGCTGCCACTGATAGAGCCTTGTGACTATGGAGCCATTATGGACTGAATACTGTAACAGAGGAGCCTGATGTTATGGGTGGAGTCTTATGATGGGAGGATGTGACTCTGGGATGGGGCTTTTCTCTATAAAAATGGACTTGCATGCAAAAATCAGGTGCATTTATGCTATTTGCATTTGCTATATCTTAAGCTCTGACTGGGTCCAAATAACATTGCTTGGACATTGCCAGGACATTGCTTGGACTGCCAATGCTGAGGATTTATACGACGGGCGGCTAAAGTGCTTTGAATCTCTCAACAAACAGGGATTACTAACACTACTCTCGGTAGAAGTAGTGCTCACCAACGTGCCTTTCCGCTTAGCAGACATCGCCAATGGACATCATGAGCCGCACTTTGTCACTGATTCTTCTCACGGTACCGTTGCTGCTGGTACTGTCCAGTGGTGGTTCTCATGCGTACCCGCTTCTTAAGAAGGGTGGAGACCATCTGCTAAATGAAATGCTGATGAAGAATGACCGTTTGGCACCGGAGGAAATACACGAATGCTTTCCTAGGCTTCCTCGTATCAGCTGGGCCTTTGACACATACCAGGTGGAAGCTGCGGTTGGGGCAGCAATTCAATTCCTCCGTGAAACCTTTCGCTTCTACAACGAAAACTTTGAGGCACTGGGATTGTCGCAGGAGCTTGGTCATGAGCTTTTACAGCTTCTAGATCGGCTAATAGAAGAATGGGCTCCGTACGTGACCGACACAACAGTGAATGAAGACGTCAGCCAAGGCATATCTGAATTCTACAGACAGCTAATAAAGCTTGTCCGAAAGGAGGGTAATGCTGCATGTGTTCTGAGTGTGATCAGCGAGAATTTATATCAGGTTGCTCATCTCTTATCACGTGTGCAAAAACACCTTCTCGTAAATGAGACCTCCAGAGTGGGCTACTTCAAAGATGAATAAAGGAAGAACATGACACGACAATTCTCAGTTTACCACATGTCGCCTCAACGTTAACGCGCAAACTCCCCATAGGAACCATGCACTGGAGACTTTCCATTGGGCGGTACCACATTCCTTCCAGAGCGCTGACTCTAGCGCCAAACAAAGCTCTTACTCGAATCTTACAATAACCAAGCTCTCTCCTCTTCTGAAGTTCCTGCTGAAACCTTAACCTGTCTGCACAACAATAATAAAGAAAAACCCAATAAAGATCTACGTCAAGGCACTGGCGCTTTCTTGCGGGAGCTTTGTCAGGAACTGTTTCATATTGGGGTAACACCGCGTGCACTGAGACTGTCTACTGGGCTGTCAGGAATATGTTACAGCAGGCTGTTACGGCTTCTTCACTAATGAGAAAACTCAACCTCATCCGTAATATCTCTTAACGTTGTCTGTATAGCTACTGCAAAACAAATACATTCATTGAAAGAAACTCTGTGTCTATTGCCTAATAAACAAAAACCCTAAATTTTATGTGTGTGCAGTTTTTTATTTGTATATATTAAAAATGAAGGAGACATTGTAACGAAGGAGCCTTTAGGGACAGAGACATTGTAACGAAGGAACCTTTAGGAACAGAGACAGTGTAACGAAGGAGCCTTTAGGAACAGAGACATTGTAACGAAGGAGCCTTTAGGAACAGAGACAGTGTAACGAAGGAGCCTTTAGGAACAGAGACAGTGTAACGAAGGAGCCTTTTTTAATACAGGTTGCTCATCTCTTATCACATGCGCGAAAACACCTTCTCGTAAATGAGACCTCCTGAGTGGGCTACTTCAAAGATGAATTAATGAAGGATACTGATATAACAATTCTCAGTTTACCACCTGTCGCCTCAATGCCAAGGCCACCTCGCAAACTCCCCAGATCAGCCATGGGCTGGAGACTTTCCATTAGGCGGTACCGCATCCCTTCCAGAGTGCTGACTCTAGCGCCAAACATCTTTAGAAAGCTCTTACCCAAGGTCTCATCTCTTCTGAAGTTCCTGCTGAAGCATTTACTTGTCTGTATAACAATAATAAAGGAAAACCCAATAAAGATCTAACCAGAATAAGTGTCACTCACTGAATCAGGTTTTCATTTCTGACCGAACTATTATAAAGCTGGCCCACAAGCAGGGTAATAACACATGGACCTGGGACATTGTGTGATTTGCCATCACTGAGAATTATCAACTAACAGAAGAATGGGCTCTGTTCATGGAAAACACAGTGGGGAACAAATATATAAGGGAAGGCACATCCAGATGGTACCTTCGACTAAAACGGCAGGGTAACGTCGCTTGTGTTCGTATATCGCTTGGTGTGTCAACAGCACGAATTTACGCTGTGTTGCTCATCTCTTAAAGTGCTTGCGAAAACCTTCTGAGTTGGCTACTTCCAAGACAAAGAAATGAACGATATGGATACCATGATTCTTGGTTTATTGCCCGGCACCTCAACGTGAAGGCCGCTTCGCAATCTCCCCAGAGAAACCATGCGCTCAAGCCTTTCCATTTGGCCCCACTGCATCGCTTCCAGAGGGCTGTCTCTGGCCTCAAATCATTTTTAAAAGGGCTCGGCTGATTCTTACAAAAGCCAAGTTCTTGTCTGTTCTGAATATCCCGCTGAAGTCGCCTACTGCCGATAGTTATTCGACTTACAAAAATATAGAAAAAATCCATTAAAGATCTAACGTAACACGGTGTCACTCACTGAATCTGGTTTTCATTTCTGACCTATTATGCTACTGTATTATTATTTACGTTGGGGATTATTAATTAACGTTGGGGATCATGCATGGGAAACATTGTCTGGTGAATGAGCTGCTATAAAGGGGTTGCGTCGCTGCACCTCAGCTCACTTTCTGAAAAGAAAAGGATTACTAACACGTCTGCCGGCAGGAGTATTGTTTACTGAGGTGCCTTCCCACTGAGTGGAAATTGCAAAGGGACCCGAAAGCGTGGGGTAAGGACATACGAGCCCAGGACATCACTTGGACTGCCATCGCTGAGGATTTACACGACGGGCTGCCAAAGTGCTTTGAATTTCTCAACAAACAGGGATTACTAACACTACTCTCGGTAGAAGTAGTGCTCACCAACGTGCCTTTCCGCTGAGCAGAAATCGCCAATGGACATCATGAGCCGCACTCTGTCACTGATTCTTCTCATGGTACCGCTGCTGCTGGTACTGTCCAGTGGTGGCTCTCATGGGTGCCCACTTCTTAAGAAGGGTGGAGAGCATCTGCTAAATGAAATGCTGTTGACGAATGACCGTTTGGTGCTAGAGGAAATACACGAATGCTTTCCTAGGCTTCCTCGTATCAGCTGGGCCTTTGGCACATACCAGGTGGAAGCTGCGGTTGGGGCAGCAATTCAATTCTTTATTGAAACCTTTCGCTTTTACAATGAAAACTTTGAGGCACTGGGATTGTCGCAGGAGCTTTGTCATGAGCAGTTACAGCTTCTACAGCGGCTAATAGAAGAATGGGCTCCGTGCGTTTCCGACACAAAAGCGAATAAAGACGTCAGCCGAGGCATATCCAGATTCTACAGGCGGCTAAGAAAGCTGGTCCGAAAGCAGGGTAACGCTGCATGTGTTCTGAGTGTGATCAGCGAGAATTTATATCAGGTTGCTCATCTCTTATCACGTGTGCGAAAACACCTTCTCATAAATGAGAAAGGACACGACACGACAATTCTCAGTTTACCACCTGTCGCTTTAATGCCAAGGCCACCTCACAAACTCCCCAGAGGACTTTCCATTGGTCGGTACCGCATCCCTTCCAAAAGCGCTGACTCTAGCACAAAACATTTTTCGAAAGCTCTTACCCAAATCTTGCAATAACCAAGCTCTCTCCTATTCTTAAGTTCCTGCCGAAACTTTACCTGTCTGCATAACAATAATAAAGAAAAACCAAATAAAGATCTAACCTAACAAAGTCTCACTCACTGAATCACAATGGCACCAGGAGAGATAAACTGCCTAGCGTCGCTTGCCGTGGCCACGACTATTCTTTACTTGCTCGTACAGCCATCGAGTGCTAGTTCCCATGCCGTTGGCCTGATAAAAAAGGAGAGACTATTGACAATGAAATACTCAAAGTCTTTGATAACTTGCAGCTCTACAAAGAGATCGAAGATGATTGTCATTTTGAAGTTCATGATACCGGCTTTATTAACGTAAGCTCTCCGGGGGAAGCTGCAGCCATGGTGCTCACAATCTTCTGGGAAACCAAGAACTTTTATCAGAAAAAAACACAATGTTTCAGACTACCTGAGGAAGATCGTAACTGGTTGCTTTATCTTTTGACAGAAGAAATAGACCAGCTGGCTCCATGTGTAACAGACAAAGCCCAATATAAGGCTGTTACAGAACCCATCTCCAGAGAATACAGAGAACTACTGAAGAAAGCCTGGGAATGGGGTAACACCGCATGCACTGAGACTGTCAACTGGGCTGTCAGGAATATTGTACAGCAGGGTGTTACGGTTTCTTCTCAAAGGAGAAAACTCGACCTCATCCGTAATATCTCTTAACGTTGTCTGTATAGCTACTGCTAAACAAATACATTCATTGAAAGAAACTCTGTGACTATTGCCTAATAAACAGAAACTTTAAATTGTATGTGTGTGCAGATTTTTATTTGTATATATTAAAAATGATGGAGATATTGTAACGAAGGTGCCTATAGGAACAGAGACAGTGTAACGAAGGAGCCTTTAGGAACAGAGACAGTGTAACGAAGGAGCCTTTAGGAACAGAGACAGTGTAACGAAGGAGCCTTTTTTATACAGGCTGCTCATCTCTTATCACATGGGCGAAAACACCTTCTCGTAAATGAGACCTCCTGAGTGGGCTACTTCAAAGATGAATTAATTAAGGATACTGATATAACAATTCTCAGTTTACCACCTGTCGCCTCAATGCCAAGGCCACCTCGCAAACTCCCCAGATCAACCATGGGCTGGAGACTTTCCATTAGGCGGTACCGCATCCCTTCCAGAGCGCTGACTCTAGCGCCAAACATCTTTAGAAAGCTCTTACCCAAGGTCTCATCTCTTCTGAAGTTCTTGCTGAAGCATTTACTTGTCTGTATAACAATAATAAAGGAAAACCCAATAAAGATCTAACCTAACAAAGTGTCACACACTGAATCAGGTTTTCATTTCTGACCGAACTATTATAAAGCTGGCCCACAAGCAGGGTAATAACACATGGACCTGGGACATTGTGTGATCTGCCATCACTGAGAATTATCAACTAACAGAAGAATGGGCTCTGTTCATGGAAAACACAGTGGGGAACAAAGATATAAGGGAAGGCACATCCAGATGGTACCTTCGACTAAAAAAGCAGGGTAACGTCGCTTGTGTTCGTATATCGCTTGGTGTGTCAACAGCACGAATTTACGCTGTGTTGCTCATCTCTTAAAGCTACTTCCAAGACAAAGAAATGAACGATATGGATACCATGATTCTTTGTTTATTGCCCGGCACCTCAACGCGAAGGCTGCTTCGCAATCTCCCCAGAGAAACCACGTGCTCAAGCCTTTCCATTTGGCCCCACTGCATCGCTTCCAGAGGGCCGTCTCTGGCACCAAATCCCTTTTAAAAGGGCTCGGCTGAATCTTACAAAAGCCAAGTTCTTGTCTGTTCTGAAGATCCTGCCGAAGTCGCCTACTGCTGACAGTTATTCGCCTTATAAAGATGAAGAAAAATACCATTAAAGATGTAACGTAACACGGTGTCACTCACTGAATCCAGTTTGCCTTTCAGATTGCGTTATGGCTTCTTACACTACTTGCAGCTGAGCATGGTCTCACTAACGGAATCCTGAGTGAGATGGAACATTGTTCACTCTGTCTTTGATTCTACGTCCCCATGCCGGTCCCAGAATCCACAATGAGCAGCTCTCCTGGATGCCTGATGATCACTGCTGCCTCTGTTGCCGTGAGTGCTGCTTACCAGCGTTCCTTCTCGCTGAGTCGAAATGTATTGAGAACATCATAAGTTTCACTCTGTCCCTGATCTCCTCGTCGACCACAAATGGCTCTCCGGGATGCCCGATGATCACTGCTGCCTCTGTCGCCAGTAGTGCTCCTTACCAGCGTTCCTTCCCACTGAGTTTAGATAATGTCGGAACATCATGAGCTGCACTCTGTGCCTGATTCTCCTTGATAGCGACAAACAGCTCTCCGATATTGTGAAGAAGGAGCCTGTACGACAGTGACACTGTAACGGTTGAGCCTTACGAATACAGACTTAGTAACGAAGGAGCCGCAACTGATAGAGCCTTGTGACTATGGAACCATTATGGACTGAATACTGTAACAGAGGAGCCCAATGTTATGGGTGGAGTCTTATGATGGGAGGGTGTGACTCTGGGATGGAGCTTTTCTCTATAAAAATGGACTTGCATGCAAAAATCTGGTGCATTTATGCTATTTGCATTTGCTATATCTTAAGCTCTGACTGGGTCCAAATAACATTGCTTGGACATTGCCAGGACATTGCTTGGACTGCCAATGCTGAGGATTTATACGACGGGCGGCTAAAGTGCTTTGAATCTCTCAACAAACAGGGATTACTAACACTACTCTCGGTAGAAGTAGTGCTCACCAACGTGCCTTTCCGCTTAGCAGACATCGCCAATGGACATCATGAGCCGCGCTTTGTCACTGATTCTTCTCATGGTACCGCTGCTGCTGGTACTGTCCAGTGGTGGCTCTCATGCCTACCCGCTTCTTAAGAAGGGTGGAGAGCATCTGCTTAATGAAATGCTGATGAAGAATGACTGTTTGGCGCCGGAGGAAAAACACGAATGCTTTCCTAGGCTTCCTCGTATCAGCTGGGCCTTTGACACATACCAGGTGGAAGCTGCGGTTGGGGCAGCAATTCAATTCCTCCGTGAAACCTTTCGCTTCTACAACGAAAACTTTGAGGCACTGGGATTGTCGCAGGAGCTTGGTCATGAGCTTTTACAGCTTCTAGATCGGCTAATAGAAGAATGGGCTCCGTACGTGACCGACACAACAGTGAATGAAGACGTCAGCCAAGGCATATCCGAATTCTACAGACAGCTAATAAATCTTGTCCGAAAGGAGGGTAACGCTGCATGTGTTCTGAGTGTGATCAGCGAGAATTTATATCAGGTTGCTCATCTCTTATCACGTGTGCAAAAACACCTTCTCGTAAATGACACCTCCAGAGTGGGCTACTTCAAAGATGAATAAAGGAAGAACATGACACGACAATTCTCAGTTTACCACATGTCGCCTCAACGCCAACGCGCAAACTCCCCATAGGAACCATGCACTGGAGACTTTCCATTGGGCGGTACAACATTCCTTCCAGAGCGCTGACTCTAGCACCAAACAAAGCTCTTACTCGAATCTTACAATAACCAAGCTCTCTCCTCTTCTGAAGTTCCTGCTGAAACCTTAACCTGTCTGCATAACAATAATAAAGAAAATCCCAATAAAGATCTACGTCAAGACACTGGCGCTTTCTTGCGGGAGCTTTGTCAGGAACTGTTTCATATTGGGGTAACACCGCGTGCACTGAGACTGTCTACTGGTTCTACAATTCCCGCAGACTGTTGATGATATGGACATTGGAATCGCTATTGACTTTATAGAAGGGCACACGTTGCTTGCAATACATCCACAACCACTAATGCATCAATCTAACCGTAACTCCCTGACGGTTCAGCCCTAAATGCAGTTTGGATGCATCGGATATATTAAAAACGTGTTGCTCATCTCTTATTGTGCATGTGAAAACACTGTCTCGTGAATGAAACCTTCTGAGTTTGCTACTTCAAAGACAAACAAACCAATACCATGACTCTTGGTTTATTGCCCGGCACCTCAACGTAAAGGCCGCTTTGCAATCTCCCCAGAGAAACCACGCGCTCAAGCCTTTCCATTTGGCCCCACTGCATCGCTTCCAGAGGGCTGTCTCTGGCGACAAATCCCTTTTAAAAGTGCTTGGCTGAATCTTACAAAAACCAAGTTCTCGTCTGTTCTGAATATCCTGCTGAAGTCGCCTACTGCCGATAGTTATTCTAACGTTACACGGTGCCCCTCACTGAATCTGGTTTTCGTTTCTGACCTTACTATTGTATTACTGTATTTACGTTGGGGATTTTTAATTAACGTTGGGGATCATGCATGGGAAACATTGTCTCGTGAATGAGCTGCTATAAAGGGGTTGTGTCGCTGCAACTCAGCTCACTTTCTTAAAAGAAAAGGATTACTAACACGTCTGCCGTCAGGAGTATTGTTTACTGAGGTGCCTTCCCACTGAGTGGAAATTGCAAAGGGACCCGAAAGCGTGGGGTAAGGACATACGAGCCCAGGACATCACTTGGACTGCCATCACTGAGGATTTACACGACGAGCTGCCAAAGTGCTTTGAATCTCTCAACAAACAGGAATTACTAACACTACTCTCGGTAGAAGTAGTGCTCACCAACGTGCCTTTCCGCTGAGCAGACATCGCCAACGGACATCATGAGCCGCACTTTGTCACTGATTCTTCTCACGGTACCGCTGCTGCTGGTATTGTCCAGTGGTGGTTATCATGGGTACCCGCTTCCTAAGAAGGGCGGAGAGCATCTGCTAAATGAAATGCTGATGAAGAATGACCGTTTGGTGCTGGAGGAAATACACGAATGCTTTCCTAGGCTTCCTCGTATCAGCTGGGCCTTTGACACATACCAGGTGGAAGCTTCAGTTGGGGCAGCAATTCAATTCTTCCGTGAAACCTTTCGCTTCTACAAGGAAAACTTTGAGGCACTGGGATTGTCGCAGGAGCTTGGTCATGAGCTTTTACAGATTCTAGATCGGCTAATAGAAGAATGGGCTCCGTACGTGACCGACACAACAGTGAATGAAGACGTCAGCCAAGGCATATCCGAATTCTACAGACAGCTAATAAAGCTGGTCCCAAAGCCGGGTAATGCTGCATGTGTTCTGAGTGTGATCAGCGAGAATTTATATCAGGCTGCTCATCTCTTATCACGTGTGCAAAAACACCTTCTCGTAAATGAGACCTCCAGAGTGGGCTACTTCAAAGATGAATAAAGGAAGAACATGACACGACAATTCTCAGTTTACCACATGTTGCCTAAATGCCAACGCCACCTCGCAAACTCCCCAGAGGAACCATGAACTGGAGACTTTCCTTTGGGCAGTACCACATCCCTTCCAGAGCGCTGACTCTAGCGCCAAACAAAGCTCTTACTCGAATCTTGCAATAACCAAGCTCTCTCCTCTTCTGAAGTTCCTGCTGAAACCTTTACCTGTCTGCATAACAATAATAAAGAAAAACCCGATAAAGATCTACGTCAAGGCACTGGCGCTTTCTTGTGGGAACTTTGTCAGGAACTGTTTCATATTGGGGTAACACCGCGTGCACTGAGACTGTCTACTGGGCTGTCAGGAATATGTTACAGCAGGCTGTTACGGCTTCTTAACTAATGAGAAAATGCGACCTCATCCGTTATATCTCTTAACGTTGTCTCTATAGCTACTGCAAAACAAATACATCCATTGAAAGGAACTCTGTGACTATTGCCTAATAAACAAAAACCCTTAATTTTATGTGTGTGCAGTTTTTTATTTGTATATATTAAAAATGATGGAGACATTGTAACGAAGGAGCCTTTAGGAACAGAGACAGTGTAACGAAGGAGCCTTTAGGAACAGAGACAGTGTAACGAAGGAGCCTTTAGGAACAGAGACAGTGTAACGAAGGAGCCTTTAGGAACAGAGACAGTGTAACGAAGGAGCCTTTAGGAACAGAGACAGTGTAACGAAGGAAATTCTCTGCAAATCCATGCCTGCCAAAAAATTTGCTCATTACTACCCATTGTTTTTAGTACTTGATATGGCCCCTCCCAATTGGCTTCCCATGGTCCTGTTTTGTTAAAAGTATTTATGATACACCATGTTTCTGAGGTGTAGGTAAGAAAGGTTCATGAGAAAATGTCACCCTGTAATCAACTGAAAAGGAATATATTGGGTAGAAGACAAGGTTGTACATCTCATACTCATCAGAACTGCTGGTAATGCCTCTACCCAAGTGTTCCCTTTGTCAAGGAGCATCTTGATTGTAATGTTCTATTTATTCGTTCAACAATTCCCAAAGACTGTTGATGATACGCACAGTGGAATCGCTGTTGACTTTATAGAAGGGCACACGTTGCTTTCAATACATCCACAACCACTAATGCATCAATCTAACCATAACTCCCTCACGGTTCAGCCCTAAATGCAGATTTTGCTCTGGTGCCTTCAACACCGCCCGATCAAGATCTTTTGTCCTGTCCAATCAACAAGACGACCAATATCCCTTTTGCCATATCAGTCGTCTCATCGATCCACCGTGCAGAATATCGTAGAAAGCCTCGTCTGGTTGTTGGCAAATATTGGTGGCCCCACCCATGGGGTGGAGCTCTAGCCTATAAAACTGGACATGCACTCATAGCCAGGTAAAATTATAATATTTGCATTTGCAATAACTGCCGTACCGACTGTGACCAATCAAAATACAGACGGAACAAACTGCCTGTAAACGAATCATCCGCGGTACCAATGGCACCAGGAGAGATAAACTGCCTAGCGCCACTCGCCGTGGCCACAACTATTCTCTACTTGCTCGTACGGCCATCAAGCGCTACTTCCCAAGAATGCCGTTGGCCTGATAAAAAAGGAGAGAATATTGACAATGAAATACTCAAAGTCTTTGATAACTTGCAGCTCTACAAAGAGATTGAAGATGATTGTCATTTTGAAGTTCATGATATCGGCTTAATTAACGTCAGCTCTCCGGGGGAAGCTGCAGCCATGGTGCTCACAATCTTCAGGGAAACCAAGAACTTTTATCAGAAAAAAACACAACGTTTCAGACTACCTGAGGAAGATCGTAACTGGTTGCTATATCTTTTGACAGAAGAAATAGACCAGCTGGCTCCATGTGTAACAGACAAAGCCCAATATAAGGCTGTTACAGAACCCATCTCCAGAGAATACAGAGAACTACTGAAGAAAGCCTGGGAATGGGGTAACACTGCGTGCACTGAGACTGTCAACTGGGCTGTCAGGAATATTGTACAGCAGGGTGTTACGGTTTCTTCTCAAAGGAGAAAACTCGACCTCATCCGTAATATCTCTTAACGTTGTCTGTATAGCTACTGCTAAACAAATACATTCATTGAAAGAAACTCTGTGACTTTTACCTAATAAACAGAAACCCTTAATTTTATGTGTGTGCAGTTTTTTATTTGTATATATTAAAAATGATGGAGATATTGTAACGAAGGTGCCTCTAGTAACAGAGACAGTGTAACGAAGGTGCCTTTAGTAACAGAGACATTGTAACGAAGGTGCCTTTAGTAACAGAGACAGTGTAACGAAGGAGCCTTTAGTAACAGAGACATTGTAACGAAGGAGCCTTTAGTAACAGAGACATTGTAACGAAGGAGCCTTTAGTAACAGAGACATTGTAACGAAGGTGCCTTTAGTAACAGAGACATTGTAACGAAGGAGCCTTTAGTAACAGAGACATTGTAACGAAGGAGCCTTTAGTAACAGAGACATTGTAACGAAGGAGCCTTTAGAAACAGAGACAGTGTAACGAAGGAGCCTTTAGGAACAGAGACAGTGTAACGAAGGAGCCTTTTTTAATATAGGTTGCTCATCTCTTATCACATGCGCAAAAACACCTTCTCGTAAATGAGACCTCCTGAGTTGGCTACTTCAAAGATGAATTAAAGAAGGATACTGATATAACAATTCGCAGTTTACCACCTGTCACCTCAATGCCAAGGCCACCTCGCAAACTCTCCAGATCAACCATGGGCTGGAGACTTTCCATTAGGCGGTACCGCATCCCTTCCAGAGCGCTGACTCTAGCGCCAAACATCTTTAGAAAGCTCTTACCCAAGGTCTCATCTCTTCTGAAGTTCCTGCTGAAGCCTTTACTTGTCTGTATAACAATAATAAAGGAAAACCCAATAAAGATCTAACCAGAATAAGTGTCACTCACTGAATCAGGTTTTCATTTCTGACCGAACTATTATAAAGCTGGCCCACAAGCAGGGTAATAACACATGGACCTGGGACATTGTGTTATCTGCCATCACTGAGAATTTTCAACTAACAGAAGAATGGGCTCTGTTCATGGAAAACACAGTGGGGAACAAATATATAAGGGAAGGCACATCCAGATGGTACCTTCGACTAAAACGGCAGGGTAACGTCGCTTGTGTTCGTATATCGCTTGGTGTGTCAACAGCACGAATTTACGCTGTGTTGCTCATCTCTTAAAGTGCTTGCGAAAACCTTCTGAGTTGGCTACTTCCAAGACAAAGAAATGAACGATATGGATACCATGATTCTTGGTTTATTGCCTGGCACCTCAACGTGAAGGCCGCTTCGCAATCTCCCCAGAGAAACCATGCGCTCAAGCCTTTCCATTTGGCCCCACTGCATCGCTTCCAGAGGGCCGTCTCTGGCCTCAAATCCCTTTTAAAAGGGCTCGGCTGAATCTTACAAAAGCCAAGTTCTTGTCTGTTCTGAATATCCTGCTGAAGTCGCATACTGCCGATAGTTATTCGACTTACAAAAATATAGAAAAAATCTATTAAAGATCTAACGTAACACGGTGCCCCTCACTGAATCTGGTTTTCATTTCTGACCTATTATGCTACTGTATTATTATTTACGTTGGGGATTATTAATTAATGTTGGGGATCATGCATGGGAAACATTGTCTGGTGAATGAGCTGCTATAAAGGGGTTGCGTCGCTGCCCCTCAGCTCACTTTCTGAAAAGAAAAGGATTACTTACACGTCTGCCGGCAGGAGTATTGTTTACTGAGGTGCCTTCCCACTGAGTGGAAATTGCAAAGGGACCCGAAAGCGTGGGGTAAGGACATACGAGCCCAGGACATCACTTGGACTGCCATCGCTGAGGGTTTACACGACGGGCTGCCAAAGTGCTTTGAATTTCTCAACAAACAGGGATTACTAACACTACTCTCGGTAGAAGTAGTGCTCACCAACGTGCCTTTCCGCTGAGCAGAAATCGCCAATGGACATCATGAGCCGCACTCTGTCACTGATTCTTCTCATGGTACCGTTGCTTCTGGTACTGTCCAGTGGTGGCTCTCATGGGTGCCCACTTCTTAAGAAGGGCGGAGAGCATCTGCTAAATGAAATGCTGTCGACGAATGACCGTTTGGTGCTAGAGGAAATACACGAATGCTTTCCTAGGCTTCCTCGTATCAGCTGGGCCTTTGACACATACCAGGTGGAAGCTGCGGTTGGGGCAGCAATTCAATTCTTTAATGAAACCTTTCGCTTTTACAACGAAAACTTTGAGGCACTGGGATTGTCGCAGGAGCTTTGTCATGAGCAGTTACAGCTTCTACAGCGGCTAATAGAAGAATGGGCTCCGTGCGTTACCGACACAAAAGCGAATAAAGACGTCAGCCGAGGCATATCCAGATTCTACAGGCGGCTAAGAAAGCTGGTCCGAAAGCAGGGTAACGCTGCATGTGTTCTGAGTGTGATCAGCGAGAATTTATATCAGGTTGCTCATCTCTTATCACGTGTGCGAAAACACCTTCTCATAAATGAGAAAGGACATGACACGACAATTCTCAGTTTACCACCTGTCGCTTCAATGCCAAGGCCACCTCACAAACTCCCCATAGGAATTTCCATTGGTCGGTACCGCATCCCTTCCAAAAGCGCTGACTCTAGCACAAAACATTTTTCGAAAGCTCTTACCCAAATCTTGCAATAACCAAGCTCTCTCCTATTCTTAAGTTCCTGCCGAAACTTTACCTGTCTGCATAACAATAATAAAGAAAAACCAAATAAAGATCTAACCTAACAAAGTCTCACTCAATGAATCACAATGGCACCAGGAGAGATAAACTGCCTAGCGTAGATTGCCGTGGCCATGACTATTCTTTACTTGCTCGTACAGCCATCGAGTGCTAGTTCCCATGCCGTTGGCCTGATAAAAAAGGAGAGACTATTGACAATGAAATACTCAAAGTCTTTGATAACTTGCAGCTCTACAAAGAGATCGAAGATGATTGTCATTTTGAAGTTCATGATATCGGCTTTATTAACGTCAGCTCTCCGGGGGAAGCTGCAGCCATGGTGCTCACAATCTTCTGGGAAACCAAGAACTTTTATCAGAAAAAAACACAATGTTTCAGACTACCTGAGGAAGATCGTAACTGGTTGCTTTATCTTTTGACAGAAGAAATAGACCAGCTGGCTCCATGTGTAACAGACAAAGCCCAATATAAGGCTGTTACAGAACCCATCTCCAGAGAATACAGAGAACTACTGAAGAAAGCCTGGGAATGGGGTAACACTGCATGCACTGAGACTGTCAACTGGGCTGTCAGGAATATTGTACAGCAGGGTGTTACGGTTTCTTCTCAAAGGAGAAAACTCGACCTCATCCGTAATATCTCTTAACGTTGTCTGTATAGCTACTGCTAAACAAATACATTCATTGAAAGAAACTCTGTGACTTTTGCCTAATAAACAGAAACGCTAAATTGTATGTGTGTGCAGTTTTTTATTTGTATATATTAAAAATGATGGAGATATTGTAACGAAGGTGCCTATAGGAACAGAGACAGTGTAACGAAGGTGCCTTTAGTAACAGAGACAGTGTAACGAAGGTGCCTTTAGTAACAGAGACAGTGTAACGAAGGAGCCTTTAGTAACAGAGACAGTGTAACGAAGGAGCCTTTAGTAACAGAGACATTGTAACGAAGGAGCCTTTAGAAATAGAGACAGTGTAACGAAGGAGCCTTTAGGAACAGAGACAGTGTAACGAAGGAGCCTTTTTTAATATAGGTTGCTCATCTCTTATCACATGCGCGAAAACACCTTCTCGTAAATGAGACCTCCTGAGTGGGCTACTTCAAAGATGAATTAAAGAAGGATACTGATATAACAATTCTCAGTTTACCACCTGTCACCTCAATGCCAAGGCCACCTCGCAAACTCCCCAGATCAGCCATGGGCTGGAGACTTTCCATTAGGCGGTACCGCATCCCTTCCAGAGCGCTGACTCTAGCGCCAAACATCTTTAGAAAGCTCTTACCCAAGGTCTCATCTCTTCTGAAGTTCCTGCTGAAGTATTTACTTGTCTGTATAACAATAATAAAGGAAAACCCAATAAAGATCTAACCAGAATAAGTGTCACTCACTGAATAAGGTTTTCATTTCTGACCGAACTATTATAAAGCTGGCCCACAAGCAGGTTAATAACACATGGACCTGGGACATTGTGTGATCTGCCATCACTGAGAATTTTCAACTAACAGAAGAATGGGCTCTGTTCATGGAAAACACAGTGGAGAACAAAGATATAAGGTAAGGCACATCCAGATGGTACCTTCGACTAAAACGGCAGGGTAACGTCGCTTGTGTTCGTATATCGCTTGGTGTGTCAACAGCACGAATTTACGCTGTGTTGCTCATCTCTTAAAGTGCTTGCGAAAACCTTCTGAGTTGGCTACTTCCAAGACAAAGAAATGAACGATATGGATACCATGATTCTTGGTTTATTGCCTGGCACCTCAATGTGAAGGCCGCTTCGCAATCTCCCCAGAGAAACCATGCGCTCAAGCCTTTCCATTTGGCCCCACTGCATCGCTTCCAGAGGGCCGTCTCTGGCCTCAAATCCCTTTTAAAAGGGCTCGGCTGAATCTTACAAAAGCCAAGTTCTTGTCTGTTCTGAATATCCTGCTGAAGTCGCCTACTGCCGATAGTTATTCGACTTACAAAAATATAGAAAAAATCTATTAAAGATCTAACGTAACACGGTGCCCCTCACTGAATCTGGTTTTCATTTCTGACCTATTATGCTACTGTATTATTATTTACGTTGGGGATTATTAATTAACGTTGGGGATCATGCATGGGAAACATTGTCTGGTGAATGAGCTGCTATAAAGGGGTTGCGTCGCTGCCCCTCAGCTCACTTTCTGAAAAGAAAAGGATTACTAACACGTCTGCCGGCAGGAGTATTGTTTACTGAGGTGCCTTCCCACTGAGTGGAAATTGCAAAGGGACCCGAAAGCGTGGGGTAAGGACATACGAGCCCAGGACATCACTTGGACTGCCATCGCTGAGGGTTTACACGACGGGCTGCCAAAGTGCTTTGAATTTCTCAACAAACAGGGATTACTAACACTACTCTCGGTAGAAGTAGTGCTCACCAACGTGCCTTTCCGCTGAGCAGAAATCGCCAATGGACATCATGAGCCGCACTCTGTCACTGATTCTTCTCATGGTACCGTTGCTTCTGGTACTGTCCAGTGGTGGCTCTCATGGGTGCCCACTTCTTAAGAAGGGCGGAGAGCATCTGCTAAATGAAATGCTGTCGACGAATGACCGTTTGGTGCTAGAGGAAATACACGAATGCTTTCCTAGGCTTCCTCGTATCAGCTGGGCCTTTGGCACATACCAGGTGGAAGCTGCGGTTGGGGCAGCAATTCAATTCTTTAATGAAACCTTTCGCTTTACAACGAAAACTTTGAGGCACTGGGATTGTCGCAGGAGCTTTGTCATGAGCAGTTACAGCTTCTACAGCGGCTAATAGAAGAATGGGCTCCGTGCGTTACCGACACAAAAGCGAATAAAGACGTCAGCCGAGGCATATCCAGATTCTACAGGCGGCTAAGAAAGCTGGTCCGAAAGCAGGGGTAACGCTGCATGTGTTCTGAGTGTGATCAGCGAGAATTTATATCAGGTTGCTCATCTCTTATCACGTGTGCGAAAACACCTTCTCATAAATGAGAAAGGACATGACAGGACAATTCTCAGTTTACCACCTGTCGCTTCAATGCCAAGGCCACCTCACAAACTCCCCATAGGAATTTCCATTGGTCGGTACCGCATCCCTTCCAAAAGCGCTGACTCTAGCACAAAACATTTTTCGAAAGCTCTTACCCAAATCTTGCAATAACCAAGCTCTCTCCTATTCTTAAGTTCCTGCCGAAACTTTACCTGTCTGCATAACAATAATAAAGAAAAACCAAATAAAGATCTAACCTAACAAAGTCTCACTCAATGAATCACAATGGCACCAGGAGAGATAAACTGCCTAGCGTAGATTGCCGTGGCCATGACTATTCTTTACTTGCTCGTACAGCCATCGAGTGCTAGTTCCCATGCCGTTGGCCTGATAAAAAAGGAGAGACTATTGACAATGAAATACTCAAAGTCTTTGATAACTTGCAGCTCTACAAAGAGATCGAAGATGATTGTCATTTTGAAGTTCATGATATCGGCTTTATTAACGTCAGCTCTCCGGGGGAAGCTGCAGCCATGGTGCTCACAATCTTCTGGGAAACCAAGAACTTTTATCAGAAAAAAACACAATGTTTCAGACTACCTGAGGAAGATCGTAACTGGTTGCTTTATCTTTTGACAGAAGAAATAGACCAGCTGGCTCCATGTGTAACAGACAAAGCCCAATATAAGGCTGTTACAGAACCCATCTCCAGAGAATACAGAGAACTACTGAAGAAAGCCTGGGAATGGGGTAACACCGCATGCACTGAGACTGTCAACTGGGCTGTCAGGAATATTGTACTGCAGGGTGTTACGGTTTCTTCTCAAAGGAGAAAACTCGACCTCATCCGTAATATCTCTTAACGTTGTCTGTATAGCTACTGCAAAACAAATACATTCATTAAAAGAAACTCTGTGACTATTGCTTAATAAACAGAAACCCTAAATTTTATGTGTGTGCAGTTTTTTATTTGTATATATTAAAAATGATGGAGATATTGTAACGAAGGAGCCTTTAGGAACAGAGACAGTGTAACGAAGGAGCCATTAGGAACAGAGACAGTGTAACGAAGGAGCCTTTAGGAACAGAGACAGTGTAACGAAGGAGCCTTTAGGAACAGAGACAATGTAACGAAGGAGCCTTTTTTATACAGGCTGCTCATCTCTTATCACATGCGCGAAAACACCTTCTCGTAAATGAGACCTCCTGAGTGGGCTACTTCAAAGATGAATTAATTAAGGATACTGATATAACAATTCTCAGTTTACCACCTGTCGCCTCAATGCCAAGGCCACCTCGCAAACTCCCCAGATCAACCATGGGCTGGAGACTTTTCATTAGGTGGTACCGCATCCCTTCCAGAGCGCTGACTCTAGCGCCAAACATCTTTAGAAAGCTCTTACCCAAGGTCTCATCTCTTCTGAAGTTCCTGCTGAAGCATTTACTTGTCTGTATAACAATAATAAAGGAAAACCCAATAAAGATCTAACCTAACAAAGTGTCACTCACTGAATCAGGTTTTCATTTCTGACCGAACTATTATAAAGCTGGCCCACAAGCAGGGTAATAACACATGGACCTGGGACATTGTGTGATCTGCCATCACTGAGAATTATCAACTAACAGAAGAATGGGCTCTGTTCATGGAAAACACAGTGGGGAACAAAGATATAAGGGAAGGCACATCCAGATGGTACCTTCGACTAAAAAAGCAGGGTAACGTCGCTTGTGTTCATATATCGCTTGGTGTGTCAACAGCACGAATTTACGCTGTGTTGCTCATCTCTTAAAGCTACTTCCAAGACAAAGAAATGAACGATACGGATACCATGATTCTTGGTTTATTGCCTGGCACCTCAACGCGAAGGCTGCTTCGCAATCTCCCCAGAGAAACCACACGCTCAAGCCTTTCCATTTGGCCTCATTGCATCGCTTCCAGAGGGCCGTCTCTGGCACCAAATCCCTTTTAAAAGGGCTCGGCTGAATCTTACAAAAGCCAAGTTCTTGTCTGTTCTGAATATCCTGCCGAAGTCACCTACTGCTGACAGTTATTCGCCTTATAAAGATGAAGAAAAAATCCATTAAAGATGTAACGTAACACGGTGTCACTCACTGAATCCAGTTTGCCTTTCAGATTGCGTTATGGCCTCTTACACTACTTGCAGCTGAGCACGGTCTCACTAACGGAATCCTGAGTGAGACGGAACATCGTGCACTCTGTCTTTGATTCTACGTCCCCATGCCGGTCCCAGAATCCACAATGAGCAGCTCTCCTGGATGCCTGATGATCACTGCTGCCTCTGTTGCCGTGAGTGCTGCTTACCAGCGTGCCTTCTCGCTGAGTCGAAATGTATTGAGAACATCATAAGTTTCACTCTGTCCCTGATCTCCTGGTCGACCACAAATGGCTCCCCGGGATGCCCGATGATCACTGCTGCCTCTGTCGCCAGTAGTGCTCCTTACCAGCGTGCCTTCCCACTGAGTTAAGATAATGTCGGAACATCATGAGCTGCACTCTGTGCCTGATTCTCCTTGATAGCGACAAACAGCTCTCCGATATTGTGAAGAAGGAGCCTGTACGACAGTGACACTGTAACGGTTGAGCCTTACGAATACAGACTTAGTAACGAAGGAGCCGCAACTGATAGAGCCTTGTGACTATGGAACCATTATGGACTGAATACTGTAACAGAGGAGCCCAATGTTATGGGTGGAGTCTTATGATGGGAGGGTGTGACTCTGGGATGGAGCTTTTCTCTATAAAAATGGACTTGCATGCAAAAATCAGGTGCATTTATGCTATTTGCATTTGCTATATCTTAAGCTCTGACTGGGTCCAAATAACATTGCTTGGACATTGCCAGGACATTGCTTGGACTGCCAATGCTGAGGATTTATACGACGGGCGGCTAAAGTGCTTTGAATCTCTCAACAAACAGGGATTACTAACACTACTCTCGGTAGAAGTAGTGCTCACCAACGTGCCTTTCCGCTTAGCAGACATCGCCAATGGACATCATGAGCCGCACTTTGTCACTGATTCTTCTCATGGTACCGCTGCTGCTGGTACTGTCCAGTGGTGGCTCTCATGCGTACCCGCTTCTTAAGAAGGGTGGAGACCATCTGCTAAATGAAATGCTGATGAAGAATGACTGTTTGGCACCGGAGAAAATACACGAATGCTTTCCTAGGCTTCCTCGTATCAGCTGGGCCTTTAACACATACCAGGTGGAAGCTGCGGTTGGGGCAGCAATTCAATTCCTCCGTGGAACCTTTCGCTTCTACAACGAAAACTTTGAGGCACTGGGATTGTCGCAGGAGCTTGGTCATGAGCTTTTACAGCTTCTAGATCGGCTAATAGAAGAATGGGCTCCGTACGTGACCGACACAACATTGAATGAAGACGTCAGCCAAGGCATATCCGAATTCTACAGACAGCTAATAAAGCTTGTCCGAAAGGAGGGTAACGCTGCATGTGTTCTGAGTGTGATCAGCGAGAATTTATATCAGGTTGCTCATCTCTTATCACGTGTGCGAAAACACCTTCTCGTAAATGAGACCTCCAGAGTGGGCTACTTCAAAGATGAATAAAGGAAGAACATGACACGACAATTCTCAGTTTACCACATGTCGCCTCAACGCCAACGCGCAAACTCCCCATAGGAACCATGCACTGGAGACTTTCCATTGGGCGGTACCACATTCCTTCCAGAGCGCTGACTCTAGCACCAAACAAAGCTCTTACTCGAATCTTACAATAACCAAGCTCTCTCCTCTTCTAAAGTTCCTGCTGAAACCTTAACCTGTCTGCATAACAATAATAAAGAAAATCCCAATAAAGATCTACGTCAAGGCACTGGCGCTTTCTTGCGGGAGCTTTGTCAGGAACTGTTTCATATTGGGGTAACACCGCGTGCACTGAGACTGTCTACTGGTTCTACAATTCCCGCAGACTGTTGATGATACGGACATTGGAATCGCTATTGACTTTATAGAAGGGCACACGTTGCTTGCAATACATCCACAACCTCAAAGCACTTTGGCAGCTCGTCGTGTAAATCCTCAGTGATGGCAGTCCAATCAATCTAACCGTAACTCCCTGACGGTTCAGCCCTAAATGCAGTTTGGATGCATCGGATATATTAAAAACGTGTTGTTCATCTCTTATTGTGCATGTGAAAACACTGTCTCGTGAATGAAACCTTCTGAGTTTGCTACTTCAAAGACAAACAAACCAATACCATGACTCTTGGTTTATTGCCCGGCACCTCAACGTAAAGGCCGCTTTGCAATCTCCTCAGAGAAACCACGCGCTCAAGCCTTTCCATTTGGCCTCACTGCATTGCTTCCAGAGGGCTGTCTCTGGCGACAAATCCCTTTTAAAAGTGCTTGGCTGAATCTTACAAAAACCAAATTCTTGTCTGTTCTGAATATCCTGCCAAAGTCGCCTACTGCCGATAGTTATTCTAACGTTACACGGTGCCCCTCACTGAATCTGGTTTTCGTTTCTGATCTTACTATTGTATTACTGTATTTACGTTGGGGATTTTTAATTAACATTGGGGATCATGCATGGGAAACATTGTCTCGTGAATGAGCTGCTATAAAGGGGTTGTGTCGCTGCACCTCAGCTCACTTTCTTAAAAGAAAAGGATTACTAACACGTCTGCCGTCAGGAGTATTGCTTACTGAGGTGCCTTCCCACTGAGTGGAAATTGCAAAGGGACCCGAAAGCGTGGGGTAAGGACATACGAGCCCAGGACATCACTTGGACTGCCATCACTGAGGATTTACACGACGAGCTGCCAAAGTGCTTTGAATCTCTCAACAAACAGGGATTACTAACACTACTCTCGGTAGAAGTAGTGCTCACCAACGTGCCTTTCCGCTGAGCAGACATCGCCAACGGACATCATGAGCCGCACTTTGTCACTGATTCTTCTCACGGTACCGCTGCTGCTGGTATTGTCCAGTGGTGGTTATCATGGGTACCCGCTTCCTAAGAAGGGCGGAGAGCATCTGCTAAATGAAATGCTGATGAAGAATGACCGTTTGGTGCTGGAGGAAATACACGAATGCTTTCCTAGGCTTCCTCGTATCAGCTGGGCCTTTGACACATACCAGGTGGAAGCTGCGGTTGGGGCAGCAATTCAATTCTTTAATGCAACCATTTACTTCTTCAATGAAAACTTCGAAGCACTGGGATTGTCGCAGGAGCTTTGTCATGAGCTTTTACAGATTCTAGATCGGCTAATAGAAGAATGGGCTCCGTACGTGACCGACACAACAGTGAATGAAGACGTCAGCCAAGGCATATCCGAATTCTACAGACAGCTAATAAAGCTTGTCCCAAAGGAGGGTAACGCTGCATGTGTTCTGAGTGTGATCAGTGAGAATTTATATCAGGTTGCTCATCTCTTATCACGTGTGCGAAAACACCTTCTCGTAAATGAGACCTCCAGAGTGGGCTACTTCAAAGATGAATAAAGGAAGAACATGACACGACAATTCTCAGTTTACCACATGTTGCCTAAACGCCAACGCCACCTCGCAAACTCCCCAGAGGAACCATGCACTGGAGACTTTCCTTTGGGCGGTACCACATCCCTATCAGAGCGCTGACTCTAGCGCCAAACAAAGCTCTTACTCGAATCTTGCAATAACCAAGCTCTCTCCTCTTTTGAAGTTCCTGCTGAAACCTTTACCTGTCTGCATAACAATAATAAAGAAAAACCCAATAAAGATCTACGTCAAGGCACTGGTGCTTTCTTGCGGGAGCTTTGTCAGGAACTGTTTCATATTGGGGAACACCGCGTGCACTGAGACTGTCTACTGGGCTGTCAGGAATATGTTACAGCAGGCTGTTACGGCTTCTTCACTAATGAGAAAACTCGACCTCATCCGTAATATCTCTTAACGTTGTCTCTATAGCTACTGCAAAACAAATACATTCATTGAAAGAAACTCTGTGACTGTTGCCTAATAAACAGAAACCCTATATTTTATGTGTGTGCAGTTTTTTATTTGTATATATTGAAAATGATGGAGATATTGTTACGAAGGTGCCTTTAGTAACAGAGACAGTGTAACGAAGGAGCCTTTAGTAACAGAGACAGTGTAACGAAGGAGCCTTTAGGAACAGAGACAGTGTAACGAAGGAGCCTTTAGGAACAGAGACAGTGTAACGAAGGAGCCTTTAGGAACAGAGACAGTGTAACGAAGGAGCCTTTAGGAACAGAGACAGTGTAACGAAGGAGCCTTTAGGAACAGAGACAGTGTAACGAAGGAGCCTTTAGGAACAGAGATATTGTAACGAAGGAGCCTTTAGGAACAGAGACAGTGTAACGAAGGAGCCTTTAGGAACAGAGATATTGTAACGAAGGAGCCTTTAGGAACAGAGACAGTGTAACGAAGGAAATTCTCTGCAAATCCATGCCTGCCAAAAAATTTGCTCATTACTACCCATTGTTTTTAGTACCTGATATGGTCCCTCCCAATTGGCTTCCCATGGTCCTGTTTTGTGAAAATTATTTATGATACACCATGTTTCTGAGGTGTAGGTAAGAAAGGTTCATGAGAAAATGTCACCCTGTCATCAACTCAAAAGGAATATATTGGGTAGAAGACAAGGTTGTACATCTCATACTCATCAGAACTGCTGGTAATGCCTCTACCCAAGTGTTCCCTTTGTCAAGGAGCATCTTGATTGTAATGTTCTATTTATTCGTTCAACAATTCCCAAAGACTGTTGATGATACGCACAGTGGAATCGCTGTTGACTTTATAGAAGGGCACACGTTGCTTTCAATACATCCACAACCACTAATGCATCAATCTAACCATAACTCCCTCACGGTTCAGCCCTAAATGCAGATTTTGCTCTGGTGCCTTCAACACCGCCCGATCAAGATCTTTTGTCCCGTCCAATCAACAAGACGACCAATATCCCTTTTGCCATATCAGTCGTCTCATCGATCCACCGTGCAGAATATCGTAGAAAGCCTCGTCTGGTTGTTGGCAAATATTGGTGGCCCCACCCATGGGGTGGAGCTCTAGCCTATAAAACTGGACATGCACTCATAGCCAGGTAAAATTATAATATTTGCATTTGCAATAACTGCCGTACCGACTGTGACCAATCAAAATACAGACGGAACAAACTGCCTGTAAACGAATCATCCGCCTTTTTTAATATAGGTTGCTCATCTCTTATCACATGCGCAAAAACACCTTCTCGTAAATGAGACCTCCTGAGTTGGCTACTTCAAAGATGAATTAAAGAAGGATACTGATATAACAATTCTCAGTTTACCACCTGTCGCCTCAATGCCAAGGCCACCTCGCAAACTCTCCAGATCAACCATGGGCTGGAGACTTTCCATTAGGCGGTACCGCATCCCTTCCAGAGCGCTGACTCTAGCGCCAAACATCTTTAGAAAGCTCTTACCCAAGGTCTCATCTCTTCTGAAGTTCCTGCTGAAGCCTTTACTTGTCTGTATAACAATAATAAAGGAAAACCCAATAAAGATCTAACCAGAATAAGTGTCACTCACTGAATCAGGTTTTCATTTCTGACCGAACTATTATAAAGCTGGCCCACAAGCAGGGTAATAACACATGGACCTGGGACATTGTGTGATCTGCCATCACTGAGAATTTCCAACTAACAGAAGAATGGGCTCTGTTCATGGAAAACACAGTGGGGAACAAATATATAAGGTAAGGCACATCCAGATGGTACCTTCGACTAAAACGGCAGGGTAACGTCGCTTGTGTTCGTATATCGCTTGGTGTGTCAACAGCACGAATTTACGCTGTGTTGCTCATCTCTTAAAGTGCTTGCGAAAACCTTCTGAGTTGGCTACTTCCAAGACAAAGAAATGAACGATATGGATACCATGATTCTTGGTTTATTGCCTGGCACCTCAACGTGAAGGCCGCTTCGCAATCTCCCCAGAGAAACCATGCGCTCAAGCCTTTCCATTTGGCCCCACTGCATCGCTTCCAGAGGGCCGTCTCTGGCCTCAAATCCCTTTTAAAAGGGCTCGGCTGAATCTTACAAAAGCCAAGTTCTTGTCTGTTCTGAATATCCTGCTGAAGTCGCCTACTGCCGATAGTTATTCGACTTACAAAAATATAGAAAAAATCTATTAAAGATCTAACGTAACACGGTGCCCCTCACTGAATCTGGTTTTCATTTCTGACCTATTATGCTACTGTATTATTATTTACGTTGGGGATTATTAATTAATGTTGGGGATCATGCATGGGAAACATTGTCTGGTGAATGAGCTACTATAAAGGGGTTGCGTCGCTGCCCCTCAGCTCACTTTCTGAAAAGAAAAGGATTACTAACACGTCTGCCGGCAGGAGTATTGTTTACTGAGGTGCCTTCCCACTGAGTGGAAATTGCAAAGGGACCCGAAAGCGTGGGGTAAGGACATACGAGCCCAGGACATCACTTGGACTGCCATCGCTGAGGGTTTACACGACGGGCTGCCAAAGTGCTTTGAATTTCTCAACAAACAGGGATTACTAACACTACTCTCGGTAGAAGTAGTGCTCACCAACGTGCCTTTCCGCTGAGCAGAAATCGCCAATGGACATCATGAGCCACACTCTGTCACTGATTCTTCTCATGGTACCGTTGCTTCTGGTACTGTCCAGTGGTGGCTCTCATGGGTGCCCACTTCTTAAGAAGGGTGGAGAGCATCTGCTAAATGAAATGCTGTCGACGAATGACCGTTTGGTGCTAGAGGAAATACACGAATGCTTTCCTAGGCTTCCTCGTATCAGCTGGGCCTTTGGCACATACCAGGTGGAAGCTGCGGTTGGGGCAGCAATTCAATTCTTTAATGAAACCTTTCGCTTTTACAACGAAAACTTTGAGGCACTGGGATTGTCGCAGGAGCTTTGTCATGAGCAGTTACAGCTTCTACAGCGGCTAATAGAAGAATGGGCTCCGTGCGTTACCGACACAAAAGCGAATAAAGACGTCAGCCGAGGCATATCCAGATTCTACAGGCGGCTAAGAAAGCTGGTCCGAAAGCAGGGTAACGCTGCATGTGTTCTGAGTGTGATCAGCGAGAATTTATATCAGGTTGCTCATCTCTTATCACGTGTGCGAAAACACCTTCTCATAAATGAGAAAGGACATGACAGGACAATTCTCAGTTTACCACCTGTCGCTTCAATGCCAAGGCCACCTCACAAACTCACCAGAGGACTTTCCATTGGTCGGTACCGCATCCCTTCCAAAAGCGCTGACTCTAGCACAAAACATTTTTCGAAAGCTCTTACCCAAATCTTGCAATAACCAAGCTCTCTCCTATTCTTAAGTTCCTGCCGAAACTTTATCTGTCTGCATAACAATAATAAAGAAAAACCAAATAAAGATCTAACCTAACAAAGTCTCACTCAATGAATCACAATGGCACCAGGAGAGATAAACTGCCTAGCGTCGCTTGCCATGGCCACGACTATTCTTTACTTGCTCGTACGGCCATCGAGTGCTAGTTCCCATGCCGTTGGCCTGATAAAAAAGGAGAGACTATTGACAATGAAATACTCAAAGTCTTTGATAACTTGCAGCTCTACAAAGAGATCGAAGATGATTGTCATTTTGAAGTTCATGATATCGGCTTTATTAACGTCAGCTCTCCGGGGGAAGCTGCAGCCATGGTGCTCACAATCTTCTGGGAAACCAAGAACTTTTATCAGAAAAAAACACAATGTTTCAGACTACCTGAGGAAGATCGTAACTGGTTGCTTTATCTTTTGACAGAAGAAATAGACCAGCTGGCTCCATGTGTAACAGACAAAGCCCAATATAAGGCTGTTACAGAACCCATCTCCAGAGAATACAGAGAACTACTGAAGAAAGCCTGGGAATGGGGTAACACTGCATGCACTGAGACTGTCAACTGGGCTGTCAGGAATATTGTACAGCAGGGTGTTACGTTTCTTCTCAAAGGAGAAAACTCAACCTCATCCGTAATATCTCTTAACATTGTCTGTATAGCTACTGCAAAACAAATACATTCATTGAAAGAAACTCTGTGACTATTGCCTAATAAACAGAAACCCTAAATTGTATGTGTGTGCAGTTTTTTATTTGTATATATTAAAAATGATGGAGATATTGTAACGAAGGTGCCTATAGGAACAGAGACAGTGTAAGGAAGGAGCCTTTAGTAACAGAGACAGTGTAACGAAGAAGCCTTTAGGAACAGAGACAGTGTAACGAAGGAGCCTTTAGGAACAGAGACAATGTAACGAAGGAGCCTTTAGGAACAGAGACAGTGTAACGAAGGAGCCTTTAGGAACAGAGACAGTGTAACGAAGGAGCCTTTAGGAACAGAGACAGTGTAACGAAGGAGCCTTTAGGAACAGAGACAGTGTAACGAAGGAGCCTTTAGGAACAGAGACAATGTAACGAAGGAGCCTTTTTTATACAGGCTGCTCATCTCTTATCACATGCGCGAAAACACCTTCTCGTAAATGAGAACTCCTGAGTGGGCTACTTCAAAGATGAATTAATTAAGGATACTGATATAACAATTCTCAGTTTACCACCTGTCGCCTCAATGCCAAGGCCACCTCGCAAACTCCCCAGATCAGCCATGGGCTGGAGACTTTCCATTAGGCGGTACCGCATCCCTTCCAGAGCGCTGACTCTAGCGCCAAACATCTTTAGAAAGCTCTTACCCAAGGTCTCATCTCTTCTGAAGTTCCTGCTGAAGCATTTACTTGTCTGTATAACAATAATAAAGGAAAACCCAATAAAGATCTAACCTAACAAAGTGTCACACACTGAATCAGGTTTTCATTTCTGACCGAACTATTATAAAGCTGGCCCACAAGCAGGGTAATAACACATGGACCTGGGACATTGTGTGATCTGCCATCACTGAGAATTATCAACTAACAGAAGAATGGGCTCTGTTCATGGAAAACACAGTGGTGAACAAAGATATAAGGGAAGGCACATCCAGATGGTACCTTCAACTAAAAAAGCAGGGTAACGTCGCTTGTGTTCATATATCGCTTGGTGTGTCAACAGCACGAATATACGCTGTGTTGCTCATCTCTTAAAGCTACTTCCAAGACAAAGAAATGAACGATACGGATACCATGATTCTTTGTTTATTGCCTGGCACCTCAACGCGAAGGCTGCTTCGCAATCTCCCCAGAGAAACCACGCGCTCAAGCCTTTCCATTTGGCCCCACTGCATCGCTTCCAGAGGGCTGTCTCTGGCACCAAATCCCTTTTAAAAGGGCTCGGCTGAATCTTACAAAAGCCAAGTTCTTGTCTGTTCTGAAGATCCTGCCGAAGTCGCCTACTGCTGACAGTTATTCGCCTTATAAAGATGAAGAAAAAATCCATTAAAGATGTAACGTAACATGGTGTCACTCACTGAATCCAGTTTGCCTTTCAGATTGCGTTATGGCTTCTTACACTACTTGCAGCTGAGCACGGTCTCACTAACGGAATCCTGAGTGAGACGGAACATTGTTCACTCTGTCTTTGATTCTACGTCCCCATGCCGGTCCCAGAATCCACAATGAGCAGCTCTCCTGGATGCCTGATGATCACTGCTGCCTCTGTTGCCGTGAGTGCTGCTTACCAGTGTGCCTTCTCGCTGAGTCGAAATGTATTGAGAACATCATAAGTTTCACTCTGTCCCTGATCTCCTCGTCGACCACAAATGGCTCTCCGGGATGCCCGATGATCACTGCTGCCTCTGTCGCCAGTAGTGCTCCTTACCAGCGTGCCTTCCCACTGAGTTTAGATAATGTCGGAACATCATGAGCTGCACTCTGTGCCTGATTCTCCTTGATAGCGACAAACAGCTCTCCGATATTGTGAAGAAGGAGCCTGTACGACAGTGACACTGTAACGGTTGAGCCTTACGAATACAGACTTAGTAACGAAGGAGCCGCAACTGATAGAGCCTTGTGACTATGGAACCATTATGGACTGAATACTGTAACAGAGGAGCCCAATGTTATGGGTGGAGTCTTATGATGGGAGGGTGTGACTCTGGGATGGAGCTTTTCTCTATAAAAATGGACTTGCATGCAAAAATCTGGTGCATTTATGCTATTTGCATTTGCTATATCTTAAGCTCTGACTGGGTCCAAATAACATTGCTTGGACATTGCCAGGACATTGCTTGGACTGCCAATGCTGAGGATTTATACGACGGGCGGCTAAAGTGCTTTGAATCTCTCAACAAACAGGGATTACTAACACTACTCTCGGTAGAAGTAGTGCTCACCAACGTGCCTTTCCGTTTAGCAGACATCGCCAATGGACATCATGAGCCGCGCTTTGTCACTGATTCTTCTCATGGTACCGCTGCTGCTGGTACTGTCCAGTGGTGGCTCTCATGCCTACCCGCTTCTTAAGAAGGGTGGAGAGCATCTGCTAAATGAAATGCTGATGAAGAATGACTGTTTGGCGCCGGAGGAAAAACACGAATGCTTTCCTAGGCTTCCTCGTATCAGCTGGGCCTTTGACACATACCAGGTGGAAGCTGCGGTTGGGGCAGCAATTCAATTCCTCCGTGAAACCTTTCGCTTCTACAACGAAAACTTTGAGGCACTGGGATTGTCGCAGGAGCTTGGTCATGAGCTTTTACAGCTTCTAGATCGGCTAATAGAAGAATGGGCTCCGTACGTGACCGACACAACAGTGAATGAAGACGTCAGCCAAGGCATATCCGAATTCTACAGACTGCTAATAAAGCTTGTCCGAAAGGAGGGTAACGCTGCATGTGTTCTGAGTGTGATCAGCGAGAATTTATATCAGGTTGCTCATCTCTTATCACGTGTGCAAAAACACCTTCTCGTAAATGAGACCTCCAGAGTGGGCTACTTCAAAGATGAATAAAGGAAGAACATGACACGACAATTCTCAGTTTACCACATGTCGCCTCAACGCCAACGCGCAAACTCCCCATAGGAACCATGCACTGGAGACTTTCCATTGGGCGGTACCACATTCCTTCCAGAGCGCTGACTCTAGCGCCAAACAAAGCTCTTACTCGAATCTTACAATAACCAAGCTCTCTCCTCTTCTGAAGTTCCTGCTGAAACCTTAACCTGTCTGCATAACAATAATAAAGAAAAACCCAATAAAGATCTACGTCAAGGCACTGGCGCTTTCTTGCGGGAGCTTTGTCAGGAACTGTTTCATATTGGGGTAACACCGCGTGCACTGAGACTGTCTACTGGTTCTACAATTCCCGCAGACTGTTGATGATATGGACATTGGAATCGCTATTGACTTTATAGAAGGGCACACGTTGCTTGCAATACATCCACAACCACTAATGCATCAATCTAACCGTAACTCCCTGACGGTTCAGCCCTAAATGCAGTTTGGATGCATCGGATATATTAAAAACGTGTTGTTCATCTCTTATTGTGCATGTGAAAACACTGTCTCGTGAATGAAACCTTCTGAGTTTGCTACTTCAAAGACAAACAAACCAATACCATGACTCTTGGTTTATTGCCCGGCACCTCAACGTAAAGGCCGCTTTGCAATCTCCCCAGAGAAACCACGCGCTCAAGCCTTTCCATTTGGCCTCACTGCATTGCTTCCAGAGGGCCGTCTCTGGCGACAAATCCCTTTTAAAAGTGCTTGGCTGATTCTTACAAAAACCAAGTTCTTGTCTGTTCTGAATATCCTGCCGAAGTCGCCTACTGCCGATAGTTATTCTAACGTTACACGGTGCCCCTCACTGAATCTGGTTTTCGTTTCTGACCTTACTATTGTATTACTGTATTTACGTTGGGGATTTTTAATTAACGTTGGGGATCATGCATGGGAAACATTGTCTCGTGAATGAGCTGCTATAAAGGGGTTGTGTCGCTGCAACTCAGCTCACTTTCTTAAAAGAAAAGGATTACTAACACGTCTGCCGTCAGGAGTATTGCTTACTGAGGTGCCTTCCCACTGAGTGGAAATTGCAAAGGGACCCGAAAGCGTGGGGTAAGGACATATGAGCCCAGGACATCACTTGGACTGCCATCACTGAGGATTTACACGACGAGCTGCCAAAGTGCTTTGAATCTCTCAACAAACAGGAATTACTAACACTACTCTCGGTAGAAGTAGTGCTCACCAACGTGCCTTTCCGCTGAGCAGACATCGCCAACGGACATCATGAGCCGCACTTTGTCACTGATTCTTCTCACGGTACCGCTGCTGCTGGTACTGTCCAGTGGTGGCTCTCATGGGTACCCGCTTCCTAAGAAGGGCGGAGAGCATCTGCTAAATGAAATGCTGATGAAGATTGACCGTTTGGTGCTGGAGGAAATACACGAATGCTTTCCTAGGCTTCCTCGTATCAGCTGGGCCTTTGACACATACCAGGTGGAAGCTGCGGTTGGGGCAGCAATTCAATTCTTTAATGCAACCATTTACTTCTTCAATGAAAACTTCGAAGCACTGGGATTGTCGCAGGAGCTTTCTCATGAGCTTTTACAGATTCTAGATCGGCTAATAGAAGAATGGGCTCCGTACGTGACCGACACAACAGTGAATGAAGACGTCAGCCAAGGCATATCCGAATTCTACAGACAGCTAATAAAGCTTGTCCCAAAGGAGGGTAACGCTGCATGTGTTCTGAGTGTGATCAGTGAGAATTTATATCAGGTTGCTCATCTCTTATCACGTGTGCGAAAACACCTTCTCGTAAATGAGACCTCCAGAGTGGGCTACTTCTAAGATGAATAAAGGAAGAACATGACACAACAATTCTCAGTTTACCACATGTTGCCTAAACGCCAACGCCACCTCGCAAACTCCCCAGAGGAACCATGCACTGGAGACTTTCCTTTGGGCGGTACCACATCCCTATCAGAGCGCTGACTCTAGCGCCAAACAAAGCTCTTACTTGAATCTTGCAATAACCAAGCTCTCTCCTCTTCTGAAGTTCCTGCTGAAACCTTTACCTGCCTGCATAACAATAATAAAGAAAAACCCATTAAAGATCTACGTCAAGGCACTGGCGCTTTCTTGCGGGAGCTTTTTCAGGAACTGTTTCATATTGGGGAACACCGTGTGCACTGAGACTGTCTACTGGGCTGTCAGGAATATGTTACAGCAGGCTGTTACGGCTTCTTCACTAATGAGAAAACTCGACCTCATCCGTAATATCTCAATGTTGTCTGTATAGCTACTGCAAAACAAATACATTCATTGAAAGAAACTCTGTGACTATTGCCTAATAAACAGAAACCCTATATTTTATGTGTGTGCAGTTTTTTATTTGTATATATTAAAAATGATGGAGATATTGTAACGAAGGTGCCTTTAGTAACAGAGACAGTGTAACGAAGGAGCCTTTAGTAACAGAGACAGTGTAACGAAGGAGCCTTTAGGAACAGAGACAGTGTAACGAAGGAGCCTTTAGGAACAGAGACAGTGTAACGAAGGAGCCTTTAGGAACAGAGATATTGTAACGAAGGAGCCTTTAGGAACAGAGACAGTGTAACGAAGGAGCCTTTAGGAACAGAGATATTGTAACGAAGGAGCCTTTAGGAACAGAGACAGTGTAACGAAGGAAATTCTCTGCAAATCCATGCCTGCCAAAAAATTTGCTCATTACTACCCATTGTTTTTAGTACCTGATATGGTCCCTCCCAATTGGCTTCCCATGGTCCTGTTTTGTGAAAATTATTTATGATACACCATGTTTCTGAGGTGTAGGTAAGAAAGGTTCATGAGAAAATGTCACCCTGTCATCAACCCAAAAGGAATATATTGGATAGAAGACAAGGTTGTACATCTCATACTCATCAGAACTGCTGGTAATGCCTCTACCCAAGTGTTCCCTTTGTCAAGGAGCATCTTGATTGTAATGTTCTATTTATTCGTTCAACAATTCCCAAAGACTGTTGATGATACGCACAGTGGAATCGCTGTTGACTTTATAGAAGGGCACACGTTGCTTTCAATACATCCACAACCACTAATGCATCAATCTAACCGTAACTCCCTGACGGTTCAGCCCTAAATGCAGATTTTGCTCTGGTGCCTTCAACACCGCCCGATCAAGATCTTTTTTCCCGTCCAATCAACAAGACGACCAATATCCCTTTTGCCATATCAGTCGTCTCATCGATCCACCATGCAGAATATCGTAGAAAGCCTCGTTTGGTCGTTGGCAAATGTTGGTGGCCCCACCCATGGGGTGGAGCTCTTGCCTATAAAACTGGACATGCACTCATAGCCAGGTAAAATTATAATATTTGCATTTGCAATAACTGCCGTACCGACTGTGACCAATCAAAATACAGACGGAACAAACTGCCTGTAAACGAATCATCCGCGGTACCAATGGCACCAGGAGAGATAAACTGCCTAGCGCCACTCGCCGTGGCCACAACTATTCTCTACTTGCTCGTACGGCCATCGAGCGCTACTTCCCAAGAATGCCGTTGGCCTGATAAAAAAGGAGAGAATATTGACAATGAAATACTCAAAGTCTTTGATAACTTGCAACTCTACAAAGAGATTCAAGATGATTGTCATTTTGAAGTACATGATATCGGCTTTATTAACGTCAGCTCTCCGGGGGAAGCTGCAGCCATGGTGCTCACAATCTTCTGGGAAACCAAGAACTTTTATCAGAAAAAAACACAACGTTTCAGACTACCTGAGGAAGATCGTAACTGGTTGCTTTATCTTTTGACAGAAGAAATACACCAGCTGGCTCCATGTGTAACAGACAAAGTCCAATATAAGGCTGTTACAGAACCCATCTCCAGAGAATACAGAGAACTACTGAAAAAAGCCTGGGAATGGGGTAACACTGCGTGCACTGAGACTGTCAACTGGGCTGTCAGGAATATTGTACAGCAGGGTGTTACGGTTTCTTCTAAAAGGAGAAAACTCGACCTCATCCGTAATATCTCTTAACGTTGTCTGTATAGCTACTGCTAAACAAATACATTCATTGAAAGAAACTCTGTGACTTTTGCCTAATAAACAGAAACCCTAAATTGTATGTGTGTGCAGTTTTTTATTTGTATATATTAAAAATGATGGAGATATTGTAACGAAGGAGCCTTTAGTAACAGAGACAGTGTAACGAAGGTGCCTTTAGTAACAGAGACATTGTAACGAAGGAGCCTTTAGTAACAGAGACAGTGTAACGAAGGAGCCTTTAGGAACAGAGATATTGTAATGAAGGAGCCTTTAGGAACAGAGACAGTGTAACGAAGGAGCCTTTAGGAACAGAGACAGTGTAACGAAGGAGCCTTTAGGAACAGAGACAGTGTAACGAAGGAGCCTTTAGTAACAGAGACATTGTAACGAAGGAGCCTTTAGTAACAGAGACAGTGTAACGAAGGAGCCTTTAGTAACAGAGACAGCGTAACGAAGGAGCCTTTAGGAACAGAGATATTGTAACGAAGGAGCCTTTAGTAACAGAGACATTGTAACGAAGGAGCCTTTAGGAACAGAGACAGTGTAACGAAGGAGCCTTTAGTAACAGAGACAGTGTAACGAAGGAGCCTTTAGTAACAGAGACAGCGTAACGAAGGAGCCTTTAGGAACAGAGATATTGTAACGAAGGAGCCTTTAGTAACAGAGACATTGTAACGAAGGTGCCTTTAGTAACAGAGACAGTGTAGCGAAGGAGCCTTTAGTAACAGAGACAGTGTAACGAAGGAGCCTTTAGTAACAGAGACATTGTAACGAAGGAGCCTTTAGTAACAGAGACATTGTAACGAAGGTGCCTTTAGTAACAGAGACAGTGTAACGAAGGAGCCTTTAGTAACAGAGACAGTGTAACGAAGGAGCCTTTAGTAACAGACACAGTGTAACGAAGGAGCCTTTAGGAACAGAGACAGTGTAACGAAGGAGCCTTTAGTAACAGAGACAGTGTAACGAAGGAGCCTTTAGTAACAGAGACAGTGTAACGAAGGAGCCTTTAGGAACAGAGACATTGTAACGAAGGAGCCTTTAGTAACAGAGACATTGTAACAAAGGTGCCTTTAGTAACAGAGACATTGTAACGAAGGAGCCTTTAGTAACAGAGACATTGTAACGAAGGAGCCTTTAGTAACAGAGACATTGTAACGAAGGAGCCTTTAGGAACAGAGATATTGTAACGAAGCAGCCTTTAGGAACAGAGATATTGTAACGGAGGAGCCTTTAGGAACAGAGATATTGTAACGGAGGAGCCTTTAGGAACAGAGATATTGTAACGGAGGAGCCTTTAGGAACAGAGACTGTGTAATGGAGGAAATTTGCTGCAAATCCATGCCAGCCAAAAAAATTTGCTCATTACTACCCATTGTTTTTAGTACCTGATATGGTCCCTCCCAATTGGCTTCCCATGGTTCTGTTTCACGAAAAGTATTTATGATAGACCATGTTTCTGAGGTGTAGTTAAGAAAGGTTCATGAGAAAATTTCACCCTGTCATCAACTCAAAAGGAATATATTGGGTAGAAGACAAGGTTGTACATCTCATACTCATCAGAACTGCCGGTAATGCCTCTACCCAAGTGTTCCCGTTGTTAAGGAGCATCTTAAAAATTTTGGATTTTAATGTTCTATTTATCCGTTCTACTATTCACACAGAGTTTTGATGATACGGACAGTGGAATCGCTCTTGACTTTATAGAAGGGCACATGTTGCTGACAATACAGTCACAACCATTAATGCATCAATATAACCGTTACTCCCTGACAGTTCAGCCCTAAATGCAGATTTTGCTCGAGCGCCTTCAAAGGAACCCGATCAAGATCCTTTGTCCCTTTTCGATCAACAAGACTACCAATATTCAATGCTTTTGCCATAACGGCCGTTTCATTGATGCCCCATGCCGAATATCGTACAAAGCCTTGTTTACTCATTGGCAAATGTTGGTTGCCCCACCCATGGGGTGGAGCTTTTGCCTATAAAACTGGACATGCACTCATAGCCAGGTAAAAGTATATTCTTTGCATTTGCAATAACTGCCGTACCGACTGTGACCAATCAAAATACAGATGGAACAAACTGCCTGTAAACTAATCATCTGCTGTACCAATGGCACCAGGAGAGAGAAACTGCCTAGCGCCGCTCGCCGTGGCCACGACTATTCTCTACTTGCTCGTACGGCCATCGAGCGCTAGTTCCCAAGAATGCCGTTGGCCTGATAAAAAAGGAGAGTTTATTGACAATGAATTACTCAAAGACTCCATGAACTCTGGCTGGGCAGGGGATAGCCAACGCTTCAGCCCATCCTTCCCCAGGGCTCCTGGAACTCTGGCTGGGCAGAGTATTGTCAATGCTGCAGCCCGTCCTTCCCCAGGCTCCTGGAACTCTGGCTGGGCAGGGGATAGCCAACTCTGCAACCCATCCTTTCCCAGGCTCGTAGAACTCTGGCTGGGCAGGGGATAGCCAACGCTGCAGCCCGTCCTTCCCCAGGCTCCTGGAACTCTGGCTGGGCAGGGGATAGCCAACGCTGCAGCTAGTCCTTCCCCAGGCTCCTAGAACTCTGGCTGGGCAGGGGTTAGCCAACACTTCAGCCCATCCTTCCCCAGGCTCCTGGAACTCTGGCTGGGCATGAGACAGCCAGCGCCTCAGCCCATCCTTCCCCAGGCTCTTTGAACTCTGGCTGGGCAGAGGATTGTCAACGCTGCAGCCCGTCCTTCCCCAGGCTCCTGGAACTCTGGCTGGGCAGGGGATAGCCAATGCTTCAGCCCATCCTTCCCCAGGCTCCTGGAACTCTTGCTGGCAGGGGATAGCCAACGCTGCAGCTTGTCCTTCCCCAGGCTCCTGGAACTCTGGCTGGGCAGGGGATAGCCAACGCTGCAGCTTGTCCTTCCCCAGGCTCCTAGAACTCTGGCTGGGCAGGGGATAGCCAACGCTGCAGCCCGTCCTTCCCCAGGCTCCTGGAACTCTGGCTGGGCAGGGGATAGCCAACGCTTCAGCCCGTCCTTCCCCAGGCTCCTGGAACTCTGGCTGGGCAGAGGATTGTCAACGCTTCAGCCCCTCCTTCCCCAGGCTCCTGGAACTCTGGCTGGGCAGGGGATAGCAAACGCTTCAGTCTGTCCTTCCCCAGGCTCCTGGAACTCTGGCTGGGCAGAGGATTGTCAACGCTGCAGCCCGTCCTTCCCCAGGCTCCTGGAACTCTGGCTGGGCAGGGGATAGCCAACGCTGCAGCTAGTCCTTCCCCAGGCTCCTAGAAGTCTGGCTGGGCAGGGGATAGCCAACACTTCAGCCCATCCTTCCCCAGGCTCCTGGAACTCTGGCTGGGCATGAGACAGCCAGCGCCTCAGCCCGTCCTTCCCCAGGCTCCTTGAACTCTGGCTGGGCAGAGGATTGTCAACGCTGCAGCCCGTCCTTCCCCAGGCTCCTGGAACTCTGGCTGGGCAGGGGATAGCCAACGCTTCAGCCCGTCCTTCCCCAGGCTCCTGGAACTCTGGCTGGGCAGGGGATAGCAAACGCTTCAGCCTGTCCTTCCCCAGGCTCCTGGAACTCTGGCTGGGCAGGGGATAGCCAATGCTTCAGCCCATCCTTCCCCAGGCTCCTGGAACTCTTGCTGGCAGGGGATAGCCAACGCTGCAGCTTGTCCTTCCCCAGGCTCCTGGAACTCTGGGTGGGCAGGGGATAGCCAACGCTGCAGCTTGTCCTTCCCCAGGCTCCTAGAACTCTGGCTGGGCAGGGGATAGCCAACGCTTCAGCCCGTCCTTCCCCAGGCTCCTTGAACTCTGGCTGGGCAGGGGATAGCCAACGCTTCAGCCCGTCCTTCCCCAGGCTCCTGGAACTCTGGCTGGGCAGAGGATTGTCAACGCTGCAGCCCGTCCTTCCCCAGGCTCCTGGAACTCTGGCTGGGCAGGGGATAGCCAACGCTGCAGCCCGTCCTTCCCCAGGCTCCTAGAACTCTGGCTGGACAGGGGATAGCCAACGCTTCAGCCCGTCCTTCCCCAGGCTCCTGGAACTCTAGCTGGGCAGAGGATTGTCAACGCTTCAGCCCGTCCTTCCCCAGGCTCCTGGAACTCTGGCTGGGCAGGGGATAGCAAACGCTTCAGCCTGTCCTTCCCCAGGCTCCTGGAACTCTGGCTGGGCAGGGGATAGCCAACGCTGCAGCCCGTCCTTCCCCAGGCTCCTGGAACTCTGGCTTGGCAGGGGATAGCCAACGCTGCAGCTTGTCCTTCCCCAGGCTCCAAGAACTCTTGCTGGGCAGGGGATAGCCAACGCTTCAGCCCGTCCTTCCCCAGGCTCCTTGAACTCTGGCTGGGCAGAGGATTGTCAATGCTGCAGCCCGTCCTTCCCCAGGCTCCTGGAACTCTGGCTGGGCAGAGAATAGTCAACGCTGCAGCCAATCCTTCCCCAGGCTCCTGGAACTCTGGCTGGGCAGAGGATTGTCAACGCTTCAGCCCGTCCTTCCCCAGGCTCCTGGAACTCTGGCTGGGCAGGGGATAGCAAACGCTTCAGCCTGTCCTTCCCCAGGCTCCTGGAACTCTGGCTGGGCAGGGAATAGCCAATGCTGCAGCCCTTCCTTCCCCAGGCTCCTGGAACTCTGGCTGGGCAGGGGATAGCCAACGCTGCAGCCCGTCCTTCCCCAGGCTCCTGGAACTCTGGCTTGGCAGGGGATAGCCAACGCTGCAGCTTGTCCTTCCCCAGGCTCCAAGAACTCTTGCTGGGCAGGGGATAGCCAATGCTTCAGCCCGTCCTTCCCCAGGCTCCTTGAACTCTGGCTGGGCAGAGGATTGTCAATGCTGCAGCCCGTCCTTCCCCAGGCTCCTGGAACTCTGGCTGGGCAGAGAATAGTCAACGCTGCAGCCCGTCCTTCCCCAGGCTCCTGGAACTCTGGCTTGGCAGGGGATAGCCAATGCTGCAGCCCATCCTTCCCCAGGCTCCTTGAAATCTGGCTGGGCAAGGGATAGCCAACGCTTCAGCCCATCCTTCCCCAGGCTCCTTGAACTCTAGCTGGGCAGAGGATTTTCAACGCTGCAGCCCGTCCTTCCCCAGGCTCCTTGAACTCTGGCTGGGCAGAGGATAGCCAACGCTGCAGCCCGTCCTTCCCCAGGCTCCTGGAACTCTGGCTGGGCAGGGGATAGTCAACGCTGCAGCCCGTCCTTCCCCAGGTTCCTGGAACTCTGGCTGGGCAGGGGATAGCCAACGCTTCAGCCCGTCCTTCCCCAGGCTCCTGGAACTCTGGCTGGGCAGAGGATTGTCAATGCTGCAGCCTGTCCTTCCCCAGGATTCTGGAACTCTGGCTGGACAGAGGATTGTCAACGCTGCAGCCCGTCCTTCCCCAGGCTCCTGGAACTCTGGCTGGGCAAGGGATAGCCAACGCTGCAGCCCGTCCTTCCCCAGGCTCCTGGAATTCTGGCTGGGCAGGGGATAGCCAACGCTTCAGCCCGTCCTTCCCCAGGCTCCTTGAACTCTGGCTGGGCAGAGGATTGTCAACCCTGCAGCCCGTCCTTCCCCAGGCTCCTGGAACTCTGGCTGGGCAGGGATTAACCAACGCTTCAGCCCGTCCTTCCCCAGGCTCCTAGAACTCTGGCTGGGCAGAGGATTGTCAACGCTGCAGCCAGTCCTTCCCCAGGCTCCTTGAACTCTGGTTGGGCAGAAATTAACCAACGCTTCAGCCCATCCTTCCCCAGGCTCCTAGAACTCTGGCTGGGCAGAGGATTGTCAACGCTGCAGCCCGTCCTTCCCCAGGCTCCTTGAACTCTGGCTGGGCAGGGATTAACCAACGCTTCAGCCCGTCCTTCCCCAGGCTCCTAGAACTCTGGCTGGGCAGAGGATTGTCAACACTGCATCCCGTCCTTCCCCAGGCTCCTGGAACTCTGGCTGGGCAGGGGATAGCCAATGCTTTAGCCCGTCCTTCACCAGGCTCCTTGAACTACTCTGGCTGGGCAGGGATTAACCAAGGCTTCAGCCCGTCCTTCCCCAGGCTCCTAGAACTCTGGCTGGGCAGAGGATTGTCAACGCTGCAGCCAGTCCTTCCCCAGGCTCCTTGAACTCTGGTTGGGCAGAAATTAACCAACGCTTCAGCCCATCCTTCCCCAGGCTCCTAGAACTCTGGCTGGACAGAGGATTGTCAACGCTGCAGCCCGTCCTTCCCCAGGCTCCTTGAACTCTGGCTGGGCAGGGATTAACCAACGCTTCAGCCCGTCCTTCCCCAGGCTCCTAGAACTCTGGCTGGGCAGAGGATTGTCAACACTGCATCCCGTCCTTCCCCAGGCTCCTGGAACTCTGGCTGGGCAGGGGATAGCCAATGCTTTAGCCCGTCCTTCACCAGGCTCCTTGAACTCTGGCTGGGCAGAGGATTGTCACACTGCAGCCCGTCCTTCCCCAGGCTCCTGGAACTCTGGCTGGGCAGGGATTAACCAAGGCTTCAGCCCGTCCTTCCCCAGGCTCCTAGAACTCTGGCTGGGCAGAGGATTGTCAACGCTGCAGCCAGTCCTTCCCCAGGCTCCTTGAACTCTGGCTGGGCAGAAATTAACCAACGCTTCAGCCCATCCTTCCCCAGGCTCCTAGAACTCTGGCTGGGCAGAGGATTGTCAACGCTGCAGCCCGTCCTTCCCCAGGCTCCTTGAACTCTGGCTGGGCAGGGATTAACCAACGCTTCAGCCCGTCCTTCCCCAGGCTCCTAGAACTCTGGCTGGGCAGAGGATTGTCAACACTGCATCCCGTCCTTCCCCAGGCTCCTGGAACTCTGGCTGGGCAGGGGATAGCCAATGCTTTAGCCCGTCCTTCACCAGGCTCCTTGAACTCTGGCTGGGCAGAGGATTGTCAATGCTGCAGCCCGTCCTTCCCCAGGCTCCTGGAACTCTGGCTGGGCAGGGGATAGCCAACGCTTCAGCCCATTCTTCCACAGGCTCCTGGAACTCTGGCTGGGCAGGGGATAGCCAAAGCTTCAGCCCATTCTTCCACAGGCTCCTGGAACTCTGGTTGGGCAGGGAATAGCCAACGCTGCAGCCCATTCTTCCACAGGCTCCTGCGACTCTGGCTGGGCAGGGGATAGCCAATACTTCAGCCCGTTCTTCCACAGGCTCCTGGAACTCTTGCTGGGCAGGGAATATCCAACGCTTCAGCCCCTTCTTCCACAAGCTCCTGGAACTCTGGCTGGGCAGGGAATAGCCAACGCTTCAGCCCATTCTTCCACAGGCTCCTTGGACTCTGGCTGGGCAGGGGATAGCCAACGCTTCAGCCCGTTCTTCCACAGGCTCCTGGGACTCTGGCTGGGCAGGGGATAGCCAACGCTTCAGCCCATTCTTCCACAGGCTCCTGGAACTCTGGCTGGGCAGGGGATAGCCAATACTTCAGCCCGTTCTTCCACAGGCTCCTGGAACTCTAGCTGGGCAGGGAATAGCCAATGCTTCAGCCCGTTCTTCTACAGGATCCTGGAACTCTGGCTGGGCAGGGGATAACCAATGCTTCAGCCCGTTCTTCCACAGGCTCCTGGAACTCTTGCTGGGCAGGGAATATCCAACGCTTCAGCCCGTTCTTCCACAGGCTCCTGGAACTCTGGCTGGGCAGGGAATAGCCAACGCTTCAGCCCATTCTTCCACAGGCTCCTTGGACTCTGGCTGGGCAGGGGATAGCCAACGCTTCAGCCCGTTCTTCCACAGGCTCCTGGGACTCTTGCTGGGCAGGGGATAGCCAACGCTTCAGCCCATTCTTCCACAGGCTCCTGGAACTCTGGCTGGGCAGGGAATAGCCAATGCTTCAGCCCGTTCTTCCACAGGCTCCTGGAACTCTGGCTGGGCAGGGAATAGCCAACGCTTCAGCCCGTTCTTCCACAGGCTCCTGGAACTCTAGCTGGGCAGGGAATAGCCAATGCTTCAGCCCGATCTTCTACAGGCTCCTGGAACTCTGGCTGGGCTGGGAATAGCCAACGCTTCAGCCCGTTCTTCCACAGGATCCTGGAACTCTGGCTGGGCAGGGGATAGCCAACGCTTCAGCCCGTTCTTTCACAGGCTCCTGGAACTCTGGCTGGGCAGGGAATAGCCAATACTTCAGCCTGTTTTTCCACAGGATCTTGGAACTCTGGCTGGGCAGGGGATAGCCAACGCTTCAGCCCATTCTTCCACAGGTTCCTTGAACTCTTGCTGGGCAGGGGATAGCCAATGCTTCAGCCCGTTCTTCCCCAGGCTCCTGGAACTCTTGCTGGGCAGGGCATAGCCAATACTTCAGCCCGTTCTTCCACAGGCTCCTGGAACTCTTGCTGGGCAGGGAATAGCCAATGCTTCAGCCCATTCTTCCACAGGCTCCTGGGACTCTGGCTGGGGAGGGGACACCCAGCGCTGCAGCCGCTCCCTTCCCCAGGCTCCTGGAACTCTGGCTGGGCAGGGGACACCCAGCACTTCAGCCGCTCCCTTCCCCAGGCTCGTGGAACTCTGGCTGGGCATGAGACAGCCAGCGCTGCAGCCCCTCCCTTCCCAAGGCTTGTGGAACTCTGGCTGGGCATGAGACAGCCAGCACTGCAGCCGCTCCCTTCCCCAGGCTCGTGGAACTCTGGCTGGGCATGAGACAGCCAGCGCTGCAGCCCCTCCCTTCCCCAGGCTCGTGGAACTCTGGCTGGGCAGGGGACACCCAGCGCTGCAGCCCCTTCTCCCCAGGCTCCTGGAACTCTGGCTGGGCATGAGACAGCCAGCCCTGCAGCCCCTCCTCCCCAGGCTTGTGGAACTCTAGCTGGGCATGAGACACCCAGCGCTGCAGCCCCTCCTCCCCAGGCTCCTGGAACTCTGGCTGGGCAGGTCGGGCAGGTTTTGCAGGCTGACGTGCTCGGAGCTCACGAAGGCAGAGGTTTGTGATTTTTGCACTAAGTGTCAACCTCTCCTTGCTCATCTGCCGACACATGCCTGAAATACGTAGCATGGGAGTACTGTGCAGGGGGCCCTTCACCCAGGGCTGGCAGCTTCTCTCCCCAGGCTCCTGGAACTCCGGCCCGGGTGGCGCAGGCAGATTCGTTCTCATCGGGACTTCCAGGGAGGGCTTTCCGGCCAGGTTAAGCCCCCTTCCTGGGTTCCCTGGGCCCTGTTGGTCCCCGGGAAGGACTGCGGCCCCCATGCCCTTGGTCTGGCCATCCCCGCAGCGCCCCCCTGGTGGCCAGAGAGGGAATTAACCCTCAATTTCCCTTTATTAATTAATTTCCTCGATTATGTGCCCACCATTTCCCTCCCATGCCTTCTTATCTGGTGCCGGCGCCTGGGCATCCAGTTTTACACTGGGGGAGGCCAACCGTGCCCCTCCGGAGCGACCCCTGGTGGAGGAAAAAAAGTTTCTTCACATTTTTCACCCAGGATTGCCGGGCTCCCGTCGCGAGCTGCCGACCTCCTGGGCCCACAGGTGGCACCTCCGACCCCCGCACAGCGCCCCCCGGTGGAGAGAGAGAGAATTACCTTCAAATTTTTAGGCATTTCCTCATTTATTCAGTCGGTTATTTCCCAGCACTGTTGCCTGGGCGCCTGGCTTGGAGGTGGGGGAGGCTGGCTGCACTCCCTGGTGGTGGAATTTTTTTTTTATTATAAGCAATTTTTCGCACAGGACTACCGGCTTCCCTTCAGCCTCCCAGTCCTTGGGCAGCTGCCCAGCTGGGCCCCACCATGCCTGCAGCGCCCCCCATTGGAGGGGAAATTATTATTGATATTAAAGATATTTTTTTTTGTTTCTTTTCAATGTGGAAAATGCAATGGTGTAAAGTGTAACATTTGTCAGGAATACGGTGGGGGGGATACTCAAGCCACCCTCCAACCCCTCCTTCAGAGCTACCTACCCCCTGCAGCGCAGTGCAGTTTTCATGCAGCTGGAGCAGCCCAGTACCCAAACATGAACACCCCTCCCTTCCTTCCTTGGCGGTGGACCATCAGGCCCCAGGAAGGCACCGTCAGGCCCCAGGAAGACCTTGGTGTCCCTACTTGACTAACCCTTACTCGCACCTTGACACACTCTATGTGGCTCTATCCTGTCCCCATGGAAGTCTCAGTGGGTGACCTGGGAGTCCATACCCGGTCTACTACCCCCTGTTTGAGGCTGGAAGTCCCATGCGGGAGTCCCTGGGTGTCCAGAGTCCTTGGCGGTGGACCATCAGACCCAGGAAGGCACCGTCAGGCCCCAGGAAGCCATCGCTAGGCCCCAGGAAGACCTTGGTGTCCCTACTCGACTAACCCTCACTCACACCTTGACACACTCTATGTGGCTCTATCCTGTCCTCATGGAAGTCTCAGCGGGTGACCTGGCAGTCCATACCCGGTCTACCACCCCCTGTTTCAGGCTAGAAGTCCCATGCGGGAGTCCCTGGGTGTCCAGAGTCCTTGGCGGTGGACCATCAGGCCCCCAGGAAGGCACCACTAGGCCCGGGAAGACTTTGGTGTCCGTACATGGCTAACCCTCACTCACACCTGGACTCACTCTATGCGGCTCTCCCCTGTAAGCGTGGAAGTTCCGGGGGGGGACCTGGGACCAGGCTACTACCCCCTGTTCGTGGCTGGAAATCCATTGTGGGAGTCCCTGGGTGTCCACAGTGCATCAATTTTGCAGTAAGTGTCACCCCTTCCCTGATGAGCTGCCGGGACATGCCTAAAATAGGCAGCATGGGAGCACCGTGCAGGGGGCCCAAGAGGCTAGTGTTCCTCAACTCCTTCCCGAGGTCATGGAACTGCCATCAGTATAAGACATTCAAATCCGTTCTCATCGGGACTTCCATAATGGGCGTCACATGGAAGTCCCAGGGGGGTGACCTTGGCTCGGACCCCCAGTGCCATAGTAGCTGACTGCTGTCAAGTTCCAAACCCGGATGTGACGTGTATTCACTACCAGCAGGTGGAGCACTTTTGATGGGATCATAAATTTTATGATCTGCGGCAGGGAAATGGTCAATGGTTGTTTATTGCTGCAACTTTTTGCAAAATACATTGACTTGGTGAGCATGCTCAGTTCAGTTTGTCTCTGACCTGTGTAGGGGTAACATCTCTTCCCGAGAGCACAGCCCTCACTTGGATCATGGAACACAGTTTGATAATGGAACACAGTTGGATCACGGACCCTCTCTGGTTTAACTCTTTTACTGCCAACGACGTATGGGATATGTGCCGCCGCTGCAGAGAGCTTCTAACGATGACAGCCCCCCTGGGCAACGTGCCAGGGGGGCTGTCATGAGGGTCCTGTGATCGATCGTGTTACAGGACCCTCCAGGAAGCTTCCTGCTACCTTCTTCCCCCCCAGCGCCGGCCCACTGAGGAGGAGGCGATCGGGTCTTCAGGACAGGTAAGGAGTTTTTTTTTATTCTTGCATTTACACACTTACACACATTTATACACACTTACAGCACACATTTTAGCATTTTTTGTTTTTTATTTTTCACACTTTTATACACTTATTTACACTCATATACACACTTACACACTATAACACAACTTTTACACATGTACACACATGTATACACATTTTTCATTTTACCACTTTGTTTTTAGTTTCTTTTACCTAAAAACTGACTTATTTTGTTGTTTCACTGATGTGCACAATTTTTGTGGTTTTATCGCATTTTATCCCTATATAAGTGTTCCTAATCTGTTTTTAGCGTAGCTTTGCCATGTGTAACTTTGGTGTACAAAAATAACTTTGCCTATTTTGAATTCATCAGAATGTGTACTTTCCACAAATATATGGTTTTCTGGGGGTCTCTGTATAGTTGGGGGGGTTACTGCACATAATACGCTGTCAGGGGTCTCTGTGTGCAAAAGCTGAGTTGGCAGGCGAGAAATCCTTATGCTCTATTTTCATTTTGGGGTCAGTACATACCGCAGACTTTGGTATATGTATGCATATTGGGCATCAAACTGTTCAGTAGGCCTCTGGTGTTCCTATTTGGGGTGATTTGACTTTGTACACAAGAAATTGTGTGAGATAAATGCGGCAAATTGCAACATTTTTAGGCAATTTTCTGAAATGTTATAAAAACCAATAACTTTAGGAAAGCTTTGCAGATTGGTACTTTGGTGTAGAAAGGACTCTTTACCTTTGTTGGATTTGTCAGAATGTGTACTTTCCAAAAATATATGGTTTTGTGGGGGTCTCTGTATAGTTAGGGGAAGTTTCGGCACATAATACACTGACAGGGGGCTCTGTGTGCAAAAGCTGAGCTGGCAGGCGAGAAATCCTTATGCGCTATTTTCATTTTGGGGTCAGTACATACCGCAGACTTTGGTATATCTATGCATATTGGGCATCAAACTGTTCAGTAGACCATAGTTGTTCCTATATGGGGTGATTTGCCTTTATCTGATCTTTATCAAGAAATTGTGAGAGATAAATGCGGCAAATTGCAAAATTTTTATGCGATTTTCTAAATGTCATATAAATCTGCAAATTTAGGAAAGTTTTACAGCTTGGTACTTTGGAGCAAAAAGAAATGTTTACCCATTATAGATTTGGGGGAATGTGTACTTTCCAAAAATATATGGCTTTCTGGGGTGAGTGTACTTTTTTTGTAGCTTTATCCCACATAAAGGATGTAAATGTGTTGATTTTGCAGGAGCTGAAATAATACATCATATGGGGGTATGTTCCCATTGGGGCCCCTACATGCCACATACTTAGGTAAACCTATACATATTGGGCATCAAACTGTTCAGTGGGCCCCTGGCGTTCATATTTAGGGTGTTTTATCTTGGTACCTAATGCTATGTGGCATATAAGATGCTGCAAAGTGGAAGCTTTGAGGGGATTTTTGGAAATGTCATCAAAATTGCTAACTTTAGAAAGGCTCTGTGGCTTGGTACTTTGGAGTAGAAAGACATGGGTAGCCATTTTAGATTCGGGGGAATGTGTACTTTCCAAAAATATATGACTTTCTGGGATGAGCGTACTTTTTACTAGCTTTATCCCACATATAATGATGTAAATGTGTTGATTTTGCAGGAGCTGAAATGACAGAAATGACAGTACATATGGGGGTATGTTCACATTGGGGCCCCTACATGCCACATACTTAGGTAAACCTATACATATTGGGCATCAAACTGTTCAGTGGGCCCCTGGCGTTCATATTTAGGGTGTTTTATCTTGGTACCTAATGCTATGTGGCATATAAGATGCTGCAAAGTGGAAGCTTTGAGGGGATTTTTGGAAATGTCATCAAAATTGCTAACTTTAGAAAGGCTCTGTGGCTTGGTACTTTGGAGTAGAAAGACATGGGTAGCCATTTTAGATTCGGGGGAATGTGTACTTTCCAAAAATATATGACTTTCTGGGATGAGCGTACTTTTTACTAGCTTTATCCCACATATAATGATGTAAATGTGTTGATTTTGCAGGAGCTGAAATGACAGAAATGACAGTACATATGGGGGTATGTTCACATTGGGGCCCCTACATGCCACATACTTAGCTAAACCTATACATATTGGGCATCAAACTGTTCAGTGGACCCCTGGTGTTCATATATAGGGTGTACAGAGATAAGATACTATAGACTGGAAGCTTTTTTAAAAAAAATCACAAATTTTGATAAAAACCAATAATTTTAGGAAAGCATTGCGACTTGATAGTTTGGAGTAGACAGACAGTTGTGCCTATTCTGTATTCCCCAGAATCTCTTCTTTCCAAAAATGTACAATTTTCTGGGATAAACCTTCTGTTAGTGGAAATTTTGTCCTTGAAATCTAAAGTATGCAGCTTTCTGAAGCAGTGCTTTGGAAATTTGGTAGTGTACTGCTGGGAGTTTTTGACCTATACAAGTGAGAAATCTCCATAAAACTATATATATTTGGTATTGGCACGTTCAGGAGACATGGGACTTTCCAAATCAGTTGTATATTCATGCATAAAATAATTTTTGTTTCTAGTATGTGTGTTTATATTATGGAAAATTTGATTTTTTTTTGCATTTTTAGACATTTAGAAGCCTATATCTTGTTACAGAATTGGAATTACACAAAAATTCTACCATATTTTGAAAGCTTAGGTTGTTCTGAAAAAAACAATATATTGTTTTCCTGGGTAAACTAAAAGTCCCCCCGAGGAAAGGCCCCTAAAATGAAAGTGCAAAATGTTCAAAAACTGTCTGGCAATACAAGTTCCGCTTTGACCAAAACAGCTGGCAGTAAAAGGGTTAAGATGAAGTGAGCTTTAAGATCAAATCTGTGGCACTTTGTCTTGCGTAATGTCCGTCTCAATCTATGAAGCTGGGGCAGTCAGTCTCACTAACTGTCACTTCCTTCCTCCTCCATTTAGTGTGAGTGAGACAAACCCACCCGCAGTGTAAGGAGCTCTGATATCCTGAAACAGCAGCCCGTGTCTTTCCACTCTGTATGCTACTTATGTGCGTGCCTTAGGTTCCAAGACCTGGAAGAGTGCACTTCCCCAGTCTGACCTTCACCCAACCTGCACCCACAATGGTCACCCAAACTTTTACCCTGACCTGCCTGACCTAAGGGTAAACCCCCAGGTCCTGTGGGTTGTGGATCAACCTGTACATCATTAGTCTGTACAGATATCAGTGTTCCTACAACTTTTGTAGTTTGATCTTCACCCACAGTTGGGATCATAAAGGACAGTTGGTCTATGGTCCATCTATGTGATCCATTAAGTTTGTTATGAGATGTGCTCTGTCCCAGTCACAGTCCCTGTAACAAAGGGCAGTCGCTGTCACACACGGCACACTAACACCCACACTCTCTCGGGAAGAGATGTTCCCACTACACAGGTCAGAGACAAACTGAACTGAGCATGCTCACCAAGTCACGTCCCATTGGCTCAGTGAGAAACAGCAAAAGTGCCTGATCCATGAAAATGTCCAAAAAAAGCCTGAGCCCTGCAGGGTAAACCCTGTGCCCTACACCCTGTGTGCCTTGATATATGGAAATGTAACCAGTAACCCATGAAATCCATCAATACAACTAGTGGCATTACCCAAGCAGTGTCAGGGCTCGTGATGTTGGAATTTGGGGGGTTTTGTTATTTAATATAAAAAAAACCCCCACAAAAGTTCAGGTTGTGTTTCTAACACAAATATTCCAGTGAGTTTATTTGTATTATTTCCAAGAGCCATAGGGACAAAGTTAAGACAAATAGCCCTCGCTGGAAGTCCCGATGAGGGTGAATTCACTTCTTCCAGTCAGGGTAGAGGAGACCAAGGAGAGAAGCCAGCAGTCTGTGCTCTTGACCAGGCAGGCTTCCCCCACGCTCAAAAAGAAAATAAAATGCCAGCGCACATTTTGCCAGTTTACAAAAAAATCAGGTGTTAGTAGCACATATTGGATCCCCCCATGCTTGACCCACAGCCATGACCAGCAGGCAGATAGAGTTCCAATGTATGGCCACAGGGGGGCGCTAGAGTGGCATCCCCCCCCCCCCCCCCCCCCCGTGCATCACATATGCAATCCTAACACCCATATTCCCAAACCATGTTTTAGTTTCCTATTGAGTAGTGGTCTACCATACTTGTTACCTTTGGTGGGGGTGGCACTGATATAACCTACACCTGTACTATCCATACAAAGCTTAATTATTGTAGATTTTTATGCATTTATATAGTTATATTTTTGGTTTATAGTGTTCACTTTGGTTTCATGCAAAGAACATATATTAAAACTGATGGTGTATGGTTTTAAAGAAAGACATGCTTACTGTGCTACTATGTATATGGATTGTGTGATGCACAACAAGAGAACAGCGGGTCCCAGAAACTCAGTCAACATCACAGTTGAAAGATGTTGGGTCTGGGAGTGTATGGGCCGATATAAGCTGCTGTCTCTGTTGCTTATTGGACCTATGTAGGGGGTCTGTCTGACTGCTATCAGTGGGGCAGGTTTAAAAATAATGCATAGGGTGTTATTAGGCCGTTGTATAATCTGAATGCTGTTCCCTGAGCAAACAATAACAGCCCAATTAGGCCCAGTATGTAGGTAGTCACCAAATAAGTGGATTTGTACCCATTTTGGATTCCACAGAATGTTTAAAAAAATAGATGCTTTTCTTCAGCCATATTGTTATGGAGTCTTACAGCACATTAAACCCAAGGCATGCAGGGTTTTTATATTACAAAGCCCAAAATGTCAGCCATGAAAATTCATAGGCACTATTGTGATTTTTGGGTTTTTAAAATGGCACATTCTTTAGAAACCCTATACATGCTGGGCATCAAACTGTTCTGCAGGTTCCTGACATTTATATTTTGTAAAGTTTTGTCTTGGTACATAGTGACATAAAACTGTTCAAAAATTCAAAACTGCTGCTTTAACCAAAGCTTTGCTGATTACTGCAAATTTGTACTGCAATATATATACCTTACTGGGGGGGATCTCTATATGTCAAATACATTGATAATTCTATGCAAACTGCGTTTTACGTTGGTACCTAAAGGGATACTGCTATGATATTTATGGGGTTCTTTTTATTTCTAAATGACACTGTTACACAGCAAATAATTCCCTCTGCCATTTAACCTTTTATTCTTCAACCAACAAATGTATTTGTAGCTGTAATATTGGTGTGTAGGCGCCATCTCAGTGCATTGTGCCTGAGTCTGAGCTTTCAGCCAGCGCTACACATTAGAACTGCTTTCAGCTAACCTATTGTTTCTCCTACTCCCATGTAACTGGAGGAGTCCCAAGCCGGACTTGGATTTCTTACTATTGAGTGCTATTCTGATACCTACTGGGAGCTGCTATCTTGCTCCCTTCCCATTGTTCTGCTGATCGGCTGCTGGGGGTGAGGGGGGGGATATCACTCCAACTTGCAGCGCAGCAGTAAAGTGTGCCTGAGTCTGAGCTTTCAGTCAGCGCTACACATTAGACCTGCTTTCAGCTAACCTATTGTTTCTCCTACTCCCATGTAACTGGAGGAGTCCCAAGCCGGACTTGGATTTCTTACTATTGAGTGCTATTCTGATACCTACTGGGAGCTGCTATCTTGCTCCCTTCCCATTGTTCTGCTCATCGGCTGCTGGGGGGGGGGGGGTATCCCTCCAACTTGCAGCGCAGCAGTAAAGTGTGCCTGAGTCTGAGCTTTCAGCCAGCGCTACACATTAGAACTGCTTTCAGCTAACCTATTGTTTCTCCTACTCCCATGTAACTGGAGGAGTCCCAAGCTGGACTTGGATTTCTTACTATTGAGTGCTATTCTGATACCTACTGGGAGCTGCTATCTTGCTCCCTTCCCATTGTTCTGCTGATTGGCTGCTGGGGGTGAGGGGGGGGATATCACTCCAACTTGCAGCGCAGCAGTAAAGTGTGCCTGAGTCTGAGCTTTCAGAAGGAGCCAGCGCTACACATTAGAACTGCTTTCAGCTAACCTATTGTTTCTCCTACTCCCATGTAACTGGAGGAGTCCCAAGCCGGACTTGGATTTCTTACTATTGAGTGCTATTCTGATACCTACTGGGAGCTGCTATCTTGCCCCCTTCCCATTGTTCTGCAGATCGGCTGCTGGGGGGGAGGGGGGGTATCACTCCAACTTGCAGCGCAGCAGTAAAGTGTGCCTGAGTCTGAGCTTTCAGAAGGAGCCAGCGCTACACATTAGAACTGCTTTCAGCTAACCTATTGTTTCTCCTACTCCCATGTAACTGGAGGAGTCCCAAGCCGGACTTGGATTTCTTACTATTGAGTGCTATTCTGATACCTACTGGGAGCTGCTATCTTGCTCCCTTCCCATTGTTCTGCTCATCGGCTGCTGGGGGGGGGGGGGTATCCCTCCAACTTGCAGCGCAGCAGTAAAGTGTGCCTGAGTCTGAGCTTTCAGAAGGAGCCAGCGCTACACATTAGAACTGCTTTCAGCTAACCTATTGTTTCTCCTACTCCCATGTAACTGGAGGAGTCCCAAGCCGGACTTGGATTTCTTACTATTGAGTGCTATTCTGATACCTACTGGGAGCTGCTATCTTGCTCCCTTCCCATTGTTCTGCTCATCGGCTGCTGGGGGGGGGGGGGGGTATCCCTCCAACTTGCAGCGCAGTAGTAAAGTGTGACTGGAGTTTATCAGAACACAGGTTACATGGCTGTGGCACCCTGGGAAATGAAGAATACAGTATGTCTAGCCCCATGTGACATTTCAAAATGAAATATAAGTGTAGCCATTCAGCTAACATGGCTATTAAATAACTGTACAAAGTATATTCTGTGTATAATCATATTGCTGGGACTTGTAATTCTATTAATCTTCAGCACTGAAAGCTTCAGAATCTTCATAAACTGGAAGCAAACTACTTTATTACTACAGTGTGAAGGAAGCTGAGGCCGCAGTGATTGGCTGATAGTGGATCTAGTTTATTGGTAGCTTTATCATCTGCCCATATTGCAGCCCCGGCAGACTCACAGGCCCAGTTTTCAGTGAGTGATTCCTGTGGATTCTGACTTTGGCATAATCAGGCATTGCAGGGCCTTATACACCCAGTTACAGTGAGGGCTAGAGACAAGACTGTTATATGTGCTGGCCTATAATCTATTCTGAAGTGTATGGGCTTATTTAAAGAGGATTATTCATATATAGCAAATAATCCATCTTGTATCAACTGTGAAGCCTCCCACTGCAGCTTGTGGGTTACAAATACTGATATATATGAGCTCCAGCTGCCGGCCTTGCTGCTTATACTAACACAGTGTTCAGGGAACTTGATTTAAACGGTATCTGAGTGGATTAGATCAGTCTGCTTATATAGGTCCGTTATTTAAAGTGCACTCAACAAGTTATTATCATTTTCCATTGTATTCCTTTGCCACCAACGTTTGATATTGCATTGTTGATGTAACTGTATGTTCAGTCGCTATTTGTGGAAACATATTGCTGGAAGAGAGATCGTTCAATTTATCTTTATTACTGGGTCTCCAGATCTATGTGTTTCACTGGGGGTTGTGGGTGTCACCAGAGGTGGGTGAGAGCAGGACCCATATAACACAGCTACACCTATGGGTGTGCTACATAAACAAATCTGTGTCTTTAAAAAACAGATTACAGGATTCTGCTGGAGAAGCTCTATTAACTGATCTTGGGAAAAAAATGTGTTTTTTCATTACAGTATTCCTTTAAGATAGATGGGAAGTGAGTCCCTTTTCCTGAGTCTTAGCATGACTTTTGCAGTTCTACTGTTTGGCCATAAGGTGGCACTGTGTTGCAGTATAAAAGGATTAGCAGCCATGTGGGTACTAATCTTATTGAGCAAGAAACTGTTGCTAAGCCTCAGACAGTATATAAAGAGGTAAGAAAGATGTTGGCTTTGGGATTAACAGAGGAAAACCATAGTTATTGGCTAATGACAAACATGAAGCATAAACGGAGTCGTAAGATGAAAAGCAGCTTTATTGGTCAGGGCAAGAAGCCTGGCACATTGGGTCCATTGCAGACTTAATAGTGGGGATAAACATGCACTACAGCTTTATTTATATACTTAATCAGGTTTGCTTAGCCTTCTGGGCACCATAACAATAAAAGAAGGAAATGAAAATCACTGGTGCAAATGAGTTAGGCAACCCCAGGTCTGAACTGCTTTTCTGTAAAAACCTTACTGGCCCAAGGTACTTGTAGAGTTGCACCACCACCTCCATCTTCTCCAGTGCTCCCAGGTATCTGCTGCTTTGGTTACAGCCAAAATATCCGGACATGTGTGGCTTTACTCATGGCTCAGAGAAGGTAACGTTGGTAAGAGTAACATCCCCATTGATATACAGAGACTTGATGGCTTGGTAAGAGACACGGTGACGGTATTCCAAGACATTGTCTCCATTCACTGACACCTGGGAAGAAGAATGAAAAAGGTGAACGGCAGAAGGACAAGGAAAGTAAAATAGAGGTGACTGGCCAGGAACAAAGAAAGGTCACACTGGTAGCGATGAGCCAAAAGATTCGCGAAATGGCGAAAATGTTGAGCAGAAAAATTCTTGCGACAATTTTTGGACACCCGACTATTCTTGCGACAATTTTTGGACACCCGACTATTCTTGCGACTATTTTTGGACAAGAGACTATTCTTGCGACTATTTTTGGACAAGAGACTATTCTTGCGACAATTTTTGGACACCCGACTATTCTTGCAACTATTTTTGGACAAGAGACTATTCTTGCGACAATTTTTGGACACCCGACTATTCTTGCGACAATTTTTGGACACCCGACTATTCTTGCGACTATTTTTGGACAAGAGACTATTCTTGCGACAATTTTTGGACACCCGACTATTCTTGCGACTATTTTTGGACAAGAGACTATTCTTGCGACAATTTTTGGACACCCGACTATTCTTGCGACTATTTTTGGACAAGAGACTATTCTTGCAACTATTTTTCGACGTGTGACTATTCTTTTGATGCCCGGGACTATTCTTGGGACAATTTTTGGCCACGCGACTATTCTTGTGACAATTTTGGGGCGTGCGACTATTCTTGCGAAAATTTTTGGACGTGCACCTATTCTTTTGATGCCCGCGACTATTCTTGCGACAATTTTTGGCCACGCGACTATTCTTGCGACTATTTTTAGACGTGCGCCTATTCTTTTGGGTAATTGGGCCACAAGGCATAAGGGCCTAAAATAATTCACTATCCATTTCACCCTTCTGTCGTTATCATTTCAGGTAATTTCATCCATTCCTAAAATCTAACACAGGGATCCCCAACCTTTCTTACTCGTGAGCCAAAGACTTGGGGAGCAACACAAGCACCATAAAAGCTCATGGAGGAGCCAAATAAGGGCTGTGATTGGCTATTAGGGGCCTCTATGCACCCTATCAGCTTACAGGGGCTTTATTTGGTAGGGAATCTTGTTTTTATTCAACCAAAACTTGCCCCCAAGTCAGGAATTCAAAAATAACTCCCTGGTTTGGGGGCACTGAGAGCAACATCCAAGGGGTTGGGGAGCAACATGTTCCCCCCGAGCCACTGGTTGGGGATCACTGGTTTATACAAAGGGACTGTTCTGTTAATTATTAATCACAAAGGGGCAAGTTTTGGAGCCATTAATTGGGGAACATTGCACCCCCATGCCTAGAACACCTCATCCCAGAAAGAAATCATTTCATTATTTCCTCGGTCTGACCTATAGCATCCGTATACATTGTACTGAGCAGAGCAGAGAGAAATCTAGATATTTATCTATTATCTTTATTACTGGGCTGTAACAGAAAGTCTCACCTCAAACATATGCTCCAGTACGGTTATGGCTATCTGAAAGGGCTCCTCCTCGCTGAAGGGCATGTTAGGGATCCGTACTACTTTGCCCCACTTGTCGCCCAGCTTTGTGTTACATACAATAACATTGCCATCGTCAAGCCGGGGGTTAAAGTAAAAGGCGATATCATTGTTGAAGCAAAGAAAATTCACAGCAAACCTTAAAAAAAGAATAATTTTACATGAACACCCATAGCACAGAGTTACGTCTTCCTGCAACCCCTGCTCTTAGATTCATTTACTATTTAAACTATTAAAGTAGCCCACAAAATAATTCTTATTGTTCTGGTCAGTGCTATGGGTCGGTGCTATGGGTCAGTGCTATGGGTCAGCGCTATGGGTCAGCGCTATGGGTCAGCGCTATGGGTCAGTGCTATGGGTCAGTGCTATGGGTCAGCGCTATGGGTCAGCGCTATGGGTCAGTGCTATGGGTCAGTGCTATGGGTCAGTGCTATGGGTCAGTGCTATGGGTCAGTGCTATGGGTCAGTGCTATGGGTCGGTGCTATGGGTCGGTGCTATGGGTCAGTGCTATGGGTCGGTGCTATGGGTCGGTGCTATGGGTCGGTGCTATGGGTCAGTGCTATGGGTCAGTGCTATGGGTCAGTGCTATGGGTCAGTGCTATGGGTCAGTGCTATGGGTCGGTGCTATGGGTCGGTGCTATGGGTCGGTGCTATGGGTCGGTGCGTCAGTGCTATGGGTCGGTGCTATGGGTCAGTGCTATGGGTCGGTGCTATGGGTCGGTGCTATGGGTCGGTGCTATGGGTCGGTGCGTCAGTGCTATGGGTCGGTGCTATGGGTCAGTGCTATGGGTCGGTGCTATGGGTCGGTGCTATGGGTCAGTGCTATGGGTCAGTGCTATGGGTCAGTGCTATGGGTCGGTGCTATGGGTCAGTGCGTCAGTGCTATGGGTCGGTGCTATGGGTCAGTGCTATGGGTCGGTGCTATGGGTCGGTGCTATGGGTCAGTGCTATGGGTCAGTGCTATGGGTCAGTGCTATGGGTCAGTGCTATGGGTCAGTGCTATGGGTCAGTGCTATGGGTCGGTGCTATGGGTCAGTGCTATGGGTCGGTGCTATGGGTCGGTGCTATGGGTCGGTGCTATGGGTCAGTGCTATGGGTCAGTGCTATGGGTCAGTGCTATGGGTCAGTGCGTCAGTGCTATGGGTCGGTGCTATGGGTCTGCTATGGGTCGGTGCTATGGGTCGGTGCTATGGGTCGGTGCTATGGGTCGGTGCTATGGGTCGGTGCTATGGGTCGGTGCTATGGGTCGGTGCTATGGGTCGGTGCTATGGGTCGGTGCTATGGGTCGGTGCTATGGGTCGGTGCTATGGGTCGGTGCTATGGGTCGGTGCTATGGGTCGGTGCTATGAGTCGGTGCTATGGGTCAGAGCTATGGGTCGGTGCTATGGGTCGGTGCTATGGGTCGGTGCTATGGGTCGGTGCTATGGTCGGTGCTATGGGTCGGTGCTATGGGTCGGTGCTATGGGTCGGTGCTATGGGTCAGAGCTATGGGTCGGTGCTATGGGTCGGTGCTATGGGTCGGTGCTATGGGTCGGTGCTATGGGTCAGTGCTATGGGTCAGAGCTATGGGTCAGAGCTATGGGTCAGTGCTATGGGTCAGTGCTATGGGTCAGTGCTATGGCTCAGCGGGTCAGTGCTATGGCTCAGTGGGTCAGTGCTATGGGTCAGTGTTATGGGTCAGTGCTATGGTCAGTGCTATGGCTCAGTGGGTCAGTGTTATGGGTCAGTGCTATGGTCAGTGCTATAGGTCAGGGCTATGGGTCAGTGCTATGGGTCAGTGGGTCAGTGCTATGGGTCGGTGCTATGGGTCAGTGCTATGGGTCAGTGCTATGGGTCAGTGCTATGGGTCAGTGCTATGGGTCAGTGCTATGGGTCAGTGCGTCAGTGCTATGGGTCGGTGCTATGGGTCAGTGCTATGGGTCGGTGCTATGGGTCGGTGCTATGGGTCGGTGCTATGGGTCGGTGCTATGGGTCGGTGCTATGGGTCGGTGCTATGAGTCAGTGCTATGGGTCAGAGCTATGGGTCGGTGCTATGGGTCGGTGCTATGGGTCGGTGCTATGGGTCGGTGCTATGGGTCGGTGCTATGGGTCGGTGCTATGGGTCGGTGCTATGGGTCGGTGCTATGGGTCGGTGCTATGGGTCAGAGCTATGGGTCGGTGCTATGGGTCGGTGCTATGGGTCGGTGCTATGGGTCGGTGCTATGGGTCAGTGCTATGGGTCAGAGCTATGGGTCAGTGCTATGGGTCAGTGCTATGGGTCAGTGCTATGGCTCAGCGGGTCAGTGCTATGGCTCAGTGGGTCAGTGCTATGGGTCAGTGTTATGGGTCAGTGCTATGGTCAGTGCTATGGCTCAGTGGGTCAGTGTTATGGGTCAGTGCTATGGTCAGTGCTATAGGTCAGGGCTATGGCTCAGTGCTATGGCTCAGTGGGTCAGTGCTATGGGTCAGTGCTATGGGTCAGTGCTATGGGTCAGTGCTATGGGTCAGTGCTATGGCTCAGTGGGTCAGTGCTATGGGTCAGTGCTATGGGTCAGTGCTATGGGTCAGTGCTATGGCTCAGTGGGTCAGTGCTATGGGTCAGTGCTATGGGTCAGTGCTATGGGTCAGTGGGTCAGTGCTATGGGTCGGTGCTATGGGTCAGTGCTATGGGTCAGTGCTATGAGTCAGTGCTATGGGTCAGTGCTATGGGTCAGTGCTATGGGTCAGTGGGTCAGTGCTATGGGTCAGAGCTATGGGTCAGTGCTATGAGTCAGTGCTATGGGTCAGTGCTATGGGTCAGTGCTATGAGTCAGTGCTATGGGTCAGTGCTATGGCTCAGTGCTATGGGTCAGTGCTATGGCTCAGTGGGTCAGTGCTATGGCTCAGTGGGTCAGTGCTATGGCTCAGTGGGTCAGTGCTATGGCTCAGTGGGTCAGTGCTATGGGTCAGTGGGTCAGTGCTATGGCTCAGTGGGTCAGTGCTATGGGTCAGTGCTATGGGTCGGTGCTATGGGTCGGTGCTATGGGTCGGTGCTATGGGTCGGTGCTATGGGTCGGTGCTATGGGTCGGTGCTATGGGTCGGTGCTATGGGTCGGTGCTATGGGTCGGTGCTATGGGTCAGTGCTATGGAAGGTTTGTGAGTTCATTCTATTTAAGCATAAATACAAATATCACTTAAGTAAGATGAAGACCAATAGTAGTCTATAATGGATGTCCCTCATACAACACTCATTATTCTTCAAGAGAAAAGGACCTCTAGACTGTCACTTTTATTTCTCCTTCCCTAATTCCCCATGTATCTTTCCCTCTTTCCTTTGGTCACTTACCTTTTACAGCCGCTGTGTACCAGCCCCTCAATAGTCACTGTCTTGCCATCACTAATGCCCCCAAGTATGGCACACTGGAAGGGCTTGAGCTAAGAAGAAACCACGGGACAGTAATAAGTTAATGGATGATTAAAGTGTTGGATTATATCTAGAATACCGAACCTCTTCTATATCTGGTGCATTGTAAGGAGGACTATATAATCTCCACCATTCTTAAGGGCTCATACACTCACACTGGTCTGATTGCAGTTGAACTATTTATAAACTTAGCCCATCCATTGGCTTTTATCGGAGCTGAGTATCGGACTGGCCAACCAGGATACCAGGAAGTCTCCCGGTGGGCTCAGGTGTCAGTGGCCCCTCTTGCTTCTATCTATTTAGCCTATTGCATGGTCATTCCCTATTTCTGTATGGCAGGGATCCCCAACCTTTTTTACCCGTGAACAACATTCAAATGTAAAAAGAGTTGGGGAGCAACCCAAGCATGGGCTATAATTGGCTATTTGTTAGCCCCTATGGGGACTGGCAGCCTATAGAAGGCTCTGTTTGGCTTTACACTGGGTTTTATGCAACCAGGACTTGCCTTCAAGCCAAGTATTCAAAAAATAAGCGCTTGCTTTGAGGCCCCTGGGAGCAACACCCAAGGGGTTGGGGAGCAACATGTTCCCCTCGAGCCACTGGTTGGGGATCACTGCTGTATGGGAACAAGGAAGCTCGATAGATGGAAGAATAGAATATAGTATGTAGAGAAAAGAGATTAGGATAATAAAGAGTTTGATGGAGGAGAGGGGGAATTAGAGTTTTAAGAGTGTTCCATATTAAAAAAAACATGCTCTTCCTAAACTCTCTCTCTTATCTCTATAATTCTATATTATAAATGGATCCAAAGACAAGGAAAAGGCAAAACAGAATTCCCAGCGCAGGGTCAGGGCCGTACTTACATGACTTGGGGTGACTGAATATGGCGACAGCACCGGTGACTCTTGGGCCTGGAATTGTAATAAAAAGAGCATTAATGAAATCTGCAGGCATTGTATATATATATATAGTAGGTAATTTATATATTAGGTTACTGTCGGGGATCAAACAGGCTAAATACAGCAACTTTACAGTTAGAATTTGACCACACAAGATGGTGCTTCTCCAGCAGAATCCTGCATTGTAATCTGTTTTTCCCTTGGGCCTAGCCATATTCTTCATTTCCCAGGGTGCCACAGCCATGTGACCTGTGCTCTGATAAACTTCAGTCATACTTTACTGCTGCGCTGCAAGTTGGAGTGATATCACCCCCCACCGCCAGCAGCCAATCAGCAGAACAATGGGAAGGGAGCAAGATAGCAGCTCCCAGTAGGTATCAGAATAGCACTCAATAGTAAGAAATCCAAGTCCGGCTTGGGACTCCTCCAGTTACATGGGAGTAGGAGAAACAATAGGTTAGCTGAAAGCAGTTCTAATGTGTAGCGCTGGCTCCTTCTGAAAGCTCAGACTATTTTAGCTCTTCTAGGGGTCAGAATTCAGACTCTATTGCTTTATGCTTAGTACTTCACTTACCGGGGGTTCCGAGAAGGTAACGTTAAGAAGAGTAATATCACCCTTGACAAGGACTGACTGGATGCCTTGGTAAGAAACACGATGGTGGTATTCCAAGATACGCTTTCTATTCACTGAGACCTGGGTACAATGGAGCAGAAAAGCCAAGGTAAGAAAGGGCAGGACAAAAGAAAGGAACAGGGGTACAATAAAGGTAATTGGGGGCAATAAGATGAACAGAGTGGAAACACTGGTGAGTTATACTAAAGTATTATCCCCCCTTCCCCTTCTTCCAGAAAGAGATTCTTCCACCACCTCCTTGGTCCGACCTGAAAAGCTGGCACCCATATATGAACCAAAGGCAGCACCCACACACCTACATATTCCTATATTACTGATACAGACACCTGGCCTCAACAAATGTCTCACCTGAAAGACGTGTTCCATTATAATTATGATTATCTCAAAGGAGTCGTCCTTCTCGAAGGGCATGAGTTGTGTCCGTTCCACCGAGCCCCACTTGTTGTCCAGCTTTGTGTTACACACAATGGTATTGTCTTCATCAAACCGGGGGTTAAAGTGAAAGGCAGTATCATTGTTGAAGCAAAGAAAATTCACGGTGAACCTATAGAAAAGAATAACTTTGTGTCTTTCCTTGGCAGTGTTCATATCTTCCCACAGCCCCCTGTCTTTGCAGAAGGCCATAAAAACATTTCAGTTGTTGCTCCATTCAGTGCTATGGGTTAGTGGATTGGAGCAGAATTGTTCCCCAATACAGAACGATCCCATAGGGAGATATATGAGTGCCTCTGTATGAGAATGTCCATGTAACCATGAGTAGTGCATATGAGAATTCCATCATGTCTGGGGATGGGCTCCATCACTGATTTCAGTATAGCTTCTTATACATTACAATAAAATGATGCGGGTAAATTCTGTTTGGAGAAACATTTGAAAGGTCATAAAGGTGCCTTATCTCCTCTGCTAAATGGTATGGCTGTATCTCTTCTCCCTGCTACCCCTACTCCACCACTTACTTGGAAAGGCAGGCTTTAATAACTTCTTTATTTACAACTCTCTCCTTCCCTAAAGGTGCCCATACACGTGAAGATCCGCTCGCTTGGCGAGGTCGCCAAGCGAGCAGATCTTCTCCCGATATCCCCCATCTACGGGTGGGCAATATGGGGGGAAATGTAGGTTAATTCGATCGTTTGGCCCTGGGGCCAAATGATCGAATTATATTGGTGGCAAAAGGGCAGTCGGTTCGGGGACTGCATAAACGAGCTGATGGGGTCCTCGATCCTCGATCTTCTAACCTGCCCGATTGATATCTGGCAAAATTCAGGCCAGATATCGGTCAGCCAGGACCCTCTTTCCTGCCCCTACACGGGCCAATAAGCTGCAAAATTGGACCCATATCGGCAGGGCCGGAACTAGGGGTAGAGGTAGAGGCAGCTGCCTAGGGAGCAATGATTAGGGGGTGCCAGGCAGAAGCCTCTGCTGCTTACCACTAGTTCCCCTACTTTGCCATTGCCCCCGCCGCTAATGACAAGCGGCGGGGGCAATGACCCACGGCATCGCACCCCCCCCTCCCGAACTGCGCATGTGCGCCAACGGAGGGGGCGGGGCAGGAGAGGTGGCCGGCCGGGTTGCCTAGGCAGCTACAATCGGCCCGTTTATGGGGACCTTAACCCTTCATAGACTCTTCCTAGGACTGAGACTGCTTTTGTCCATTTGTCAGGTTCTTCATCGGGACATTTGGCCAGTGGACTGGGGGGGGTGAATTTTGGTTGTAAGTTGAAATTATTGGCCGGCATATCGGTCTGAGTTATGTTAATTCTTTCTTGTGAAGTTTTTACTAAAAACCCTTATCCCCCATGTATTACACCCTTTCCTTTTGCCACTTACCTGTTACAGTCGCTGTGTACCAGCCCCTCAATAGTCACCGTTTTGCCGTCACTAATTCTCCCAGGTATTGCGCTCTGGAAAGGAATGCTCTACAAGGAAACCATAGGACAAACCTTTATAGTTTAGCAATCAATCATATAGACACAAGCTGGGCAGACCTGAAATACTAGACTTCCACTATATATCTGTTAATAGAGTAAGTACCTTGGCCTGTGTTATAACCATCATTCTTCAGGGCTCACAAAAAAATTAAGGTCTGGTCAGAGGTTGGACTCAATCAGACAAAGAGCCCAACCCTTGGCTTCTGTGGCAGTTGGATGCATTTCAAGCTCTGTTCCGTCTAAGCCAAATACAGATACTTTGTAGTCACAAACACAAGGCTCGTGCACTGTGGGTATGAGGCTAGTACTGGAGCGTTAGAGGTGCAATACTGTGCTCCTTAGTGCCCCATACATTAGGCATTAGCCAATACTACAGTAGGGGTCACATCCACAGGCTTATTTATTGGCACTTTGGGTCTACTGATCCAACTGGCAGATGTGTTACAATTCTTCTGTGTTACCATTCATAGTTATTAGCAACAAAGTGGTTATCCTTATCTATCAGTTCTTACACATGGAACTTTCCCTACTTTACCCAACTGGAGAAAAAATATAAATACAGGTATGGGATCCCTTATCCGGAAACTCGTTATCCAGAAAGCTCCAAAGGCCCGTCTCCCATAGACTCCATTTTAATCAAATAATTCAGAATTTTAAAACTGATTACCTTTTTCTCTGTAATAATAAAACAGTACCTGTACTTAATCCCAACTAAGATATAATTACCCCTTATTGGGGCAGAACAGCCCTATTGGGTTTATTTCATGGTTAAATGATTCCCTTTTCTCTGTAATAATAAAACAGTACCTGTACTTGATCCCAACTAAGATATAATTACCCCTTATTGGGGGCAGAACAGCCCTATTGGGTTTATTTCATGGTTAAATGATTCCCTTTTCTCTGTAATAATAAAACAGTACCTGTACTTGATCCCAACTAAGATATAATTACCCCTTATTGGGGGCAGAACAGCCCTATTGGGTTTATTTCATGGTTAAATGATTCCCTTTTCTCTGTAATAATAAAACAGTACCTGTACTTGATCCCAACTAAGATATAATTACCCCTTATTGGGGCAGAACAGCCCTATTGGGTTTAATTTATGTTTTATTGATATTTTAGTAGACTTAAGGTATGGAGATCCAAATTACGGAAATACCCCTTATCTGGAATACTCTTGGTCCCAAACATTCTGGATAATGGGTCCTATACCTGAATATCTAATAATATGATCTTGGCATTTTTCAGAAGCCATAACTAATCCACATTGAGTCCCGATAGGAATCGTATTCTAAATGAATCCAAAGCAGAATAACAAACCCGCACCGTACTTACATAGTTTGGGGCCACTGAAAGTTGTTTTTCTGGGGCCGTCGAAATTTGGCTCTGAAATTATAATGAAAAGAGCAGGTATTGCATTTGGTCCAATATTTTATTCAAGAAGCTAATTGAGACGAGGTCATTGATGAGATTATAGTTTACTGCAAGGAATTCAGCTTTTTATGTGTAGGTGACAGTTCCCCTTTAATAGCTATCCATTAATGCCAACTAGATGTACTGTTCCTGGGAAAATAGTGGCCCCCCCATTCAATACACTGTAAAAAACATAAGGCCAACATTTTGGAGGCCATTGTGCACATCTCAAATTTTAGCCAATGATGTCCTCAAATATTCACATCTACCTTCTCAGCCGAACTCTCTGGGTCATGGTCTCCAAACAAACAAACCCCTCCCCCATTGTTCACCAGTGAAAGCGTTCATAGTAATCTTTCCCCCATAAAATCTGCAGTCTGAAGAAGAACATCAAGCTCCTATGGGGGTCACCAATCAAATTGTAATGTTTTACATGTAGTACATCACTTACTGGTGGATCAGAGAAGGTGACCTTGTTCAGAGTGATGTCTCCATTGAGCTGGAGGGACTGGATGCCTTGGTAGGAGATACGATGGCGGTATTCCAAGATATGGTCTCCATTCACTGACACCTGGGTACAATGGGGCAAGAACGAACAATAGACAAGGTAAACTGGGGTGCTTTTGCCTTGAGCTTTGCCTCAGGTGGGGGCAGTAAAAAGCCACCCATGGTAACCTGAAGATCAAAATGTCTGTAATTGTTTTTTTTTTTCAACTGGGAATTCTTCTCCTTTTAAGGGCAATTGTGCTCTCCTAACTTAAGGTGGCCATACACCTTCAGATCCGCTCGCTTGGCGAGGTGGCCAAGCGAGAGGATCTTCTCCCGAATGCAGGCTAATTCGGTCATTTGGTCCTGGGGCCAAATGATCGAATTAGAACGATGATGATAGGCAAATTCGGATTGGGGACCGCATCAACGAGCCGCTGCGGTCCCCAATCCGACTACATTTTTTAACCTGCCCGATTGAGATCTGCCCGATTTCAGGCCAGATATCGGTTGAACAGGCCCATCGGTAGTGCCCATACACAGGCCGATTAGCTGCTGAATCTGTCTAAGGGATCCATATCAGCAGCTACAATCGGCCCGTGTATAGTTGGACCAACCAGAAATCTAGATCTTACTCATCCCCCTTCAATGCAACGTCTCACCTTAAAGGCGCTTCTCAGCACAGTTATGGTTATCTCAAAGGCCTCGTTGTGACCGAAGAGCATGTGATCCGTCCGTTCCTCTAGGCCCCATTGGTTGCTCAGCTTGGTGTTGCAGGCAATGTTGTCTTTGTCGAACCGGGGGTTAAAGTGAAACGCAACATCGTTGTTGAAGCAAATAAAATTCACAGCAAATCTGAATGAAATAAAAAAATAGCCAGTTTACTATTTAAACTATTGCAGTTCCCCGAAAAAAAACATCATTTTCGTTCATTATTCTATTTGGGGCTATGGGTTACTATACGGCTCCCTATAAACGATCCCAACCTTTTATTCTTCATGGAGACAGAAAGGCTGCTGGGAGATGTGTGTGCATAGCCACTCTCCTTTATTATTAACATTTATTTATAAAGCGCCAACATACCCCGCAGCGCTGTACAATAAGTGGGTTTCATACATTGGACATACAGAGTAACATATAAAGCAATCAATAACCGATACAGGAGGGGAAGAGAGCCCTGCCCAAAAGAGCTTACACTCTACTCTCCTTTCCTAATTCCCCCCATGTGTAACATTCCCACATACTTATCTATTATTTCCCTCTGCCACTTACCTTTTACAGTCGTTATGTACCAGCCCCTCAATAGTCAGTGTCTTCCCTTCACTCAGTCCCCCCGGTATTGCGCTCTGGAAGGGCATAAGCTACAAAGAAACCATAGTGGTCAATACATGGCACCTGTACAGTGTTATCATTCATTTCTCATACAGACCAGGGTCAGACTGGGGGGTGCAGGGCCCCCACCCGACGTCCTCCCCAAGCACGTATAAATTCAACGCATCAGGGGAGGAACAGTCAGAAGGGAGAGCGACGGCAAAGGTCGGACTGGGCCACCGGGGCCCACCGGAATTGTTCCCGGCGGCCCAGTCCGACCCTGATACAGACCCAAGCTGGCCAAGGTTACAATACTAGACCTTTGCTGTAAATGACAAGTCCATGTTGCTAGGGCGTCTCGCTGATCAAGCTGTGAACTTGTGCAAACTCACCCCATAACCAATGCATTTATTCAGTCCAACATAGGCAGCAATTAAACTGGCTGCAGGGGGGCCTAGGAAATCACAGGGCCACGAAAGAGTCCTGATTGAGTTATAATCTCAATATATACCATTGATATTATGTAAAGATGGCACAAGTTCCTGTATAAGTAGAATGGCGCCACTATCTAGGCCAGGGATCCCCAACCAGTGGCTTAGGGACAACATGTTGCTCACCAACCCCTTGGATGTTGCTCTCAGTGCTCCCAAACCAGGGAGTTATTTTTGAATTCCTGACTTGGGGGCAAGTTTTGGTTGAATAAAAACAAGATTTCCTACCAAATAAAGCCCCTGTAAGCTGATAGGGTGCATAGAGGCCCCTAATAGCCAATCTTAGCCCTTATTTGGCTCCTCCATGAACGTTTATGGTGCTTGTGTTGCTCCCCAAGTCTTTTTACATTAGACTGTGGCTCCCGAGTAAGAAAGGTTGGGGGGCCCTGCTCTAGGCTATGAAGGTTCTCTCAGCCAACTTGGGTGAGAAGGTATTCCCACTGGAGAATTCTTTTTGGAAACATTTTACAAAGACAATAAGTTTTCCACTCCATCACCTGTGTACCTGTGTGATCTTTGGGTTGCCTGTTCCTAACACATCTATCCACCCTTCTTGGGCAGCTGACTACAAGTGTAAAATATCTCCTTTAGGGCCTGTACCCATCAGTTCTGAATGCAGAAAGAAATAAGCATGACCTTACTTTAAAGGGGAACTTAACTCACCATGGTTTTTTAAATGTTTGACACAGCGCACAGTACTCCCTTCCCAACTGCATCACCTCTATTACCCCAAGTAAACTTTGTGTTGGGGCTTGGAGAGGGGTTATACCTACCTGAAGTCTTCCACCAATCAGCTGTGGGGAGCCTTTTGCACTTGTTGTCTAAGCACAGGTTTTGTTTGAAGAATTGGGGTTTTGTGGAAAGCTTTTTTCAATCAGTCGGTGAGTTTCAGCTATCAGTTAGTATTTGACCTTGGCCTGTCCAACATTGATTTGTGGTGACCCTTGGGTGCCACGTTGTCAAGTTATTGGTTACGACCTGGTTCTGTTCTAGTTTCTGCCCCTGGTACGTTGCTATTGGTTCCCCCCTGTGCAGGATCCGTCTAGCCTCCAGACTATGCTCCTGTCTCACCCATAGTACCATTGCTCCCCCTTGTGTATGAATAGGCCCGTCTGCCCATTTCTTCACTCCAGCTATACTCACAAGGAGCTGGTTAATATAATTCCTGGCTCTGTTGTGGGAATATATATCTAATAAGAACCTTGAGTTTCTAGGTTCCCATATTCTATTCTGATATTACAGGCTCAGCCCCTGGGATCAGGGTCAGACTGGGCCACAGGAGCACCGGGAAAAAACCCAGTGGGCCCCAGCCAAGTGGGCCTTGGCAGGTAAGACCCAATCCCTGCAGGGTGCTCCCCCAAGCTGCCAGTCTCCCTCAGAGGAGGGGGTCAGATGGGTAATGGGGGCCCTTGCTGAGGTGTGAAGGCCATGGCTGGGGCCCTTTGGGGGGGTGCAGGGGCCCCTAAGACAGTAGCCCCTGTGGACCCTGCCTGGGCTTCAGCACTTAGTGCCTTAAACCCTAACACTTTGCCCCTGTACCTGCTCCTGAACTATTGATCTGCATAGTGACATTGGCGGTGGTCAAGCTGAGCAGTGGTGTTGGCACAGGGCAAATGCTCTTGTCCACATCTTGCAACTTAGCAATGGTAGGGATGCTGCCAACAGTGCTTTTAGAGCTAACAGTTAAAAATTGATATGGCAGGTTACCCCATGTCCATGGCTAATTCTCCTTTGCTTAGTTAAACACTGTCAGGAAATGTTTACAGAACATGTAGCAGTATTTCTGTGTGTTGGTATTCCCACTATTAAATCATGCAGTGCCCTTACTGTCCATGGGAGGGAGCGAGAGAGCCAGCGGAGCAGTGTACATGATACACCGGGCCGGGGACCAGTGCCGGGCCGTGGGCTGTGCTGAACTGGGCCACCTCTGGTCCTACATACCTGATATGTCAATTCTCCAATGTGTTACACAGCCATGACAACAGCAATGTGAAGCCCTGGAAGCTTTCTACTGATCGCGACAAGGGCCAAAGTACTTAAAGTTCCATACTAAGCATCAGAGGATGTCAGCACTTACGTGGGAGTAAGAAATGCAAGGGTGCTGGGCGCATCTAGTTGCAGGGAAACAAGCTCAGGTCACCCACTCAGTTTGCATTATGATGAGCTGTATTATATTTTATAATATAATAATAATAATAATAATAATAATAATAATAATAATAATAAATTAAAGTTCAATAATAATTATATTTACATCATATATGTAATAATTCAATTATATACTATGCATTGGCTGCGCCAACCCCCCAACCACAACCCCGGTCCTTGGAAAAATTGACTTGCTTGAAACTGGTCCGTGGTGCAAAAAAGCTTGGGGATCACTGTGATACAGGTCTACAGAGGAGCAAAGCTGCCCACATTATGTCCATTATCTCCCTCTAGTGTCCATGTATGGTTACTGCCATCTCTTTTCATGGGAGTGTTAGTTGGAAAGAATATAGAGCAAAGCAAACAATACATTATTTTTAATCACTTGCGGATGTTTAATGTTTTTTAATATTAAGTATAAAAAACATTTAGTTTTCACTTTTCTGCCTATTTTAGAGCACAAAACAAATCACATATCACATCACACTGGTTCATAGCTAATACGAACCAGTGTACTTTAGTGTAGCTGCAAGTCTGATCCCTGCCCAAAGCCCAGCCCAGCAAGGCAGAAAGCCCGGGAGCATGCTTGGGATGAGATTCAAAGCACTGAAAGCACTGAATGGCCCAAGCTGCCTCATACAGGCCCAGTATAAAGTTGTGCTCTGTGGCAGCTTGCAGCAGCCCTTGTGCCATTTGCCAGTCTGGGCCTGGGGCAGTTAGGGTTGGTACAGCCTGGCAAGGGGTGACAATGACCAACAGCTAAATTACACAAAATGAAAGGTAGCTGGGAATCACAAGTTGGAAGGAAGGAGTTAAGACAGGAGAAGACTTTACTGGAGGGGAGGAATCAGTTAAGACAGAAGAAGACTTTACTGGAGGGGGGGGGAAGAGGTTAAGACAGGGGAAGACTTTACTGGAGGGGAGGAAGAGGTTAAGACAGGAGAAGACTTTACTGGAGGGGAGGAAGAGGTTAAGACAGGAGAAGACTTTACTGGAGGGGGGGGGAAGAGGTTAAGACAGGAGAAGACTTTACTGGAGGGGAGGAATCAGTTAAGACAGAAGAAGACTTTACTGGAGGGGGGGGGAAGAGGTTAAGACAGGGGAAGACTTTACTGGAGGGGAGGAAGAGGTTAAGACAGGAGAAGACTTTACTGGAGGGGAGGAAGAGGTTAAGACAGGAGAAGACTTTACTGGAGGGGAGGAAGAGGTTAAGACAGGAGAAGACTTTACTGGAGGGAAGGAAGGAGTTAAAAAGGGGTTAAGAGAAGACTACTGGAGGATAAAGGAAGATGAGGAAAAGAGATGATATTAGAGAAAGGTTGGGCCTTTTTTCTTGGCATGGCAGTTTCTATAATGTGTTTTTTCATTTGAGCATAAATGGAAAGAACCCCCCCCCCCCATGATATAGTGATCTGCCCATCTGCTTCTTGTTATTGCAGTGTAAGTGTTAGGGGCCAAGTGGCCAATCCTGCCAGTTCTGGGAATGCCCGTGTGATGCCAACCTGGATTGGAACTGATCCGCGTGTATCTTGGCCCTGCCTGCCCCCAGCGCACCCCAAACATTCCCCCCATTGCACCCCAGCGCACCCCAAACATTCCCCCCATTGCACCCCAGCGCACCCCAAACATTCCCCCATTGCACCCCAGCGCACCCCAAACATTCCCCCATTGCACCCCAGCGCACCCCAAACATTCCCCCATTGCACCCCAGCGCACCCCAAACATTCCCCCATTGCACCCCAGCGCACCCCAAACATTCCCCCCATTGCACCCCAGCGCACCCCAAACATTCCCCCCATTGCACCCCAGCGCACCCCAAACATTCCCCCCATTGCACCCCAGCGCACCCCAAACATTCCCCCATTGCACCCCAGCGCACCCCAAACATTCCCCCATTGCACCCCAAACATTCCCCCATTGCACCCCAGCGCACCCCAAACATTCCCCCATTGCACCCCAGCGCACCCCAAACATTCCCCCCATTGCACCCCAGCCCTGGGATGCTCTCTAGGTACATTCCCCAAACAGTAATGCAACTTATATACATTTGTTAAAGCTGTTTATGGAACACCCAGCGGCACTTACCATATGGGATTAGACAGAGCTGTTATTATACATCAGTTTATGCACTTTAGGAGTAAACTACATTACACACAGGGCTGCTGGCTAATAGGATGAACATGACCTTCACTGGGATTTGCTATGGCCCCCATGGGAATCGGGTTGGTAGGAATAGACACAGGGCAGTTAGTGTTGGAGAGAGGGGCACTTACCGGATTGCAGATAGAAGCTGAGCCGGCCATGTTATCCCTGCTGGGAGCCCTGTGCTGCTGATGCTGCTGGCACCCTGCTCATTCAGGATAGAATCAAAGGGAGGGGCAGGGAGTTGCATTGCAGTATAGAAGCACATGACAGAGGCTGCATCAAGACCCCACCCAGTACCACTCCCCGCACCCAGTAACCTTCCCCTCACCCAGTATCCTTCCCCTCACCCAGTACCCCCTCCCCTCACCCAGTACCACTCCCCTCACCCAGTACCCCCTCCCCACACCCAGTACCACTCCCCGCACCCAGTAACCTTCCCCTCACCCAGTACCCCTCCCTGCACCCAGTACCCCCTCCCCTCACCCAGTACCCCTCCCCGCACCCAGTACCCCCTTATCCCCAGTATCACAGGCACAGACTTATTGGGATAAAAAGTGCACTTTAATAAAGGGCAAATAAAGTTATTATAAAATGTGTTACATAGTAACATAGTAACATAGTAAGTTGGGTTGAAAAAAGACATACATCCATCAAGTTCAACCATAATGCCTATATATAACCTGCCTAACTACTAGTTGATCCAGAGGAAGGCAAAAACCCCATCTGAAGCCTCTCTAATTTATCACCGTACATATATGAGAATAAACTTAGCCCAACATAACAAAAAAGTTTTAAGTTCTTCATCATATAGCCATACACGCAAACAACCAAAATTGTGCAACAAACTGCCATACTGGCCTAGAACCATCTTCCTCCCCAGGGTTGGAGCGGCCCCTGGATACCAGGAAAAAATCCAATGGGTCTGCCCCCCCCCCCCAGGTCTACCACTGTCCATTCACCATTCACTGGTAGCCACACGTTTGGGGACCACCTTGGTGCAACATGAGGCATGGAGAGGATCTGTGACATGATGCCACGGTCAGGTCCCTGGTGGGCCCAAGTTACTCAGTCCCACACTGTTCCACCCCAGTCTCTTCTGTTTCCTTGGATGTCTACTTACCCCTGCCAGCTTCCAATTAATTCTGCAAGTCCCCTACTCACATACCCACCGGGTCCCCGTCCCCTGATCAATAACCAGTCTCCTTAAATAGGTAGGGGGGTGGGATACTAGACTAAGCTGTCTAAAATAGAATGGGAAGAAGCCCACAGAAACCAATATCCCTTTAACTGTCCAAACACGCGCCCACTTCCATTCCCCACAGATGGCTTATTCACTCACATCTCTGTTTCACTTTAGCCCAGCGACTGCCAACCTGTCTGTCTGGGGTAGAGCAGCCATGCTTAAACTCTTGCCCACCTTCCAGGCTCAGGTCCAATGGTGGTTTATGTCAGTTCAAAGCAGGTAGTGTAGTGTGTGACAATTGCAACCTGTTGCCCATCCTCCACCAAGGCTGACTGGCCCACGTGCCTTGCTTTACACATGTTCTCAAGTTCACGGTGCAGCACTTTTTGAAAAGCTACCCGGTGTTGGGCGATGTGTTGGAGAATGTGTGTAGGGTATTCAGCAACGTCAGCAGGTCTCCCCACCACCGGCATGTCTTTGGCTCAGATGCACCACCAACTGCCACCCTACCGGCTGAGTTGTGACTCTACACATGGAGTATCTTGTAAAGTAGCACTAGGGGGTCAGCAAATACCTGCTGGGGCACAATGCCAGGGGTACCTGAGATGCACACTTGGAGAGCAGCTGGGCAGATGAGGCAGTTATAAGCACCACAACCCCTCTTTGGTGTATTTTGTACTCCTGTGGGACATATGTGGTTGTAGCACTAGTTCCATTCAATTTCTGGCTGAATGGTAAAGGGTTAACTAACTCCCTGCACCCTGACTATGGGGTTCCCTATATGGGTCTTTGTTCTACAGGTGGAACCCTAGCTCCCTATTTGTACAGATCCACAGGAACACTCACAGGAATCTCAGGCAGCTCTCAGTAGTATTAGGCCATGTTTTTCTTCTATTCCTCTACCTGGAAAAAATCTGCCTCACTTTCATATCTTTTTGGTTCCAAAAACTCTTTCAGGGACATCACAAGTGTAGGGGAAGGAAGTGAGGAGGAGGAGCCCCCACCCTCTGTGTGAGCCGACAGGAAGGAAGTGAGGAGGAGGAGCCCCCACCCTCTGTGTGAGCCGACAGGAAGGAAGTGAGGAGGAGGAGCCCCCACCCTCTGTGTGAGCCGACAGGAAGGAAGTGAGGAGGAGGAGCCCCCACCCTCTGTGTGAGCCGACAGGAAGGAAGTGAAGAGGAGGAGCCCCCACCCTCTGTGTGAGCCGACAGGAAGGAAGTGAGGAGGAGGAGCCCCCACCCTCTGTGTGAGCCGACAGGAAGGAAGTGAGGAGGAGGAGCCCCCACCCTCTGTGTGAGCCGACAGGAAGGAAGTGAGGAGGAGGTGCTGCTGGGAACAAGGAAGCAGAGAGACAAGCAAGGTGCTGGGAGCTCACACAGTGTTCTGTATAAGAAAGTAATTGGGAACCCCCCAGTGGCAGAAAGCGCGCTCTCTTAGGGTGCGGAAGGAAAGGGGGTCCTGTACAGGGCTCTGAAGAACAAAGCTCTTCAAAGGGAGTTCTTCTCAAAACTCTGAAGCACTTGCCCCATAAGTTGGGGATTCCCCTCAGCAGTTCAGAAAGTACCAGCTATGTTATGTGAGTCAAGTTGCCCCTGGCTGGCAGGCTGTATCTATCTCTGCTAATTTAAAGGTATAGCGTCCTGCCAATAAATCCATCAACCTTTCCTGTGTGTGTTGTGGATCAGAGAAGTTTCCCAGGGAGGGTACCGCAGTCCAACCTGCCCTGACCCTGGGTGGAGGCACGTCAGTTTATAGAGTACCTGCTCTTCCATATAGAGGGGGCACAGGGCTCCTGTAGCGCCACACGCAGGTGAATGTGTGCTAGATCCCATGCAGCAGTGAAAGAGGGCTACACAAGGTCAGACGGCAATTCCTACTGCTGATTGGGCCAGACTGGGAACTGTCCCTTTGTAGTACAGTCAGCAGCCATGTTTTAGAAGAGGCTGAGTGCAGTGAATACAAAAGAAGCCCCATAAGGGCTGTGTGGGTAATAGGCCGGATGAAATCAGTCTGGGGGGGTTTATTAACTGATGCACAATGGGTGATGGGAAATAAGAGGCTGTGTGCAGTGTCTGCAAAAGAAGCCCCATAAGGGCTGTGTGGGTAAGCTATCAGAAGTGGGCTCTGTGGGGGCTTTTTGTTGATTAAAAAAGAATAGGTTGCTGGTAAGGCACTAAAATAGGGAAACTAGTCTGGGGGGTAATTTTGTTGATTAGAAAACAATAGGCCCCTGGGGGAGCACTAAAACAATCAGATTAGTCTGGGAGGTTAACTTTGTTGAGTAGGAAACAATAGGCCTCTGGAAAGGCACTAAAGCAATCAGACTAGTCCGGGAGGTTTTTTAACAATAGGCTGTTTAGCAGGTGGGGAAAAATCTGGGGGAGGGATTTGGTGTATCAAGGGTACGTAAAGTGGTGGCACACAGAAAGGGATCATAACTAAGTTGTGTTTTTTCTCCCACCCTCCCTCCCTAAGTTTTTCTAGGTTGATATAAACATGAAATACTGCTTAGCCGCAGGAGAGAGGCAGAAATGCGGGCCCCATATGGTGGTTGGCAGGCCCTGTGTGGGGGCAACCGCTGGGAATCCACCTGGCACGGATTCTGCTTTCTGGCCTTGGGGATAAACCAAGAAAAGCCCATATTTAACGGAGGGGCAACCACTGAGGGGCTCACTGGCACTGGCTCTGCTTCCAGGCAGGAGCAATCCGTACAGGAGAAGCCCAAATGTGTTTTTGGAGGGGCAACCACTGAGGGGCTCACTGGCACTGGCTCTGCTTCCAGGCAGGAATCCCTACAGGAGAAGCCCATATATGTCTCCTATGATAACTGGTGGTGGGCCTGCCCATTTGCAACGGTGCAAATTGTGTTCTCCCTTAAATGGGAATGATTTGGGGCCCGCATTTTTTTCGGTCAAAATTTTTAATAAACATGACCTCCCCGTTTTTTCCAAAAACTAATTATGTTGTCTGAAACGCAGAAATTCACCATTGTCTAATTAAAGGTCAGAGTCACATCAAAATAGGCGCAGTCGTGCATATGTCAAAAAGTTTGCCCGCGATTACCGGCCTCCCGTCGTGAGCCACCAACCTCCCGGGTCCGTGGGCAGCCGCCGGCGTCCTGCCGGCAATAATGGAAATCGCCGGTGGGATGGCAGACGTGTTGCTACAATTTGCCGACTGCTACAGTCGCTGCCTCAATCTTATTTGCAATTTTCTAGGAAAGTGAAAAGTGCTTGATGCGCTGCTCATGTGTAAAACCGCCTGACCTTGTGCCTGTGCCTATTGCAAAAATATAAATAAACTCATTGGAATTATTGCCTCAAACACAAAACCTGAACTTGTGTGTGTGTTTTGTATTATTTGTGTGTATTAAATAACTGAATGCCCCAAATGTCAGCATCACGAGCCCTGACACTGCTTGGGTAATGCTACTAGTTGTATTGATGGATTTCATGGGTTACTGGTTACATTTCCATATATCAAGGCACACAGGGTGTAGCACACAGGGCTCAGGAGTTGCGGCCAACTACTTTTATGATTGCAAAGTGTAGGGGTAACATCTATACACAAGGAAGGAGGAGAAGGAAGTTCAGAATAAATAAAAGTTGTGACAGTTTTATTTCTGTACGGGTGAATGGCCCCAAAGCTGGGTTTGTAGCGACTCTGTCTGTCTGAAATGTGTTCTTCCCGGCTCCTCTATAAACTGAACCCAAGAACAAACGGCCCAATGAGCTACAGCCCCCGGCACTGAAACAGCAGCCCTGCCGGCCTTACGGCATTTTTAGCTCCAGTCATTGTTACAGATTGTCAGTTCCTCCCCCATTTAGTGCGAGTGAGACAAACCCGCCCGCAGTGTAAGGAGCTCCGATCCCCGGCACTGAAACAGCAGCCCGGCCGCTCACACAGCAATTTGGACATTTTGCTCTGTCCCAGTCACAGTCCCTGTAACAAAGGGCAGTCGCTGTCACACACGGCACTCTAACACCCACACTCTCTCGGGAAGAGATGTTACCCCTACACAGGTCAGAGACAAACTGAACTGAGAGACAGTAAAAGCCTGTGGCCCGCGGCAAAGTTCTGAGTACATGGATCAGGCACTTTTGCTGTTTCTCACTGAGCCAATGGGACGTGACTTGGTGAGCATGCTCAGTTCAGTTTGTCTCTGACCCGTGTAGGGGTAACATCTCTTCCCGAGAGAGCGTGGGTGTTAGTGTGCCGTGTGACAATCAATAGCAGCAGCTCCTGTACGAATAACATTTCTGCTGAAAGTCTATCTATTCCCCATGAGTTGCACTTTGTAGCCACGGGAGCCCTTTCTCAGGGAAATACACAAGGAAGGAGGAGAAAGAAGTTCAGAATAAATAAAAGTTGTGACAGTTTTATTTCTGTACGGGTGAATGGCCCCAAAGCTGGGTTTGTAGCGACTCTGTCTGTCTGAAATGTGTTCTTCCCGGCTCCTCTATAAACTGAACCCAAGAACAAACGGCCCAATGAGCTACAGCCCCCGGCACTGAAACAGCAGCCCTGCCGGCCTTACGGCATTTTTAGCTCCAGTCATTGTTACAGATTGTCAGTTCCTCCCCCATTTAGTGCGAGTGAGACAAACCCGCCCGCAGTGTAAGGAGCTCCGATCCTCGGCACTGAAACAGCAGCCCGGCCGCTCACACAGCAATTTGGACATTTTGCTCTGTCCCAGTCACAGTCCCTGTAACAAAGGGCAGTCGCTGTCACACACGGCACTCTAACACCCACACTCTCTCGAGAAGAGATGTTACCCCTACACAGGTCTGAGGGAAACTGAACTGAGAGACAGTAAAAGCCTGTGGCCCGTGGCAAAAGTTCTGAGTACATGGATCAGGCACTTTTACTGTTTCTCACTGAGCCAATGGGACGTGACTTGGTGAGCATGCTCAGTTCAGTTTGTCTCTGACCTGTGTAGTGGTAACATCTCTTCCCGAGAGAGCGTGGGTGTTAGTGTGCTGTGTGTGACAATAGCAGCAGCTCCTGTACGAACAATATTTCTGCTGAAAGTCTATCTATTCCCCATGAGTTGCACTTTGTAGCCACGGGAGCCCTTTCTCAGGGAAATACACAAGGAAGGAGGAGAAAGACGTTCAGAAATCAGGCAAATTCAACTTCATCAGGACTTCCAGAGACTGCTGCCCTGACTCGCCCCCCCATTTCCCTGCCGTGCGTCTTTTTAAGGGCCGCCATCAGGGGGACAACCTTATGAAAGGGCCTGTCTTCTTTCCGCAGTCAAAAGTGCAGAGACGTCGGCCAGGAAGGACCTCACCGGAGGAGCCTGAAGCCACTGCCGAAGGAGCCGCTGCCGCTGCCGAACATGCTGGAGGAGCCAAAGAAGATGAAGAAGATGCCGGATGTGACTTGCCCCCCGTTTCCCTGCCGTCTTTTTCAGACGCTGTCTCCCGGGCGTCTGGCTTTGCACTGGGAGAGGCCAACTGCACCCCTCTGGAGCGCCCCACCGGTGGAGGAAAAAAAATTTCGCTCGGAATTACCAGCCTCCCATTGTGCAAAAATATAAATAAACTCATTGGAATTATTGCCTCAGACACAAAACCTGAACTTGTGTGTGTGTTTTGTATTATTTGTGTGTATTAAATAACTGAATGCCCCAAATGTCAGCATCACGAGCCCTGACACTGCTTGGGTAATGCCACTAGTTGTATTGATGGATTTCATGGGTTACTGGTTACATTTCCATATATCAAGGCACACAGGGTGTAGCACACAGGGCTCAGGAGTTGCGGCCAACGACTTTTATGCTTGCAAAGTGTAGTAGTAACATCTCTTCCGGAGAGAGCGTGGGTGTTAGTGTGCCGTGTGTGACAATCAATAGCAACAGCTCCTGTACGAATAACATTTCTGCTGAAAGTCTATCTATTCCCCATGAGTTGCACTTTGTAGCCACGGGAGCCCTTTCTCAGGGAAATACACAAGGAAGGAGGAGAAAGACATTCACAATAAATAAAAGTTGTGACAGTTTTATTTCTGTACGGGTGAATGGCCCCAAAGCTGGGTTTGTAGCGACTCTGTCTGTCTGAAATGTGTTCTTCCCGGCTCCTCTATAAACTGAACCCAAGAACAAACGGCCCAATGAGCTACAGCCCCCGGCACTGAAACAGCAGCCCTGCCGGCCTTACGGCATTTTTAGCTCCAGTCATTGTTACAGATTGTCAGTTCCTCCCCCATTTAGTGCGAGTGAGACAAACCCGCCCGCAGTGTAAGGAGCTCCGATCCCCGGCACTGAAACAGCAGCCCGGCCGCTCACACAGCAATTTGGACATTTTGCTCTGTCCCAGTCACAGTCCCTGTAACAAAGGGCAGTCGCTGTCACACACGGCACTCTAACACCCACACTCTCTCGGGAAGAGATGTTACCCCTACACAGGTCTGAGGGAAACTGAACTGAGAGACAGTAAAAGCCTGAGACCCCTGTGAAGTTCTGAGTACATGGATCAGGCACTTTTGCTGTTTCTCACTGAGCCAATGGGACGTGACTTGGTGAGCATGCTCAGTTCAGTTTGAGACAAACCCGCCCGCAGTGTAAGGAGCTCCGATCCCCGGCACTGAAACAGCAGCCCGGCCGCTCACACAGCAATTTTGATATCAGTGTTTGAAAACTGCACAATATTCGCATGTAGTGATCTGTGCAGATATGTGCGTCCTACAGATTCCCTGCTCATCCTCTGCCTTTCAGTTACACTAATGCCCACTAACGGGAAGAGATGTTACCCCTACACAGGTCAGCGACAAACTGAATTGAGAAACAGTAAAAGCCTTTGGTCCACGGCAAAAGTTCTGAGTACTTGGATCAGGCACTTTTGCTGTTTCTCACTGAGCCAATGGGACGTGACTTGGTGAGCATGCTCAGTTCAGTTTGTCTCTGACCTGTGTAGGGGTAACATCTCTTCCCGAGAGCACAGCCCTCACTTGGATCATGGAACACAGTTGGACCCTCTTGTGCCCAGCGTATCTTATCGGTTGTCGGGCATCAAATATACCGGGCTGCTCAGCTTTCTTCTGTAACGTTAAAACACCAGCTCATGAGCCCGAACGTTGTAACGAAGAAGCGCTACGAGCCCGAACATTGTAACGAAGAAGCGCTACGAGCCCGAACATTGTAACAAAGAAGCGCTACGAGCCCGAACATTGTAACGAAGAAGCGCTACGAGCCCGAACATTGTAACGAAGAAGCGCTACGAGCCCGAACATTGTAATGAAGAAGCGCCCACCTGCCCGCCCGTCTAACAGCCTGCCCGCCCACCCGCCCAAAAGCCTGACCACCCGCCCGCCCGCCCAACAGCCCGCCCGTCCAACAGCCTGCCCGCCCGTCCAACAGCCTGCCCGCCCACCCACCCAAAAGCCTGCCCACCCGCCCGCCCAAAAGCCTGCCCACCTGCCCGTCCAGCAGCCTGCCCGCCCGCCCAACAGCCTGTCCGCCCGCCCAACAGCCTGCCCGCCCACCCGCCCAAAAGCCTGCCCACCCACCCGCCCAAAGCCTGCCCACCCGCCCGTCCAACAGCCTGCCCGCCCGGCCCGTCCTGCAGCCTGCCCGCCCGCCCAACAGCCTGCCCGCCCGCCCAACAGCCTGCCCGCCCACCCGTCCAACAGCCTGCCCGCCCGTCCAACAGCCTGCCCGCGAGCGCGAACATTGTAACGATGCATCAAAATATACCGGGCTGCTCAGCTTTCTTCTGTAACGTTAAAACACCAGCCTGCCCACCCAACAGCCTGCCTGCCCGCCCGCCCAACAGCCTGCCCGCCCGCCCGTCCAACAGCCTGCCCGCCCGTCCAACAGCCTGCCCGCCCGTCCAACAGCCTGCCCGCGAGCGCGAACATTGTAACGATGAAGCACGACGAACAAAAACATTGCAACGAAGAATCGTGACGAACGCGAACATTGTAACGAACATTGTTGGACGGGCGGGCAGGCCCGCCCGCCCAACAGCCTGCCCGCCCGCCCAACAGTCTGCCCGCCCGCCCAACAGTCTGCCCGCCCGCCCGTCCAACAGCCTGCCCGCCCGTCCAACAGCCTGCCCGCCCACCCGTCCAACAGCCTGCCCGCCCGCCCGTCCAAAAGCCTGCCCGCCCGTCCAACAGCCTGCAGGCTGCGGGCAGGCTGTTGGACGGGCGGGCGAGCCCATCCAACAGCCTGCCCGCCCGCCCATCCAACAGCCTGCCCGCCCGCCTGCCCACCCGCCCAACACCCTGCCCGCCCGCCCAACAGCCTGCCCGCCCGCCCGTCCAACAGCCCGCCCGCCCGCCCAACAGCCTGCCCGCCCGCCCGTCCAAAAAATTGTCCCCGAGATTACCGGCCTCCCGTCGTGAGCCGCCGACCTCCCGGGCCCGTGGGCAGCCGCCGGCGTCCTGCTTGGCAGTGGGCCCTGCCGGCAAGAATGGAAATCGCCGGTGGGATGGCAGACGTGTTGCTACAATTTGCCGACTGCTACAGTCGCTGCCTCAATCCTATTTGCAATTTTCTAGAAAAGTGAAAAGTGCTTGATGCGCTGCTCATGTGTAAAACCGCCTGACCTTGTGCCTGTGCCTATTGCAAAAATATAAATAAACTCATTGGAATTATTGCTTCAAAACCTGAACTTGTGTGTGTGTTTTGTATTATTTGTGTGTATTAAATAACTGAATTCCCCAAATTAATTTCATGGGACAACCGCAAACATCGTAACGAAGAAGCGCAACGACCGCGAACATCGTAACGAAGAAGCGCAACGACCGCGAACATCGTAACGAAGAAGCGCAATGACCGCGAACAGGCTGTTGGACGGGCGGGCAGGCTGTTGGACAGGCGGGCAGGCTGTTGGACGGGCGGGCGGGCAGGCTGTTGGACGGGCGGGCGGGCGGGCAGGCTGTTGGACGGGCGGGCAGGCTGTTGGACGGGCGGGCGGGCAGGCTGTTGGATGGGCGGGCGGGCAGGCTGTTGGACGGGCGGGCGGACGGGCAGGCTGTTGGACGGGCGGGCGGGCAGGCTGTTGGACGGGCGGGCAGGCTGTTGGACGGGCGGGCGGGCAGGCTGTTGGACGGACGGGCGGACAGGCTGTTGGACGGGCGAAGCGCAACGACCGCGAACATCGCAACGAAGAAGCGCAACGACCGCGAACATCGTAACAAAGAACATCGTAACGAAGAAGCGCAATGACCGCGAACATCGGAACGAATAAGCGCAACGACCGCGAACAGGCTGTTGGACGGGCCCGCCCGCCCGTCCTGCAGCCTGCCCGCCCGTCCGTCCAACAACCTGCACGCCCGCCCAACAGCCTGCCCGCCCGCCCGTCCGTCCAACAACCAGCAACAACCAGGCTGTTGGACGGGCGGGCGGGCAGGCTGTTGGACGGGCGAAGCGCAACGACCGCGAACATCGTAACGAAGAAGCGCAACGACCGCGAACATCGTAACAAAGAACATCGTAACGAAGAAGCGCAACGACCGCAAACATCGGAACGAATAAGCGCAACGACTGCGAACAGGCTGTTGGACGGGCGGGCAGGCTGTTGGACGGGCGGGCAGGCTGTTGGACGGGCGGGCGGGCAGGCTGTTGGACGGGCGAAGCGCAACGACCGCGAACATCGTAACGAAGAAGCGCAACGACCGCGAACATCGGAACAAAGAACATCGTAACGAAGAAGCGCAACGACCGCGAAAATCGGAACGAATAAGCGCAACGACTGCGAACAGGCTGTTGGACGGGCGGTCAGGCTGTTGGACGGGCGGGCGGGCGGTCAGGCTGTTGGACGGGCGGGCGGGCGGTCAGGCTGTTGGACGGGCGGGCAGGCTGTGGACGGGCGGGCAGGCTGTTGGAGGGGCGGGCGGGCAGGCTGTTGGACGGGCGAAGCGCAACGACTGCGAACATCGTAACGAAGAAGCGCAACGACCGCGAACATCGTAACAAAGAACATTGTAACGAAGAAGCGCAACGACCGCGAACATCGGAACGAATAAGCGCAACGACCGCGAACAGGCGGGCAGGGCAGCCTGTTGGACGGGCGGGCCTGCCCGCTCGCCCGCCCGCCCGTCCTGCAGCCTGCCCGCCCAACAACCTGCCCGCCCGCCCGCTCGACAGCCTTGCCGCCCGCGCAACAGCCTGCCCGCCCGCCCGTCCGTCCAACAACCTGCCCGCCCAAAACCTGCCCGCCCGCCCAACAACCTGCCCGCCGTCCGCCCAACAACCTGCCCGCCCGCCCGCCCAACAACCTGCCCGTAACGAAGAAGCGCAACGAACGCGAACATCGTAACGAAGAAGCGCAACGACCGCGAACAGGCTGTTGGACGGGCGGGCAGGTTGTTGGGCGGGCGGGCAGGCTGTTGGACGGGCGGGCGTGCAGGCTGTTGGACGGGCGGGCGAACAGGCTGTTGGACGGGCGGGAGGGCAGGCTGTTGGACGGGCGGGCGGGCGGGCAGGCTGTTGGACGGGCGGGCGGACGGGCAGGCTGTTGGACGGGCGGGCAGGCTGTTGGACGGGCAGGCGGGCAGGCTGTTGGACGGACAGGCTGTTGGACGGGCGAAGCGCAACGACCGCGAACATCGCAACGAAGAAGCGCAACGACCGCGAACATCGTAACAAAGAACATCGTAACGAAGAAGCGCAATGACCGCGAACATCGGAACGAATAAGCGGAACGACCGCGAACAGGCTGTTGGACGGGCGGGCGGGCAGGCTGTTGGACCGCGAACATCGTAACAAAGAACAGCCTGCCCGCCCGCCCGTCCTGCAGCCTGCCCGCCCGTCCGTCCAACAACCTGCCCGCCCGCCCAACAGCCTGCCCGCCCGCCCGTCCGTCCAACAACCAGCAACAACCAGGCTGTTGGACGGGCGGGCGGGCAGGCTGTTGGACGGGCGAAGCGCAACGACCGCGAACATCGTAACGAAGAAGCGCAACGACCGCGAACATCGGAACAAAGAACATCGTAACGAAGAAGCGCAACGACCGCGAACATCGGAACGAATAAGCGCAACGACTGCGAACAGGCTGTTGGACGGGCGGGCAGGCTGTTGGACGGGCGGGCAGGCTGTTGGACGGGCGGGCAGGCTGTTGGAGGGGCGGGCGGGCAGGCTGTTGGACGGGCGAAGCGCAACGACTGCGAACATCGTAACGAAGAAGCGCAACGACCGCGAACATCGTAACAAAGAACATTGTAACGAAGAAGCGCAACGACCGCGAACATCGGAATGAATAAACGCAACGACCGCGAACAGGCGGGCAGGGCAGCCTGTTGGACGGGCGGGCCTGCCCGCTCGCCCGCCCGTCCTGCAGCCTGCCCGCCCGCCCGTCCTGCAGCCTGCCCGCCCGTCCAACAACCTGCCCGCCCGCGCAACAGCCTGCCCGCCCGCGCAACAGCCTGCCCGCCCGCGCGGCCGTCCAACAACCTGCCCGCCCAACAACCTGCCGCCCGCCCGTCCAACAACCTGCCCGCCCGTCCGCCCAACAACCTGCCCGCCCGCCCGCCCAACAACCTGCCCGTAACGAAGAAGCGCAACGAACGCGAACATCGTAACGAAGAAGCGCAACGACCGCGAACAGGCTGTTGGACGGGCGGGCGGGCAGGCTGTTGGGCGGTCGGGCAGGCTGTTGGACCGGCGGGCGTGCAGGCTGTTGACGGGCGGGCGAACAGGCTGTTGGACGGGCGGGCGAACAGGCTGTTGGACGGGCGGGAGGGCAGGCTGTTGGACGGGCGGGAGGGCAGGCTGTTGGACGGGCGGGCGGGAGGGCAGGCTGTTGGACGGGCGGGCGGGCAGGCTGTTGGACGGGCGTCCATCCAACAACCTGCCCGCCCGCCCGCCCGCCCGCCCAACAACCTGCCCGTCCGTCCAACAACCTGCCCGCCCGCCCAACAACCTGCCCGTCCGTCCAACAACCTGCCCGCCCGCCCGTCCAACAATGACCGCGAACATCGGAACGAAGAAGCGCAACGACCGCGAACATCGGAACGAAGAAGCGCAACGACCGCGAACATCGGAACGAAGAAGCGCAACGACCACGAACATCGGAACGAAGAAGCGCAACGACCGCGAACAGGCGGGCACCGCCCGCTCGCCCACCCGTCCAACAGGCTGCCCTCCCGCCCGTCCTGCAGTCTGCCCGCCCGCCCAACAACCTGCCCGCCCGCCCAACAACCTGCCCGTCCACCCAACAACCTGCCCGCCCGCCCGTCCAACAACCTGCCCGCCCGCCCGTCCAACAACCTGCCCGCCCGCCCAACAACCTGCCCGTAACGAAGAAGCGCAGCGAACATTGTAACGAAGAAGCGCAACGACCGCGAACAGGCTGTTGGACGGGCGGGCAGGTTGTTGGGCGGGCGGGCAGGTTGTTGGACGGGTGGGCGGGCAGGCTGTTGGACGGGCGGGCAGGCAGGCTGTTGGACGGGCGGGCGGGCAGGCTGTTGGACGGGCGGGCGTGCAGGCTGTTGGACGGGCGGGCGGGCGAGCAGGCTGTTGGACGGGCGGGCGGGCGGCAGGCTGTTGGACGGGCGGGCAGGCGGCAGGCTGTTGGACGGGCGGGCGGGCGGCAGGCTGTTGGACGGGCGGGCAGGCAGGCTGTTGGACGGGCGGGCGGCAGGCTGTTGGACGGGCGGGCGGGCAGGCTGTTGGACGGGCGGGCGGGCAGGCGGGCGAACAGGCTGTTGGACGGGCGGGCAGGCTGTTGGAACATCGTAACGAAGAAGCGCAACGACCGCGAACATCGTAACAAAGAAGCGCAATGACCGCGAACATCGGAACGAAGAAGCGCAACGACCGCGAACATCGGAACGAAGAAGCGCAACGACCGTGAACAGGCGGGTAGGGCAGCCTGCCCGCCCGCTCGCCCGCCCGTCCTGCAGCCTGCCCGCCCGCCCGCCCGCCCGTCCTGCAGCCTGCCCAACAACCTGGCCGCTGCCCAACAGCCTGCCCGCCCGTCCGTCCAACAACCTGCCCGCCCGCCCGTCCAACAACCTGCCCGCCCGCCCGCCCAACAACCTGCCCGCCCGCCCGTCCAACAACCTGCCCGCCCGTCCTGCAGCCTGTCCGCCCGCCCAACAACCTGGCCGCTGCCCAACAGTGGGGTAACCCTGCTTGTGCCCAGCGTATCTTATCGGTTGTCGGGGATCAATTATACCGGGCTGCTCAGCTTTCTTCTCTAACGTTGAAACACCAGCTCATGTGTAAAACCGCCTAACCTTGTTCCTGTGGCTATTGCAAAAATATTAATAAACTCAGGAGCCAAAGAAGACGAAGAAGATGCCGTATGTTACTTGCCCCCCGTTTCCCTGCCGTCTTTTTAAGGCGCTGCCTCCCGAGTGTCTGGCTTTGCACTGGGAGAGGCCAACCGCACCCCTCTGGAGTGCCCACCGGTGGGGGGAAAAAAATAAATAACTGAATGCCCCAAATGTCAGCATCATGAGCCCTGACACTGCTTGGGTAATGCCACTAGTTGTATTGATGGATTTCATGGGTTACTGGTTACATTTCCATATATCAAGGCACACAGGGTGTAGCACACAGGGCTCAGGAGTTGCGGCCAACGACTTTTATGCTTGCAAAGTGTAGTGGTAACAAGGAAGGAAGTTCCAAAACTGAATTTAGACACAGTAAAAGCCTGTGGTCTCCGGCAAAAGCCAATGGGACGTGACTTGGTGAGCATGCTCAGTTCAGTTTGTCTCTGACCTGTGTAGGGGTAACATCTCTTCCCGAGAGCACAGCCCTCACTTGGATCATGGAACACATTTTGATAATGGAACACAGTTGGACCCTCTCTGGTTTAGGATGAAGTGAGCTTTAAGATCAAATCTGTGGCACTTTGTCTTGTGCAATATCCGTCTCTAATCTATGAAGCTGGGGCAGTCAGTCTCACTAACTGTCACTTCCTTCCTCCTCCATTTAGTGTGAGTGAGACAAACCCACCCGCAGTGTAAGGAGTAGTGATAAGTAAATCTGTCCCCTTTGGCTTCCCCGGAAAATCTGTGACTATTTTGTTGCTGCATGTCAATTTTTTTTACATGGGCGATAATCTTTTGATGCATGCCGAATTAATTTGATGGGTTACTGGTTACATTTCCATATATCAAGGCTCAGGTGTTGCGGCCAACGACTTTTATGCTTGCAAAGTGTAGGGGTAACATCTATACACAAGGAAGGAGGAGAAGGAAGTTCAGAATAAATAAAAGTTGTGACAGTTTTATTTCTGTACGGGTGAATGGCCCCAAAGCTGGGTTTGTAGCGACTCTGTCTGTCTGAAACACCAGTTGTTGTTAAGGAGCTCCGGACTCCGGCCCGGCTGGCGCAGGCAAATTCAACCTCAGGGGGACAACCTTATGAAAGGGCCTGTCTTCTTTCCGCAGTCAAAAGTGCAGAGGCGTCGGCCAGGAAGGACCTCACCGGAGGAGCCTGAAGCCACTGCCGAAGGAGCCGCCGCCGCTGAAGATGCCGGAAGAGCCAAAAAAGACAAAGAAGATGCTGGATGTTACTTGCCCCCCATTTTCCTGCCGTGTGTCTTTCTCAGGTGCTGTCACCTGGCTTTGCACTGGGGGATGCCAATCGTGCCCCTCCGGAGCGCCCCCCGGTGGATGGAAAAAAAATTGTCGCCCGGGATTACCAGCCTCCCATTGTGAGCCGCCGACCCCCCGGGCCCGTGGGCAGCCGCCGGCGTCCTGCTTGGTGGTGGGCCCTGCCGGCACCAGTTTTATTTCTGTACGGGTGAATGGCCCCAAAGCTGGGTTTGTAGCGACTCTGTCTGAAATGTGTTCTTCCCAGTTCCAAAACTGAATTTAGACTAAGTAAAAGCCTGTGGTTTGCAGCAAAAGCCAATGGGACGTGAGTTGGTGAGCATGCTCAGTTCAGTTTGTCTCAGACCTGTGTAGGGGTAACATCTATACACAAGGAAGGAGGAGAAGGAAGTTCAGAATAAATAAAAGTTGTGACAGTTTTATTTCTGAAATGGGTTCTTCTCAGTTCCAAAACTGAATTGAGAAACAGTAAAAGCCTGTGGTCTGCGGCAAAAGCCAATGGGACGTGAGTTGGTGAGCATGCTCAGTTCAGTTTGTCTCAGACCTGTGTAGGGGTAACATCTATACACAAGGAAGGAGGAGAAGGAAGTTCAGTATAAATAAAAGTTGTGACAGTTTTATTTCTGTACGGGTGAATGGCCCCAAAGCTGGGTTTGTAGCGACTCTGTCTGAAATGTGTTCTTCCCGGCTCCTCTATAAACTGAACCCAAGAACAAACGGCCCAATGAGCTACAGCCCCCGGCACTGAAACAGCAGCCCTGCCGGCCTTACGGCATTTTTAGCTCCAGTCATTGTTACAGATTGTCAGTTCCTCCCCCATTTAGTGCGAGTGAGACAAACCCGCCCGCAGTGTAAGGAGCTCCGATCCCCGGCACTGAAACAGCAGCCCGGCCGCTCACACAGCAATTTGGACATTTTGCTCTGTCCCAGTCACAGTCCCTGTAACAAAGGGCAGTCGCTGTCACACACGGCACTCTAACACCCACACTCTCTCGGGAAGAGATGTTACCCCTACACAGGTCAGAGACAAACTGAACTGAGAAACAGTAAAAGCCTGAGACCCCTGTGAAGTTCTGTGTACTTGGATCAGGCACTTTTGCTGCTTCTCACTGAGCCAATGGGATGTGACTTGGTGAGCATGCTCAGTTCAGTTTGAGACAAACCCAGGAGTAGTGATAAGTAAATCTGTCCCCTTTGGCTTCCCCAGAAAATCCGCAACTATATTTTTGCTGTACATCAATTTTTTTACGCGCACAAATTTTTTTATCATGCGGGCAAAAATTTTTTAATGCATGCCGAATTGTGCCGCGTTGAATCTTGTGCCTGTTTTTTGAAAAAAATCTGCTAATGGCAAAACGAAGAAATTTACCATTGTCTAATTAAAAGTTACAGTCACATCAAAATAGGCGCAGTCGTGGCAAAAAAGTTTCAAAAAGTTCGCCCGCGATTACCGGCCTCCCGTCGTGAGCCGCCGACCTCCCGGGCCCGTGGGCAGCCGCCGGCGTCCTGCTTGGTGGTGGGCCCTGCCGGCAAGAATGGAAATCGCCGATGGGATGGCAGACGTGTTGCTACAATTTCCCGACTGCTACAGTCGCTGCCTCAATCTTATTTGCAATTTTCTAGAAAAGTGAAAAGTGCTTGATGCGCTGCTCATGTGTAAAACCGCCTAACCTTGTGCCTGTGCCTATTGCAAAAATATAAATAAACTCATTGGAATTATTGCCTCAAACACAAAACCTGAACTTGTGTGTGTGTTTTGTATAATTTGTGTGTATTAAATAACTGAAATCCCCAAATGTCAGCATCACGAGCCCTGACACTGCTTGGGTAATGCCACTAGTTGTATTGATGGATTTCATGGGTTACTGGTTACATTTCCATATATCAAGGCACACAGGGTGTAGCACACAGGGCTCAGGAACCCACCAACAAACGGCCCAATGAGCTACAGCCCCCGGCACTGAAACAGCAGCCACAGCAATTTGGACATTTTGCTCTGTCCCAGTCACAGTCCCTGTAACAAAGGGCAGTCGCTGTCACACACGGCACTCTAACACCCACACTCTCTCGGGAAGAGATGTTACCCCTACACAGGTCAGAGGCAAACTGAATTAAGAAACAGTAAAAGCCTGAGACCCCTGTGAAGTTCTGTGTACTTGGATCAGGCACTTTTGCTGTTTCTCACTGAGCCAATGGGACGTGACTTGGTGAGCATGCTCAGTTCAGTTTGTCTCTGACCTGTGTAGGGGTAACATCTCTTCCCGAGAGAGTGTGGGTGTAGTCTTGTGTAATGTCCGTCTCATAATCTATGAAGCTGGGGCAGTCAGTCTCACTAACTGTCACTTCCTTCCCCCTCCATTTAGTGTGAGTGAGACAAACCCACCCGCAGTGTAAGGAGTAGTGATAAGTAAATCTGTCCCCTTTGGCTTCCCCGGAAAGTCAATGCCGCGTTGAATTTTGTGCCTGTTTTTTGAAAAAAATCTGACGATGGCGAACTACTGCAAAATCTTGCAGCAAAAGAGGTATGGTCGCATTAAAAAAAGTCACAGTCACATCAAAATAGGCGCACTCGTGGCAAAAAAGTTGCATACGTCAAAAAGTCAAGTGGTACAAATTTCGCAATTTTTCACTAATCTTTGCAGTTTCACAAATTATTCGCCAAAGCAAAACAGGACAGATGCGCTCATCACTAAGCTTGTATGAATAACAGTGCCTACAAAATGGCGCCGGCCTGCTGGCTGTGATTGGTCATTCCAGGACTGAAGGATTTATATAATTTATATAGTGTAAGGGGCGAAGACACACGGGGCGGCACTACTTTTTAAAAAGACCGTTGCTAATTAGGATTCGGTTTGGTATTCGGCTGAATTTTTCTCAGGGGGATAGTTCTTCTATCCAGGGGATAGAATCAGGTATTGAAACCACCCCTTATGGAATCTAGAATCAAGAATCCTAGAACCCAGGGGTCGGGAACCTTTTTGGCTGAGAGAGCCATAAACACCACATATTTTAAAATGTAATTCCGTGAGAGCCATACAATATGTTTGGCCTTGGATGCAGCGGGGCAAGGTAGGGTGGGTCCCAAGGATGCTGGATGCGGAGGAGGGCGTGGCCTGCACTTGGCGGATAGAAGACGTGTTCTTAGGCTTAGAACACGTCTTCTATCCGCCAAGTGCAGGGGCAAGGTAAGGTGGGTCCCAAGGATGCCCGAAGCAGATGAGATGCGGAGGAGGGCGTGGCCTGTGCTCAGCGGATAGAAGACGTGTTCTAAGGCTTAGAACACGTCTTCTATACACCGTGCGCAGGCCACGCCCCCGTTATTTTTTTATTAACGATTTGGCAGCGAGCCAGATGCAGCCATCAAAAGAGCCACATCTGGCTCCCGAGCCATAGGTTCCCTACCCCTGACCTAGAACCTCAGATTCTTCCATGCCTTGGACAATAACAGGTTTTGGAGGAGAAAGAATCCATTCAGGGCAAGGATTTTGCCAACTGTTCTTCCAAAGTGAAACATGGAAAACTGGATGGATGTGAAGATTTACATGCAATTTCAACTTGAAGGTTCTCCAATTAACTTGTTTAATTATGGGGAAAGGGACCAAAAATTGTTTTCCCAACTTTTTGAAAGGGGAAGAAAACTTCCATGTAGAGAGTCGGACAAGGTCACTTACTTTAAAACCAAGAGGATTCCAAAGTTTGTCAGCAAAATCCTTGATACTTATCTCAGCCTGTCGGAGAATGTGTTTTATAATTCCCAGTTAGAAATGAGTCTTGGGCAGCTGGGACAGAGAGTTGGTGTGAAATCTGAAGTTAACAAAGAACGGAGTCTGTTGGAAGAAGTGAAAGAAACCAGTGATGAGCAAATTCTTTCACCAGGCATGGATTCGCAGCGAATTTCCGCATTTCGCCATTGGCGAATTGTTTCGCAAAACTTCCATGAAAATTGCCCACCCGTAATTTTTCTTTTGTCGCACGTCAAATTGGGCGTAGTTGTGTCAAAAAAGGGCGTGGTCGCATCAAATCTGGTGCGGCCCCATCAAAAAAGGAGCGTTCGCGGCAAACAGGCCCAGTATCGTCAAAAAAAGCATGACATGAGCGATAAAAATAGACGCGGGCGACAAAAAAAAGTCATGCGACAAATGCGTTTTGCGAATTTTTCACCGTTCCACAAATTTTCTTGCCGTTTTGCGAATTTTATGGCGAAACGGGACTAGAAGGAACCCATTATCTTGCATATAAGAAAAGAAACAACTGATATATTGTTTGAGTATCTGATTGTCCATTTAGTCTGCCCATTAGTTTGGAGATGAAAAGCTGTAAATAATGAAGGGTGAATGTGAAGACCATGACATAGAGACTTCCATAATCATGAAGTAACCCGAGGGCCACAATCAATGCGCCATTTTAGACAGACTGTCCACTACATCGAAGATTGCGTTAAATACAGAAAAAGGAAGCAGATCCACAATGAAATCCACAGAAATGTTTTCCCGTGGTCTCTCGGGAACCAGAAGAGAGTCCAGAGGAACGTGAGTGAGGACTCACATGAGGACAAAGGGTGAGAAGCTTTGAAATGGGCAGAAATGTCACAGGAAAGAACATATTGCTGACAGTCCTTAACCAAATCAGGCCACAAAAAATAACGCTTAGCCAATTCCAAGGTCTTACAAATGCCAAAGTGACCTGACAATGGATGATCATGAACAAATTAAAGTACTTCTAACTCACCATACCTAAATACTGCAAGTTCTTGTGTTCAGAGTAAACCAAGATATGCATAGTCACCAAGGGCCACATAAAACAACCAGCTTTGGCCCGCGGGCCTTGTGTTTGACTAATGTAGGGACCCATAGGGTTAAATGGCCCCTATGGCTTTAAATCCCTACAGGTTCAGTTCCCTTAGATGCTGGGCAGAAGGGAATGTATCTAAGTGAGTTCATTATCATATATGTGCTATTGGTTAGAAGGTATGGTGACCACTTCCTGTCTCACTTTGGTATAGTATTGGGAGAGGAGTGGCACCTTCCTGTTTGCTTCCACCTGAGGAACAGGGTGGGTGCTGCTGTGAGACCAGGGCATGGGCCCAGGCTCAGTGAAGTCGGGGAACAGGGGCCGTGAATGAGGCATTAGATAGTGGCAGGTGTAGCTCCCTTTATAGTTCCACTCTAGGGGTGTAAGGCAGTTAGGGCTGAGCCCCTGTATACTACCACTCTAGGGGTGTAAGGCAGTTAGGGCTGAGCCCCTGTATAGTACCACTCTAGGGGTGTAAGGCAGTTAGGGTTGGACCCCCGTACCAGCACCACTCTAGGGGTGTAAGGCAGTTAGGGCTGAACCCCTCTATAGTACCACTCTAGGGGTGTAAGGCAGTTAGGGCTGAACCCCTCTATAGTACCACTCTAGGGGTGTAAGGCAGTTAGGGCTGAACCCCTCTATAGTACCACTCTAGGGGTGTAAGGCAGTTAGGGTTGGACCCCTGTACCAGTACCACTCTAGGGGTGTAAGGCAGTTAGGGCTGAGCCCCTGTATAGTACCACTCTAGGGGTGTAAGGCAGTTAGGGCTGAACCCCTCTATAGTACCACTCTAGGGGTGTAAGGCAGTTAGGGCTGAACCCCTCTATAGTACCACTCTAGGGGTGTAAGGCAGTTAGGGTTGGACCCCTGTACCAGCACCACTCTAGGGGTGTAAGGCAGTTAGGGCTGAGCCCCTGTATAGTACCACTCTAGGGGTGTAAGGCAGTTAAGGCTGAGCTAGAAAGAGCAGTTCTGAGCTCCTGCGTAGGATTGGAAGTTTGGAGGTATCTCTCCCAGGCCACATTGCCTGTAGTGTAGGCGATCCAAGTGAATAGGGAATCAGGATAGAGAATTCCCTGAGGGATCCACTACGGGGTGGGGCAGAGGGGCAGTGAGGTTCCTGCCAAGTTTGTACTCAGGGGAGTGTCAGTCTGTATTACACTCGGTATGTGTTGCCTGTACCACTGGCCCCTGAAGCTGTATTGTGAGTAACCCTGTGGATGTTCAATAAACACTTATTACTTTGTTATCTGCAAGAACCTCTGGCGCCCTCTGTTTTCATTTTTCTGCATAGCAGCAAGAGAGGTGTAGTTGCATAAAAAACCCTCACCTTCCTCTTCCATTTAGTGAAGGCCCATTCTGGGTAAGAGAGCACAGCCTAACCCATGTTCTACTGGTACTAGTCCGGGAAGGCAGCTATTGAGCTGAAATAGAGGTTACACTTATGTGCCCTGGGCAATGAGTCAAGGTGGGCTGACCTGATCACACATGCATCTGCGGTTAGTGCTTCCTTCTCAAGCTCCCCTGTGCCCGCCCACGCACTTCCTGCCTGCTACTCTCTGCTACATCCTGGGACCCTCATTGCTGGGGTAACCCTTTCGTGGCACACTCTTGTACAAGTGGATTACACTCACTCCTTTCTGGGCTGTTACCTATAAATCTGGAACCCAGTAGACTGGTCCCCCTTGCATGAAGGGTACTGGGATATGGGAATTACAGCTCAGGGCCTCCACCTAGTGGACACTGAGGAGCACACCTTGGGGGGGGGGGGTCCCACTAGGAAATAAATCACACACTATTGCAGCAAAGATTAACTTATAAAAGCGTTGAAAAATGCAATGGGCATCTAATACAGAAACAATCCTGCACTGGGGACACTTGGGGACCTATCTGTCGCTCTCTAGCACATATATGTCAAACACAAGGCCCGGGGGCCAAATCCGGCCCGCCTGGCTGTTTTATGTGGCCCTTGGTGAATGTGTCTGACCATCCAGGCTCACATAGTAACTAAGACTAAGGGGTATATTTATCATGCTGTGTAAAAAGTGGAGTGAAGCATTACTGGTAATGTTACCCAAGGCAACCAATCAGTAATCAGATTTCAACAGTAGCAAAGCATCTATTGGCTGCTATGAGCAACATTGCCGGTAATGTCTTACTCCACTTTTTACACATTGTACATTATACATTAGTATCTTACTAAGTATATTAATAAAAAATTTGGCCCGCGACTAAGGGCTCTGGCACACGGGGAGATTAGTCGCCCACGACAAATCTCCCCGAAATGCCATCCCACCAGCGAAAATGTAAATCGCCAGTGGGATGGCATTAGCGGCGACGCGATTTCAGAGAAATTGTGGAAGTTGCCTTGAGAGGAAACGGCGTATGCCATCCCACCGGCGATTTACATTTACCGGCATTTTGGGGAGATTAGTCGCCCGCGAACAGGGAAATTTGTCACGGGCGACTAATCTCCCCGTGTGCCAGAGCCCTTAGCCTGTGTATTAGATTTAGGCCCCCTTATGTGATTGAGTTTGACACCCCTGCTCTAGCAGGTAATACACACTGACTGACTAACACAGTCCCGCAACTCTGGATGGGATTAATAATGCACAGTTCAGTTAAATGCAGAATGTCCCTTATACCCCAGGTAGCACTACCTGCCCCAAAGTACCACAGCCTGGATTTAGTAGCTGCTCCCGCGTAGCATATTCCCCTCAAAGCTTCTACTATGCAGCATCTCCTACAGCTTATTAGGTAGTTATATAAAACACCTTAAATATGAACCCCATAGGTCCACTGAACAGTTTGATACTCAATATGTATAGGTTTATCGAAGCACATGGCACTTAGACACCCCAAAATATACCCTGTGCCCACTAATTCCATGGCTTACCTTTACCTACTTGATAAACACAGGGCAGTTTTTTGAGGGGTGGTGGAGGAAGCAGGTACGTGGGGCAAATAGGAAAGGAAACTGAATGGTGGGTAAAGTGAGGAATCATAAATATACTTGGGGAGAGAGGGAGTTGGGAGGTTAATACACATGATAGAGAAATGTATGGGGCAGATTAAATTTTTCTGGGTTTAAATGGCCTCATGGGAAGGGAGAATGAACTGGGCCCAATACAGAACCAATACAGGTACCCCAGAACCTTACTCCAAGTAGAGAATGTACCAGTAACAACCCCCCTCTGTACCCGAGCCTGTAGCCAGTTTCCTATCCATGTACAAACAACATTGCTAAGACCAAGAAATCATGTGTGGGACACTGTAACAAACACCCTGAGAAAATCCAAACAGATCCCATCTACTGCCCCCACTGTCCAACTTCTTACTCACCTCATCATAAAAAGTCCTAATTCTGAGTCACCTGGACTGCGCTTTATAAAACCATACTGATTATTACCCATAATGCTATTCTCCAGAACATAATCTCAAAAGTGATCCATTAATAAGCCTTCAAATAACTTGCCCACCACAGCCGTCAGATTTGCAGGCCTGTAATTGCCAGGCAGATATCATAACACCTTGTAATCCCTGTAATCCCCAAATATTGTATATGTATGTATGTATGTCTTTATTTATAGAGCGCTACTTATGTACGCAGCGCTGTACAGTAGAATACATTAATACAAACAGGGGGTTATTAAAATAATAATAGATAAATACAAAGTATAACAATAAATACAAATAAACACAAATGAAGAGGATGGAGGTCCCTGCCCCGTAGAGCTTACAATCTATATAATGTTGGCTAAACAATCATTACCATGATTTTCTGTTTGGGATCATGTTTGAAAAAAAAAAAAAAAAAAAGAGTAGAAATATGGGCAAATTTTAGGTGGCAGGGTTTTGTTATTTATGAAAAACAAAATTGCAGAATAAAATTGCGAACAAGAAAATCTGACTTTCTTGTCAAACCTGAAGCTTGAAAACTTCAAAATCTGCCCCTTAATGGCTGAGCAGTACTGTTGGGGGCAATTCCCCTAAAGGAGTCTATACAAGAGGAGCCAGGAACTTCTTCTTTGGTCTGACTGTAAGAGGTTGGAAAAAATATAATGTAAGGTTGTAATTATACGAGTGTAAATGATTGTTGAACTGTTTGTGTATGAAACTGTTTGAATTGCTTGTAATGTGGAAAACTGTAAAGGGCAATTGTATTATATAATGAGGAAAGAATGTAATGCAGGATACTGGCCACCAGGGGGAAGCATAGTGCAGAAGGTATAACAGGCTGCTGTGTAGGAGACACAGGGCCCAGAGCCCAGAGGCAGCCATGGGTAGCTAGGAACAGCCACAGCAGGTTAGCAGCTTTACTAGCACAGACTAGCTGTATGAGGCAGTTATGCACAGAGCTATGCACCTACACATTTTTTTTAATAAGAAGCTACAGTCGCACATAGGGGCCCATTTCCATCAGGTTTTTTTTATTTTTCTCTAATCTGATTTTTAGCGATAAAATGATTAGATTTACTACGCATTTAAACAGCTAAAAATCCAAATCAGACAATTCGCTGGGTTAAACCTTGCAGAGTAAAAGTAGAAGTCCTTTGCCTGGACGATCCTTCTTTCGTTTTTGGATTTAGTAACAGAAAATCAAGTATAATTGTCGGTGATTTAATGGTATTACCTATTGGCCGGTGCTTAGCCCAAGCGAGGGCTCAATGGCACTCTGCAGCTCCAACCCGGCCCAAGGAAAGTCTCCCATAGGGCTCAATGGCACTCTGCAGCTCCAACCCGGCCCAAGGAAAGTCTCCCATAGGGCTCAATGGCACTCTGCAGCTCCAACCCGGCCCAAGGAAAGTCTCCCATAGGGCTCAATGGCACTCTGCAGCTCCAACCCGGCCCAAGGAAAGTCTCCCATAGGGCTCAATGGCACTCTGCAGCTCCAACCCGGCCCAAGGAAAGTCTCCCATAGGGCTCAATGGCACTCTGCAGCTCCAACCCGGCCCAAGGAAAGTCTCCCATAGGGCTCAATGGCACTCTGCAGCTCCAACCCGGCCCAAGGAAAGTCTCCCATAGGGCTCAATGGCACTCTGCAGCTCCAACCTGGCCCAAGGAAAGTCTCCCATAGGGCTCAATGGCACTCTGCAGCTCCAACCCGGCCCAAGGAAAGTCTCCCATAGGGCTCAATGGCACTCTGCAGCTCCAACCCGGCCCAAGGAAAGTCTCCCATAGGGCTCAATGGCACTCTGCAGCTCCAACCCGGCCCAAGGAAAGTCTCCCATAGGGCTCAATGGCACTCTGCAGCTCCAACCCGGCCCAAGGAAAGTCTCCCATAGGGCTCAATGGCACTCTGCAGCTCCAACCCGGCCCAAGGAAAGTCTCCCATAGGGCTCAATGGCACTCTGCAGCTCCAACCCGGCCCAAGGAAAGCCTCCCATAGGGCTCAATGGCACTCTGCAGCTCCAACCCAGCCCAAGGAAAGTCTCCCATAGGGCTCAATGGCACTCTGCAGCTCCAACCCGGCCCAAGGAAAGCCTCCCATAGGGCTCAATGGCACTCTGCAGCTCCAACCCGGCCCAAGGAAAGTCTCCCATAGGGCTCAATGGCACTCTGCAGCTCCAACCCGGCCCAAGGAAAGCCTCCCATAGGGCTCAATGGCACTCTGCAGCTCCAACCCGGCCCAAGGAAAGTCTCCCATAGGGCTCAATGGCACTCTGCAGCTCCAACCCGGCCCAAGGAAAGTCTCCCATAGGGCTCAATGGCACTCTGCAGCTCCAACCCGGCCCAAGGAAAGTCTCCCATAGGGCTCAATGGCACTCTGCAGCTCCAACCCGGCCCAAGGAAAGCCTCCCATAGGGCTCAATGGCACTCTGCAGCTCCAACCCGGCCTAAGGAAAGTCTCCCATAGGGCTCAATGGCACTCTGCAGCTCCAACCCGGCCCAAGGAAAGTCTCCCATAGGGCTCAATGGCACTCTGCAGCTCCAACCCGGCCCAAGGAAAGTCTCCCATAGGGCTCAATGGCACTCTGCAGCTCCAACCCGGCCCAAGGAAAGTCTCCCATAGGGCTCAATGGCACTCTGCAGCTCCAACCCGGCCCAAGGAAAGTCTCCCATAGGGCTCAATGGCACTCTGCAGCTCCAACCTGGCCCAAGGAAAGTCTCCCATAGGACTCAATGGCACTCTGCAGCTCCAACCCGGCCCAAGGAAAGCCTCCCATAGGGCTCAATGGCACTCTGCAGCTCCAACCCGGCCCAAGAAAAGTCACCATACTGAAGCTTGAATGAATCCGAAACTTTCGTACTCAGCGCGAAAGCCGAACGCTACGAAAAAGTTGCGACTTTTTGCGAAACATTCGGAATGGCTACGAAAAAGTCGCAACAATTTTGCGAAAAATCGCAAAATACCGATCATTACAACAAAAACGCATTCGGACGCATTCGGCCAGTTCGTGGGTTAGTAAATGTGCCCCTTGGTGTGCGAGTGGTAAAATTAAATTAACCAATATTTAAATTTGAAACTAGTTGAGTAAATGATCTTTGCTGTGATTTTCGCAAATCACAGCAGTGATTGTTGAGAGCTGGATACAGTACTGTATTATATCATCATTACAGGTTCTGAGCCCAGAATATCAGTATTCAAAGCTCTTCCAAACAAAATCTCATGTGGGGACAACCCATGTTTTGCAGTGGGGGTGGAACGGATAGACGTGAGGACTCATGGGAGAGCCTCTATCCATGAGCACCCCAATGTCTTAGTGGCTTTGGCCAATTTGGCCTTAATAATTCCAATCGTCCATTCGTCAAGCTGATGTCTGTAGTCTCTTTGGGGGGCAAGGAGTTGTTGGTCAATGTTGAGGACTTTACAGACTGTGGACATTATGGTATTATCAAAATGAGTACCCCAATCTGAACTTATTTGCAAGGGGACACCAAATCTAGGTATTATTTCATGAATAATCAATTTGGTTGTAGTGGTTACATCAGCTTTAACTACTGGAATCACACACTAAGACAAACCTATACTGTTGGCATGGGGGCATTTCAATATAAGCAATTCGATTAATTCTTCTGTCTGTGGGAGGTGGCTGGGAGAGGTGGAGACAGGGCGCCAGGCATATAGGGCATACATTTTTGATGGATTGGGCAACAGAAGAAAAACCAGGGGCATGCCAGAATTTAGAGATAGATCTTTTCATCCCCCGTTTTTCCCCCCTTCTCCAAGCACTATGGGAAACACTGGCAAGGTGGGGGAGCAAGGACTAAGGGGCCACTAACAAATGGTTGCAGACATAGACACCTTCTGGGTTTGGGGTACAACCTTGCTTAATCCATGACTGGACTTCATTAGGGTTGGCAATTTGTTGCGGAGACTTGAGCTGGGCAGTGGAGAGTGGGAGAGGAATGCCAATGGGAATGGATGCTAAAAGAGGAGGGTTATCGGCGATTTGACAAGCCGGTGATTTGAATCTGCAACATAATCAGAACCATGGGTGTGGGCAGAACACTTAACAAAAGCTAACGCAAAAGGTAATAATATGGCATTCAGTAAATTAGAGACCAAACATGATGTGCAATAGGTTTGCCAGATCAAGTGAGGTTGCCCCGTTCTTTCCATAGGGATACGAGCCACCCCTACGTCATAAGCAGAGTCAGAGGAAATGTTTACACTCTTTCCTACGGATATTTCACAGGCTCAATGAGGGTAATTCTTTTCAGCATGAGTGTCAGGGGTGGCACCTGTATGAGCTCTGTCCCCCCATCATTAGGCCCTCGGTGCTGCTCTAAGCCTGAGGTCCGGGAGGGGCAAAAGCGGAGCAGTTACGTGCAAGATGGCCCGGCAGACTACACGCAGAGCACAGACGGGGCTTGTAATACGTGGCTTGTGGTTGTGTAGGGAGAGGAGGAAGGGTAAACTCAGTCAGTCACGAACATCCTAATCTGCCTAATAGCAGTTACCCTGGCCCAGTCATGGCCTGCAGGGAAAATCTCAATCAACTGTTCTGTAAGGGTTTCTACCCCTGCACCTACCCCTGTATCTGTAAAGCCGCCAGCTCCTCTGCCCTTCACATGACATTTCACCATGACTGAACCACTTTACACACCATAAAGTGTGTAAACTCTAGCGCCAGGCTAGATACCCTGACCTTATGTCTCGGCCACCCTCCCTTTTAGAATGTAAGCTCTTGCGAGCAGGGCCCTCCCCCTCCAATCCTTATCCAAATGTAACTGTAACCCATTTTTGGGAATTGTTTATATGTACACGTTAACTGTTCTGTCTTCTGTACCCCTCTATTCTGTACAGAGCTGCGTAAACTGATGGCACTATATAAATAATAATAATAATAATAATAATAATAATAATAATAATAATAAAAAATTAATTTTTAGCAACTGCCACTTGAAGTAGTTGCCAAAAATCCACCCAATTCGGGTTGTACAGCAAAACCAGATGCTCAGTCCCCTTAGGGGTTTGTTCGGGATCTGGGAGATCATTTACAAGGGAGTCAAGGCCCTTTGGGCTCCATGGCACATGGCCAATTGGGTTTTATCATCTGGTTGGGGAACAAGAACCTCTATTAAGGGGAATTTGTAAGTGGTATCATCCTCAACACCAGAATGGGCAACAGGCCTGGGCACCCTTCCTGACTGAGTAACAAAGGGACCCTTGGGGGTAAAAGCAAATTGATTTAAATATACCCTGGGATGCAGAAGCCCAATCTGCAGGTGGGACAGGGAATTGTGCAGGTAACTGAGAATATTCACCATCTGTGGTTACAGATTTGTTACTGACTGCAGAAAGGAATTTAGGGCCTTAAGCTCTCTAGCCGTTCCACTTATAGTCTCCTCAGCTTGGGACATGGGTGACTGAGACGAACTTGGTTGTGATTTAGGGCAGTAGGCTCAGGGTGCTACTCGGCACCTTCCAGTTTAATGGTTTTCACAGAGAAAGATCTGGGAACTGAAACTAAATTGACTTTATAAACAGGAACTTCGACCTTGGTTTTTTATGTTTATGGGAAAATGCAGTAAAAGGAAGGAAGCATTTACTGGTCACATGTTTCTTATTGGTAGATATGGGTTACCGCATCTGGGAAACCTAGAGCCTTTTCTTACAAATGCAGTTAAAATCACAGTTTTCCACAATTTTCTTCCATTCATACTTTGCTATTTGTGCAAATTGTTTTTTTTCATGGTTTCAAACAAATATAAATACGGAAAAAAAAACAAGTTTTAGTAAATCCCCCCTGTCATGGGCTTATATCCTATCACTGTGTCTTATACTTATAAATTGATTTACTGTGGGTGGTTCAAGTGCTATGTGTCACAGGCCAAATTCCACGGAGATAGATTGAAATAAACTTAATAAAATAAACCTCATTCCAATACAAACTTAACTTGCTTCAGGACATTAACATTTTATAGACCCCCTTGTTACTATTTAGATTAAACAAGCTCCGCTATGGCATGAGTATCTTTACCTGTAGGGGTTTGTATGAGGGGCTAGTGGGGAGAATGATCTCTGTGACACTGTGTGGGTAGGGCTAGGGAGAAAAAGAGTGTTTTAGGTCTGTGAAAGGATAATAAACTCATACCTCCCAGGGACAAAAATATATGACACTGGTAGTGCGGCAAAAATGTTTTGGCCACGCCTGCTTTGTGACCACACCACACCCACTTTACATGCCCCAGATGTGCCAGTATAATCACTAAATAAAGAGAATAAAGGACATATTAACTTCAAAGGTGCCAGTATGACTACATTACGTTGATAAAGGGCATATTAACCCCAGACATGCCAGTAAAATTAATAAATGAAACTGATAAAGGGCATATCAACTTCAGACATGCCAACAGTTCTGTGCATTTTCCAAAGTTATAAACGGGGCCAATTCCAGTGGTACATAAATTTCCTGAAAGCAAAACAATATTAATGTACCACTAGAAGTTCTTGCCATATTAAAAAGGCCTAAGGTTCCCAGACTTATAAGGGCCCCTTTTAAATGTCTGCTATATTTTATGAATGAGCGATACCTCTTCCCCTGCATGCTGTGCTCTGCCAGAGATCCCCAGGAGTGAGAGAGATATGTTAGGGGTGGAAAGGTGAAACTGTGCAGCACACAAATAAAGGCAGCAGCCTCTTCTGCCTGATAAAAGATCGGGGCACCCTCAGCCCCTGACCCCGTGAGAAGGAGCAGGAGAGGAATGCCGCCAATGCCGATAGTTGACCCTTGCCTGTCACAAATGCTCCTCCCAGGACAATTAAAAATCAAGGTAAACCTGTGAGCTTGGGGTAGCAGGGGAAATTCAAGAGTTAAGGGGGCGGGCTTTTTTCCCCGGAGCAGAGCAGGCACAGCAATCAATTAAATGGCAATGCTGAGAAGCGGGACATCTAACAGTGAATCCGGGACAGCGGGCAGTGCCATAAATATCGGGACTGTACGGTTGGGAGGTATGAATAAACTGCTTACGGGTTAGGCTAATTCAGTCATTTGGCCCTGGGGCCAAACGATCGAATTAGAACGAAGGTAATAGGCGCAATCGGTTCTGGGACTGCATCAACGAGCCAATGCAGTCCCCAATCCGACTAAATTTTTTAACCTGCCTGATTGATATCTACCTGATTTGAGGCCAGATATCAGTCGGGCAGACCCGGTGGTAGTGCCCATACACGGGCCGATAAGCTGCCGAATCGGAGCAGCTAGAATCGGCCCGTGTATGGGGACCTTTACTGTGGCTGACCAGCATACATGCTAATAAGGAGGCCAATGCACTGATCGCTGTTTTTACAAGGGTTGGAATTCCTAGTGAAATCCTATCAGATCAGGGCAGCCAGTGTATGTCTAATCTTATGCAGAGTCTCTGGCAGAGATGCCCGGTGCGAGCCCTTCAGACTACCGCCCACCATCCTCAAACCAACGGACTTTTTTGTTCCTAAAAATGATAGTGGAGCAAGATTTTGTGTAGACTACAGACATTTAAATAATTGTACAATTACGGATGCCTATCCAGTGGAAGTTGCAGGTTGTTTAGTGGATTAACGGGCCGATTCTAGCTGCCGATGGGTCCCTTAGACAGATTTGGCAGCTAATTGGCCCGTGTATGGGCACTACCGACGGGCCTGCCTGACTGATATCTGGCCTGAAATTGGTCAGATCTTGATCGTGCAGGTTAGAAAATGTAGTCGGATCGGGGACCGCAGCGGACCGACTTTTCCTATACCCATCGTTATAATTCGATCGTTTGGCCCCAGTTTTTTTTTTTTTACCCTGGATTCTCCCGATATTGCCCACCCGTAGGTAGGGATATCGGGAGAAGATCCGCTCGCTTGGCGACATTGCCAAACGAGCGGATCTTATGGTGTATGGGGACCTTAAGAATTCAGGCAAAGAGATACAAAGCAGCATTTTTGTGTTACTGAGATAAAAGTGCTTCAGCATTTACTGGTTGCTCTGGTGGAATTAGGTTTTGCTGTGAGAAAGAGGCTTCACATCACCGGACCAGTGAAAGTTTTTGGAAGCAGAAAATATGGTGGAAGGTATGTGGGAAAAGTGTGTGTAAGTCTTATTGGTGCTCAATGATATACTGGTTGCACTGGGGGCTGCTATTGCCTTGCTGAGAGTGAGGGGCTTCAGATCTCCAAGCCAGTAAATACCTTGAGCTGGGAAATAAGTTATATAATGAAAAATGTTTTGTTTTCATAAAATTGCTTCAGGTATACACTGGTTACTGGGATAAGGAGCCATATCATGGGGGAGCAAGAGGCTCTTACAAACACGGGACTAGTTATTAACCTTGGAACCAATGGAAGAAATGTCAGTTTCATATAAAAGTGTCTTTCTGCTAGCTATGCCAGATAATTGTCTGCTTCCATTGGTGGAAGCGCTGACTCTGCAGATAGCAGGGGGCTTGGGAACACCAGACCAGACATTTTGGAAGTGAAACAGGAATAACACTGCTGAATGTACTGGTTTCACTGGTGGGGGTTTCAATCTTGTGCAAGCAAGAGGCCTCAGGAACAGGATAGCAGTCTACTGTATAGTCAGTCTGCTTTGTGTAGAAACAACTAGCTGGACCCAAACCCCTTAAGACCAGGAGAATGGCGTGCTGCCTATACCCTCCTGTATGAGTGAGGATTCTCTGGTAATTGCTCAGATCTATTACTGCACCTTCATTTAGCAGCATCTGCTAGGATTCAGCAACAACATAACCCGGCAGCCTGGTACCAATGTCATCTTGTTGTCATATAACAACACAAAATGTATAAGCAAATACTGTAAAACCCTGAATACCCAAGTTCTACCCATTTGGAGAGATCTTGGAGGAGGGAAGGTGTCTTACTATCACATGTATTGTGTACTTATAACTTGATTTACTGTGGATGATTCAGAGCCATGTGTTACAGATATACAGGGTTAAATGATTCTGTAATTTGGATAGTAATCTTGTTATAGCCATTAGAGGTACTGGTGCCATTCTGCCTGCTGAACCCAATATGGGAGCTCCACCCCCTATTGCAGTGGCTCTTAAGCTTCCTAATGCCCTTTGACCCTTTAATACAGTTCCTCATGTTGTGGTGACCCCAAACCAAAAAATTATTCCTAAAACCATCGGAAATATGTGTTTTCCGATGGTCTTAGGTGACCCCTGTGAAAGGGTCGTTCGGCCCCCAAAGGGGTCCCGACCCACAGGTTGAGAACCACTGACCTATTATGTTTCCCGTCCATACCATGTCCAGTAGATTTCAGGAGTTAAGCTGGCCATACATATCCTGATAGTAAACCATTTTGTGCGATATTCGGTGCATATATGGTGGATCAACGAGGCAACCAATATCACAAAAGCATCGGATAATGGTCATCTCAGCGACTGGGTGGGACAGAAGATTTTAATTGGGTGTTGTTGAAGGCACCCAAGCAAAATCTGCATTTAGGGCTGAATTGTCAGGTAGAGGTAGAATCCCTATTGTTTCTACCTCCATATCTGATGATTCAGTCCTGAACATCAGTGGATCAATGGAAAGATCGTAATTGTAAGGTGTATGGCCATCTTTAAGCCCCTTGAACTCTTATGGAACCATCAGCCCCACTGGATCTGTGTAACCTGGAGAAACCATAACATCAAGGACTGCAGTATATCAGCCTATCTGTGGCTTGGCTACACACGGACTGTCTGTGGGGCACTCTGGGTAAATCCTGCCAGTTGGTGGAGCTATCTCTTTTGAACATATGGCTTAAAATGGCACCAATATCTTGTGCTACTTACTGATTAAAATTACTAGAAAATTCTATCCCTGACCTCTACGTTCTCTTGCCTGTATACAGTATTGTGGGACATGGGTCAAAAAGGCCGGTTACACCCCCTTGTGTTGATTGCAGGGTGTATCCCCCACCCCTTCCTATCTGTTCTTATATATTGCTTGACTTACTGGAAAATGAAAGAGACTTTTCCATCAGCAGCATCAGCACAGGACTCCCAGCAGGGATAACATGGCAACTTCTATCAGTAATCCGGTAAGTGCCCTCTCTCCCTCTCCAACACTAGCAGCCTTGTGCCCAACCTCTTGTCAAAAACTGAACCTTCACCTTAAGGCCTCACCACTTGGTTAAATGCTACAAGACATAAATAGTGAAAATAGCCACAACACAAATGCTAAAAAACCCTCTTTCAAATTTCTATGCACAACTAACACAAGTTGGAAGCGTATCCCTGAGCAAATTGTACACAAAATGGCTGATGGATATCCCCCAGCTCACTACAGAGCAATGGGAGGATATCTTAGACTCAGCCTTTGATGGGGTCATTAGCAGTAAGGATAAGAAGACTCAACTGAATTATCTACATAGAATCTACCTTACTCCACAGAGATTACATGACATGAATCCCAATATATCTCAAAACTGCCCAAGATGTCAACACGCTCCTGCAAATTGTATGCATATGATATGGGAACGCCCCACAATTAAGCCCTTTTGGGGAAAAGTCATAGAGCTGATAAGAGAAGGGGTTGCCCGGATAAATTCTATAAAGTTTGGGAACTCTGGATAGACCCTTACACGAGGAATATATAGACTCGGTATTGTTATATATATTGTATTTCTGAAACTCCTCCCAATCAGATCAATAGCCATAAATCAATGGAGGGACAAAACTGCAATCATTTTGCTATATATATGTAAATAATATCCTGTAATGCTCAATAAAAGAATTGTTAAAAAAAAAGAAAATGGCCACAAGATATAGGGTCATGTAATAAAAGGCACTAGTCAGCAGGTAGAATTTCCATGTCACCAGTTTAAATTAAAAAATCTTATTGGTTAGTATGGGTTCCTGCTACTTAGTGCCTTTTATTACATACGGGGAATAGTCTGTTGACTATTGATCGTGCTGACACCGCAGCCAAAACCTATTACTTTTACCTATGGTACTAAAATGCATGGCTTTGTATTGCAAGTAAATATGCTCTTTACCTACCCTGCCTTCACTCTAGGAGTAGGGTTGCCACCTTTGTGTGCCATTAATATTGGCCTTCGGGATGGGCTTGGGTAAGTGACATAATGGGGCAGGAAAATGGGCAATGGGCAGAGGCAGGCTTGTGGTTAAAAAGGGGACAGGGATGAATCCATAGGCTAATGCATGTATGGTGCCGGCAAGTTGCCTGACCAAGTTGCCTAAGGTGCCTGCCTGGCACTGGAAGTACATCTTTAATTACCCAGACGGGCCAGGAGAAGCCAATGTGGTTCTGTATTAGCAATTAGCGTTCAGGGATGAGCAATGGTGATCATTTATATGAATCCACAATAGAATTATGTCATGCATTTTGTTTCACAACAAAAACAACACAAGAAAAAACACAGATTGACTCCGATGCATTTAGTACAAGAAAAAACACAGCCAAAGATGTCACCCTAATAACCTAATTATTTCACCCTAATCACCATTTTCTCAGTGCTGTACAATGGCACCGGATAAGAGTTAGCATCTGGGCAGCTTTGCTTCTATCTACAGTGCAGTAACGGGTGTACATAGCACTGCTGGCTCCCTGGCGCCCTCCCATGGAAATTAAAAGCATTGCATGAGTTAGTAGCAGGGATACCAACCCACAGAAACATTATTACATTACAATCTATTAACAATTACTGATGAGAAAGAAAAACATTCTGTGTATGCAGAACCCCCCCATGACTGCTCTCAGGCTTGCTTTGGTGACTCCCACCCTAGCAAGTCTGATGTTTGTAATAAACCTAGTCCAGCTGACCCGTCCTTTGGGCTGGTTCAGTTCCTATAATCTAAAGGGGAGACCTCTGGTGCACTGATTGTTTTTATGGGAAAATAGAACCCCCCTCTATCTGCCTATAATCCCCTCTAATGTACTTGTACAGAGTAATCATGTCCCCTCGCAAGCGCCTCTTTTCCAGAGAAAACAACCCCAACCCTGACAGTCTAACCTCATCGTCTTATCCTTCCATTCCTTATACCTGCACATCTCTGTGCTCCTTTTAGTCTATTAATATCCTGGGACCCAAAAAGGTGAGGCCTAGGGATGTATAAAGAGTAGAGGTCCCACCCCAGCTCCTGTCCCCAGGCAGCTCCTGTCCCCAGGCAGGGGTATGTGTCTTGGCACCAACTGTTGAGAGTAGTAATTAGCTCATCTGTCCCGTTTCATTTTGCCGAAAAATTCACAAAATGGCAAGAAATACATTGAAGGCAATGGGTGTTTTTTTGCACTTTTTTTAACCACTCAACAATTTTTTACTTTTTTTTTCACCCATTGGAGTCTATGAGCATCTTTTCATGGTGAAAGCTTGCAAACAATTTCGCTCATTACTAGTTCGAGTCTAGAAATCACCCAAAGAGCCCCTAAAGATCAGTTTGATCAAAGAAGGAAGATGTATTGCAACAACAAGCTCCAAATACAATTGTACTCAGGAGAGCTCTCCCTCTCTGACCATTACATGACTTTTTATAGCATAAAACCACTTTACTATCATATTAAGACCAATATCTTTTGATTGGGACAAAACAACCCATCACATTCTTGATCCAATGCTAAAACACCTCGGTACTACAGGGCACAGGTCTCCCCTCTCTTCTTCTTTGTCCTTACGGGTTTGTCCTCCATGTAGGAGGTCCTTTTTTGTTTTTAATTGTACCTCATTAAGTGTTTTTTTGTAATAAATCTGGGGATACCGCTATCCTTAAATCTGAGTACCATATCGTCTGCTGTACAGGACCCCCCCCCCCCCACTGGGTCACCGATTCTTCTCCTCGCCCGAGTAAACTCTAATTTGGTAAAGACCATTTGAATCTGGATGGGTGGAAGCTTTCAAGATGCAATAGAAGTTGAGTGAGGTTGTGTCATGTGTCATAGTGAATTTCAGTGTTTCCAAATCAACATTGTGCATGGAACAATATACAGATTATATTCCACCATAAAACAATAAAGGCTGGGGGGGGGCTGGAAAGACCAGTCACTATTTTTTTTGGGAGAGCAGACTCACCTCCAGAGTAATCCAGGTGCCCATAATGGTGAAGGAAGAGGCGGGTAAGGTGTTTCTAGGGTAAATACTAGCCCTCCCTTAGCACTGGCAACCAATTCTGCACCCCCATGTAATAAATCCCAGGTTTCCCTCCACTCCCAGCATCTCCCCACAGTCCGGGGCACCCTTCAATATTATTATTACTATTATTTATATAGTGCCATCAATTCATGCAGGGCTTTACAGAATAGAGGGGTACAAAAGACATAACAGTTAACATGTACATATAAACAATACACAAAAATGGTTTGCGGTTACATTGGATGAGGGTCGGAGACACTTCTGGAAATGTGCATCCAGTTGCATAGAAGCCAAGGGATGGACTAAGGTTCAGATTATCAGCCCAACAGCAATCAGACCCAATTTGCAGCACAAATGAGCCCTAAAGAGTGGTGACAATTCCATAGTTCAACTAATACATATACAAGGCACATAGCAGAGGCCTAGTGTTCTCAGCTGGGGCAGTTTGTGCCTACATGATAGGTATATAAAGGTTCCCATGTTGTTATTACTGTTCTTTTCCATAGACTATGCCTTTCCAGTGTGCCATACCTGGGGGTATACGTGGTGGCATGACAGTGACTATTGATGGGACAGTATTCAATAACTGTAAAAGGTAAGTGGCAAAAGAAAGGAGAGTTACACATAGCGGAATTAGGGGAGGGGGGTGCTTAGCCAGGGGCAATTGCACAGTCAGACCAAAAGAAAAGTGACCCTCTGTTAGTAAGTAGTAGTTAGTAACATAGTAAGTTAGGTTGGAAAAAGACATACGTCCATCACGTTCAACCATAATGCCTATACTGTATATAACCTGCCTAACTGCTAGTTGATCAAGAGGAAGGCAAAAACCCCATCTGAAGCCTCTCCAATTTGCCGCAGAGGGGAAAAAATTCCTTCCTGACTCCAAGATGGCAATCGGACCAGTCCCTGGATCAACTTGTACTAAGAGCTATCTCCCATACCCCTGTATTCCCTCACTTGTACTGAGAGCTATCTCCCCTACCCCTGTATTCCCTCACTTGTACTGAGAGCTATCTCCCCTACCCCTGTATTCCCTCACTTGTACTGAGAGCTATCTCCCATACCCCTGTATTCCCTCACTTGTACTGAGAGCTATCTCCCCTACCCCTGTATTCCCTCACTTGTACTGAGAGCTATCTCCCCTACCCCTGTATTCCCTCACTTGTACTGAGAGCTATCTCCCCTACCCCTGTATTCCCTCACTTGTACTGAGAGCTATCTCCCATACCCCTGTATTCCCTCACTTGTACTGAGAGATATCTCCCCTACCCCTGTATTCCCTCACTTGTACTGAGAGCTATCTCCCCTACCCCTGTATTCCCTCACTTGTACTGAGAGCTATCTCCCCATACCCCTGTATTCCCTCACTTGTACTGAGAGCTATCCCCCCTACCCCTGTATTCCCTCACTTGTACTGAGAGCTATCTCCCATAACCCTGTATTCCCTCACTTGTACTGAGAGCTATCCCCCCTACCCCTGTATTCCCTCACTTGTACTGAGAGCTATCTCCCATAACCCTGTATTCCCTCACTTGTACTGAGAGCTATCTCCCCTACCCCTGTATTCCCTCACTTGTACTGAGAGCTATCCCCCCTACCCCTGTATTCCCTCACTTGTACTGAGAGCTATCCCCCCTACCCCTGTATTCCCTCACTTGTACTGAGAGCTATACCCCCTACCCCTGTATTCCCTCACTTGTACTGAGAGCTATCTCCCATACCCCTGTATTCCCTCACTTGTACTGAGAGCTATCTCCCATACCCCTGTATTCCCTCACTTGTACTGAGAGCTATCTCCCATACCCCTGTATTCCCTCACTTGTACTGAGAGCTATCTCCCCTACCCCTGTATTCCTTCACTTGTACTGAGAGCTATCTCCCCATACCCCTGTATTCCCTCACTTGTACTGAGAGCTATCTCCCCTACCCCTGTATTCCCTCACTTGTACTGAGAGTTATCTCCCTACCCCTGTATTCCCTCACTTGTACTGAGAGCTATCCCCCCTACCCCTGTATTCCCTCACTTGTACTGAGAGCTATCTCCCCTACCCCTGTATTCCCTCACTTGTACTGAGAGTTATCTCCCCTACCCCTGTATTCCCTCACTTGTACTGAGAGCTATCCCCCTACCCCTGTATTCCCTCACTTGCTAAATACCCACCCAGCCCCTACTTGTACCTATCTAATGTATCAGCCAGTACAACTGATTCGGGGAGGGAACCTCACAGCAACAAACCCTTTCCCAATATTTAAATGGAACCTCCCTTCTTCTAAACGGAGTGGGTGCCCTCGTGTCCGTTGGAAGGACCTACTGGTAAATAAAACATTAGAAAGGTTATTATATGATCCCCTTATATATTTATACATAGTTATCATGTCACCTCTTAAGCGCCTCTTCTCCAGTGTAAACAGACCCAACTTGGCCAGTCTTTCCCCATAACTGAGACTTTCCATACCCTTTACCAGCTTAGTTGCCCTTCTCTGGACCCTCTCTAACTCAGTAATGTCCCGTTTGAGCACTGGAGACCAAAACTGAACAGCATATTCTAGATGGGGCCTTACCAGCGCTCTGTAAAGGGGAAGAATAACCCCCTCCTCCCGTGAATCTATACGCAATAAAGTCTTTACCACTGTAGTAGCCATTGGCACTGAATGGGACCATGAATGTAAAATCACTGAACTCCTGCAGTGATTTACAAAGTAATGCTGCTGACTGAACTGAATTATATGCAGCCATGCAGCATCTAAATTAATTGCTAACTAGCCATGTGGATTCAATATGTGGCCAATACGAGGGCTCATACAGACGGGCGTTTCATTCTGTATTCCCACGCGCTGACATCTGTTCCTGCTTCCCCCTATGGTGGATCCTTCCTGCGTTGCAGCCCTTTATTGTGAAAAACAGTAAATATAATTGTATTTTTTTTTTTTTTTTTAAGGTTTGCAGTGAACTTTAAATGCTTCAACAATGACACTGCCTTTCATTTTAATCCGCGGTTTGATGATGGCAACATTATTGTATGCAACACAGAGCTGGGCAACAAATGGGGCTCGGAGGAACGGATGAACCACATGCCCTTCATCAGGAATCGCTACTTTAAGATAAACATAACTGTACAGGAAGACGTCTTTCAGGTGAGACTTTCTGCTGAATGAGTTTAATATCTAGATTTCTGTCTTGCTGTTCTCAGTGTGATAAACTATAGTAGGGTTTCTGTAGCAAACACTCCAGCTGTACCAGTGCAGGAATGGCTGCCCCCGGGGCTACACAGCGGGGTATTTATATAAACTATAGTAGGGTTTCTGTAGCAAACACCCCAGCTGTACCAGTGCAGGAATGGCTGCCCCCGGGGCTACACAGCGGGGTATTTATATAAACTATAGTAGGGTTTCTGTAGCAAACACCCCAGCTGTACCAGTGCAGGAATGGCTGCCCCCGGGGCTACACAGCGGGGTATTTATATAAACTATAGTAGGGTTTCTGTAGCAAACACCCCAGCTGTACCGGTGCAGGAATGGCTGCCCCCGGGGCTACACAGTGGGGTATTTATATAAACTATAGTAGGGTTTCTGTAGCAAACACCCCAGCTGTACCAGTGCAGGAATGGCTGCCCCCGGGGCTACACAGCGGGGTATTTATATAACCTATAGTAGGGTTTCTGTAGCAAACACCCCAGCTGTACCAGTGCAGGAATGGCTGCCCCCGGGGCTACACAGCGGGGTATTTATATAAACTATAGTAGGGTTTCTGTAGCAAACACCCCAGCTGTACCAGTGCAGGAATGGCTGCCCCCGGGGCTACACAGCGGGGTATTTATATAAACTATAGTAGGGTTTCTGTAGCAAACACCCCAGCTGTACCAGTGCAGGAATGGCTGCCCCCGGGGCTACACAGCGGGGTATTTATATAAACTATAGTAGGGTTTCTGTAGCAAACACCCCAGCTGTACCGGTGCAGGAATGGCTGCCCCCGGGGCTACACAGAGGGGTATTTATATAAACTATAGTAGGGTTTCTGTAGCAAACACCCCAGCTGTACCAGTGCAGGAATGGCTGCCCCCGGGGCTACACAGCGGGGTATTTATATAACCTATAGTAGGGTTTCTGTAGCAAACACCCCAGCTGTACCGGTGCAGGAATGGCTGCCCCCGGGGCTACACAGCGGGGTATTTATATAAACTATAGTAGGGTTTCTGTAGCAAACACCCCAGCTGTACCGGTGCAGGAATGGCTGCCCCCGGGGCTACACAGCGGGGTATTTATATAAACTATAGTAGGGTTTCTGTAGCAAACACCCCAGCTGTACCGGTGCAGGAATGGCTGCCCCCGGGGCTACACAGCGGGGTATTTATATAAACTATAGTAGGGTTTCTGTAGCAAACACCCCAGCTGTACCAGTGCAGGAATGGCTGCCCCCGGGGCTACACAGCGGGGTATCTATATAAACTATAGTAGGGTTTCTGTAGCAAACACCCCAGCTGTACCAGTGCAGGAATGGCTGCCCCCGGGGCTACACAGCGGGGTATTTATATAAACTATAGTAGGGTTTCTGTAGCAAACACCCCAGCTGTACCAGTGCAGGAATGGCTGCCCCCGGGCTACACAGCGGGGTATTTATATAAACTATAGTAGGGTTTCTGTAGCAAACACCCCAGCTCTACCGGTGCAGGAACGGCTGCCCCCGGGGCTACACAGCGGGGTATTTATATAAACTATAGTAGGGTTTCTGTAGCAAACACCCCAGCTGTACCAGTGCAGGAATGGCTGCCCCCGGGGCTACACAGCGGGGTATTTATATAAACTATAGTAGGGTTTCTGTAGCAAACACCCCAGCTGTACCAGTGCAGGAATGGCTGCCCCCGGGGCTACACAGCGGGGTATTTATATAAACTATAGTAGGGTTTCTGTAGCAAACACCCCAGCTGTACCGGTGCAGGAATGGCTGCCCCCGGGGCTACACAGCGGGGTATTTATATAAACTATAGTAGGGTTTCTGTAGCAAACACCCCAGCTGTACCGGTGCAGGAACGGCTGCCCCCGGGGCTACACAGCGGGGTATTTATATAAACTATAGTAGGGTTTCTGTAGCAAACACCCCAGCTGTACCGGTGCAGGAATGGCTGCCCCCGGGGCTACACAGCGGGGTATTTATATAACCTATAGTAGGGTTTCTGTAGCAAACACCCCAGCTGTACCGGTGCAGGAATGGCTGCCCCCGGGGCTACACAGCGGGGTATTTATATAAACTATAGTAGGGTTTCTGTAGCAAACACCCCAGCTGTACCGGTGCAGGAATGGCTGCCCCCGGGGCTACACAGCGGGGTATTTATATAAACTATAGTAGGGTTTCTGTAGCAAACACCCCAGCTGTACCGGTGCAGGAATGGCTGCCCCCGGGGCTACACAGCGGGGTATTTATATAAACTATAGTAGGGTTTCTGTAGCAAACACCCCAGCTGTACCAGTGCAGGAATGGCTGCCCCCGGGGCTACACAGCGGGGTATTTATATAAACTATAGTAGGGTTTCTGTAGCAAACACCCCAGCTGTACCAGTGCAGGAATGGCTGCCCCCGGGGCTACACAGCGGGGTATTTATATAAACTATAGTAGGGTTTCTGTAGCAAACACCCCAGCTGTACCAGTGCAGGAATGGCTGCCCCCGGGGCTACACAGCGGGGTATTTATATAAACTATAGTAGGGTTTCTGTAGCAAATACCACAGATTTTTTTGTTGTTACTGTTACTTTAAGGCACAACCAGTGGGCAAACATGCAAGGTGCATTTGCCCCATGTTTTTTTTCTAATTGGGTCATTAAAAAATCAAGGTTTTTGCTGCATGTTTGTTTCCCACACCTCATACTCATAAATGTTATTCCTTTCCTGGTTTCTTCGCTTTCATATTGTCTAGTTCTGATACTGTTCAGTTTTTTCATCCTTGCTTTACTGTATTCCCCCAGGTCTCAGTGAATGGAAATCATGTCTTGCATTACCGTCATCGTGTTTCCTACCACAGCATCAATTCTCTCCAACTCTGGGGTGAAATTACTCTTAGCAACATTTCCTTCTCTTAGTCAGTGAAGAACTGGGCCCAAGGCACTAGAATCTAAATTCTGACTACAAAAGAAATTAAAGGCATGAAGTCCCCCACTGAAAAAATGATTGTTTGTGGGAAAGACAATATTCCCAAGCTGTTGCTTGCGTGTAGCTCTGTCCCCCATTGCTTTGCCTGCTGTCCTGTATTCTGAAAATGATATGCTGTGTAATAAAGTTCCAACTCCAACAGTAAATACACCAGTGTCATGGTTGTCCGAGCCCAATACCCACTCATGTTTGACCCTTTACTGTTATTAGAATGAGCTCTATAACCAAACTCATTGCAGCACTTTGTCACAAACATAAAGTCCATGTATAGCCCCCCCCCGGCACTAAGGGCCAACAGCAATCACTTGTCTCTAGAGCAGGGGAACCCCAACGTTGAGACCACTGGGAGCAACACCCAAGGGGTTGGTGTGCAACATGGCGCCCCCGAGCCACTGCTCTACAGAATCACAAGACACCTCTATATTACTTTTTTAATTTGTTTTTATTTTATTTTGCATGCTTAACGAACAAAATAAATTAAACTAACATCGAATCTCAGTTGAGTTTGATATAAATATCAGATGTTTAGTTAGCACAAAGTAATACATATAGTTAGGGCTGAAGTCCATCAAGTTCAACCCTTTCAAGTGAAACCAGCACATACTGACCTATCTATCCACTCGCATACAGAACCATACTGACCTATCTATCCACTCACATACAGACCCATACTGACCTATCTATATACTCACATACAGACCCATACTGACCTATCTATCCACTCACATACAGACCCATACTGACCTATCTATCCACTCACATACAGACCCACACTGACCTATCTATATACTCACATACAGACCCACACTGACCTATCCACTCACATACAGACCCACACTGACCTATCTATACACTCACATACAGACCCACACTGACCTATCTATATACTCACATACAGACCCATACTGACCTATCTATCCACTCACATACAGACCCACACTGACCTATCTATCCACTCACATACAGACCCATACTGACCTATCTATCCACTCACATACAGACCCACACTGACCTATCCACTCACATACAGACCCATACTGACCTATCCACTCACATACAGACCCACACTGACCTATCCACTCACATACAGACCCATACTGACCTATCCACTCACATACAGACCCATACTGACCTATCTATCCACTCACATACAGACCCACACTGACCTATCCACTCACATACAGACCCACACTGACCTATCCACTCACATACAGACCCATACTGACCTATCCACTCACATACAGACCCATACTGACCTATCTATCCACTCACATACAGACCCATACTGACCTATCTATCCACTCACATACAGACCCATACTGACCTATCTATACACTCACATACAGACCCATACTGACCTATCCACTCACATACAGACCCATACTGACCTATCCACTCACATACAGACCCATACTGACCTATCCACTCACATACAGACCCACACTGACCTATCCACTCACATACAGACCCACACTGACCTATCTATCCACTCACATACAGACCCACACTGACCTATCCACTCACATACAGACCCATACTGACCTATCCACTCACATACAGACCCACACTGACCTATCCACTCACATACAGACCCACACTGACCTATCTATCCACTCACATACAGACCCATACTGACCTATCTATCCACTCACATACAGACCCATACTGACCTATCTATCCACTCACATACAGACCCATACTGACCTATCTATACACTCACATACAGACCCACACTGACCTATCTATCCACTCACATACAGACCCATACTGACCTATCTATCCACTCACATACAGACCCACACTGACCTATCCACTCACATACAGACCCACACTGACCTATCTATCCACTCACATACAGACCCACACTGACCTATCTATCCACTCACATACATAAACTATATATACAAGCATTAATACTAACTGTAGATATTAGTATCACAATAGTCTTGGATATTCTGCTTGTTCAAGAGCCCATCCAGGCCCCTCTTATAGGCATTAACAGAATCTGCCATTACAACATCACTAGGAAGGGCATTCCCCAACCTCACTGCCCTCACCGTGAGGAACCCCCTACGCTGCTTCAAATGAAAGTTCGTTTCTCCAGTCTAAAGGGGGGGCCTTTGGTGTGCATGGAACATCGGTATAATAGTGAAATGTACCAGGGGAACATGTATAGAAACTAGCCTCTTCCACCACCAGTATGTTTCAATATAAAATAAAGACAATAATACCTACATTATTTATGGGATGTTCCCGATCTTTAATGTGCTGCTCGAGTCACAAAGCAGGATCAGAGGTTTGGGGAGAATAGTAAGCCCTTCCTCATGTGATAACCCACCATAGAGATCCCAACCCTTAAATACCTCACAGTGCAGTGACATCTAGTGGAATAACACCAAACATACAGGTTTATATATAATAATACAAATCCATTATATAATTGCAGAAATCAAACGTATAGTCCATAGTTGCAGTCCAATATATATTCCAAAGGGAGTGTCCATTATGTCCATATTCACAATGTCCATTTTTATACAGACAAATTTACCCAATTCACATTAATATCAAGCTGATTACTTGAGGTAGCAATTAGATTGGTTAACATACAAGATTAATATACTTACTGCCTGTCTGTGGAGAATGGACATTTCCTATCATACTTTCATCTGTATTCTCCTTCCCTGAAAAAATAAATAAACCATAAAAAATAAGGCATTAGTTTACATAAAGAGGAGAGAGAGGACTGCAAGGCAACTGGGACTGTGGTTTCTGATCCGTATTATTGGAACTGGAAGCCGCCCTAAGGAAAACGCTATATTCCTGGCTTGCCTAGAGAAAGATTTACAGAGATACACATACTAGAACCTACATACTTGTTTCAGTGAATGGTGCCGCCATCTTGTGCAGCGTGTCTGTATGGGCTGAAAAGCACAAGCCAGCCCCCCCTCCATTCCCCGCTCCTGCCACCTGCCCCCCCTGCTCCCTGCTCCTGCCACAAACCCCCCAAGCTCCCCGCACCTGCCCCCCCGCTCCCCGCTCTTGCCACAAACCCCCCCAAGCTCCCCGCACCTGCCCCCCCGCTCCCCGCACCTGCCCCCCCGCTCCCCGCACCTGCCCCCCCGCTCCCCGCTCTTGCCACAAACCCCCCCAAGCTCCCCGCTCCTGCCAAACTCTCCGCCGCTCGCCGCACCTGCCCCCCCACTCCCCCCACGTGCATGTCGCAGAGTTCTCCAACGCTGCGTCGCCATGGCAACCAGATGCTCCTGCTGTGTGCGCATGACAGCCATGTTGGTTCTATTTACATGAATGGATGCATATTGCCTACCATCTGAATACATTGCAACAGGCTGTTCAGCTCTCATCTCTAAAGACTGAAAATTATCTTATTTGTAAAACTCCTTATCCTTGTTCCTTTGGCCACTGCATAAATAAAAATAAACAGAAACAGAAACCCAAACTTCTGTGGGGAGTTTTTCTCTTTAATTTAAATATATTAAATAACAGAAACCACTGAATTTCAGCATCTCTAGCCCTGACACTGCTTGGGTAATGCCGCTAGTTGTATTGATGGATTTCATGGGTTCCTGGTTATATTTCCTTATATGAAGGCACACTTTTGCTGTCTCTCATTGAGTCTTGTGTCTTAAAAGTTTCTTTGCATATTTTTGCCATCTTGCAAAAAATTTATGACACGGCAAAAAATTACGCATTTGGCCGCTGGTGAATATTTTTGAGAAAATTTCACAGTGAGAATTTTCTATACAGAAAAACATGCTGACAAACCACCCATTCACAAAGTCCTCTGACTTCGTGAGGAAAAAAGTCTCTGTGAAAAAAACCCCATTGACTTCCATGTGTTTTGAGAATGTTTGCCTCCTCACAAATTTCCCCACAGTTTTGCACATTTTTTTGCCAAAGCCAATCAGAATAGATTCGCTTTGCCTTGCGCAGCCCTGGTTCTGACCAAGCAAATGCTCCCCTTGTGGCCATGTCTAGCAGCCGGGTGGAGTTTCAACCTATGTCCATAAAGAATTAACTGCAATAGTGTGGGCCCCCCAGAATCCCCCAGGGCAGCCAACCTCCCCCAGCCTCCCCTGGGGCAGAACAAAAACCCAAATGCAGGCCTGTGGTGAGGTGAACGGTTGATAAAGAAGAGTCCAGTAACAGGCAAAATGGTCAGGGCTGGCAGAGGACTGGCGAGGATCATCTTGGTTGCTATGTGGGAGATATGGTGCTTGAAAGTGTAAGGTTTGATGCGATTTTCAGGTATTTCATCAAAACCGCCAATTTTAGGAAAGCATTGCAACTCTGGAGTTTGGAGTAGAAAAGCAGGGGAACCCATATTGAACTGACCCGAATGTGTACTTTTGGTCTTTTTTTGCACTTTTGGTTTAGGGGTGTCAACATATTTTTATTGTGTTTTTACCCCCACAAAAATGCAGTAAATGTATTGAATTGTCAGTAGCTAAAGAGATCTCTGGGGCAATTTGTATGAACTAACTTCATTTTGGGGTCTCTAAATGCCAGATACTTTGGTAATCCTATGCATCAAACTGTTCAGTGGACCCTTGGCTTTCATATTTAGGATGTTTTTTCTTGGTTCAGCAGCTCTTCAGTTTGCAATTTCAGCAGCTATCTGGTTGCTAGAGACTTGTTTGCCTTAGCAACCAAGCAGTGATATTTTTTTGGCTGCTGTGGTCAGTGACACCCGATTTGGAAGCTGGGAAGATGTAAAATAGGAAGGTAAAATTTTCAAAAACTACAAAAAATAAATAATGAAGACCAATAGTAAAGTTGGCACTTTCCCAAATAAACACAACCTGATATGATCCTTGGCTGTAGTTTACTTCCCATTGCATAGGAAGGTGCAAAGGAGGAAAAGTCCCAGTTTAGTGGCCCTGAAATAATGTTGCTGTGGGGCCCAACTCACTAGCAATGCCAATGTCAGTAGCAGTAGCTAAGGGATCAGTGACATTTACATGGAACAGGAGCCTGTGTGTTTAAAACAGAAATAGATTTTGCTCCCAGCATGCTCTTGTTCAAGATCTACTTCCAAATTTGTCTTCACACACCCCTACCCCTCTCCAATGGGAAGTAGTTCACTCCTGTCTTTTCAAATGTTATTGTTGTGCTTTACACTGCCGGTACTGTGGATGCCAGGCATTTCTAATTAGGGTTGCCAGCTAGCCTGCATTTTACCGGCCTGGGCATTAAAAATAATGCTTAATGCCAATGTTATGAATAGGGATGAAAGGTACAAAATATAGGAAGTTCAGTATTTTTTTCCAAAAAAGTGGGCAATCTTATTTACAATTCAAAGTTGAGGCAATAGTGGGCTCTTGTCATTATTACACATCAGATAATATAACTGCGCAGACACAAAATGCTATTAGGGTTGCTTTACTGGCCTGGCTGGTAAAAATAATGTTCAATGCCAATGTTGCTAAAAGACAAAGATATTGTAAGGCCTGTGTTTTTTTCCAGAAAAGGTGGCACCCCTATTAACATTTTATTATTAACATTTATTTATAAAGCGCCAACATATTCCGCAGCGCTGTACACCCCTAGCTAAAATACAGAATTTGTAGGGTGCAAACTGTGCAACTTTCCCATTCAGGCATCCCTTTACTGAAGTTCATTATTATTGCCTATAACTCGTTGCCCATCTATGCTGCAAATGTATTTGCTACTAAATGAACGCAGCTCCCATGTTGCATTAAATTTGTCTTCTAATTGCTCTGTTATAATGACACATCACAGCTAATTATCCTATTATTTCTGCCAAGTTCGTTGGCATACATTTAGGTCAATCCCATTTTCTGCTTTCAATATGGTGGCTTTTTTTTTCCTGGGCAGTGTTGCAAAAGAAAACTGTAATGAATAGATATATTTTATTGATAAAATACTGATAACAAGTACATAATTATTGGCACATTATCAATGTGTTACCAAATTATTGCAAATTCATTTTATATGTGTAGAGCTGTCAACCTCGACGCTTATGGTTCCAGGGGGGAAATGCCACATAAACCAATGAAATTTTACTGTGTCTCATACCACATGGCACTTATTCCCTGTGCATTTATGCTTATTTATTATAACACTTGTCCTCCCTGTGTGTAATTGTGTATACTGTAAGATTGTACAGCGCTGCGTACCCTTGTGGCGCTTTATAAATAAAGTTATACATACAGTACATACAATTTTGCCTCGATACCCATGATGTCATGAGCAAAATTGCGACTGAAGCTGAAGAATTCTAACCGCGCCTGGAATTCACCGAAGGACTTTGGAACAATTCGAAAAAATTGGGAAAATGCTGCTCTGGGACAAGAGACCGCGGGAGAGTAGTGTTTTCACATGGCCGGTAAAAATGAGGCTTAATCATACCTCCCAACTGTGGCGATTTTCTTGGGACAGTCCCTCTTTTGACAGCTCAGCCCGCAGTCCCAGATTCTCACTGAAAAGTCGGTCATTTCCCTTTGATCTCCTGCACTGAAGCTAAAAAAGACAAATTTAATTAAAAGTAGCTTTTGGCAGAGCCCAGAAATCTTAACCAGCGTCACCTGCACTTAGATACATTGTTTCTCACATTTAATTAAATAAGTAGCTTTTGGCAGAGAGCCCAGAAAGGTAAAAAGCCCCCCTGCACTGAGATACAAGTGTAACTAATAAGCTAAACAGGTCTCTTGGAGGAACTGAGACTTGCAGCCTAAAGGGCAACTTCACCTTTTTCAGTAAAACTGTAATAACACATCAAACAGGACCCCAAAACCCCCAGAAATGTGTATAAACTTTACAAAACCTGTCAAATTTAGTCAAATGGGAGTGGTATTTAGGGGGTGTGGTCGCAAAAATGGGCCTGGTCAAAAAATTTGCCGCGCTGTGGGCCATTTATTTTTGTCCCTCTTTCCGTTTTCAAAATGTTGGAAGGTATGGGGAAAATGCTGCATCCATCACCAACATTTTGCCTTGATACCCAGGGTCGGACTGGGCCGCCGGGACACCGGGAAAAATCCCGGTGGGCCCCGGCCCTAGTGGGCCCCAGCGGCCCAGTCCGACCTTTGCCGGTGCTCCCCCTACTGATTGTTCCTCCCCGACGCGTTTAATTTATACGCGCCCGGGGAGGACGTCAGGCGGGGGCCCTGCGGGGGGGTTAGGGGGGCCCCTGGGGGGGGTTAGGGGACGCGGCTGGGGCACCTGCAGGGCCTCTGGGGCGGGAGTCCCCCAGTCCGACCCTGTTGATACCCATGATGCCATGAGCAAAATCGCGACTGAAGCTGATAAATTCTAACTGCGCCTGGAATTCACCGAAGGACTTTGGGACAATTTCCAAAAAATCTGGAAAATACCGGGGGATGGCCGGTAAAAGTGAGGCTTCGTGGCAATGTTATTAATAGGGAAAAAAGATACAAATATAGGAAGGCTGGTATTTTCTTCCAGAAAAGGTGGCACCCCTAGGGGAGAGTTACCTAAAACCCCCCAAAAATAAGGGGGTTGACAGCTCTATATGTGTTCCCTCCAGACACCTCAAAAATAAAAGTAATTGCACTTTATACCTCAGAGACTCGTTATTTATGTTGTTTTTAAAAATAAAAAAAGGCCAGCAGGTTAAAATACCCAGTCGTAAGAAACAATGATATATATACCACTCAGCTTTTCAGACAATACCCCTAAACTGTGAAAAATACCAACTACTGAGCAGCGCTACTGCCACACGCAAGATGGCGGCGAAAGCCGGTCTGGGTAGTGACGTCATGCGAGCGACGCTAAACTCTTCCAAAGGGGAGGTCCGTGGGCTGTCAGTCTCCCAGTCAGTCGCAGGGATCTGCTCGGCTCCTGGGCAAGGTGAGCGTTGGGTTTTGGGTAGATTGTCTTGTTGTCTGTCCCTGAAAGGTGATAGAGCTGCTGCTTCCTTGTATTAAACCCGTGTCATTGCTCACTTGCCTACTGATATGTGTCGGTGATACAACTATGTGGCACTTTGGGAATCTTTCCCTTATTGGTCTGTTCCTGGTGTTTGGGCTGGAGTGTAAACTGGGGTGCTGATTGGTGGTTTGGGTTTTGGAAGGGACCCTATAAAAGGTATAGGGAGCAGCGCTAATAGCTAGAGGGGCATAGTGTCTGTATATAGGGTATAGCGCACTGCTCGCCATAACATGCATTAATGCTCCTTACATCTCATTGGCTGAGGCAAGGGGCAGCGTCACATTCTAGTGGTTCTGATTGGTGGGGAAGCTGGTTAACTATTTAAAGGGACTTTGTCCTCCTTTACACAACTTTAGCAGAGGGGTCAAGTGCTGAGTGCAGCACAGTAAGGGTATACACATATATATATATATATACACACACACACAAGTGCAGGATAATGTGACCCTGCTTGGGGTTTAATAAATACATCCAGGCCTGCTGTTTGTTCCCAAAATTGTATTGTGTACTGATCAGGGTATTATGCAACCAAGGGACACAGATACAATACAGGGAACCATTGGGAGAAGGGAGTCCTGTCCTGCAGAGCTTACACTCTAATATACAGAGGGACACAGATACAATACAGGGAGAGGGAACCATTGGGAGAAGGGAATCCTGCCCTGCAGAGCTTACACTCTAATATACAGAGGGACACAGATACAATACAGGGAGAGGGAACCATTGGGAGAAGGGAATCCTGCCCTGCAGAGCTTACACTCTAATATACAGAGGGGCACAGATACAATACAGGGAGAGGGAACCATTGGGAGAAGGGAATCCTGCCCTGCAGAGCTTACACTCTAATATACAGAGGGACACAGATACAATACAGGGAGAGGGAACCATTGGGGGAAGGGAATCCTGCCCTGCAGAGCTTACACTCTAATATACAGAGGGACACAGATACAATACAGGGAGAGGGAACCATTGGGGGAAGGGAATCCTGCCCTGCAGAGCTTACACTCTAATATACAGAGGGACACAGATACAATACAGGGAGAGGGAACCATTGGGAGAAGGGAATCCTGCCCTGCAGAGCTTACACTCTAATATACAGAGGGACACAGATACAATACAGGGAGAGGGAACCATTGGGAGAAGGGAATCCTGCCCTGCAGAGCTTACACTCTAATATACAGAGGGACACAGATACAATACAGGGAGAGGGAACCATTGGGAGAAGGGAATCCTGCCCTGCAGAGCTTACACTCTAATATACAGAGGGGCACAGATACAATACAGGGAGAGGGAACCATTGGGAGAAGGGAATCCTGCCCTGCAGAGCTTACACTCTAATATACAGAGGGGCACAGATACAATACAGGGAGAGGGAACCATTGGGGGAAGGGAATCCTGCCCTGCAGAGCTTACACTCTAATATACAGAGGGACACAGATACAATACAGGGAGAGGGAACCATTGGGAGAAGGGAATCCTGCCCTGCAGAGCTTACACTCTAATATACAGAGGGACACAGATACAATACAGGGAGAGGGAACCATTGGGAGAAGGGAATCCTGCCCTGCAGAGCTTACACTCTAATATACAGAGGGGCACAGATACAATACAGGGAGAGGGAACCATTGGGAGAAGGGAATCCTACCCTGCAGAGCTTACACTCTAATATACAGAGGGACACAGATACAATACAGGGAGAGGGAACCATTGGGAGAAGGGAATCCTGCCCTGCAGAGCTTACACTCTAATATACAGAGGGACACAGATACAATACAGGGAGAGGGAACCATTGGGGGAAGGGAATCCTGTATAATAGCAGACATACTGTTAAACTGATATCCTGATATTTCCCAGCAGTCAGAATGTCGGTGATGGGCAGAACGTTGCTGCTGCTGAATGCAGGGAGACGAGGGGTTGGAATCTGCACAGTGAGGGCTCAGGGCACAGCAGCAAAACAGAAAGGTAACAACTGCCGGTATCTGGATTTCCATCTGTAAAAATATTAGATATGTTATGTGGGCCTGAGTGATCAACCCCCCTGTGTTTATTGTACAGATATCCAGGCACAACACGAGAAGAAGAGCTCAAAATGTAAGTGTTCTATTGGTTCAGCCCTGGGACTGTGTGTATATAAGGTATTTGTGTTTTACTGGCAGAGATAAACCTGATCTGTGTCAGGAGCCCATAGGTCAGTCATCCCCAACCAGCGGCTCAGTCGCTCCCCAACCCCTTGGATGTTGCCCCCAGGGGCCCCAAAGCAGGTGCTTATGTTTGAATTCCTGGCTTGGAGGAAAGTTTTGGTTGTACTGCCAAACAGAGTTTCCTATAGGCTGCCAGTCCCCATAGGGGCTACCAAATAGCCAATCACAGCCCTTATTTGCACCCCCAGGAACATTTTCTATGCTTGTGTTGCTCCCCAACACTTTTAACATTTGAATGTGGCTCATAGGTGAAAAAGTTTGGGGATCCCTGCTATAGGTTCGAGTTTGTTTAGATTATACCAACTCTACTGTTATACTTTATAGTCAGGAATGCCACCTAACCCCTTCCCATGATAATAATCCACTCCGGGCTTTATTTCACCACCTAAGATGGCCATTTACGGACCCATTTTAGCTGCTGATATAAGTCCTTCAGATTGATTCAGCAGCTTATCTGCCTGTGTATGGGCACCACAGATGGGCCTACCCAACCAATATCTGACCTAAAATTGTCCAGATCTTGATTGGGCAGGTTTGATTTCTCGTCGGATCGGGGACCACATTGGCTCATTGATGCGGTCCCTGAATCACTGGCGCCTATACCCACTGTTTTAATTCAGTTGTTTGGCCCCATATTGCCCACTTGTAGGTGGGCATATCGGGAGAAGGTCCACTTGCTTGGTGGCCAAACAAGGGGATCTTACAGTGTATGGCTAGACTAGTAGCAGGCTTCTGTTATACTGTGTTGTCCTCTCACAGCCCGAGTCCAGTTCGACTACCAGGATGCCCTCAGCCTGGACTCCCAGCTGACAGAAGATGAGATTATGATACGGGACAGTTTCCGCGCTTACTGCCAGGAGAAGCTTATGCCACGGATCCTTATGGCCAATCGCAAGGAAGGTAGATTGAGTCCATCTGCTTATAGTTTTGCTGCCTATTGTGTGTGTTGCTTCTATCAGCCTGAGGCCTATGGCAATTTTTTGTGTATTTTACCCACCGCATACAAAGGCCACTTCATTATGCCTTAAACGGGTTCTGTACCTTTAAATTAACTATTACTATGTCTGAGACAATTTGCAGTTGGCTTTCATTTTTTATTTGTTACGGTTTTTCAGTTATTTGGCTTTTTGTTCAGCAGCTCCCCCGTTTGGAATTTCAGCAACTATCTGGTTGCTAGGGTCTTGTTTACCTTAGCAACCAGTTAGAGGCTTGAGTGGGAGACTGGAATATGAATAGGAGAGGGACTGAATAGAAGGATAAGGAATAAAAAGTAACCATCACAATAAAATTGTAGCTTCACAGAGAATTAGATTTTTGGCTGCCGGGGTCAGCGACCACCATTTAAAAGCTGGAAAGATATAGAAGAGAAAGGCAAATAATTACATTTTTTGATTCACTTATTGATATTGCTGTTACCTGAGCACACTAGGCACTGGCTGACCCAAATGTCTCTCTTGTTGGCAGTATTTGAACGGGACATCATCTCCGAGATGGGAGAGCTCGGTGTTCTGGGATCTACAATTAAAGGTAACTGGCTGGGAGGCCCAGATTTATGGATCCGTTATCATTGTGTGTGTGTGTGTCCCTTTCTTTCCTGGGGGTGAGATATATTGGCCTTGTACTGTGAGACATCCCTAACAAGTGTGCCACTTGAACCAAAGGTACTTTATATTGCTTAATGTATAATGGCTATTTTAAAGGGGAAGTTTACATTTGCTGCCCTTAGTAAAGATGATTTGGAAGGTCAGAAATCTGTAGAGTTGTTGGTAAATGTATGTGTAACTCATGTTGTTCTTGCATATACCAGGATATGGCTGTGCTGGGACATCGTATGTGGCCTATGGGCTGTTGGCACGAGAGGTAGAGCGAGTGGACAGCAGCTATCGGTCAGTTATGAGTGTCCAATCGTCTCTTGTTATGCATCCTATCGCTGCATATGGGAGTGAAGAACAGAAGCAGAAATACCTGCCCAGGCTGGGTATGTGAGCCACACAGGCATTGGCCACAGGGATAGTCGGCACTGCTGAAACATGGCTCCCTATACATGGTGGCTATATACAGTATTCTCTTTCTTTCAGCCAGCGGAGAGTGGTTGGGGTGTTTCGGTCTCACAGAACCAAACCATGGAAGTGACCCAGCTGGAATGGAGACCAGAGCCAGATACAATCCCTCCAGCAAGACCTACACGCTGAATGGCGCCAAAACCTGGTAGGAGTTCTCTTTGTTCTCAGATATCTGATTGGGGTTTTGCTGGCAGAATCCTGTGGGACAGAGTGCTTCGGCAGGACGGGTTTCTGCAAAAGTGGGTATTTAGTGGGTTACAGCAGGATTCAGGATGTCATGTCTGTACAGTGAGCAGAAAGCAATGTAAAATACTGGTGACTCTGTTATAACCTGAGGGATTAAATTACAACCAATCACCAGAAATAAATTTAATCAACATATAAGGATATTATAAGTCGCCGAGGAGTTCTATGACCATATAAAAGCACAAGGCCAAAGGCCTTTATTTATTATAATAAATAATGGGTTATGTGACAGAAATTACATCACTAAGCACCGTTTATAAGGATATAATTTACAGTTTGGTCTCATAAGGAAATGACCAGACTGTATATTATAAATAAATAAATTACCTCTGTGTGTGTTATTCCAAATGGCCACTAGGTGGCACATTGTTTATGGAAAGCAGGTAAAAGCCTCAATGACTTTTCCTGCGTGTATGTATGTGTATATTTAGATAGTGCTACTGGTAGGCACTGCTCTGTTAATCACTGGGGAGCACCTTGACACACAGAGAAAGGTGGCATGGCCACACTCTGCATTAAAGTGCATTTAAATAAGAGGCCCCTGGCAATTGGTTGGTAAGTGGATCATTGGGGTGCCTGCAAAAGTGTCTTACTCCCTAGTCTATACAGTGATGTTGAGTTCCACCTAAGCGACCATGTGGGTGCAACCAGGCCCAGACTGGCAATCCGTGGATTCTGGCAAATGCCAGAGGGGCTGCTGTAAGGTGCCATAGACGCTCACTATTTATTTGGCCTATGGGGGGGGCTGTTTGGCCTCTATGTACTGAAAATCCAGCCCGGACTGGCAATCTGTGGGTTCAGGCAAATGCCAGAGGGGCTGCTGTAAGGTGCCATAGACACTCACTATTTATTGGGCCTATGGGGGGCTGTTTGGGCCTCTGGGTACTGAAAATCAGGCCCGGACTGGCAATCTGTGGGTTCAGGCAAATGCCAGAGGGGCTGCTGTAAGGTGCCATAGACACTCACTATTTATTGGGCCTATGGGGGGGCTGTTTGGGCCTCTGTGTACTGAAAATCAGGCCCGGACTGGCAATCTGTGGGTTCAGGCAAATGCCAGAGGGGCTGCTGTAAGGTGCCATAGACACTCACTATTTATTGGGCCTATGGGGGGGGCTGTTTAGGCCTCTGTGTACTGAAAATCAGGCCTGGACTGGCAATCTGTGGGTTCAGGCAAATGCCAGAGGGGCTGCAGTAAGGTGCCATAGACCCTATATTGTGGGCTGTTTGGGCCTCTGTGTACATGAAATGCCGGGGTGTATTTGAATCCAAGTCCAGACCTGGGTGAAAGCTGTAAGTACAGTGACAATGAGCCCCACGTTACTGTTAATGCTGTACAGTGATTAGTTAATATTGCTGACGTTTCCCCTAACAGGATCACCAATTCCCCAATAGCAGACCTGTGTGTGGTGTGGGCGATATGCGAGGACGGCAAGGTCAGGGGGTTCCTGATAGAGAGAGGAACGAAGGGACTGTCTACCCCTAAAATAGAGGGCAAGTTCTCTCTCAGAGCCTCAGCCACTGGCATGATCCTGTTGGAAGACGTGGAGATTCCAGAGGAAAACCTCCTCCCTAATGTTTCTGGGCTGGGGGTAAGTAATGAGTTATTACTCCCACTGCTTTACCCCTACCTTTACCTTGGTCCTGCTCCATCGAGCCCCTCCATCTTGGTTCTTATTCCCTTTCTAACTCTCCCATCTGCCACTTCCAGCTCCACACAACCCCACCATGTTCTCTCCACATAATCTGACCTTTGCCTTTTTCTTGTTAAATATTAATTTTCACATTTTTCTATGTGCAGGGCCCCTTCGGTTGTCTCAATAATGCTCGCTATGGCATTTCCTGGGGGGCGCTGGGTGCTGCAGAATTTTGCTTTCACACAGCCAGACAGTACACCTTGGATAGGTAAGGGACTAGCATTTAGTTCTGCAAACAGGGCATACGTGGTTTGCCTGACCAACTGCAAGGTGGCACGGGTGCCGGTGACAGCGCCCCCTACAGACATCGACGCCTGCTCCTTTAACTACAGTGCAGCTGATTTCCAGCTCTTTCGCCTTTCCCACAGGATCCAGTTTGGCGTTCCTCTTGCCAGGAACCAGCTTATCCAGAAGAAGTTGGCAGATATGCTGACAGACATCACCATTGGGTTACAGGCCTGCCTGCGGCTGGGGCGTTTGAAAGATGAAGAGAAGTAAGTGCCAGTGGCAGACTGAGCAATTTAGTGTATCTAGGGGTGTGGTTTCCTTTAGTGATGTAATGATAAAATTTAACACATTAGATTGGTTGCTCTGCGGTGCAGGTTCCCCCTTCATTTTGGGTCTCTTCGCACAAAGCATTTTATCTTGCACGTAAGGCCGATAACAGCTGTGAGATTAGTCACCCCGCGAATAATCTCCTCTAGGGTTGGCGGCTAATCTCGAAATCGAGAATGTAAATCGCCAGTAGGAAAACATATGTGTCGCATTGGCTTTCCGAAGTTTCCTCATGAGTATTGTGTTCTTGTACAGCATTATATATATACAAATATACATGCATACACATTCACACAGAATGATAGGTAAATGTGCACATAAAATGCAGTTTGAATGTGAAGTTCTGCAGTGTAATGTGTTTCCCTAGATCCCCCAGTGACTTCTAATATCCTTATCATTTACAGTAGGGGGTACATTATCCCTTATAATACATGAGTGATACTCAGAGTTCCCTGTATAACTCAGCCTGTAGCCTTGTGCCTTTATATGGGCACAGAACCCCTCAGTGACTGCTAATATCCTTATCATTTACAGTAGGGGGTACATTATCCCTTATAATACATGAGTGATACTCAGAGTTCCCTGTATAACTCAGCCTGCAGCCTTGTGCCTTTATATGGGCACAGAACCCCTCAGTGACTGCTAATATCCTTATCATTTACAGTAGGGGGTACATTATCCCTTATAATACATGAGTGATACTCAGAGTTCCCTGTATAACTCAGCCTGCAGCCCTTTACCTTTAAATGGTCACAGAACCCCTCAGAAGTGAGTTAATGTATAAGCAATGGCTTGGGGGGGTGGGTGCACAGGATTTGGTAACTCACTCTAATGCCTGTGTTTCAGAGCCACTCCAGAAATGATCTCCATGCTGAAGAGGAACTCATGTGGAAAGGCCTTAGATATTGCCCGACAGGCGAGGGACATGCTGGGGGGGAATGGGATTTCAGACGAGTACCACATCATCAGGCACGTCATGAATCTGGAATCGGTGAACACTTACGAGGGTAGGTACAGCCCCCTGGATCTGGCAGCATGGAGACTCCTTGGGAGCATGTGGTTACAGTGTTTAGCCGAGGTGTAACGAGGTTATGATTCCTTGCAGGTACCCACGATGTGCATGCACTGATCCTTGGCAGAGCCATCACAGGGCTGCAGGCATTTACTGTAGGCAAGTGATTCCGCTCCACTCGGTTCCAGATTCCTCCCACCGTCTGCAGCAACTGTACAGCATTCTGCCATCGCTCACGATTCCACTGTAGAGAGAAAACATTCAGTTTCCATTAAAGGGGTTGTTCGCCTTTAGAACAGTTTGCAGTTCTTTTTTTTTTTTGTTCTGCAGTTTGCAATTGGTCTCTACGGTCCCAATAAACATAGCATTGAGGCAGTGGTTTGAATGACAGACTTGAACCAGGCTAAAGGTCCCCATACACGGGCCGATTCTAGCTGCCGATATTGGCCCCTTAGACCAATTCAGCAGCTAATCGGCCCGTGTATGGGCACTGCCAATGGGCCTGCCCGACCAATATCTGGTCTGAAATCGGCCAGATCTCAATCGGGCAGGTTAGAAAATCTAGTCGCATCGGGGACCGCATTGGCTCGTTGATGACAGGGTTTCCCCCACATCTGTTTCAGGGGTGGTTAAGTCTGGTGTAAAAACTATAGGCTGGGGGATAGATATATGCAGTATCCAAGCCTGAAGTCACTCTTAAGGTAGAGCAGGGGGAGTCAAATAGAGGTAATTGGGGTTTTAAAATATGAAATTGGTGCCCAGTAGTTTTTCAGGCTTTGCTGACTCATTCTGTTATAACCTGGGCTGTCGGAAGCAATGCCTATTCCTGTACAGCGGAGTCAAAAATCTGTTGTTTGTTCAATTTAGTTTAATTATTTTTACTGTAATGTTTGGGTGTGAATGGTCAGGCTTGCAGGCCTGTATATAATATTGTAATAAAGTTTCAATTGATATAAACATCTAGCATTTCACTCGTTTCCCAGCTCTTAGTTGTATCTGCCGTGCTTTATTTCATGTTTTTCATGATCCTAAGGATTCCCGACTGCATATGGGAAGGGAGCAAGATAGCAGCTCCCAGTAGGTATCAGAATAGCACTCAATAGTAAGAAATCCAAGTCCGGCTTGGGACTCCTCCAGTTACATGGGAGTAGGAGAAACAATAGGTTATCTGAAAGCAGTTCTAATGTGTAGCGCTGGCTGAAAGCTCAGACTCAGGCACACTTTACTGCTGCGCTGCAAGTTGGAGTGATATCCCCCCCTCACCCCCAGCAGCCGATCAGCAGCACAATGGGAAGGGAGCAAGATAGCAGCTCCCAGTAGGTATCAGAATAGCACTCAATAATAAGAAATCCAAGTCTGGCTTGGGACTCCTCCAGTTACATGGGAGTAGGGGAAACAATAGGTTAGCTGAAAGCAGTTCTAATGTGTAGCGCCGGCTGAAAGCTCAGACTCAGGCACAATGCACTGAGATGGCGCCTACACACCAATATTACAGCTACAAATACATTTGTTGGTTGAAGAATAAAAGGTTAAATGGCATAGGGAATTATTTGCTGTGTAACAGTGTCATCTAGAAATAAAAAGTATGCCATAAAAATCATGACAGAATCCCTCTGTCCTGGGGGATGCTCAAGGCTACCCTGTCCAAATAAAATTCATCCTAAAAAAATCTTTAGCTAGGCTAGGTCAATGGCAAGTTATACCTGTAATTTAGGGGGTTTCAACAGATAAACCTTGTTCCTATGAGTACAAGTACAGAGCTACCAAATCCTAGTCAATGATGGGGCCAATTTGACACTTGGATAGAAGAATAATTAATGACGGTTTTAGGAATTTGTTTTGTTTAACACTGTTGTTTTATTTGAGAAACAGTAGAACCAAGTTGTAACTGGAAACAAAACCATACATGAACAGGCAGATACTTGAGTAAGGGGTTTGAGTAAGCTTAGCAGAATATAGCCATAGGCATTATGAACGTTTTGGTGATTAGACGTCGGGATGCACACAGATGTCCTGGTAGACAGTAACGACAGTTTGGCACACTTGTTTCAGCTCTGACTGCAGCTCTCCAATCCTGTCCATGATCTCTGGTAGCTCTTGAAGCCTCTCCTGCAGCAGTTTGTTGTGCTCATCATACATGCAGTACATTCTGGCCTCCAGGATCTTGGACAGCTCGGCAACCTGATATTTAAAAGAAAAACTGCATGTCAGATTAACAGCTGAATTTTCAATGTAACAAAGGAGTTACATTAGATATACAGGTATAGGACCTGTTATCCAGAATGCTCAGGACCAACGGTATTCTGGATAAGGGGTCTTTCTGTCATTTGGATCTTCATACCTTAAGTCTACTAAGAAATCAATAAAACATTAATAAAACCCAATAGGATTATTTTACATTCAGTAAGGGGTAATTATATCTTAGTTGGAAACAAATACAAAGCACTGTTTTATTATTACAGAGAAAAGGGAATCATTTAACCATGAAATAAACCCAATAGGGCTGTTCTGCCCCCAATAAGGGGTAATTATATCTTAGTTGGGATCAAGTACAGGTACTGTTTTATTATTACAGAGGAAAGGGAATCATTTAACCATTAAATAAACCCAATAGGGCTGTTCTGCCCCAATAAGGGGTAATTATATCTTAGTTGGGATCAAGTACAGGTACTGTTTTATTATTACAGAGAAAAGGGAATCATTTAACCATTAAATAAACCCAATAGGGCTGTTCTGCCCCAATAAGGGGTAATTATATCTTAGTTGGGATCAAGTACAGGTACTGTTTTATTATTACAGAGAAAAGGGAATCATTTAACCATTAAATAAACCCAATAGGGCTGTTCTGCCCCCAATAAGGGGTAATTATATCTTAGTTGGGATCAAGTACAGGTACTGTTTTATTATTACAGAGAAAAGGGAATCATTTAACCATTAAATAAACCCAATAGGGCTGTTCTGCCCCCAATAAGGGGTAATTATATCTTAGTTGGGATCAAGTACAGGTACTGTTTTATTATTACAGAGAAAAGGGAATCATTTAACCATTAAATAACTCTTTCTCTTTCTTTGGCAGGAGTCTCTTCTAAAACTTATATATAAGCATGACTCTTTGTACTTTTTATTACTCAAGGTGGCGTGGGGGGGTGATATTATATATATATTAATTCTTGCCGGTCCTATGAGAAGGGAGGGAGAGTTAACCAGGCATGTGATGCTGTATAAGACATCAAGGAAAAGAGTTTTGCCAGCAGCCCCTGGATGATCTCAGCTTGTTATATACCATGGCTTCTAACGGTGTTATTTACAACTATAAGCAATTACATTTACAAATAACTTTAAAATAACTGAAAATTCATAATGAACACAAATTGGAAAGTTGCTGAAACTTACCTTTGCTTTCATTATGCAAAAAAGGTCATAACTTGGATGACCATCTCCTTTATAATTAAATAATATTCTGACATCCACACCTATTAAACCCCAGTCGTTATTCATTTCATCACTTGTGCCAAACGATTATATTGATGTGCTGCCTCAAAACTAAATGAAAAGCTGAATAAACACAAAATTGTAATGCAAAGTGTATTGCTGGGCTGCAAATCCTTTACTTTTTCGTAACAGCTGGTGCTAAATCATCCAGCCCCATGAATTGCAAATCCAAACGCAGGACGTTATTGTGAGGCTTTCCACCTAATTGCTCCTGCTACCTGCTCTCTTGGGGGATTAAGGGACGTTAGAATAATGTGCTCAAAGCTGATTATATAAAAATGCTGGAATCACATTAGGTTTAGAATAATTTATGCTCAGAAAAACACCTTAGCAAATGAGCCGGTGTGCCCTTGTTTCACCAGAGACAAGGAAATTATGTTTTTATTAAATGTTCCTTACTTAAGGGCAACAAGAAAATAGGTTTTATTGCATCCGCATCTCTCTGCTTCTAGCTGTGTAGCAGATAAATACAGGCAGCTTGAAGCAGCACAAGTAAATAGGTTTATGGCAAACCAGAAACGGAACCAAATCAACATAATACAACTCATCTGGGGATATCAGTTGTCCATATAAAACAGTACTGAACTAAAAATTTGCAGTACCACCTTCTCCTCTTTCTATTCTTTTTACCTGCAGTAGCCCCTTTTTGTGCTTATTGAGCCTGACCCAATGCTTCATGGGCTTCTCCCCGGGGCAAAAGTAACTGCTAGGTCAACATGTATGAAGAGATGTAATTGATACGTTGTGATAAAATCATCACAACACTTACATGTAGAAACTAGGGTGCCATCCGACACCCTGCTGAAAGTGGCAAATAACTGAGCAGTTACTATTAGTGATGAGTGAATCTGTCCCATTTTGATTTGCCAAAAAAAAATTGCAAAATAGCAAAAGTTTGCTGTATTTTTTCACAGTGAAACAATTCACTATTCACTGGTTACTATACATTAATTTCCCTATGGATTTTCCTAATAGACTGAATTAAGCACTCAATATATTAATTTCCCTTTTGCTTTATTTGCCTAAGCTTCTATAAGCACATTACTGACTGACCCTTGCAGTTTCATCATTGTCAAAACTTCATTGTCTCTCATAGGCCTGCTATGTTTTTTTTTATATTTTACTTCACCTACAAGCCCACCAATAACTGTGTGTGTGCAGAACTATTTCTACTGCTGAGTCAAACACGCAGATTTTGGTGGGCTGGGGGATAAGAAGCCATCACAATTAAGAAAATAGCTACACTTAGATGGACCACCCTGTGGTCCACATATGTATATGTATATATAAATATATAAGGCACCTTCTTGGCAAGGCTTTCATTAAAGTTTTTCATTAAAGCCTGATCTTTATTCCGTCCCTCGTTAATTTTATCAATCAAGATCTGGGCTCGGTTCTTCAGGTCCTCCACCGTGGCATCCAAAGCAGAAAAATAGTTGGAAGATTTTGCCTCCAAAGAGCTGCTAGAAGTCAGATCTGGTGCTGGGTTGGATACTGAAGGGCTATGAGGTCTGATTGAAAAAAAAGAAAAGGTTGTATTAAAACTCAGTTGAAGAAAAACGTCAGTTCAGCAAAAGCTAATACTCAGATACAGGGGCATTTTTGGCCCCTAAGCCGCCCGAGGTGGATCCTCCAATGCCGCACCGATAGTGTAGAGAAGAGCTCCTGCACAATCCCTTAGTCGGTGGGCAAAAGCGATCAAGGGAACACATTTTGAATAGTTTAGTTTTTAGAAGCCTTTAGTTTTCGGTTAGGATATTAAGAAAAAAAAATTGAAAATCGGCTGCAAAATATTTGCAGATGTGCAGAATGGAACGAGGCAAAATAAACTCAGCGTGCAATCAGACATTTGTATTTTTTTTTAATCATTTTTGTCTCACCTAGTTGATGTCTGGGTGGAAGTTTGTCCCTCGCTGGCAAAACTGGGACCAAAACTCTTCTCTTTCCATTCACCGATTTCAAGCTCAGCCTTTTTATCTAAAGAAAAAAGAAATTACACCTTATTATGGTGGCAGAGAAAAATAAATCCAGTGATTAGGTGCATAACACATCATATTTCAGTTAATACATCATGGAAATATCCAAAACTCAGTGGGCCCCATGGCAACCGCAGACCCAGGCCTTCTCCCCCAACAAGGAAAGGAGTAAGTGTGATACGTGGTGGGGGTTGATTGAGGGTAGAAGCTCCCAATTGGGTGGGGGCCACAGACACTTAATGGCTTATAGCAGTTCATACAGATGCATGCCACAAACCGAACTGGTTTTCTTTACGGCACTGCTGTGTGCTTCTAAATGAATTGCTAATTACCAATTCAATGTGTGGATTTTATGAATGTTTGGCTTAAAATGGGGGGAAAAAAATGAACATTTAAGTTATCTTGTTCATAAGCCTTTACACATGGGTGATTGCCAGTGCACAAATAAACAGCAGTCCGTTCTGAAGTGAAGCTAACTGTGCATTGCAATCTAATTATCTACCTCGCAAGGACCAAACATGGAGTTGCTTTAGCTTCCCTGTTAAGCTCAAGAAATAATAAAAGACACTGATTTTTCATAACAACAGGCAAAAATATCGTTCCACACATGTCCTATTCATTGCACTCATGTCCCAGGAATATTTCAGTGGTATATTTTAGTTTACAGAGACCAAAATGGCTGACACACTTTCTATAAGGAAATAAAAAAGCGACTGTGGTGTTTATGGGGGTCACTGACCCCACCCAACACAGGGTCCGTGCAGAAGTGAAGGATCAGCAGTGGTATGATTCTGGGGTGAATATCTCTTTAGCCGCGCACTTTTTGTTACCTATGTATATGGAAAATGTTGTTCTATTAATGTAAACTGTTAGATTTGTGTATGTTGTACAAAGGGGAACAACCTCTTTAAAGGCGTGAGGTGGCAACCGTACTAATCAGTAAGGGCTCTGGCACACAAGGGAGATTAGTCGCCCGCGACAAATCTCCCTTGTTGCAGGCAACTAATCTTCCCGATATCACATCCCACCGTCGAAAATGTAAATCGCCGGTGGGATGGCATACGTGATCGTCGAAGTTGCTGCTCGAGGCAACTTCGGCGGTTTCCGTAAATCACTGCACCGCGTATGCCATCCCCCCGGCGATTTACATTTTCGCCGGTGGGATGTCATATCGGGGAGATTAGTCGCGGGCCAAAAGGGAGATTTGTTGCAGGCGACTAATCTCCCACATGTGCCAGAGCCTTAGGGAATGACAATGTGAGAGATTGTAGCGCGGGGGTGGGTGGCCTAGAGGTGGCCACACATGTGGCGATTTGCGATCGATCGTACAATCAGCCACAAACAGTTCAGGGCTGAAACGGCAGATAAGGAGGTAGAAACAATAGGATTTCTACCTCCTTCTGCCGATTCAGCCCTGACAGCAGATTTTGCTCAGGCGCCTTCTATGGCACCCAATCAAAATCATTTAACCTGGCCGATCGGCGAGTCGACCGATATCAGCAGCCTCCTGCGATATCGGTCGACTCACCGACTTGCCATACATGCACCGAATATCGTACGAAACGAGGTTTTGTATGATATTATCGGTGCGTGTGTATGGCCAGCTTAGGGGGACACCATATGTAAACCCGGCCCTGAAGGCAAGTGACCGGTGGCAAGTAGCCAATGTCTGACTGCTGCTAGCACAATAAAAATGACCCAGGGGACAAAAATTTTTTTTATCCCATACAAGGATTCATCAGTAAGTTTAGCAAGGCAAAGGGAACCGTTCCACTGTGGTTCTAAGGGGGACACAGATTGCAAGTGTGCTCGAACAATCACTCTATAAGGGCTCTGGCACATGGGGAGATTAGTCGCCCGCGACAAAACTCCCTGTTCGCGGGCGACTAATCTCCCCGAGTTGTCATGACCCGCCATCCCACCGGCGATCATGTAAGTCTCGAAAGTCTTTTTCGGGAAATCGCGCCGCCGCGTGTGCCTGCGTGTGGCAGGGGAAGGCAACTCGGGGAGATTAGTCCCGCGAACAGGGAGTTTTGTCGCGGGCGACTAATCTCCCCGTGTGCCAGAGCCCTAAAGGTTTCCAAGTGATATTTGTTACATTACATACACCAAACAGGAAAACTAAAGCCTTCATTTTGTTGCTGTTAATTTATAGCTCCCAAAGTGTTTGGGGGCCAACAAGAAGCGCAACAAAGGCGGGGCTACAAGACTGACTGGATGAATACACACTACAAGTTCCCCTTTAGCTGGCAGCCATGTTTGTACACCCAAGGGGTTTGTACACCCAAATGTATTTGTTGCCTCAGCTCCACTTCAGAAAATGAAACTATTGCATCAAATGGTATAACCCAATCCCGCCTGTAATACTGAATGGGAATATTAACATTTGGGTAACAGGCTACTGCTCCCTCATATAAAGTGCAGAGGGTCTCCGTGTGACACTATTCTGTTTTACTCCATTCACCTCCACTGCTACCGGGGAAGACTGGGGCAGGGAACTTGGGAGACGTCGCCATCTGTGGGGACCTAAAAGCCTCTGCAAATGACAGGAGAAAAGCGGGAAACGCCCAGCGGGAATCAGAAGCGTTTCATTGGGTAATAGAGTCCGGCGATGGGCGGAGCTAAACACCGTAGCGAAGTCTCTATTGGTGCCGCCGTAGTTTAGCCGTAAGGTTGCAAAATGGCGGGAAGTGCGAAGTGAAATGGTTTTCTGTAATTTAACTCTCAAATGATAAAGGCATATAGAAAATGAAAAATAAAATATAATCTTCTTGATTTTAAACTAAATTACATGCATGCTTGGTGGCTTCTTACTGAATCAATTGTAGCTTAATGACTGAGTAAAAGCTAGTCATTTGGCAAGGGTTGTACTATTGCCTACAGCTATTGGGTACGGGGGCAAAAGGGGGCACAGCTCCACAGAATATGTTTATTGCAGTCGCATCAGTACTTTGTGTAGCCCACTTAGTTTTCCTGACAGGATGTAATTAGATAATGTTATCTATCTATCATCCATCTACTGTCTGTCTATCTATCTATCTATCATCTATCTACTGTCTGTCTATCTATCTATCTATCATCTATCTATCTATCATCTATCTACTGTCTGTCTATCTATCTATCTGTCTGTCTATCTATCTATCATCTATCTACTGTCTGTCTATCTATCATCTATCTATCATCTATCTACTGTCTGTCTGTCATCTATCTGTCTGTCTATCTATCTATCATCTATCTACTGTCTGTCTGTCTGTCTGTCTGTCATCTATCTATCTACTGTCTGTCTATCGGTCATCTATCTGTCTGTCTATCTATCTATCATCTATCTACTGTCTGTCTGTCTGTCTGTCATCTATCTATCTACTGTCTGTCTATCTATCATCTATCTGTCTATCTATCTATCATCTATCTACTGTTTGTTTGTCTATCTATCTAATTATCTATCTATCATCTATCTGTCTGTCTGTCTATCTATCTATCTATCTATCTATCTATCATCATCTATCTCTCTGCTATATATCTGTCTATCTATCATCTATCTGTCTGTCTGTCTATCTATCATCTATCTATCTATCTACTGTCTATCTATCATCTATCTACTGTTTGTCTGTCTATCTATCTAATTGTCTATCTATCTATCCGTCTGTCTGTCTATCTATCTATCTATCTATCTATCTATCTATCTATCATCATCTATCTCTCTGCTATATATCTGTCTATCTATCTATCATCTGTCTGTCTGTCTATCATCTATCTATCTATCATCTATCTACTGTTTGTCTATCTATCATCTATCTATCTATCATCTATCATCATCTATCTCTCTGCTATCTATCTGTCTGTCTGTCTATCTATCTACTATCTATCTATTTATATATCTATTTATTATCTATCTATCTATGTATGTATCTATCTATATGTCTGTCTAAAGGTGGCCATACACGCACCGATATTATCGTACGAAACCTCGTTTCGTACGATAATCGGTGCGTGTATGGCATGTCAGCGAGCCGACCGATATCGCAGGAAGCTGCTGAAATCGGTCGGCTCGCCGATCGGCCAAGTTAGAAAATTTTGATCGGGCGCCATAGAAGGCGCCTGACCAAAATTCTCCCTTCAGAGCTGAATCGGCAGAAGGAGGTAGAAATCCTATTGTTTCTACCTCCTTACCTGCCGATTCAGCCCTGAATGGTGTGTGGCGGATCTGACGATGTTTCGTGCGACCGACGGTCGTACGAAACATCGTGAGATCGCCACGTGTATGGCCAGCTTTATAGGTAAGTATCTGTTACAATAATTGAGTGAGTAGAGAGAAGGAAAATAAAGAAAATGGAATATGTGTTATTTCTGGAAAATAAAAACTTGCAAATTGTAGGTATCTATTCTGTCCCTATATTGCGTCGGTGTCTCACACCCGCACACACCCGGTGACGTCCCGTTTCCATTCCTGTGAAACCAACAGCAGAACACGGAAATGTTCCAATGCTGAGCGTCACGCAGCATGATACGGTGATAATTAATTCTGTCGCCTTTAGGAACACTCAGCGCAGTTAATGGGTCTCCGTATACTCGATGCTGAGCGTTACGGCGCTTGCTCCTGTAACACAGTTATACGGGATATAGCAAATTCATACTGATAATAAATCACAGTAATAAGAGAAATCATCAGATTTATCCACCAAGGCGTTGTTTAAAAATGTATTTGTGTTTACATATATTTTATTGCCATTATTTTATTCTTTTTATTCATTTTAATTCTTTACCCGAGCCTAAAGGATATTTTTCTATTGCAAGATGCTGTCCCATGCCAGGGTCGGACTGGGGGGTGCAGGGCCCACGGGGGATGCTGCCTCAGGGGCCCCAAGTGGTGCCACAGCCTTCACACCCCCTCAGGGTACGTAAATTAAACTTACCTTCAGCGCATCGGGGGAGGGAGAGCGGCGGTTTGGAGGAGCGTCTGGCGGGGATCAGGACCGGGTTTTTTTCAAGTCTCGGTCCAGATAGGAAAGTTACATACAGTAGTTGCACACACAACCGACACCTACCAATCTATACACTCACATACATAAACTATATATACAACCACTAGTACTAACTGTAGATATTAGTATCACAATAGCCTTGGGTACTATGCTTGTTCAGACTGTATAAAACATGGGTTATTTGGATGGACAGAGAAAATGTCAGTTTGAGGCAGGGTTGGACTGGAACGGCAAAACACAAGGAAAAAACACCTAGATAAGCAGGGTCGGACTGGGGGGTGCAGAGGCCCCGTCCCCTGCACCCCCTAACCCCCATTATAATTAATATCATAATTTTTTGTAGCTATACTAATGTAAGGGGGCAAGGATTAAGCTGTCACAGAGGTGTACAGTGTAGACATTGATATTCTGAGATAATTTGCAATTGGTCTTTCAGTTGTTAAGTTTTTTGTTCAGTAGCTTTCCATGTGATATTTTAGCAGCTATCGGGTCACTAGGGTTTTATTTATTATTATATAATGGAAACCAATGGCAAAATTGCTAGGAATAGGCCATTCTATAACTTACTAAAAGTTACCTTAAAGCTGAACCACCCCTTTATAAGAGTGTTTTGGGGTTTTTTTACAATAAAGGACATTTCCCCACACAGTGGAAATAAACCACACAAGGAGCAGCTGCAGGGCTTGAACAGTAACAGTGGCATCTTTTTCATTGCCCTGGGGCGGAGGGGGTTAAACCTCCTGTGCCCTGTAATCCTACATTGTGTTATGTAACTGTATCACAAGGCTCGGGCGATAACCGGGAGCAGGCAGTGACGAACAGTAAGGAGACGGCACTTGGTCCCTCACAGGCTGCAGCGCTGGCATCTGCTGGGGATTGGGAAAAAGACATTTATACCTCCTTTCTGGGCTTGGAGCGGTAAGGATTTCATGCTGACCCCTGTTATTATTATTATTATTATTATTATTACCAATATCTTGTTCCTTCAGCTCATACAAATTCATTTATTTTAGAAAGACGGGGGGGACCATTGGGAGAAGGGAATCCTGCCCTGCAGAGCTTACACTCTAATATACAGAGGGACACAGATACAATACAGGGAGAGGGAACCATTGGGAGAAGGGAATCCTGCCCTGCAGAGCTTACACTCTAATATACAGAGGGACACAGATACAATACAGGGAGAGGGAACCATTGGGAGAAGGGAATCCTGCCCTGCAGAGCTTACACTCTAATATACAGAGGGACACAGATACAATACAGGGAGAGGGAACCATTGGGAGAAGGGAATCCTGCCCTGCAGAGCTTACACTCTAATATACAGAGGGGCACAGATACAATACAGGGAGAGGGAACCATTGGGAGAAGGGAATCCTGCCCTGCAGAGCTTACACTCTAATATACAGAGGGACACAGATACAATACAGGGAGAGGGAACCATTGGGGGAAGGGAATCCTGCCCTGCAGAGCTTACACTCTAATATACAGAGGGACACAGATACAATACAGGGAGAGGGAACCATTGGGAGAAGGGAATCCTGCCCTGCAGAGCTTACACTCTAATATACAGAGGGACACAGATACAATACAGGGAGAGGGAACCATTGGGAGAAGGGAATCCTGCCCTGCAGAGCTTACACTCTAATATACAGAGGGACACAGATACAATACAGGGAGAGGGAACCATTGGGAGAAGGGAATCCTGCCCTGCAGAGCTTACACTCTAATATACAGAGGGGCACAGATACAATACAGGGAGAGGGAACCATTGGGAGAAGGGAATCCTGCCCTGCAGAGCTTACACTCTAATATACAGAGGGGCACAGATACAATACAGGGAGAGGGAACCATTGGGAGAAGGGAATCCTGCCCTGCAGAGCTTACACTCTAATATACAGAGGGGCACAGATACAATACAGGGAGAGGGAACCATTGGGAGAAGGGAATCCTGCCCTGCAGAGCTTACACTCTAATATACAGACAGACACAGAAACAATTAAAAATAGAAAATGAATGTAGTCCCTATCCTGCAGAGCTTGCAATCACCCATGGGGCACCTAACACAAGACTAGACTGATGTATTTTCTGACGGCATTTGCTTAGGAAACCTTATGTAATGCTTTCTCTCAGCAGAATATGGAACTCTTCTCTGACCTGCCAGCTGGTAACTTCACCTTGTACCGTGGCCAACCTGTCTACCAATTCGCCATTGCCAATGACAATCCCACCTACGCTGACTTCCGGCCCCCCCACAGAGAGCTCGTCCCTCTGCCTAAAGCTGTCCTCTACCTCCTCATGGCAGCTTTGTTTGTCGTTGCGGCCGTCTATGCCATCGTTGGACACCTCATAAAGGACTTAGCCCATGATATCGCAGGTCAGTCATATGTGTAATATGTTCCAATATTTTCAATTAGAAGTGAAGTAGCCAATCAGAAATCAGAATGCTTCCGTAAAATGAGGGGGAATGAACCAAAAAAGTTCTTTAATTATTTGCCCACTTCTTTCAACTTTTTGCAGCTTTCCAATGGCCCCGGCATCCCAAAAAACTATTGCTCTGTAAAGTAACGATTTTATTGTTACATTTTATTACTTATTTTTTTAATTCAGGTCCTCTTCTATTTATATAACAGTCTCTCATTCAAACCACTCCCTGGTTGCTAAGGTCATTTGGACCCTAGCAACCAGATAGCTGCTGAATCACCACAATCAAGAGCTTCTGAACAAAAAGTGAAATAATTAAAAAAAAACTACAAATAATAAAAAAATGAAGACCAATTGCAAATTGAAATAATTTATAAAACTACAGATAATAAAAAAAAATGAAGACCAATTGCAAATTGAAATAATTTAAAAAAACTACAGATAATAAAAAAATGAAGACCAATTGCAAATTGAAATAATTGAAAAAACTACAAATAAAAAAATGAAGACCAATTGCAAATTGAAATAATTGAAAAAACTACAAATAAAAAAATGAAGACCAATTGCAAATCGAAATAATTAAAAAAATTACAAATAAAAAAATGAAGACCAATTGCAAATTGAAATAATTAAAAAAACTATAAATAAAAAAATGAAGACCAATTGCAAATTGAAATAATTAAAAAAACTACAAATAATGAAAAAATGAAGACCAACTGCAAATTGAAATAATTAATAAAACTAAAAATGAAGACCAACTGCAAATTGTAATAATTAAAAAAACTATAAATAAAAAAATTAAGACCAATTGCAAATTGGAATAATTAATAAAACTACAAATAAAAAAAATGAAGACCAATTGCAAATTGAAATAATTAAAAAAACTAAAAATAATGAAAAAATGAAGACCAACTGCAAATTGAAATAATTAATAAAACTACAAATAAAAAAATGAAGACCAACTGCAAATTGAAATAATTAAAAAAACTATAAATAAAAAAATTAAGACCAATTGCAAATTGGAATAATTAATAAAACTACAAATAAAAAAAATGAAGACCAATTGCAAATTGAAATAATTAAAAAAACTAAAAATAATGAAAAAATGAAGACCAACTGCAAATTGAAATAATTAATAAAACTACAAATAAAAAAATGAAGACCAATTGCAAATTGAAATAATTTAAAAAAAAACTACAAATAATAAAAAAATGAAGACCAATTGCAAATTGAAATAATTTATAAAACTACAAATAATAAAAAAATGAAGACCAATTGCAAATTGTCTCAGAATATTACTCTCTATGTCATTATTAACATTAACTCAAAGGCAGACAACCCCTTGCAAACATCTGATTAGTTGCTGTTACTAATTATCAATGACTAGACGAGGGTGACCATGTAAATCTTTATTACATCACCTAGTTACAGGGCTGCTATCAGGGGGAGAAAGGCAGGACACAATTTACGTAACTTCCATAAAAACTGCCTCGACTTACGTAACTTCCATAGACGTAACTTACGTATCTCCTACCTGAACTTTTCAGCTGTGGAATGACTGGCTATTGGGCCCCATCCAGCAAGTTCAACCATTATTTGTGTAGTGCACAAGGGGCGTGGCCAAATATTTTGGTTCTGCGTGCTTGCGTTCATGGGGCGGGGCATACAAGTAACATGGATGGGGCCCCCGAAGTTTCTGGTTAGAATTTTATGTTTTAATGGCCCAAAGTCTATTGACCAGTCGTATGTTTGCTTCCACGATTCCAGCTAAATTACACAAGTGACAGCTCACTGCTGAATGATTGCTATTGGTCAGGGTTGGACTGGGCCTCTGGGACACCGGGAAAAATCCCGGTTGACCCAGGCGGCCCAGACCGGATGCTTGCTGGCGCTCCCCCTGCCCGACCCGTTAGGGGCACCCCCCAGTCCGACCCTGCTATTGGTTACTGGACTTGGACAAACATTGACCACACAGGGCAATTCAGCCAATAGGCACAATGGAAGTTTTTGGATTTTTGGGGGGGGATTTTTTTTGCAAACTGGCTTTTAGGCTTCCCCCTTTTATTGTTCTGACTCCCCAACCTCATTATATGGCAATTGCTGCTTTATGGTGACTAGAAAAGCGTTAGCGGGTAAAGCAGTGTCTGTCGTTCTGCCCATCTAATCTCATCTATATCCCGCAGGCTGTATCCTGGGAATTCACAAAGTCGACAAGAACCAAAGTGCCAACGTCGCCAAGTCCACCAAAGACTTGTTCTTTCCCCCGCCCACATACAAGATGAAGGCCTACAGTCTCAGCGGGCACAGTGACGTCTGCATTCCCATCGTGGAACCCACCAACAGCCAGCAGCTGCCAATGTCACCCAATGAGAACTGCGCCGAGATAAAAGCGTGAGCTCTTCAGAGAGAACGTCCTGAGGTGTCATGGTTGCGTTTTTAAAGGGAAACTGTCATGATTTTTATGGGGTATTTATTTTTTCTAAATGAGCAAATAATTCCCTCTGCCATTTAACATTTTATTCTTGAACCAACAAATGTATTTGTAGCTGTAATATTGGTGTGTAGGCGCCATCTCAGTGCCTTGTGCCTGAGTCTGAGCTTTCAGCCAGCGCTACACATTAGAACTGCTTTCAGCTAACCTATTGTTTCTCCTACTCCCATGTAACTGGAGGAGTCCCAAGCTGGACTTGGATTTCTTACTATTGAGTGCTATTCTGATACCTACTGGGAGCTGCTATCTTGCTCCCTTCCCATTGTTCTGCTGATCGGCTGCTGGGGGAGGGGGGGATATCACTCCAACTTGCAGCGCAGCAGTAAAGTGTGCCTGAGTCTGAGCTTTCAGCCAGCGCTACACATTAGAACTGCTTTCAGCTAACCTATTGTTTCTCCTACTCCCATGTAACTGGGGGAGTCCCAAGCCGGACTTGGATTTCTTACTATTGAGTGCTATTCTGATACCTACTGGGAGCTGCTATCTTGCTCCCTTCCCATTGTTCTGCTGATCGGCTGCTGGGGGTGAGGGGGGGGGGATATCACTCCAACTTGCAGCGCAGCAGTAAAGTGTGACTGAAGTTTATCAGAGCACAGGTCACATGACAGTATTCCTTTAAAAAGGCCTTGACTTTTGTTCAAACAGTCTATGTCTGCTTATCCGGTTATAACCCTGACCAGCAGGAAGGACTACAAGGTTAAGCTAGCCACAGTAGCCAACTTGTGCTTCCTTATAACCGACAGATGCTGGTTGGCACAGCGCTGCCCAAGAGCTGGCAGAGGTGGGCAGTGGCTGGACGTTTGCGGGGTCTTTTGATACCAACATAGCTAAATGCAATCCGTAGCCCTACATGGGGGTGTAACCAATCACACCAAGCAATGTGAATTCAAACGAAAGCCGGCAATGTGATTTGTGCCAAAGTCTGTATTAGGTGAATACAAGGAAACAGGAGGAGAAAGGGAATACATAGCCTGTATATAATGCTGATAGGTTAGTCTCTCATATTTTCTGTATATAAAACACTAGAGCAATGAATAGCCTGTAATATATATCCATGTGATTAGTGCTGTTACTTGTGTCACATGACTCAAAACTTGTGTAATAAAATTAAATTAAAATAGGATTTCGTTTCCAGTAGAACAGGAGTTGCATAGCCGAGGGAATATCCTTGTTTACCCTGGGATCACTTATCCGGAAACCTGTTATCCAGAAAGTTCTGATTTACAGAAAGGCCATCTCCCATAGACTCCATTATAAGCAAATAATTTTTTTTTTTTTTAAATGATTTCCCTTTTCTCTGTAATAATAAAACAGTACCTGTACTTGATCCCAACTAAGATATAATTACCCCTTATTGGGGCAGAACAGTCCTATTGGGTTTATTTCATGGTTAAATGATTCCCTTTTCTCTGTAATAATAAAACAGTACCTGTACTTGATCCCAACTAAGATATAATTACCCCTTATTGGGGCAGAACAGCCCTATTGGGTTTATTTAATGGTTAAATGATTCCCTTTTCTCTGTAATAATAAAACAGTACCTGTACTTGATCCCAACTAAGATATAATTACCCCTTATTGGGGCAGAACAGCCCTATTGGGTTTATTTAATGGTTAAATGATTCCCTTTTCTCTGTAATAATAAAACAGTACCTGTACTTGATCCCAACTAAGATATAATTACCCCTTATTGGGGCAGAACAGCCCTATTGGGTTTATTTCATGGTTAAATGATTCCCTTTTCTCTGTAATAATAAAACAGTACCTGTACTTGATCCCAACTAAGATATAATTGCCCCTTATTGGGGCAGAACAGTCCTATTGGGTTTATTTAATGGTTAAATGATTCCCTTTTCTCTGTAATAATAAAACAGTACCTGTACTTGATCCCAACTAAGATATAATTACCCCTTATTGGGGCAGAACAGCCCTATTGGGTTTATTTCATGGTTAAATGATTCCCTTTTCTCTGTAATAATAAAACAGTACCGGTACTTGATCCCAACTAAGATATAATTACCCCTTATTGGGGCAGAACAGCCCTATTGGGTTTATTTAATGGTTAAATGATTCCCTTTTCTCTGTAATAATAAAACAGTACCTGTACTTGATCCCAACTAAGATATAATTACCCCTTATTGGGGCAGAACAGCCCTATTGGGTTTATTTAATGGTTAAATGATTCCCTTTTCTCTGTAATAATAAAACAGTACCTGTACTTGATCCCAACTAAGATATAATTACCCCTTATTGGGGGCAGAACAGCCCTATTGGGTTTATTTCATGGTTAAATGATTCCCTTTTCTCTGTAATAATAAAACAGTACCTGTACTTGATCCCAACTAAGATATAATTACCCCTTATTGGGGGCAGAACAGTCCTATTGGGTTTCATTCATGCTTTATTGATATTTTTGAAGGGAAAATCAGATTATAGTTTAATTCCCTGGGGAATATGTTTTGCCTTTCCCTAGGTGTAGCAGGTAACATACTCAAACAGAATTAGGGGCAAGTGGGTGGGGACTGTATATAAAGTATATGAGTTGTTACACATATGTAGGTTCCACCTTCACCATTTTGGTTATACCATAAAACAGGCCCTATCGGAAACAGGCCCAGTCCTATCATTTACACCATGTGACACATAAAAGATGGCTGACTACATAGGAGAAAAGACAGAATGAGAATGAACGTGCCCTGCTGGGGGTTGTGCTATAAGGAGTTACAGAGAAACAAAGGGGCAGAGCAGGGAGAGAAGCTTCTACGAGTCCCCAGGCCTTGCCCAAACCTTACTAAAGCAATGCCAGAGCTGTGCCCAGAGGGCATAGAGACAAAACAAGTGCTGTTTAGAGCAGAATAAGATTTACTTGGTGGATATGGAGCCTGCCCTAGCACACTGGCCAGCAATAAAACCAATACAGGAGTTATGCTAAAGGTTTATAAAAGTGGCTCTGAGTCTGTATAAAGTCAGACTAAATAGAAAAAGTACTGCCTGTCCCCCATGTACAAGTATAAATAAACAATAGCGTTGTATCCTATCCCAAAGCCCCGTGTGTTGCCCCTGTGGGCAGGAAGATCCTGTACAGCGCGTTCTTGCTCCTCAAGCATCCAGGCGGCAGATAGGGCTGTCATACACCATCTGCAAGTTGACTTTGTGTCCCACCAGCTCCCGGATGTTTTTTATACCGTATCGGATCATCGTTGGCCTTGAAAAGGGAAGAAAGAAGGGTGGTCATGAACATCAATAGGATTTTTACCTCACCAGCCAATAGGAATGCTACAGCTATAAATATGGGCCTAGTTGCACAGTCCAGAGCAGGCCCAGCCTACCGGAAACAGGCATTATGTCAAGTGCTGGGGGGCCAGGACAATGGCCCAAAATGGATGTGAGTTGCAAGATAGATATAGGTAGATAGATATAGGTAGGTAGATTTAGAAAGGTAGGTAGGTAGATAGAATTATTTATTATATCTATCTACCTATCTATCTACCTATATCTACCTACCTACCATCTATCTGTCTACCTACCTATCTAAATCTACCTTTCTACCTACCTACCTATCTATCTATATCTATATATACAACATTTGATACTATAGTGCATCTCACCTTTCCAGTGACAGGCCCCAACCAAGCACGTTCACGTCTTCCGGCAGACCCATCGGCAGCAGCAACTCCGGCCTAAAGAGCCCAGAATTCCCAACTTCCACCCATTTCTGTAACCCTGGGGAGCAGAAGGAAAAAGTTAAGGCGCGGCGGTTTCATAACAATTCAGATTAAAACAATTCTCTGTATAGAATCTGTGACGAGGGCTAGAAAATCCCCCCACGGCTTGTGAGCAGCTGTGTGTTATGTAACAGCCCCAAATCCCCCCGGAGACCAGCGAGAGAAAGGAGAGAGGATATTCCCTGAGCGTTTGCACATTACAGGTTCTGGATTTAATCACAAGAGGATTACCCGCGGCAGATTGACTTGCCTGTATATGGGATATTAGCAGGAATAAATCCCCCCCAAATAATACTGAATGTTTCCAACCATGGTGCCGGCTTTCCATTGGTTGGAGAGGCCAGTGCCGGGGCTTATAAACTCACCCAGAAGCAGCTGTTAGAGTAAGTATCAATGGGCTGGCCCAGAACATGTGGGAGACTTAAGCGCAGGATTACCCACCTTCATGGTAACTGAACACTTCCATGCTGGGCTCTGTGTAAGGGTTGTACGCCGGCTTGAAGCGCAGTTTTGTGATTCCTATAAAGAGAAGAACATTAGTAACAGGAAGTATGAAACCTGCTTTATATACAGAATAAGGGCGGCTTTGTTGGTGGAGACACTAAGTTATAGTTATATCTATAGTTATAGTTTCTGTACAGAAAACATACCTTTCTCCCTGCATCCAGATTTTCCGTCTCTATTACAGTCAGTTCAACTGCAGCTCTTTTTCTGACTTCCTTGTCTAGATTGAAGCTCCACCCACTTATGCTTTCTGAGCCCTCCTCTGTCCCACTATGATGACCTAAAAGAGAAGCCTACTGCACATGCCTGATTGATTTTAATTGGAGCAGAGGCAGTGAGCATGCCCAGTAGGCACCTCTTTGAGGTTGTCATATTTGGAGAGAGGAGGGCTCAGAAAGAAAAAGGGGCAGAGCTTCACACTAGATAAGGAAGTCAGTAAAAGAGCTGCAGTCCGGGTGCTTGTAATATAGAAATAAAATAAATCTGCATGTAGGGGGAAAGGGATGTTATTCTGGGGGCCGTACAAAGTAATTTTAGGGGATTTAAAAATAAAGACTTATTTGTATAACATCTGATACAGAGGAAAATAAAAACCAGGGACAAATGCAGACATTTTCATACGCAGCAGTCCCAAATCTCAAATATAGGGGGTTTCAGGGAGATGCAGTTCAGCTGGAGGGCCACATGATGGATATACCTAACACAAAAACTAAACCCTAAGGCTAATGGCACGCAAGCATTCTGAGCACCTCTGCCCCCTGGTGGAGAACAGCAGCAGGTAAAATACCCCTGTCCCCCTGTAACCAATGCTGAGTGGAAGGAACCCTACTGAATGCACATAAACACCCCAAAATGGCATCCATTAGGCCCAGAATAGTCAAGGCTGTAGGGTTACATGTACAGTAACTAACACAAGCCCCTGATTAGATTTACTTCCCCAGGACAATAAAGAGAAGTATAACGTGGGCAGGCAGATCTTACCCAGCTTGTGAAAGAATTCTTTTAGGACTCCCATAAGGTTCCCCAGAGTCAAACCCCGATCTGCCACGACCCCCTCAATCTGGTGGAACTCGGCCAAGTGCGTCGCGTCGAGCGTCTCATTCCTGAACACCCGGTCAATGGAGAAATACTTCACGGGGGAGAACTCTTTCTAGAGGAGAGAGAGATGAGGAGATTCTGTGAGAGACCAATGGGGTGAGTGTCTATGACATGTGTAAGGGCCAAGACACATGGGGGGACAAAGTTTTAAAAAGTTACGCTGACTAATCGCCCTGTGTGTCTTCCCTCTTACACATGCCATATACACTCTGCTGCCATACAAGTCAGTGCGACCAATCGCAGGCCGTTTGCGGTGTGCCGTTTAGTCAGAGCAACTTTATTACTCCCAATGCGTCTTTTCCCTAAGTGAAGACACACAGAGCTACTAGTAGCAGCTACCTGTCATGGCTACTAAAAAAGACAATGCTGATCATTTACTGATAATTGTCTCTACGTGTGTTTTAGCAGAGGTAATTCTCAGTATTGTTTATGGCAGGGGATTTGCTGGGGTTTTGTAGCCGTGACAAGTAGCTGCTACTAAGTAGCTCCGTGTGTCTTCACCCTAAGAGATTTCAGGCAAGAGAGAAAAGTGAAAAAAAGTGAAAACAGTTACAAGAGGCCAAAGACGCTGACAAAACACAGGGGTATTTGATATTACAAAACAAAGATCTGTATTTACCTGCTGTGCCAACTTGTACAGCATCCGAGCGCTCACTGCTGTAGTGTGTGTCCTCAGGATGTTCTTTTGTGCCTCGTGGATGCTCCAATCGTATTTGTACCTGAATGTAGGGCAGAATGTCACTGGTAGTATGGCACTGCCATGGGATTGCAGGGTAATACAGTGGCACAGACAGGAGGGGGCTATGGGACACGGAGTCTGCCCCTCCCACTGCAGGGTGACACAGTGACACAGACAGGAGGGAGCTATGGGACATGGAGTCTGCCCCTCCCACTGCAGGGTAATACAGTGACACAGACAGGAGGGGGCTATGGGACACGGAGTCTGCCCCTCCCACTGCAGGGTGATACAGTGACACAGACAGGAGGGGGCTATGGGACACGGAGTCTGCCCCCCCCACTGCAGGGTGATACAGTGACACAGACAGGAGGGGGCTATGGGACACGGAGTCTGCCCCTCCCACTGCAGGGTGATACAGTGACACAGACAGGAGGGGGCTATGGGACACGGCGTCTGCCCCTCCCACTGCAGGGTGATACAGTGACACAGACAGGAGGGGGCTATGGGACACGGCGTCTGTCCCTCCCACTGCAGGGTGATACAGTGACACAGACAGGAGGGAGCTATGGGACATGGAGTCTGCCCCTCCCACTGCAGGGTGATACAGTGACACAGACAGGAGGGAGCTATGGGACATGGAGTCTGCCCCTCCCACTGCAGGGTGATACAGTGACACAGACAGGAGGGAGCTATGGGACACGGCAGGGTAATACAGACAGGGAGGAGGTATCAGACACAAACTGCACTCTTACCCTTGGGAACCATATCCTCCTTCAGAATGAACCTTCTTTACTTTTTCTAGATATTCCATGGGAAATTCTGTGGCTAAGGCTGGATCTATAAGACAATGAATAACGGATGAATAAAACATCACACTATACCCAGAGGAAGTGATTATACACACACACACATATATATTATATGGGGAAGGACTGACCTTGTAGGAAGAAGGTGTCGTGCTGATCCCGGGCAGGGTGCTGCTGCGGCTGGAACAGTGCGTCAAAATTCCAGAAAGAGCTCTCTATGAAGTTATTGGTGGGCATCTCTGTGAATCTGAAACAGGAAGCAGCCAATTAGAGGACAAAGAGCTATCCCCCTTAATGTTTACACCAATATAAAGGGCAACATGAACCGCGTAGATATACAAAATAACTATCCCATAAAAATACTTTTTCAAGATTTCAATAACCCTAAAGGGAAAGTATACCTGTCCTCTTATTTGTTATCTGCCTATGAATGTTCAGTACCAAAGAGACAAAAAGCCTTCTCTGCATATTTATTTCAAGTCAGAAACTCATACAGTGCCCTCTAGTGGCTAAAGGGGTTGTTCACCTTTTCATAAACCTTTAGTATGATTTAGACATTGATATTTTGAGACAATTTTCAATTGGTCTTCATTTTATTTTTTGTTACATAGCTTTTTTTGTTCAGCATCTCTAGTTTGGTATTTTAGCAGCTATCTGGTTGCTAGGGTCTTGTTTACCATAGAAAGCCAGGCAGTGGAGTTAGTAAGATGAATAGGAGAGGGACTGAATAGAAGGATAAGTGATAATAACAATACAATTGTAGCCTCAGAGAGCAATACTTTTTGGCTGCTGGACCCCCATTTGAAGTTGAAAAGAGGCAGAAGTAAAAGGCAAATAATTCAAAAACTATAAAAAAAATTAATGAAGACCTTTCCAGCTTTCAAATGGGGGTCACTGACCCCGGGAGCCAATAAACTATTGCTCTGTGAGGCTACAATTTTATTGTTACTCTTGTTTTTTATAACCAATTCATATACCAGTCCTATTCATATAGCAATTTCTCATTCAAACCATTCCCTGGTTGCTAAGGTAATTTGGACCCTAGCAACCAGATAGCTCCTGCAACTTCAAACTGGAGAGCTGCTTAACAAAAATTGAAATGATTACAAAAACCACAAATAAAAAATGAAGACCAATTGCAAGCTGTCCCTACACTGAACGTTAGGTGAACAACCCCATTAAATACAATGCTACATACATACATACATAGAGCTTTTCCTGACCATAAGGTGCCGGGAGGGGCTGCGCTCTACTCACCCCATCTCCAGGAAGATTTGCCGGAACTGGGTGCGCACCTTCAACAAAGGGTGCAAATGGCCGCACTCTGGCATCACTCCCAGAGCATTGAAGTTATAGCCCTTGAACTGCTTCTCTCTCCAGGATCCGCTGGTTGTGTGTACAGGCGGGTAATGTAGGGTAGAAAGGAGAGGAAAAAGCATGAAATTAAAGAAAAACTATATATATATATATATATATATATATATTATATATATAAATAAACCATTTTCATATAAATATACTATTTTAGCAGTATGTGCCATTGGGTAATCCTAAATAGAAAACTGCCATTTTAAGTACTAAGGGCCACCCCCTGGGATCATAGGACTCACAGCGCTCACAAACAAGCCAAGGCACACATACATGCTAGGTCCCATCAGCCAATGAATGGGCAGAGTTCTGCCTTTTTCTCCCACACTACTTCCTGTTACAGTTAGAGCTGCATCACTTCCTGTCAGCTGATCTCTGAGGGAGCACACAGCCCATCACTAAATGGCGGCTCAAGGGAAAGGATATAAAAGGCCAATATTTACTGATAGATATATATATATATCTATATCTATATATCTATATATATATATATATATATCCCAGTTTGGCGAGATTCTTTAATAGGCCACTTAAGATAATATAAACTGTTTGTTGGTTACGTATTCATTCTGGGGGGATAGTTTTCCTTTAAACGGGGGAAAAGGGCATAAAGGGAGCAGCCAATGACAACACCCCCCTGTGTAGGCAAATCATTATATGCCATGTCTAAAACAAGAGTGATAGAATGACAAATACTAGGAGGTCCGCAACCAGGGGGGCCCAGTTTGGACACAGGACCCCCCACCCCAACAGAAGGGGGCATAGGGGGCCACGGGCAGACAAGGCAATGCCTCTCTAATGAACCTTTGGAAATGGAAATGCTTTCTTTTTATTGGCTAGTCTTCTTGGCCTTTACCTGGCGATCATTTCGGGGGTCAAGTCGGTCTCTTGCTTGGTGATGCTTGTGCTAAAGCCGGATCCCTTCGTTACCCAATAGGATTTAACCGTCCTGCAAAAAGAGGAGGAGACATTAAGAACAGAGCCACTGCCATCAATAGCTTGGCTTCTTTTGAGCAGGGCTCTCTCAAATGCCCAGGAGCAACCAATCAGATGTTTGTTTTTAAACAGGTGACCAGTAAATGCTCTCTGCTGATTGGCTGCTATGGGTTACTTCCCCTAGTTGTACCAGTGCAGGGCAACAGTACACTGAAATTATTAAGTAATTAAAATATATTTTTTGGTGTTACTGTTCCTGTAAAAGGTTCACGTTATTGGTTAATGGTAAAGGACACGTTGCTGCTTTATAGGAGATGGCAGATTCATGAGTTTCTGTCTAAGGGATGAGTGAGCTCCGGCTGTTACGTAACATGGGGGGGGGGGGGTGTTACTCAGAGCTATTATTAGGCAGCAGCCAGAATGTCAAAAAGTTGCCAAACTCATTCATGCAACGTCCCTTCCTGTTTTTCAAGATCATATCAAGGATATAAAGCAATTTCCAAAGAAAGCTGGACTTGCTGTTTCCCCATAAAGACAGACACACAGAGCTACTTAATAGCAGCTACTTGTCACATCTACTTAACGTCAGAAAATCCCCTGCCATAGACAATACTGAGAATTGCCTCTGCAATTCAAAGATCCAAAGAAATCTAATCAGGGCGAGGGGTAAAAATAGTCAAATATCTCTGAAATATTTAGTTTACATTTGATTTATTGCTTCTTTAGTATGACTGCTCCAGTGCAGCTTATATGGTGTCACTGATTCACCCCATTGTATATGGTTTCCAACCAAAATCTATTGTATATATGCTGACTGGTACTGCACTGCCCCCTAGTGTATGAATTCAGCATTGATGCTCTTTTGTTACACAATGGGCCCAGTCAATGGGCAATAACGGGTGGCAGTCGGGTTATATTCTCACTAATTCTGCTCAAATTAGATTCTAATTAAATATGACCCCCATTTTTACCTGATCTTGCCCAATACCTACTGCCAACTGTAAAAACAGAAGTAGCACTGTCATAGCCTGGAAGGGACTAAGGGGTATGTTTACTAAGAATGGAGATAAATATCACCAGTGATGTTGCCTGTAGCAACCAATTAGGTCTTTGCTTTGATTTCTAACTTGTTGGTGACTGTTCAAATCTTATTGCTGAATGGTTGCTATGGGCAACATCACCGGAGATATTTATCTCCAATCTTAGTAAACACTCCCCACAATCCTAGGTTGGGAAGGTTAAAGGACTAAACCCAAAAAACTGTAACCCATGGGCACCTGTCCTACAGAACTCTAACACAAAGCATACACCAACACTAACCTATTGCCATGAATGCCCACCTACATTTGGACACCAGCTATGCAATGTGGTAGATACCACCTGTGTAGCCTATCATAACGCTGGGCTTAGAGGAGACGTTACTGGGGTCCTGCCTAGCAACAACTTACCCATGTAACAATAAGCAATGGCGTAGGGATTAGTGTTTCCGGACTTACACTTCATTGACAAGTTTCCTCTTCTTCAGCTCGTTCTTGTCCTTCTCATTCACATCATCGGCCTTTCCCTTGAGGATGAGCTGGAGTTTCTCCTTCACTGCGTCCTCTATGGAGTCTACCTGCAAGAACGGCAGGGGGTGAAAGTGAGGGAATGGTGAGGTGGAGAGAGATGGAAAGGTGAGGACAAATAGAACAGAGGAGAGACATAGATAGAGAGAGACACGGAAAGTAGAGGGACAAAGAGAGAGAGGAGACAGCTAACAGGGACAGACATCAGGACTCACCACTCTGTAGATGCGGGGCCCTCCTTCTGCTGCTTTATCCACACGGACCCATTTGTTGGACATGGCTTTACTGAAGCCAACTTTAGCTATGGGCTGCTTCTGCAGAGGATTCAACACAACAAAATGAGCCTTGTAATAGTCTGTGTGAGTTCTGCACTGAGAGGGAAGGAAGCAAGTGTGGCATCTCTGTACTAAGTGAGAATGCTGGGAGTTATAGTTCATGCTAGTGAGCCATGTATCACAGCCCCCCCCTACATAAATATGTATAAGCCAGGCATCCCCTCGGCCACTCACCATCAGCTCGCTCTGAAGCAAGCCTTCTTTGGGCAGGCTGTGGAAGACCCTGGCCTCGTGGCTCCCCTCGCGGGCAATCTCTTCCCCTTCTGAGCTGAGCTCCCATTTCTTGCTGGAGCGCTGTTCCGCCTCAATTATCTGCAGGTGAAGAGGGAGAAATGGCAGTATTAGAGAATAGCTAGGCAGCTCCATACTTCAGTCGGCTTTACCTTCCCCTCTATATATTTCCAGTTTTCAAATGGAAGGGGGTCACTGACCCCGACAGCCAAAAACCTATTGCTCTGTGACTCTACAATATTACTGTTATTGTTACTTATCTTTCTATTCAGGCATCTCCAATTCATTTACCAGTCTCTCGTTCCCACCACTGCTTGGTTGCTAGGGCAAACTGGACCCTAACAACCAAAAAGCTAGGTCCATAGGATCCTCAGGACCCGATACCTTGGGAATGGAAGTATGCTTAGCTGCCTGCAGTACCCAAATGGCCTTTCAGCTATCGATGGGATGCAGGGGCATTAATAGGTAGCCAAGAGACCCAGGGGACAGGCCTCTATATAACTGCTCTCCTACAGTCTCCTGTTGTCACTTACCTGAGCGTAGGGACCAACTCACAATATACAATATAAAAGTCCGGCTAATTAGTAATTCATTCAGATTAATAATAATCAGCCCTATAGCATCAGCCTCTGTGACATATGAACCTCATATTTTGCTTGATTACTTCCAGTGGCTTCTGAGTCGGCCAGAGGCCACTGAGCATGTGCCGTGCCACCGACACACAAAAGATGGCCTAACAAGATCTGCTGTGGGCAACTTGATAGGGCTGGATTGTTACTGTTTTAGGGCTGCTGAGTCTCTGGAGTGGGAAGGTAAGTCCAGTATATAATACAGCATTCTACCCTGGTAAACATTAGTTCTATTTTAAGTGCTAGGGAAAGTTTCCTTAAACTCCTGGGGGTGGCAAAATAGGGCCCGACACACACCCTATGAGAATCAAGGCCTGGGAAATAAATCCCCCCAAGTGATCCTATTCACCCACCCAGATACCTATAATAAGCCCCTGGAGCAGTCACACATAAAGGTCAGTAAGCACAAGGGTGGCTTATACATGGCTGACAGTTATCACTACTAGATGCCAACTTTGCCTGCAGGTTACAGGGAACTGACTGTCAGCACATAAGCAGCCAATGGGCACAGCTGAAGGAGCTGACTGCCAGCCAATGGGCACAGCTGATCCCCTGTAATGTCCCTATGGCGGGGGTGAGTGTTATTGCATCAGAAGCTGCCCCTCACCTGCCCCAGGCACTGCAGGCTCTTCACTGCCCCCACCACCTGCTGATGCTCCACGCCGAGCAGGGCCGCCAGCTCCAAGCTATCCACGCCTTTACTGCCTCCATCTTGTAATCTCTGTAACAGCTGCTCCGATACTGAGTTGTCTGCCATGCTGCCGGCCTGCTCACTGCGCCTGCGCACGAATCACCCGGAAATGTCATATTAGCTGCAGGCAGGAAGTCAGACTTCGGCCGGCTTCACTGAGATGCGAGTCTTATGCCGGAAGTACGCCATCTTGCTACTCCCATCGTAGCCCTCTCTGTCACCCCCATACATGCGATAGAGGCCATCATACTACTCTCACCTCCATCGAATTAACTATAGTTATATTCTTGCACCCTGTTCTCTGGCCGCCCCACGTAAGATAACGGGGTTATACCTTCTCTAAATAAACATTTGTTATGGTGCCCACAGGAAAAGGTCCTTTGTCTGGCGACCTATTTTCCAGAGTGCTTCAAAATCACTTAGGGGGAGCCTCCCAAAATTTGAAAAGTAGAAGGAGGGACCATTTTATAAAACCACACCTGAAAAGCATAACATACACAAAGTGCATCAGAAGACAGACACTGTGGCCCCAATCATTTTATGACATATTGTTGCACTAAGGATTTCATTACGCACTGTGGCACCTGTATATCATGACTCATGACAGACATTGGTAGCCAGGTGTTATGTTTTGAATTGGTGCCAGAGCAGGGACCCCCTAAAACATTGCTGGTCCTCCCCCAGTGTCCCCCTACTTTGGGCCGCTCCAAACTACAGCATCCACCAGCTCCCCCCAGCATCCACCCAACATCCTCCAGCTCCCCCCAGCATCCACCCAACATCCTCCAGCTCCCCCCAGCATCCACCCAACATCCTCCAGCTCCCCCCAGCATCCACCCAACATCCTCCAGCTCCCCCCAGCATCCACCCAACATCCTCCAGCTCCCCCCAGCATCCACCCAACATCCTCCAGCTCCCCCCAGCATCCACCCAACATCCTCCAGCTCCCCCCAGCATCCTCCCAACATCCTCCAGCATCCACCCAACATCCTCCAGCTCCCCCAGCATCCACCCAACATCCTCCAGCTCCCCCCAGCATCCACCCAACATCCTCCAGCTCCCCCCAGCATCCACCCAACATCCTCCAGCTCCCCCCAGAATCCACCCAACATCCTCCAGCTCCCCCCAGCATCCACCCAACATCCTCCAGCTCCCCCCAGCATCCACCCAACATCCTCCAGCTCCCCCCAGCATCCACCCAATATCCTCCAGCATCCACCCAACATCCTCCAGCTCCCCCCAGCATCCACCCAACATCCTCCAGCATCCACCCAACATCCTCCAGCTCCCCCAGCATCCACCAGCTCCCCCCTGCATCCACCCAACATCTTCCAGCTTCCTCCCAGCATCCTCCAGTTCCATCCCAGCATCCTCCAGCTCCCTCCCAGTGTCCTCCCCAACATCCTTCAGCTCCGCCCTAGTATCCTCCAGCTTCCCCCAGCTGCCCCTTAACTTCCTCCAGCCCCCTTCCAGCGTCCTCCCCAACATCCTTCAGCTCCCCTGCAATGTCCTCCTCAGCGTCCCCCAGCTGCCCCTTACCTTCCTCCAGCCCCCTTCCAGTGTCCTCCCCAACATCCTTCAGCTCCCCTGCAATGTCCTCCTCAGCGTCTCCCAGCTGCCCCTTACCTTCCTCCAGCCCCCTTCCAGCGTCCTCCCCAACATCCTCCTCAGCTTCCCCCTGCTTTCTGCGGCTCCCCCACTCCTCCCGCCTGCTTCCTCTGTCTGCGTCCCCCGGCTCTTCTTCTCCCCGTGACGTCACACACATCTCTCGGGAGCCGCTTCTTCTGCACCGCGGGACATTTGCAAGCGAATCAGGGACAGCGTGGGAAAATCGGGACTGTCCCGTGTAAAGGGGAAAGTTGGGAGGTATGACTTAGGGGGAGCCTCCCAAAATTTCGAATTCTTTTAGTATGTGGGAAAATCCAGTCACTTCACTCTCTGCTGGGGGGGTCGGGAACTTTGATTGCTTGCTAACACAGATTGTACCATAGAGCTCTTACCCTGCCAGTAATATTTAGGGACAGTGGTGTAACTAGAAGCTATGGGGCACCACTGCAAAGTTATTTTAGGGCCCAACATTTCTTTGGGAATGGAACATTTGTTCTTTAATAAATATATAGATATAGATATAGTATCACCTAGTGCCTGCTGGCATACATCCCCCCCCCCCCCCCCCCCCCCCCCAACATTTGAAAAATTTAAAGAGGGACAAAATGAAATGCTGTGTGAACACATTTTGACCACGCCCATTCTTGGACACACCCCCTAAATACCACTCATTTTTCAAAATGTGGCAGGTTATGTAAAGTTTGAACACATTTCTGGGATATTGTTTTATGTGTTATTACAGTTTTGGTAAAATTGCCCTTTAATCTGTGAGTCTCAGTTCCCCCAAGAGATCTGTTTAGCTTATTAGTTACAGTTGTATCTCAGTGCAGGGGGTGAGTATTCTGGGCTCTGCCAAAAGCTACTTATCTAATTAAGTTTGAGAAACTTTGTATCAAAGGAAAATGAGGGACTTTTCAGTAAGAATCCGGGACTGTGGGCTGAGCTGTTAAAATTGGGACTTTCCTGCGAAAATCGCCACAGTTGGGAGGTATGTAGGTATGTATGTATATCTTTATTTATAAATTGCTACTTATGTACGCAGCGCTGTACAGTAGAATCCATTAATACAAACGGGGTTATTAAGATAATAATAGATAAATACAAAGTATAACAATAAATACAAGATACAGTTGCAATAAGGTAAGAGTCAAAGACACAAGAGGATGAAGGTCCCTGTCCCATAGAGCTTACAATCTAGATAGTATGCACTGGGCACAAGTTTTCTCATTGGCTCCCAGCAGTCACAGGGTTGGCTTTCTTTATAGTTATGATTATGTTTAGGACATTAAAAATAGTGTTTCCCCAAATTTTTACTTACTTTAATTTTGGCTTTGAAGCATATCAAGATGATAAATAAGCATTTATGGCTAAAGGTGGCACAAACGACAGGCCTGCCCGACCGTAGGTGGGGATATTGGTAAAAGATCCGCTCGCTTGGTGACCTCGCCAGGCACGTGGATCTTAATGTGTATGGCCACCTTAAGGCTAGTGGCCCATTTTCAGCGATGGACCCCTTTCCGCTCCATGCATGTAACTTTCCGCTCCCTGTTTGTGGAGTTGCCGGTGGATTCCAGTCCTGTCAGTGCACACAAGCGGAGGGGGGGCCAAATCTGCAAACCACTGTACATTCCATTAGCGTAACTCTCCAACAGAGAAATGCTTGGCTTGCAGAGATAGCAGCTTTGGTCATGAGAAGGATATGATCCGGTCCTAGATTTTTTTATTTATTTACCCAACTCCTCTTCACACCAAGGGCTCAACTTCAGTGTAACTTCTGTCTGATCAACAAAATGTATCTTACAAAAATATAAAGGGACTGATAGAAACATCTGATGTTTGAACTACAGGAAAGATCTGTTATCCAACCCTAAAGGTGGCCATACACGGGCCGATTGTAGCTGCCGATATCAGTCCCTTAAGGTGGCCATACAAGTGGCGATCTGACGATGTTTCGAACGACCATTGGTCGCACGAAACATCGTCAGATCCGCCACACACCATTCAGGGCTGAATCGGCAGGTAAGGAGGTAGAAACAATAGGATTTCTACCTCCTTCTGCCGATTCAGCTCTGAAGGGAGAATTTTGGTCAGGCACCTTCTATGGCGCCCGATCAAAATTTTCAAACTGGTCCGATCGGCGAGTCGTCCGATATCAGCAGCTTCCTGCGATATCGGTCGACTCGCCGACATGCCATACACGCACCGATTATTGTACGAAACGAGGTTTCGTATGATAATATCGGTGCGTGTATGGCCACCTTTAGACAGATTCGGCAGCTTATCGGCCCGTGTAGGGGCACAAACAATGGTCCTGCCCGACCGATATCTGGCCTGAAATCGGCAGATATTGATTGGGCAGGTTAAAAAATGTAGTCGGATCGGGGACTGCATCGGCTCGTTGATGCTGTCCCCGAACCGACTGTGCCCATTACCATCGTTTTAATTTGATCGTTTGGCCCCAGGGCCAAAAGACCAAAGTAGCCTAAATTCCTACCCGTAGGTGGGGATATCGGGAGAAGATCCGCTCACTTGGCGACCTAGCCAAGCGAGCAGATCTTAAGGTGTTTGGCCATCTTAAGTGGTAACATGAAATAAGGGTTTAGCTATGCCTGGAGAGGATTATATCTCCCTAACAACACAGGATTAGTTGACATATATGTGCGTGACATAAGCCTTAATGGTCTGTAGGCTGCAAACCCCACTATTGACTTGGGCAGGCCTCCAGCTTGGGAGCCAGTGGGTTGCAAAATGTTATAAAAGGTTATTTCTTTGCACCCATTGGTGAGGGGCAGGCTACCTGCAGACCTTTGGACACTGTGATCCTACAACTAAAGCACCTTGAAGGGGGAAGGGGCATAATCCCGAGGGTCATAGGTTGCCCATTTCTTTTAAAACAACATTTGTCTGCTGCAATATTTCCATGTGTCCAAAATAAAATGAGAATTAGGACGAATATAGGTTTAAAACTTTTGTCCTGTGTTCTGAAAACCTTATGAGCACAGATGCAACGGTGAGGTTCCAGGAAGCCGTTACGTATCCACTGGAGCAAGTAGGCGACAATGATCATTAATGGGTTTCCCATAGGGGATTTATTATTTACTCCGGCTTTAAAACCAAAATGTGTTAAAGAGCCCACACAACACAGAAACCCCTAATATACCTATCACTGTAATCTGTTCCTTCAAACAGTATGAATAAATATTTTATATGCTGAAATCCAGATGCAAAACAGTTCTCTTTCTGCATCATTTGTAATCCTGGCAGGGGAGGAGGGACTAAAACATTGATGTTACAGATTGTAACAGCTTCACAGCTTACAGACAGCATGCAGGAACTAAATAACCCACAATGCATTGCACTGTGATGTTCCTTTCCTTATTGACATCATGTTTGCAGGAAATAGTGGGATCATGAAATCATGAAAAGGTTGCATACTTGTTAATTGAAATTATATTTACTGTTCTTAAATGATGCTCCAAGAAGAGGAAATCCAGACAGGTCCAGACTGAACTTCAGAAGAGGCCCTGTTGCATTGCTTTGCCGCTATTTGGCAGTGCTCATAAATCATCTCTTTGGACCAATAGCTGTGCCATCACCCTTAGACTCACAATCTTAACCCTTTTTAGGTCTCATTGTGGCATCTTTGGCAATAGGGGCCCCAAATCATTGCTGTTCAAGGCACTGAACTCATTTTCTGACCAGAGCTATGGAGTCCTGGCATGTTCTATAGGCATTGGTGTGTGTTGGGATTACATAGAATGCATTTATATTAAACAATTCTCCGTACAGAACTGATAGGAAACACCAATGTTAGAAGTCTAGTTGTGTAATCAATGTGTATGTGCAAGAAGCTGAGGTCTGATAAGCCATTTAGCAAAGTGTTGCTGCCCCTAACAGTTTCCTGCAGGCCCCTAATCTCTATCCTTTGGTTTCCCACCCCCCCAGTACATCTTGAGATCTTGCACACCCCGTGGCTTTTGTTGCAAAATGACAGCAGTTAATGGAGAAGAGAGAAAATGGTGTCCCATTGTGCAAGATTCTCTTTTCTGTGACTCCATCCTGGTACTCACTGAGATCTGAGGTTGGAAAGGACAGTCTAAAGGTGCCCATACATGTTAAGATCTGCTCGCTTGGCGAGGTCACCAAGCAAGGGGATCTTCTCCCGATATCACCACCTACGGGTGGGCAATATCGGGTGAATTTAGGCTAATTCTGTCGTTTGGCCCTGGGGCCAAATGATCGAATTAGAACGCTGGTAATAGGAGCAGTCGGTTCGGGGGCCGCATCAACAAGCGATGCAGTCCCTGATCCAACTACATTTTTTAACCTGCCTGATCGATATCTGGCCGATTTCAGGCCAGATGTCGGTCGGGCAGGCCTGTCGTTTGTGCCCCTACATGGGCCGATAAGCTGCCGAATCAGTCTAAGGGACCCATATCGGCAGCTACAATCGGCCCGTGTATGGCCACCTTTAGGGTGAAGACACACGGAGCTACTAGTAGCAGCTTTTTGTCATAGCAACTAAACGCCAGAAAATCCCCTGCCATAGACAATACTGAGAATTGCCTCTGGTAAAACACACATAGAGACAGTTATCAGTAAATGATCAGCATTGTCTATTTCTGTAGCTGTGATAAGTAATTGCTACTAGTAGCCCATGCGTCTTCACCCTAAAGCTGGCCATACACGTGGCGATCCGACGATGTTTCGTACGACCATCGGTCGCACGAAACATCGTCAGATCCGCCACACACCATTCAGGGCTGAATCGGCAGGTAAGGAGGTAGAAACAATAGGATTTCTACCTCCTTCTGCCGATTCAGCTCTGAAGGGAGAATTTTGGTCAGGCGCCTTCTATGGCGCCCGATCAAAATTTTCTAACCTGGCCGATCGACGAGCCGACCGATTTCAGCAGCTTCCTGCGACATCGGTCGGCTCGCTGACATACCATACACGCACCAATTATCGTACGAAACGAGGTTTCGTACGATAATATCGGTGCGTGTATGGCCACCTTTATACTTCATGGTAATATCTTAAGTAACAGGCCTAGAGCCCATAAAAACCAAACAGTGGAGTCACAACTGGGGGAGCAGAGAATGCGACTGCAATGGGTGGGCCCAGCCAGAGGACCCTGGGCCGTAGCCAGAAACTCCCTGAAAGCCCTGCAGCACTGTGGGACTTGTATTGGCAAGTTAATGGCAAGGGGGGAGGGTGGCCTGGGGCAAAGGTGTCGCCTTTTTGCTCAGGTTGCCCAGGCCTGAAAGCCTTTAGTTACACCTCTGTGAGAAGGTACAGAGCAGCTTCACTGATGATCTTGCTTCTAATCTGTCTAATGTTAGATACATGGTTTGACTCCAGTCAAACTAATCTCCCCGAGTTGCCTACCCCTGCCATCCCACCGGTGAACATGTAAGTCGCCGGCGGGATGGCAGACGCGGCGGGGCGATTTCCAGAAATCGCCGAAAAAGACTCGCGAGTCTTTTTCGGCGATTTGCGCGAAATCGCCCCGCCGCATCTGCCATCCCGCCGGCGGCTTACATGTTCGCCGGTGGGATGGCAGGGGTAGGCAACTCGGGGAGATTAGTCGCCCGCGAACAGGGAGTTAATCGCGGGCGACTAATCTCCCCCGTGTGCCAGAGCCCTAACTAGAAGATACTGGGCCCCAAAGCCCCCATAACTACAGAAATAGGACCTCTAATAAAAAAGCACATTCACATCCGGCGGCAACTGTAACATATAATGCTTGGGTGTGGGTGTGAGCCGCTAATTACACAGGTTGCGGACCAGTTCCAGATTATGTATGTCTGGTAGTTTCCTCTGCATTTCCTTTTAATTAGCAGTTTTATTAACATTTGTAACTTAAACATGAGTTTTATTAAGGATTTCTGTACATTGTGACTGACTTCACTGTTACAGAATGCTCTGTTATACAAATAGCTAGAATCTCAGCCATAAAGCAGGGCAGGACTGCTGCTTACAATGTGGGGGTCAGATAGGATCTGTGCCACTGTGACAGAATGCTCTGTTATACAGATAGCTAGAATCTCAGCCATAAAGCAGGGCAGGACTGCTGCTTACAATGGGGGGATCAGATAGGATCTGTGCCACTGTGACAGAATGCTCTGTTATACAGATAGCTAGAATCTCAGCCATAAAGCAGGGCAGGACTGCTGCTTACAATGGGGGGATCAGATAGGATCTGTGTCACTGTGACAGAATGCTCTGTTATACAGATAGCTAGAATCTCAGCCATAAAGCAGGGCAGGACTGCTGCTTACAATGGGGGGATCAGATAGGATCTGTGAAGAACAAAAGATCCTACCCGCACACCCTAGCTCTCCAAAAATTTTTCGCTCGGTGCACACTGCTTGGAGGGATCGGCACCCTCCCAATTCCAATAGCCACAAAAAAGCACTGGCACTCAAAGCTGCAAAAAAGGGACAAGCCCTATAAAAATCTTTAATGCGGAGGTGCAACGTTTCGGGGCACAACAACCCCTTTATCAAGCATCAGATAGGATCTGTGCCACTGTGACAGAATGCTCTGTTATACAGATAGCTAGAATCTCAGCCATAAAGCAGGGCAGGACTGCTGCTTACAATGGGGGGATCAGATAGGATCTGTGCCACTGTGACAGAATGCTCTGTTATACAGATAGCTAGAATCTCAGCCATAAAGCAGGGCAGGACTGCTGCTTACAGTTGGTATCATATAAGAAAGGGGACCAAGTAAGGGCCCAAACATAATTTTATTGTAAAAAATAAAAGTGACTCCTGTTCCTGTGATTTTAAGTGTTCATTTGTGTTATTATGTCACCTGGGTAACACTGCCAAAATGTCCCACTGCCTGCCTCAGGGTAGATAAGAAAGACGAGGGTAATTAACAACTTCACCAGTGATCTGGCCTGTTAAGCCCCCTCTGCAGTCACACAGCCCTGCCCTTAGGGAGCAATACCCATTGGCGGACCCAACCACGCCCAATGCTCCTCCCAGAGAGAGAGAGGCACTTTTACTGCTTGCTAGGCCCCACCCACTCACAGTTATGCTTCACCTATGGCTGCCCAACTCTCAGCATCTCAAGGACAGTCCATGGCTGTTTATGGCATGTCTACCCAGCCAGACCCACCATGTCTACCCAGCCAGACCCACCATGTCTACCCAGCCAGACCCACCATGTCTACCCAGCCAGACCCACCATGCCTACCCAGCCAGACCCACCATGCCTACCCAGCCAGACCCACCATGCCTACCCAGCCAGACCCACCATGCCTACCCAGCCAGACCCACTATGCCTACTCAGCCAGACCCACTATGCCTACCCAGCTAGACCCACCATGCCTACCCAGCCAGCCCCACCATGCCTACCCAGCCAGCCCCACCATGCCTACCCAGCCAGACCCACCATTGCCTACCCAGCCAGACCCACCATGCCTACCCAGCCAGACCCACCATGCCTAACCAACCAGACCCACCATGCCTACCCAGCCAGACCCACCATGCCTACCCAGCCAGACCCACCATGCCTACCCAGCCAGACCCACCATGCCTACCCAGTCAGACCCACCAGGTCTACCCAACCAGACCCACCATGCCTACCCAGCCAGACCCACCATGCCTACCCAGCCAGACCCACCATGCCTACCCAGTCAGACCCACCATGCCTACCCAGTCAGACCCACCAGGCCTACCCAGCCAGACCCACCATGCCTACCCAGCCAGACCCACCATGCCTACCCAGCCAGACCCACCATCTTGTTTCCTTCCCCCTTCCCTGCATCTCATTTAGGGGTTCTACCCTGTCTCATAAGAGCTCACAGGAGGAAAACAACAGCGAGGGACAGAGGGGTCCCTATATAGAAGGAATCTGATTGGTGACGCTTCCCACATAGGGAATTAACTGTTGGCCCTAGAGTTGTTGCAGGATCTGGAGGGTTGAACGGAAAAAAACTGCATGTTTAGGGGAACCATTTCTCCATTCTTTATAGCTTTTTTTTAATTATCCACTTTAAAGGAAGAACCACAGCCGTGGAGACACACCCAACCATTTTATCTCCTTATTGTGTCAGACTGACAAACTAATCTGATAGCACCTACAGCAATACATGGAGTATTGTTAGATGAACCATGCATAAATATAATAAGGATGTGCTTGTAATGGTGTTGTACTCAATAACGTGATTGTTCCACTGAGTAGGGAGCCCTGCTGTGAGCCATGGGCAATGGGGCAGCACTGCCACCTTTTTTTCAACATAATCCAGCAGGAACAGCCCATACATTATCTCAAAAGCTGCAAGTAAATGCAGCACTGTGCAACAAAACAGTTTTCCAGATAAGCAAACCTTTCCATAATTTTTAAATATTAAATAAACCCAATAGGATTGTTTTGCCCCCAATAAGGGGTAATTATATCTTAGTTGGGATCAAGTACAGGTACTGTTTTATTATTACAGAGAAAAGGGAATCATTTAACCATTAAATAAACCCAATAGGGCTGTTCTGCCCCAATAAGGGGTAATTATATCTTAGTTGGGATCAAGTACAGGTACTGTTTTATTATTACAGAGAAAAGGGAATCATTTAACCATTAAATAAACCCAATAGGGCTGTTCTGCCCCCAATAAGGGGTAATTATATCTTAGTTGGGATCAAGTACAGGTACTGTTTTATTATTACAGAGAAAAGGGAATCATTTAACCATTAAATAAACCCAATAGGACTGTTCTGCCCCCAATAAGGGGTAATTATATCTTAGTTGGGATCAAGTACAGGTACTGTTTTATTATTACAGAGAAAAGGGAATAATTTAACCATTAAATAAACCCAATAGGGCTGTTCTGCCCCAATAAGGGGTAATTATATCTTAGTTGGGATCAAGTACAGGTACTGTTTTATTATTACAGAGAAAAGGAAATCATTTTTAAACATTTGAATTATATGATTAAAATGGAGTCTGTGGGAGAAGGAATTTCTGAAATTCAGAGTTTTCTGTATAAAGGGTTCCCTGGTAACAGATCCTATGCCTGTATTACTAGAACTGATGGGGAACAATACAATAATGCACATCGGGCTAATTCTCACACTGTTTTTATGAAGCCAATCCGCTGGCATCCATACTCTTCTTTGTCTGCACCCCAGGGCTGGAACTAGGGGTAGGCAGAAGAGGCAGCTGCCTAGGGCGCAATGATTGGGGGGCGCCAGGCAGCCTCTCCTGCCTACCCCTAGTCTGCGATCCGCACATCGCTCCACTCTCAAACTGCGCATGCACGCCAAACAAAACGGGGGGGGTTCTCAAACTGCGCATGCACGCCAAACCAAAAGGGGGGGGTGCTTGCGCGATGCAGGTGCAGGGGCAAGGCGGCCGACCGGGTAGCCTAGGGCGCCCCTGCTGCACCCGGATTCACTGCAACAACCTGGGCGCAGCGGATTTAGGTATGAAAATGAATACCCGTGTGTTTTGGCATCAAAATCCGCTCCATGTGTCTGTACCCAGGCTGACGCAGGCATTTGGGGTGCAGACACAGAAAAGCGGAGGAGCTGTTTCTCAGCCAGCACTACTGAGTATAAAGTATACATGTGATTACATTCAAGACCCAGGTCCCTGTCCTGTAGAGCTTCCAATCTTATCTTCCAACATATCCATGCTTTCTCTCCAGTGTCACTCAGATTTGGGGGGAAGTTCCCTGTTTGCAGACTGTGTGAGTCTGTTTGTTCATTTACACATTGTGCGGCCCAGTTCCTGTTTGCTTGCACCTCTCGGACGGTGCTCTTAGCTTCCCTGCTGGCTGGGAACACATTTACTCGCTTACAGTTAATTGCGATGCCCTTGCCTCTCTATTTCCTTCTGCTTTTATGTTTGTCGGAGGGGTCGCACTCGCATCTGGAAATCATCATTGGGTCTCATAGTGTGAGGGTGCCAGTTATTACAGACGTGTGTACGGACCTGTCACTGTATTTACATCCACAATGGGGATGCAGGGGGGTAATCGGGGGGGATGCATGGAGCAAAAATGATCCATATTCTGGTTATGGGTGGTCTCTGAGTTCATAGCTTCTGGGGGGGTTAGAAGCAAACTAGCACTAGGAAAGCACACTGCTATGTAGGAGAGGAGAAATGGGGACTGGTGCAGCATTTGGTGGCCATACGCATTCAGATTTTAGTCTATCGGTCGTACGATTAAATGCAATGATCAAAAACTAAAGCTGGCCACACACGTAGCAATTCCAATCTTTCCTGCAACCAATTGGTTGCATGAAAGATCGTTCCCACCCTCCACTGATGTTCAGGGCTGAATCATCAGATATGAAGGTAGAAACAATAGAAATTCTACTTCCTTCTGGCGATTCAGCCCTGAATGTAGATTTTGCTCGGGCACCTTCAACGGGCCGATCAAAATCTTTTAACCTGGACAATTGGTGAGTTGACCAATATCCGCAGCCTTTTGCGATATCCATCGCCTCGTCGAGCCGCCATGCACACGCTGAATAGCCTAAGAAACAAGGTTTTGTACGATATTATCGGTGCGTGTATGGCCGGCTTAACATTCAGTCTGAAATTGTATGATAAAGCTCTAAAAATAAAAGGGAGGATGTTCTGTTCATGAAATAGTTGGCAGACAGCAATCGTACGAAAGTGACTTCCACTATAGATCCCCTGAGGATACCATCAGATACACAATACATGCGCAGATCGTTATCATTATCCAACCGAAGTTTTCTAATCTGTCCGATCGACTAAACGACCGATTGTCATTGGACGATAATTCTGAGAACACGCACACAGTCCGCAAATCGTACGGAATTAGGTTTCATACAATTTTATCGCCACGTGTATGGCCAGCTTTAATGGGGAAGGAAAGGTACAAAAACTGGGGGGGTGCCAAATGTACCCCCAGTGATTGTAATCACTTACCTGGTACCCTGGGCTAGTATGTGGGTTTTATTCTGCTCAGTAGCCCATGCTGGATGCAATGGAGGTGCCATGGGAAATATTTTCCACATGAGTCAGTTGGTGAGTAGCAGGAAACTCCCTTCAGTTGGTCCTTTTTTTTTTACCTTCCATCTGCAGATCTGATTTTCTATTTGAATAAATGGCTGCAGAGGAGCTTACACACAGTATCACATGATGTGACGGGAACTGTATATCAAAGGGATATGTTGGCAGGGCCCTACACATACCTTAACTGCAAATAAACACTGTAGCAACCCATTGTTCCGAGAGCCGGATGCCTTACCCATTGTGTGCCACGGTATATGGCAATGCGTCCACACCCCCTCACCTGGTAGCCAGACATAGACTACTTGTACTTTTATTTAAGAGTTAAATATAAAATTAAAGGGCCAGTATCCCCAGGAAATAGAAATAGTTACATAGTTACAATGACCCAAAAAGAAAATAAACATACAGTTCATGTAGTCTGAAGGCTGATCTGATGGCTTCTTCCCCAGGGTCAGTGATCAGAAATGACTGCAGTGATTGGGAAACAACTTAGGGGAGAATTCTTGAGGGCACTGAGCACACCACAATCGCCTTTTTAGACAGGATGGGGGGTTGGGCTTTGTTTAGTCAACAAAAAGATGCCAAACACAGCACTGCTGGTAGCAAATAAACTGCCATGAAAACACATTTTAGGAGTTTGCCTGGTTGCAAGGGTACACTGGAGCTTAGCAACCGGAGAGCTGCTGGATTAACAAAAGTGGAGAGCTCCTGAACAAAGAGCTAAAGTACCAAAAGGAATATCACTATCACTTTAATGTAAAGGGGAACTAGCCCTGTAACAGTAATGTTGGATATTGCTTGCAGGAGGGGTCAGGTAAGTGTATGTGTGTATGGGGAGTTAAGGCAATGCCTGGCTGACAATCTGTTTACATTGGGTCCAAAGTTTATTGCTTAGAATTTGGGCAATTCAGGTTGGGACAGTACAAGGCTGGGCATAGGGGGAATTAGAGAAAGGAGCTGAGCCAGGGGAAAGATGGGGGCCACATATTGTTATCTCCCCCACCCAAACATATACAAAATCGCACCGACTCTGATTGAATATCTTAGCTACAGTTGGGCAATGGGAACATTGGCACTCACACTGCATAGGTGCCTTGGTCTGACCACTCATTCAACCCAAACATCTCTGCCCCCTTTGCAGACTGAATATCCCATGGTGCAGTCAGAACCCTGACCCTGCCAGCAATTGTGTGGGGGCAGTTAGGGGCAAAGTCCCCCAGTTGTAGTAGTACTTACAGCCAAGCAATACAAAGGCATTCAATAATAAACAAAAAATCAAAGAGCCGTCCCATTAATACAGAGCGCTCCTACTAATTCATGAAGGAATGCAACAAAAATGAAAATACTACCGGTTAATTATTTAGTGCAACCTAACCGGAGATCACGTGATCCAGCAGACCACGTGTTCCAGCCCTCATACCCCCGTCTCTATAGGAGACGTCCAACCATCTTACGACTAGTAGGAGGCCCCTGCGTGGTGCACGGTCATTGGTCATCGCCCGGACCAATCAAAAGCAGCCATCTGTGTTCCCTGAATGGCAGTGCGGCCGGCCCAACCAGAAACGGACACCGGTGCGGCCGCAGCCAATGGAGTGACAGGCGGAGGGAGGGAGCGGCGTAGCTATATATAAGCGGCTGTCGCTGGTTGCGAGGTGCTTAGTGGTTCCTGGACGCTGTGCTTGACAGGTCTTTTGAAGGGGCATCACCATGGCCCGCGTTGCCTTCCTCATCCTGCCGCTGCTTGCGGCTCTGTGCATCGCAGATCCTGCTGTTTACTTAAAGGAAGAGTTCGCTGATGGAGGTATGGAACGACTTCATGGCATTAGAGCTTGAAGGCAGGGACAGTAAAATACGGCTGGGTTTAACTGCAGCTCCCGGCATGCTCAGCTAGAGAGAACGCATTCTTTTGCCTTTCCCTTAATACAAGTGCCCATTGATGCACGGATAGATAGCACTGAGGGGCTGGGTATGTGACTGAGGCGCTGTAGCTCCTATGTAGTGATAATGCCTGCCCCCTGTTATACAAATACAGCCCCCCTCATTGGCCAGTAATGCCTTTACATTGGCTCAGGCCACCTTGCTGTCCCACTCTTCCTCATGTATTATGTAGCTGCACTACAACTCCCAGAAGCCTCTCCTGGCCAGTAATGCCTTTACATTGGCTCAGGCCAGATGGCTGTCCCATTCTTGCTCATGTATTATGTAGCTGCACTACAACTCCCAGAAGCCTCTCCTGGCCAGTAATGCCTTTACATTGGCTCAGGCCAGATGGCTGTCCCATTCTTGCTCATGTATTATGTAGCTGCACTACAACTCCCAGAAGCCTCTCCTGGCTAGTAATGCCTTTACATTGGCTCAGGCCAGATGGCTGTCCCATTCTTGCTCATGTATTATGTAGCTGCACTACAACTCCCAGAAGCCTCTCCTGGCCAGTAATGCCTTTAGATTGACTCAGGCCAGCTGGCTGTCCCACACTTGCTCATGTATTATGTAGCTGCACTACAACTCCCAGAAGCCTCTCCTGGCCAGTAATGCCTTTACATTGGCTCAGGCCAGCTGGCTGTCCCATTCTTGCTCACGTATTATGTAGCTGCACTACAGCTCCCAGAAGCCTCTCCTGGCCAGGGGCTTTAGCTACTAAAGGGTGTAACAGATCCCTATATAGTGTTGGCAGTGGAACTGCTGCTATTCAGACTTCACCATGATCCAGATAATATAAATATATATATATATATATATTTATTTTGTTATTATTATTGCTATATTATGTGCATTAAGCTGGATTACATAGTTATACATGGGCTGGGCACCTTTTTGGCTTTAGGTAGGGCTAGTAGGGGGGATGCTGGGAAGTGTAGTTCAATAGAGGGGATGCTGGGAAGTGTAGTTCAGTAGGGGGGGATGCTGGGAAGTGTAGTTCAGTAGGGGGGGATGCTGGGAAGTGTAGTTCAGTAGGGGGGATGCTGGGAAGTGTAGTTCAGTAGGGGGGGATGCTGGGAAGTGTAGTTCAGTAGGGGGGGATGCTGGGAAGTGTAGTTCAGTAGGGGGGGATGCTGGGAAGTGTAGTTCAGTAGGGGGGGATGCTGGGAAGTGTAGTTCAGTAGGGGGGGATGCTGGGAAGTGTAGTTCAGTAGGGGGGGATGCTGGGAAGTGTAGTTCAGTAGGGGGGATGCTGGGAAGTGTAGTTCAGTAGGGGGGGATGCTGGGAAGTGTAGTTCAGTAGGGGGGATGCTGGGAAGTGTAGTTCAGTAGGGGGGGATGCTGGGAAGTGTAGTTCAGTAGGGGGGGATGCTGGGAAGTGTAGTTCAGTAGGGGGGGGGGATGCTGGGAAGTGTAGTTCAGTAGGGGGGGGGGGATGCTGCATGTTGCAGATCCTCCTCATTGAATAAATCCCAATTGTGTTCTGTTTGTAACCTTGGCTGTGTCCCCTGCAAACAAATCTAGTGGATCCCCTGCCATCTGTACAAATATTTGTGGGGCAGAACAGCTGGCCGAGGGGGCGTGGCCCTGCGCTGACACCCGGGTCTGAGTTGTGGGTGTGGGTGCTTTGTGTAATGCAGTAAGGCTCATACAAGCTGGGCCCGTCACGTCGGCCTTCCCATACATGGAAGCTGCCGGAACATGGTGGTGTATAGTATTCTGCCCCAATCCTTCCCATGTATTTGCATCATTAAAGCCGGCCCTGCAGCCCAGAGAGTGCCTGCTGAACCTTCTGGAAGCAGCGGGGAGGCGGAGCTGGGGTTAATGGCCGGCTCTAGCCCCTCCTACCATCTATACATAAGGAAAGGGAAAGTGGAGGGGGGAGGTGATGGGGAATGCTGCAGTATAAGGGATCCTTACCTGAGCCTGGTTAGAATGATAGTATTGTGTGTATTTATTGCTTGTAATGCTCCGGTGCCTGCTGTGGGGGGGGATAGAGTGGCCATTGTGTCTGGGACTATGTGACTAGGCATCGGCTTGCATTACAGCTGCACAAGATGTGGGAGATGCCATGTTTGCTAGGCAGAGATCCATTCCCCCACCTATGGGGAGTGCCCCTGCTGAATATGGTAGCACCCAATTGTAACTGGGGTTATGGGAATATTTATTGTATGTAATTGTAGCTTCTAGTTTCTGTTCTAGTTTGATCTGCCCCGTGCCTAGGTATGTAGGGTGCCCCCCCGTGCCTAGGTATGTAGGGTGCCCCCAATGTATGTATATAGGGTGCCCCTGCATTAGCAGAGTAGGGTGTCTCTCTGCCCACTGAGGATGGGGTTTTCCCATTGCCCATATAGTGAATGCATTAGCAGTGCATGGGCTGCCGCCGGTTGTGCCTCTCTATGCGTCTATGGAAAGAGGGCATGGTACTAACTGGCACAGATAGTTGGGCATCCTTCTGCTCGGGTATGTAGGGTGGCACATTGAAGTAGCCCAGTAAGCCATTCTAAGAATCAACTTTAACCTGTCGTGTTCTTCTCTATCAGATGGGTGGTCGCAGCGCTGGGTAGAATCCAAGCACAAATCTGACTATGGAAAGTTCAAGCTAAGCGCCGGGAAGTTCTACGGAGACGCAGAGAAGGACAAAGGTGAGTGCCCTCTGCTGGTGGGGTGGCTGTTATATCCCTCACTTTACTTCTGTAGATGGGGGTTTGTGTAAATGCTTTGAGTTAAACTCTACATCTATCTCCCTCGTGCCCAGGTCTCCAGACAAGCCAGGATGCCCGCTTCTACGCCCTGTCTACCCGCTTTGATTCCTTCTCCAACAAAGATAAGACCCTTGTCATCCAGTTTTCCGTAAAGCACGAGCAGAACATAGACTGCGGCGGCGGATACGTGAAGCTTTTCCCTGCGGAGCTGGAGCAGTCCGAAATGCACGGCGAATCAGAGTACAACATCATGTTCGGTAGGTATGCGCCACTGTGTGCGCTTGTGCTAAACTAGGCACCAGATTGGGCACATTTAGGCACGAACCTTAAGCAGCAGCCAAAGGGAAGCCCACTTTTAACTATTGACATTGCACCTCCTATGAAGCCTATTGCTGCTGCCCCTAAGCGTCTCTGGATGGCACAAGAGCTTACATATTGCTGGCGTCCAGCAGCCAAAAGTTGCTCTTGCTCTGCAGTTTATAGCCAATACCTATGGGGGGGTTTACACAGTTTTAAGGGTAATTCATGTGATTATTAGTTTCCTGCTGTCTGAGAACCTATTTCTAATTGATTAAAGGGCATATTCGCCCCTTTTATTCAAGGTTGGCGCCAGTATGTAACTTTACTTTCTGTTCTGTACAGGCCCTGACATTTGCGGCCCCCCCACAAAGAAGGTGCATGTTATCTTCCAGTACAAGAAGAAGAACCTTCAGATCAACAAGGATATCCGCTGCAGGGTGAGTGAGATGCCATTTGGCACAGCCGAGGCTTTTGTACACTTTTGGCACTGGCTTTTCCTTGTGCAGCCAATAAGCACTGGTAATTGGAGAGGGCAGCCAAACTATTGCTCTGTAAAGATACCATTGTATTTTTACTTAATTGGCCTTCTCTTTAGGCCCTCCTATTCATATTCCTGTCTCTTTCAAACAGCTCCCTGGTTGCTAGTTTAAATTGAACCCTAGCAACCAGTCAGTGCTGGAGAGCTGCTGAACAAAATGGCTAAATAATTCATAAGCTGCAAAATAATAAAATGAAGACCAATTGCAAACTGTCTCAGAACTGCCCTTTCAATCCTACTAAATTTAATCCGTTTCCGCAGTATATAAGTCCCAGCTTCCAAGCTTTGCCAGTTTTTCCTGTAACTGACCCACGTACTGACCCAGGCCTGTGATTTCAACCCTAGGACGATTCTTTCACCCACTTGTACACCTTGATCGTGCGCCCAGACAACACCTATGAAGTAAAGATTGACAACAGCAAGGTGGAATCCGGAAGCCTGGAGGAGGACTGGGACTTCCTGCCAGCCAAGAAGATTAAGGACCCAGAGGCCAAGAAGCCCGATGACTGGGACGAGCGCCCCAAGATCGATGACCCAGAAGACAAGAAGCCAGAGGTTAGCGACTTGGGCTTTTGAGTGTGACTTAATGGGTTAATGGCACTGCCAACTTGCCTGCAGAACTGGGTACTAATGCTTTTGTTTTATTTTGGATGCCAGGATTGGGATAAGGCTGAACACATTCCAGACCCTGATGCCGTGAAGCCTGAAGACTGGGATGAGGAGATGGATGGCGAGTGGGAGCCCCCAGTTATACAGAACCCAGACTACAAGGTAACATTGGCAGATTCCGCCATAGGGGACAGCCTTGTGTGGCTCTAGTTATTCCTGATCTATATATGCTGGGAGTAGTAGTTCTGCTGTGAATTCCTTCATCTTTAGTCTGTATATTCCATTCCAAATAGGAATGAGTGAGGCACAGCTGTGTGGCATTCGGTCTTTGTATCCATTGTGACCTTTATTTATAATTCCCAGGGAGAATGGAAACCCCGTCAGATCGATAACCCAGATTACAAAGGAAAGTGGATCCATCCTGAGATCGATAACCCAGAATACACCCCTGATAGTACTCTGTACCAGTATGACAGCTTTGGGGTACTCGGCCTGGACTTGTGGCAGGTAAGGGAATGGCTCCCAGTACCACACTGGGTATCAATCCATGGATCTCTGTGCGGGTTTGCTCCTGAATGGGCCCCCCTGCTTGAGCCTCTTCTCTTGTGTCTTACCCTTATCCCATGCAACTTGCACCAATTCTCACCCCTCCATTTGCTCTTCCAGGTAAAATCCGGCACCATTTTTGACAACTTTCTGATGACAGATGATGAGAAATACGCAGAAGAATATGGAAATGAGACCTGGGGGGTTACAAAGGTACAAACTTATTCCCTTTTATGTCCATATTGGGTCCAGTCACTCTTCTGCACTAACTGTTCCTTCATGAACGAGCCATTTGATTGGCTGCCAATCACAAAGGCTTAGGATGCAATCAGTTGTTGCTATGGAACGAGAGCAAAGAAATGCTGGATTGAGGTTTAGGCTTTGAATAAGGTCCACTAATTGGTCATTTTCATTCCTAATCCCTTAACAGGAAGCAGAAAAGAAAATGAAGGAACAGCAGGATGAGGAGGATCGCAAGAAACAGGAAGAGGAAGAGAAGAAGAGGAAGGACGAAGAGCCACAGGAAGAGGAAGAGGATGATGATGACGAGGAGGAGGAAAAAGAGGAAGAAAAGGAAGAAGAGGAGGAAGATGAAGAAGAAACACCTCTAAAAGATGAGCTTTAAAACCATGGCAGCTTGTGGCTGTCGCCCCTATCTGGCGCTCTCCCCTACCCTGGGCTTTCATGTCTTAGATAGGAGAGGGGAAATGGGATCGTTCTGTCTCTATGAGACTCAAATTTATATATATTTTTTACTGTTTTTGTTTTAACCCTTTAATAGGAAGATGGTCAGTCAATCTTCCGTCCCCTTTCCCCCATCTCCTCTCTCCTCCACCTTTTGGTTTGTCCCTTCAATTCTCCAATCTCGTCTCTTGGTCCCTTCCCTTCAGTCCCTCCATTGCAGTAACTCTTTGCCTTCCTCAATTAGGAAATAACCACGCCCACAGATATGGTCTGGCCAATCAAAATCATGCCAGATTTGTCTACGTTCTGCCTGGGAATACCCAGCTCAACAAGGGTTCCTTAGGCAGGGCGACAGTTGTATTTGAGTTTCCTCCCGTAATGCAGTATCGAATCAAATCAGTGTTCATATTTTAAAAGCCAAGCATTGATAACATGGCCGCTTGCGTGTTAAAAGCCCAGCTAGTGTTCTCTATGTGGGGCTATTGCCTGGTGGGGAAGTGGTGGTTTTAATAAGCCGTACAGTGCTGGCCAGTGTGGCCCTCGGCTGGCTAGCATAGAACTCAAGCTTAGCATACACACAGCCATACTTCTCTGCACCTATACCGGGGGCCTGGATTAGAATAGGGGGGTTGGCTGCTAGTGACCCTGCGGCGGTAACACAATTGTGCATGGGTGAAACAGGGCTATTGCTATTATCATTAGTGATTGCTTACAGCAGTAAATCCCAGCCTGCGGCCTGCTGAACTACCACTCCCAGCTCTACAGCAATGCCTTATAGTGTTAGGTGACTTTGCTAAACCTGCAGGGTATTATACAGATTGGCTGCGGCCCCTCCATCTGCATTCCACAAGTGTTGTCCAATAACCAACCTGCCAGTGTATTCCCTTTTTAGTGTCCAGGGGGATTCATTCCTTTTATAAAGACCACTGTCCTCCAATCCCCAGTTTGATTTACGCCTCTAATTTATATTGTGGCAGGGCTCATCCCTGGAGCCTCGATGGGTTTTGTTTTGGAATGTACAGATGTCAGATTTCTAATTAAATATGTTTGTGTCCAATTTGCCTCTCTGCTTCTTTGTGTGTTTGTGTATTGTTTGTAATGCTGCACATTGTGTAACTGACACAGAGCTAAGGGGGGCAGTTAGGGGGGGATTTGGGGTTAGTGCTTATTTGTGCCCTGGGTACCCCTGGAACTATAGTGGGGTGACTGTTACCCCAATGTTTCTATATATCTGTAACCTTGTTATGGGCTAAGGGGGCCCAGCCTGAAGGCCAGTTAGGGGGGGATTTGGGGTGAGTGCTTATTTGTGCCCTGGGTACCCCTGGAACTATAGCAGGGTGACTGTTACCCCAATGTTTCTATATATCTGTAACCTTGTTATGGGCTAAGGGGGCCCAGCCTAAAGGCCAGTTAGGGGGGGATTTGGGGTGAGTGCTTATTTGTGCCCTGGGTACCCCTGGAACTATAGCGGGGTGACTGTTACCCCAATGTTTCTATATATCTGTAACCTTGTTATGGGCTAAGGGGGCCCAGCCTGAAGGCCAGTTGGGGGGGGTGGATTTGTGGTGGGTGCTGATTTGTGCCCTGGGTACCCCTGGAACTATAGCAGGGTGACTGTTACCCCAATGTTTCTATATATCTGTAACCTTGTTATGGGCTAAGGGGGCCCAGCCTGAAGGCCAGTTGGGGGGGTGGATTTGTGGTGAGTGCTTATTTGTGCCCTGGGTAACACCCTGCCCTCAAAGTTTTATTGGACCATATTAATCAAAACAGCACACTTATCACACTAGCAGATCTCCTAACAAAGGATGAGAGGCCCAGACCTAATTAGTTTGTGCCCATAGCCCAGGAGTGCCCAGATGGGCAGAAGGCAGTTTTGGTATCTGTTTAGCTGCAAAGTTGTACCTGAATGAAGGAAAAAGTCTGATGCTTCAGTAATATTCCACCACAACTTTTCCCCTTTCTATTTAACACTTAGGGATTCTCCTTCATTTGTATCACAGTGGTATTAATTGTGGGGGGTTGCCATACCAATTGCCCCTCATACACTTTTTTTTTTTTAGGCCAACAATTCTGGAGTTAGGTACCAGATGGGGCAGCTCCAAATGAGTAAAAAGTGTGGAGAAAGTAGGGCTGTAGCACTGCCCCCTGGTGGGGAAAGCACAGAAGGGCAGCCACAGGGCACTGCTATAGATAGGAAGGAGTAGAACATGGATCCCCCAACCTTTTTACTGGAATATATATATTCCAGTTTGGGGAGATTCTTTAATAGGCCACTTAACATAATATAAACTGTCTGTTGGGTAAGTATTCATTCGGGTGTAGTTTGCCTTTAAAGTGGCTATGTAGTAACCATGGCAGATTTTCCCTCCTAGCAACCAATCAGAAACAGAACAAACCTTGTCCGGATGGGGAATATGAAGGGATTAGGATACAGGAATAGGATACAGAGTGACTGCCATGTGACTCCAGAGGCGGCAGTTACATGTTGCCAGAGGCTATTGGGTCGCCTTCAGACTGTGACAGACGCGGGGACTTCTTTCTGTGGGTTTTCCCATTGTTGATTTATAAAAAAAAAAACTAGTTTTGTGCGTAACCCATGTAACTACCTGCCCTAGTTTATTACCTGGCACCCAATTCAGACAGGGGTCACTGACCCCAGCAACGACAAAACTATTGCTCTTTGAGGCTACAGTTTTAACTGTTCATTTTTACTTTATATTCCTTATTTTTCATTCAAACCGCACCCTGGTTGCTAAGGTCATTTGGATCCTAGCAACCAAATTTCAAGCTGGAAATCTGCTGAAAACAAATAATAAAAAAATGAAGACCAATTGCAAATTGGGGTGAACATCCCCTTTAATATAAAGCAGGAGCTGCCATGTAGCACTGACATTCCTGGTTTTTCAGACCCCCCATTCAGTGATTTTATCCCTGTGATGCCGGCAATGTTATCTGGCAACCCCGGCCCTACCAATTCCCCATAGACAATCATGGGAATACCAAGGTGCTGCCTGCAAACAGTGGCTGCTACAATGGGCTGTTCTTTATAAAGGGGAACTTAACCCACAGGTGATTTTTTTTTTTATAGGGCAATGGCACAAGGGGCTACTTTAGGCACTGCAATTGTTAGTAGCCCAAAAACACAAATCACTTGAGTCTATGGGCGTGTTGGACAAGGGCCACATCAACCTGCCAATGGGATATTCACACCTGTCCAATAGGTATCTACTAGATGTGCCATTGTCCTTAAACTGGCATAAATGAAGGCTTATATATAATGGTTTTGTTATGTGGAAGATGCTGCACCCACAAAAGCCGTCCCATAGGGAAAGAACACGGGGGGCTAACCCAGCCGGCAGCATTTTCTTGCCCACGTCCTTGTGAATCTGGTTTGGGAAGTTTGTAAAGATGACAAGTGAAAAAAAACTAGGGGGGAAGAGAAGTATTCTTGTGTGAGTTTAGGTATAAAGGGCAAGTAAAGCTATGCCTGCATCTATAGGCATCATGTGTGAGTTTGTAAAGGGCAAGTAAAGCTATGCCTGCATCTATCGGCATCATGTGTGAGTTTGTAAAGGGCAAGTAAAGCTATGTCTGCATCTATAGGCATCATGTGTGAGTTTATAAAGGGCAAGTAAAGCTACGTCTGCATCTATAGGCATCATGTGTGAGTTTATAAAGGGCAAGTAAAGCTATGTCTGTATCTATAGGCATCATGTGTGAGTTTGTAAAGGGCAAGTAAAGCTACGTCTGCATCTATAGGCATCATGTGTGAGTTTATAAAGGGCAAGTAAAGCTACGCCTGCATCTATAGGCATCATGTGTGAGTTTATAAAGGGCAAGTAAAGCTATGCCAATATCTATAGGCATCATGTGTGAGTTTGTAAAGGGCAAGTAAAGCTATGCCTGCATCTATAGGCATCATGTGTGAGTTTGTAAAGGGCAAGTAAAGCTATGCCTGCATCTATAGGCATCATGTGTGAGTTTGTAAAGGGCAAGTAAAGCTATGCCTGCATCTATAGGCATCATGTGTGAGTTTATAAAGGGCAAGTAAAGCTATGTCTGCATCTATAGGCATCATATGAGTTTGTAAAGGGCAAGTAAAGCTATGCCAATATCTATAGGCATCATGTGTGAGTTTATAAAGGGCAAGTAAAGCTATGCCAATATCTATAGGCATCATGTGTGAGTTTATAAAGGGCAAGTAAAGCTATGCCAATATCTATAGGCATCATGTGTGAGTTTGTAAAGGGCAAGTAAAGCTATGCCTGCATCTATAGGCATCATGTGTGAGTTTGTAAAGGGCAAGTAAAGCTACGTCTGCATCTATAGGCATCATATGAGTTTGTAAAGGGCAAGTAAAGCTATGCCTGCATCTATAGGCATCATGTGTGAGTTTATAAAGGGCAAGTAAAGCTATGCCTGCATCTATAGGCATCATATGTGAGTTTATAAAGGGCAAGTAAAGCTATGCCTGCATCTATAGGCATCATGTGTGAGTTTATAAAGGGCAAGTAAAGCTATGCCAATATCTATAGGCATCATGTGTGAGTTTGTAAAGGGCAAGTAAAGCTACGTCTGCATCTATAGGCATCATGTGTGAGTTTATAAAGGGCAAGTAAAGCTATGCCTATATCTATAGGCATCATGTGTGAGTTTATAAAGGGCAAGTAAAGCTACGTCTGCATCTATAGGCATCATATGAGTTTGTAAAGGGCAAGTAAAGCTACGTCTGCATCTATAGGCATCATGTGTGAGTTTATAAAGGGCAAGTAAAGCTATGTCTGCATCTATAGGCATCATGTGTGAGTTTATAAAGGGCAAGTAAAGCTATGCCTGCATCTATAGGCATCATGTGTGAGTTTGTAAAGGGCAAGTAAAGCTATGTCTGCATCTATAGGCATCATATGAGTTTGTAAAGGGCAAGTAAAGCTATGTCTGCATCTATAGGCATCATATGAGTTTGTAAAGGGCAAGTAAAGCTACGTCTGCATCTATAGGCATCATGTGTGAGTTTGTAAAGGGCAAGTAAAGCTACGTCTGCATCTATAGGCATCATGTGTGAGTTTGTAAAGGGCAAGTAAAGCTATGCCAATATCTATAGGCATCATGTGTGAGTTTATAAAGGGCAAGTAAAGCTATGTCTGCATCTATAGGCATCATGTGTGAGTTTGTAAAGGGCAAGTAAAGCTATGTCTGCATCTATAGGCATCATGTGTGAGTTTGTAAAGGGCAAGTAAAGCTATTTCTGCATCTATAGGCATCATGTGTGAGTTTGTAAAGGGCAAGTAAAGCTACGTCTGCATCTATAGGCATCATGTGTGAGTTTGTAAAGGGCAAGTAAAGCTACGCCTGCATCTATAGGCATCATGTGTGAGTTTGTAAAGGGCAAGTAAAGCTATGTCTGCATCTATAGGCATCATGTGTGAGTTTGTAAAGGGCAAGTAAAGCTATGTCTGCATCTATAGGCATCATGTGTGAGTTTGTAAAGGGCAAGTAAAGCTACGTCTGCATCTATAGGCATCATGTGTGAGTTTGTAAAGGGCAAGTAAAGCTATTTCTGCATCTATAGGCATCATGTGTGAGTTTGTAAAGGGCAAGTAAAGCTATTTCTGCATCTATAGGCATCATGTGTGAGTTTGTAAAGGGCAAGTAAAGCTACGTCTGCATCTATAGGCATCATGTGTGAGTTTGTAAAGGGCAAGTAAAGCTATTTCTGCATCTATAGGCATCATGTGTGAGTTTGTAAAGGGCAAGTAAAGCTATGTCTGCATCTATAGGCATCATGTGTGAGTTTGTAAAGGGCAAGTAAAGCTATGTCTGCATCTATAGGCATCATGTGTGAGTTTGTAAAGGGCAAGTAAAGCTATGTCTGCATCTATAGGCATCATGTGTGAGTTTGTAAAGGGCAAGTAAAGCTACGTCTGCATCTATAGGCATCATTGTAAAGCAATGGATTCTGGGAGTTAAAGACTCTCTGCTCCCTAGAGCGGGCCGTGCACAGGTTTTTATATTTACTGTATATTTATTGTTTGTGCACCTTTTCTACATAACTCAACTGAATGAGCTCATGTCAGGGGGATATTTCCCTATTGGGGGAGGGGTGAGAAATATGCAAAGTCCCAGAGCTAATTTCTAACGAGTTATTTATTTTTCTATCTGCATCATGAGTTGTGGCTTTTTGGTTGTTTTCTTAAGCTGAATGCAAATACTGAATGTCATTATATAAAGCAACCTGCTCGTTAGCGTTGTATAAATTTAATCATCCATAAAAGCTTGTTATCAGCATGCAGATACTCAGTCCCATTATACAGAGCGGGGAGATCATTATCAGCCTATAGATACTCAGCCCCATTATACAGAGCGGGGAGATCATTATCGGCCTATAGATACTCAGCCCCGTTATACAGAGCGGGGAGATCATTATCGGCCTATAGATACTCAGCCCCATTATACAGAGCGGGGAGATCATTATCGGCCTATAGATACTCAGTCCCATTCTACAGAGCGGGGAGATCATTATCGGCCTATAGATACTCAGTCCCATTCTACAGAGCGGGGAGATCATTATCGGCCTATAGATACTCAGTCCCATTATACAGAGCGGGGAGATCATTATCGGCCTATAGATACTCAGCCCCGTTATACAGAGTGGGGGGATCATTATCGGCCTATAGATACTCAGCCCCATTATACAGAGCGGGGAGATCATTATCGGCCTATAGATACTCAGCCCCATTATACAGAGCGGGGAGATCATTATCGGCCTATAGATACTCAGCCCCATTATACAGAGCGGGGAGATCATTATCGGCCTATAGATACTCAGCCCCATTATACAGAGCGGGGAGATCATTATCGGCCTATAGATACTCAGCCCCGTTATACAGAGCGGGGAGATCATTATCGGCCTATAGATACTCAGTCCCATTATACAGAGCGGGGAGATCATTATCGGCCTATAGATACTCAGCCCCATTATACAGAGCGGGGAGATCATTATCGGCCTATAGATACTCAGTCCCATTATACAGAGCGGGGAGATCATTGTCGGCCTATAGATACTCAGCCCTGTTATACAGAGCGGGGAGATCATTGTCGGCCTATAGATACTCAGCCCCGTTATACAGAGCGGGGAGATCATTATCGGCCTATAGATACTCAGCCCCATTATACAGAGCGGGGAGATCATTATCGGCCTATAGATACTCAGCCCCATTATACAGAGCGGGGAGATCATTATCGGCCTATAGATACTCAGCCCCATTATACAGAGCGGGGAGATCATTATCGGCCTATAGATACTCAGCCCCGTTATACAGAGCGGGGAGATCATTATCGGCCTATAGATACTCAGTCCCATTATACAGAGCGGGGAGATCATTATTGGCCTATAGATACTCAGCCCCGTTATACAGAGCGGGGAGATCATTATCAGCCTATAGATACTCAGCCCCATTATACAGAGCGGGGAGATCATTATCGGCCTATAGATACTCAGTCCCATTATACAGAGCGGGGAGATCATTGTCGGCCTATAGATACTCAGCCCTGTTATACAGAGCGGGGAGATCATTGTCGGCCTATAGATACTCAGCCCCATTATACAGAGCGGGGAGATCATTATCGGCCTATAGATACTCAGCCCCGTTATACAGAGCGGGGAGATCATTATCGGCCTATAGATACTCAGCCCCATTATACAGAGCGGGGAGATCATTATCAGCCTATAGATACTCAGTCCCATTATACAGAGCGGGGAGATCATTATCGGCCTATAGATACTCAGTCCCATTATACAGAGCGGGGAGATCATTATCGGCCTATAGATACTCAGCCCCATTATACAGAGCGGGGAGATCATTATCGGCCTATAGATACTCAGCCCCATTATACAGAGCGGGGAGATCATTATCGGCCTATAGATACTCAGCCCCATTATACAGAGCGGGGAGATCATTATCGGCCTATAGATACTCAGCCCCATTATACAGAGCGGGGGGATCATTATCGGCCTATAGATACTCAGCCCCATTATACAGAGCGGGGAGATCATTATCGGCCTATAGATACTCAGCCCCATTATACAGAGCGGGGAGATCATTATCGGCCTATAGATACTCAGCCCCGTTATACAGAGCGGGGAGATCATTATCAGCCTATAGATACTCAGCCCCATTATACAGAGCGGGGAGATCATTATCGGCCTATAGATACTCAGCCCCGTTATACAGAGCGGGGAGATCATTATCGGCCTATAGATACTCAGCCCCATTATACAGAGCGGGGAGATCATTATCAGCCTATAGATACTCAGTCCCATTATAAAAAATCGCGGAGGTTTCCTCTCAGCCACCATTTTCTGTCTTAGGGTTCCCTTCAGCATCCCAGTCCCACACAGACTCGCCCTGATGGCAGCAAGAGACAAATCTACATCTAAGCCAGTTATGGGACATGGAACCAAGGAACCTATTCAACACCCGTGTAACTGGTTTATGTTAGCTAAGGTGCAAGAGTGTGTGAGTTGTGAGGTAACAATACCAATACAACAAACCTGTTTGGCTCAAATGGCTGACAATGAAAACAATAACACTGTCACTGTAACTGAAATGAAATACAAAGCTCATCTAGGCCCCAGGCAGGACTGACATGGTGGGAAGGTCACAAAGGCCTGGGCCCCAGGCAGGACTGGAATGGTGGGAAGGCCCCAAAGGCCTGGGTCTAGGCACTGGGGACAGACGGCACATCAAATAGTTGTCAGAATCTCCTGGCCAGCCCAACAGTATGGGTGCCCAGCCCAACAGTATGGGTGCCCAGCCCAACAGTATGGGTGCCCAGCCCAACAGTATGGGTGCCCAGCCCAACAGTATGGGTGCCCAGCCCAACAGTATGGGTGCCCAGCCCAACAGTATGGGTGCCCAGCCCAACAGTATGGGTGCCCAGCCCAACAGTATGGGTGCCCAGCAAGGCTGGAAAGGTTTGGGGCACAATCTTTAAAAAGATCTGACCAAACATTGTACCTCAGAACAGGACTTTGACCGAACACCATTTTGTTGTGAGGTCCAGTAATGCCATGTTCTGCCGCTGGCAAAGCATTCTGTCATTATAATATACAGTTGGTCATTTCCCTATGGGGCCAAACTGTAAATTTATATCCTTATAAACAGAGCTTAGTGATGTCAACAGTTATAATCTAAGTTTAGTGATGTCATTTCTGTCACATGACTCACTAAAACTTGGATATTATAATAAATATAATACCCCCTGTTGAAAAAGATGAGGATATTAAAAGTCACCCCGGAGTTCCATGACCTTTCATATGGTGACTTATAATATCCACTACATATTCTCTGCATTATAGCACATGCTGACAGTGGCCAGGGGTGCCTCTCAGCCTAGGGTGCCTGTCTCTCACAGGTTGGTCAGCCTAGGGTGCCTGTCTCTCACAGGTTGGTCAGCCTAGGGTGCCTGTCTCTCACAGGTTGGTCAGCCTAGGGTGCCTGTCTCTCTCAGGTTGGTCAGCCTAGGGTGCCTGTCTCTCACAGGTTGGTCAGCCTAGGGTGCCTGTCTCCCACAGGTTGGTCAGCCTAGGGTGCCTGTCTCTCACAGGTTGGTCAGCCTAGGGTGCCTGTCTCTCACAGGTTGGTCAGCCTAGGGTGCCTGTCTCTCTCAGGTTGGTCAGCCTAGGGTGCCTGCCTCTCTCAGGTTGGTCAGCCTAGGGTGCCTGCCTCTCACAGGTTGGTCAGTCTAGGGAGCCTGCCTCTCACAGGTTGGTCAGCCTAGGGTGCCTGCCTCTCAGGTTGGTCAGCCTAGGGTGCCTGTCTCTCTCAGGTTGGTCAGCCTAGGGTGCCTGCCTCTCTCAGGTTGGTCAGCCTAGGGTGCCTGCCTCTCTCAGGTTGGTCAGTCTAGGGTGCCTGCCTCTCACAGGTTGGTCAGCCTAGGGTGCCTGCCTCTCACAGGTTGGTCAGCCTAGGGTGCCTGTCTCTCTCAGGTTGGTCAGCCTAGGGTGCCTGCCTCTCTCAGGTTGGTCAGCCTAGGGTGCCTGCCTCTCAAAGGTTGGTCAGTTTAGGGTGCCTGCCTCTCACAGGTTGGTCAGCCTAGGGTGCCTGCCTCTCTCAGGTTGGTCAGTCTAGGGTGCCTGCCTCTCACAGGTTGGTCAGCCTAGGGTGCCTGCCTCTCACAGGTTGGTCAGCCTAGGGTGCCTGCCTCTCACAGGTTGGTCAGCCTAGGGTGCCTGCCTCTCACAGGTTGGTCAGCCTAGGGTGCCTGCCTCTCACAGGTTGGTCAGCCTAGGGTGCCTGCCTCTCACAGGTTGGTCAGCCTAGGGTGCCTGTCTCTCTCAGGTTGGTCAGCCTAGGGTGGCTGCCCCTTAGAAACACCCTACAATATAAGTTGGTGGCAGGGGAGGAAGGCAGGGAGCAAAATGTCTAATTTCCTACCCAAAACAGGGTGCCAGCAACTGGAACAATCCCTTGCAAGACCACGTTTTGCTCACTACACAGATCCCTAGTGCAAACCTATTGGGTACAGCTACAGAACTACAACTCCCAGAATCCCAGCTTAGGTGCAACAGTTGGGCTGCCCAGCACTCAGCTGACTGATTATGTGACTGTAGCTTTTCACTGGGGGGCGTGGCAAGACTTTACCTGCATTCTCCACGTTTCTGGTGGGCGGGGCCAAAGAAAAGCAGTTCGGTCCTGTTTAGCTGCTACTTCTGGGCGTGGTCTTGTCGCCCCTCCCTCCTTGACAGGTGTCAGTGGGCGGGGCCGCATAGTCTGCCAGACGGAGTAGCTGCAACATGAGCGGGGAGCCGGGTTCTGGGCACAGGTAACTGTACGGGCACTGCCAGCTGCTCATCCTTGTATTGGGGGGCACAGGCTTGGGTAGGGGGGCACAGCCTCCCCAGAGACTAGAAGTGCCACCATTGGGGCAGCAGGGGACCGGGGAGGAGGCACATTGTTGGGGACAGGTTTCCTGGATACCTTTGTAAAGCTGTGGGATTCCTCAGCTGGACTACACTTCCCAGCAGCCTCTGTTAGGAGCTGCAGTACCCTGCCAGCTGGAAGTGATGGCCTACACCCTGACCCCATAGGGAAACTTCTACTTCACTTTCATTTAGCAGGTTCTTACCCCAAAACCTTTCCCTCCTGTTATAATAGAACTACATTACCAGAATCTATTCCCTGCCTCCAGCTGGCAGTGTATGCTGGGTATTGTAGTCAAACAGCAGGGTTTAAAGGGATGCAGCGGGCCACATACCGGGCAGATGGAGCAGAATCCTATACAGTACTTGTATTGTCTCCAAGGCAACTGTTGGGGGGGTCCAAATCTACAGACAGTTCCCAGTGTCCCCATCGCTGCCGGTGGGAGTTGTAGTTCAGCAGCCAGTAGACAGCTGCAGCCCAGGCATCCCTGGTGTATATGCTAAATATATCTATTGTTACAAAATGTAATTATGTTCTACTTTTATCTCTTCTGTCAGTGAGCCCAGTGTTTCCCATACTGTCTTTATCTCTCTTATTATTTACTTTCTTCCCAAACGCCCATCCCTGCCCGGACTACTCCCCCTCTGATTTCCTTGTCTACTGTTTATTAATGGAGCCTGAACCATGTGCGTGGATTCACGCCTTGCACCAACACGTTGCACAATTACTGCTTAAACATACACGATCATACATTAACCTGTGGGACACTCGCAGCTTTGTGCTCCAGTGAGATGGGAATTCCTCCTGTCATTCCTGCTCAGTGTGTCATATCTGCATTAGTGTGAGGCCCAGATCCTGCAGTCACTACGTTATTCCTGTAACCCCGCCCCTGAGTGCCTTATTGCCCCTGTAACTCCTGATTCCAGTAACCCCACCCCTGAGTGCCTTATTGTCCCTGTAACTCCTTATTCCAGTAACCCCGCCCCTGAGTGCCTTATTGCCCCTGTAACTCCTTATTCCAGTAACCCCGCCCCTGAGTGCCTTATTGCCCCTGTAACTCCTTATTCCAGTAACCCCGCCCCTGAGTGCCTTATTGTCCCTGTAACTCCTTATTCCAGTAACCCCGCCCCTGAGTGCCTTATTGCCCCTGTAAATAAAGCGCTCAGGGCCGGGGTTACTGGAATAAGGAGTTACAGGGACAATAAGGCACTCAGGGGCGGGGTTACTGGAATAAGGAGTTACAGGGGCAATAAGGCACTCAGGTGGCGGATTTTAGGGGATTGGTTACTTGAATATTATTTTCAATGATCAATAATACACACAGATGTACAATGTCTCCTTGCAGGCCCATAGTGGATCTCTCCCAGGATCTCACTGACTGTATGGAAGCTCTGAATCTCTTTTTGATGAACCAGTTTAAAGAGAGTCTGGATCTTTTGCAGCCAAGGTAAGAGAATAATAAAATCAAAGTTGTAAAGTTTGTAGATGGTAACTCATAGCAACCATTGGTTTTTGAATTTTAATTTCTTACCATTTGTGCTGGGTGGCTTACTGTAAGGGAGCTATGGGACATGGAGTCTGTCCCTCCCACTGCAGGGTGATACAGTGACACAGACAGGAGGGGGCTATGGGACACGGAGTCTGTCCCTCCCACTGCAGGGTGATACAGTGACACAGACAGGAGGGGGCTATGGGACATGGAGTCTGTCCCTCCCACTGCAGGGTGATACAGTGACACAGACAGGAGGGAGCTATGGGACATGGAGTCTGTCCCTCCCACTGCAGGGTGATACAGTGACACAGACAGGAGGGGGCTATGGGACATGGAGTCTGTCCCTCCCACTGCAGGGTGATACAGTGACACAGACAGGAGGGAGCTATGGGACATGGAGTCTGTCCCTCCCACTGCAGGGTGATACAGTGACACAGACAGGAGGGGGCTATGGGACACGGAGTCTGTCCCTCCCACTGCAGGGTGATACAGTGACACAGACAGGAGGGAGCTATGGGACATGGAGTCTGCCCCTCCCACTGCAGGGTGATACAGTGACACAGACAGGAGGGAGCTATGGGACACGGAGTCTGTCCCTCCCACTGCAGGGTGATACAGTGACACAGACAGGAGGGGGCTATGGGACATGGAGTCTGCCCCTCCCACTGCAGGGTGATACAGTGACACAGACAGGAGGGAGCTATGGGACACGGAGTCTGTCCCTCCCACTGCAGGGTGATACAGTGACACAGACAGGAGGGAGCTATGGGACATGGAGTCTGCCCCTCCCACTGCAGGGTGATACAGTGACACAGACAGGAGGGGGCTATGGGACATGGAGTCTGTCCCTCCCACTGCAGGGTGATACAGTGACACAGACAGGAGGGGGCTATGGGACACGGAGTCTGTCCCTCCCACTGCAGGGTGATACAGTGACACAGACAGGAGGGGGCTATGGGACACGGAGTCTGTCCCTCCCACTGCAGGGTGATACAGTGACACAGACAGGAGGGAGCTATGGGACATGGAGTCTGTCCCTCCCACTGCAGGGTGATACAGTGACACAGACAGGAGGGAGCTATGGGACACGGAGTCTGTCCCTCCCACTGCAGGGTGATACAGTGACACAGACAGGAGGGGGCTATGGGACATGGAGTCTGTCCCTCCCACTGCAGGGTGATACAGTGACACAGACAGGAGGGGGCTATGGGACACGGAGTCTGTCCCTCCCACTGCAGGGTGATACAGTGACACAGACAGGAGGGGGCTATGGGACATGGAGTCTGCCCCTCCCACTGCAGGGTGATACAGTAACACAGACAGGAGGGAGCTATGGGACATGGAGTCTGCCCCTCCCACTGCAGGGTGATACAGTGACACAGACAGGAGGGAGCTATGTGACACGGAGTCTGCCCCTCCCACTGCAGGGTGATACAGTGACACAGACAGAAGGGAGCTATGGGACACGGAGTCTGTCCCTCCCACTGCAGGGTGATACAGTGACACAGACAGGGGGGGGCTATGGGACATGGAGTCTGTCCCTCCCACTGCAGGGTGATACAGTGACACAGACAGGAGGGGGCTATGGGACACGGAGTCTGTCCCTCCCACTGCAGGGTGATACAGTGACACAGACAGGAGGGGGCTATGGGACATGGAGTCTGCCCCTCCCACTGCAGGGTGATACAGTGACTCAGACAGGAGGGAGCTATGGGACACGGAGTCTGCCCCTCCCACTGCAGGGTGATACAGTGACACAGACAGGAGGGAGCTATGGGACATGGAGTCTGTCCCTCCCACTGCAGGGTGATACAGTGACACAGACAGGAGGGAGCTATGGGACACGGAGTCTGCCCCTCCCACTGCAGGGTGATACAGTGACACAGACAGGATGGGGCTATGGGACACGGAGTCTGTCCCTCCCACTGCAGGGTGATACAGTGACACAGACAGGAGGGGGCTATGGGACATGGAGTCTGTCCCTCCCACTGCAGGGTGATACAGTGACACAGACAGGAGGGGGCTATGGGACATGGAGTCTGCCCCTCCCACTGCAGGGTGATACAGTGACACAGACAGGAGGGGGCTATGGGACACGGAGTCTGCCCCTCCCACTGCAGGGTGATACAGTGACACAGACAGGAGGGGGCTATGGGACATGGAGTCTGCCCCTCCCACTGCAGGGTGACACAGTGACACAGACAGGAGGGGGCTATGGGACATGGAGTCTGTCCCTCCCACTGCAGGGTGATACAGTGACACAGACAGGAGGGGGCTATGGGACACGGAGTCTGCCCCTCCCACTGCAGGGTGACACAGTGACACAGTTGCATGGGCACTGATCCATTGTATATGCCTTTCCTTCCCTAGGGCTACAGACAGCCTGTACCATAGCCTTGTATATGCCACCATCCTAGAGATGCAAGCCATGATGACGTTCGAGCATGATGACATCATCAGTGCGGGACAGACTATGAAGCAGGCCCAGGAAATATGTCAGAGGTGGGTGAGAGGGAACACAAACGATTGGATAGTTTGTTTATTACTTTCCTTAGAATCCCAGCACAGTTGAGGTGAATTCCAATGAGAAGATAGTGGGTGCTGTCACCCTTCCCCTTCCCCATAGCAGTGTTTTTCTGTCCTGGTCCTGGCTGTCATCTTACCTGGGGCCCAATTGGAGTTCTTACTATTTGAGGGTAGAGAAAAGAGTGGGGTCTGTGGGGGAGTGGGCGGAGTATCTGTGAATTGTGGGTGGAGTTTCATGAAAATGGGGTGTGGCTGGGGGGTGAGTGGTCATGTATGCATAGTTTAGGATTAATAGGAGGGGCAAGCTGTAGCCAATGAGAATGCTCTCCCTTACCAGCATCCCAGGTGGCATTTGGCTCAGCTGTAACATGTGATACAGGGCAGATCCGCTATTGGCCAGTAGAGTTACCTGGAAGTAAATACTGTATAATCTCACCTGAAACCTGGGCACAACGCTTTCATTTTGGGTATTTTGCAGGTTTAGAAAGAAATCGTCCATAATCAATAAACTCGGAGCAGATACCTTTACAGAAGGTAAGGCTTTACTGTATAGCTGGGACTAGTAGGGATTATATTGTGTTTATAGTGACAGTGAATGTATATAAACTGTGTATGTGGCGCTTGGTTACTAAGCTGGGGGTATCAGCACTGATCTCTCTTTCCCTGCAGTGGAGTTACATGCAGAGGTTTGTTATGCCGAGTGTCTCCTGCAGAGGGCAGCGCTCACTTTCCTACAGGTATGTGCCCTGCCCCAGTCACTGGTATTTCCCATGGCTTGTCTACATTGTCACTCCCTAACTGCACCCCACTGGTAGTCTACATACGTGTGCTGTTTGTATGTGCTATGTACAGTCTATCTATAACCTATTAGAGCTGGGCGGTATGACCAAAAATTTATATCACGGTATTTTTCAAAATTATATCGGTATCACGGTATTTGACGGTATATAAGTAAAAAATAAATAATAAATATTGGTGGCCAGGGCCCCCAACCCCAACCAACCCCCCCCCCAACCACAACCCCAACCCCCCCCAACCACAACCCCCCAACCAGAACTTCAGCAGAACTTACCCAACTTGTGGTTCCTCCAGCTCCAGCGATGCGTCCTAGCGACGTCGTGTGCGCGCTGACGTCACATGCGCGCTGACGTCACGTACGCACGGGCACAACCCGGATATAATTGGAAAAAAATAGCAGGAGGCGCGCATACCGGTATTGCGGTATGTTTAAAATTCATATCGTTTTTTTTTTAAAAACCGGTATACCGGTTAAATCGGTATACCGCCCAGCACTAAAACCTATATATCCTATATGTTCTGTATCACCCTGCAGTAGGAGGGACAGACTCCATGTCCCATAGCTCCCTCCTGTCTGTGTCACTGTATCACCCTGCAGTGGGAGGGACAGACTCCATGTCCCATAGCTCCCTCCTGTCTGTGTCACTGTATCACCCTGCAGTGGGAGGGGCAGACTCTGTGTCCCATAGCCCCCTCCTGTCTGTGTCACTGTATCACCCTGCAGTGGGAGGGACAGACTCCATGTCACATAGCCCCCTCCTGTCTGTGTCACTGTATCACCCTGCAGTGGGAGGGGCAGACTCCATGTCCCATAGCCCCCTCCTGTCTGTGTCACTGTATCACCCTGCAGTGGGAGGGGCAGACTCTGTGTCCCATAGCCCCCTCCTGTCTGTGTCACTGTATCACCCTGCAGTGGGAGGGGCAGACTCCATGTCCCATAGCCCCCTCCTGTCTGTGTCACTGTATCACCCTGCAGTGGGAGGGGCAGACTCCGTGTCCCATATCCCCCTCCTGTATGTGTCACTGTATCACCCTGCAGTGGGAGGGGCAGACTCCGTGTCCCATATCCCCCTCCTGTATGTGTCACTGTATCACCCTGCAGTGGGAGGGGCAGACTCCATGTCCCATAGCCCCCTCCTGTCTGTGTCACTGTATCACCCTGCAGTGGGAGGGACAGACTCCATGTCCCATAGCTCCCTCCTGTCTGTGTCACTGTATCACCCTGCAGTGGGAGGGGCAGACTCTGTGTCCCATAGCCCCCTCCTGTCTGTGTCACTGTATCACCCTGCAGTGGGAGGGACAGACTCCGTGTCCCATAGCCCCCTCCTGTCTGTGTCACTGTATCACCCTGCAGTGGGAGGGGCAGACTCCGTGTCCCATAGCCCCCTCCTGTCTGTGTCACTGTATCACCCTGCAGTGGGAGGGACAGACTCCGTGTCCCATAGCCCCCTCCTGTCTGTGTCACTGTATCACCCTGCAGTGGGAGGGACAGACTCCGTGTCCCATAGCCCCCTCCTGTCTGTGTCACTGTATCACCCTGCAGTGGGAGGGGCAGACTCCATGTCCCATAGCCCCCTCCTGTCTGTGTCACTGTATCACCCTGCAGTGGGAGGGAAACTGTTGTAGCAATAAACAGTGACCAATCAGCAGTGGCTTTTCTTTAACCATTTTGTTTCCTCTGCAGGATGAGAATATGATCAGCTTTATTAAGGGCGGCATGAAAGTCCGGAACAGCTACTTAATCTATCGGTGAGAGATGTGCAGATCACTATATGTACTTTTTATTATATTAAAATATGGGCACAGTTAATATTGCCCAGTGTACCTTATTTATCTCTATATTTTGTTTTATTCACAAAAGTGGGTGCAGCCAACCTACTGCCTTAACTTGTCTATAGACTCTAATAGGAAACAGTGGCCTCTAGTGGTCAGATAGGGGAGACACTGTCAGAATGTTTCTCTCATTAAGAATAATTATTTCATTTATCGTCTTATATAAGGGCAATGGCATATGGGGCAGTTTTTATCATTTATTTCATCACTTTATTATTAGCTTGATGGTAATTACATGGGCCAGCTTCCCATTCAAGTCAGTGGAGTCTGTAGCTTCATTCCCACTCTGTGCAGTGCCTGCTGGGAAATCAGGGCAAATATCTATTCATCTCCCTCTTTCTTTCTATTGCAGAGATCTGAATAATTTATTGCAGTCTAATGCTTTCCAGAAGGGGGCATCACATGTTCATCTAGAAGGCGGAGTCTCTCTGGGCACGGGAGCGTTTAACCTGGTTGGTTGGATTCTTTACAACGATATAGGCTCATATTGGCAAAGGGCTTTCCTTATTGGCCCCCTGAGGGTCAAACAGAGTTATATAAAGTACAGAGGACTATTTGTTTTGTGACTGATAGCGGTATTGAGTATATACCTGTACAGAGCAATATGTTGGCTAGAAGCAAGCAACATGGCAGCTCCCTCATCAGTTAAATATTGTAGGTAGAATGTTCTTTGTGCATCGTAAGCAATAACCTCATAAGGGAAAGTGAATAGGACGTGAGACCTGTTAGTCTGTATCTGCCTACTATACGTGTCCCCGTGTTTGTCCCCCTTGCACAGACGCTGTCTCTCTTTCCTCCGCGGATCCTTAAGTTACTGGAGTTTGCTGGGTTTTCAGGAGATAAGGTACAGTGCTTACCCCTTACTCCTTCCATTTTGTCTCTTCTTTCTGCCTTTGTGTATCCTGAACCGTCTTCCCTTTCTCATTCCCATATCCTTCTGTAGGAATACGGGCTTTCTCGACTCCACGAAGGGGCTGCGTCCTGGAACCTGCGCTCCCTGCTCTGCACCATGCTGCTGCTCTGTTACTATACCTTCCTCAGCTTCATCCTAGGTGAGAGGTGCTGCCATACTGCCCCATAGCCCCCTCCTGTCTGTGTCACTGTATCACCCTGCAGTGGGAGGGACAGACTCCGTGTCCCATAGCTCCCTCCTGTCTGTGTCACTGTATCACCCTGCAGTGGGAGGGACAGACTCCGTGTCCCATAGCCCCCTCCTGTCTGTGTCACTGTATCACCCTGCAGTGGGAGGGGCAGACTCCATGTCCCATAGCTCCCTCCTGTCTGTGTCACTGTATCACCCTGCAGTGGGAGGGACAGACTCCGTGTCCCATAGCCCCCTCCTGTCTGTGTCACTGTATCACCCTGCAGTGGGAGGGACAGACTCCATGTCCCATAGCCCCCTCCTGTCTGTGTCACTGTATCACCCTGCAGTGGGAGGGGCAGACTCCGTGTCCCATAGCCCCCTCCTGTCTGTGTCACTGTATCACCCTGCAGTGGGAGGGGCAGACTCCATGTCCCATAGCTCCCTCCTGTCTGTGTCACTGTATCACCCTGCAGTGGGAGGGACAGACTCCGTGTCCCATAGCTCCCTCCTGTCTGTGTCACTGTATCACCCTGCAGTGGGAGGGGCAGACTCCGTGTCCCATAGCCCCCTCCTGTCTGTGTCACTGTATCACCCTGCAGTGGGAGGGGCAGACTCCATGTCCCATAGCCCCCTCCTGTCTGTGTCACTGTATCACCCTGCAGTGGGAGGGGCAGACTCCATGTCCCATAGTCCCCTCCTGTCTGTGTCACTGTATCACCCTGCAGTGGGAGGGGCAGACTCCGTGTCCCATAGCTCCCTCCTGTCTGTGTCACTGTATCACCCTGCAGTGGGAGGCGCAGACTCCGTGTCCCATAGCCCCCTCCTGTCTGTGTCACTGTATCACCCTGCAGTGGGAGGGGCAGACTCCGTGTCCCATAGCTCCCTCCTGTCTGTGTCACTGTATCACCCTGCAGTGGGAGGGGCAGACTCCATGTCCCATAGCCCCCTCCTGTCTGTGTCACTGTATCACCCTGCAGTGGGAGGGGCAGACTCCGTGTCCCATAGCCCCCTCCTGTCTGTGTCATTGTATCACCCTGCAGTGGGAGGGGCAGACTCCGTGTCCCATAGCCCCCTCCTGTCTGTGTCACTGTATCACCCTGCAGTGGGAGGGGCAGACTCCATGTCCCATAGCCCCCTCCTGTCTGTGTCACTGTATCACCCTGCAGTGGGAGGGACAGACTCCGTGTCCCATAGCCCCCTCCTGTCTGTGTCACTGTATCACCCTGCAGTGGGAGGGGCAGACTCCATGTCCCATAGCCCCCTCCTGTCTGTGTCACTGTATCACCCTGCAGTGGGAGGGGCAGACTCCATGTCCCATAGTCCCCTCCTGTCTGTGTCACTGTATCACCCTGCAGTGGGAGGGACAGACTCCATGTCCCATAGCCCCCTCCTGTCTGTGTCACTGTATCACCCTGCAGTGGGAGGGACAGACTCCATGTCCCATAGCCCCCTCCTGTCTGTGTCACTGTATCACCCTGCAGTGGGAGGGGCAGACTCCATGTCCCATAGCGCCCACCTGTCTGTGTCACTGTATCACCCTGCAGTGGGAGGGGCAGACTCCATGTCCCATAGCTCCCTCCTGTCTGTGTCACTGTATCACCCTGCAGTGGGAGGGGCAGACTCCATGTCCCATAGCTCCCTCCTGTCTGTGTCACTGTATCACCCTGCAGTGGGAGGGGCAGACTCCATGTCCCATAGCCCCCTCCTGTCTGTGTCACTGTATCACCCTGCAGTGGGAGGGACAGACTCCATGTCCCATAGTCCCCTCCTGTCTGTGTCACTGTATCACCCTGCAGTGGGAGGGACAGACTCCGTGTCCCATAGCCCCCTCCTGTCTGTGTCACTGTATCACCCTGCAGTGGGAGGGGCAGACTCCATGTCCCATAGCCCCCTCCTGTCTGTGTCACTGTATCACCCTGCAGTGGGAGGGGCAGACTCCGTGTCCCATAGCCCCCTCCTGTCTGTGTCACTGTATCACCCTGCAGTGGGAGGGGCAGACTCCATGTCCCATAGTCCCCTCCTGTCTGTGTCACTGTATCACCCTGCAGTGGGAGGGACAGACTCCATGTCCCATAGCCCCCTCCTGTCTGTGTCACTGTATCACCCTGCAGTGGGAGGGGCAGACTCCATGTCCCATAGCTCCCTCCTGTCTGTGTCACTGTATCACCCTGCAGTGGGAGGGGCAGACTCCATGTCCCATAGCCCCCTCCTGTCTGTGTCACTGTACCACCCTGCAGTGGGAGGGGCAGACTCCGTGTCCCATGGCCCCCTCCTGTCTGTGTCATTGTATCACCCTGCAGTGGGAGGGGCAGACTCCGTGTCCCATAGCCCCCTCCTGTCTGTGTCACTGTATCACCCTGCAGTGGGAGGGGCAGACTCCGTGTCCCATAGCCCCCTCCTGTCTGTGTCACTGTATCACCCTGCAGTGGGAGGGGCAGACTCCATGTCCCATAGCCCCCTCCTGTCTGTGTCACTGTATCACCCTGCAGTGGGAGGGGCAGACTCCATGTCCCATAGCCCCCTCCTGTCTGTGTCACTGTATCACCCTGCAGTGGGAGGGGCAGACTCCGTGTCCCATAGCCCCCTCCTGTCTGTGTCATTGTATCACCCTGCAGTGGGAGGGGCAGACTCCGTGTCCCATAGCCCCCTCCTGTCTGTGTCACTGTATCACCCTGCAGTGGGAGGGGCAGACTCCATGTCCCATAGCCCCCTCCTGTCTGTGTCACTGTATCACCCTGCAGTGGGAGGGACAGACTCCGTGTCCCATAGCCCCCTCCTGTCTGTGTCACTGTATCACCCTGCAGTGGGAGGGGCAGACTCCATGTCCCATAGCCCCCTCCTGTCTGTGTCACTGTATCACCCTGCAGTGGGAGGGGCAGACTCCATGTCCCATAGTCCCCTCCTGTCTGTGTCACTGTATCACCCTGCAGTGGGAGGGACAGACTCCATGTCCCATAGCCCCCTCCTGTCTGTGTCACTGTATCACCCTGCAGTGGGAGGGACAGACTCCATGTCCCATAGCCCCCTCCTGTCTGTGTCACTGTATCACCCTGCAGTGGGAGGGGCAGACTCCATGTCCCATAGCTCCCTCCTGTCTGTGTCACTGTATCACCCTGCAGTGGGAGGGGCAGACTCCATGTCCCATAGCCCCCTCCTGTCTGTGTCACTGTATCACCCTGCAGTGGGAGGGGCAGACTCCGTGTCCCATGGCCCCCTCCTGTCTGTGTCATTGTATCACCCTGCAGTGGGAGGGGCAGACTCCGTGTCCCATAGCCCCCTCCTGTCTGTGTCACTGTATCACCCTGCAGTGGGAGGGGCAGACTCCGTGTCCCATAGCCCCCTCCTGTCTGTGTCACTGTATCACCCTGCAGTGGGAGGGGCAGACTCCATGTCCCATAGCTCCCTCCTGTCTGTGTCACTGTATCACCCTGCAGTGGGAGGGACAGACTCCATGTCCCATAGCCCCCTCCTGTCTGTGTCACTGTATCACCCTGCAGTGGGAGGGACAGACTCAGTGTCCCATAGTCCCCTCCTGTCTGTGTCACTGTATCACCCTGCAGTGGGAGGGGCAGACTCCGTGTCCCATAGCCCCCTCCTGTCTGTGTCACTGTATCACCCTGCAGTGGGAGGGACAGACTCCATGTCCCATAGCCCCCTCCTGTCTGTGTCACTGTATCACCCTGCAGTGGGAGGGACAGACTCCATGTCCCATAGCCCCCTCCTGTCTGTGTCACTGTATCACCCTGCAGTGGGAGGGGCAGACTCCGTGTCCCATAGCTCCCTCCTGTCTGTGTCACTGTATCACCCTGCAGTGGGAGGGGCAGACTCCATGTCCCATAGCTCCCTCCTGTCTGTGTCACTGTATCACCCTGCAGTGGGAGGGACAGACTCCGTGTCCCATAGCTCCCTCCTGTCTGTGTCACTGTATCACCCTGCAGTGGGAGGGGCAGACTCCGTGTCCCATAGCCCCCTCCTGTCTGTGTCACTGTATCACCCTGCAGTGGGAGGGGCAGACTCCATGTCCCATAGCCCCCTCCTGTCTGTGTCACTGTATCACCCTGCAGTGGGAGGGGCAGACTCCATGTCCCATAGTCCCCTCCTGTCTGTGTCACTGTATCACCCTGCAGTGGGAGGGGCAGACTCCGTGTCCCATAGCTCCCTCCTGTCTGTGTCACTGTATCACCCTGCAGTGGGAGGCGCAGACTCCGTGTCCCATAGCCCCCTCCTGTCTGTGTCACTGTATCACCCTGCAGTGGGAGGGGCAGACTCCGTGTCCCATAGCTCCCTCCTGTCTGTGTCACTGTATCACCCTGCAGTGGGAGGGGCAGACTCCATGTCCCATAGCCCCCTCCTGTCTGTGTCACTGTATCACCCTGCAGTGGGAGGGGCAGACTCCGTGTCCCATAGCCCCCTCCTGTCTGTGTCATTGTATCACCCTGCAGTGGGAGGGGCAGACTCCGTGTCCCATAGCCCCCTCCTGTCTGTGTCACTGTATCACCCTGCAGTGGGAGGGGCAGACTCCATGTCCCATAGCCCCCTCCTGTCTGTGTCACTGTATCACCCTGCAGTGGGAGGGACAGACTCCGTGTCCCATAGCCCCCTCCTGTCTGTGTCACTGTATCACCCTGCAGTGGGAGGGGCAGACTCCATGTCCCATAGCCCCCTCCTGTCTGTGTCACTGTATCACCCTGCAGTGGGAGGGGCAGACTCCATGTCCCATAGTCCCCTCCTGTCTGTGTCACTGTATCACCCTGCAGTGGGAGGGACAGACTCCATGTCCCATAGCCCCCTCCTGTCTGTGTCACTGTATCACCCTGCAGTGGGAGGGACAGACTCCATGTCCCATAGCCCCCTCCTGTCTGTGTCACTGTATCACCCTGCAGTGGGAGGGGCAGACTCCATGTCCCATAGCGCCCACCTGTCTGTGTCACTGTATCACCCTGCAGTGGGAGGGGCAGACTCCATGTCCCATAGCTCCCTCCTGTCTGTGTCACTGTATCACCCTGCAGTGGGAGGGGCAGACTCCATGTCCCATAGCTCCCTCCTGTCTGTGTCACTGTATCACCCTGCAGTGGGAGGGGCAGACTCCATGTCCCATAGCCCCCTCCTGTCTGTGTCACTGTATCACCCTGCAGTGGGAGGGACAGACTCCATGTCCCATAGTCCCCTCCTGTCTGTGTCACTGTATCACCCTGCAGTGGGAGGGACAGACTCCGTGTCCCATAGCCCCCTCCTGTCTGTGTCACTGTATCACCCTGCAGTGGGAGGGGCAGACTCCATGTCCCATAGCCCCCTCCTGTCTGTGTCACTGTATCACCCTGCAGTGGGAGGGGCAGACTCCGTGTCCCATAGCCCCCTCCTGTCTGTGTCACTGTATCACCCTGCAGTGGGAGGGGCAGACTCCATGTCCCATAGTCCCCTCCTGTCTGTGTCACTGTATCACCCTGCAGTGGGAGGGACAGACTCCATGTCCCATAGCCCCCTCCTGTCTGTGTCACTGTATCACCCTGCAGTGGGAGGGGCAGACTCCATGTCCCATAGCTCCCTCCTGTCTGTGTCACTGTATCACCCTGCAGTGGGAGGGGCAGACTCCATGTCCCATAGCCCCCTCCTGTCTGTGTCACTGTACCACCCTGCAGTGGGAGGGGCAGACTCCGTGTCCCATGGCCCCCTCCTGTCTGTGTCATTGTATCACCCTGCAGTGGGAGGGGCAGACTCCGTGTCCCATAGCCCCCTCCTGTCTGTGTCACTGTATCACCCTGCAGTGGGAGGGGCAGACTCCGTGTCCCATAGCCCCCTCCTGTCTGTGTCACTGTATCACCCTGCAGTGGGAGGGGCAGACTCCATGTCCCATAGCCCCCTCCTGTCTGTGTCACTGTATCACCCTGCAGTGGGAGGGGCAGACTCCATGTCCCATAGCCCCCTCCTGTCTGTGTCACTGTATCACCCTGCAGTGGGAGGGGCAGACTCCGTGTCCCATAGCCCCCTCCTGTCTGTGTCATTGTATCACCCTGCAGTGGGAGGGGCAGACTCCGTGTCCCATAGCCCCCTCCTGTCTGTGTCACTGTATCACCCTGCAGTGGGAGGGGCAGACTCCATGTCCCATAGCCCCCTCCTGTCTGTGTCACTGTATCACCCTGCAGTGGGAGGGACAGACTCCGTGTCCCATAGCCCCCTCCTGTCTGTGTCACTGTATCACCCTGCAGTGGGAGGGGCAGACTCCATGTCCCATAGCCCCCTCCTGTCTGTGTCACTGTATCACCCTGCAGTGGGAGGGGCAGACTCCATGTCCCATAGTCCCCTCCTGTCTGTGTCACTGTATCACCCTGCAGTGGGAGGGACAGACTCCATGTCCCATAGCCCCCTCCTGTCTGTGTCACTGTATCACCCTGCAGTGGGAGGGACAGACTCCATGTCCCATAGCCCCCTCCTGTCTGTGTCACTGTATCACCCTGCAGTGGGAGGGGCAGACTCCATGTCCCATAGCTCCCTCCTGTCTGTGTCACTGTATCACCCTGCAGTGGGAGGGGCAGACTCCATGTCCCATAGCCCCCTCCTGTCTGTGTCACTGTATCACCCTGCAGTGGGAGGGGCAGACTCCGTGTCCCATGGCCCCCTCCTGTCTGTGTCATTGTATCACCCTGCAGTGGGAGGGGCAGACTCCGTGTCCCATAGCCCCCTCCTGTCTGTGTCACTGTATCACCCTGCAGTGGGAGGGGCAGACTCCGTGTCCCATAGCCCCCTCCTGTCTGTGTCACTGTATCACCCTGCAGTGGGAGGGGCAGACTCCATGTCCCATAGCTCCCTCCTGTCTGTGTCACTGTATCACCCTGCAGTGGGAGGGACAGACTCCATGTCCCATAGCCCCCTCCTGTCTGTGTCACTGTATCACCCTGCAGTGGGAGGGACAGACTCAGTGTCCCATAGTCCCCTCCTGTCTGTGTCACTGTATCACCCTGCAGTGGGAGGGGCAGACTCCGTGTCCCATAGCCCCCTCCTGTCTGTGTCACTGTATCACCCTGCAGTGGGAGGGACAGACTCCATGTCCCATAGCCCCCTCCTGTCTGTGTCACTGTATCACCCTGCAGTGGGAGGGACAGACTCCATGTCCCATAGCCCCCTCCTGTCTGTGTCACTGTATCACCCTGCAGTGGGAGGGGCAGACTCCGTGTCCCATAGCTCCCTCCTGTCTGTGTCACTGTATCACCCTGCAGTGGGAGGGGCAGACTCCGTGTCCCATAGCTCCCTCCTGTCTGTGTCACTGTATCACCCTGCAGTGGGAGGGACAGACTCCATGTCCCATAGCTCCCTCCTGTCTGTGTCACTGTATCACCCTGCAGTGGGAGGGGCAGACTCCATGTCCCATAGCTCCCTCCTGTCTGTGTCACTGTATCACCCTGCAGTGGGAAGGACAGACTCCGTGTCCCATAGCCCCCTCCTGTCTGTGTCACTGTATCACCCTGCAGTGGGAGGGACAGACTCCATGTCCCATAGCCCCCTCCTGTCTGTGTCACTGTATCACCCTGCAGTGGGAGGGGCAGACTCCATGTCCCATAGCCCCCTCCTGTCTGTGTCACTGTATCACCCTGCAGTGGGAGGGGCAGACTCCATGTCCCATAGCTCCCTCCTGTCTGTGTCACTGTATCACCCTGCAGTGGGAGGGGCAGACTCCATGTCCCATAGCCCCCTCCTGTCTGTGTCACTGTATCACCCTGCAGTGGGAGGGGCAGACTCCATGTCCCATAGCCCCCTCCTGTCTGTGTCACTGTATCACCCTGCAGTGGGAGGGGCAGACTCCATGTCCCATAGCCCCCTCCTGTCTGTGTCACTGTATCACCCTGCAGTGGGAGGGACAGACTCCGTATCCCATAGCTCCCTCCTGTCTGTGTCACTGTATCACCCTGCAGTGGGAGGGACAGACTCCATGTCCCATAGCTCCCTCCTGTCTGTGTCACTGTATCACCCTGCAGTGGGAGGAACAGACTCCATGTCCCATAGCCCCCTCCTGTCTGTGTCACTGTATTACCCATAATTCCATCCTGTCTATGTTTACCTGTGGAGAAGTGACTTGCCCTGTGTGCCTTTGCCACAGGTACGGGTGAGGTCAGTGTGACAGAAGCTGAGGATCTCCTTCGGCCGCACTTAAGTCGTTATCCCAAGGTAAGGAGATTGGTTTATAGGGCCACTTGATCTTTTTTGTTATGCCTTGGCTTGTGATTGGATAGAAAAATGTGATTTTTGATTGGAGGGCTCAGAAGTTGACCCATATGGGGTGAGATTTCTAGTACTGTGATTGGCTGGTTTGTTCCCCCCTTACAGAGCGCAATCTTTCTGTTCTTTGCCGGGAGGATAGCGGAGCTTAAAGGCAACATTGATGAGGTGAGGATCATATCTAATCATTTCAGGGACCCTGTGTTTATTGCTGTGGCTTTTGACTTGTTATTGGTTGACTATTCCTACTACTAGTGAGTGGTGGGAGTCGTACTTCCACCTCGGCTGTAGGGAACAGGACCCCTCTATGTGTGCTGGCCACTTTGCTTTGAACAATATGATATTTCTCATGTATACGTTACTCTCCCTGGCGTCCATTCCCCAGGCGATCCGTTGGTTCGAGGAGGGCTGCTCGGCGCAGCAGAGCTGGAAGCAGTTCCACCACATGTGCTACTGGGAGCTGATGTGGTGCTATGCCTATAAAGGGCTGTGGAAGGTGGCCTATTTCTATGCTGATCTGCTGAGCAAAGAGAGCCGCTGGTCTAAGGTAGGTCCCTTTGTCTCCTTTATACCTCTTCAGCACCATCTTGGTTCTGCCTGGTATACTGATTTATCCTTCTCTGCCCAGGCCATGTATGTCTATATGAAGGCAGCGTTTCTGAGCATGTTACCACGTGACGAGCCACGGCCTTTTGGAGAGAATGAGGTGGAGTTGTTCAGGTAAGTCGCCTGGTCCCCAGGAAGGCCAATGCCTGGAATCTAAAGGAGAACTTACCTCATAGAAGGGCAAGGGTTTACATCAGAGGACTTATTTGGGCCACAGGGGAACACTGGGCGGTATAAGCCCCTTCCTCCTTCTGTGAGGGACCTCAGTAGGCCAGGTGTATGGGTTAAAGCCCCCATACATGGGCCGATTCTAGCTGATATCAGTCCCTTAGACCAGTGCTGTCCAACTAGCGGCCCGCGACCCCCCTCTGTGTGGCCCCCCACCTGTCTGGCTGCTTTGATGGCTTACCTTTGAGTAAGCATTAAATGGTATCAGTACTGAGATTAACTGCCCCCCTGCATGGTTCTCGCCTCAGATTCAGGCTGTAATCCCTCTGTATTGTTTAAAAATGTAATCCCCTGTGTTTTTCACACCTTTTAATCTCTGCATTGTTCACCCCCTGCAGTGTTCCCACCTCAGGCTCAGGCTGTAATCACCCCCATTGTTCCCCTGTTCACACCTCAGACTGTAGGCAGAGTATGGCACATACAGCCAGCATAGGTCAGGGAGGGTTTGGCACACACAGTCAGGGTAGGGCAGGCAGAGTATGGCACATACAGGCAGCATAGGGAAGGCAGAGTATGGCACACACAGGCAGGGTAGGGCAGGCAGAGTATGGCACATACAGCCAGCATAGGTCAGGGAGGGTTTGGCACACACAGTCAGGGTAGGGCAGGCAGAGTATGGCACACAGAGGCAGCATAGGGAAGGCAGAGTATGGAACATACAGGCAGGGTAGGGCAGGCAGAGTATGGCACATACAGGCAGCATAGGGAAGGCAGAGTATGGCACACACAGGCAGGGTAGGGCAGGCAGAGTATGGCACATACAGCCAGCATAGGTCAGGGAGGGTTTGGCACACACAGTCAGGGTAGGGCAGGCAGAGTATGGCACACAGAGGCAGCATAGGGAAGGCAGAGTATGGAACATACAGGCAGGGTAGGGCAGGCAGAGTATGGCACATACAGGCAGCATAGGGAAGGCAGAGTATGGCACACACAGGCAGGGTAGGGCAGGCAGAGTATGGCACATACAGCCAGCATAGGTCAGGGAGGGTTTGGCACACACAGTCAGGGTAGGGCAGGCAGAGTATGGCACACACAGGCAGGGTAGGGCAGGCAGAGTATGGCACATACAGGCAGCATAGGGAAGGTAGAGTATGGCACACACAGGCAGGGTAGGGCAGGCAGAGTATGGCACATACAGCCAGCATAGGTCAGGGAGGGTTTGGCACACACAGTCAGGGTAGGGCAGGCAGAGTATGGCACACAGAGGCAGCATAGGGAAGGCAGAGTATGGCACACACAGGCAGGGTAGGGCAGGCAGAGTATGGCACATACAGGCAGGGTAGGGCAGGCAGAGTATGGCACATACAGGCAGCATAGGGAAGGCAGAGTATGGCACACACAGGCAGGGTAGGGCAGGCAGAGTATGGCACATACAGGCAGCATAGGGAAGGCAGAGTATGGCACACACAGGCAGGGTAGGGCAGGCAGAGTATGGCACATACAGCCAGCATAGGTCAGGGAGGGTTTGGCACACACAGTCAGGGTAGGGCAGGCAGAGTATGACACACAGAGGCAGCATAGGGAAGGCAGAGTATGGCACACACAGGCAGGGTAGGGCAGGCAGAGTATGGCACATACAGGCAGGGTAGGGCAGGCAGAGTATGGCACACAGAGGCAGCATAGGGAAGGCAGAGTATGGCACACACAGGCAGGGTAGGGAAGGCAGAGTATGACACACAGAGGCAGCATAGGGAAGGCAGAGTATGGCACACACAGGCAGGGTAGGACAGGCAGAGTATAGCACACACAGACAGCATAGGACAGGCAGAGTGCTGCCTGTGTGTGCCATACTCTGCTTGCCCTATGCTGCTTGTGAGAGGTGAACCTGGCAGGGGTTTGTTGTGGGAGTTTGTTAGCAGTTGGAAATAGCCATTAAATGGTCCCTAAGGTGTGTAATTATGTACTGGGGGTTGCTCTGCTATCCACAGTGGAGGAGGAGGCATATGGAATTTAAGGGTATATCTTAATATGACATCATTCTTTCACATATGAATGATGGTTGATATCCCCACAGTAAGGACCAAGCATTTGGGATTTTGCTGTGCTACCACCATTGTGATAAAATAGGTGTGGTTTGAAGTGGGTGTGGTTTCAAAAAGGGGAGTGGTCAAAACTGGCTTCCATTAGCGGCCCTCCACCATGTATGCTAGAGAAATTCCGGCCCTCGGCACTGTAGAAGTTGGACAGCACTGCCTTAGACCAATTCAGAAGCTAATCGGCCCATGTATGGGGACTACCCACCGGCCTGCCCGACCGATATCTGGCCTGAAATCGGCCAGATATCGATTGGGCAGGTTAAAAAATGTAGTCGGATCAGGGACCACATCAATAAGCCGACTTTGCCTATACCCGTCGTTATAATTCAATTGTTTGGCCCCCAAGGCCTAACGATCGAATTAGCCTTGATTCCCCCAATATTGCCCTCCTGTAGGTGGGGGAAATCGGGAGAAGATCCACTCGCTCGCCAAGCAAGCGGATCTTAAGATGTGTATGGGGACCTTTAGGGAGGGATAGTGGGAAATCTCTGAGAACAATGGCTGAATGGCAGGAAATTGAGGGGGGGGGGGTGAAGTAGGGTAGGTGAGTTAAGGTGGCCATACACGAGCATTTCCGCTCGCTTGGCGATGTCGCCAAGCGAGCGGATCTTCCCCCGATATCCCCACCTACGGGTGGGCGATATCGGGGAGCATTTAGGTTAAAAAAAAAATAATCCGATCGTTTGGCCCTGGGGCCAAACGATCGGATTATGTGGGCGGCAATGGGGCAGTCGGATCGGGGACCGCATCAACGAGCCGATGCGGTCCCCGATCCGACCGGTTTTTCTAACCTGGACGATCGAGATCTGGCCAATTTCAGGCCAGATATCGGTCGGCCAGGCCGCTCTGCTCTCCCCATACACGGGCCGATTAGCTGCCGAATCGGTCCAAGGGACCCATATCGGCAGCTATAGTCGGCCCGTGTATGGGGACCTTTAGTAAAGACTTATGAAGGGGGATTGTGGCAGTCAGTGAATGTTAGTGAGTAGGGCAGGCCAGAACTAGAGACATAAATACATTATATGATAAGCTGTGTGGGTGAAATGTCCAAATGTCTCAGCAGGCTGGTACCATCCCTAAAGCAGAAAATCGCCGGGAAATCTCCTCCCACAGAGAAATTTGCCATCAGGAAGGCGAGGCGGTACCAGGCCAAGGAGCCCATCCCACTGCCTGTCCCTGCGTTGGTAAGACTTAAATACACTAGAACTGCCGTCCTGGACTATGAGATGGGTCTGTAGGCCGGTACCACTCCAAGGATCCGTTCTACCGCTAGAAAAGCGACCAAGGGAGGTGCTCAGGCTTTCCATATCGGCACGGGGTTGGGCCATTAGGCCAGAATGGGGCACATTGGTTTGGTGGAGTAAGCAATGGCCACTTCCTTTTGATCAATGGATGACTTGCCCCTCCTATCAACTCAGTAGCCAAAATATACTGACTGTGCGAGGGGCATTAGAAAGCAGTAGCCTTCCCAGTATCACACTGGGACTTATTCACATAATGATTTGGCCAAATAATTCCATTGGTCAAAGATTGCATTGGAGAGCCGTAATCCCCTCCCCACCCACGTCTAGGCTGATATCCCCTTTGCTTATATTATGCCTTTAGCTAGGGGTGCATGAAACCCAGAATTGGGATTTCTGCGCTGCCAATAGGAAGTACCATTTCATGTGCTAATGTCCCCCTTGCTCTATCTGCCACCCAGGAAATGATGTACTTATGGAACGGATACTCTGTACTGGGGAAGGACAGCCGGCTGACAGAGGAGACCCTGACTATCCTTAGTATGGCCGAGTCCAACCTGAGCCAAGAACAAGGTACCATGGTGGGAGTCTGGGAGCATGGCGATGGGGGATTTGACAGAGACACGTCCCACCAATTATATTTTCTGATCAGTGGGGGCCCTCCTGTGCTGCATTAACCCCCATGTGCCCATTTCATTGACACTGACCCCTTAAAGAGACCCTACAGCTTCTCTGGTGCAATCAACTGCCTTTGCCTGCCCAGAGGAGTGTGCCGTGATTGGCTGCATCCTTTATTACCCGCCACCCCGGGTCACGGCTTTATGTGCTTGCTCCAGGCAGCACCGCCATCAGGGGGGTAGAGGAGGTACAATTGTACCGGGACCCATGAAATCTTCTAAGAGGGGGGGCCCGGTCGCGTTGGGAAAGTTATGCAATTTCACATAAGTTCCGTATAAAGTTACTCTGAAACTTACGCAATTTACGTAACTTCTGCAAAAACTGCTTAGAAAGCTACGTAACTTGCCTAAGACTTAAGTAACTTGCGTATGAAGCAAATATTCTGTGCAAGCTTCAGCTTCTCTCTCTATCGAGCAGCACAAACGTAACCTAGACATCTTGCGTTTCTCCACCTGCAGCCTCCGAGTTTCTTTATGATGATATGTGCTCCATCCTGCTGCTCAAAGGGCTGTGCCTGAAGCACCTAGGGCGGCTGGAAGAGGCGGAGCAATGCTTCACCCAAATATGCCATAGGTGAGCCGGCCGGAACCTGAGCCGTAGGGGGACAGGGTGGGAGTAAAGGGCAAGTATGTTTCTCAAATGAATTCTACAAACGACTGGACCAGTTTATTAAGTAAGAGGGTTAAAGGGGTTGTTCACCTTTGAATTAACTTTTAGTATGATGTAGAGAGTAATTTGCAATTGGTCTTTATTTTTTAGTTACTTTATTTTCAGTTCAGGAGCTCTCCAGTTTGGATTGTCAGCAAATTTGGTTGCTAGGGTCGATGTTACCTTAGTAACCAGGGAGCGGTTTGGATGAGAGACTGCTCTACGAATAGGAGAGGGCCTGAATAGAAAAGAAAGTTCCAAAAAGTAACAACAACAATACAACTGGAGCCTCACAGAGCAATAGTTCTTTGGCTGCCGGGGTCAGTGACCCCCATTTCAAAACTGGTAAATTGTTTACAAACTATATCAAATAAATAATGAAGACCAATTGAAATGCGTCTTAGAACAGGTCATTCTATAACATACTAAATGTTAGCTTAAAGATAACCCATCCCTTTACACATACCCCCAGGTTTCCACATATGTAAGGGTTAAATGGCCAAGTGGTCCCCTGGGTGCTGCCATTGGCTGAGCCTGTGCTAATCCCATCTCTTTGCAGTGAGAAGAAGATTAAATTTGATCACTTCCTGGTGCCCAATGCTCTGCTGGAGCTCGGCCTCCTGTATGTGCAGCAGCAAAAAGCAGAGGAAGCCATTGCACTCCTGCGCCGCGCCAAGTAAGTGCCAGGCCGGTACCACAGGTTGGCCGAGGCTGCCCCAGACTCACCCGTGATCACCTGTATTTTGTCTTTCCCAGGAATAATTATAAGAATTACTCTATGGAGTCACGGACCCTGTTCAGGATCCACGCGGCTCTGTCCAAACTCAAAGCCGCCGAGTCCGAGGAGAACAGCACAGATGGTGCCAGCCCTTCCTAATGGGCACGGAGTCCCGGAGCTGTTGCATTATGGGACACCAGGCACCTGTATCATACGAGAGGCTGCTCTGTTCTATGACACGAACAGCACACTGGGCTGCATAACCCTACAGAGCGCTTCATGTTTTCCCAGAATCCTTTTCACCAGTTGTAAAGCAAGGACTTTCAGCTACAAATGGAGATGCTTTGCACCCTGCTGCACCTCCTCCTGCTAATCTTGTTATTAGCATTGTCTGTAAATTCAATAAATTGTACAGTTTTGATTAATACGGGTTATGTTTCTGCTGCTGTGTTTGTGGGATTTAGTTTTAATTCCCTTTCATAGAGTGATATGGGAAAATGTGGAGTCTGCCCCTCCCACTGCAGGGTGACACAGTGACACAGACAGGAGGGAGCTATGGGACATGGAGTCTGTCCCTCCCACTGCAGGGTGATACAGTGACACAGACAGGAGGGGGCTATGGGACACTGAGTCTGTCCCTCCCACTGCAGGGTGATACAGTGACACAGACAGGAGGGGGCTATGGGACACGGAGTCTGCCCATGGGACAAGGAGTCTGCCCCTCCCACTGCAGGGTGATACAGTGACACAGTCAGGAGGGGGCTATGGGACACGAAGTCTGCCCCTCCCACTGCAGGGTGATACAGTGACACAGACAGGAGGGGGCTATGGGACATGGAGTCTGTCCCTCCCACAGCAGGGTGATACAGTGACACAGACAGGAGGGGGCTATGGGACACGGAGTCTGCCCATGGGACAAGGAGTCTGCCCCTCCCACTGCAGGGTGATACAGTGACACAGTCAGGAGGGGGCTATGGGACACGAAGTCTGCCCCTCCCACTGCAGGGTGATACAGTGACACAGACAGGAGGGGGCTATGGGACATGGAGTCTGTCCCTCCCACAGCAGGGTGATACAGTGACACAGACAGGAGGGAGCTATGGGACATGGAGTCTGTCCCTCCCACTGCAGGGTGATACAGGGACACAGACAGGAGGGAGCTATGGGTCACGGAGTCTGTCCCTCCCACTGCAGGGTGATACAGTGACAGACAGGAGGGAGCTATGGGTCACGGAGTCTGTCCCTCCCACTGCAGGGTGATACAGTGACACAGACAGGAGGGAGCTATGGGACACGGAGTCTGCCCCTCCCACTGCAGGGTGATACAGGGACACAGACAGGAGGGAGCTATGGGACACGGAGTCTGTCCCTCCCACTGCAGGGTAATACAGTGACACAGACAGGAGGGGGCTATGGGTCACGGAGTCTGTCCCTCCCACTGCAGGGTGATACAGTGACACAGACAGGAGGGGGCTATGGGTCACGGAGTCTGTCCCTCCCACTGCAGGGTGATACAGTGACAGACAGGAGGGGGCTATGGGACACGGAGTCTGCCCCTCCCACTGCAGGGTGATACAGTGACACAGACAGGAGGGGGCTATGGGTCACGGAGTCTGTCCCTCCCACTGCAGGGTGATACAGTGACACAGACAGGAGGGGGCTATGGGTCACGGAGTCTGTCCCTCCCACTGCAGGGTGATACAGTGACAGACAGGAGGGAGCTATGGGTCACGGAGTCTGTCCCTCCCACTGCAGGGTGATACAGTGACACAGACAGGAGGGAGCTATGGGACACGGAGTCTGTCCCTCCCACTGCAGGGTGATACAGTGACAGACAGGAGGGAGCTATGGGTCACGGAGTCTGTCCCTCCCACTGCAGGGTGATACAGTGACACAGACAGGAGGGAGCTATGGGACACGGAGTCTGCCCCTCCCACTGCAGGGTGATACAGTGACACAGACAGGAGGGAGCTATGGGACACGGAGTCTGCCCCTCCCACTGCAGGGTGATACAGTGACACAGACAGGAGGGAGCTATGGGACACGGAGTCTGCCCCTCCCACTGCAGGGTGATACAGTGACACAGACAGGAGGGGGCTATGGGACATGGAGTCTGCCCCTCCCACTGCAGGGTGATACAGCAACACAGGAGGGAGCTATGGAGCACAAAGCCCAATACACCACACAAACTGGGACTATTCTGTACAGATATTTATTAGAAAACATAAGTGCAAGTCCACTAACATACGGAGGGGCCTGACTGCCATATCTCAGGGGCCAAACCATTTACCCCTCTGCATTACACAATAAGGTTGTTATTGGCCTTCACCTCCCACTCACAGTCCAGTTCCTGAGCGGCACCGCTAGAGATAAGGCCTTGCTGTACCAATCAGAATCCTGCGTGCCCCCCAGTTCAGCCCTCAGGCACATGACTGGGCACATGGCTGGGCTACCTGTGGTACCTCAGGGATTTCCTGCAGTGGGGGAACCGGGTGCCACTGCCGCCGTTGGAGCTGCCGCCAAAGCCTCCTCTTTCAGTCTCCTTTTCATGGCTTTCTGTTTCTTTTTCTCTTCCTTTTCCAATTCCTTCACCATTTCTTGGAACTTGGGGCTCCGGGAATCCACGTTGAGGCCGAACTTGTCGCGGGCGATAGCCATGAGCCGCTCCTTGCGAGCCTTCTCGTCGCGCTGCTTCTGCTTGGCCTCCCGCTTCTCCCTGCGCCAGTCGGCCACCATCTTCGGCATCTTGGCCAGGTTGGCCGCTATTAAACGTTCCCTTTTGAAGTGGGGGGGGGGGGTGGAAGAGAGCATTTGGTTATTAGGCGTCAAGTGACCAATACACAAATGGAAAAACTAGGAATTTTAAAGGGGAACTAAACCCTTAACTATCGCTATGGTGAAAACCTTGTAGCTCAGTACTAAACAATGGATTTATATCAAATAGGTTCCAGCTGTCTGTACAGTAGCAGGTTTGGCACAACCAGTGGACACTACCAATTGTTACACCCCTGGGGGGGGGGGATACTACCATCACGTGCAGGAATAGGGGAGATAAGGCTGTGGAACAGCTGCACTTATTTGAGTTTCGCTTGGCCGATCTGCCCCTCACACCCAGGAACTGAGCAGAAGTGGGGGTCGCATGTATGTGGTGCCAGCTGCGAGTCCTACGGCTATTTTAGGGCACCATAATGTACCTGGCCTACACTTCATTCAACCCAACGCTGCTATCAGGGGGTGAGGGGTATGAGTAGGGGCAGTAAGGAGGGCAGGGTTTAACGTTAGGGCAAACTAATGACCCTCAATGAACCGACTATAGTGCATTCATTAATGAAACTAAACTGCTTATGAATAGTATCGAGTAACATCAGCTCTTTTATATTAAACAGAAAGGGGCGTGGCCAAAAAATTAGGGACTGCGCGCTTGTGTACTGGGGGGGCCCCCAAAGTTTTTGATGGCGGCCCTGACTCAACCCATATAAACAGCAGACTGAGGCTGTGGCGAAGGCAGCGGCTCAGACTGCTGGCAATATGTCCCACTGTGCCTATCTGCTTTAGGGCAAAGACACACGGGACGATTGGTCGCCGCGACTTTTACTAGACTATACTAGAATAGAAGTTGCTGCGACTAATGGCACACGAATTTACTCTGCGCAGATTAGTCGCTGCAACTTTTTAAAAAGCCGTGCCGACTAATCGCCCCGGGTGTCTTCACCTATAGAGCAGTGGTACACGGGGAGATTAGTCGCCCTGCAGCAAATCTTCCTTGCCGTGGCCAACCAATCTCCCCACAATGCCATCCCACCAGCTAGAATGTAAATAGTCGGCGGTATGGCATACGCGTCGCTACAATTTCCCGAAGTCACCTTTGAGAGAAACATCGGGTGACTTCAGGAAATCATAGCGACCCGTGTGCCATACCGCCGACTATTTACATTCTAGCTGGTGGGATGGCATTGTGGGAAGATTAGTCGCCCGCGGCAACAGAGATTTGTCTTATCTCCCCGTCTGCCACTGCCCTTAAGCATCATTTGCCACCTCCCCCCCACTAAGAGAAACTAAACCTGCAGCTGTTGGGCCCCCTGCCCAGCGCCCTGTTACCCCCCCTACTGCCCAGCGCCCAGTTACCCCCCCTGCTGCCCAGTTACCCCCCCTGCTGCCCAGTTACCCCCCCTGCTGCCCAGCGCCCAGTTACCCCCCTGCTGCCCAGCGCCCAGTTACCCCCCCTGCTGCCCAGTTACCCCCCCTGCTGCCCAGTTACCCCCCCTGCTGCCCAGCGCCCAGTTACCCCCCCTGCTGCCCAGCGCCCAGTTACCCCCCCTGCTGCCCAGCGCCCTGTTACCCCCCCTGCTGCCCAGCGCCCTGTTACCCCCCCTGCTGCCCAGCGCCCTGTTACCCCCCCTGCCCAGCGCCCTGTTACCCCCCTGCTGCCCAGCGCCCAGTTACCCCCCTGCTGCCCAGCGCCCTGTTACCCCCCCTGCTGCCCAGCGCCCTGTTACCCCCCTGCTGCCCAGCACCCTGTTACCCCCCTGCTGCCAGCACCCTGTTACCCCCCTGCCCAGTGCCCCGTTACCCCCGCTGCCCAGTGCCCCGTTACCCCGCTGCCCAGTGCCCCGTTACCCCCCCCGCTGCCCAGTGCCCGGTTACCCCCCCTGTGAGCATATTGTAACCACAGCAGTACAGCCTGACACCCAGCTCTGATTGCCCAAACAAGACTTCCAAGAGTCAGGCCCAGAGGAGTGACAGGCACAAACAATGCAGCCAGTAATCCCCCAAATCTGTTCATTCTCTGCTTTTGCTACAGAGGCTCAGGAGTGAGAAGCAGCAGTGCAGAGTATATAAGGCTGCAGTTCCCCTATAGAGACGAGCTATGAGTATGGGGAATGAGCCCTCACTTCTCCTGCTTCTTCCGCTCAATCTCCCGCTCCTTGGCCTCCACATTATCCAGCATGTCCCTCAGACTCGGGCACCACTCCCTCTCCTCCTCCTCTATCTCCCGCAGCTTCTCCGGGCTCGGCCATAGCCCCTCCGGCTTCACCCCCGATAGGTCTCCGTGCCTGCCGTACAGCTTGGCCTCGTACTTGGCTCCCTTATGCCACTGCTTTGTATCCGGGTCATTCGGGTCCGGCCTGTACACCCCGCCCAGGCCCCAAACCCTCGGCCTTGCGTGATACCTGGCGGCGGGAACTGACAAGGTCAGGCACCGCAACCGAGCGCAGCACCGATACAGGGGCGCCGCCATCTTGAAAACCTGTCACAACTGGGTCCTGAGAGGTCCTGTGGCGGAAGCGTTTGGCTGGGCTAGCGCAGCACTGCTATAGGTGTCTGTATCACTGCCTGCCTTATTCGCCTGATTCATCGCCTTCATAATAGGCGTCAATAGCAATGCCTGTGAAACTAGCAGTCCTCCCTAGGGGGTTTAATTGGCTTTAGCTCAGCTGATCCCTATATTAATTAGGTGATAAATTTGAGAGGGGAATGGGATGTCATCAGGTGAAAAAAGTAGGTAAGTTGCCAACTGCAAGTGACTGGGAATCAGTTGGAAAGTTATGAGGTTTAAAAGACCTACCTGTTATTTACAGCTTCTATTGTGCTTTCATTTCCTGAGTGAAGGGAAAGTTTTAACTATAAGCACTAAGCTTAGAAATCTGTTTATGGGTTTTGGGATGAGTATAGCAAGGCCTGAGGCTACTACAGTGGGGCCGGGGGGCAAATATAAAGAAATATCTGGGCTAAAATATTTTAATGTTGCCAGAAAAAAAAAAGCTCTTAGCCCACAGAAAGTATTTTAAACATGAATTTTTGTGTTTTGTAGGGAGAAAAAAAACCCTTTTAAGTCACATTTAACCAATGTTTAAGCCTGTAACAGCTGGCAATTTATAGTATAGGTTAATGGTCAAAAAGTTAGCGCCAGATTGCTGGGCTACGTGTGGCACAGACTGCTGGCATTGAAAGGGTTAATCCAACATTCTTCATGGTGTGTGTACAACATGTTCTAGTGCCGTACAGCTCGGCATTCAGGGTTCCCATAACAACCAATTAATAATTAGTTCTGATTGGTCAGCTGCAATAAAGATGGTGCCTGGTAGAACTGGAACCCTCACTAAGAGCACCCTAAAGTAATGCTAGCTATGGTTCTGTTACTGGTAATCCTGAAATCTGCTTGTGGTTTTTGATTTATTTAACATTTTGTCCTGTGGTCCCTTTAGTTAAGAACAGGGGTCCCCCAACCTTTCTTACTCGGGAGCCACAGTCAAATGTAAAAAGACTTGGGGAGCAACAGAAGCACCATAACAGTTCATGGAGGAGCCAAATAAGGGCTGTGATTGGCTATTAGGGGCCTCTATGCACTTACAGGGGGCTTTATTTGGTAGGAAATCTTTCTTTATTCAACCAAAACTTGCCCCCAAGTCAGGAATTCAAAAATAACTCCCTGGTTTGGGGGCGCTGGGAGCAACATCCAAGGGGTTGGGGAGCAACATGTTGCCCCTGAGCCACTGGTTGGAGATATAGACTGTTACCTGGTTGCTAGGGACCCACCTAACCTAGCAAAGAGGCAGTGGTTTGAATGACTCTGGGAGAGGGTCTGTATAAAAGATATCTTGAAAATTGTTTGGCATTGCTGGTTAGTGCGACTCAAGCGTTCACGTGCTAAATGCAACCCTGTCTTCAAGGTCAAAATAGTAGCTGCAGTATTGCCTTTGCGCATTTGTTGCTATACTGGCACCGGGCCTGGACTGGCAATCTGTGGGTTCAGGCAAATGCCAGAGGGGCTGCTGTAAGGTGCCATAGTCACTCACTATTTATTGGGCCTATGGGGGGCTGTTTGGGCCTCTGTGTACTGAAAATCAGGCCCGGACTGGCAATCTGTGGGTTCAGGCAAATGCCAGAGGGGCTGCTGTAAGGTGCCATAGACACTCACTATTTATTGGGCTGCTGGGGGGGCTGTTTGGGCCTCTGTGTACTGAAAATCAGGCCCAGACTGGCAATCTGTGGGTTCAGGCAAATGCCAGAGGGGCTGCTGTAAGGTGCCATAGACACTCACTATTTATTGGGCCTATGGGGGGGCTGTTTGGGCCTCTGTGTACTGAAAATCAGGCCCAGACTGGCAATCTGTGGGTTCAGGCAAATGCCAGAGGGGCTGCTGTAAGATGCCATAGTCACTCACTATTTATTGGGCCTATGGGGGGCTGTTTGGGTCTCTGTGTACTTGATATGCCAGGGCCTATTTTGTATCCCAGTCCAGAGCTGACGGTGTGCCCGATGTGAGTTACTTTCCAGCACGGGTTTTGCACAAATATAATGTGAAAATATAATGGGTTAGTAAGCAGGGACTCCCTGGCTTTGGGGTACACTGGCACCCCTGTGTGGCACTTCCTGTGTCTCCCTTTTGTAGAATATCCTTATCGGTGAGAGCAGGAACAAGTGGCACTTTATGGTGCAGAGCCGGTTTCATGTCAGAGGTTATTTTTAGGGCCGAAAAAGGAACTCCCAGTGGCTTTTGTGCCTTTCACCTTTCCCTTCTACACAGAAACTGGCACTTAGCTGCCTGAGGGCTGAGTATACACTGCTGTGCATCAGGAGCACCTGACCCAAACAAACATTGGGCCTCTTTGTGCTCTTCTTCCCCCCCCCCCCCCCCCCCCCCCCAACTGCTGCCCTTCTGCACTGGGACAGGCACATCCCTTGCTCTAGGGCACTGCTTGTTGGACTTTTTCAATTCAAGCCCAGTTTAAGGTCCAACATTTGGTCAGACCCCTCCCCTTACTTTATATCAAGTTTAGAAATCAGCCTTGTGCTGTTGCTACATTGTTTTAAGAGTCAGAACCAGCAGGACAATGAGCAGAGAATCTAAACGGCCAGACAAGTCTATTTTCAATAGCGGTTATATATTTACAAATTGCTATAAAACCAATGGGCATTATAAAGTTCATGTATATTGTGAAGTTGCCTTGGTTACTTTTTCTTTCATCAGGCAAAACTGTATTTTGGGGTTTATATCCCCTTTATAATGTGAGCACAGCGGATGATTTGTAGATTGTAAGCTCTTTTGGGCAGGGCTCTCTTCACCTCCTGTATCGGTTATTGGTTGCTTTATATGTTACTCTGTATGCCCAATGTATGTAACCCACTTATTGTACAGCGCTGCGGGATATGTTGGCGCTTTATAAACAAATGTAAATAATAATAATAAAATAATTTGCACGCACAAGCCCAAGCAATGAGAAGGGAAGCAGTAAAGCTGTGATGTGGGTATGGTTCCAGCAGAGGGCGCCGTTGCACAGCCAATGTCCCATTGCAGACCCTGTGTCACCTGTTCCATATGAAACTCAAACAGAGAGGCCCCTGACCCAAAACCAAAGTTGCTACTTGTTGTCAGGAGTCGCAATGGGAGTACATTCACTTCCTTCCACTTGTTACAGCTGATGGGGGCAAGGAAGGTGCGAGGTTTCTCTCTTGCCCGGGTTTTGGTCAGCAACTCCCTGCCCCTTGTGGATTTGGGTATTTAAACCATCTCTCTGCTCTTTCCTCACAGCCTGTACAGAAACCAGCGACTCTGGGTCAGTCTTGACCCTCCAGCCAGACAGACGAAAGGGGACCCACAAACCCCCAGACCCCAAACCCCTAATACGGAGAACATGCTGCTGTTCCGGGCCGCCAGCCTATTGCCCCTTCTCTGTTTCACAGTCGGGGCCTTTCCCTTTATGGATGAAGAAGGGTCGGGCTCTTTTGCCCAGGAGGTGCTACATAGCAGATCCTACCCCCTCGCTAATGCCCACCGTGGACCTTTCGTGGACCTGCCACTATTCCGACAGAACAGGAGGAAAATCTCCCAGAATTTCATCCTGCACTCGGATCCCAGGGAGCACATGGATGAGGAGGCGCTGAGGAGGAAGCTGGTGTGGGAGAGCGCCATCCGGAGGGAGAAGATGAGATCCCACCCAGACCAGGTGCTGCCTATTGGGCAAGATGCCTTGAAACGGTCTCGATGCCACGCCTTGCCTTTTATACAGGTAACTTGCCCCTCTTATCTTGGGTATGTAATTTGGAAATTATAGATTTACCCTTGTGTAAATGGTAGGGGGGGAGGTAGGTGCCCCTGATCTCTGTTTAATAGAGGGAGGTTCTTCTTCCCATGGCTGTGTTGGGGGGGCATTAGGGTGGTACCCTGATGTCTGTGTATTAGGGAGAGGTAAGTGCCCCTGGTGTGTGTGTATTAGTGCGATGGAAGGGACAGGTGCCCTGATGTGTATTATTGGGAAGGAAGTGCCACCCAATTGCCAAGCCAAATTGGGCAAATGTAGTGTTTTTGACCTGTTGGCAGAGGACTGCCCTTAAATGGGCCAGTGTGGCCTGATGGGATTTCCAAACCTTCTTACTTGATAGCTGGCCATGGCTTTGTCCACATATTAGTTGGGCAGGCACCTATGCAACGACTAACACGATCTGAAGGGCTGAATTGGCAGCTAATATCTCCAGCTTTACCCGTTTCTCATAGCAGCGGACGGGTCCAAACTGAGACTTGGGGCCCCAGCATTCCAAGTACACAGGGGCCAAAACTGGTCCCCCAGCAGGCCAATAAATAGTGAGTGACTATGGCACCTTACAGCAGCCCCTCTGGCATTTGCCTGAACCCACAGATTGCCAGTCCGGGCCTGATTTTTAGTACACAGAGGCCCAAACAGCCCCCCCATAGGCCCAATAAATAGTGAGTGACTATGGCACCTTACAGCAGCCCCTCTGGCATTTGCCTGAACCCACAGATTGGGCCTCTGTGTACTGAAAATCAGGCCCGGACTGGCAATCTGTGGGTTCAGGCAAATGCCAGAGGGGCTGCTGTAAGATGCCATAGACACTCACTATTTATTGGGCCTATGGGGGGGCTGTTTGGGCCTCTGTGTACTGAAAATCAGGCCCAGACTGGCAATCTGTGGGTTCAGGCAAATGCCAGAGGGGCTGCTGTAAGGTGCCATAGACACTCACTATTTATTGGGCCTATGGGGGGGCTGTTTGGGTCTCTGTGTACTGAAAATCAGGCCCAGACTGGCAATCTGTGGGTTCAGGCAAATGCCAGAGGGGCTGCTGTAAGGTGCCATAGACACTCACTATTTATTGGGCCTATGGGGGGGCTGTTTGGGCCTCTGTGTACTGAAAATCAGGCCCAGACTGGCAATCTGTGGGTTCAGGCAAATGCCAGAGGGGCTGCTGTAAGGAGCCATAGACAGTCACTATTTATTGGGCCTATGGGGGGGCTGTTTGGGCCTCTGGGTACTGAAAATCAGGCCCGGACTGGCAATCTGTGGGTTCAGGCAAATGCCAGAGGGGCTGCTGTAAGGAGCCATAGACAGTCACTATTTATTGGGCCTATGGGGGGGCTGTTTGGGCCTCTGAGTACTGAAAATCAGGCCCGGACTGGCAATCTGTGGGTTCAGGCAAATGCCAGAGGGGCTGCTGTAAGGAGCCATAGACAGTCACTATTTATTGGGCCTATGGGGGGGCTGTTTGGGCCTCTGTACTGAAAATCAGGCCCAGACTGGCAAACAGCACCCCATAGGCCCAATAAATAGTGACTGTCTGTGTTACAGCTTGGGTTGCCCCTGGCCAGTAACAGTAGCACTTGATGCCAGTGTTATTAAAGGGGTTGGAGTATGATGTAGAGAGTGATATTCTGAGAAAATTTGCAATTGGTCTTCATCTTGTATTATCTGTAGGGTTTTTTTTTTTTAAGTTATTTCATTTTCAGGTCAGGAGCTCTCCAGTTAGGTGTTTCAGCAGATATTTGGTTGCTAGGGTCCAAATTACCCGTAGCAACCAGGGAGTGGTTTGGATGAGAGGCTGGTATGAGTAGGAGAGGGGCTGAATAGAAAGGAAATGACAAAAAGTAACAATAAAGCTGGAGCCTCACAGAGCAATAGTTTTTGGCTGCCGGGGTCACTGACCCCCATTTAAAAACTGCAAAGAGTCAGAAAACAAAAGCAAATCATTCAAAAACAATAACAAATACATAATGAAGACCAATTGAAAAGTGGCTTAGAATTGGCCATTCTGTAACATACTTAAAGGTGAACCACCCCTTTAATGGGGGGGATAAAAATATATAGGAAGGATATTTTTTTTTCCTAGAAAAGGTTTCATCCGTAGTTATAGCAGCCATTCTGGCCATGGCCAGAAACTACAGATTGCCAGTGTTGGGGAGCCCCCCCCCCCCCAGTTTGAGGGAATGAGGCTGCTGCTATGCTTGCTTCCCTGCAGAGCTTACACTTTATTTCTTCTCCCCCCCCCCCCATACAGAATGTGTTCAGGAAGAACTGCTTCCCGGTGCGCCTCCCTAACAAGTTCTGCTTTGGCCAGTGCAACTCCTTCTACGTGCCAGGTTGGCCAGCCGGACTCTCGCAGCCCTGCACTTCCTGCGCCCCCAGCCGATCCCGACGCATTTCACTGCCGCTACGCTGTCGCGCCGGGCACCTCGCTTGGCAGGAAGTGGAGCTCGTAGAAGAGTGCGAATGCGAAACCCGCTACGACAGGAATACCGTGGAGCCAGCTGGCAGCGGAGAGGGCTTCCTGCCCGTGTCTTAGCGCCCCAACCCCACTAAATGTGACCAAATGGACCCAACTATATGTGACGCGGGGCCTCTGCGCCCCCAGAATCTTTACCCCCCCTCGACCGGCGCCCCTTAACCAAAGCAGGGAAAGTGCCAACGACTTGACGACTTTATTTAAAATGAACAGTTCTGACCGACGGCTAATTATATACGCTTGTCTAGATTTCCCAGAATTCCTAGGGCAAGCCTGTGACCAAGCCCCCCCCCTTATTGGGCGGCTGTTATAGTGATTGAACATGGCGGAACTCATTGCGTTCTGCCTCTTTATTGTACCCGGGAGACTGGTCTCTCTGCCATATTGTGCCGTGTATGAGGGCTGTGCCCGTCCTACCTTTGTATTTATACAAGAGATGGTTTTATTATTAGTGTATTGTCTGTGCCAATCCGGGAGTAGCTTCCCAATATCCAGCCATTTCACTGGTTCACTTCCTGTCCCTTAATGTAATAGGAAGTGCAGTGCAATAGCGCCCCCCCAGGTTGAAATGAACCAGGAAAGCCTGTGTTTTATGTCAAATTTTAGGGATTGGTGTGACTGATGGGGCATGCTGGGAGATCTGCACCTACCCTAATATCCCAGTTGGAAGCTGATAGGGGTCCCGGGGGCCCCTAAGTAGTTACACTACTGCAGAAAGGATTCATGCCAAGGGTTCCCAGCCAATCAGCTCCTGCCCTGGCACTTCCAAACGAACTTTCTTCAATTAAATGAGCACAGAGACTCGTTTGTACCCTTTTTATTTATTGATGCCTGCTAGATAATTGCCCCCCCTGGTGTTCTGTTCTCTTGATGCCCCTGATTGTCGGGGCCCACTGTAGCTGGGGGCACCCATCAATATTTTACTGCCCCCCCTCCCTGTGGAGGAGAAAATGGAAATGGAAAATCCATGCAAAGGCCCCCATGGTCATTTTTAATTTAATATTTAAAGGGGAACTGACATTTTAAGTGCCCCCTATGCACTTCAGCAAGGCCCCCAGTGCTCCCAGTCTCCTCTTGGCATCAGACCGTAACACAAGCTTCCTGTTCTAGGGTTGCCCCCCCTTAGTCCCGGGCACATACGAGATTCACATAGGGTATTTTTAAGATGCATTCTGCATGGCTGCACAGAAACCAGTACGTGCGGCGTGCATCTAAACAAACGGCTAATTAGCCCTGCATGTCAATTAGAACCTTGTGGCTTCCTTTATATATACCCAATAGGCATTAGGGTGTTGAAAGGAGGCAGCTGCAACTGATAACCACTTCTACTACAACTCCCAGCATCCCCTTGCAGGCATGTTGTGAGTTATAGTGTGTGTATATATAATATATATTGGCTTGATATACCCCCTGTTGGAGAATGTAAGGATATTTGAAGCCATTGAGGGGTTCCATGACCTCACCCTCTGTGACTTCTAATCCGCAGGCCTCAGGGAGTCATGTGACCAAGCAGGAGTTTAGTAACTGTGCCTCCGATGTACATAGAAGCTGTAAATATAATTTCCTACATTTTCTGCTCTGTCTCACGCCATTGTTTTTAAATAAAATACCTCTTTTTTTTACATAAATTTTATCTGCTATTTTTATTGAATAGAAATGATGCTCAGTGTCGTTGCGCTGGTGAGGGTCTTCTTACATGTAAATGTTCTAGGCTGAACCCCCCAACGTTTCAGGGTGCAGGGAGTTTGTTTCTGGTGAGACAACCTGTATCTTCTACTGATAAATAGGGAAAGTGATGGCAGTGGGGGGTCTCCAATAATGCAGGCAGGCTAAGGGCCAAACTATTCTTTTACATGGCATGTTGGTAACTTGTAGCCCTACTGCTGGCATGTATGCACAGGTACAGACTGGCAGTGCCCATCTCCCCTCCTCTGGACCATGGTACAGTCCAGGTACAGTCTCCCCTCCCCTGACCCTCACACAACCACGGTACAGTCTCCCTTCTGCTGGACCCTGCCGGCCATGGTACGGCCCAGTCTCCCTTCTGCGGGAACCTGACAGCCATGGTACAGCCCAGTCTCCCTTCTGCTGGACCCTTACAGCCATGGTACGGCCCAGTCTCCCTTTTGCTGGACCCTTACAGCCATGGTACGGCCCAGTCTCCCTTCTGCTGGACCCTGCTGGCCATGGTACGGCCCAGTCTCCCTTCTGCTGGAACCTGACAGCCATGGTACGGCCCAGTCTCCCTTCTGCTGGACCCTGCCAGCCATGGTACGGCCCAGTCTCCCTTCTGCTGGACCCTGCTGGCCATGGTACGGCCCAGTCTCCCTTCTGCTGGAACCTGACAGCCATGGTACGGCCCAGTCTCCCTTCTGCTGGACCCTGCCAGCCATGGTACGGCCCAGTCTCCCTTCTGCTGGACCCTGCTGGCCATGGTACGGCCCAGTCTCCCTTCTGCTGGAACCTGCCAGCCATGGTACGGCCCAGTCTCCCTTCTGCTGGAACCTGACAGCCATGGTACGGCCCAGTCTCCCTTCTGCTGGACCCTGCCAGCCATGGTACGGCCCAGTCTCCCTTCTGCTGGATCCTTACAGCCATGGTACGGCCCAGTCTCCCTTCTGCTGGACCCTTACAGCCATGGTACGGCCCAGACAGAGACAATGCTGTTGCTCTCTCCTCCATTCACTTGTGAAGATGCTTCAGGGAGTCGGGTCGGCCATTAAATATTTACTGAACCAAATGGAAGTTTTGGCAGCGGCGAGGCGGGCTCTCTTGTTGAACTCCATTGAGGCGCAGAGCCCACAGAGCACGGGGCCACACGCCCAATGTTAACCCTGTAGTTGTTCTTCCCTAACACTCAGCCATTTGTGCGCTCAATCGTGTGCTCTGCTTGGCACCGACGGGTTCTGCTTGGCACGGGGGTACCACACAGGTGCACATAATTCTGCTTCCCCCCCCTTTATGAAATGGGGTGGGGGGGGTGGCTCCCCTGAAGCCTGTTTGGGGTGAGGGAGCGGATCCATAGACAGTATGTATGTATGTATGTATATCTTTATTTATAGAGCGCTACTTATGTACGCAGCGCTGTACAGTAGAATACATTAATACAAACGGGGTTATTAAGATAATAATAGATAAATACAAAGTATAACAATAAATACAAGGTACAGTTGCAATAAGTTAAGAGTCAAAGAGACGAGAGGATGGAGGTCCCCGTAGAGCTTACAATCTATAGGCACACTATACACAGTAGGGACTGTATAGGAGAGAATGCTCAGAGGAGGAGCCTGGGTAGGAGAGCAGACATTGCCCGGTGCCTTGGCTCGTAGGAACATCATCTACATCTTGCCACCTGCCCTCCTGTCAGTGCCCCCTACGGACTGGCGGGTAGCATGGCAATGCCAGCTGGTGTCTCACAGGTGCCAGGTCATTCTGGAGGTGAAAGCGTTAAGAGCTGGGCCCCATAATAAGCACTTTATGGAGATTGTGCAGAGAAGGAGGAGGGGAGGGTGGGTGCAGGTGGCACAGAGGCTGGCATGGAGGCAGTGAATGGGGAATGCCAGCGCCATCTGTTACAAGGAGCGCATCTGGGCCTCTCAGTGCCCCCGTCACCCTGCCTTACAATTAGGATCCTGGCATCTTCATTATGGAGGCGAGTGGGGAATCCTGACGCAGCCACAGGCACGGATCCCTACGAGCATGGCACACACAACATGCCAACCTTATTACCTTCAGCAGAGCATCGCGCACAGTCCCTTCTTGTTTTTCACTTAACTCGGCATGGGAGGCAGATGCGAGTGCGGAGAGGGCCCCCGATTTGGAAAGGAACAGAAAAATGCAATCGTGTTAATAAGTAAACCCTTAGCCGACTTAACTATAACTCCCAGCTACCCATGAGCCTCTTGTACAGCGAGCTAGCGGCACCCACCAACAACTGTGCCTAAGGCTGGGGACCCTGAACAAATGGCCAATCTCTCTCCCCTTGAATACAAGCTGGCCCCGCTACCCTGTGTAACACTACTGCCAACCCTACGCGTCGGTGCCAGCCATATCTATTATATTGTGCGTCCATTTGGCCCTACCCCGTGCCAGCATCATTACCTTGTGCAGAACCCTGCGCGCTCCATAATCACCTATAGTTCATAAATCTCCTGGTGCGCCAGCTTCAGCGCCATATTGAGGGGCACCTGTGTACAAAGCCATGAATGCCCAAATTGCGCAGGGTACCCCGGGGGCACGTGATGTAAGGGGCAGATTGAGGAATTCATATACAAACAGCCTACAATACCGCACAGTGCGACTACAAGGTGAAAGTAATACAGACAAATGCACTAGTGCCCTATGCCAGCCCCTTAGCGCCATCCGTATGTTTGCTCACATTGGCAGCTACGCGGACCAAGCAGCGATATTATTGCAATATCACTTCTGTCCATGGGATGGCAGCACTGCACCATTCCAACAAACACAAAACAAAGAACTTACTAACCACCCCCCCACCACGAAGTTCTCCCACTTTTTCATTAATTACAAATGCCACTTGATCTTAGGGCTATAAAGAGGGAAGAAAATGTGGCAACCCAATACCGGCTTGTACCTGCTTATACCCCCAAACTATGGGGCGGGCTCGCTAGGCCTTTTAAGACCATACTAGCATTGGAGTGACATTTGCTATTGAATAAGGAGCTGAAGAGGAGCTGGAGAGTAATAAATAGTTACTCAGGGGCGGGGTTACCGGAATAAGGAGTTACAGGGACAATAAGGCACTCAGGGGCGGGGTTACTGGAATAAGGAGTTACAGGGGCAATAAGGCACTCAGGGGTGGGGTTACTGGAATAAGGAATTACAGGGACAATAAGGCACTCAGGGGCAGGTTACTGGAATAAGGAGTTACAGGGGCAATAAGGCACTCAGGGGCGGGGTTACTGGAATAAGGAGTTACAGGGGCAATAAGGCACTCAGGGGTGGGGTTACTGGAATAAGGAATTACAGGGACAATAAGGTGCTCAGGGGCAGGTTACCGGAATAAGGAGTTACAGGGGCAATAAGGCACTCAGGGGCGGGGTTACTGGAATAAGGAGTTACATGGACAATAAGGCACTCAGGGGCGGGGTTACTGGAATAAGGAATTACAGGGACAATAAGGCACTCAGGGGCGGGGTTACTGGAATAAGGAGTTACAGGGACAATAAGGCATGGGGGGGCGGGGTTACTGGAATAAGGAGTTACAGGGACAATAAGGCACGGGGGGGCGGGTTAATGGAATATAAAAAGAATCCTCAAATCCTCAGTGTTGATCACATATTTTCCAGCAGTTGGGGGGTTAAGCGGGTCCATATGTCTGTCATTCTCCTAGGGAGGGGAAATGCCCAGGAGCCGATAGCCAAAATCTCAGTCCAGATGGTGACCAGCAAGTGTATTTGCAGAAGGAACAGATGTGGGAGGGGCGCAGGAGACTAAACAGCTGGCGGGGGGGAAGGTGTTAAGGCAAATGGGGGACCCCCAGCTGTAGCGGGAGATATACAGGAGATACACAGTGACGCAGGGTTGGCAGCAGGGATACACAGTGCAGTGCAGGCAGCAGCGGTGCCAGTCCCACACACTATTACCCCACCACACGGTTACCCAGCATGCAGCAGGGGCAGTTTCCCTCTCTGTGTAATTAAAGTAACAGTTACGCTTTTCCCTCTTTAATGAAACTAATTAAGCCGACGAAACAGTGGGGCCTTTGAGTGGGACGTTCCGCCTCTGGCGTGTAAACTGCGGTTCAGCTGCGGATGGTGGCGCTGGGAATGTAATTGTATGGTTATGAAAATAGGAACGGATTGTGGCGGTGTCCCGGATACAGGGGGGGTGAAAGGTGTCCATTGTTGCACGGCAAGGAATACATTCCTTTCTATTCTGGAGCCTGAAACAAAGAGGCACAGACAGCCCCCGGGGTGCAATGGAGCTGCGGCCCTGGTTACCTGACACGACACCCTCACTGGGACGTGGGTGCTGCCTGTTTGGGGTCACTTTAGTACAGAGTTTGCACCTCCCAGCAGCCCTTGCTCCAACCGGCATCCAGGCAACGGGGCGTCTAATTTATGTACCAAACTGCATCGGCAGGAGGTACAAAGAGTTGTATATGGCACCTACTGCCACTGGGACTGTGGGGTCTCCCCTCAGGGGCCCCCAGCTGATACCCAATGCCACACTCCCCCCACCCATAAGCACCGGGTTTCTCTATATTTCTCCTTGTGGATGTGATCTGGGGTCAGAGGGAGCACCCACAGCTCCACAAGGGCAGGTCTGGGGGGCGGGGGCCCACTGTGGGGTTCCGCTGGCCCAGTCACACCCTGACCAGGACTGGATGTGGGATCCTAAGATATGAGATATGGATAATACACATTGCTTTAAATCGGTTTTATTTTGTCATCGGCATCAGGTTTGTAGCTGCGACATCACATGCAGAATCCAAACAGCCCATTGTACATGGGTATATCCCTTATACACACATATATACACACATATATACAGTATATATCCCTTATACACACACATATACACACATATATACAGTATATATCCCTTATACACACACATATACACACATATATACAGTATATATCCCTTATACACACACATATACACACATATATACAGTATATATCCCTTATACACACATATATCCCCTTATACACACATATATACAGTATATATCCCTTATACACACATATATCCCCTTATACACACATATATACAGTATATATCCCCTTATACACACATATATACAGTATATATCCCCTTATACACACATATATCCCCTTATACACACATATATACAGTATATATCCCCTTATACACACATATATCCCCTTATACACACATATATACAGTATATATCCCCTTATACACACATACATCCCCTTATACACACATATATACAGTATATATCCCCTTTTACACACACATATATACAGTATATATCCCCTTATACACACATATATACACATAAATATATACAGTATATATCCCCTTATACACACATATATACACATATATACACACACACATATATACAGTATAAATCGAGGATAATGTTTGAAGAGTGAAAAAACACTCATATACTCAGCGCTTCTTGGTGATAGTCCATATAAATCAAAATCTCCAATGTTAAGGAGTGTGAACGTGTGCTGCTTCCTCCTGGTATAAGCTCCCCTTCAGATGAGCCTCAGAATATATATGCAGAATGTTGATGGAAGCGCATGGAAGTAAAAATAAAATATATATAGTGCAACAACGTCAAATAATGAATAAATCAACCGTAATATAAAGTGAATGCTTAAGTAAAACACCACTAATACATGTGACCCCAACTCTATGTATATGTTCAAACTGCTCACCAGAACAGCAAATCAAGGAGCATATAGGCCACACCCAGCTGGGTATTTGATTGAAGTGGGATCCAATTCAGCAACGTATATAGAATGGAAGATGAGGCAAATATAGTGTGAAACTGTTTAATAAATATAAAAGGCCCTGCGCTCTGCAGGCTACTTACAGTACAGAAGTAGTATAAAAGCAATGAACATACGAAGTGTCCTCAAAAGCTCGACGCGTTTCGCGTGCTATACTGCTCCTTGATTTGCTGTTCTGGTGAGCAGTTTGAACATATACATAGAGTTGGGGTCACATGTATTAGTGGTGTTTTACTTAAGCATTCACTTTATATTACGGTTGATTTATTCATTATTTGACGTTGTTGCACTATATATATTTTATTTTTACTTCCATGCGCTTCCATCAACATTCTGCATATATATATACAGTATATATTCCCTTATACACACATATATACACACACACACACACACACACACATATACAGTATATATCCCCTTCTACACACATATACACACATATATACAGTATATATCCCCTTCTGCACACATATATACACATATATACACACACACATATATACAGTATATATCCCCTTATACACACATATATACAGTATATATCCCCTTATACACACATATATACAGTATATATCCCCTTATACACACATATATACACATATATACACACACACATATATACAGTATATATCCCCTTATACACACATATATACACACACACACACACACACATATATACAGTATATATCCCCTTCTACACACATATATATATACACACACACACACACACACACACACACACACATATGCACATATATACACATATATACACACACATACAGTATATATATATATATAGGTACAGCCTGGATCAGTCTGCGCTGTATATGCGGAAATACTCGGGCCTGTGTGTGTCCCATTCCTCTCATACTCCAGATTCCTTACTAAACCTTCTTGCATTTCTTCCCCAAACATCACTAGATACTAATACACCTCTTCCCATTCCTCCCTTCTGCCTGCTCCATAGCAACTCCCTGCTGCCTTCATGCAACCCTCTTATATCTCCGACTCCCCCATCCTTCCAGCCTGATGGCCCCCCAGACTCTGAACTCTTCAGCCATCTTACAAACCGTGGCTTTGTTTCCCCTTTAACCAAACTGTCATATAATATTACTCATGTCATCTCATTCACACCTTCAGCATCCTATCTACCAATACTGCCAGTGGGGTTGGACCTAATGTCATTAAACTATCATTAAAGTTTTAATCAGGTTCTCCCTTTAATAAGGTTGGTATTAATACTTTTCTCTTTGTGTCATTTCCCTCGTAGGTTTCACTTTAATGAACTCTTTCTCAAGCTTGGGCAAATACAACTTTGGAGGCCTTTTTATATAAAGAAGAACAATCCAACCTATTATCCCCCCACTGCTACTATAGGCACCATCTCTCCCTACTATACCTGCTATCCCACAGCCCCAGTCCCTTCCCAGAGGCTATTATCCCCCCACTGCTACTATAGGCACCATCTCTCCCTACTATACCTGCTATCCCACAGCCCCAGTCCCTTCCCAGAGGCTATTATCCCCCCACTGCTACTATAGGCACCATCTCTCCCTACTATACCTGCTATCCCACAGCCCCAGTCCCTTCCCAGAGGCTATTATCCCCCCACTGCTACTATAGGCACCATCTCTCCCTACTATACCTGCTATCCCACAGCCCCAGTCCCTTCCCAGAGGCTATTATCCCCCACTGCTACTATAGGCACCATCTCTCCCTACTATACCTGTTATCCCACAGCCCCAGTCCCTTCCCAGAGGCTATTATCCCCCCCACTGCTACTATAGGCACCATCTCTCCCTACTATACCTGCTATCCCACAGCCCCAGTCCCTTCCCAGAGGCTATTATCCCCCCACTGCTACTATAGGCACCATCTCTCCCTACTATACCTGCTATCCCACAGCCCCAGTCCCTTCCCAGAGGCTATTATCCCCCCACTGCTACTATAGGCACCATCTCTCCCTACTATACCTGCTATCCCACAGCCCCAGTCCCTTCCCAGAGGCTATTATCCCCCCACTGCTACTATAGGCACCATCTCTCCCTACTATACCTGCTATCCCACAGCCCCAGTCCCTTCCCAGAGGCTATTATCCCCCACTGCTACTATAGGCACCATCTCTCCCTACTATACCTGCTATCCCACAGCCCCAGTCCCTTCCCAGAGGCTATTATCCCCCACTGCTACTATAGGCACCATCTCTCCCTACTATACCTGCTATCCCACAGCCCCAGTCCCTTCCCAGAGGCTATTATCCCCCCCACTGCTACTATAGGCACCATCTCTCCCTACTATACCTGCTATCCCACAGCCCCAGTCCCTTCCCAGAGGCTATTATCCCCCCACTGCTACTATAGGCACCATCTCTCCCTACTATACCTGCTATCCCACAGCCCCAGTCCCTTCCCAGAGGCTATTATCCCCCCCCACTGCTACTATAGGCACCATCTCTCCCTACTATACCTGCTATCTTACAGCCCCAGTCCCTTCCCAGAGGCTATTATCCCCCCACTGCTACTATAGGCACCATCTCTCCCTACTATACCTGCTATCCCACAGCCCCAGTCCCTTCCCAGAGGCTATTATCCCCCCCACTGCTACTATAGGCACCATCTCTCCCTACTATACCTGCTATCCCACAGCCCCAGTCCCTTCCCAGAGGCTATTATCCCCCACTGCTACTATAGGCACCATCTCTCCCTACTATACCTGCTATCCCACAGCCCCAGTCCCTTCCCAGAGGCTATTATCCCCCCCACTGCTACTATAGGCACCATCTCTCCCTACTATACCTGCTATCCCACAGCCCCAGTCCCTTCCCAGAGGCTATTATCCCCCCACTGCTACTATAGGCACCATCTCTCCCTACTATACCTGCTATCCCACAGCCCCAGTCCCTTCCCAGAGGCTATTATCCCCCCACTGCTACTATAGGCACCATCTCTCCCTACTATACCTGCTATCCCACAGCCCCAGTCCCTTCCCAGAGGCTATTATCCCCCCCCCCACTGCTACTATAGGCACCATCTCTCCCTACTATACCTGCTATCCCACAGTCCCTTCCCAGTGGCTATTATCCCCCACTGCTACTATAGGCACCATCTCTCCCTACTATACCTGCTATCCCACAGCCCCAGTCCCTTCCCAGAGGCTATTATCCCCCCACTGCTACTATAGGCACCATCTCTCCCTACTATACCTGCTATCCCACAGCCCCAGTCCCTTCCCAGAGGCTATTATCCCCCCACTGCTACTATAGGCACCATCTCTCCCTACTATACCTGCTATCCCACAGCCCCAGTCCCTTCCCAGAGGCTATTATCCCCCCACTGTTACTATAGGCACCATCTCTCCCTACTATACCTGCTATCCCACAGCCCCAGTCCCTTCCCAGAGGCTATTATCCCCCCACTGCTACTATAGGCACCATCTCTCCCTACTATACCTGCTATCCCACAGCCCCAGTCCCTTCCCAGAGGCTATTATCCCCCCACTGCTACTATAGGCACCATCCCTCCCTACTATACCTGCTATCCCACAGCCCCAGTCCCTTCCCAGAGGCTATTATCCCCCCACTGCTACTATAGGCACCATCTCTCCCTACTATACCTGCTATCCCACAGCCCCAGTCCCTTCCCAGAGGCTATTATCCCCCCACTGCTACTATAGGCACCATCTCTCCTTACTATACCTGCTATCCCACAGCCCCAGTCCCTTCCCAGAGGCTATTATCCCCCCACTGTTACTATAGGCACCATCTCTCCCTACTATACCTGCTATCCCACAGTCCCAGTCCCTTCCCAGAGGCTATTATCCTCCCACTGCTACTATAGACATCATCTCTCCCTACTATACCTGCTATCCCACAGCCCCAGTCCCTTCCCAGAGGCTATTATCCCCCCACTGTTACTATAGGCACCATCTCTCCCTACTATACCTGCTATCCCACAGCCCCAGTCCCTTCCCAGAGGCTATTATCCCCCCACTGCTACTATAGGCACCATCTCTCCCTACTATACCTGCTATCCCACAGCCCCAGTCCCTTCCCAGAGGCTATTATCCCCCCACTGTTACTATAGGCACCATCTCTCCCTACTATACCTGCTATCAGACAGCCCCAGTCCCTTCCCAGAGGCTATTATCCCCCCACTGTTACTATAGGCACCATCTCTCCCTACTATACCTGCTATCCCACAGCCCCAGTCCCTTCCCAGAGGCTATTATCCCCCCCACTGCTACTATAGGCACCATCTCTCCCTACTATACCTGCTATCCCACAGCCCCAGTCCCTTCCCAGAGGCTATTATCCCCCCACTGCTACTATAGGCACCATCTCTCCCTACTATACCTGCTATCCCACAGCCCCAGTCCCTTCCCAGAGGCTATTATCCCCCCACTGCTACTATAGGCACCATCTCTCCCTTCTATACCTGCTATCCCACAGCCCCAGTCCCTTCCCAGAGGCTATTATCCCACTGCTACTATAGGCACCATCTCTCCCTACTATACCTGCTATCCCACAGCCCCAGTCCCTTCCCAGAGGCTATTATCCCCCCACTGCTACTATAGGCACCATCTCTCCCTACTATACCTGCTATCCCACAGCCACAGTCCCTTCCCAGAGGCTATTATCCCCCCACTGCTACTATAGGCACCATCTCTCCCTACTATACCTGCTATCCCACAGCCACAGTCCCTTCCCAGAGGCTATTATCCCCCCACTGCTACTATAGGCACCATCTCTCCCTACTATACCTGCTATCCCACAGCCCCAGTCCCTTCCCAGAGACTATTATCCCCCCACTGCTACTATAGGCACCATCTCTCCCTACTATACCAGCTATCCCACAGCCCCAGTCCCTTCCCAGAGGCTATTATCCCCCCACTGCTACTATAGGCACCATCTCTCCCTACTATACCTGCTATCCCACAGCCCCAGTCCCTTCCCAGAGGCTATTATCCCACTGCTACTATAGGCACCATCTCTCCCTACTATACCTGCTATCCCACAGCCACAGTCCCTTCCCAGAGGCTATTATCCCCCCACTGCTACTATAGGCACCATCTCTCCCTACTATACCTGCTATCCCACAGCCACAGTCCCTTCCCAGAGGCTATTATCCCCCCACTGTTACTATAGGCACCATCTCTCCCTACTATACCTGCTATCCCACAGCCCCAGTCCCTTCCCAGAGGCTATTACCCCACTGCTACTATAGGCACCATCTCTCCCTACTATACCTGCTATCCCACAGCCCCAGTCCCTTCCCAGAGGCTATTACCCCACTGCTACTATAGGCACCATCTCTCCCTACTATACCTGCTATCCCACAGCCACAGTCCCTTCCCAGAGGCTATTATCCCACTGCTACTATAGGCACCATCTCTCCCTACTATACCTGCTATCCCACAGCCCCAGTCCCTTCCCAGAGGCTATTATCCCCCCACTGCTACTATAGGCACCATCTCTCCCTACTATACCTGCTATCCCACAGCCCCAGTCCCTTCCCAGAGGCTATTATCCCCCCACTGCTACTATAGGCACCATCTCTCCCTACTATACCTGCTATCCCACAGCCCCAGTCCCTTCCCAGAGGCTATTATCCCACTGCTACTATAGGCACCATCTCTCCCTACTATACCTGCTATCCCACAGCCACAGTCCCTTCCCAGAGGCTATTATCCCCCCACTGCTACTATAGGCACCATCTCTCCCTACTATACCTGCTATCCCACAGCCCCAGTCCCTTCCCAGAGGCTATTACCCCACTGCTACTATAGGCACCATCTCTCCCTACTATACCTGCTATCCCACAGCCCCAGTCCCTTCCCAGAGGCTATTATCCCCCCACTGCTACTATAGGCACCATCTCTCCCTACTATACCTGCTATCCCACAGCCCCAGTCCCTTCCCAGAGGCTATTATCCCCACAGCTTCTCCTGGAAAAAGATCAACACAAGGTACCAGCACAGGTAGAAGTTGCAGATCTTTCCCAAAGGTACTGTACTTGTGGTTATGTAAGAGAAAGGTTATGGTACAGATCTTTATAAAATACACAGCAAAAGCCAAGAGTTAGAAACATGGTCCCCTGGCCAAAGTGTTGTAATGAGAGGGAATCGTATATGTGTCTGTGGCTTTAATATCAGTTGAGTAGAACTGGATCTCCCTTTACCCATTTCTAAATGATTGCACCATCTTTCTTTGTGCACAGCTCCAGCTCCTCCCTTCACCCATAACAATGAGCCAATTCAGACTGGCATGGAATACCATAGCAACCCTCACATCGCTGTGCCAGTGTATGCCAACAGAGAGGCCATTGTTACCCTGTACAGTTATGAGGGGGCAGGCAATGTTCTGTACACAAAGCAAGACGGGGGCTATACTATTTTTATGTCTCTTTAAAGAAAATGTCTCATTGCGAGAAATCCCTCCATTCTCCTGCCATAGTCCTACCAACCTGACTGCCGTGCCCACATACCCACACACTGTGCCACAACAAACCTAAACTCTCCTATCTCTATTTGCCTGTTATCTATCTGTCTATCTACCTATTACAAAGTGGGTAGGTCATTATCAGCCTATAGATACTCAGCCCCATTATACAGAGCGGGGAGATCATTATCGGCCTATTGATACTCAGCCCCATTATACAGAGCGGGGAGATCATTATCGGCCTATAGATACTCAGCCCCATTATACAGAGAGGGGGGATCATTATCGGCCTATAGATACTCAGCCCCGTTATACAGAGCGGGGAGATCATTATCGGCCTATAGATACTCAGCCCCATTATACAGAGCGGGGAGATCATTATCGGCCTATAGATACTCAGCCCCATTATACAGAGCGGGGAGATCATTATCGGCCTATAGATACTCAGCCCCATTATACAGAGCGGGGAGATCATTATAGGCCTATAGATACTCAGCCCCATTATACAGAGCGGGGAGATCATTATCGGCCTATAGATACTCAGCCCCATTATACAGAGCGGGGAGATCATTATCGGCCTATAGATACTCAGTCCCATTATACAGAGCGGGGAGATCATTATAGGCCTATAGATACTCAGCCCCATTATACAGAGCGGGGAGATCATTATCGGCCTATAGATACTCAGTCCCGTTATACAGAGCGGGGAGATCATTATCAGCCTATAGATACTCAGCCCCATTATACAGAGCGGGGAGATCATTATCGGCCTATAGATACTCAGCCCCATTATACAGAGCGGGGAGATCATTATAGGCCTATAGATACTCAGCCCCATTATACAGAGCGGGGAGATCATTATAGGCCTATAGATACTCAGCCCCATTATACAGAGCGGGGAGATCATTATCGGCCTATAGATACTCAGTCCCATTATACAGAGCGGGGAGATCATTATCGGCCTATAGATACTCAGCCCCATTATACAGAGCGGGGAGATCATTATCGGCCTATAGATACTCAGTCCCATTATACAGAGCGGGGAGATCATTATCGGCCTATAGATACTCAGCCCCATTATACAGAGCGGGGAGATCATTATCAGCCTATAGATACTCAGCCCCATTATACAGAGCGGGGAGATCATTATCGGCCTATAGATACTCAGCCCCATTATACAGAGCGGGGAGATCATTATCGGCCTATAGATACTCAGTCCCATTATACAGAGCGGGGAGATCATTATCGGCCTATAGATACTCAGCCCCATTATACAGAGCGGGGAGATCATTATCGGCCTATAGATACTCAGCCCCGTTATACAGAGCGGGGAGATCATTATCGGCCTATAGATACTCAGCCCCATTATACAGAGCGGGGAGATCATTATCGGCCTATAGATACTCAGTCCCATTATACAGAGCGGGGAGATCATTATCGGCCTATAGATACTCAGCCCCATTATACAGAGCGGGGAGATCATTATCGGCCTATAGATACTCAGCCCCATTATACAGAGCGGGGAGATCATTATCGGCCTATAGATACTCAGCCCCATTATACAGAGCGGGGAGATCATTATCGGCCTATAGATACTCAGTCCCGTTATACAGAGCGGGGAGATCATTATCGGCCTATAGATACTCAGTCCCGTTATACAGAGCGGGGAGATCATTATCGGCCTATAGATACTCAGCCCCGTTATACAGAGCGGGGGGATCATTATCAGCCTATAGATACTCAGTCCCGTTATACAGAGCGGGGAGATCATTATCGGCCTATAGATACTCAGCCCCATTATACAGAGCGGGGAGATCATTATCGGCCTATAGATACTCAGTCCCGTTATACAGAGCGGGGAGATCATTATCGGCCTATAGATACTCAGCCCCATTATACAGAGCGGGGAGATCATTATCGGCCTATAGATACTCAGCCCCATTATACAGAGCGGGGAGATCATTATCGGCCTATAGATACTCAGCCCCATTATACGGAGCGGGGAGATCATTATCGGCCTATAGATACTCAGCCCCATTATACGGAGCGGGGAGATCATTATCGGCCTATAGATACTCAGCCCCATTATACAGAGCGGGGAGATCATTATCGGCCTATAGATACTCAGTCCCGTTATACAGAGCGGGGAGATCATTATCGGCCTATAGATACTCAGTCCCATTATACAGAGCAGGGAGATCATTATCGGCCTATAGATACTCAGCCCCGTTATACAGAGCGGGGAGATCATTATCAGCCTATAGATACTCAGCCCCATTATACAGAGCGGGGAGATCATTATCGGCCTATAGATACTCAGTCCCGTTATACAGAGCGGGGAGATCATTATCGGCCTATAGATACTCAGCCCCATTATACAGAGCGGGGAGATCATTATCGGCCTATAGATACTCAGCCCCATTATACAGAGCGGGGAGATCATTATCGGCCTATAGATACTCAGCCCCATTATACACTGTAGGCTATGTGGGTATGATGAGGAGATGACAGCGGGAGGAAGGTTCTATATTTATTGGGCAGGAGGGACTCAGAATCTCAGAGCGGCAAGGCAGGAGTTAAAGAGGAGCAGACAGCGTGCCAGAGTTGTTGGCGTATAGTACCTGATGCTGCCAACCTTGCATTGCCCAGCGAATCAGAACAAAACATGGCAGAGGGGGGGTAATGCCAGCTGTCTTTTCAGGGCTGTGGGAACCTCGGACTGGCAAGGAGAGACATTTCATGGCGGGGGGGGGGGGGAATCAGTGGGAAAAGGGTCAGGGGTCGGATGAGGATTGCCCATGGGTACTTCACTTGCCAACCTCACAGGGGCAGTGGTATCCCAGAAATGTCCCGAGTGCACAGAAAGTGCTTTGTGCCCCCTGCACGTCCCACTGGGGGACCCCCTCTCTCTGCCACTTCCCCCCGGTACCAATCTTTATTCTGCTCCTGTCTCTCCTTCTGTCTCTCGCTGCTCTTTTCTCTCCCGTCTGTTTTCTCTGTCACCCACTCGCTGGTGCGCTTCCCTGCGCCAACCCTCCAACTTCCCTCAGCCTGGCATCCCCCAATCCCCGGGCACTGCCCTTCCATTCAATGGGCAGGGGGGTAACTACAGGGGGTGCAGGGGACCGAGGGCGGCCCATGGGGGGGGAGGGGTATGTTGTTTCTAAAAGGAACCAGCAATATAAAGTGGCCAATCCATAAACATACACAGGGTTAATGGGTATTTATGGACATTAGGGTATTTATTACTGACGCACATCTACACCCTGACCCGTATACACAGCACAGGTACAGTGCAGGCTGCGGCACCGACAGGTTTCCAGCGCAGATGTTTAGCGTTCCCCCTTTCCTGTCTCCCTGTACCAGATGTGCTGAAATGGATCCCCTCGCAGAGCAGCCATGATGAATATGCATGACCAGAGAGCGCCGCACATGTTTCCAGCAGCTGTAACACATATGTGCCCTTCTCTGCCGGTTTGGGTCCCACTGCCTTGTCAGATGCCGTGTGATAATCACTTGGGGCTCAGAAACCGGCAGCTCTTACTTTATATTGCCCCATGTCTGCTAGTCTACTTCAGGTGCAATTATGGCGCTGATTTATATGTCAGGCTAGGGCCCTCCGGGGCGGGGTTACTGGAATAAGGAGTTACAGGGACAATAAGGCACTCAGGGGCGGGGTTACTGGAATAAGGAGTTACAGGGACAATAAGGCACTCAGGGGCGGGGTTACTGGAATAAGGAGTTACAGGGACAATAAGGCACTCAGGGGCGGGGTTACTGGAATAAGGAGTTACAGGGACAATAAGGCACTCAGGGGCTGGGTTACTGGAATAAGGAGTTACAGGGACAATAAGGCACTCAGGGGCGGGGTTACTGGAATAAGGAGTTACAGGGACAATAAGGCACTCAGGGGCGGGGTTACTGGAATAAGGAGTTACAGGGACAATAAGGCACTCAGGGGCGGGGTTACTGGAATAAGGAGTTACAGGGACAATAAGGTACTCAGGGGCGGGGTTACTGGAATAAGGAGTTACAGGGACAATAAGGTACTCAGGGGCGGGGTTACTGGAATAAGGAGTTACAGGGACAATAAGGCACTCAGGGGCGGGGTTACTGGAATAAGGAGTTACAGGGACAATAAGGCACTCAGGGGCGGGGTTACTGGAATAAGGAGTTACAGGGACAATAAGGCACTCAGGGGCGGGGTTACTGGAATAAGGAGTTACAGGGACAATAAGGCACTCAGGGGCGGGGTTACCGGAATAAGGAGTTACAGGGACAATAAGGCACTCAGGGGCGGGTTTACTGGAATAAGGAGTTACAGGGACAATAAGGCACTCAGGGGCGGGGTTACTGGAATAAGGAGTTACAGGGACAATAAGGCACTCAGGGGCGGGGTTACTGGAATAAGGAGTTACAGGGACAATAAGGCACTCAGGGGCGGGGTTACCGGAATAAGGAGTTACAGGGACAATAAGGCACTCAGGGGCGGGGTTATTGGAATAAGGAGTTACAGGGACAATAAGGCACTCAGGGGCGGGGTTATTGGAATAAGGAGTTACAGGGACAATAAGGCACTCAGGGGCAGGGTTACTGGAATAAAGAATTACAAGGATAACAACATGTTTTGAAATTGTTTATAATAAAGATTAGTAAAATGTACAATAATCAGTCAGTAAGTGGGTAACCCCGTAGAATGTATAAAACTGGTTAGAATGAAAGAAGTAAAATGTTGGAGGGGTTATTAATAGCAATTTCAGACTCCCTGCTTCTTGGTGTGGAATAAGACTCCATTTTCTTGCGTATGTTGATTTTGGCTCCGAGTGTGAGCAGGGCAGCAAAGCCAGAATCCACAAATCTCTCACTCCCCCATCCAGATTCATACAGAATATTAACCATTTACAATTTTGCCTTTATAAAGGGTTAACGCATTTTGACTTGTCGTGTTTTGCTTTTTTTACTTTTTTTTTAAATTTTCTCAAACTGGCCTGTAACTCCTTATTCCAGTAACCCCGCCCCTGAGTGCCTTATTGTCCCTGTAACTCCTTATTCCAGTAACCCCGCCCCTGAGTGCCTTATTGTCCCTGTAACTCCTTATTCCAGTAACCCCGCCCCTGAGCACCTTATTGTCCCCGTAACTCCTTATTCTGGTAACCCCGCCCCTGAGTGCCTTATTGTCCCTGTAACTCCTTATTCCAGTAACCCCGCCCCTGAGTGCCTTATTGTCCCTGTAACTCCTTATTCCAGTAACCCCGCCCCTGAGTGCCTTATTGCCCCTGTAACTCCTTATTCCAGTAACCCCGCCCCTGAGTGCCTTATTGTCCCTGTAACTCCTTATTCCAGTAACCCCGCCCCTGAGCACCTTATTGTCCCCGTAACTCCTTATTCTGGTAACCCCGCCCCTGAGTGCCTTATTGTCCCTGTAACTCCTTATTCCAGTAACCCCGCCCCTGAGTGCCTTATTGTCCCTGTAACTCCTTATTCCAGTAACCCCGCCCCTGAGTGCCTTATTGTCCCTGTAACTCCTTATTCCAGTAACCCCGCCCCTGAGTGCCTTATTGTCCCTGTAACTCCTTATTCCAGTAACCCCGCCCCTGAGCACCTTATTGTCCCCGTAACTCCTTATTCTGGTAACCCCGCCCCTGAGTGCCTTATTGTCCCTGTAACTCCTTATTCCAGTAACCCCGCCCCTGAGTGCCTTATTGCCCCTGTAACTCCTTATTCCAGTAACCCCGCCCCTGAGTGCCTTATTGCCCCTGTAACTCCTTATTCCAGTAACCCCGCCCCTGAGTGCCTTATTGTCCCTGTAACTCCTTATTCCAGTAACCCCGCCCCTGAGTGCCTTATTGTCCCTGTAACTCCTTATTCCAGTAACCCTGCCCTTATTGCCCTTGTAAAATCTGTTCCTATTCTCCATCCAGACCCATAGGGCTTATTACTGTGCCCTTGGGATAGTGAGATTTAGAGACAGGTCACATGTCTAGCCATGGGGGAGTGCAAACCTTTCTGCTGTTCTAGTGATCCCTGGCAGCCAATCAGCCGGTAGCTTTTACTGGTCGGCTATATGAAATAAAACATCTGATCGCTAGGCCACCTGCAGTACCACTGGTGACCACTTGCTTGCGACACTTTCTTTTCACGTTCAGCCATAAAACCGCACTTCCAAAAGCTGTAGTTAAAGCTGTTACTGAGTGGAAAGCAAGGGGTTTGGAAGGAGCGGCGCCCCAGGGTACGGGAATAGGGGCTGCGCTCACGTATTAGCAGGGAGGGCACGGAATGTCTCCCTTTCCCCAGTGCAGAGAGGAATCCAGCCATTGTAGAGAGCAGCTCAGACATATTGGTGGCCAAACAATTGAGGATCAGCATTGGCAAACAGGCTCTCTTTTCAGGTGCCCACCCCTCTCTCTTTTGTGCCCAAACCTCCTTTGGCTTAATGGCTTCGCGGGCAGCCTCAGCTGCAGACGGGCAGTTTGGCTCAGAAGATGGCAGGCTTTAGTGCAGTTTCTAAGCCCAATGGACGGACAAGAGGTGGGGGGATGGGGGGGGTACGGGCACATGCTGAGCGGGCAGTGCCAGCCATTTGGCTATGGCATTGCTGAGATTCACCAGGTGCCAAGGGGCGGGGAGGACACCTACCAATGGCTGGCTGTTGGAGAGGATTAACTCGATGTCCCTTCACGGTGGGCACACTGCTGGCACACGGAGGGTACACACACTATATGGCCCTGCATACACACTTTCTAATTTCATTTTAATGAGTTTCTCAGTTCCTTCATTCCCCTCCCATGTAGGCACTTTATTCTAACTCCGTCGCCATATCCAGCCCCTTCTCTCATTCCCGCGCTCTCCTTGGCTGTCTCTTTCACCTCTTCCCCTCTCATTCCCCCTCTCGCTGCGCTATCTACCTCCCCCACCTTCCAGCCTTTCTTTTTTCATTCCCCACATCTTTTCCATCTGTTTATTCCTGTCCCCCACTTCCTCCGAGTCTGCTGTAACTCTGTTTTTCTCTGCACTCCTCCTCTCATCCTCCCTCCATCTGCTTAATACTTCCATTGATTCATCCCTTTTATTATTTGATCATCTCTTCTGCTAGCTAACCCCGCTCTCTTCCCAACACACAGGCATATGCCCCTGGATCTGAAATCTATAAACTGGCTGCACTTTTGGTTGAACTTCAACTCCCAGCATCTCTCATGTCATCAAACGATTGCAGGATCCGCCCTCTTCCCTGTGGCCTTACAGAATTAGCGTGGCAAGTCACATAGGGATAGGGAAAATCCTTAGCTGCCCCCGTAAGCCACGATCCCTCCAGAATCTAGCGGGAACCTACCCTTTTTCTCTTTCCCAATCCTCCCGGAGTTGCCCATGACATCATAGCTTTGCCCATTTCATCAAATGATTGCAGGATCCGCCCCCTTCCCTGTGGCCTTACAGAATTAGCGTGGCAAGTCACATAGGGATAGGGAAAATCCTTAATTTCGGCCCCTAGCTGCCCCCGTAAGCCCCGATCACTCCGGAACCTACCCTTTTTCTCTTTCCCGATCCTCCTGGAGTTGCCCATGACATCATAGCTTTGCCCATTTCATCAAATGATTGCAGGATCCGCCCTCTTCCCAGTGGCCTTACAGAATTAGCGTGGCAAGTCACATCGGGATAGGGAAAATCCTTAAGTTTGGTCCCTAGCTGCCCCCGTAAGCCCCGATCCCTCCAGAATCTAGCGGGAACCTACCCTTTTTCTCTTTCCAGCTGTAAACCCCAGCTGCCTGAGGCAACTTTCTTACCTTGTGTTATGGCTCGACCCCCCCCGGGACAGTCCCTCCCGAGGGCCCATATATAAATCAATAAGCTGCCAGCTCAGTACGAACTGGCTGAGTTACTAGCTAATATCAGCCATGTACTGCCAGCAGCAGAGGAATGGGCTAGAATACTCTAATGGTGGCTTACAGCTGCAGAGGAATGGGCTAGAATACTCTAATGGTGGCTTACAGCTGCAGAGGGCTGGGCTAGAATACTCTAATGGAGGCTTACAGCGGCAGAGGGCTGGGCTAGAATACTCTAATGGAGGCTTACAGCGGCAGAGGACTGGGCTAGAATACTCTAATGGAGGCTTACAGCGGCAGAGGGCTGGGCTAGAATACTCTAATGGAGGCTTACAGCGGCAGAGGACTGGGCTAGAATACTCTAATGGTGGCTTACAGGGGCAGAGGTTGGGCTAGAATACTCTAATGGTGGCTTACAGGGGCAGAGGTTGGGCTAGAATACTCTAATGGAGGCTTACAGCGGCAGAGGACTGGGCTAGAATACTCTAATGGTGGCTTACAGGGGCAGAGGTTGGGCTAGAATACTCTAATGGTGGCTTACAGCGGCAGAGGGCTGGGCTAGAATACTCTAATGGAGGCTTACAGGGGCAGAGGGCTGGGCTAGAATACTCTAATGGTGGCTTACAGGGGCAGAGGTTGGGCTAGAATACTCTAATGGTGGCTTACAGGGGCAGAGGGCTGGGCTAGAATACTCTAATGGTGGCTTACAGCTGCAGAGGGCTGGGCTAGAATACTCTAATGGAGGCTTACAGCGGCAGAGGACTGGGCTAGAATACTCTAATGGTGGCTTACAGGGGCAGAGGTTGGGCTAGAATACTCTAATGGTGGCTTACAGCGGCAGAGGGCTGGGCTAGAATACTCTAATGGAGGCTTACAGGGGCAGAGGGCTGGGCTAGAATACTCTAATGGTGGCTTACAGGGGCAGAGGGCTGGGCTAGAATACTCTAATGGAGGCTTACAGCGGCAGAGGACTGGGCTAGAATACTCTAATGGAGGCTTACAGCGGCAGAGGACTGGGCTAGAATACTCTAATGGAGGCTTACAGCGGCAGAGGGCTGGGCTAGAATACTCTAATGGAGGCTTACAGCTGCAGAGGACTGGGCTAGAATACTCTAATGGTGGCTTACAGGGGCAGAGGTTGGGCTAGAATACTCTAATGGTGGCTTACAGGGGCAGAGGTTGGGCTAGAATACTCTAATGGTGGCTTACAGGGGCAGAGGTTGGGCTAGAATACTCTAATGGTGGCTTACAGGGGCAGAGGGCTGGGCTAGAATACTCTAATGGTGGCTTACAGCTGCAGAGGGCTGGGCTAGAATACTCTAATGGAGGCTTACAGCGGCAGAGGACTGGGCTAGAATACTCTAATGGTGGCTTACAGGGGCAGAGGTTGGGCTAGAATACTCTAATGGTGGCTTACAGCGGCAGAGGGCTGGGCTAGAATACTCTAATGGAGGCTTACAGGGGCAGAGGGCTGGGCTAGAATACTCTAATGGTGGCTTACAGCTGCAGAGGGCTGGGCTAGAATACTCTAATGGAGGCTTACAGCGGCAGAGGGCTGGGCTAGAATACTCTAATGGAGGCTTACAGCGGCAGAGGACTGGGCTAGAATACTCTAATGGAGGCTTACAGCGGCAGAGGGCTGGGCTAGAATACTCTAATGGAGGCTTACAGCGGCAGAGGACTGGGCTAGAATACTCTAATGGTGGCTTACAGGGGCAGAGGTTGGGCTAGAATACTCTAATGGTGGCTTACAGGGGCAGAGGTTGGGCTAGAATACTCTAATGGAGGCTTACAGTGGCAGAGGACTGGGCTAGAATACTCTAATGGTGGCTTACAGGGGCAGAGGTTGGGCTAGAATACTCTAATGGTGGCTTACAGCGGCAGAGGGCTGGGCTAGAATACTCTAATGGAGGCTTACAGGGGCAGAGGGCTGGGCTAGAATACTCTAATGGTGGCTTACAGGGGCAGAGGTTGGGCTAGAATACTCTAATGGTGGCTTACAGGGGCAGAGGGCTGGGCTAGAATACTCTAATGGTGGCTTACAGCTGCAGAGGGCTGGGCTAGAATACTCTAATGGAGGCTTACAGCGGCAGAGGACTGGGCTAGAATACTCTAATGGTGGCTTACAGGGGCAGAGGTTGGGCTAGAATACTCTAATGGTGGCTTACAGCGGCAGAGGGCTGGGCTAGAATACTCTAATGGAGGCTTACAGGGGCAGAGGGCTGGGCTAGAATACTCTAATGGTGGCTTACAGGGGCAGAGGGCTGGGCTAGAATACTCTAATGGAGGCTTACAGCGGCAGAGGACTGGGCTAGAATACTCTAATGGAGGCTTACAGCGGCAGAGGACTGGGCTAGAATACTCTAATGGAGGCTTACAGCGGCAGAGGGCTGGGCTAGAATACTCTAATGGAGGCTTACAGCGGCAGAGGACTGGGCTAGAATACTCTAATGGTGGCTTACAGGGGCAGAGGTTGGGCTAGAATACTCTAATGGTGGCTTACAGGGGCAGAGGTTGGGCTAGAATACTCTAATGGTGGCTTACAGGGGCAGAGGGCTGGGCTAGAATACTCTAATGGTGGCTTACAGCTGCAGAGGGCTGGGCTAGAATACTCTAATGGAGGCTTACAGCGGCAGAGGACTGGGCTAGAATACTCTAATGGTGGCTTACAGGGGCAGAGGTTGGGCTAGAATACTCTAATGGTGGCTTACAGCGGCAGAGGGCTGGGCTAGAATACTCTAATGGAGGCTTACAGGGGCAGAGGGCTGGGCTAGAATACTCTAATGGTGGCTTACAGGGGCAGAGGGCTGGGCTAGAATACTCTAATGGTGGCTTACAGCGGCAGAGGGCTGGGCTAGAATACTCTAATGGTGGCTTACAGCTGCAGAGGGCTGGGCTAGAATACTCTAATGGTGGCTTACAGGGGCAGAGGACTGGACTAGAATACTCTAATGGTGGCTTACAGGGGCAGAGGGCTGGGCTAGAATACTCTAATGGTGGCTTACAACGGCAGAGGGCTGGGCTAGAATACTCTAATGGAGGCTTACAGGGGCAGAGGGTTGGGCTAGAATACTCTAATGGAGGCTTACAGTGGCAGAGGGCTGGGCTAGAATACTCTAATTGTGGCTTACAGCGGCAGAGGGCTGGGCTAGAATACTCTAATGGAGGCTTACAGGGGCAGAGGGCTGGGCTAGAAGACTCTAATGGTCGCTTACAGGGGCAGAGGGCTGGGCTAGAAAATTTTAAAGGTGGCTTACAGCAGCAGAGGGCTGGGTTAGAATACTCTAATGGTGGCTTACAGGGGTAGAAGACTGGACTAGAATACTCTAATGGTGGCTTACAGGGGCAGAAGACTGGACTAGAATACTCTAATTGTGGCTTACAGGGGCAGAGGACTGGACTAGAATACTCTAATGGTGGCTTACAGGGGCAGAGGGCTGGGCTAGAATACTCTAATGGTGGCTTACAGCGGCAGAGGGCTTGGCTAGAATACTCTAATGGTGGCTTACAGGGGCAGAAGACTGGACTAGAATACTCTAATTGTGGCTTACAGGGGCAGAGGACTGGACTAGAATACTCTAATGGTGGCTTACAGGGGCAGAGGGCTGGGCTAGAATACTCAAATGGTGGCTTACAGCTGCAGAGGGCTGGGCTAGAATACTCTAATGGTGGTTTACAGGGGCAGAGGGCTGGGCTAGAATACTCTAATGGTGGCTTACAGGGGCAGAGGGCTGGGCTAGAATACTCTAATGGTGGCTTACAGGGGCAGAGGGCTGGGCTAGAATACTCTAATGGTGGCTTACAGGGGCAGAGGGCTGGGCTAGAATACTCAAATGGTGGCTTACAGCTGCAGAGGGCTGGGCTAGAATACTCTAATGGTGGTTTACAGGGGCAGAGGGCTGGGCTAGAATACTCTAATGGTGGCTTACAGGGGCAGAGGGCTGGGCTAGAATACTCTAATGGTGGCTTACAGGGGCAGAGGGCTGGGCTAGAATACTCTAATGGTGGCTTACAGGGGCAGAGGGCTGGGCTAGAATACTCTAATGGTGGCTTACAGGGGCAGAGGGCTGGGCTAGAATACTCTAATGGTGGCTTACAGGGGCAGAGGGCTGGGCTAGAATACTCTAATGGTGGCTTACAGGGGCAGAGGGCTGGGCTAGAATACTCTAATGGTGGCTTACAGGGGCAGAGGGCTGGGCTAGAATACTCTAATGGTGGCTTACAGGGGCAGAGGGCTGGACTAGAATACTCTAATGGTGGCTTACAGGGGCAGAGGGCTGGGCTAGAATACTCTAATGGTGGCTTACAGGGGCAGAGGGCTGGGCTAGAATACTTCAGTGGTGGCTTACAGGGGCAGAGGGCTGGGCTAGAAAACTTTAATGGTGGCTTACGGTGGAATGAGCAGGGAGTTTTAACTCAAGCAGAGGACTGGACTGGAACACTTTTTCAGGAATAGGGGAAGGGAGTCAACAATCCAAAAAGACTGCAACAGTTTAAACTGAAGAAGAGTAAAGGTGGCCATTCACAGGCAGATCTGCTTGCTTGCCGATGTCGCCAAGCGAGCGGATCTTCACCCGATATCCCCACCTACGGGTGGCGATATCGGGGAGGCATGTTGGCGAATTCGATCGTTTGGCCCTGGGGCTAAATGATCGAATTCTGCAAGCGGCAATGGGGCAACGAGCCAATGCGGCCCCCGATCCGACTGGATTTTCTAACCTGGCCAATCGATATCTGCCCAATTTCAGGCCGGATATCGGTCGGCCAGGCCCCTCGGTTCTGCCCCTACACGGGCCGATAAGCTGCCGAATCGGTCCAAGGGACTGATGTCGGCAGCTATAATCGGCCCGTGTATGGGGGCCTTTAGAGTCCCATGCCATATCAAGAATAAAGTATAAAGAATAGATTTTAAGGTTTAGTTTCCCTTAAACCTATAGCCAAAGCTGCAGCTTTCCTGTTTGCGTTTCCAAGCGACTGCGCCGGAGCATTCATCCAACTGGAATCCGGTTCAGCTGGCAGAACTATATTTCCCTATATTCCTCTCACAGGCCCCGGTATGAAAAGCAAAAAAAAAAATGACTGGAGTAAAATATTTAACAAACAGCCAGCGCTGAAAAAAAGGGGAGTCAAGGCGCATACGTTCCCGAGGCTTTCAGCAAGAAATGGAGAGAAATAAAGACTTTCCTTATTTAACCACACTCAATGCCAAAAGGCAACGATGCTGTTGTAACATCTCCATCTGCTCGAGAATTCTCACACACATCAAGATTCCTCCTCGGCGGCCCAGGCACGGGAAATAAGTCAGAATTTTTTATTTTATTTTTTTTCAAGGAGAAGGAAAGTTTAAAGGAAAACTTTAAACACAGAATGAATATTAACAGATTTTATCATAATAAGTGGCCTATTAAAGAATCTCCCCAAACTGGAATATATATATCAGTAAATATTGCCCTTTTATATCCTTTCCCTTGAGCCGCCATTTTGTGATGGGCTGTGTGCTCCCTCAGAGATCAGCTGACAGGAAGTGATGCAGCTCTAACTGTAACAGGAAGTAGTGTGGGAGCAAAAGGCAGAACTCTGCCCATTCATTGGCTGATGGGGCCTAGCATGTATGTGTGCCTTGGCTTGTTTGTGTGCACTGTGAATCCTATGATCCCAGGGGGCGGCCCTTAGTACTTAAAATGGCAGTTTCCTATTTAGGATTACCCAATAGCACATACTACAGGATCCGTTATCTGGAAACACATTATCCAGAAAGTTCAGAATTACGGAATGGCCATCTCCCATAGACTCCATTATAAGAAAATAATTCTAATTTTTAAAAATGATTTCCCTTTTCTCTGTAATAATAAAACAGTACCTGTACTTGATCCCAACTAAGATATAATTACCCCTTATTGGGGCAGAACAGCCCTATTGGGTTTATTTCATGGTTAAATGATTCCCTTTTCTCTGTAATAATAAAACAGTACCTGTACTTGATCCCAACTAAGATATAATTACCCCTTATTGGGGGCAGAACAGCCCTATTGGGTTTATTTCATGGTTAAATGATTCCCTTTTCTCTGTAATAATAAAACAGTACCTGTACTTGATCCCAACTAAGATATAATTACCCCTTATTGGGGCAGAACAGCCCTATTGGGTTTATTTCATGGTTAAATGATTCCCTTTTCTCTGTAATAATAAAACAGTACCTGTACTTGATCCCAACTAAGATATAATTACCCCTTATTGGGGGCAGAACAGCCCTATTGGGTTTATTTAATGGTTAAATGATTCCCTTTTCTCTGTAATAATAAAACAGTACCTGTACTTGATCCCAACTAAGGTATAATTACCCCTTATTGGGGGCAGAACAGCCCTATTGGGTTTATTTAATGGTTAAATGATTCCCTTTTCTCTGTAATAATAAAACAGTACCTGTACTTGATCCCAACTAAGATATAATTACCCCTTATTGGGGCAGAACAGCCCTATTGGGTTTATTTCATGGTTAAATGATTCCCTTTTCTCTGTAATAATAAAACAGTACCTGTACTTGATCCCAACTAAGATATAATTACCCCTTATTGGGGCAGAACAGCCCTATTGGGTTTATTTCATGTTTAAATGATTTTTTAGTAGACTTAAGGTATGGGGATCCAAATTACAGAAAGACCCCTTATCCGGAAATCTCCAGGTCCCGAGCAACCTGGATAAAAGGTCCCATACCTGTACTAAAAAAGTATATTTATATGAAAATGGTTTATTTAGAAGAAGCAGGTTTTACATATGAGCTGTTGATGCAATATATTTTTATACAGACCTACATTGTTCGGGGGTATAGTTTTCCATTAAATCTCTGGGGGGTGCCAAAATGGCCCCCCAGTGATTATGATTGCTTACCTGGTACCTGGGCTTGGCTCCTATTCACTAGAAACAGCCCCGGGCCAGGGTATATATATAACAGAATCACCGGCCGGGGTATCAGTAAGTGATTACAATGACAGGGGGTGCCTAACATTTGCCCCCCCCCTCCAGTGATTTAGACTTTCCTTCTCCTTGATGCCAAATCCTCGACAGAAAATCTAGATTTAACATTTGCAGTGAAAACGGAGCGGCGCGGGCTTGTAATCCTTTAATTCCCTCGCCTCTTTATAATAGCGATATTGTTAAGCGCATATAATAAATATCCAGCCCGTGAATGGCATTATTTATTGTGAAAAGAGGGCAGATTAAAACAGCGTTAATCCTCTATTAAGGAATAACGGCGGCTCTGCGCCTTGTGTCCGTGCGTCAGCGAGCGCGGGGCGACACAGTGGCTTCAGGTTCCTCTGAAGTGGCCCATTGATAGATGCCTGTGTAGGGAGCGGGCGTATGATGTAAGCAATTATTATGACGCGATGTTTATCCAAACGCCTATAATGTCATCTGATTAAATGAAGGAATAAAGCAAATGAGCTAGCGCATAGTCACGTGACAATCTTGGGGTACCCCTTCATTATACGTATGGGGGTGCCCCAACATGAGCGCCCAATTAGATCCACAAGCGCAGTGGGCAACGTTTCCCCGCAGTCAGTTACATTAAAGGTAATTGTGGCAGAATGTCCTATAATTGGGCTCGGTCCTTCCTGCCTTCCATTCTGGGTCGGTATTGTTGCACCTACTGACAGAGGGGAACCCTGGAGCGACCGCCAACTCCTGACTAGGTGGCAGCTCTACTGTAGGGTTCTCTTCAGGGTCGGACTGGGGGTGCAGGGCCCACCAGGGCTGTCCTGCAGATGCCCCGCCGGCCGCGTCCCGCGCACCCCCTAACCCTCCGCAGGGGCCCCTGCTGAGCCTCCCTTACCCCCCCTGCAAGTTTCCCCACTCGACGTCCTCCCCTGAGCGCGCATAGGTTTAACATGTCAGGGGAGGAACGGTTGGCCGGGGGAGTGCTGGCAAGGGTCGGGTCTGGGCTGCTGTGTTTTTTCCCGGTGTCCCGGAGGCCCAGTCCGACCCTGGTTCCCTTCATTAATCACCACTATGGTTGCCACTGGCCTAGCCAGTAAAATACCGGGGATGGTATTACAAATTTACCAGAAATCTATTTTCCCCCCAACCCGCCCCTTTTTGCTCCGATACTCACCTTATTCTGTATTGTTTAAGTCCTTGCTGGCCTGTCTCTGCCCCTTTGACATCACAACTCCGCCCTGTGACATCACCGCCCCTCACGTTTACATCACTGCCTGCCCACTCATGGCCCCTCCCGCTGGTAAAAAGGTGGCAACCCTATTGCCACAGCATAGTTGCACATATCGCACACAGAACACCATAAATGATGCAGTGCAATGTATAATGTATAATGTATAAATGTATAACATTTGGGTCACACCTCTTACAAATCCTGTATGGGCTACCGGTCCCCAGAGCTGTATTGAGATCTAGTGTCACCTAAATACGACCCCCCCGATTGCAGAAGTGACATCACGAGCAGCATGTGTGCGACCTCATTTCCGGTAGTGTGATGTCACTTCCATATAAGTGACATCTTACGCGCCACCTTGTGCAGCCTACCCCTCTAACCCCCCACCTCCAGCACCAGATTTCTGCAGGAATTTTCCAACCAGGCTTGGGGGGGCTTTTTTTTAATTTTTTTTTGTAAATGAGAATCTATAATATAAGCACCAGAGACCCCCCCCAAAATCTGCCGCCCTAGGCACAGGCCCTTGGCTGCCTATTGACTATAAGGGTGCCATACCCAATATAGTTAAAGTTAAATAAAATAGGCAGAGCCAAATACCTAAATGTAAATGGACAAAATCTAATTAAAACTGCTATAAATATATAATATGATATTAATATGACAGATGTTATTCAGTAGAAAAATATATATTTGTATCCTGGGAAAATAACATATTTTAATAATCAGTATTACTTAATCACACGAGGAAAGTCCCTAATAAAACGTTATGAAATTAACATTTTCCCAGGAATTCTACCCTTTACTGATTTCTCCTGAAATTCAGGAATGTAGTTAATGATTTTACTCATCTCTCTGGTTCATAAAGTGATTAATAAACAAGGAGCATTGCGATATTTTATTATCACAGTGCAAGTCTATGGGGCGACCATACAAACTGATTGTTCTTTTTATTGCCCTACGGGGGAAACAGATAAAAGTCGTTTGTGACTCTGCCCCTAGTTATTCACTATATTTTGTAGGGCTTTTTTTTAATCACAAGGGCAGTTTCCCTATAGGGAAATGACTTCTTTGAAGATGGGGGACTCATGGGGGGGATGTGCGCATTGCTCTGTACCCCCTTATCCCTTCGGCCTAGAAAATGGCAGTCTATGAAGTGAGAGGGAGACGGGACAGGGACATTAGAAAGGGTGTCAGACACTAGTTTTGTGCTTTCTGGGAGTTACGGAGTGAAGAAGTCCAAGTGCTGGACCAATAGGGAAAGGCAATGTGGCCCCATGAGAGCTGAAGGCTGAAGGCAGCAGAATAAATACAGCGCTCAGTCCTTATTCCAGCATGGAAGCGACTCAAGGGCTGCACAACAGGGATAGGAAATATAAAGCTAAAGAAGGAATATTTTGGGCATAGACCTCTTTACATCTTGTGTAGGTTATTGATTGTGTTTTTTTTGTATCTATATCTGTATGTTCAATGTATACACTCATTTATTGTACAGCGCTGAGGAATACGTTGGCATTTTTTTAAATACGTGTTAATAATAATAAAAATAATTATAATCATAGGGAGGGGTTCTGTGGAGCAAAAGGAGGGGTTGTATAGAGTAATAGGAGGAGTTATAGGGAGGGGTTATATAGAGTAATAGAAGGAGTTATAGGGAGGGGTTATATGGAGCAATGGGAGGAGATATAGGGAAGGTTATATGGAGCAATAGGAGGGCTTATAGGGAAGGTTATATGGAGCAATGGGAGGAGTTATAGGGAAGGTTATATGGAGCAATAGGAGGGCTTATAGGGAGGGTTATATAGAGCAATGGGAGGAGTTATTGGGAAGGTTATATGGAGCAATAGGAGGAGTTATAGGGAGGGGTTATATGGAGCAATAGGAGGGGTTATAGGGAGGGTTATAAGGAGCAATAGGAGAGGTTATAGGGAGGGGTTATATGGAGCAATAGGAGGGGTTATAGGGAGGGGTTATATGGAGCAATAGGAGGTGTTATAGGGAGGAGTTATATGGAGCTGGGTATTTGGAGCAATAGGGAGGGGTTATAGGGAGGGGTTATATGGGACAATAGGAGGAGTTATAGGGAGGGGTATATGGAGCAATAGGAGGAGTTATAGGACTGGGTATATGGAGCAATAGGAGGAGTTATAGGACTGGGTATATGGAGCAATATGTATGAGGAATTTTACAGAGGGGGAAAAGAGCAGGGTTATATGGAAACAAGAGGAAGGGGTTATATGGAGCAACAGGAAGAAATGCAGAGAGGTTATATATTCTCCTTGTAGATTGTAAGCTCTTTTGGCCAGGGCCCTCTTGTATCAGTTATTGGTTACTTTATATGTTACTCTGTATGTCATATGTATGAAACTCACTTATTGTACAGCGCTGCGGGATATGTTGGCGCTTTATAAATACATGTTACTAATAATAATAATAATAATAATAATAATATTTGCAGCAATAAGAGGAATTATAGGGAATCGTTATGTGAACCAACTGAAATTATAAAGAGGGGGATATAAGTGATAGGGTGGGTTATGTCAAACAACAGGAGTTAAAGTCAGGGAATATACCAACCTTTTAAGATGTAATATGTAACTAATAGGAGTTGTAGGGACGCTATATATGGGAGAATAAGATGAAGATTATTGGGAGAACATATATAGATTGTAGGAAGAGAATATACGAAAAAAAAGAAACAGAATAATTGTATGTATGAGGTTTATAAGAGCATTAGGAAGAGTTCTAGGAATGGGTTATACGTAGGAACAGCCAGGGGATACATATATAGAGGTTACATATTGCAATAGCGGGAGTTACAGGTAGGGGATAGAAGTGTAGTTATACAGGGTGGGATGGAAGAATAACAGGGAAACAGTTATAATAACAGTTACATGGAAATACAGGCTATAGCATTTGGATTATTATGTGTAACACACTTTATAGGGTGAATTATATACAACAATACACAACAGTATTTTATAAAGACTTCATGGACTTAATTTAAAGAAATTGTGAGCAGACATGTCTAAGGCGAGATAAACGGATTAACCAACTTGGCATCTTTAGAGACTGACAAAAGGCAAGTAGGTAATTCAGATAGTGATTCTCCCAGGCTGGCACGGCTACACGGGGACTCGCTGACACTCAAACCCACATTCCCAGCTCGATTGTTCCAAATAAACCCCTTTCCATTTCCTCCCCGCTCCCTGCGGAACATATAGAACATTTATATACATTTATTTCAATAGCTCAAATCCCGTACATTTAGTTTTCTGTCTATTTCATTTGTATCTTTTTAAATTCTGATTTAATTGTTTACAAAGGAACCCGTCCTCCCTACTGAATATTAAAAAAATAGTGATTGATTCAAAAAAAGTTTTATTTAGTACAAAATGATTTTTTTAAAAAATAAATTCGTTAAAAAAATACAATTTCTTATATAAAAACAGGAAAACAGAATAGGATAATGTACAGTAACACGGAATTCAATTTGCACTGATAGAGATACAGGTTTATAAAGTTCCACTCATTTTCACGAAATTATTTTATTCTATTTTTTTATGAAGTTTTAGCCCCGAAACCAATAAAAAGAAACATTCCAGAATTTTTTAATTAGCAGGTTTATTTTTTGTTTTTTTTTTTTACATTTCTTTAGCTGCCGAGGGGGGAAATGGTGGGTTCTGCTGCCGTTCTGATTTAAATCAAAGGGCAATTCTTCTCTTAAGATCTCTGTATTCGCGCCGGTGCCAATTTCACATCTATTCAGGGAACAGGACAAAAACGAAATTCCACCTCCTTTGTGTCGGTGTAATTTGTTTTCAAAGCAATTGGCTAATTTATTAACAGGTGCAAAAAAATGCAGCGTTAAAAACGTCCGACGCCGAGGCACAGAGGATCGCCAGGCTCTGCTAAACAAACAGCCCCACAGTGCAAACAATTCTCTCCCCCCCGTATCCCGGCTGCACGCCCCTGCCCTCCTAACCACAAGGAAATATGAAAAATAACCCTAATAAACGTATTCCGCCGACGACTATTTCCTGACTTCGCTAATCCCAACGGTTCTCAGAAACGAAAACCCCCCGAAACCCTCATTTTTACTAAAAAGAAACAGTGGCTCCTTAACGGATCATATTTTTTGCAATTCTTTAAAATGTACAATTTAGAAACAAACAATTGCCCCTAGAAATACACAATATAAATATTTATTTCAACGGATTTATATTTCCTAGGGCAAAAAAAACATTAGTAAATCAATGTTTTAGACTACGGATCTCTTTTTTTATCCAAATTTTGTAAAGTTTTAGAAATAAAAAAATGTATGATCGAATGTATATAATTTTTTTTTTAAAAGAAAGGTGTAAATTCATATGTTTTTGTAAAAAAACATTTTGTAAATTTATATTTTTCTATTTATATAAACCATATATAGTAAAAAAAAGTATAAATATATATAAAGTTCCTGTGTATTTATACGGATGTATTTTATTTAAATATAAAGGTATGGGACTTATTATTTAGAATGTTTGGGGGATAAGGGATCTTTCTGTAATTTGGATCTCCTTAATTGAAGTGTACTAGAAAATCATTTAAATATTAATTAAACCCAATAGGATTGTTTTTACCTCCAATAAGGGGTAATTATATCTTAGTTGGGATCAAGTACAGGTACTGTTTTATTATTACAGAGAAAAGGGAATCATTTAACCATTAAATAAACCCAATAGGGCTGTTCTGCCCCAATAAGGGGTAATTATATCTTAGTTGGGATCAAGTACAGGTACTGTTTTATTATTACAGAGAAAAGGGAATCATTTAACCATGAAATAAACCCAATAGGGCTGTTCTGCCCCAATAAGGGGTAATTATATCTTAGTTGGGATCAAGTCCAGGTACAGTTTTATTATTACAGGGAAAAGGGAATCATTTAACCATGAAATAAACCCAATAGGGCTGTTCTGCCCCCAATAAGGGGTAATTATATCTTAGTTGGGATCAAGTACAGGTACTGTTTTATTATTACAGGGAAAAGGGAATCATTTAACCATGAAATAAACCCAATAGGGCTGTTCTGCCCCCAATAAGGGGTAATTATATCTTAGTTGGGATCAAGTACAGGTACTGTTTTATTATTACAGAGAAAAGGGAATCATTTAACCATTAAATAAACCCAATAGGGCTGTTCTGCCCCCAATAAGGGGTAATTATATCTTAGTTGGGATCAAGTACAGGTACTGTTTTATTATTACAGAGAAAAGGGAATCATTTAACCATTAAATAAACCCAATAGGGCTGTTCTGCCCCCAATAAGGGGTAATTATATCTTAGTTGGGATCAAGTACAGGTACTGTTTTATTATTACAGAGAAAAGGGAATCATTTAACCATTAAATAAACCCAATAGGGCTGTTCTGCCCCAATAAGGGGTAATTATATCTTAGTTGGGATCAAGTACAGGTACTGTTTTATTATTACAGAGAAAAGGGAATCATTTAACCATTAAATAAACCCAATAGGGCTGTTCTGCCCCCAATAAGGGGTAATTATATCTTAGTTGGGATCAAGTACAGGTACTGTTTTATTATTACAGAGAAAAGGGAATCATTTAACCATTAAATAAACCCAATAGGGCTGTTCTGCCCCAATAAGGGGTAATTATATCTTAGTTGGGATCAAGTACAGGTACTGTTTTATTATTACAGAGAAAAGGGAAATCTGTTTTGAAATGTTATATATCATTCAAATATAAAAAAATGCTCTTTAAACTTTGTTAGATACACTAAAATATTTTATTCTAACACTTTGGGGCAGATTTATTAAAATGTTAGATTCAAACTCACGACAGACTAATTTACCCATTTTCTATTTGTTCCTACGGTATTTTTAGAAGCATATTTAGTTCCTCAGTTAATAAAATAGCTTCTACAACTCCCATAGGAACGAATAGAGAGTGGGTGAATTTTTCTGTGGTGAGTTCGAAACTCACATTTTTATAAATCTTCTCCAATCTATTAAGGAAATGATCTTTTTAACTTTACAGCTCATCACAACCAGGGGGGCTTACCGTATAACAGAACCGGTTCATAATGAAGAAGAAAAGGTGGAATTAGTGAGAGACAGAGATGTATAAAAAGGGGGAAATATGATTTAGTTGAATTTAATGTATAGAAAAAGCATTCAGCTCCCCCTCCCCTCTGGAAGCCCCTTTGGGAGTTGAACCCCGGTTGAAATTGCTAGAGTTTCATCAGGATTTGGGAATTCCACGGCGCACAATGGGAAGGCACAGTCCCACCCACGGGTGTCGCCGGGTCAGGGAAGGAGGATGAGGTTAAATGAAATGATAATAAAAAGAAGACATCATTTCAAGAGTAGAACTGCACTTTATAGAATATTTCTGCTTTAGGGAGGGAATGTCCCATGTTACAATGAATTCATTTGCTGTAACACTGCATAGGGGCATTTAACCACCTGCCTCCCACAGCAGCCCTGATAGGGTTAATCCAGAACGGCTCCTCTCATTACGAGGTGGGTACAACAATTTAATTAGTAAGACAAACAAAGCACAGCAAAGTAAATAGCAATTTTATACTTTATTGTTGGCAGAGGGTGTCTGCTTATAATTATATCCCAGAGGGGAAGAACACCGCAGGGGCAATATCCTAATATATCCCGGGGGGAGAGGGGTTTAGGCTGGGCTGCTATGGCCAGAAAGATAGGGGTTTGGGGTTACTACTATACCTGGATAGTATTTTACTGGCCTGGCTGGTAAAAAAAACAATGCCAATGGAATTATTAGGGAAGAAAGATAAAAATATAGGAAGGTGGTATTTTATTCTTTTATTTTTTGAGAAAAGGTGCCAACCCTAGTAACTACTGAATTAGTATAGATAGATAGAATTAGATAGATAGATAGATAGATAGATAGATAGATAGATAGATAGATAGATAGATAGATAGATAGATAGCACTATATTCTGGCCCCACCCTAGGCACTGGACCTAAATGCGCCCCCCAGTGTGCAGAAGTGACCTATTCCCCCAGCTCCGATCTGGATTTACAAGATGAGAGATAGAGAGAGAGGCAGAGAGATAAATAGATAGATAGATGATAGATAGATGGATAGATAGACAGAGAGCAAGAGATAGACAGAAAGAGAGATAGATAAAAAATAAATAGATAGTGACAGAGGATATATAGATAGATGGATAGATGGATAGATGATAGATAGGTAGATAGATAATAGATAGACAAAGAGCAAGAGAGAGAGATGACAGACAGAGAGATAGACAGCTAGATAGACAGAGAGAGAGAGAAAGAGATAGATAGATAGATAGATAGATAGAAAGAAAGAGAGAGAAAGATAGATAGATAGACAGACAGCCAGATAGATAGATGATAGATAAAAAATAGATAGATAGAAAATAGACAGACAGAGAGAGAGAGAGAAACAGAAGATACTGTAGGTAGATAGATAGATATAGATAGATACGTAGATTGATAGATAGATAGATAGACAGACAGACAGACAGACAGACAGATAGATAGATAGATAGAAAGAAAGAAAGAGAGAGACAGATAGATAGATAGACAGACAGCCAGATAGATAGATGATAGATAAAAAAATAGATAGATAGAAAATAGACAGACAGAGAGAGAGAGAAACAGAAGATACTGTAGGTAGATAGATAGATATAGATAGATAGGTAGATTGATAGATAGATAGATAGACAGACAGACAGACAGACAGACAGACAGACAGATAGATAGATAGATAGATAGATAGATAGATAGATAGTTTTTCATTTGTTGGCTCTGTGTATGTAGATTGGCAGCAGCCCCTACACCTGCCCAGTCAGAGGGGGAGCCGGAGGTGCAAGATGAATAGGAGGGACACGGATAAGTGACAGATAGGTTGATTGAAACAGATAAAGGCAGAAAATTAAAACTGATAGCTGGGCGTCCATTTACTAAAGTGCCATTGAGCGTGATAATGACTTGAGCCGGTCCCATCGCCAGAGCCACTTTACTAACCAACAATGGCTTCCATAATTGCGCACCTTTTTTTTCTTTTTGCTGCACAGAAATGCTCTGGCCCATTATCCCATTCACACTGCGGAAGCTGCTTCCCAAGGTTTTCTACAGTCCGGCGCCAGAACTATCGCCCAGCTACACCCAAACTGCTGCCAATGCCTATCCCCAACCTGACAGTGTGCGGCACGAGATTTTAACATTTCTGCGTATCCATTAGTAAGTCAAACTGGGGAAGGGTGATATATATATATATACCTTTATTATTATTATTATTACAGTATATGGAGTTAGTAACTGTTATTACTTTATCAATGTGCTCTGATAAACTCAGTCTCACTTTACTGCTGTGCTGCAAGCTGGAGTGATATCCCCCCACTCACCCCCAGCAGCCGATCGGCAGAACAATGGGAAGGGAGCAAGATAGCAGCTCCCAGTAGGTATCAGAATAGCACACAATAGTAAGAAATCCAAGTCCGGCTTGGGACTCCTCCAGTTACATGGGAGTAGGAGAAACAATAGGTTAGCTGAAAGCAGTTCTAATGTGTAGCACTGGCTCCTTCTGAAAGCTCAGACTCAGGCACACTTTACTGCTGCGCTGCAAGTTGGAGTGATATCCCTCCCCTCTCAGCAGCCGATCAGCAGAACACTGGGAAGGGAGCAAGATAGCTGCTCCCAGTAGGTATCAGAATAGCACTCAATAGTAAGAAATCCAAGTCCGGCTTGGGACTCCTCCAGTTACATGGGAGTAGGAGAAACAATAGGTTAGCTGAAAGCAGTTCTAATGTGTAGCGCTGGCTCCTTCTGAAAGCTCAGACTCAGGCACACTTTACTGCTGCGCTGCAAGTTGGAGTGATATCCCCCCCCTCACCCCCAGCAGCCGATCAGCAGAACAATGGGAAGGGAGCAAGATAGCAGCTCCCAGTAGGTATCAGAATAGCACTCAATAGTAAGAAATCCAAGTCCGGCTTGGGACTCCTCCAGTTACATGGGAGTAGGAGAAACAATAGGTTAGCTGAAAGCAGTTCTAATGTGTAGCGCTGGCTGAAAGCTCAGACTCAGGCACACTTTACTGCTGCGCTGCAAGTTGGAGTGATATCCCCCCCTCCCCCAGCAGCCGATCAGCAGAACAATGGGAAGGGAGCAAGATAGCAGCTCCCAGTAGGTATCAGAATAGCACTCAATAGTAAGAAATCCAAGTCCGGCTTGGGACTCCTCCAGTTACATGGGAGTAGGAGAAACAATAGGTTAGCTGAAAGCAGTTCTAATGTGTAGCGCCGGCTGAAAGCTCAGACTCAGGCACAATGCACTGAGATGGCGCCTACACACCAATATTACAGCTACAAATACATTTGTTGGTTCAAGAATAAAAATTGAAATAACAGAGTGAATAATTTGCTAGTCTATTTGAGCACCAATAAGTGTCTCTTTACCACAACCTAGTTCTTAAATAGAAAATAGTAAAATACTGATTTCTCTGTGTATTCTGTATTACTGGGTTCTGGGAGTAATCATGGAGGCAAATACCATAAGGCACAACCTCTCTGGATGCACAGCTATGTATCTGTATTCATAGGAATGAATAGACTGTCAGTGAGTTTCTATGTATTAAGCTCTAAACTCAACTTAATCAGCTCCTATATGTAAGGGCTGGGAGAGGCTTTTCTGGTTGGCAGGGTGTGCGGCAGCCCTAACAAAGGGACTCACTTCCTTATATTTTGTGTATTTCTCACTTGGGTACGGCACATCCAGGGACCTGGGGATGAAGTCAGATTGTGAGAATGTCCATAACAGTTGTGTAGCCTTTATTGTTTCCTGTATACATCCTGGCTCAGTATGTACAATTATTGCACTGTATAAATAAAAAGGTAGGGGGTACATTATCCCTTATAATAGATGAGTGATACTCAGAGTTCCCTGTATAACTCAGCCTGCAGCCTTGTGCCTTTATATGGGCACAGAACCCCTCAGTGACTGCTAATATCCTTATCATTTACAGTAGGGGGTACATTATCCCTTATAATACATGAGTGATACTCAGAGTTCCCTGTATAACTCAGCCTGCAGCCTTGTGCCTTTATATGGGGGGCACAGAACCCCTCAGTGACTGCTAATATCCTTATCATTTACAGTAGGGGGTACATTATCCCTTATAATACATGAGTGATACTCAGAGTTCCCTGTATAACTCAGCCTGCAGCCTTGTGCCTTTATATGGGCACAGAACCCTCAGTGACTGCTAATATCCTTATCATTTACAGTAGGGGGTACATTATCCCTTATAATACATGAGTGATACTCAGAGTTCCCTGTATAACTCAGCCTGCAGCCTTGTGCCTTTATATGGGCACAGAACCCCTCAGTGACTGCTAATATCCTTATCATTTACAGTAGGGGGTACATTATCCCTTATAATACATGAGTGATACTCAGAGTTCCCTGTATAACTCAGCCTGCAGCCTTGTGCCTTTATATGGGCACAGAACCCCTCAGTGACTGCTAATATCCTTATCATTATATATAAAATGTATTATATGTATATATAATATTAATATATTACCATTACAATACATGCATTTCTCTGTACTCCATTGCTCAGCACCATAAACACTGTTCTGCACCCAGACACACACACTGCTGTGTAATAGTACACAATGCTCTGCAGGCAGAGGCACACTGCTTTATCCTGGGGAAACATCGCTCTGCATTATAAACAGCTCTGCACTCAGATGCACTCTGTTCTGCACTTTGTTACACACAGACCTACACTATCACTGCTCTGCACTCAGCACACATTGTAAACCCCTCTCAATGCTCTGCACTCTTCAAACCTTAGTTGTACCTATTATCTGTCTATCTGTCTCTGCCGCACAAACCTCTCTGCACTCCTATAGCCTGTGCTGCAGCTAACGCTATTAATCCGTTCTTCATAAAACCCAGATGTGAGGCCTGCTCTGTATTACTATCTATAAATACAGTCTCCTAGAGCCATACAGGGCGCTCTGCTGCTCACAGTACGCACACAAAGGACTGGGCACAAAGGTGGATTCTACTCTGCCAGTTACACACACAGGGTCTGTGCACCTAGATGTCTTAATAGAGACCGGGCAAACAGAACAGCACCTTAAAGTATAAAGAATATAGGAAAGCTCAATAAAATACTGTGTATCTTCTGGTAGTGCAGGAATTGGTTATAATAGCCGCTGGGAAGGGACTGGGGCTGTGGGATTGCAGGTATAGTAGGGAGAGATGGTGCCTATAGTAGCAGTGGGGGGATAATAGCCTCTGGGAAGGGACTGGGGCTGTGGGATAGCAGGTATAGTAGGGAGAGATGGTGCCTATAGTAGCAGTGGGGGGATAATAGCCTCTGGGAAGGGACTGGGGCTGTGGGATAGCAGGTATAGTAGGGAGAGATGGTGCCTATAGTAGCAGTGGGATAATAGCCTCTGGGAAGGGACTGGGGCTGTGGGATAGCAGGTATAGTAGGGAGAGATGGTGCCTATAGTAGCAGTGGGGGGATAATAGCCTCTGGGAAGGGACTGAAGGGACTGGGGCTGTGGGATAGCAGGTATAGTAGGGAGAGATGGTGCCTATAGTAGCAGTGGGGGGATAATAGCCTCTGGGAAGGGACTGGGGCTGTGGGATAGCAGGTATAGTAGGGAGAGATGGTGCCTATAGTAGCAGTGGGGGGATAATAGCCTCTGGGAAGGGACTGGGGCTGTGGGATAGCAGGTATAGTAGGGAGAGATGGTGCCTATAGTAGCAGTGGGATAATAGCCTCTGGGAAGGGACTGGGGCTGTGGGATAGCAGGTATAGTAGGGAGAGATGGTGCCTATAGTAGCAGTGGGGGGATAATAGCCTCTGGGAAGGGACTGAAGGGACTGGGGCTGTGGGATAGCAGGTATAGTAGGGAGAGATGGTGCCTATAGTAGCAGTGGGGGGATAATAGCCTCTGGGAAGGGACTGGGGCTGTGGGATAGCAGGTATAGTAGGGAGAGATGGTGCCTATAGTAGCAGTGGGGGGATAATAGCCTCTGGGAAGGGACTGGGGCTGTGGGATAGCAGGTATAGTAGGGAGAGATGGTGCCTATAGTAGCAGTGGGGGGATAATAGCCTCTGGGAAGGGACTGGGGCTGTGGGATAGCAGGTATAGTAGGGAGAGATGGTGCCTATAGTAGCAGTGGGGGGATAATAGCCTCTGGGAAGGGACTGGGGCTGTGGGATAGCAGGTATAGTAGGGAGAGATGGTGCCTATAGTAGCAGTGGGATAATAGCCTCTGGGAAGGGACTGGGGCTGTGGGATAGCAGGTATAGTAGGGAGAGATGGTGCCTATAGTAGCAGTGGGATAATAGCCTCTGGGAAGGGACTGGGACTGTGGGATAGCAGGTATAGTAGGGAGAGATGGTGCCTATTTATATTATCTACTCATTTAGTAATTTTATTTCCCTGATGTCTCACTATTTTGCCTCCTTTATCCTTTCACTGTTTGTTTGCTAATAATTTTACTCCTCGTACCTTTCTGTTCTCCTTAGAGATTCTTACTTTGTATTTGGACCTTAATCCTAGGTTCAATGTTTCAGTGTCCTTATATTTTCCCCAATCAGTGGCTTTGTTAATTTAAAGGGATACTGTCATGATTTTATGGGGTACTTTTTATTTCTAAATGACACTGTTACACAGCAAATAATTCCCTCTGCCAATTAAACTTTTATTCTTGAACCAACAAATGTATTTGTAGCTGTAATATTGGTGTGTAGGCGCCATCTCAGTGCCTTGTGCCTGAGTCTGAGCTTTCAGCCAGCGCTACACATTAGAACTGCTTTCAGCTAACCTATTGTTTCTCCTACTCCCATGTAACTGGAGGAGTCCCAAGCTGGACTTGGATTTCTTACTATTGAGTGCTATTCTGATACCTACTGGGAGCTGCTATCTTGCTCCCTTCCCATTGTTCTGCTGATCGTCTGCTGGGGGTGAGGGGGGGGGATATCACTCCAACTTGCAGCGCAGCAGTAAAGTGTGCCTGAGTCTGAGCTTTCAGAAGGAGCCAGCGCTACACATTAGACCTGCTTTCAGCTAACCTATTGTTTCTCCTACTCCCATGTAACTGGAGGAGTCCCAAGCCGGACTTGGATTTCTTACTATTGAGTGCTATTCTGATACCTACTGGGAGCTGCTATCTTGCTCCCTTCCCATTGTTCTGCTGATCGGCTGCTGGGGGGGAGGGGGGGGATATCACTCCAACTTGCAGCACAGCAGTAAAGTGTGCCTGAGTCTGAGCTTTCAGCCAGCGCTACACATTAGAACTGCTTTCAGCTAACCTATTGTTTCTCCTACTCCCATGTAACTAGAGGAGTCCCAAGCTGGACTTGGATTTCTTACTATTGAGTGCTAATCTGATACCTACTGGGAGCTGCTATCTTGCTCCCTTCCCATTGTTCTGCTGATCGGCTGCTGGGGGGGAGGGGGGGGATATCACTCCAACTTGCAGCGCAGCAGTAAAGTGTGCCTGAGTCTGAGCTTTCAGAAGGAGCCAGTGCTACACATTAGAACTGCTTTCAGCTAACCTATTATTTCTCCTACTTCCATGTAACTGGAGGAGTCCCAAGCCGGACTTGGATTTCTCACTATTGAGTGCTATTCTGATACCTACTGGGAGCTGTTATCTTGCTCCCTTCCCATTGTTCTGCTGATCGGCTGCTGGGAGGGGGGGGGATATCACTCCAACTTGCAGCGCAGCAGTAAAGTGTGACTGAAGTTTATCATAGCACAGGTCACATGGCTGTGGCACCCTGGGAAATGAAGAATATGGCTAGCCCCATGGGAAAAACAGATTACAATGCAGGATTCTGCTGGAGAAGCTCTATTAACTGATGGTTTTTAAAAAAACCACGCTGACAGTATGCCTTTACGCTAAAGCTAAGCTGTCATCCATCTGAAGAACTTTTAGTCCGTGTGTGCGGGAACAAAAAGGGGATGGACAGTGATATAAAAGGGCGTGGCCTGTGATGGAAAAGGAGTGGGGCTACGTCACGCAATGGCAAGAGGGCCGGTTATTGAGCAATCTGGAAAGGAAAAAAAAGGTAAGTTTGGGGGCAGATCAAGGGTGGGCCACGGGCTTATTTTAAGGGTATTACAAATATACTAGCCACTACATTGCCAGTATATTTGTAATACCAGCCACAGCCTTGGCAGGTGTTTTACCAGCTAGTCCAGTACAATACCAGCCAGGTGGCAACCCTAGCTAAAGCCAATACCTGTCTTTCCTTGGTTTTTCTATTCTCTTACTCAGTCCCAGGCACTAAGCTTCCCCCCCCAGTCCCTCAGACATACACACTCACTACTTTTACTCATACATCTCATATTTACCCTTATTTATCTCACTCTTTCTCCCCCTGGCACACCCAAACAACACAGTTTTATCCGGCCCTTACTCCCCTACTTTCTATATCTCTCTTGCGACTCCTATTGTTCTCTTTAACTTCATTTCTTGCTTCTCTTCTTCCTTCTATTTTCACATATTCTCTCTCTGCCATGAGAAATCCCCTGAGGCGGCAGCACCCTGCATGTTACTAGGGGGGCCAATAATCTGCTCCCGGTAACTTAAAGAGACGCAATTCCAATTTTTAAATCGGGATATTGACTCCTCTAGCACAGAGAGTGCTCTTGCCTGGGAGAGCCACAAAGGCCCCCGGTAGTAAGTATTTATGGGGGGACATGCAGTATTAATGAATGAATGCACATCCTGCTAGTAACAGGTTGGCATCAAGTGGGAATCCAGCCCTTGTTCTTACTGTTTAACCTCTTCCATGTGCTTTTATAGTTATATGCCCTCCTCCCTCACTTGGCATTCCCTCCTTTACCAAACTTTCAGTATTACTCACCCCCATCCTCTCTAACTAGTACTCTCTTACTATCTTCCTCCCGTTCCTTCATACTAGTACTGCTGGAGTGTCTTCTCTAAATCTCACATTTTCAGTCACTCCTTTTGCCATATTAATTCATAATCCTGTTTGTTATTAGTGGGGTTACTAACAAAAACCTACTCTTCCCGCTAGAGCCCTATACAAGTTTGACAGCTTGCCCCCCCCCCCATCATTATATTAAGAAGCAGAGTATTAACGACTTACTCTCCCCCCAGTCAGATCATTAAGTTCTTACACTTATTCACTAATTCTTTCTATTCATTATCATTCTCTCGTCTCCCTCATAATATTATTTCCCCAGTTGCCCCTTGTTTCCCCAGTCCCATGCTATTATTATTTTCACAGACTTCCCATCTGTTGAACACACCTTTCCTCCTTACACTCTCACATGTTCTTCCCTCCTATTTCTTATCCCTATCCCATGATCCCTTGTACTTTCAGTCTTCTCCCTTGAGTGGTCTATCCCTGCTCTCCTCCCTCCATTCTCCTTCTTCTCTTTCTCTTCTGTCTCCACCTTTGTTCTCCATATTCCCTCACAATTCTGTTTATTTTACCGCTTCACTTTTACTCTTCCCTTTAACCCTGTATCCTAATCTTTCTCCTCTATACAATACCTTTACTACAATTTGCACATTCATTTTGTCTCAGTTCTTCTCCCTCTTCCCTTGGTTCCATTATCTGTGCCTAAAGTCTTTGGTTAGTCGCACTACTACGTGTTCTTGAAATTGCCTTCCTTTCTTACTCTCCACTTTATCAGTCTTCTTTCTTCTTCTACTTATTCTTTCTTCTTTCTACTTATTCTGGGGAGTGTACATTGCACTTATTAGTAGGAAATGGAGAGCTAAAAGTTTGCCGAATCCTCCATTTGCCCATTCACTTACCCATTAATGTCTCCCTACCTCGTTTAACTTCCTCTCTCTTTTCCCAGTCACATTCCCACCACTCTCTCTTCTCCATTCCTCCCTTGGACTTTATATTTGTGGTTTTCTGCAACATTTCTCCTCTCCCCTTGCCCTCATTTCATTGTCTTTCCTTTCTAATTCTCCTACCTTACATCCTTTCCCCAGAGCGCCAGCTCCACTCCCCCTTCCCACACACACAATTCCTACACAGCCCTTTCACGGCTCCCCAGGTGCTGCCTTGCATGGAGCCAGCCCACAGTGTAACGTTTGGAGAGAGCCTATTGAATCACCGACGGGACCTTTGTCCTTCTAATCTGCCCTATCAAATGTAATTTGACCACATTGCTTTAGATTATTGTAGAGGGGAAATTAAGGTTACGGCAAAGTGAATTAACTTTGTACCCCCACCCCCAAAATCATCTCCACCCTCCCTGCTCTCCTACCTTTTCTCCACAACAAATGCACCTTTGGGACTTACTTTCTGCAGTTGCTGCCTTCTCTCTTCAGCTCCCTCATACCATCTCCCTCTCCTTTCACCCCCATATACCAACCGGCCCTTCTCTGTGCCGCAACAGTCTTCATTTTCTTCTTTATTGCCTCGTGGCTTTTACTTATTCACTTCTCTCTACTCCTTGACTTCTGCTTTCTCGCTCCCTCCTTCCTCTGTCTCTTTCACTTCTAGCTCTGCCCCTTTTGCAAAGTCCTTACTTTTCTCTCTCTCTCTTTTCATTTTTTTTTTTAAATTCACCCCACTTCTGCCTCTTGGCACCGGCTCCCTTATTTCTCCCCGGCCTCTACCCAAGCATGGCACCAACTCTCTCACACACAGAGATTACACAATGTTAACATTACTGTAATTCTCTTATTAATAATTCAATCACGATTTCAGTTCTACCCTGGCACTCTGTCTATCCACAAATAAAGAAGAAGAGAGAATGAGAGTAATGGAGGGATAAAAAGGGGAGTGGAACATTTAGGAGGGGGGGGACACAACACAGACAGAAAAGTGAGGTGAGAAGTGTGTGTTTAGAAGGTAAGGGGTAAAACAGGATTAAAAGCATAAAAAACTACTGAGACAGGGGGGCAATTAAAGACAGAAAAGAGGGAGAGACAGAAAAAGAGAAAGAAAGAAAGAGGTGGGAAGAGGGATCGAGAAAAAAGGGGGGGGTGGGCACAGAAAGAGAGACTGAACGAGGTGGGGGATTAGGAGAGAGGGGGGAGAGAGCAAGAGAGAGCGTAAGCCCAGCCAACACAGTAAAATTCCAGCCCATGCCAACATCAGAGTTGGCACTAAAATGGCAGGAGACTAAGAAGGATAGAAAGAGAAACAATATTTAAAACAAAGGCGACAACAAATAACCAGAGGTTTGTGGCTAAAAAAAAAAGTGCTAAAAAAATCAAGTGGGAAAGAAAATCGAATTTAGAAAAAAAAAACAAAAACCCCAAAACTTACAGTACTTGGGGAAAGAGACAGCCTGGTGTCTCTCATTCTCTGTGTCTGTCTCTCTATCGCACTCTCCCCACCCCCCCAGTAAAAAGTCTATTGCAGCCTGACTGCATCTGAGAAATCCTACAGGCTGGCTCGCACAGAACATGGCATTTGTCCAGTTTCTCGATGCTGACTTCTCTACATTTTGGACTGGGTGTTAGAGTAAAAAGGAATTGGAGGAGAGGAGAAAAGGATCAGGAGATGTAAGGTTTTTACCAGGCGCCTTTTTTTTTTTTTTTAACCCACGTTTGTTAAATCTTCTTTATTTTTTTGTTACCCCCGACCCCTTTCTGGCGAATCTTTCCTGTGCCGTATTCTTCTCTCCCGTTCTGTCTCTTCGTTAATTTCCCTTTTTTCACCTTTCCCTCCTTTTTTTATTTTTTGAATTGCAATTTTTTTTCCGTAACCGGTTTATCGTATATATTTTTTAATTATTATTATTTTATTTTTTTTTAATGGTTCCCGTAGAAGGAAAAAAAAAAAAATGCTAAAATCGCCCAAGTTTTCTTTCCCCCTGGAAACTTAAAGGTTTTTGTGTGTTTTTCAGACTGCTGGCAGATGTGCCCACACTTGCCTGGTATGTGCCATTCCGATTTACATTAAACCTTCAACGAGGGCTTCTGTGATTAAAAAAGATAAAAAGACATTTTCTTTAATTTGTTTTGGGGATTTCTCTTTTTTTTTTTTTTTTAAAGTCTTGTCTTGACTTGATTTAACAACCCCCCCCCATCCGTATCCCCAACAAGGTCCCATAGATTGCATTGCCCGGGTCAGTACAGGAACCCTTTCCAGAATCCAGGTAGGGTAGGGCCGGAACTTGGCCCAGTGGCCGTGCCAATGCCATATTGGTACCTAGTCACCTGTGGGGCAGCGGGGGGGTATAGCTTACATATGTTTATAGCATGCTGAGTCTGACCAGCAGGCACACATGTATGTATGTTTGTTTACATGTTTATAAATGTCTCTGCCATAAGCATATATATATGTCATACACACACGCTGTATATATACTGTTGGGCATGTAGTAACAGCATTTATAGCTAAATATTATTGTGAATAAATGGTTCCTTCTAAAGTTACAGTAAGTTATTGGAAGGACCCCCCCCCCCATGGTGCCTGTAGCCTGGGGAGCAGAGTTTCCCGGACACTTACGAAGCAGGCCCCAGTGCGTTCCTATGCGGCCACTTCTGCCTTCAAGTGCTCCCACCCCTCTGTTCAGTCCCATTCCCCTATATTGTACAGCTGAGCCCACTCCAGTGCCACATGCCTGCCCATGAATGCCACCTGCCCGCTGCCGGGGCTGCCGGTGCGTAATCATTTCCTATTAGATCCGACTCCCAAACAGAAAATCATTCCCTACGTTTCCCCCCCCCCCCCTATCGGAATTATTCTTATATTCTTTGTGCATGTGTATAGCGACATATATATCTGCATTCGTACGCATGTATAACACCTTGCCGTCATATCATAATATGCATGTCCATGACAATATATATATATCTATATGTATATGTATAAGAGAATATAATGACTTTCATTTTTACTTACTTACCTGATATGAGCAAATATCCTGTTTTAACCCTGTGTGCTGTATATTTATTCATATTATTTCATAGACTTATGTCTTGTATAAAAGGAAAATGTAACCTACGAATCAAATATATATTAACACATAAATAGTATTCATATATATGTACAGGTATGGGATCTATTATCCAGAATGCTCGGGATCTGGGTTTTTTCCGGATAAGGGATCTTTCCATAATATCGTGTCTACAAAAAAAAAATATTTTAAACATTAAATAAACCCAATAGGGTTGTTCTGCCTCCAATAAGGGGTAATTATATCTTAGTTGGGATCAAGTACAGGTACTGTTTTATTATTACAGAGAAAAGGGAATCATTTAACCATTAAATAAACCCAATAGGGCTGTTCTGCCCCCAATAAGGGGTAATTATATCTTAGTTGGGATCAAGTACAGGTACTGTTTTATTATTACAGAGAAAAGGGAATCATTTAACCATTAAATAAACCCAATAGGGCTGTTCTGCCCCAATAAGGGGTAATTATATCTTAGTTGGGATCAAGTACAGGTACTGTTTTATTATTACAGAGAAAAGGGAATCATTTAACCATTAAATAAACCCAATAGGGCTGTTCTGCCCCCAATAAGGGGTAATTATATCTTAGTTGGGATCAAGTACAGGTACTGTTTTATTATTACAGAGAAAAGGGAATCATTTAACCATTAAATAAACCCAATAGGGCTGTTCTGCCCCCAATAAGGGGTAATTATATCTTAGTTGGGATCAAGTACAGGTACTGTTTTATTATTACAGAGAAAAGGGAATCATTTAACCATTAAATAAACCCAATAGGGCTGTTCTGCCCCCAATAAGGGGTAATTATATCTTAGTTGGGATCAAGTACAGGTACTGTTTTATTATTACAGAGAAAAGGGAATCATTTAACCATGAAATAAACCCAATAGGGCTGTTCTGCCCCCAATAAGGGGTAATTATATCTTAGTTGGGATCAAGTACAAGGTACTGTTTTATTATTACAGGGAAAAAGAATATTTTTTTTTATAATTTGAATTATTCGTCTATAATGTCTATGGGAGATGGCCTTCCTGGAACGGGTTTCCGGATAATGGATCCCATACCTGTATAAGTAAATAAAGGCAGTAATACGTATACCTATAACAGCGCATATTGGCAAAATGTCACATGAATTCCTTGTAACTGTTGCCATTATCTATATTATCTAATCAATAAGACAATGTTTTTCTTAAATATGTAGGACACAGCCATATATTTAATTTCAACATGTCTTTTTGTTGTGCATATATATATATATATCCAAATACATATTTAAGGAATGCAATAGATACATATGGAGAGGTTTATATATATATATATATATATATATATATATAAATATATAAATACTATGCTATATATTTAAATATAGACACCACAGAAGACTGAGAAGCCATATAGTATATAGTATGTGTGTAAGTGCTGCGCTCATATAAAAGAATGCATACATTAGACCACAGGGAAGCTGCTGTACAAATACTCTGCAAACTATTAACTTGTATCTTAAATTCTGTGTATGCATTGTAAGTGATATAGATATATATATATGTGTGTGTGTGTGTGTTATTATGTGCATGGATACGTATGGCAATTTATTTTGGAGTTGATATATTTTTATTATAGAAACAGAAGGAAGGAATGTATGTATTTAGGTAACTGCGGGTGGCAGGATTACAAATGTTATCACAGAAAGTCTATTTTTTTTTCAAGTGAATTCTTTATGAAACGCAGCAAAAACACACAGTTAGATATGAGTGCAAGGCTCAGAATGAGAGCTGTATGTATAAATCACAGCCTGCCAGCCAGAAATCTAGAACAACATTCTAGTAAGAAAAATATGTTTGGTATGATGTTCTTTAAGGGTATAAGCAATGCGCATAAAAGTAAGTTTGTGGTAAGGTCAGCTTGTTATATTTCCCACAATAGTCATAGGGGAGGGGATATCTGGAGCAATAGGAGGAGTTATAGGGAGGGGTTATATGGAGCAATAGGAGGAGTTATAGGGAGGGGTTATATGGAGCAATAGGAGGAGTTATAGGGAGTGGTTATATGGAGCAATAGGAGGAGTTATAGGGAGGGGTTATATGGAGCAATAGGAGGAGTTATAGGGAGGGGTTATATGGAGCAATAGGAGGAGTTATAGGGAGGGGTTATATGGAGCAATAGGAGGAGTTATAGGGAGTGGTTATATGGAGCAATAGGAGGAGTTATAGGGAGGGGTTATATGGAGCAATAGGAGGAGTTAGAAGGAGGGGTTATATGGAGCAATAGGAGGGGTTATAGGGAGGGGTTATATGGAGCAATAGGAGGGGTTATAGGGAGGGGTTATATGGAGCAATAGGAGGAGTTAGAAGGAGGGGTTATATGGAGCAATAGGAGGGGTTATAGGGAGGGGTTATATGGAGCAATAGGAGGAGTTAGAAGGAGGGGTTATATGGAGCAATAGGAGGAGTTATAGGGAGGGGTTATATGGAGCAATAGGCGGAGTTAGAGGGAGGGGTTATATGGAGCAATAGGAGGAGTTATTGGGAGGGTTATATGGAGCAATAGGAGGAGTTAGAGGGAGGGGTTATATGGAGCAATAGGAGGAGCTATAGGGAGGGATTATATGGAGCAATAGGAGGAGTTATTGGGGGGGTATATGGAGCAATAGGAGGAGTTATAGGGAGGGGTTATATGGAGCAATAGGAGGAGCTATAGGGAGGGATTATATGGAGCAATAGGAGGAGCTATAGGGAGGGATTATATGGAGCAATAGGAGGAGTTATTGGGGGGGTATATGGAGCAATAGGAGGAGTTATAGGGAGGGGTTATATGGAGCAATAGGAGGAGCTATAGGGAGGGATTATATGGAGCAATAGAGGGAGTTATAGGGAGGGGTTATATGGAGCAATAGGAGGAGCTATAGGGAGGGGTTATATGGAGCAATAGGAGGAGTTACAGGGAGGGGTATATGGAGCAATAGGAGGAGTTATAGGGAGGGGTTATATGGAGCAATAGGAGGAGCTATAGGGGGGGGTTATATGGAGCAATAGGAGGAGTTACAGAGAGGGGTATATGGAGCAATAGGAGGAGTTATAGGGAGGGGTTATATGGAGCAATAGGAGGAGTTATAGGGAGGGGTTATATGGAGCAATAGGAGGGGTTATAGGGAGGGTTATATGGAGCAATAGGAGGAGTTATAGGGAGGGGTTATATGGAGCAATAGGAGGGGTTATAGGGAGGGATTATATGGAGCAATAGGGGGAGTTATATGGAGCAATAGGAGGAGTTATAAGGAGGGGTTATATGGAGCAAGAGGGGAGTTATAGGAATGGGTTATGGGGGGGAGTAATAAGGAGAGTTATATGGAGCAATAGGTGGAATTATAGGGAGGGGTTTTATGGAGCAATAGGAGGAGTTATAGGGAGGGGTTATATGGAGCAATAGGAGGAGTTATATGGAGCAATAGGTGGAGTTATAGGGAGGGGTTATATGGAGCAATAGGAGGAGTTATATGGAGCAATAGGTGGAGTTATAGGGAGGGGTTATATGGAGCAATAGGAGGAGTTATAGGAAGGGGTTATAGGGGGAGTTATAAGGAGCAATAGGGTTATAACCCCTCCCCATACAGATCTATCTCTCCTACAAACTCCTTCCTATAAAGAACTTATAGCACCTAATAAAATGCCACACCCTATGGACATTACCCCTCCGACTAACACTGCCTAACTATATAAATATTATTGAAACCTCTCTCCCTGCATAGGTACTATATCTCCTCTCTGTGCCTTTTTCTCTAATACAAACATGGGCTAATTGCTGCCTCCAGATTAGCAGGGGTTGCTACAAAACCATGCATGCCGCTGAGTAGACCCTGTCCCCGTATGACCCAGCTATGGCAGTCCCACTCCTCTCCTACAGGGTCTGAGAGTCATCACTTACCCCTCATCCTACTCCTACATACTGTACATGAACCCCTCATATAAACTGCTCCTTTATTCAGATACTAATATACAGGGTCTGGGGCGCTGAGTATCCCTGTGATATAATAGCACCCTATATACACACATGGGGCCTAGCTGGATACTGTGAGAGAGTCTGATTGGCTTCTGTCTCTGGATTTCTTTGGGGCCAGGTTACATTTAGGGCCCATCCAGTTCTAAAAAAGGGGCAATAAAGTGATATGTCCCCCCAAAAATATCCTAAGGAGTTGTTATTCAGAACAGTTGGAGGTAATAACCTAATTATGGCAGGTATTTAAGCCTGTAAATCTTCAGCTAGGGCTGGGGCCGGAATTACAAATTGCTGGTAAATTTGTAATACACTATAAATTCCTCCCTTTCCTGACCCTCTCCGCCAGGGTCGGACTAGGCCGCCGGGACACGGGGAAAAATCCCGGTGAACCGCTCCTGCCCTGACGCGTTCAATTTACGCGATCGGGGGTTATGCGGCAGGAGCCCTGGTGGGCCCTTCACCCCCCAGTCCAACCCTGCTCTCCGCCAAAGGAATACCCCTTATAAAGCCAGACCCACCTATACTCCCGTTCCCCGCCCACTACACCCATTTCCCCGCCCCATGAATAAAGGTGGCAACCCTAGGCCTACCTATTGGTGAGTAGACAAGTGCCCAAGTATGTGCATGGGGGGAGGGCCACAGGTAGCCTTTTTAGGATCCATAACCCGACCCTGACAATCCCCATTCTGCCCCCCACTCTTTATATTACATATATCTTTTCTACTTTTTCACATTGCTGCCTTGCTCTGCCCCTGTTTATGTGGATATTGGCATTGAGAATGGTGGTTATATTGATGACATAACCAGGGTCGGACTGGGCACCAGGAAAAATTCCCGGTGGGCCCCGGCTCTAGAGGGCCCCGGCGGCCCAGACCCGACCCTTGCAGGCGCTACCCCTGCCCGACCGCTACCCCCCTGACGCTTTAAATTTACGCGTTCGGGGGAGGATGTTGGGTTGGGGGCCCTGCAAGGGGGGTTAGGGTACCTGCGGGGGGGGGTTAGGTGACGCGGCCGGTGGGGGAACCTGCAGGGCCCCTGGGGCGAGAGCCCTGGTGGGCCCTTTACCCCCCAGTCCGACCCTGAACATAACTGATTATATTCTTATCTGGCATCATCAAGATTCACTTAAGTAAATGAATTCAAAAGGAGAATTAAAGCCTACAGATGAATTCTGTATTTTATATACTGAACCCCAGCCCAGAGGCACAGCAGCTCTATAGCAGCAATAATCTGAGATTTTAAGTTTTCCCCAGCAGCTCCCCCTCTTGGATCGTGTTAGGCCATCTTTTGTGTGCCAGTGGCACTGCACATGCTCAGTGTGCTCTGGGCTGCAGAACCTAAGCTTAGAGATCATCAGACATCATTGAACAGAAAGTGAGGCTTGTCTTTTACAGAAGCTGATGCTACAGGGCTTATAATTAAATTCTGATGCAGACTGCATTAGTTTCTGAGCTGCCATGCAATCTGAATGACTAATCAACCTTGGATTGTGACATTTATACTCTATATATAAAATATATTGTGAGTGGGCCCCTAAGCTCACGTAAGTGACAGCAGCACAGAGAGTGCAGGGAATCAGCAGAAAAGAAGATGGGGGGCTACTGGGGGCATCTTGGGGGCACAAATCACTGCTAAAGGGCTGTGACGGCCTTGGGCTGGTACAGTAGCTGGGAATGTACGGTGTTAGAGTTTCTCATTTACTCTTAGGCTTCAGTGAAATAATAGCTATACTGCATGAATGTATAATAATACAGAGTATGTAGAAACATGCCGCCCCATATAGTGGTACTGAGTCACGTCTCAGCCACAGCTCACTGCTCACTCTCCTCCAAGCGTCTGTATTTGTGTTTATTTTGACAAGACTTGTCCCCCACTCGTGCACGCCCCCTCCCTCTGATCACTATGTGTGAAAGGAAAACCAAGTCCCAGCCAAAATCAGATGTGGACTCTTAATTACCGGGAGGAATCCGTATAGTTAGCAGCGGCGCAGGATAATCCCACGTCTATCCGGCTACCTGTCTCAGTAATGAAGTCCAGGCCCGGAATAATCCCGCTGCACTGCTGCGCTACTGTCTGCAGGACCTGAAGTCACAGGCCTGGTCAGTAAAGGGGACACTACTTTCCCCAATTCCCCATTATAAAATACTTCTATGTCATGTTTTATGCGTGCCTTATTAAAGGGGAACTAAACCCAAAATCTACTTGCTAACTTTCTACCCCAAGCCGGAGCCCTAAACTGGGCCAGGGTTGGACTGGGCTGGACGGACACTGGGAAAAAACCTGTGGGGCCTCGACGACCCTGACCTGATCCCCATGACACTCCCATGCTGTCACCCTGGAGGGGGGGGGCCCAGGCTGGGGGCTTATATATATATTTTTTAAATTATAAATGTAATATATAGGCACCTTATGGCTGCCCCCCAAAAACTGCCACCCTAGGCACAGGCCTTCGGCCGCCCATACAGGTATCGGACCCATTATCCAGAAACCCATTATCCAGAAAGTTCCAAATTACGGGAAAGCCATCTCCCATAGGCTCCATTTTAATCAAATAATTCACATTTCCCTTTTCTCTGTATTAATAAAACAGTACCTTGTACTTGTATTGAGATATAATTAATCTTTATTGGAGGCAAAACAATCCAATTGCATTTAATTACTCTTTAAATATTTTTTTTTAGCAGACTTAAGGTATGAGATCTGAATTAGGCAAAGACCCCTTATCCGGAAAATCCCAGGTCCCGAGCATTCTGGGTAACGGGTCCCATACCTGTATATATAAAGGTGGCCATGCCTACCCCTAGTTCTGGCGCTGACAGCCAGTACCACTTGGCCCGGATTTGGGATACACTATTGTAAAGCTAGACTCTCAGCCATAAAGCAGGGTGTAAGTGCTGTTTTGTGAGACCAGGGAAGGAGGCTTGTTTGCAGTTCAGTTGCATTTCCCATTGCAAGCTCAAAGCTGACAAAAGGTTTCCCCCCCCACATCCCACAAAGCGTTTTAAAAGAATTTTCAAAATGTGACTCTCCAGCTTTTATTAAACTACAGTTCCCAGCATCCCCTAATAACCTTCAGGGGAAGGGATGCAGCTGAGGAACAGCTGGAGCAGCACAGGTTTAGCACCCCTGGATAATGTAACAAGCTGACATGCTATGTGGTGTAGGTAGGCTCCCCGGCCTGCGCGCCAGCTGCACGGCATCAATTTACAGTATTAAAAAAATCATTTTTTTATGGATGTGTTTAACCCTTTATTTACACACGCCCATTCAGCGCATAACCAATGTATAGAAACACCAAGTGGGGAACGTTGCCAAAGGGGAAAGTCAGGTCACTGGGAAGAAAGGAGAACAGCGAAATTGTACCATCGTCTGTTGTACATTTCATGCACCGGGAAAGTCTGGGCGAGAGGTCACTGTTTGTCTGGGTCAGAGATCCACTGTGGGACAGGTGTTTAGCCCCCCCCACCCCCCCACTCATATTATATGGAGAGCAGCCAGAGGGGTTATAGGGAGGGGTTATATGGAGCAATAGGAGGAGTTATAGGGAGGGGTTATATGGAGCAATAGGAGGAGTTATAGGGAGGGGTATATGGAGCAATAGGAGGAGTTATAGGGAGGGGTTATATGGAGCAATAGGAGGAGTTATAGGGAGGGGTTATATGGAGCAATAGGAGGAGTTACAGGGAGGGTTATTTGGAGCAATAGGAGGAGTTATAGGGAGGGGTTATATGGAGCAATAGGAGGAGTTATAGCGAGGGGTTATATGGAGCAATAGGAGGAGTTACAGGGAGGGGTTATATGGAGCAATAGGAGGAGTTATAGGGAGGGGTTATATGGAGCAATAGGAGGAGTTACAGGGAGGGTTATATGGAGCAAAAGGAGGAGTTACAGGGAGGGGTTTTATGGAGCAATAAGAGGAGTTATAGGGAGGGGTATATGGAGCAATATGAGGAGTTATAGGGAGGGGTTATAGTGAGCAATAGGAGGAGTTATAGGGAGGGGTTATATGGAGCAATAGGAAGAGTTATAGGGAGGGGTTATATGGAGCAATAGGAGAAGTTATAGGGAGGGGTTATATGGGGCAATAGGAGGAGTTATAGGGAGGGGTTATATGGAGCAATAGGAGGAGTTATAGGGAGCAATAGGTGGGGTTATACGGAGTAACACGATAAAGTATAGACTGAGAAATTATGGAGCAAACTTGTGTTAAATACAAGGAGAGCAACTGGCATTTCAGCTGTTTATAAGAGTTTATAAAGACAGTGATATAATGACTATATTCATGAATAGACACTTAAGGTACTACCTTTCCAAACTGCTTGCCTAGCCCTCTGGGAAGTGGGACAGGCTATGGATGGGGTTCTTAACCTGAAGGCCAGTAATTATGAGATCTGCCAATGTTTCTGTAACCTTGTTATGGGCTAAGGGGGCCCAGCCTGAAGGCCAGTTAGGGGGGGATTTGGGGTGAGTGCTTATTTGTGCCCTGGGTACCCCTGGAACTATAGCAGGGTGACTGTTACCCCAATGTTTCTATATATCTGTAACCTTGTTATGGGCTAAGGGGGCCCAGCCTGAAGGCCAGTTAGGGGGGGATTTGGGGTGAGTGCTTATTTGTGCCCTGGGTACCCCTGGAACTATAGCAGGGTGACTGTTACCCCAATGTTTCTATATATCTGTAACCTTGTTATGGGCTAAGGGGGCCCAGCCTGAAGGCCAGTTAGGGGGGGATTTGGGGTGAGTGCTTATTTGTGCCCTGGGTACCCCTGGAACTATAGCAGGGTGACTGTTACCCCAATGTTTCTATATATCTGTAACCTTGTTATGGGCTAAGGGGGCCCAGCCTGAAGGCCAGTTAGGGGGGGATTTGGGGTGAGTGCTTATTTGTGCCCTGGGTACCCCTGGAACTATAGCAGGGTGACTGTTACCCCAATGTTTCTATATATCTGTAACCTTGTTATGGGCTAAGGGGGCCCAGCCTGAAGGCCAGTTAGGGGGGGATTTGGGGTGAGTGCTTATTTGTGCCCTGGGTACCCCTGGAACTATAGCGGGGTGACTGTTACCCCAATGTTTCTATATATCTGTAACCTTGTTATGAGCTAAGGGGGCCCAGTCTGAAGGCCAGTTAGGGGGGATTTGGGGTGAGTGCTTATTTGTGCCCTGGGTACCCCTGGAACTATAGCAGGGTGACTGTTACCCCAATGTTTCTATATATCTGTAACCTTGTTATGGGCTAAGGGGGCCCAGCCTGAAGGCCAGTTAGGGGGGGATTTGGGGTGAGTGCTTATTTGTGCCCTGGGTACCCCTGGAACTATAGCAGGGTGACTGTTACCCCAATGTTTCTATATATCTGTAACCTTGTTATGGGCTAAGGGGGCCCAGCCTGAAGGCCAGTTAGGGGGGGATTTGGGGTGAGTGCTTATTTGTGCCCTGGGTACCCCTGGAACTATAGCAGGGTGACTGTTACCCCAATGTTTCTATATATCTGTAACCTTGTTATGGGCTAAGGGGGCCCAGCCTGAAGGCCAGTTAGGGGGGGATTTGGGGTGAGTGCTTATTTGTGCCCTGGGTACCCCTGGAACTATAGCGGGGTGACTGTTACCCCAATGTTTCTATATATCTGTAACCTTGTTATGAGCTAAGGGGGCCCAGTCTGAAGGCCAGTTAGGGGGGGATTTGGGGTGAGTGCTTATTTGTGCCCTGGGTACCCCTGGAACTATAGCAGGGTGACTGTTACCCCAATGTTTCTATATATCTGTAACCTTGTTATGGGCTAAGGGGGCCCAGCCTGAAGGCCAGTTAGGGGGGGATTTGGGGTGAGTGCTTATTTGTGCCCTGGGTACCCCTGGAACTATAGCAGGGTGACTGTTACCCCAATGTTTCTATATATCTGTAACCTTGTTATGGCTAAGGGGGCCCAGCCTGAAGGCCAGTTAGGGGGGGATTTGGGGTGAGTGCTTATTTGTGCCCTGGGTACCCCTGGAACTATAGCAGGGTGACTGTTACCCCAATGTTTCTATATATCTGTAACCTTGTTATGGGCTAAGGGGGCCCAGCCTGAAGGCCAGTTAGGGGGGGATTTGGGGTGAGTGCTTATTTGTGCCCTGGGTACCCCTGGAACTATAGCAGGGTGACTGTTACCCCAATGTTTCTATATATCTGTAACCTTGTTATGGGCTAAGGGGGCCCAGCCTGAAGGCCAGTTAGGGGGGGATTTGGGGTGAGTGCTTATTTGTGCCCTGGGTACCCCTGGAACTATAGCAGGGTGACTGTTACCCCAATGTTTCTATATATCTGTAACCTTGTTATGGGCTAAGGGGGCCCAGCCTGAAGGCCAGTTAGGGGGGGATTTGGGGTGAGTGCTTATTTGTGCCCTGGGTACCCCTGGAACTATAGCAGGGTGACTGTTACCCCAATGTTTCTATATATCTGTAACCTTGTTATGGGCTAAGGGGGCCCAGCCTGAAGGCCAGTTAGGGGGGGATTTGGGGTGAGTGCTTATTTGTGCCCTGGGTACCCCTGGAACTATAGCGGGGTGACTGTTACCCCAATGTTTCTATATATCTGTAACCTTGTTATGAGCTAAGGGGGCCCAGTCTGAAGGCCAGTTAGGGGGGGATTTGGGGTGAGTGCTTATTTGTGCCCTGGGTACCCCTGGAACTATAGCAGGGTGACTGTTACCCCAATGTTTCTATATATCTGTAACCTTGTTATGGGCTAAGGGGGCCCAGCCTGAAGGCCAGTTAGGGGGGGATTTGGGGTGAGTGCTTATTTGTGCCCTGGGTACCCCTGGAACTATAGCAGGGTGACTGTTACCCCAATGTTTCTATATATCTGTAACCTTGTTATGGGCTAAGGGGGCCCAGCCTGAAGGCCAGTTAGGGGGGGATTTGGGGTGAGTGCTTATTTGTGCCCTGGGTACCCCTGGAACTATAGCAGGGTGACTGTTACCCCAATGTTTCTATATATCTGTAACCTTGTTATGGGCTAAGGGGGCCCAGCCTGAAGGCCAGTTAGGGGGGGATTTGGGGTGAGTGCTTATTTGTGCCCTGGGTACCCCTGGAACTATAGCGGGGTGACTGTTACCCCAATGTTTCTATATATCTGTAACCTTGTTATGAGCTAAGGGGGCCCAGTCTGAAGGCCAGTTAGGGGGGGATTTGGGGTGAGTGCTTATTTGTGCCCTGGGTACCCCTGGAACTATAGCAGGGTGACTGTTACCCCAATGTTTCTATATATCTGTAACCTTGCTATGGGCTAAGGGGGCCCAGCCTGAAGGCCAGTTAGGGGGGGATTTGGGGTGAGTGCTTATTTGTGCCCTGGGTACCCCTGGAACTATAGCAGGGTGACTGTTACCCCAATGTTTCTATATATCTGTAACCTTGTTATGGGCTAAGGGGGCCCAGCCTGAAGGCCAGTTAGGGGGGGATTTGGGGTGAGTGCTTATTTGTGCCCTGGGTACCCCTGGAACTATAGCAGGGTGACTGTTACCCCAATGTTTCTATATATCTGTAACCTTGTTATGGGCTAAGGGGGCCCAGCCTGAAGGCAAGTTAGGGGGGGATTTGGGGTGAGTGCTTATTTGTGCCCTGGGTACCCCTGGAACTATAGCAGGGTGACTGTTACCCCAATGTTTCTATATATCTGTAAAATTGTTATGGGCTAAGGGGGCCCAGCCTGAAGGCCAGTTAGGGGGGGATTTGGGGTGAGTGCTTATTTGTGCCCTGGGTACCCCTGGAACTATAGCAGGGTGACTGTTACCCCAATGTTTCTATATATCTGTAACCTTGTTATGAGCTAAGGTGGCCCAGCCTGAAGGCCAGTTAGGGGGGATTTGGGGTGAGTGCTTATTTGTGCCCTGGGTACCCCTGGAACTATAGCAGGGTGACTGTTACCCCAATGTTTCTATATATCTGTAACCTTGTTATGGGCTAAGGGGGCCCAGCCTGAAGGCCAGTTAGGGGGGGATTTGGGGTGAGTGCTTATTTGTGCCCTGGGTACCCCTGGAACTATAGCAGGGTGACTGTTACCCCAATGTTTCTATATATCTGTAACCTTGTTATGGGCTAAGGGGGCCCAGCCTGAAGGCCAGTTAGGGGGGGATTTGGGGTGAGTGCTTATTTGTGCCCTGGGTACCCCTGGAACTATAGCGGGGTGACTGTTACCCCAATGTTTCTATATATCTGTAACCTTGTTATGAGCTAAGGGGGCCCAGCCTGAAGGCCAGTTGGGGGGGGGATTTGGGGTGAGTGCTTATTTGTGCCCTGGGTACCCCTGGAACTATAGCGGGGTGACTGTTACCCCAATGTTTCTATATATCTGTAACCTTGTTATGAGCTAAGGGGGCCCAGCCTGAAGGCCAGTTAGGTGGAGATTTGGGGTGAGTGCTTATTTGTGCCCTGGGTACCCCTGGAACTATAGCAGGGTGACTGTTACCCCAATGTTTCTATATATCTGTAACCTTGTTATGGGCTAAGGGGGCCCAGCCTGAAGGCCAGTTAGGGGGGGGATTTGGGGTGAGTGCTTATTTGTGCCTGGGTACCCCTGGAACTATAGCAGGGTGACTGTTACCCCAATGTTTCTATATATCTGTAAAATTGTTATGGGCTAAGGGGGCCCATCCTGAAGGCCAGCAGGGTGACTATTTTCTAACCTTCCTATAAACTACAGGCACACCTTAATTCCAGCTTTTGCACCTGTGCCATTGGTCAGTAAGCCCTTATATTGGGATTGGGGTTACAGAGACACTATACAGAAATACATGTGTAGCGGTAAAGACCATATTGAGTTATGAATAGGGAGTAAGAGGGAAAGACTTTGTGTGAGGAATTGGGGGGTTACGAGGAGAGACTTTGTGTGAGGAATTGGGGGGTTACGAGGAGAGACTTTGTGTGAGGAATTGGGGGGTTACGAGGAGAGACTTTGTGTGAGGAATTGGGGGGTTACGAGGAGAGACTTTGTGTGAGGAATTGGGGGGTTACGAGGAGAGACTTTGTGTGAGGAATTGGGGGGTTACGAGGAGAGACTTTGTGTGAGGAATTGGGGGGTTGTGAGGAAAGACTTTGTGTGAGGAATTGGGGGGTTACGAGGAGAGACTTTGTGTGAGGAATTGGGGGGTTATGAGGAAAGACTATAGCAATACTGGGGGGTTTAATTAGAGACTTTTTAGAGGAAAAGATGATTACAGGGACAGAATATCAGTGAGCGGCTAGATAAAATGTGGGGGCTACAGGGATAGAGCTGGAGAATTGGGGGGGGATGTGCCACTGGGAGAGGGGGATGAATCCTTGGGGCTGGCAGGGAGAGGCTTATAGTATGGGGGGCACAGGGGAAGGCTATGGGGGGCACAGGGAGAGGCTTATAGTATGGGGGGCACAGGGGAAGGCTATGGGGGGCACAGGGGAAGGCTCATACTATGGGGGGCACAGGGGAAGGCTCATACTATGGGGGGCACAGGGGAAGGCTCATACTATGGGGGGCACAGGGGAAGGCTCATACTATGGGGGGCACAGGGTAAGGCTCATACTATGGGGGGCACAGGGGAAGGCTCATACTATGGGGGGCACAGGGTAAGGCTCATACTATGGGGGGCACAGGGGAAGGCTCATACTATGGGGGGCACAGGGGAAGACTATGGGGGGCACAGGGGAAGGCTATGGGGGAGAAGGAGAGAGGGCTAAGAGGCGACAGTAACAATGGGGAACAGAGCCAGGCATGGGTGGCAGTCACATCCTGCTGGCTAATATGGGACCAGCTGTCTCTGTACCTGGCTGCTGCCCTCTCTCACTCTCCCACCATCACCCTGAGTGCCGTGTCCCTCCCTGAGCCTCCCCATCTCCAGCCCCTCTCTCTGCTGCCAGCCCAGCGGTCTCTTTTCCGTCTCTCCACTCACTCCGACTGTCTCGGCACAATCTCCCTCCGCTGCCTTTTTTTTTTTTTTTTTCTAAATCATTCCCAAAACTTTCCCCCAACTTTCCCTTCCAGAGCCGGAGCCGAGCAGCCAGAGCCCGGAGCAGCCGGAGCCGAGCAGCCAGAGCCCGGAGCAGCCAGGCGAGAGATTGCCGTATCCTGGGGAGAGTGGGACGGAGCGGCGGGAGGGAGACACCGGGACTCACTCACAGCCCATACTGAGAGACCCCCGGCGCGCCATGAGACAGCCCTAGGCTGCACCGAGACAGCCCGACACACCAGCACAGCCCCGGGAAACCGAGACATGTACTCACCGTACTGCCTGACCCAGGTACCGGGGAGCGGGGGGGGGGGGGGGGGCTCATGTGTTACTTCCCGGCATTCCCCCAACTTGTATCTGCACCCCCATACCCGCCCCTTAACCCTTTGTCATCTTACACCCCATAACTACCCCCCAAACCCACTCATATACCTTCCAACTCAACTTATTATTATTATTATAACTTACACCCCATAACTACCCCCTAAGCCCACTCATGTACCTTCCAACTCAACTTATTATTATTATTATAACTTACACCCCATAACTACCCCCTAAGCCCACTCATGTACCTTCCAACTCAACTTATTATTATTATTATAACTTACACCCCATAACTACCCCCTAAGCCCACTCATATACTTTCCAACTCAACTTATTATTATTATTATAACTTACACCCCATAACTACCCCCCAAGCCCACTCATATATTTTCCAACTCAACTTACACCCCATAACTAACCCCCAAGCCCACTCATATGCCTTCCAACTCAACTTACACCCCATAACTACCCCCCAAGCCCACTCATATGCCTTCCAACTCAACTTACACCCCATAACTACCCCCCAAGCCCACTCATATGCCTTCCAACTCAACTTACACCCCATAACTACCCCCCAAGCCCACTCATATACCTTCCAACTCAACTTACACCCCATAACTGCCCCCAGCAGCCCTCACACACTGTGCAACTCATAGTACATCTCATACCCAGGCCTGAAATGACCCCATTCAGTTGTCTTACTCCCCCTTTTCTGCCCCCTTCTGCACCCATATTTTTATGAAAACTTTCCATATATATATACACACACACACACTTTTCCAGTACTGTGTATATACCTCCTCAGTATACATATCTTTCTATATTTCATTATATTTACACATGAGTAAAGAGTAAAGATAACTGCTACCCTTAGCCCTTATATCTCCCTGTCTAAACACCATATTTTGTGACCTCTAAGACACCTCATGTCCCCCTTTGCCCAGACCAACACCACATCAGCCCACTTGAGCTTCACTTACCCCTCTCTCCCAGGTACCCTCTTTTCTTACCTGAAGAACAAGCCTCTCACACCTATAAATGTGATTAATTTGATTCTCTGTCCCCTTTCTTGGGGTCTCTTCTCTCCATTTCTCACATCCTATAATCTCCCCTATTTCCCCTATTTCGTTACTGTGCCCACTCTCTCTCAGCGCCCCCATTTCCTCTCCATGTGCTTACCAAGTGGCTCTCACTCCATGGGCCAGATTCCTATTTTGTTCCATATGCCCGACGTGCTTTGTGCTGCGGCTGTCACGTACAGTCCTCTAATCCCTAGACCTCATTCTACCCGCATATATGCAACCCATACTCTCGAATGGCCCCCCAAATCACCACTATTTTGTATTTAGAGATATTTATTAAATATTAAGGTTTTATGCTGGAAACGTTCTGTAAACTGAGCCCGGCGGGAACATGTCTGAGCTAAAACTCAGTATCTCTATAAAATATATATAATAAGCCCAGTATATATATATATATATATATATATATATATATATATATAAACCTCCATCTCTCATATACCCCAATTTCCCATTGTTACCCATCATTTCACAGATGGGGCTTTTAGAATATATAATGTGTTTAAGGCAGGTAGATTCACAGGCTTGATTTATATATTTATATATTATATATATCTATATTAAATAAATTTGGGTATATATGTCTGTCTTTCTGTCCATCTCACAGTCATCTATGCATAATATCTATTGGTCAGTCATCTAAATATACACTCAGTGTAGTGCAGTATTGGGGGATGATGCCGATTTAATAACTCACAATCACGTCTTGCAGATATCCTGATAGAGGCTGAAATAACATTTATGTATATATAAATATATTGGTGCATTGAATGGACCCTTGTGCTTCTATATGATTAATACATCTATTTATCATCTATATATCTATCATATATGCATGTATATCTTATTGTGTATCCCTTACTTTATTTATCAGTTCAGTATAGAATTTTCTAATATTGCAGATATCTATCTGGCGACGTGCAAAAGTTAAATTTTTTGTGTATATATATATATTTGTATAGCATATATGTGTCTTTCTCTTTCTCTCTATATTTATTTATAAACTTTCACTATACTATTTATATGCTTCTTTCCTTTCTCAGTATACATATATTTCAGTATATTAACACATACATTGATATAGTCTATGAGCAAAGATATCTTTATTTTCAGTTCTGTAGTATTTTTTTTTAATGTGATAAAATTCATTACATTTTATAATGTATTTGACACGCAGACTTTGAATGCAGTTATATACAGGTATAGGATCTATTATCTAGAATGTTTGGGACCTGGTGATTTCCAGATAAGGGTCTTTCCGTAATTTTGATCTCTGCTATAAATCATTTTTGCGTTAAATAAACCTAATGGCATTGTTTAGTTCATATCAAGTACAAGGTACTGTTTTAATTATTACAGAGAAAAAGAAAATTCTTTTTAAAAATTAGAATTATTTGCTTATAATGGGGTCTGTAGGAGATGGCCTTCTTGTAATTCAGAGCTTTCTGGATAGCGGGTTTTCGTACCTGTACAACAGTGTAAACTGATTTTAAGGGTTTTTCTGTAGGTTTGTTGATAGTTCCCTATAGGCTATAAAACACGTACAGTGAGAGGCTGGAATATAGGGCCACAAAATGGCTACAAAATGGTTAAATAGAAAGTGTCTTGCAAAATCTGTTTTTAGTGTTTATTTAGTGTTTCTCCAGCCCTGCTTCTGGGTTCCTTAGCTATTTTCTGTTTTTTTTTTTCTTTTCATGTGAAAAATAGTAAAGGCTCAGTGTAATCATAAACATGTATAACCCCTCATATTGCTGCATATAGACTTGCAGTCTGTCATTCTCACGGATATAATACACAAGAGCCATGAATATCTAGTCGTTCATATATTACTATAAATGGTTCTTAGTGATGTCATCCGTTATAATCGGCGCTTAGTGATGTAAATTGCGTCAAATGATATTCTGATACTTGTATATTATAAAAAATAATGTGTACTTGGATGCTTATAACCTGTATAAAAGCACTCCTCTGTGAATTTTAATATTCCTGCATTTTTTACAATTATGTATATTACTTGCTATATGATTGCTCTCCAACTCCTCTTATTGATTTATATAACCCCTCCCTATAACTCCTCCTGTTGCTCCATATAACCCTCCCTAAAACGCCTATTGCTCCATATAACCCCTCCCTATAACTCCTCTTATTGCTCCATATAACCCTCCCTATAACTCCTCCCATTACTCCATATAACCCTCCCTATAACCCCTCCTATTGCTTCATACAACTCCTCCCTATAACCCCTCCTATTGCTCCATATAACCCTCCCTATAACTCCTCTTATTGCTCCATATAACCCCTCCCTATAACTCCTCCTATTGCTCCATATAACCCTCCCTATAACTCCTCCTATTGCTCCATATAACCCTCCCTATAACTCCTCCTATTGCTCCATATAACCCCTCCCTAGAACCCCTCCTATTGCTCCATATAACACTCCCGATAACTCCTCCTATTGCTCCATATAACCTCTCCCTATAACTCCTCCTATTGCTCCATATAACCCTCCCTATAACTCCTCTTATTGCTCCATATAACCCCTCCCTATAACTCCTCCTATTGCCCCATATAACCCTCCCTATAACTCCTCTTATTGCTCCATATAACCCCTCCCTATAACTCCTCCTATTGCTCCATATAACCCTCCCTATAACTCCTCCTATTGCTCCATATAACCCTCCCTATAACTCCTCCTATTGCTCCATATAACCCTCCCTATAACTCCTCCTATTGCTCCATATCACCCCTCCCTATAACTCCTCCTATTGCTCCATATAACCCCTCCCTATAACCCCTCCTATTGCTCCATATAACCCCTCCCTATAACTCCTCCTATTGCCCCATATAACCCCTCCCTATAACTCCTCCTATTGCTCCATATAACCCCTCCCTATAACCCAATGCTCCATATAGCCCCTCCCTATAACTCCTCCTATTGCTCCATATAACCCCTCCCTATAACTCCTCCTATTGCTCCATATAACCCCTCCCTATAACTCCTCCTATTGCTCCATATAACCCCTCCATATAATTCCCCCTATTGCTCTATATAACCCTCCATATAACTCCTCCTATTGCTCCATATAACCCCTCCCTATAACTCCTCCTATTGCTCTATGTAACCCTTCATATAACTCCTCCTATTGCTCCATATAACCCCTCCCTATAACTCCTCCTATTGCTCCATATAACCCTCCCTATAACTCCTCCTATTGCTCCATATAACCCTCCCTATAACTCCTCCTATTGCTCCATATAACCCTCCATATAACTACTCCTATTGCTCCATATAACTCCCGCCCCATAACTCTTCTTATTGGTCTATATAATCTCCCACTATGGGCGTATGAAATGAATTAGCCTAAGTGTGCCCCAATTCTAATAATCTATAGAAGTCAGGCAGAGGGCGCCATTTAAGGGCAAGTTGTTCCTATTTATTACCAATATGCAGGCGGTGGCTATGAGGGAATACCCTAAAGGGGGCATCTTTTGCCTCAACCCACGCGGGCAGCAGCCCATTCCCTAAGTGCCGGATGGCAGTTTGTCTGTCAGTTAGCGAGGCTTAAGGCTTCACTGTGGCATTCGCTATTAATAGCGCCGGAAGTCCGGCCACCAACAGAGCTGTCCCTGACTGGTTATTCCCATGTCCACGAGTAGAGAGGGAGAATAGCGACTGCTGATATTTCGGTAATCCCTCTCTTTCACCCTCGTGCCATTTATTTATCAAGCAGCTGCAGATTCTTTGATAAATTTGTCTGGGGATTAAACGCTATGTTGAGGACGCTGTGCCTCGAAAATGGCATTTTAATTAATTACTAATTCCCCCCCAATGTATCATTGTATAGTGCACTGCATTCATTACTGGTGTGCAGATAATGTCATTCTGCTGCAATTCATATTAGAGATGGTGTAGATACTCGGTATGGCTGTACGGGGCAGCACAGTCAGTATTACATGGTGTAGATACTCGGTATGGCTGTACGGGGCAGCACAGTCAGTATTACATGGTGTAGATACTTGGTATGGCTGTACGGGACAGCACAGTCAGTATTACATGGTGTAGATACTTGGTATGGCTGTACGGGACAGCACAGTCAGTATTACACTGTATAGATACTCAGTATGGCTGTACGGGGCAGCACAGTCAGTATTACACTGTATAGATACTCAGTATGGCTGTACGGGGCAGCACAGTCAGTATTACATTGTATAGATACTCAGTATGGCTGTACGGGGCAGCACAGTCAGTATTACACTGTATAGATACTCAGTATGGCTGTACGGGGCAGCACAGTCAGTATTACATTGTATAGATACTCAGTATGGCTGTACGGGGCAGCACAGTCAGTATTACACAGTATAGATTCTCAGTATGGCTGTACGGGGCAGCACAGTCAGTATTACATTGTATAGATACTCAGTATGGCTGTACGGGGCAGCACAGTCAGTATTACATTGTATAGATACTCAGTATGGCTGTACGGGGCAGCACAGTCAGTATTACATTGTATAGATACTCAGTATGGCTGTACGGGGCAGCACAGTCTGTATTACACTGTATAGATACTCAGTATGGCTGTACGGGGCAGCACAGTCAGTATTACACAGTATAGATTCTCAGTATGGCTGTACGGGGCAGCACAGTCAGTATTACATTGTATAGATACTCAGTATGGCTGTACGGGGCAGCACAGTCAGTATTACATTGTATAGATACTCAGTATGGCTGTACGGGGCAGCACAGTCAGTATTACATTGTATAGATACTCAGTATGGCTGTACGGGGCAGCACAGTCTGTATTACACTGTATAGATACTCAGTATGGCTGTACGGGGCAGCACAGTCAGTATTACATTGTATAGATACTCAGTATGGCTGTACGGGCAGCACAGTCAGTATTACATTGTATAGATACTCAGTATGGCTGTACGGGACAGCACAGTCAGTATTACACTGTATAGATACTCAGTATGGCTGTAGCGGGGCAGCACAGTCAGTATTACATTGTATAGATACTCAGTATGGCTGTACGGGGCAGCACAGTCAGTATTACACTGTATAGATACTCAGTATGGCTGTACGGGGCAGCACAGTCAGTATTACATTGTATAGATACTCAGTATGGCTGTACGGGGCAGCACAGTCAGTATTACACAGTATAGATTCTCAGTATGGCTGTACGGGGCAGCACAGTCAGTATTACACAGTATAGATACTCAGTATGGCTGTACGGGGCAGCACAGTCAGTATTACATTGTATAGATACTCAGTATGGCTGTACGGGGTAGCACAGTCAGTATTACACTGTATAGATACTCAGTATGGCTGTACGGGGCAGCACAGTCAGTATTACATTGTATAGATACTCAGTATGGCTGTACGGGGCAGCACAGTCAGTATTACATTGTATAGATACTCAGTATGGCTGTACGGGGCAGCACAGTCAGTATTACATTGTATAGATACTCAGTATGGCTGTACGGGACAGCACAGTCAGTATTACAGTGTATAGATTACTCAGTATGGCTGTACGGGGCAGCACAGTCAGTATTACATTGTATAGATACTCAGTATGGCTGTACGGGGCAGCACAGTCAGTATTACATTGTATAGATACTCAGTATGGCTGTACGGGGCAGCACAGTCAGTATTACATTGTATAGATACTCAGTATGGCTGTACGGGACAGCACAGTCAGTATTACAGTGTATAGATACTCAGTATGGCTGTACGGGGCAGCACAGTCAGTATTACATTGTATAGATACTCAGTATGGCTGTACGGGGCAGCACAGTCAGTATTACATTGTATAGATACTCAGTATGGCTGTACGGGGCAGCACAGTCAGTATTACATTGTATAGATACTCCTTATGGCTGTACGGGGCAGCACAGTCAGTATTACACTGTATAGATACTCAGTATGGCTGTACGGGGCAGCACAGTCAGTATTACACTGTATAGATACTCAGTATGGCTGTACGGGGCAGCACAGTCAGTATTACACTGTATAGATACTCAGTATGGCTGTACGGGGCAGCACAGTCAGTATTACACTGTATAGATACTCAGTATGGCTGTACGGGACAGCACAGTCAGTATTACACTGTATAGATACTCAGTATGGCTGTACGGGGCAGCACAGTCAGTATTACATTGTATAGATACTCAGTATGGCTGTACGGGGCAGCACAGTCAGTATAACATTGTATAGATACTCAGTATGGCTGTACGGGACAGCACAGTCAGTATTACATTGTATAGATACTCAGTATGGCTGTACGGGGCAGCACAGTCAGTATTACACTGTATAGATACTCAGTATGGCTGTACGGGGCAGCACAGTCAGTATTACATTGTATAGATACTCAGTATGGCTGTACGGGGCAGCACAGTCAGTATTACACTGTATAGATACTCAGTATGGCTGTACGGGGCAGCACAGTCAGTATAACACTGTATAGATACTCAGTGCCATTATAGAGAGCCGCAGGCCGTACACATGCTAATTATCGGGGGCCTTATGGCTATGGACATAATAACATTCCGCGCTGCTCATAGTTTGGAGGTGTTTGCATTTCGCTAAATGTGTGTTTTCTTTCCCCGAAACTTCTTATGAGTAAAAAGTATTTGGAAGGAAACACACTTCTCCTCCTCAAAGCCTTCCATCCCCTATTTCCCTATCCCACCCCCCCATCGTTCTCTCTATCGCCCCCACCTTTCTCCCTGCTCCCCCCCCCTCCTTCACCACATAACGGTTTCACCCCTTTTTCACTGCTCCCTCTCGCGCTCCCCCTGTCTCCGTCTGTGTATGTTTGGACAGGGTCCTCCGCTGCGTTCTGACCTTGCATTACCTTATCATGTGATTCCAACTTGGGTTTGGTTTATATTGCAATAATGAGCAGACACGGCGTACGAAATGAAAACACCACGTTTAACCCCAGTTCCACCGCGCCGCTGCCGGAAGGCACCCAGGCCCGCGCTCACAAAGGACACGTTCACGGCAAACTTTTTCAGACTTCACAGAATAAGTATCATTTTGGAGACAGGAGTTTCATTTTTTTGTGTTTTCAAAAGTTTTTTTTTAACATTTTTTAGAGACTAACATTTTATAGTTCTGGTATCCAAGCTTGGAGGCCCTAGCAACCATCATGTGTGGAAAAGAAGGAAGAATTAAAGACACATATCATATAAAGACTGGTTGCAAAGTCTATCATATACTTTTAAAGGGGAACCTGTCGCCCACACATAAAAAGCTGTACAGGTATAGGACCCCTTATCCAGAATGCTTGGGACCAAGGGTATTCAGGGTAAGGGGTCTTTCCGTAATTTGGATCTCCATAACTTAAGTCTACTAAAAAATCTATAAAACATTAAATTAACCTAATAGGACTGTTCTGCCCCCAATAAGGGGTAATTATATCTTAGTTGGGATCAAGTACAGGTACTGTTTTATTATTACAGAGAAAAGGGAATCATTTAACCATTAAATAAACCCAATAGGGCTGTTCTGCCCCCAATAAGGGGTAATTATATCTTAGTTGGGATCAAGTACAGGTACTGTTTTATTATTACAGAGAAAAGGGAATCATTTAACCATTAAATAAACCCAATAGGGCTGTTCTGCCCCCAATAAGGGGTAATTATATCTTAGTTGGGATCAAGTACAGGTACTGTTTTATTATTACAGAGAAAAGGGAATCATTTAACCATTAAATAAACCCAATAGGGCTGTTCTGCCCCAATAAGGGGTAATTATATCTTAGTTGGGATCAAGTACAGGTACTGTTTTATTATTACAGAGAAAAGGGAATCATTTAACCATTAAATAAACCCAATAGGGCTGTTCTGCCCCCAATAAGGGGTAATTATATCTTAGTTGGGATCAAGTACAGGTACTGTTTTATTATTACAGAGAAAAGGGAATCATTTAACCATGAAATAAACCCAATAGGGCTGTTCTGCCCCAATAAGGGGTAATTATATCTTAGTTGGGATCAAGTACAGGAAAAGGAAATCAGTTTTAAAATTCTGAATTATTTGATTAAAATGGAGTCTATGGGAGATGGGCTGTCTGTAATTCGGAGCTACTGGATAACGGGTTTCCGGATTAGGTTATCCCATATAATAAATGTCCTTTGCAAATTAAACACGAAACCCAAATCCTTTTTTTAATGAAATCATCCATACTTATATATGTTATAAATGTATTTAAAAGTCTGAGCTGTCAATCATGTAGTGCCTGCCGTTCCTCTATAGAGGCGGGGCAGGCAAAATATGATTGACAGATCAGATTTTTAATTGCTATTACTTTAACTTTCCATTCAGCACTTCCTAGATATCACCTAGGAGGCAAATATATAAGATTTTGGGGTGATACAAAGCTTTGCCTTAATAACAATGTTCACAAAATGGCGCCGGCCTGCTGGCTGTTACTGTAAATTCCAAGACTGAAGAGGAAGCAAATTAAATAATTTATATGGTGTAAGTGAAGTTTATCTTGCTCAACTCACATGATAGAAAAGGATTTGGAATGTTTTCTTAGGGTGACAGGTCCCCTTTAAGGTCCAGTCTGTTTTCAAACCCTCTGCTGTTTTATCGGATCGGGTTATCCTGAAACGTCCCCATTAGCAAAGCCACAAATGCTAAACGTTGCATTTACGCCCCATTGTGTCCACCCCTTGTTGAACAACCAGAACTATCTCAAATATATTGCGTTTAACCCATTAGGTACCAGTCCAGAATCCATTCTCAATCTCTAAAGATGTTGCCTTCTATTTTTATAGAACTTCTATTTTGGCAACACAAATTTTTCGAAAATAAACTCGTAAGGGGGAGATTTATCAACGTTTGAGTTTGTTTGTTTTTACGATTTGAGTCTTTTTTTGTGCTAAAAAAACTCTAATTTGATTTATGGTTCAAAATCGCGAATGTCTGGTATTTATTAAGTGCAAAAAAAACCCCGGTAACTCGATTGTAAACATTCGCCGTCTAAAACCTTCTCCTTTTAAAAGTTTCTATAGAAGCCAATGGGAGTAGTTCAAGGCAAAGTCAAAGGCATATTTTCAATTCAAGATCTTCGAGTTTTTGCGTTTTATTCGAGTTTGTAAACTGAAAAGGGCAGATTTATCAAAATGTGAGTTTAGAGCTTAATGCATAAAAAAAACTCACCCACGTTCCCTTTGTTCCAATGGGATTTTTTAGAAGTGAATTTATCAATTGATGAAAATTAGAGTTTACCAATCAATAAATACACTTTTTAAAATCATATATGAATAGATAGAACTTGGGATGTATTAAGCTGTAACTCACATTTGGATAGATAAATCTGCCCCGAAAATTTGAGGTCACCCCAGTTTGAGTTTTTTTAATCCCACGAGTTTACCACATTAATAAATAAGCGAGCATTCCATATGCAAGTTTATTGGATTTAGAAGAAACTAAATCAAATTCACAAATGCTAAAATTGATAAATAAGCCCATAAATTGAATAGTTTTGTACATATCATGGAAAAACCGCCAATCAAGCACTTAGAGGCTGAGATTAGATCACCACAGGAAAAAAAACCACCCTCTTTCAATTCAATTCTCTGGAATTTTTATAAGCATAGTTATTAATGGGTGAAAGTTAGAGTTCACCATTTCATGAATTTGCTTCTGAAAATTGTATAAGAATGAATAGAAAGTGGGTGAATTTTTCTGTGGTGAGTTATCACATTCTCACATTTTGATAAATCTGCCCTTTACAGACAGGGCCATAAAACGGAGAATATTTCAAAATTCCGCCTTCTTCAGTTTTTTGTTTTTTTTTTTAATAAAATTTCTATTTGGATTTCAATTTATTATGAATGTGAGTTTGCACTGACAATGTTCCTCCTCCATTTATAGAGGACTTTGACAAGTTTTTTGATGAGAATGTTGATGGGAATAACGGCGTCTGTTTCTTCAGCTGACACCTGGCAAAAACCATTATTTGCTTACGGGTGGCTGATAATTCCTTTTTTAGCCAAATATGAGGGAAAAAATGTGTTTTTTTTCTGCATTATTTATCTAGGTCCTTACATTTCAGTAAAATTCAGTAATATTCGGCTTTTTTTCAATTAAACTGCTATTCTAATAGTGATAGTAATCTCTGTTATTACAGAACATTTTTGGAAAATTTCCCTTATGGGAGGCCGATAACGTCCTTTTCAGCCAAATAGGAGAAGACAAATGTTATATTTTTCCCCATCATTGATCAAGGTCCTTGAAATTCTATAACAAATAGCAAAGTTCTCTTATAACATATAATATAATACAGGTATCGGACCCCTTATCCGGAAACCCGTTATCCAGAAAGCTCCGAATTATGGAATGGCCATCTCCCATAGACTCCATTTTAATCAAATAATTCAGAATTTTAAAACTGATTTCCTTTTTCTATGTAGAAATAAAACAGGACCTTGTAATTGATCCCAACTAAGATATAATTAATCCTTATTGGATGCAAAACAATCCTATTGGGTTTAATTAATGTTTTATTGATTTTTTAGTAGACTTAAGGTATTGAGATCCAAATTACGGAAAGACCCCTTATCCGGAATACCCTTGGTCCCGAGCATTCTGGATAATGGGTCCTATACCTGTATTATAATACAGGTATAGGACCCATTATCCAGAATCCTCGGGACCAAGGGTATCCGTAATTTTGATCTCCATACCTTAAGTCAACTAAAAAATCAATAAAACATTAATTAAACCCAATAGGATTGTTTTGCATCCAACAAGGATCAATCATACCTTAATTGGTATCAAATACAATGTACAGTTTTATTATTACAGAGATAAAGGTAATACATTTGAAAAATCGGAATTATTTGATTAAAATAAAGTCTATGGGAGACAGGCTTTCCGTAATTCGGAGATTTCTGGATAACGGGTTTCCGGATAACGGATCCCATACCTGTAATAATATAATATCACAAAGTTCTCTTATTCCGGAACATTTTCAGAAATGTTTCTTATGGGTTGCCGATAACAGGATTTCTTTAGCCAAATTAGGAGAATTTTTTTTCTCCATTATTTATTGAGGTCCTTGAAATTTGATCGTAAATCAAGGGATTTCAAGAAAACGTCTGTTCTGACAGTGCGGAGTAATTTCTCTTATTCCAGAACATTTTTGGAAAATGTCCCTTATGGGAGGCCGATAACGTCCTTTTTAGCCAAATAGGAGAAGAAAAATGTTATATTTTTCCCCGTCATTGATCAAGGTCCTTGAAATTCTATAACAAATAAAGTGGTTTCAGTGAAATTTGATTATTTAATTCAACTTCTATTACAACAGTGAAGGTCATTTCTCTTATTCCAGAACATTTTTGGAAAATTTTCCTTGTGGGAGGCCGATAACGTCCTTTTTAGCCAAATAGGAGAAGAAAAATTTTTTGATCAAGGTCCTTGAAATTCTATAACAAATAGCAAAGTTCTCTTATAATATATAATATAACAAAGTTCTCTTATTCCGGAACATTTTCAGAATTTTTTCTTATGGGTTGCCGATAACAGGCTTTTTTTAGCCAAATTAGGAGAATTTTTTTCTCCGTTATTTATTGAGGTCCTTGAAATTCGGTCGTAAATCAAGGGATTTCAAGAAATCTTCTGTGCGGAGTAATTTCTCTAATTCCAGAACATTTTTGAAAATTTCCCTTATGGGAGGCCAATAACGTCGGCCTTCTCCAAATAGGAGAAGAAAAATGTTCTATTTTTCCCCATCATTGATCAAGGTCCTTGAAATTCTATAACAAATAAAGGGATTTCAGTGAAATTTGATTATTTAATTCAACTTCTATTACAACAGTGAAGGTCATTTCTCTTATTCCAGAACATTTTTGGAAAATTTCCCTTGTGGGAGGCCGATAACGTCCTTTGTATCCAAAAAGGAGATTTTTTTTTTTATATTATTCTCCATAATTTATCAAGGTCCTTGATATTCTATAAAAGTAAAGGGATAAGAGCAAAATTTGATTATTTCAATTCAATTTCTGTTCCGACAGAGACAGTAATTTATCTTTTTTCCCCGAAAATTTTTCGCCGTGGTGGTAAATAAGGAGTCTTTGGGATAATGAGAAGTTAGGGGACTGTTATTCGCATTCAGTGCTGCCGGTTTGGCCAGTATTTGCTTTTGCAGATATTACCGCGGGCAAATTTCCATTGGGAAATGACTAAAAGTCTTTTCAATGGGCGCACAAGGCAACGATCCGGCACCCTCCTGGCAGGGGAAGAAATAGTCCGGGCAGTGCAGACAGGCGCATTAGCACGTGGGGTAAGAGAACGACATGCTGACAGTTACAGATAGAATAATAAGCACATAGATAAAATAACAAATGGATGGAACAACATGTGGACAGATAGAATAATATGCAGGGAGATTTCATCGCCTGCAGACAGAGATAATGATAGCCGGAGAGCCCTAGTACCAACCAGTTAAACACGCAGCCATAATGAACTGGAGGCACAGCGGAACCGTTTAATATTTATTTGGCCGTGGAAAGAACTGCCGGTGATGCTTATACAAGCCTGCATTTCAGTGTCACTTTGTAAATCACCCTCGGCGTTTGTTAAAAAAAAACATTGGCAACATCAATGATAATTATGTTGGCAACATAGGGCGCAATAGTACAGGTATAGGAAATCCATTATCTGGAAACCTGTTATCCAGAAAGTTCCGATTTATGGTAAGGCCATTTCCTAGGACTCTGTTATAATCAAATAATTGCAGTTTTTAAAAAATTATTTCCTTTATCTCTGTAATAAAGAAGAATATTGTACTTGATCCCAACTAAGATATCATTTATACTTATTGGGGACAAAACAGTAATATTGGGTTTATTTAATGTTAATATGATGTTAATATAATGTTAATATGATGTCTTAGTAGACTTATAGAATGAAGATCCAAACTACGAATGGCTCCTTATCCAGAAAACCCCAGGTCCTAAGCATTATGGATAAAAGGTCCCATGCAGAATAATGCAGAACCCCATAACCAAGAGCCATATAATAGTACATATAGTTATAGCTATATATTAAATACTGGTGTAGTCCAGAATGTAATAATCTATACAGCTGTATAATATCCAATAGCCATATAATACACAAGAGCCAGTCATTGCTGTTCGTCAGTTAATATTAAATAAATATTAAATACTGGTGTAGTTCAGAATGTAATAATATATACAGCTGTATAATATCCAATAGCCATATAATACACAAGAGCCAGTCATTGCTGTTCGTCAGTTAATATTAAATAAATATTAAATACTGGTGTAGTCCAGAATGTAATAATATATACAGCTGTATAATATCCAATAGCCATCAGTTATAATCTGTTATATGGTCCTGGAACTCCTCGGTGACTTATGATATCCTTATATTTTCCAATAGGGGGTACTTTATTCACTATATGATATATACAGCTGTATACTAACCAAGAGCCATATAATAATATACATAGTAATACATATAGTTATAACCATGCATAGAACAGTACATACAGCTACATCCCATAATGTAATAATATATACAGCTATATAATAACCAAGGGCCATCTTAGTTGGGGTCAAATACTATCTACTGTTTTGTTAATACAGAGAAAAAAGGAATCATTTTTAACAAATTGAATTATTCACTTATAATGGAGTCTATTAGAAATAGCCTTTCTGTAATTCAGAATCATTTTCCGTATAATGGATCCTATACCTTTAATAGTAAGCACACAGCTGTATGATAACCCAGAGCCATTTAATAAAGCATGCAGCTGTATAATAACCCAGAATTATATTATAGCACATACAGCTATATAGTAACTCAATATAATAAAACATATGGCTATACCGGTGTAATAATGCAGTTAACAAATACATTTATTTATTTATATATAATATATTATATAAATAACCCTTAGATATATAATAATAGAACACACAGCTATGTATTAGCCTAGTTATATAGTAATAGATACAGCTGTGTTATAACCAAGAGCCATATAATAAAACTTACGGCTGCATATTGTCCCAGAAGCAAACATACAGCTATATACCATTCAGAGCCAGATACTCATAGGTTCTGCCTTGTAGTAACACAGAGACTATTTGGTGAAAGCCTTTAGGCCTTTGGTTATCCCTCTCTTTGAACATCTCCAAGGCCTTTTTGTTATACAAAGATTGGGACTGGGGTACCTGGGGCCCACTGGAGAACCCAACTTCACGGGCCTACCACAACCCCTTCCCCCCACCTCGGCCCCCTCTCCCCGCTACCATGGTAGGAGAACAGGGCACAGGTAGCGCTCAGGGCCCACTGGGATTTTTCCCGGTTTTCCTGTGTGGCGGCAGGGTTCTGTGTTGGGTGCAATGGGGAGAGACACTGGCAGGCTGTAGCTGTCGCACACTTGTGTAAGCTCACCTGTAGCACTGTGTGTGCTTGTGCAGGTAGGCTTGCCGGGGAGTGAGGCCGGGGTTAGCTGAGGGCAGGGGCCAGGTAACAAAGCACAGCAAGGAATGCGGATAACTTGTACAGTGGGGCTGTTATTAATAGTACTGGGCCCGGGGCAAAACTCCCTGTGTGGGGTCCCATTATTTCTAATTTAACCTGAAGCTTTAAAGCAGTTATCAAATTACACTACCCAGCATCCACTCAGCCAGCTCCAACAGCTGGGGGCTACACAGCTTGTGTTATAGATCATAGCTTGCCTTACTACACACACTTTCCTACAGTTATAGTCCCATCGTCAACACAGTTTTGCCTTACTATACACACGTTCCGACAGTTAGAGCCCCATTCCTGACACTCTCTTGCCTTACTGTACACATCGGTACTGTACACATCGGTACTGTACCCTCGGTTGCAGCCCCCTCCCCAGCACCATTGCCGTACTATACACACACTGTCCTACAGCTGCATGCAGTACATACCTCAGTGCTATAAAGAAAAAAGATACTAATAGGTAATAGTGTGTTTATGATAACATACCTATAGCTACAGACATGCATAGCCTATAGTAACTAAGTGCTTGTCTAAACCCAGGGTCGGACTGGGCTAACAGGACACTGGGAAAAAACCCAGTGGGTCCCGGCCCTCATGGGCCCTACCCACGCAGACCCGATCCCTGCCTGCCCTCTGCCATTGCTCGCCCAATGCCCTCCTTCCCCTGATCGCGTGGGAGGGAAGGGGCTGGCAGTAGGTTAGGGGTGAGTGGCAGGGGCCCCAGAGGGGGTGTAGGGGCCCCTGGGGTAGCAGCCCTAGTGGATCTCAAACACCCCAGTCTGACCCATAAGTGCCTAACCCTAAGTGCTTAATAAAACATGTCTATAGCTACGGGCCCTGTATGGCCGTATCTGTATTTGTGAGGGGTTTTTTTTCAGTTTAAATCTCAAAATTTTACTGGAATTTACCTCAAATGTTTGCTTAGTTATTAAAAACAAAATTGCATAAAAAAACTAGATCAAATTAAACCGTGGAAAAAAGAAACTCAAATGCATCAAATTCATATTCTTGTTATTTTTAATGGGTCTACAAACGCTTACATTTTTTTTCAAAAATGTGAAAAACCTGAATTAAAAAAATACACATCTATTTTGCCCAGGGCAACTATATGAACTGGGAAGCTTTTAGATGCTGAGCATTTACATTTTTTTTTTTGCACTTCGTCTCAAACATTCAGGTTTTTTTGGAAACCATCATTTGAATTTGCCTAAAAAATGAAAATTATGGAAATAGTTCAAGTTCGAACGTTGATAAATGACCCTCTGTATTATATAATAGCATAACGGTAACTATGGAGATGCTCAGTGTAAAGTCTTGCGGGGAACCAGTTTTTGAAACTGGACCCGCATTTCTACCCCCTTGGACCCACTAGCCAACCCACAACTGCCTTATCCACAACCCAATCCACGATCCAGGGTCGGAAAATACCAGGTGGGCCCCAGCGGCCCAGACCCGACCCTATTGCGGCCTCCAATGTGCTCCCCTGACGCATTTCACATACGTGGTGGGGGGTTTAGGGGTGTGCGGCGGTGGCCCCTGCGGGAGACGTGGCCGGAGGAGGCACCTTGGGAGGTGGCAGCCTTGGTGGGCCCTGCACCCCCCAGTCCGACCCTGCACGACTCACAGACCACCATTAAACAGAAAGTACTTTTGCTGTAAAACCGGAAGTGACGTCATCAGAAGTGGGCGGAGGAAGGGAAGAAAAAACATTTAAATAGGAGTAAAATATAGATAATAAAAAATAGATTAGAGCCACAACACAACCCCGCATCTATACCCGCTGCTCAGTACTGTATAATATCACCCCTATAGGCAACTCTGACTTTAAAAAGGCACAGTATAGTATCAATGCAAACAAACGGAGAACGCGAGGCATTATACCCCATGGTATGGCATTCCCCGCATTAGTGGTTATTTTGCAGCCACCCCTTCCCTTTAGTGTGACCCACTGAGGGGCAAAGGTTGGAGGTGCTAGAGAATATGGGATTGCTCCCCTGAGGAGTGGGGGCCTTTTTGAAGCTGATTAAAAGCCCATTCATTATTGATAAAGGCAAAGGGGGAACATGAGGACCAGTGAAGAATTGGAAGGAATAAAGCCTGAATAATTCATGGTGCGAAGAGAGCATTCTTGGAAAAGGGCTTGGGCAGTGGCAGTGCCAACCTCCCATCACACACTCATATGGGCTCATACACACGCTACTATCCCATGGCCTGTATACTCAGCACGGGGGCAGTGCAGGCAGCAGCAGGAGCACTAGTCTCCCCTCATACACCCCAATTTGTATACACAGTACAGCCATGACGGTGCCAGCCTCCCCTCCTGCTGCACGCACACATAACATATAAAATAGCTCAGGTGCAGTACAGGCAGCAGCAGTGCCAGCGTCCATCTTCACAAGCATGTCTGGAGTTTCAATGCTGTGTGTGCAGTCACAGTTGGCAGTGCCAGGGTATGTGTGTGTGTGTTTGCATGAGAGGGAAGAGGGCTAAATGCTATTCTGGTCATTACCATTTGAATAATGTGCCCGTCTCTCTTCGCTGCCCAGCTGGATCCTGGCCACTTGAAAGTCCAGCAGCTTATCTGGTATTGGCACTGAGGCTGGAATAGGACAACAGTGCTCTCAGGAGCTGGGTGACTGTTATTAGGTGTTAAAGGGACAATAATGCACTTGTGCTGTGTTACCATAATAAGAGTTTATTGGCCACTGTAGCTCTCAGTAGTTAGGTTATTGTTATAAGATTTCCAGTGGAAAAATATACCACTCCTTTCTATTACAGTTATACGCGGCGCCGCCCCTCTGGGGAGGGATCCCAGTAATATCTGCGCATTTATACGGCCCCTTTCTATTACAGTTATACGCGGCGCCGCCCCTCTGGGGAGGGATCCCAGTAATATCTGCGCATTTATACGACCCCTTTCTATTACAGTTATACAGGCGCCGCCCCTCTGGGGAGGGATCCCAGTAATATCTGCGCATTTATACGCCCCCTTTCTATTACAGTTATACGCGGCGCCGCCCCTCTGGGGAGGGATCCCAGTAATATCTGCGCATTTATACGGCCCCTTTCTATTACAGTTATACGCGGCGCCGCCCCTCTGGGGAGGGATCCCAGTAATATATGCGCATTTATACGGCCCCTTTCTATTACAGTTATACGCGGCGCCGCCCCTCTGGGGAGGGATCCCAGTAATATCTGCGCATTTATACGGCCCCTTTCTATTACAGCTATACGCGGCGCCGCCCCTCTGGGGAGGGATCCCAGTAATATCTGCGCATTTATACGGCCCCTTTCTATTACAGTTATACGCGGCGCCGCCCCTCTGGGGAGGGATCCCAGTAATATCTGCGCATTTATACGGCCCCTTTCTATTACAGCTATACGCGGCGCCGCCCCTCTGGGGAGGGATCCCAGTAATATCTGCGCATTTATACGGCCCCTTTCTATTACAGTTATTCACTGTACATGCTTTTATTGTGTGTGCTCTACAGGGCAGATTTATCAAGGGTCAAATTTTTCTGATTTACAATTAAGTTTATTGATATTGCTAAATTTTTGCTAAAAGACTTTGCCAGCTAATTAGATAAAATCCATTTTACCATAACGGCCTAAAATCAGTTCAAAATGTTCTTCAAGCTTCGAGAACATCTAAAGGAATACATGTCAGGAAACTAAAAGAAAATGTCACCTTGTTTTAACATGGTTAAAAGCTGAAAAAAAATTCCAGTTCAAATATTTGAAAAAAGAGATCTGTGAAACTGCTCTTCGTATTAATCTATTCTCCAGTATGTAGAGGTTACGTCTGTTCATAAGTTTGAGACTTTCATGGGAAGACTAATTTACCAAAAATCAAACTGTCAAAAAAATGTTTTTTCTAATTTGAAGAACTTGAAAATCTTGAATTTCAAAAAACTCGACTGCCTAAAAACATAAAATAACTTGATCACCGTTTAATCTCAAATTAATCTCAAAAACTCAAATTGAACAATAGATTGATTTTTGTTACTACAGCTTTCATTGACTTCATTAGCTTTCAGCTGCCGGATTTTTGTATTCTTAATAAATCTTGAAAATTTGAGTATCAGAAATTCAAATTTTTCGATCATTTGCAAAGAATTTATTTGTGGTTACAAAAAAAATCAAATGTAAATGTTGCTACATCTGCCCCTAGGCTGCAAATTTCCTCTAATACTGTATATTAGTTGTAATTGAAATGAATTCTGTAGAAACTGTGGAAAGTTTGTCAGTTTTGTAAAATGTTTTGTCAGTTTTGTAAAATGTTTTGTAAATTTGCTCAAAAAAGAAATTGTTAGATCCTAAATTTTACAATTCACATTAGACTGGGTACACATTTTATAAATTGTATTGCCAGGTAAATCCATGGAATATACGGAATTCTTGGCTAGAGTGGAAATTGAATGAGTATTTAAACCCAGATTACTGTTTTGACCGCAGAGAATTGATTTTGGTGATTTTGAATCAAATAATTGTAGCAACTTTTGACCCAAATTTTCTTTTTCCGTAAACGCTGTTTCAATTTGAGACCGAACACTGTTGTTGTCTCCTTTTTTGCCCACCTTTTGTTTTCTGCTTGATCCTTGCAGAATGTTCTAGATCAGAGGATGCGGGCTCAAGATAGAGCCGTTATTTGTTGGTTTTTCATTTCATACTTTCTTTCTTTAGTTCTCTATTTTCTCTTGTGTCTCTTTTCCTCTCCCCCGACAAATGTTTCCCTCTCTCTTATTCCATCCCGTACTTGATTCTTTTATTCTACCTTCCTGCTTTTCTTGTGCTTTTTCTTACTCGCTCAGTTTCTTTCTCAGATCGATTCTCTCCGAGCCCCAACTCCCTCACAAACTGATTTTCCTTTATCATTCTCTTCTTTGTGTGCTTCTCGTTTACTTTTCTAGTTGTCTGTTTTTGCCAGTTTAATTTTTTTTTCTTTTTACTCATTCCCTCTTTCTCTTTTCCTATCGCAGTCTTGTTTCTCCTCTCATCCTCTCACATATTCTCACATTCTCCATTCCAGCAAATCATTAATTCTCTCTTTCTAATTCTCCATCGCAAACCCTTCTGTACCCTATCACTCACGCGTTTGCTTGTTATTGCCTTGTTATCTTACTCATTTACTCCCTCTCTCAATATCAAGCTCCCTTTTTCATCTCAGGTCTGTTTTGCTTCTTAATCACTATGCTTCTTCCTTCTTACTCAGTCACTCACTCATTCTCTTATTTTCCCTTTTACACCATCTTAGTCAGTTTCCTGCACTCACGTTACTCAGCTGCTCGCTTCTCCTTTATTGACACCATTGGACTGACTCACTCTTGCTTCTCCTATCGCCCTTCTTGCTCGGTTTCACCCTTACACACTCACTTACAATCCTGTACCCCTAATGCCCTCTCTTTGTATTGTAGAAACAGACTCACTGTTAGCTCCTCGCTCATTTATTTGCCACGTAAAGTCCATGTGATGTCATGGGGGCCCTATACTTTGAGAGTGTGGCACCCATAGGCAAGTTCTAAATGTGGTACATGAACTCACTCGTGCCTCAAATGCCTTGACTTTGAGTAACAATCACAAGAGGAATCTTTCTATTTTGGCTTCTTCTCTCTTGAGACGCTTCTTTCCTCCATCTCCCTTTTCACTCTCTTTCTGCCTCTTTCTCTCTTTTTCATCAGTCACTCACTTCATTCTCCCCTTTATTATATGTCACGTCTCGTACTCTCCCTCTCACACCCTTCTCCCCTCTGTCTCTTGGTGTTTTTTTATTTCCTTTCCCTCTCTCTCGCTCTCCCTCCATCCTGTTTGATTTCCTGTATTGGCGCTCAACCTACTCTGTACTGAGAGGATATGTTTCTCCAGGGACAAACAAACTCCCGGCTCTCCAGCTGTTGCTGAACTACAACTCAGCTAAGTTAGCCTGCTGGCCATGGCACTGGGAATGTTACAGGTAGATTAACAAAGGATTTAACAACGCCAACTCTTTTGTTTTTGTTTTCATGTAACTTTTTAAGAAAAGCATCCCTTTTCCTTTCCCGCCCCCCCAATTAATCCTCTGTCTCCATCTCTCTATAAATATAAATTTCAAAATATAAATATCATTTCAGTTCGTTACTCTTTCATCCCTATTTCCAACGTAGATCTTTCTTACGGCTCGTAGGCCCAACAAAATAACTTGTATCTCTGCAAAACCCTTTCTACTCAAATGTATTATATTTATAAGAGTCGTTCCCCCCCCCATCCCTGAGCTACTGCTCCGCACTCAGTGGCCTGGGGTTTGTGGCAGAAAACCAGAGACAGAACAAAAACCAAATGCAGAGAAACCCACACAAAAGTATGGGGAGTGGGGGAGTGTTTAGGTTAAAATTGGGTACAGGGTGTGTGTACCTGATATCTTAAAAACAGGAAAAAAAAAAAGGGAAAAATTAGGTGGGGTAACAAAAGTGCTTTTAAATGCATCCAGACCACGTCAGGATTGGCAGGGAGACCGACTGACACAGCTGAGATCTGTTGCGGTTCACCACTGCCAAAAGTCCACTGCGGTTTTTCGCAGCCAATCAGCATGCGAGGTTTCGTCAGGGACGCCCACTATTTTGGGGGGCCCCAGTCCTGGGAGAGTGGAGGTGGTTGTTAGAAAGGTTGGGAGCAGACTTTAAAATTTTTTTTTTTGTATTTCATAAACCTCAATTGTGCATTTTTTTCCTCCTCATTTTGGGTGGGGGGGTGATATTTGGAGAAAGTGAGATAGGGGGGTGCTGCTAGGATGTGTGGCGCATGGGAGGGGTATGAGGATTACTTTGGGGAGATGGATTGGAATATGGGGGGGGGGTATTTTTTTTAGCTGCGCCAAGTTGGCTGCATAAAAACCTGTCTGGCTTTTTCTCCTCTTTTTCCTTTTTCACCATCAGTCCATCCTTTACGCCTCCTTTATCTCTCCCTTTGTCCTGATTCTTTCATCCCTTCCTTTTTGTCTTTTGCCCTTTTTTCTTATTCTTCCTCTCCGTTATTCTTATTTTTCCTCTCCATTTTTCTGTTCTCCTCCTTTTTCTTCTCCCCGTCTGTCGTCCTTCTTGTTTTTTCGCCGAGCCTCATCAAAAATGTCTGAAACTTTTATCTGTTATTTCATATTTATTCCTAAATCTCATTAAAAAAAGGAAATCGGAATCCCCATTTGCTTGCGATTCTGCTCGATCACAAATGAAACGTCTAGAAACATAAAGAAAATATAAATAGGAAAACAGCGATTAAAAAAATATTATATATATAGTTTTTATATTACTATATATATATATTACATTATAAATGTAATGATCAGAAAAACTTTTGCATTAAAAATAATTGTAATTTATGTAAAATATATTAATTATATTTAATTTTCATTATTTTGCATTTCCTCCCAGCAGTATATTATAGTAGTATGGGATCCTTTATGTGGAAACCCATTATACCCATTATACATAAGGCTCAGAACTCCATCAACTAATTCAGAATTTTAAACCATATTTCCCTTTTCTCTGTAATAATAAAACAGTACCTGTACTTGATCCCAACTAAGATATAATTACCCCTTATTGGGGGCAGAACAGCCCTATTGGGTTTATTTAATGGTTAAATGATTCCCTTTTATCTGTAATAATAAAACAGTACCTGTACTTGATCCCAACTAAGATATAATTACCCCTTATTGGGGCAGAACAGCCCTATTGGGTTTATTTAATGGTTAAATGATTCCCTTTTCTCTGTAATAATAAAACAGTACCTGTACTTGATCCCAACTAAGATATAATTACCCCTTATTGGGGCAGAACAGCCCTATTGGGTTTATTTCATGGTTAAATGATTCCCTTTTCTCTGTAATAATAAAACAGTACCTGTACTTGATCCCAACTAAGATATAATTACCCCTTATTGGGGCAGAACAGCCCTATTGGGTTTATTTAATGGTTAAATGATTCCCTTTTCTCTGTAATAATAAAACAGTACCTGTACTTGATCCCAGCTAAGATATAATTACCCCTTATTGGGGGCAGAACAGCCCTATTGGGTTTATTTAATGGTTAAATGATTCCCTTTTCTCTGTAATAATAAAACAGTACCTCCATACTACAAATTATTGAAGTATGGAGATCCAAATTACAGAAAGACTCATTATCTGGAAAACCCCAGGTCCCGAGCATTCTGGATAACAGGTTTCATACCAGTAATAAAAAACTAAGAAGGGGTAAGTATTAGTTACTATAGACAAAAATGTTTTCATACGAATGCGCCCTAAAGTGCTTTTATTACTATTGAACAAACTAGAGAGTGCGTTATTTTCAGCTAGAATAGCCAAAGCAGCACACTTTCTCTCAGAATTTAGTTTCACATTAAAGGAAAACTATACCCCTGACAAATGTAGGTCTATGAAAAAATATATTGTATGAAACAGCTCATGTAAATAAACTATTTTCATAAAATGGTTTCGGGTAAGATTCAGCCTTTTTCAGCAGGATTCAGATTAGAAAGAATCCATGGTCCCGGCCGAACCAAATCCGAATCCTTCACGTGACTTTTTGTCACATAAACACGGAAGCTGAAAATTACTCGCACACTACTTCCTGTTACAATTAGAGCTGCATTATTTCTGATCATGTGATCTCTGAGGGAGCACACAGCCCATCACAAAATGGTGGCTCAAGGGAATGGATGCAAAAGGGCAATATTTACTGATAAATATAAAGGTATGGGACCTGTTATCCAGAATGCTCGTGACCTGGGGTTTTCCGGATAAGGGATCTTTCCGTAATTTGGATCTCCATAACTTAAGTCTGCTAAAAACCCAATAGGCTTGTTTTGCTTCCAATAAGGGGTAATTATATCTTAGTTGGGATCAAGTACAGGTACTGTTTTATTATTACAGAGAAAAGGGAATCGTTTAACCATTAAATAAACCCAATAGGGCTGTTCTGCCCCAATAAGGGGTAATTATATCTTAGTTGGGATCAAGTACAGGTACTGTTTTATTATTACAGAGAAAAGGGAATCATTTAACCATTAAATAAACCCAATAGGGCTGTTCTGCCCCAATAAGGGGTAATTATATCTTAGTTGGGATCAAGTACAGGTACTGTTTTATTATTACAGAGAAAAGGGAATCATTTAACCATTAAATAAACCCAATAGGGCTGTTCTGCCCCCAATAAGGGGTAATTATATCTTAGTTGGGATCAAGTACAGGTACTGTTTTATTATTACAGAGAAAAGGGAATCATTTAACCATTAAATAAACCCAATAGGATTGTTTTGCTTCCAATAAGGGGTAATTATATCTTAGTTGGGATCAAGAACAAGGTACTGTTTTATAATTACAGAGAAAAAGGGAATCATTTTTAAAAATTAGAATTATTTGGTTATAATGGAGTCTATGGGAGATGGCCTTTCCGATAATGGGTTTCCGGATAAGGGGTCCCATACCTGTATTTCAGTTTGGTGAGATTTATTAATAGGCCTCTTAACTTGATATAAACTCTGTGTTGGGAAAGAATTCATTCTGAGGGTATAGTTTTCATTTAGTACAAATTCTAGGTCCATGGATCCGGTTTAATCACATCACCATTCGCAGAGCAGTGAGGCGTAATGATCTAGCGGTCCTGATGTTAAAGAGTCGGTGGTTGAGGAGATTGTTCCCTAGAACAATATATAGGGTTTGATAGGGAAATGCGAGAGAATTCATCCTGACTCGCCGTGTTGCTAGTGAATGTATGGCTGTATTTCAGAAGGAGGCACAGAATAAACACTCTTATGATCTTGCAATGGCGATTCAATGCCAAATACAGAAACATATTGTGCAACTGCAAAGCTTCAGTTTTGTGGCAATGCAGTTGCCATTGTTGAGAACTGCAGGTGGGACATTACTAATATATATAGTGACGCACTTGTATAGAGTCTGTAGGAAGCAGTGGTTTAACTACAGCCCCACAGGCTCTGGGGTCAAATCTGTACACAAGCCTCCTATCCATGCAAAAAACATGTACCACAACATGATCTTGAACAGGGTTGTTCTGAGGTGGCCCCTGCAAGCCTAGGTGCAGTCACGCCCCTGGCCTCCATGGTAGTGATACCACTGGCAACCAGTTTGTAGGTTCTCCCTTTGTTTGCATTGGTTTGCTCCAGGTACAATGGTTTCCTCCCTCACTCCAAACACATACAGGCTGATTGGTGTTGCCTGATTAGACTTCTTGGTCCCCACATATGGAGCAATAGGAGGAGTTATAGAGAACAGTTATATGGAGCTATAGGAGGGGTTATATGGAGCAATAGGAGGAGTTATAGGGAGGAGTTACATGGAGCAATAGGAGGAGTTATATGGAGGGGTTACATGGAGCAATAGGAGGAGTTATAGGGAGGGTTATTTGGAGCAATAGGAGCAGTTATAGGGAGGGTTATATGGAGCAATAGGAGGAGTTATAGGGAGGGTTATATGGAGCAATAGGAGGAGTTATAGGGAGGAGTTATATGGAGCAATAGGAGGAGTTATAGGGAGGGTTATATGGAGCAATAGGAGGAGTTATAGGGAGGGGTTATATGGAGCAATAGGAGGAGTTATAGGGAGGGTTATATGGAGCAATAGGAGGAGTTATAGGGAGGGGTTATATGGGGCAATAGGAGGAGCTATAGGGAGGGGTTATATGGAGCAATAGGAGGAGTTATAGGGAGGGGTTATATGGAGCAATAGGAGGAGTTATTGATAGGGGTTATATGGAGCAATAGGAGGAGTTATAGGGAGGGGTTATATGGGGCAATAGGAGGAGCTATAGGGAGGGGTTATATGGAGCAATAGGAGGAGTTATAGGGAGGGGTTATATGGAGCAATAGGAGGAGTTATTGATAGGGGTTATATGGAGCAATAGGAGGAGTTATAGGTATGGATTATATGGAGCAATAGGAGGAGTTATAGGGAGGGGTTATATGGGGCAATAGAAGGGGTTATAGGGAGGGGTTATAGGGAGCAATAGGAGGAGTTATAGGGAGGGGTATATAGAACAATGGCAGGAGTTATATGGAGCAATAGGAGGAGTTTTAGGGAGGAGTTATATGTAGCAATAGGAGGAGTTATAAGTAGAGTTATATGGAGCAATAGGAGGAGTTATTGATAGGGGTAATATGGGGCAAGGGGAGTAGATACAGGCAGTAGTGCTAGGCTGGGGCAAGGTGTAACATCCTACTACATGAAGGCCTCAGTGTGGTTAGATTACAGGTGTCCATTTTGCTATACGCAGGACAATATTTTGAAACTCCTACTCCCATCATCCTCAGCTAGTAGTTTGACAACATCTTGAGGGGCTGCAAATAATGTACCCCTGGGTTAGGTAATACTGCATTTCCCAGCAGTGCTGGAGTTAACAGGTCTCCATTCCCTTAATGTCTCTTTCTCTCGCTCCCCTTGTTTCCTTGGCTCCGGGCCTGTGGCCAGCGCAAGCCTTGATTTAAACCCCACTTTACAATCACCTCATCAGGCAGCCCCAGGAAATGACAGGCCCGGCAGGGAGGGGGTGTGAACTTAACCCCTGCGTTTCCCCAACCGCGCACACCCTGTCCCTGCAGCCATTGGGTTTCAGGCCTGGGAGTGGGTGAGAGGGGTGCTACAGGCATCAGCTTTACTTTTTTTATTCTCTCCCTGCCCCCCCCCCCCCCCATACTGGGTCTTCTTCCTTTATATCAATTTCCTTAACCCTTTGCCTCCTGCTTATTTATCTCTCTGTGTCCCTCTTCATCAGTTTCCCCCTCTCTTTCCCTCTCCTGTCTGTCTCTCTCTTCCTTTCTCCCCCTATCCCAGGCCCATAGTACTTTGATCAAAACAAACTTGTGTGAGTGATATTGGAGTTATTTCAGGTCGCGCTGGCGCAGATTCAGGTCTGTTCTGCATTAACTTGCTTTTTTTTCTCTCTGTGTGTATATATTTATATATATATCCTCAGCGTAGCATAATTAAAGGGAAAGCGCCCGCTATTAAATAAAAGTGCCATTTGGGAGAATTGCTAGAAAATTCATTGTAACCCTGAAGTGGGCGGGACTGACTCCGTGTCCCATAGCCCCCTCCTGTCTGTGTCACTGTATCACCCTGCAGTGGGAGGGGCAGACTCCGTGGCCCATAGCCCCCTCCTGTCTGTGTCACTGTATCACCCTGCAGTGGGAGGGACAGACTCCATGTCCCATAGCCCCCTCCTGTCTGTGTCACTGTATCACCCTGCAGTGGGAGGGACAGACTCCGTGTCCCATAGCCCCCTCCTGTCTGTGTCACTGTATCACCCTGCAGTGGGAGGGACAGACTCTTTGTCCCATAGCTCCCTCCTGTCTGTGTCACTGTATCACCCTGCAGTGGGAGGGACAGACTCCGTGTCCCATAGCCCCCACCTGTCTGTGTCACTGTATCACCCTGCAGTGGGAGGGGCAGACTCCGTGTCCCATAGCTCCCTCCTGTCTGTGTCACTATATCACCCTGCAGTGGGAGGGGCAGACTCCGTGTCCCATAGCCTCCTCCTGTCTGTGTCACTGTATCACCCTGCAGTGGGAGGGGCAGACTCCATGTCCCATAGCCCCCTCCTGTCTGTGTCACTGTATCACCCTGCTGTGTGAGGGACAGACTCCGTGTCTCATAGCCCCCTCCTGTCTGTGTCACTGTATCACCCTGCTGTGTGAGGGACAGACTCCGTGTCCCATAGCCCCCTCCTGTCTGTGTCACTGTATCACCCTGCAGTGGGAGGGACAGACTCCATGTCCCATAGCCCCCTCCTGTCTGTGTCACTGTATCACCCTGCAGTTGGAACGACAGACTCTGTGTCCCATAGCCCCCTCCTGTCTGTGTCACTGTATCACCCTGCAGTGGGAGGGACAGACTCCATGTCCCATAGCCCCCTCCTGTCTGTGTCACTGTATCACCCTGCAATGGGAGGGACGGACTCCATGTCACATAGCCCCCTCCTGTCTGTGTCACTGTATCACCCTGCAGTGGGAGGGACAGACTCCATGTCCCATAGCCCCCTCCTGTCTGTGTCACTGTATCACCCTGCAGTGGGAGGGACAGACTCCGTGTCCCATAGCTCCCTCCTGTCTGTATCACTGTATCACCCTGCAGTGGGAGGGACGGACTCCATGTCACAAACCCCCTCCTGTCTGTGTCACTGTATCACCCTGCAGTGGGAGGGACAGACTCCATGTCACATAGCCCCCTCCTGTCTGTGTCACTGAATCACCCTGCAATGGGAGGGACGGACTCCATGTCACATAGCCCCCTCCTGTCTGTGTCACTGTATCACCCTGCAGTGGGAGGGACAGACTCCATGTCCCATAGCCCCCTCCTGTCTGTGTCACTGTATCACCCTGCAGTGGGAGGGACAAACTCCGTGTCCCATAGCTCCCTCCTGTCTGTGTCACTGTATCACCCTGCAGTGGGAGGGGCAGACTCCGTGTCCCATAGCTCCCTCCTGTCTGTGTCACTGTATCACCCTGCAGTGGGAGGGACAGACTCCGTGTTCCTTAGCTCCCTCCTGTCTGTGTCACTGTATCACCCTGCAGTGGGAGGGGCAGACTCCATGTCCCATAGCCCCCTCCTGTCTGTGTCACTGTATCACCCTGCAGTGGGAGGGACAGACTCCGTGTCCCATAGCTCCCTCCTGTCTGTGTCACTGTATCACCCTGCAGTGGGAGGGACAGACTCCATGTCCCATAACCCCTCCTGTCTGTGTCACTGTATCACCCTGCAGTGGGAGGGGCAGACTCCATGTCTCATAGCCCCCTCCTGTCTGTGTCACTGTATCACCCTGCAGTGGGAGGGACAGACTCCATGTCCCATAGCCCCCTCCTGTCTGTGTCACTGTATCACCCTGCAGTGGGAGGGACGGACTCCATGTCCCATAGCCCCCTCCTGTCTGTGTCACTGTATCACCCTGCAGTGGGAGGGACGGACTCCATGTCACATAGCTCCCTCCTGTCTGAATTGAATTGAATGCTGGTGCCGTTAGTGACGCCATGACATTGACAAGCTGAAAGTGACGCTATTGCCACTCTGGGACTGTTGGTAGTAAGCTGTGCACTATTCAATAAAAAGAAAACTCTGGGCTGTATTGGTGTATCATATGCACCCTTATCTGCCCCTCTCCCTGGGACTGCTGCACATTTGGTACCTTCAGTGTCTTCCAGTTAAAAGGTAAATCACACCCTAAATTGACTGGCCTGAAATTCCATATTTTATGTTCTGAACCTGTTGCGCTAGCCTAAAGGTTCTGCAACTCTATATCAATACTGATCCAGCCTTTCAACAAGCTTCCCATCTTGGATTTTATTAGGAGTGTCAGTGGCACTGCACATACTCAGTGGGCTCTGGGCAGCTGCTGGTTGTCGCAAGTTATCAAGCAGAAAATGAGGCTCTCCTGTCATATAAGCTGATGCTTCAGGACGGAGTATTTAATTCTGATGCTAATTACATTGGTTTGCTAATAATTTGTAGCATTTACTAATAAGCCTTATATTGTGATATTTATATTTATATATATAGTGTGAGTGGGCCCCTAAGCTCAGGTTATACTCTGCCATTTATATTCTGTATATACAGTATAGTGTGAGCGGGCCCCTAAGCTCAGGTTATATTGTGCCATTTATATTCTGTATATACAGTATAGTGTGAGTGGGCCCCTAAGCTCAGGTTATATTGTGCCATTTATATTCTGTATATACAGTATAGTGTGAGCGGGCCCCTAAGCTCAGGTTATATTGTGCCATTTATATTCTGTATATACAGTATAGTGTGAGTGGGCCCCTAAGCTCAGGTTATATTGTGCCATTTATATTCTGTATATACAGTATAGTGTGAGTGGGCCCCTAAGCTCAGGTTATATTGTGCCATTTATATTCTGTATATACAGTATAGTGTGAGTGGGCCCCTAAGCTCAGGTTATACTGTGCCATTTATATTCTGTATATACAGGATAGTGTGAGTGGGCCCCTAACCTCAGGTTATATTGTGCCATTTATATTCTGTATATACAGTATAGTGTGAGCGGGCCCCTAAGCTCAGGTTATATTGTGCCATTTATATTCTGTATATACAGTATAGTGTGAGCGGGCCCCTAAGCTCAGGTTATATTGTGCCATTTATATTCTGTATATACAGTATAGTGTGAGTGGGCCCCTAAGCTCAGGTTATATTGTGCCATTTATATTCTGTATATACAGTATAGTGTGAGCGGGCCCCTAAGCTCAGGTTATATTGTGCCATTTATATTCTGTATATACAGTATAGTGTGAGCGGGCCCCTAAGCTCAGGTTATATTGTGCCATTTATATTCTGTATATACAGTATAGTGTGAGCGGGCCCCTAAGCTCAGGTTATATTGTGCCATTTATATTCTGTATATACAGTATAGTGTGAGTGGGCCCCTAAGCTCAGGTTATATTGTGCCATTTATATTCTGTATATACAGTATAGTGTGAGTGGGCCCCTAAGCTCAGGTTATATTGTGCCATTTATATTCTGTATATACAGTATAGTGTGAGCGGGCCCCTAAGCTCAGGTTATATTGTGCCATTTATATTCTGTATATACAGTATAGTGTGAGCGGGCCCCTAAGCTCAGGTTATATTGTGCCATTTATATTCTGTATATACAGTATAGTGTGAGCGGGCCCCTAAGCTCAGGTTATATTGTGCCATTTATATTCTGTATATACAGTATAGTGTGAGCGGGCCCCTAAGCTCAGGTTATATTGTGCCATTTATATTCTGTATATACAGTATAGTGTGAGTGGGCCCCTAAGCTCAGGTTATACTGTGCCATTTATATTCTGTATATACAGTATAGTGTGAGTGGGCCCCTAAGCTCAGGTTATATTGTGCCATTTATATTCTGTATATACAGTATAGTGTGAGCGGGCCCCTAAGCTCAGGTTATATTGTGCCATTTATATTCTGTATATACAGTATAGTGTGAGTGGGTCCCTAAGCTCAGGTTATATTGTGCCATTTATATTCTGTATATACGGTATAGTGTGAGCGGGCCCCTAAGCTCAGGTTATATTGTGCCATTTATATTCTGTATATACAGTATAGTGTGAGTGGGCCCCTAAGCTCAGGTTATATTGTGCCATTTATATTCTGTATATACAGTATAGTGTGAGTGGGTCCCTAAGCTCAGGTTATATTGTGCCATTTATATTCTGTATATACGGTATAGTGTGAGTGGGCCCCTAAGCTCAGGTTATATTGTGCCATTTATATTCTGTATATACAGTATAGTGAGTGGGTCCCTAAGCTCAGGTAAGTGACAGCAGCACAGAGTATGTGCAGGGAATCAGCAGAAAAGAAGATGGGGGGCTACTGGGGGCATCTTTCAGAAACAGATCTTCCTGCTAAAGGGCTGGGGTTGCCTTGGGCTGGTACAAATTTAAAAAAATAATATACAATATACTTTAAGTTAACTTTTAGTATGATGTAGAGAGTAATATTCTGAGACCATTTGCAATTGGTCTTCATTATTTGTAGTTTTTTTTTAGTTATTTCACTTCTTACTTTGCAGTTCTCCAGCTTGGAGTTTCAGCAGCTATTTAGTTGCTAGGGTCCAAATTATCTTAGCAACCAGGGTTTGGTTTAAATGAAAGACTTTTATTTATTATAGTATTACACCCACTTGCCTATGCTCAGTGCTGGGCCAGTGTATTCAGGCTGTTGCTGCTAAAACATAGAAGCGCCATCCTCAGGCCCTGGTTATGGTTGTATTAATTTGTGTCAGTATCCCTTTAACTTGCTTAGCAAATAAAAGATTAGTGGGAAAACAGGTCATTGCAAAGGAGTAAAGCAAACAGGAGAGAGGTGAAAATCCTATTAACTCTGCTCTGCCTGTAATATGCGCTGGCTCCCCATCTGTATAATGGGACTGAGTATCTATAGGCTGATAATCATCTCCCCGCTCTGTATAACGGGGCTGAGTATCTATAGGCCGATAATGATCTCCCTGCTCTGTATAATGGGGCTGAGTATCTATAGGCCGATAATGATCTCCCCTCTCTGTATAATGGGGCTGAGTATCTATAGGCTGATAATGATCTCCCCGCTCTGTATAATGGGGCTGAGTATCTATAGGCCGATAATGATCTCCCCGCTCTGTATAATGGGGCTGAGTATCTATAGGCCGATAATGATCTCCCCGCTCTGTATAATGGGGCTGAGTATCTATAGGCCGATAATGATCTCCCCTCTCTGTATAATGGGCCTGAGTATCTATAGGCCGATAATGATCTCCCCGCTCTGTATAACGGGGCTGAGTATCTATAGGCCGATAATGATCTCCCCGCTCTGTATAACGGGGCTGAGTATCTATAGGCCGATAATGATCTCCCCGCTCTGTATAATGGGGCTGAGTATCTATAGGCCGATAATGATCTCCCCGCTCTGTATAACGGGGCTGAGTATCTATAGGCCGATAATGATCTCCCCGCTCTGTATAATGGGGCTGAGTATCTATAGGCCGATAATGATCTCCCCGCTCTGTATAACGGGGCTGAGTATCTATAGGCCGATAATGATCTCCCCGCTCTGTATAATGGGGCTGAGTATCTATAGGCCGATAATGATCTCCCCGCTCTGTATAACGGGGCTGAGTATCTATAGGCCCTTAATGATCTCCTCGCTCTGTATAATGGGGCTGAGTATCTATAGGCCGATAATGATCTCCCCGCTCTTTATAACGGGGCTGAGTATCTATAGGCCGATAATGATCTCCCCGCTCTGTATAATGGGGCTGAGTATCTATAGGCCGATAATGATCTCCCCGCTCTGTATAACGGGGCTGAGTATCTATAGGCCGATAATGATCTCCCCGCTCTGTATAATGGGGCTGAGTATCTATAGGCCGATAATGATCTCCCCGCTCTGTATAACGGGGCTGAGTATCTATAGGCCGATAATGATCTCCCCTCTCTGTATAATGGGCCTGAGTATCTATAGGCCGATAATGATCTCCCCGCTCTGTATAATGGGGCTGAGTATCTATAGGCCGATAATGATCTCCCCGCTCTGTATAATGGGGCTGAGTATCTATAGGCCGATAATGATCTCCCCGCTCTGTATAATGGGGCTGAGTATCTATAGGCCGATAATGATCTCCCCTCTCTGTATAACGGGGCTGAGTATCTATAGGCCGATAATGATCTCCCCGCTCTGTATAATGGGGCTGAGTATCTATAGGCCGATAATGATCTCCCCGCTCTGTATAATGGGGCTGAGTATCTATAGGCCGATAATGATCTCCCCGCTCTGTATAACGGGGCTGAGTATCTATAGGCCGATAATGATCTCCCCGCTCTGTATAACGGGGCTGAGTATCTATAGGCCGATAATGATCTCCCCGCTCTGTATAATGGGGCTGAGTATCCATAGGCCGATAATGATCTCCCCGCTCTGTATAATGGGGCTGAGTATCCATAGGCCGATAATGATCTCCCCGCTCTGTATAACGGGGCTGAGTATCTATAGGCCGATAATGATCTCCCCGCTCTGTATAACGGGGCTGAGTATCTATAGGCCGATAATGATCTCCCCGCTCTGTATAATGGGACTGAGTATCTATAGGAGGTAATGATCTTTCCACTTTGTATAATGCCTATATTCCTATGTTATATGTTCCTATGATTTTGTAGCCATTAAAAATCCTGCTCGTGACCTCTCTTAGGGCCTACAATATTCATATTCACCTCTATGGAGTCACTACCCAATCAGATTTAGCACCAGCCCAGAAACAAAGTGGTGCTCATTTATCAACACTGGGCAAGTTTGCACATGGGCAGCAACCCATAGCAACCAATAACTGATTGACTTTTGTTATCCAGCTTCAGGTAGAACAATGAACGCAGCAATGTGATTGGTTGCCATGGGTTACTGTCCATGGGCAAATTTGCCTGGTGTTGATAAATGAGACCCTGTGACATCGTCTTGGAGCAGTTTATTGGGAAAGAAATCCGAGAAGCCCATGTTGTGAAACGCAAGATTCTTTGTTGAGTGTAAAGCCGACCATACGTTTTAATACAGGACAGTAACGCAGAATGAGGAAGTGTTGTTGGGTATAGAAGGGGTTAACCTTTAATTGGATGGCTATAAAGCATTTGCCGCGATTATAAACCCCAGCCAGCCAGGGCCGCCATGGCAAAGTCCACGAATGCCTATAAAGAGCTGCATTTTGGCAGTGCTACCCCCCCTACCTGCTGAGAGACAATATATCCCAGCCATTCGCGTTTCATGCTTGGTATTAAATTATATAGGCTTTGTGTTTGAGGCAGATTCACATGTAATAGCTCAAACGCAGCAACGCAGCTTTCCCCCCTTCATTTCACAGACAACCTAATGACATATATTTGGCATTTTGTTTAAAGGGGAAGTACCTCCGAGCAGTTATGTGTTTATAAAACCTTTACCCCAGGCCCTGTGAAAGTTAGGGGTCATATTATATCAGCACCCAGTGAGTTGGGAGTCACACCCTATCCCCGGCCAAATGGAATGGGTTGCGTGCAGGGGAAATAAACTGGAGAAAGAAGGGAACAGTGAGACACATGGTGGGAGTGGCCTACTTGGGGGCGTGACTGAGATATAGAACATGGCAGCTTCCATTTATCCATTTATTCCTTAAACGAGTGCTGTTTCTCCACTATCTTTGTCATTTTTCTGCTGTTTTTTTTACCAAAATCTAGTTTTCTATTTTATAATGGCCTTGCTAAGTCTTCTGTTCTAACTTGCTAGTGAAATCCTTTTAAGGAGGCAAAACTTGCTTCTGACCGCTGCGGTTTAATACTCCGTGAAATCACGGTTTGCGGAAGTCACACTGTTTGTTTGTTTTTTTAGTAAAAAATGTATTATTTGTTCTTTATTCGCTCTCTTTTATTTTCTGTGATGCTGCCACTGAACTGGATGAAGACTTCTCCTTGCCAAGACGCTGTAACTCATGGGCCGGTTGGGCTTCCCCACCGGATTATAGCTAATCCCTCAGCTCTTCGCTTGGTGTCCGGTGTGGTTTGTCATGGAGCAAACCACTAATAAATAGGGGGTTATACTAATAGTAGTGGCTGCGGTGCCAGCGCAGGTGGAATCGGCCCCGGCGTCAGATGCATAAAAATAGAACAAACAGCAGCACCCACTGCCTAATACAGATACCCGCCATCAGCCAGGCCAGTTTGCTATGCTAAAGCTGGGCAGAACCATGACTTTGACCCAATGGGTTTCTGGGTACCTCAGCAGCAACCCATATACTACTTCTGTGCTGAAAACTGGCCTTGTTTGAGACCTTATCTCTGATGTCAACAAATGACCTCATATTCCTCCCATAACGTACACGTGTCACTTGGAATTAGACACACACGCTTGTACGGCTCATACGGATCATGTCCTCTGCTGTGGTTCTGTGCAGACCCATAACTGATCTTCCATATTCATTGGGATTCACATATGTGAGTGAGCGCTAAGGTTATACGGCCTCACTCCCGTTTAGCCTGATATATGTCTGTACTCCCTAAGCTCAGCTTGGGCTTCTGCACAGGGGGATAAACTTGTCAGAAACAGCTTTATGGGGCTGATAAATCATTTCCGCTTCCTTGCCAGTGAAGTCGTCCATCCGTGATTTCAGGGAAAGCCAAGAAAACTACAACTCCCAGCTGCCCTTTCTCTCTTGTGCTGACTCTGATATTAACAGCTGTGATTGGTTGGCTATGTGTGCGTGGCAATGCACCTATCTATTACCTGGACAGACTCTTGAGGTTGGGGATAGTTAAAGGAAAACTATACCCCAAACAATGCAGGTCTCTATAAATATATATTGCATAAACAGCTCATATGTTAAACCTGCTTCATCTAAATAAACCATTTTCATACAAATATACTTTTTTAGTAGTATGTCCCATTGGGTAATCCTAAATAGAAAACTGCCATTTTAAGAATTAAGGGCCGCCCCCTGGGATCATAGGATTCACAGTGCACACAAACAAGCCAAGGCACACATACATGCTAGGCCCCATCAGCCAATGAATGGACAGAGTTCTGCATTTTGCTCCCACACTACTTCCTGTTACAATTAGAACAGCATTACTTCCTGTCAGCTGATCTCTGAGGGAGCACACAGCCCATCACTAAATGGCGGCACAAGGGAAAGGATGCAAAAGGGCAATATATATATATATTCAGAACAGTTGCATCAACCTGAATTGGCCTAGTTCCACCAAACTTTGGCCAGTCACTCTGTGTGAAAGGTCATTTCCCCTTTAACATAGTTTTCAGGTGCAAATATTTATTTATTTAGTGATATTGTCGCTTTGTGGCAACGTTCTTATTGTGTAAAATTGCCTAATAGATAAGAAACTTGTACATCAAGTTTGGTTTGGGTGTGTCTGATATATATCACGGCTTATTCTTTCTGTGCCTTGGCCAGAGTTGTTCCAGGCCATATTAGTAAGGGGCCCTTGCTGCTGGTAAATCACATACCATTTAGAAAGTCGAATTTAACAATTATCTTGATCTGAATAAACCATTTTCATATAAATATACTATTTTAGTAGTAGGTGTCATTGGGTAATCCTAAATAGGAAACTGCCTCTTTAAAAATTAAGGGCCGCCCCCTGGGATCATATTATTTACTGTGCACACAAACAAGCCAAGGCACACATACAGGCTAGGCCCCATCAGCCAATGAATGTACAGAGTTCTGCCTTTTGCTCCCACACTACTTCCTGTTAGAGCTGCATCACTTCCTGTCAGCTGATCTCTGAGGGAGCACACAGCCCATCACAAAATGGCGGCTCAAGGTAAAATATGTAAAAGATCAATATTTACTGATGTATAATCCAGCTTGGTAAGATACATTGCTTCAGTTGGTTCAGTATTCATTCTGGGGGTATAGTTCACCTTTAAGTGTGTGAGGATGGACTTTTTCTTAGCCTTTCAGTTGGTCTTCATTATTATTTCTTTTCTTTTTCTTTTATTTAATTAGAATTAATATTCCAAACTTTTCATTTTGTATTGCTTATGCATTTAGATTTCAGTATTACCACCTGGTTGCTACAGTAAATAACCCTAGCAACCAGATTACCACCAACTTGGGGACGCTGTGCTCTACTCGCACACCTGGGGACACTGTGCCCTACTCGCACACTTGGGGACTCTGTGCCCTACTTGTACACCTGGGGACTCTGTGCCCTACTCACACACCTGGGGACACTGTGCCCTACTCGCACACTTGGTTACTCTGTGCCCTACTTGCACACCTGGGGACACTGTGCCCTACTCGCACACTTGGGGACTCTGTGCCCTACTTGTACACCTGGGGACACTGTGCCCTACTCGCACACTTGGTTACTCTGTGCCCTACTTGCACACCTGGGGACACTGTGCCCTACTCGCACACCTGGGGACACTGTGCCCTACTCACACACCTGGGGACACTGTGCCTTACTTGCACTCCTGGGGATACTGTGCCCTACTCGCACACCTGGGGACACTGTGCCCTACTCACACACCTGGGGACACTGTGCCTTACTTGCACTCCTGGGGATACTGTGCCCTACTCGCACACCTGGGGACACTGTGCCCTACTCTCACACCTGGGGACACTGTGCCCTACTTGCACACCTGGGGACTCTGTGCCCTACTCCTACACCTGGGGACACTGTGCCTTACTTGCACTCCTGGGGATACTGTGCCCTACTTGCACACCTGGGGACTCTGTGCCCTACTCCTACACCTGGGGACACTGTGCCCTACTCTCACACCTGGGGACACTGTGCCCTACTTGCACACCTGGGGACTCTGTGCCCTACTCCTACACCTGGGGACACTGTGCCTTACTTGCACACCTGGGGACTCTGTGCACTACTAATAATAATTATATTGTGAATCTACAACAGACTTGTGGCATGAGATCTACTGATGCAAGAACATCCATGAAAAGTTGGTTGCCCAGTTCTGAACTAACTTTCCACTAACTTATCAACCAGTCTCAAGGCAAGTGACCTGCAGTCAGGTGGGCATAGCACATAATTGGCCCGGTGCATGGAAGAAGTTGAGCAATGCTGGTTTATTCCATAAGGTAACGGTAAGGGTGACTCATCTTTCTAATGGAAAAAAGGACTGTATGGGTGACAAACCAGATGGAGATATTTATATTGATATGGCCTTCAAGGCATGAAATTATTTGTCAAACTTAAGAAGGTGGCATAGGAGAAGCTCTACCCAAGGGTGGGAGGGGGTGACATGTTTATGTACTGTGGGTTGTGACTTTATATTTTAGAAGCTGTGGATGAAACAATAATAAAAGTGGTGTGGAGAGCCTTGAGAATGTGGAGCACAGAGCCTACTTTATCTAGTATGGTAGTTGGGATTTTGGTTGATCATCATGTAGTACTTGGGCCCAAAATTATAGGATCAGGCAATGAAAACACACAATTGACTGTATATTGATTGATTGACCAGATCTGAGATTATGCACACCTACATGTGTGGTCATTGGGCATATTGGCCTACCACATGTCTGCTCCTTGTTGTGTTCTCCTTCACTGATTCAGTTATACCAGGTCAGGTTGGAATGGAATGATTGGTAGAGTTGCCACAAGGGAAAAGAAAATGACATATGATTCTATAATATATATAATATATGTAATATAAACAGGGAAGTAAAATAGAAAGACCATAATGAGGGGTAAATGGGTGTGGCCTGTAGCAAATGGTTTCTTTGAAGAGGTCTTCACTTCTTGGTGTGTTTTGCTTTCACTGAATCGGGTATGACGTGATTTATTCAAACAGAATAATATGTTAGTGGGTGTGGCCTCTAGCCAATAGTTTATATGACCTGTTCCTTATATCTAGCTGATATACTTAGAATGATGGGTAAGTGGGTGGAGCTTGTAGCAAGTGGTTTATATGAGGTGCTCCTCATATCTAGGTGTTTTACCTCACAGATACAGTTATACCATGTGATAAATACATTTAGAATGATGGGTAAGTGGGTGGGGCTTGTAGCAAGTGGTTTATATGAGGTGCTCCTTATATCTAGGTGTTTTACCTCACAGATACATTTATACGATGTGATAAATACATTTAGAATGATGGGTAAGTGGGTGGGGCTTGTAGCAAGTGGTTTATATGAGGTGCTCCTTATATCTAGGTGTTTTACCTCACAGATACATTTATACGATGTGATAAATACATTTAGAATGATGGGTAAGTGGGTGGGGCTTGTAGAAATTGGTTTATATGAGGTGCTCCTTATATCTAGGTGTTTTACCTCACAGATACATTTATACCATGTGATACATACACTTAGAATGATGGGCAAGTGGGTGGGGCTTATATATATTATATATATATATATATATATATTATATATATATTTATATGAGGCATTGCACATATTTAGAGTTTTGCCTTCACTGATTCAGGTGTCCCATTGGGCAAATTTACACAGGATTATGGCTGGGTGTTTTCTGAGCAAATGGACATTATCTGTATTTGGGATTGATCGCAATAAAACGTGGATCTCTCCACTGCCACACTGACTATTTACAAGATGGCGGATGGCACCATTTTGTGGGGCTGCTCCATATTACTCATGTACTGACCTGCATTTAGCAAACATGAATATAAGTGTATAAAGGAGAGAATTAACAAATGTTTGGAAGGTTTTTATTGAGCGCTTCTGATACATAATGGCCGCAGGGGTTTTTCCCATCTATCATGTACCATGACTACAATGTTGGAATATACATAAACTAATCCTGTACACACCCAGGCCCCAGTGCGCTGATATTTAGTAGAAAATCCGATACTATTGTTTTCCCTTCGCTCCCTTTGTGGGCTAAATAACGACAGAAACTGCCCAAAGCTGCTCTTCTCAAATCTTCAGGCTCTTCAGCATTTTCCTATTCATTCTGAGATGTGGCCACAGACAGGGGTGTGACGGTACAGACGGCAGAGCGAGTAGCTGCAGGGGGGCCCTGAGGTACATTGGGCTCACAATGCTGCCCCAGTGACTCATTTCCCTGCCAGTCACCTGGCCTCACAGGTGCACTTGCATCCCCGGCAATTGGTAGTCAGGGGCAATTCCTGGGGATTTTCTTGCCCCCCTGCTGGAATAGAAATTAATCAGGCAACATAATGCTCTAATTTGCCTCCATGGGCCATTGCCCTAAAGCAGAGGTTAGGTAAATCCTTATTAGAGAAGATGCAGTAACATAGTAACTATTAAAGGACAGGGTATTCACTGGGGGGGCAAAATACAGGGAGAGGGAACCACTCGGAGAAGGGAATCCTGCCCTGCAGAGCTTACACTCTAATATACAGAGGGGCACAGATACAATACAGGGAGAGGGAACCATTGGGAGAAGGGAATCCTGCCCTGCAGAGCTTACACTCTAATATACAGAGGGAGACAGATACAATACAGGGAGAGGGAACCATTGGGAGAAGGGAATCCTGCCCTGCAGAGCTTACACTCTAATTTACAGAGGGACACAGATACAATACAGGGAGAGGGATCCATTGGGAGAAGGGAGTCCTGCCCTGCAGAGCTTACACTCTAATATAGAGAGGGGCACAGATACAATACAGGGAGAGGGAACCATTGGGAGAAGGGAATCCTGCCCTGCAGAGCTTACACTCTAATATACAGAGGGACACAGATACAATACAGGGAGAGGGAACCATTGGGAGAAGGGAATCCTGCCCTGCAGAGCTTACACTCTAATATACAGAGTGACACAGATACAATACAGGGAGAGGGAACCATTGGGAGAAGGGAATCCTGCCCTGCAGAGCTTACACTCTAATATACAGAGTGACACAGATACAATACAGGGAGAGGGAACCATTGGGAGAAGGGAATCCTGCCCTGCAGAGCTTACACTCTAATTTACAGAGGGACACAGATACAATACAGGGAAAGGGATCCATTGGGAGAAGGGAGTCCTGCCCTGCAGAGCTTACTCTCTAATATACAGAGGGGCACAGATAAAATACAGGGAGAGGGAACCATTGGGAGAAGGGAATCCTGCCCTGCAGAGCTTACACTCTAATATAGAGAGGGGCACAGATACAATACAGGGAGAGGGAACCATTGGGAGAAGGGAATCCTGCCCTGCAGAGCTTACACTCTAATATACAGAGGGACACAGATGCAATACAGGGAGAGGGAACCATTGGGAGAAGGGAATCCTACCCTGCCGAGCTTACACTCTAATATACAGAGGGACACAGATACAATACAGGGAGAGGGAATCATTGGGAGAAGGGAATCCTACCCTGCCGAGCTTACACTCTAATATACAGAGGGACACAGATACAGGGAGAGGGAACCATTGGGAGAAGGGAACCCTGCCCTGCAGAGCTTACACTCTAATATACAGAGTGACACAGATACAATACAGGGAGAGGGAACCATTGGGAGAAGGGAATCCTGCCCTGCAGAGCTTACACTCTAATATACAGAGGGACACAGATACAATACAGGGAGAGGGAACCATTGGGAGAAGGGAATCCTGCCCTGCAGAGCTTACACTCTAATATACAGAGGGACACAGATACAATACAGGGAGAGGGAACCATTGGGAGAAGGGAATCCTGCCCTGCAGAGCTTACACTCTAATATACAGAGGGACACAGATACAATACAGGGAGAGGGAACCATCAGGAGAAGAGATTGATGACCTGCAGAGCTTACACTCAGGTATAAAGTAGGTTATGGACACAATATAAGGAGAGGGAACCACTGGAGAAGGGAATCCTAGTGCTCTCTCTCGCTCTCTTTCTGTGCCCTCTGGAGGAGATTCTGCTCACGTCAGCAGCCGACTAACACCATGTGCCATTTGTGCCAGGGGTGACACCATGCCAGGGTAACACCGTCTGTTACCTTGGAAACTAACCCCCTCCCCAAACATTTTCAAGCCAGCCAAAGAAAGAGACAGACTAGAAGGGCAGGGAGACAGAGAGGGAGTTTATAAGAGAAAGATATAGTGACAAAGAGCAAGAGCGTGAGAGAACATTAGCAGACTTAGAGAATCAGCCATATCTGGGGGTAATCATCACAGAACAAGGCTTGGGTTGAAAAGCTCATAGGAATAGGGCTAATCCGAGGGGGAGGATAGGAGAGTTGAATGGTTGTCATGTACCTAATAGAGATCATCAGCTAGAACTTAACTGATGAAGATGCTGGGAACTGAAGTTCAACAGCAACTGGAAGGAGACATAGGGCCCTGGCAGAGGGGGTTATTTAGGGCATTAGCAAGAAATACCATTACAGTGACATATATTTTTCCTCAACTGACATTATATATATATATATATATTAATTCTGACCCCCTCCCTGTAACAACTCCTATTGCTCCATATAACCCCTCCCTATAACTCCTCCTATTGCTCCATATAACCCCTCCCTGTAACAACTCCTATTGCTCCATACAACCCCTCCCTATAACTCCTCCTATTGTTCCATATAACCCCTACCTATAACTCCTCCTATTGCTCCATATAACCCCTCCTATTGCTCCATATAACACCTCTCTATAACTCCTCCAATTGCTCCATATAACCCCTCCCTATATCTCCTCCTATTGCTCCATATAACCCCTCCCTATAACTCCTCCTATTGCTCCATATAACCCCTCCCTATAGCTCCTCCTATTGCTCCATATAACCCCTCCCTATAACTCCTCCAATTGCTCCATATAACCCCTCCCTATAACTCCTCCTATTGCTCCATATAACCCCTCCCTATAACTCCTCCTATTGCTCCATATAACCCCTCCCTATAGCTCCTCCTATTGCTCCATATAACCCCTCCCTATAACTCCTCCAATTGCTCCATATAACCCCTCCCTATAGCTCCTCCTATTGCTCCATATAACCCCTCCCTATAACTCCTCCAATTGCTCCATATAACCCCTCCCTATAACTCCTCCAATTGCTCCATATAACCCCTCCCTATAACTCCTCCTATTGCTCCATATAACCCCTCCCTATAACTCCTCCTATTGCTCCATATAACCCCTCCCTATAACTCCTCCAATTGCTCCATATAACCCCTCCCTATAACCCCTCCTATTGCTCCATATAACCCCTCCCTATAACTCCTCCTATTACTCCATATAACCCCTCCCTATAACCCCTCCTATTGCTCTATATAACCCCCCTATAACTCCTCCTATTGCTCCATATAACCCCCCTATAACTCCTCCTATTTCTCCATATAACCCTCCCTATAACTCCTCCTATTACTCTATATATCCCCTCCTATTGCTCCATATAACCCCTCCCTATAACTCCTCCTATTACTCCATATAACCCCTCCCTATAACTCCTCCTATTGCTCTATATAACCCCCCCTATAACTCCTCCTATTGCTCCATATAACCCCTCCCTATAACTCCTCCTATTGCTCCATATAACCCCTCCCTATAACTCCTCCTATTGCTCCATATAACCCCTCCCTATAATTCCCCCTATTGCTCCATATAACCCCCCCTATAACTCCTCCTATTGCTCCATATAACCCCTCCCTATAACTCCCCCTATTGCTCCATAACCTATTCTTATCACTTCTCCTCTATATACTGCAACTCCCCATATTTCCCCATGTAACCTCTTTAATTGGCCCATTTGCTCTCAGTTTTTTATTTGACTAAATGTGGTGGCCTGTGGTGAGAACACGTGATGAGATAATTTATAAAGAAACAATGTTAATATGAAACAGTGATCCTATTTAAATCATTTAAACTGTTGCCCTCATTCCAGAGAAGTGTTGGTAAAGAAAAACATTGTGTAAGGCTTTCAGCAGAAAGTTCATATGAAGTGTAACTCCAGAATCACTGTCCTGATAGCACCTCCGCACCCTGGGGTGTATCTGTGCCCCTCTGCTTGCCGGGTCTCCCCTCTCCCAATGGTTCCCTCTCCCTGTATTGTATCTGTGCCCTCTGTATATTAGAGTGTAAGCTCTGCAGGGCAGGATTCCCTTCTCCCAATGGTTCCTTCTCCCTGTATAGTATCTGTGTCACTCTGTATATTAGAGTGTAAGCTCTGCAGGGCAGGATTCCCTTCTCCCAATGGTTCCCTCTCCCTGTATTGTATCTGTGTCCCTCTGTATATTAGAGTGTAAGCTCTGCAGGGCAGGATTCCCTTCTCCCAATGGTTCCCTCTCCCTGTATTGTATCTGTGCCCCTCTGTATATTAGAGTGTAAGCTCTGCAGGGCAGGATTCCCTTCTCCCAATGGTTCCCTCTCCCTGTATTGTATCTGTGTCCCTCTGTATATTAGAGTGTAAGCTCTGCAGGGCAGGATTCCCTTCTCCCAATGGTTCCCTCTCCCTGTATTGTATCTGTGTCCCTCTGTATATTAGAGTGTAAGCTCTGCAGGGCAGGATTCCCTTCTCCCAATGGTTCCCTCTCCCTGTATTGTATCTGTGTCCCTCTGTATATTAGAGTGTAAGCTCTGCAGGGCAGGATTCCCTTCTCCCAATGGTTCCCTCTCCCTGTATTGTATCTGTGTCCCTCTGTATATTAGAGTGTAAGCTCTGCAGGGCAGGATTCCCTTCTCCCAATGGTTCCCTCTCCCTGTATTGTATCTGTGTCACTCTGTATATTAGAGTGTCAGCCCTGCAGGACAGGATTCCCTTGTCCGAATGGTTCCCTCTCCCTTTATTGTGTCTGTGCCGCATTGTTTATTAGAGTGTCAGCTCTACAGACCATTATCCCTTGTTTCATTCATACCACTATAAGTCCAATCGATGTTGGAAGTAGTCGGTACTTCTGCGAGTGATGGAAGCCATATTGCGCTGCACAGCAATTGTTTGCCTATTACAGGCTGGGAGTGAGTCATTGTATCTGATAAGCGATGACTGATGGCGAGGCCATTTAACCCTTCGGTACATTTTTCTTTGTTGCAAAGCGTTACACATACCTTCTTATCTAATCTCTTCCTTCACTTCAGAGACACATGAGGTCATTTATCAAGGACAGGCACAATGAATATTTGCACAAAACTGTCACCTAGACATTAGCCGCCATGTCTTTTTTCCACACACACATATAAGTGCTACCCTGAATTCAAATGGTTTGCCGCTGATAACTTGCCTTCAACCCGTTTTTGCCGCTGAGAGCCGGGCAGGTGTGCGCTCATTCTCAGGCCCATGTGGGATTGCTACGTTAGTATTCTCACTGCTGGGCCCTTAGCCTTACATGGGATCTATGTTCTGGTACAGGTATGGGATCTGTTACCCAGAATGCTCAGGACCTGAGCTCTTCCGGATAAGAGATCTTTCCGTAGTTTGGATCTCCATAACTTGAGAGAATAAAAAATAATTTAAACGGTAAATAAACCCAATAGGACTGTTCTGCCCCCAATAAGGGGTAATTATATCTTAGTTGGGATCAAGTACAGGTACTGTTTTATTATTACAGAGAAAAGGGAATCATTTAACCATTAAATAAACCCAATAGGGCTGTTCTGCCCCAATAAGGGGTAATTATATCTTAGTTGGGATCAAGTACAGGTACTGTTTTATTATTACAGAGAAAAGGGAATCATTTAACCATTAAATAAACCCAATAGGGCTGTTCTGCCCCCAATAAGGGGTAATTATATCTTAGTTGGGATCAAGTACAGGTACTGTTTTATTATTACAGAGAAAAGGGAATCATTTACATAGTAACATAGTAACATAGTAAGTTGGGTTGAAAAAAGACAAACGTCCATCAAGTTCAACCATAATTTAACCATTAAATAAACCCAATAGGGCTGTTCTGCCCCAATAAGGGGTAATTATATCTTAGTTGGGATCAAGTACAGGTACTGTTTTATTATTACAGAGAAAAGGGAATCATTTAACCATGAAATAAACCCAATAGGATTGTTCCGCCCCCAATAAGGGGTAATTAAGTAAAATTAAGTTCTGTTTTATTATTACAGAGAATAAGGAAATCATTTTTAAAAATAAGAATTACTTGCTTATAATGGAGTCTGTGGGAGATGGCCTTTCCGTAATTTGGAATTTTCTGGATAACGGGTTTCCGGATAAGGGATCCCATACCCGTTTATCAGGAAATATTTCGTCTTTACATTTTTTCCTTTGAGCCACCATTTTGTGATGGGCTGTGTGTTCCCTCAGAGATCAGCTGACAGGATATAATGCAGCTCTAACTGTAACAAGAAGTAGTGTGGGAGCAAAATATGTAACTTTGTCCATTAATTGGCTGATGGGGCCTATGTGTATGTGTGCCCTTGGCTTGTTTGTGTGCACGGTGAATTGTATGGTTTCAGGAGGAGGCTGTTAGTACTTGAAATGGCAGTTTTTCAGTCATTAATGGATTTTTCTGATAAAATAGGACATTTCTTGTATCTGTAGGGGCTGGATATACATATATATATATATTTATATATTCACTTCCTGGTGTTACTGGTGCTTTAAGACCAGATTGTTGGACCTTTATTCCAGAGGAGGAATCCAATAAATCCTGCAGCTGTAACCCCAGCTATCTCTTGGTGCCGCGCAATGAGGAAGTAATCCGGTGTGGCTTTTTCGGTAATGTGATTGAACTTGTTTATTGAATTAGAAGCATATTAAAGGGACACCGACAGCTGCAAAACAGATTTCCACTATCCTGCAGATATCAAGCTTCTTAACTTTCCCCCCACGACGACTGGCAGCACCCCGAGTGGGGGAAATCAATGTACCCCCAAATCTCTGTTGAGGCTGTGGCCATGAACAATCACTAAGATTTAGGCATCGGAATAATGAGGTATTGGAATAATAAGGACACCCGACCAGCAGAAAGAACATAAATCCTTACAAATGTGGGTGGTGCTTTAAAGGTTAAAGGGAAAGCATGACATTTTGGGGTAGTGACTGTTAAAAAGATATTAATTTTTATGAGCCTGAACTGCAAGCTTTAGCCAGGGTCGGACTGGGCTTTGTGGGGCCCAGCAGCCCAGACCCGATTCCTGTTGCTGCTTCCCCTGGTTGCCGATGTCCTTCCCTGACGCGTTTCACTTACGAACGTTCAGGGGAGGATGTCGGGTGGGTGGCAGGGGTCCCTGCAGGGGGTTAGGGAGGGCGTGGCGGGGGGTGCAGGTGATGCGGCTGGCGGGGGCACCTTGGAGGGGGTTTTGGGCCCCTGGGGTGGCTGCCCCTGTTTGCCCTGCACCCCCCAGAAGGTTATAGCTTCTGGTTGTAGCTTATGGGGAACAGGGCTGTTGGCTAAAAATGGTGGGAAGGAGAACTTCCATCTTCAGTAAGGTTCCAAGTGGAATTCTCATGGAAATGGCAGATATCTCAATATTTAGTTGGAGGCTGAGGGCGGAAGTATTGGGGGGGTGGTACCCCCTTGGGGCTCGCCGGATGCCTGCGCTAATTCAAATCAGCCATGAAAACTGCGTCTGTATGGGGGGGGGGGTTGGAGGCTGTACAATCCCCCTAGATATTTCGGGTTGAATGAAGACAAAGGAGAAAGGGGAGAAAGCACAACCTGGTTCTGTCGTCGTGCAGGATGGATTGAACTTCACAGTTTAACAGCAGCTGATGTTTAAGTCTTTCAGGTGAACGTAATAAAAGTCATAAATGTAAAAAAATGCGTATAAATAAGAATCAAAAATTCGCATTTCATTAGACTGTTATTGCATTGCGAATTTTAATTGCGCATTGAACACTTTTTAAGGCATGCTTAAAGGTGGCGTAAGTGTCGACTGTCGGAAGCGGTCGCTAAACAGTTTGCAAAAGCTATATTAAATTCGCACAAAGGCAAATTGCTTTGCACCGAGGCATACATTTTCACATTGCGAATATTTTCCCCGTTACGGACTTTTATTACGTGCCCCCTTTTGTGTTTCAGCGGTGAGCGTATATGTCTGCCTGCTGAAGTATTGTCAGCGGGTCCATCAGGACACCTGAGATCAGGGGCTACTCGCCAGAATGCGCGCTCCCCTTTGTCTTCTTCATTTTCCTGATCAGTGGGAGGTTGTACATCCGCTCCCTATTAATCCTCATCTTTGTGCCTCTACTCCCTCTGTTCTCTTTCCTTTCCTCCCCTAATTCTCTTTTCTTTCCTGACATCTGGCTTGAAATCAGGCAGATATTGATCGGGCAGGTTAAAAAATTTAGTTGGATCGGGGGCCGCATTGGCTTGTTGGTGCGGTCCCTGATCGACTGTGCCTATACCCCTCGTTCTACTTCGATTAGGGTGGACTCGCCCGATATCGGCCACCTGTTGGTGGGGATATCGGGTCGCCAAGCGAGCGGATCTGAACGTTTATGGCCACCTTTAAGGCCCCCATACACGGGCCGATTTTTTACTGTCAAACGACCGATTCCCGAAGGATCCGATACTATCGTTAAGTTATCGTATAGTTGATGGTGTACAAACGATCGTCGGCCCACTAATCGACCCGACATTATCGTCCCCAAAATCGATCGGCCAGGTTTAAAAATTTTAGTCGTTTAACGATAAAATCTGCCAGTTGGTGTGAGTGTCAGACATTTGTCTTCGAACGATTGTTCTCTGCGCATGTCATGATTGCCAGCAGCGGAAGTCAACGAACATAAATAAATAAATACCGCTTCCGCCACGACATTGGATCGTACGTAGATGTATGATCGTACGTATTTTACGATAATGATACGATGAAATCTTTTGCAAATTATCATTGCCCGTGGATGGCATATCGTATGGAAACCCGATCGCCATACGATCGTTTGTCGATATAATCGTTCGTCGCACAACGAGTGAAATCGCCTCGTGTATGGGGACCTTAAGCCTCCACTTCAATCTTTGTTTCCTTCTTCCCTTCATCCTCTTTTCCCATGTTTCCATATTTGTTTCCCTAAACTCCTGTCCCTTGTTCTTTCTTCCCTAAAGAGAATTTAGGGCTCCCTGCTGCTATCGGGCAGGTGGGGCAGGCTTTGGGATGCTTTTCTGATATAGCTGCTTTCTCCCTGTCTGGCTATGTGCTATGGCTATGGATCTTAAACTGGCACCATGAATGTTCCATTGGCTTGTAGACCATCAGCAACTGGTGTGCCAGTGGCCCGACAGCCTCTGTATATGGATCATATTCTTATATGAATATGATGGTGGATTTTTACATCCCTGACATTGGAATCTGAGGGTAGATCTGTACTTATATACAGTTTGCACGTGCCTGTGAGTATAAACATATATGTAGGGATCAGTATATTAGCAGGAAATAGCTACCAAGGCAAAATTGGGCTACTATTTGGGTGCGCAACTGCTCCACACTTATAAGCATAGATATCAAAAAAACAACATTCTTCATTGATTCCTATGCACCGGGCACTTCATCCCACTGCCTTTCTGCGTGTGTGGAATAGATTGCATTTCTGTGGTGTGTTCCAAAGATGGCAGATGTCTTTGTGGCACATGACTCGCTCATATCAATATACACAATATATATATGCAAACGGATAGGATGTCAGTGATACAACCATACTGGACTTTTTTTTACCACATTCTATAATCTAACCATTTTTAGGTATATTAAAAACAGGTTTCGGCATTCAACACAAAAAAAAATGTATTTAATTCTAGAAAGGTCCATTGGACAGGTGTCCAGCGGCGCTTTTGTATGGATTACATTTTTTTGTTATATTCTAAGACCCATTGAGTGCTGTTACATTTTATGTTTTTACCAGCACTTATAACCCCCCCATTTGCACATATACCTTTACAGAGAATGGACTACTGTAAAGTATAGCCTTTCAGCCATCGAAGGTCCCCTTTTACATCCTGTGTGCAGGTTGGATGCAGTGATCAGTTGAATGTGCCATCGATGTACTTTGTACGCCATCTTGTGCCGATGGACTGTCAGATAAAGACTCGTGTCGCTAGAAGCACTGATGTGCATCCAGCTGATAAAATGGCCTGTAAAAATCACGGTGAAATGACCTGGCTCTCAAACGGACCTCTAACCTCGGTGCCTCATCAAGAGTCATTAGGGGCATTTACACACATTGCGTAGCACGTCAAGCAATTGAAAACACTCATTCTGTTCTGAGATAAATGAAAAGGTAGGAAGTTAATCTGATCTGCTTGTTACAGATTACATGTGCATTTAGCCAGTGGGCACCATGATAAAATGCTCAAGTTAGCAGTGAAAAGACAAACAGATGGACAGCAGATAATGGGAATACTGAACTCGGAACCCTTATGCTCTGTGTAATCCCATAGTCTTCAGCCAACTGGGCACAGGGCAATGGGGTTGGCATCACAGAATCTGTGACCACAGTGAAAGAGTTTTAAAGAGTGGGCATTGGGCACACTTTTTGTTTCGGTACTGTAGGTTTCCACCAGCCTTGACCTTCCACCATGCTATGCAATACACAAGGGCAGCCCAAGACTTGGGAATCAAGAGCAGGGTTATTGACCCCCTCCACCCCTTTGGAAATACAGAAAGTTTCCTACAAAGCTGATATGGATAACAGCCTGGATAACTAGACAGCCTGGATTGTGTTCAGTAGAACTTCCTTCAGGGCTGTTTTCTTTGCTTAAACTCCTTCAGGACAGTGTGTCGCTTCGATGACATTGGTGTCCTAGGTCCCCAATAGCTTCAACTATAGATTCTCTCCTGTCTCGACCTTCCCTAAACTCAGAGTCTGCAGTAACGCCTTAAAGGGTGCCTTTGCCATGCTCCCCATTATTTCAGAAGTTTCTGGCTAGAATAGACCTTTGTCTAGTGGGCGATCACCTGGAAGCCAATGACTTGGGAGCACCAAATTTACAAGCTGAAGATGAGGTGGTGTCAGGGAGGGACATGGGAAGACAACAGGATTATGGTACGAGAGCCCGATTTCTCTTTTGTTCTTTGCTTGGTCTCAGCTATCGCTGTGTGGCGGTTTAGAGCATCTACTGAGGTTGCTTGTGTGTATGTCCCAGCATTTATTTATTCCCTTAGTCTGGCCTTTAGGAGCTCGCAAACTTGTTTGTTTCATGTTTTCAACACCTGTAAATAAATATACGTAATCTATCTATCTATCATCTATCTATCTACTATCTATCTAATCTATCTATCTATCTATCTACTATCTATCTAATCTATCTATCTACTACCTATTTATCTATCTATCTATCTATCTATCTATCTATCTATCTATCTATCTATCTATCTGACAGCAATGACAAGAGACAGAGCAGACATAGGCACGTCCACCCGATTATCCAGACTTCTATATCACTTAAATAAGTAGGGAAAATATTGTCCATGTTAGAGTTTGTTTAGGAAGCTTAAAGTAGTAATTTTTTTTTTTACATTTTATGACTTTATACAAAATATTTTTTTTAAGATTTAAATGACATATATACTCATATATATTTATAAATACTCCTATGGGCTCATCTAAAAAATCTGCCACATTGTTTGCATTTAAAGTTTTATTTTTGGGGAATTTATATACATGTGTGTGTATATAGATCTATATCTATCTATCTATGTATTTATATATATATATATATATATGTATATATAAAAGAACAGAACCCAGCACTTGAAAAAAAAAGAACATTTTTCTGATTAAGACCTGTGAGCACTGGGTTCTGTTCTTCTATTTAGTTCATATGCACTTCATAGCACCCAGGCATGTTGTTTTCTGTGTGCACTTATATATATATATATATATATATATATATATATATATATATATAATTTGAATATACCAAATATACTTATTTATTGGGACCTTTATCAAGATATATATATACATATATATATCCATGCGTTTTTCAATACACAATTGATTTTTTTGGAATAAACTCGGTGTTGCTGGTCTTTTTTTCAATATATATATATATTAAAACCCACATACATTTGTAAATTATTAATGCATTATTTATTATTGGGACCAGAAAAAAATGGTGTAAAATGAGGGAAAACTTAAATTCAGGGGATATAAAACTGAGACTTTACTGTGTATATATATAAATTTATATATATCAAATAAGTGCCTGCACTCATAAAAGTGGGATGCGCGGTCAATACAGATAATATATGATATAATGTATATGATAACAATTCCAGCACTGCTTTATTACTATTTTCTGCACATGTAATGAAGAATAAAAATCAAGGGAGTGCTGGTCCTGGAATTCTTATTGGATTGGTACTGATCGAGCACCTCATTTTCAAATTATAATGAACTCTTATAAATATATATATATATATGTATGTATGTATGAATATACATTTTGGTGCTGCTATGTTTATGTGTTTACATACATGCACACACACACATATGTATATATATATAAATTGCCTGACTATAACTTGCTTTGAGCAAACACAGGCAGCGGCAGAAGGCTATAACCACACACATTACGTCCCTTTTTTGGGACTTGATCAAAGTTTCAGTCCTTCTCTGGAACTTATATCTGGGAAACGAGAGAACGAAATTGTACTTTTTCTAAGATATAATAGAATTATTATTTTTTAAACAGTGAGAGGGGTCTGTTTGTGCAGAGAGTGTGAGATGCGCCTGTGTATGGCGTGTGTATCACAGCAGTGCAGTAATAGTGAGCCTGCGTGCCTAACTAGGAACTAAAGGCTTTGCATTTACCGGCAAGATTGGCGCAAGCGAACTGATCTAACACTTTCCATTTACAACCACTAAACTATGTTGTGTTTTCAATTCCCCGTGACGGCAATCCGTTATGGATATATGTAGTTCTGAAAATGTTATTTAAAGCGTGCTTGGTGAATAGGAGTAGTTTGAGAAAACAGTGTGCGAATATATATATATATATATACATACTCCATATATATATATATATGGAGTAAAGACTTTGCCCTTTACAGCACTGTTATTATTCCCTTTTATATATATTTATATATATCATTTATCAAAAAGGTGCTACCATCCATGAGGATTTTGCAAAAAGGTGATCAAAATATTACTATTATGGATTATTATTTAGTATGTGTCTATATATATATACATATACATATAATTTGGAATGCCTTGGTTTTCCTCCGTAGCCTGATAGTATAGTTGTAATACAAATGAGGTTCTTGTGGCGCTGATGATAATATATCAGTAGTGCAGCCTCTGATCGTGTTTCACAAAGAGTTGTTTTGCACAGTGCATGTCGCACTTAAAACTTAACTTTATTGCTTGTCAGTACTTCAGGAAACATGTGAGTATGTGTATTTTTAAATTTAAAAATATATAAAATGCTTACTGTATGCAAAACACAAAAGCTAAAATGTTCCTAGTTTGCTGGTTACCTTTCCGCACAGAACTTTTACGGGCAGAGATAATCGCTTATAAGTTTGTCTCCGGAGCAGGAGAGAAAGTTTATATTATGCAAGATTAAAATGAGGATAGATGGAGAGGAGAGAGACGAGAGAGGGACGAGGGAACAGAAGGGAAGAGAGAATGCTAATGAGCCTAAAGCAGAATGTGGTGCTTAGGAAGGTACAAATGGGAAAATATAGGGGGCACCAATTAACTGGGGTAGAGATAGTAATTGGGAATAGAAATGAAAGAGTTGATAAAGGGTATGAAAAGCAAATGGAAAAAGAGCAAATAATAGAATTTACAAAAAGAAAATTCAGAAGAAAATGAGATAAAGAACTGAAAAAAAACTGTGCTGGACAATAAAAAAAGAGGAGATGAGTTGTTTAAACTAAAATGGAGTGGAGATTGTAAGAGAACTTCAAACTCAAATGACTTTATAAAAACAGAAATTGTAAAAAGTGATAATTGAATTGAAATAATGAAAGAAAACTATAAGAACAGAGGGAAAAAAAGGGGAAACGAGTGGAAAATATGGGGAGGAAAGCCGCAGGGGAGGATAAAAAAATGACAAAATCTGGTAAAAGTCAGAAAGAATCAGAATTGACAAACAGGAGGCACAAAGCCCAAGAGACGGCGAGAGTTTTAAACAAGTGTTAAAAAACATTGGGAAAGAGATAACGAGAGAAAGAGGAGGGCAGGGGAAAAGAAAGAGACATTTACTGTGTTAGGGGCACAAGTCGTCTTCCTATCCCTGCTGAGAAGCAAAGGGAATGCAAACAAGAAAGTAAGCAAAAAGGTAAGGGACTGGGATACAAAAACAGGCAGCAAAAACAAAAATACAAAGAAGAGAAAGCAAATTCCAAAGGGAAAGAAAAGTCATTTGTGAATTTTTGGCAAAAATGAAATTGGTGGCAATCTAAATTTCTAAAATCTAAAATACAGGATTTATCTCCCCACCCCAAAAAAGGGAAAAATGAAAGAATATTTGCAGGGAAACGACAAATAGAGAAAGTGCGGCGAGGGAATTTGCTCAGGAGAAAAGTTTTAGGGTCGGTAAAATGAATTTGCTCAAAAAATGCCTGAGCGATGGAAAACAACAGAAAAAAAAGGAAAATGAGGCAAATAAGGGGTAAATAAGGCGTGGGCTGGGGGGGGGGGAGCGAATAAGGTATATTGAGGACACGCACATTCACTTACGCCAGACTTCAAAGAGTTAAATATGAAGAAAGGGATACTAGGAAGAATGAGTGTATAGGGGATTTAAGAAAGCGGGAAAATAGCAAAGAGAGAAAATTACTCAGAAAAGCAGCACCTTTAAAATGTGTGACTTGGCTGGAATATTTCGGGCAGTGCCAGCAAAACCGCAGTGAACGAGGGAACGAGACAGCAGTGGCGGAGAGAGAGCAAAAGCACTACGATAAAAAGGGGGGGAAAATATTCATGTCACTGTTTAGAATTATATTTTACTTTAATAGGCAAAGGGGGGAGGGGAAGGAGGCCGGTTACATTTTTGAAACTGAAGAAGAAAAAAAAAAATTATTTTTGGCGATTTTTATTTTCAGATATTTGCCGCAAGGAGGAAAAAAAAAAAATGGAGAAAGTGAAAGAGAGGAAAACAAATGACAAACAGGCATCTGCTTTCCTCCCCCCTCTTTTCCTCGCCTCAGCCATGAGCGACTGTTTTAATTCCTCTGCCAAAACCTGCGTGGCAAAATAAATCAAAAATAAAAATGAAACCAAAATAAACAAGGATAGGGAGAATGCGAGAGAGGCGGAAAAAAAGGAAAGAAAAGAAGAAAAAAAAATACCGTGGGGGGGTTATTATTTGGAGAAAAGGAAGGCATTAAACTTTTGCCTATGCTTTATTTTTTTATTTTAAGTTGTCTGTTTTGGCAAAAACGTTTTTCTGTCTTCAATATTTTTTTTTTCACGCTCTCTCTCTCTTTCTCTCCCAACTCCCCTCCTCCCTTCTCTCTTTCTCTCTCTCACTCCCCACCCTTTTGCTCTGCCATTGGCTGGCTTCTTCATTTCACTTTGCCAAAAAGGTGGGACTGTTCGAATCAGTCTCTCTCTCTATCTTTTTTTTTTTTTTCCTCCTCTCTCTTTTCCCTGGCATCGATGCTGGCCACAAATTCAGCACGGAGAGTGAAAGCAGGGGAGAGAGGGAACGAGAGAGAGAGAGTTTAAGCGGACAGAAAAAAAAAACAGCTTTCCCTTCTGCTCCGAACCTTCTGAAAAAAAAAACCCCATCTTCCTCTTATTCCTTTTCGTTTACCTGTTTTCCTTTCTCTTTTTTTTTGGTTGAAAATATTGTCTGCCAAATTCCCAAGGATACGACGCGCCCCCCCCCCCCCCCTATTTTCTCGCCATGCCATTTGTATCCAAGATGATATTTTTTCCTTTTTTTCCTGCTGCGGTCTTGCGTCCATGAGTTGTTCTTGATTTGAGGCCACTTTATCTTTCCCTAACTTTGTGTGTGTTTTGGGGTGTTGTTTTGATCCCCGTGTAAATATATACATTTTGGGAAGCGTTTATTGGCTGTCCCACGTAAACTCACCCTTTTCACCCCTACATATGCTCAATTGCTTGTCTTATCCCCCCCTGACAGTCTCTCGGTCATCTATCAATCGCTTTCTCTCTCCATAATTCTGCTCAACTTGGAATTTAGGTGGTTTTGAGTTTCTCCGGCAGTTCGCTATGACACCAAGAGATGGTAATCGTTTGGCCTCTTCCCTGTTCCATTGTGCCATCCTCATAACACACCATGCATCCTTCTCATACCTTTTCACCTTCACCTGACAGAGGAATAAAACAATTTCCTATTCGAGAACATTTAGGCAACAGTATTGGCAATTTCTACAACAAAAACAGCAAAAATTTAGAAAAAAAAAAACCAGTTTTTTAATTATTAATTTGCCTTTTTCTGCAGTTTTTCAGGGAGACAAAACATTGTTTTTTTTTTCTTTCTACTAAATTTTATTGCTTTTGTTTGCAGGATGAATTTCACCCTTTCATCGAAGCTCTTCTCCCACATGTCCGCGCATTTTCGTACACATGGTTCAACCTCCAAGCAAGGAAACGCAAGTATTTCAAGAAGCACGAAAAGCGGATGTCAAAGGACGAGGAGAGGGCGGTGAAGGATGAGTTGTTGGGAGAGAAGCCCGAGATCAAGCAGAAGTGGGCGTCTCGACTGTTGGCTAAGCTTCGTAAGGACATCCGGCCAGAGTTCCGAGAGGACTTTGTCCTTACTATCACCGGCAAGAAGCCTCCATGTTGTGTCCTCTCTAACCCAGACCAGAAAGGGAAGATCCGGAGGATTGACTGCCTTCGTCAGGCAGACAAGGTGTGGAGGTTGGACCTGGTGATGGTCATCCTGTTTAAGGGGATCCCGCTGGAGAGCACCGACGGGGAACGTCTCTACAAGTCACCCCAATGCTCTAACCCAGGGTTGTGTGTCCAGCCTCATCACATTGGGGTGTCCATCAAAGAGTTGGACCTCTACCTGGCCTTCTTCGTCCACACACCCGGTAAGCCTTATCTCATTCTATTATATAACTCATCTTATTGACAGAAAAGTGTATTGTAGAGGCCACTTCCCTTACTGTTATCTTTAGATTTTGCCTCCCTCCAGCAAATTTCTAGGCAATTATCTTTCTCTACAACGTGTTGTAACTACCTCTTTTCACTAGAGCTAGTTGCAATATTACTGCTAACTGTATTAAACATGGCCCCTAAAGCAACTGTTCCTCATCCCCTGAAATGCAGGATATCCTTCTCTGTCACTCTGGCGGCTTCAGGCCCCCGACTTTTTCCATGTACTTTTAAATCTGCTGTGGCCTTTAACCTGGAAGAGGTGTTGAGCACGTCAAAGGCCTTCCTGTTGTTATCACGAAAGGTCATGGTACATGAATACGCAACACAATCTCAAAATGACTATTAGTCATAGTAATGATATTAATGCGCCATTTTGTTCTTTTCTCTTGAGTTCTGAAAATGATAAGGGATTAATAAGAAAATGTGCCTTAGCTTATATCCCATGCTAGCCTAGTGTCTATCTCTCTATCTATCTATCATCTATCTATCTATCAATTTATCTATCTATTTATCTATCTAATCTAGATAGCTACCTAATCTAAATAGATAGATGATAGATAGATAGATAGATAGATAGATAGATAGATAGATGATAGATAGATAGATAGATATTAGATAGATAGATGATAGAGAGATAGATGATAGATAGATAGATAGATAGATAGATGATAGATAGATAGATGATTGATAGATAGATAGATGATAGATTGATAGATAGATGATAGATAGATAGATAGATAGATGATAGATAGATAGATGATAGAGAGATATATGATAGATAAATAGATGATAGATAGATAGATAGATGATAAATAGATAGATAGATAGATAGACAGACACTGCGCTAGCATGAGCATCTGGGATATAAGATAACGCACATTTTCATATTAAAGAATGTACAGGTATGGAATCTATTATCCAGAAACCCATTATCCAAAAAGCTCTGAATTATGGGAAGACTATCTCCCCCACTCCATTTTAATCAGATAATTCACATTTTTAAAACTGGTTTACTTTTTCTCTATAATTTTAAGATATAATTATTTTTATATTATAGGTAGAAAAATCCTATTTGGTTTATTTAATGTTTAAATGATTTTTTTTTTTAGTAGCCTTAAGGTAAGAAGGATTCAAATTATGGAAAGACCCCTTGTCCGGAAAACCCCATGTCCCTGGCATTTTGGATAACAGGTCCCATACCTGCATATTATACAAAATACAAAATTATTAAGTAACTGTATATAAAATGTCAGAAATAGTAAATGAAATAGAACACTTGTTACATTTGCATTGCAATTTCATGCAGTTCTTTTCCCCAAGAAATGTAAATATTTTTAGGGAATGTATTAAAAAGTTTACAGATATTCTACCGATATCTCTAGGAAGAGTGGCCATTAGGGTCAGCCAGAAAGTGACACATGAAATGCCTCTGCTCTGTACAGACGCGTGCAACCATTTAGCTCTAATGACACGTCATTGTTCAGGTACTTTTTATGAGAGTTCTAGGTATGAAGACGAGAGGGAAAGATTTATACCTGGAAATGAAATATTTTGAAATGTTTGAAATGTATTTTCAACCTCTGTTCCTAAATACAGATCAATTAGAACTTTAAATGTATTATCCAGTTGCAATAAAGTTCCTATGAATATAGCCCATACATGAGTTATAAAGGAGAAGAATTTCGGAATACTCGTTATAAGCATTGCATTTTAATTTCCCTCTTTTTATTTCATTTTTTGCTATTTTTTTTTTTTTAACTTCTCCATTTTTAGACATGATTCATTTTCCTAAAGAAAAAAATTAAACTTTTTTTTTTTCCATGCAGAACATGTGGTGCGGGAGCAGAGTGAGTCTTTAATTAAAATACGGCTTTATTTCCCCACTAAGAACACTCAAAACAGATGTGTACAGTTTGCAAACTTAAAAAAAAACACAAAATCCCTGTCTCTGATTTGAGATAATAAATCCTATGGAAAAGCAAGTGGGACATTTAGGGAGACTGCAGCCTCACCAAAGAAATAACAGAGAAAAGTCATATTTATTTTTATATCTCCCCCGTGGCATAGATTTAGCATTATTTATGATCTATACACAAACACTGGCGCTGCAAGTATACCCGGTGCTGTTGGTTCCAGAATAATGGAATAAATATTTTTATAGTGGAAAAATTAGAATAAATCATTAGGGAGAACACTCATAATACTGTATATAATAATAACTTGAGACTGCTGAAGAACAGAAATAAAAGGCTGTTCCCGTTAGGACAGTGAGAATCCAGGGATTGCTGTTTTGGAGTCAGGAAATCCATTTTTTTCCCCCTCTTTTGAGACAAATTAGAGATTGGAACTGAGACTGGGAGTTTAGGTAGGGAGGATGGAAGTGTGTGTTGTGTCCACCCTAATTAATATCTAGGACATTTTTTGAAAAGTTACCTTAATATTTCTATATACAGATATAAGATCTGTCATGGGGGAACCCCATTTTCAGAAAGCTCCGAATTACTGGAAATAGTTTTAATCAAGTAATTCTAATTTTTAAAAATGATTCCCTTTTTCTCTGTAATAATAAAACAGTACCTGTACTTGATCCCAACTAAGATATAATTACCCCTTATTGGGGGCAGAACAGTCCTATTGGGTTTATTTCATGGTTAAATGATTCCCTTTTCTCTGTAATAATAAAACAGTACCTGTACTTGATCCCAAATAAGATATAATTACCCCTTATTGGGGGCAGAACAGCCCTATTGGGTTTATTTAATGGTTAAATGATTCCCTTTTCTCTGTAATAATAAAACAGTACCTGTACTTGATCCCAACTAAGATATAATTACCCCTTATTGGGGGCAGAACAGCCCTATTGGGTTTATTTCATGGTTAAATGATTCCCTTTTCTCTGTAATAATAAAACAGTACCTGTACTTGATCCCAACTAAGATATAATTACCCCTTATTGGGGGCAGAACAGCCCTATTGGGTTTATTTAATGGTTAAATGATTCCCTTTTCTCTGTAATAATAAAACAGTACCTGTACTTGATCCCAACTAAGATATAATTACCCCTTATTGGGGGCAGAACAGCCCTATTGGGTTTATTTCATGGTTAAATGATTCCCTTTTCTCTGTAATAATAAACCAGTACCTGTACTTGATCCCAACTAAGATATAATTAATTCTAATTAGAGGCAATACAATCCTAATGGGTTTAATTAATGTTAAAATTATTTTTAGCAGACTTAATGTATGGAGATCCAAATTGCAGCATGATCTCATATTCAGAGTTCCTGCGCATTTTGGATAATAGGTTCCATACCTGTGTATATATATATATATATATATATATATATATATATATAAAATACTATTATATTTTTATATCTAGTGAGTGTATATTTAATATAATATATTAATTTATATAAGTTTGCTCTTATAGTTATAATGTAGGAAGCATAACTGAAAATACTGGAATGCCATAACCTTGATTTCATTGGGAAAGTGTCAGATAATACGTAGTAAATACAGTATAGACATTATTGACCTGGCATGCGTTAATACATGAATTTACAGTAAGTTTGCAGCAAATGTGACTCCATTTGTATGTGCAGTCATATGCAGTACTGGGCCCCTGGACAAAATCAGTATAGGTGCACCATAACCTATGGGGAATGACTTATTTAGGAAAGTTTGCATCATTCAGGGGCCCCTCTCTACAACTGCCTCCCAAAAAGCTGCATTGCTTTGTATCTCTCCGGTTTGTAGTATGGGCAGTGTCAGCAGGGCCATTTTGATCCTGGGTGGAAGTGTGGCGTTTCCCCGTCTTTCCGCTCATATGAATGCTCGGCCAATGGCAGAGACTGATGATAATAGGTTGGACCAAAAGCACTGTGTGCCATTGGCATAAAAGGACGGACAATGAGAGACCCGGGCCCCGTGCACAGAGCATGTGTAACATGATAATATATGAGATAACGTAGCTGTAGATAGTAAGTAGAGACAAAGTGAAGGGGGAATAATATTTTTATATGGTTCAGCCCAATTTCTTTCATGTGGTGGTGGCTTGGAAGTTGCCTGGCACAGGGGGTATAATTTTCATTAACATCGGCAGAGCGCTGGCAAACTTGGATGGAGCAAAGGAATGCAGGCCGCGTCTTGCCCTGGAACCGTGCAGGTTGCATCACGATTACTAACGAAGAATGTACCCCCTGTTCCAACTACCCGGCGGGCAGCAATCACACAGGCAGAGAGGCCCAAGTAGGTGAAGCCAAAATGGCATACGCACTACTAGAATTTGCCATTGCAGATTTACTAATAATCGTTATAGGCTGACCAATCCGTAACTACCTATTATTAAATCCAAACTAATGTTATTGAATTGAGTTGGATCCACAGTGATCCAGTCAATCTTATTCTGATCGATCCTCTCGCCAAGCTCATTCTGTCGGTATCTGTCAAACAAATGAGGTGTCAGACCAGCCCCTGTAAGAGAAAGGACTGGACGGGGCTAAATATCAAAAGGTCAAACTGGCTTGTAGAAGCAATATAATGGGGGCTGTTTGATGAATTTTACGTAGATTTTTATTTTTTAAAAAAATGATATATTCAACTGTTGGATTCCCGGTCCAAACTTGGATAAATCTGCCCCATATTGTCCTAAGTGGCTTTCCATCAAGGAATCAACCACAACTGTGTGTCCTCTGAAAATGTACATGGCCACATTCTTGGGCGGCATTTGTACGTATGCGCCATACTCGTGGCAATGCCCATTGTCTGCAGTGGGAGGTGATTGGAAGCAAGACAACTCTATGGAACGAAAGCGCCTAATGTAACATGAACCTGAGGGCGCCATACATAGGCCATCTTGACAGCTATGTAGGGATGCATGGAGTCCATCATTTACTGATTTGGCCAAGTACATTTGAGTTAAAATGAAACAAAAAAACGTTTCAGCTGTCCAGTGCTTTCACCTAAAACTTGGAAGGAGGATAAGAAAACCAAAAAACGATCTTTATCTCACTCGTGTTTTCTCGCCATTGCTTTCTTTTTTTTCCCATAATCGGATCTTGGATTTAAAAAATACAGATCGCCCCAACATTCAAATGATAGTAAAGCTGCCCCTAAGGGTTCTGTATGACCAAGCACTGGTCACATCCCAAACATTTAGGGGCATATTTATTATGCTGTGTAAAAAACGGGCAGAAAATTCGCCACACATCGGCAGGCTTCGCCATGTAAAAACGGTGTAAAATGTCGTAATTTTTTACGTGTTTTTTCTTCCACCGGAACTTATGGAAATAAACAGCGTAATATCCAGCATTCAAACAGCGATCTTTTCCATTTATTTTACACAGCTTTTTACTCCGTTTTTTCGGCGAATTAGTTTTACACAATAATAATAATACTTAATACATAATAAATACATAATAATAATATAATAATACATAATAAATACGCCCCTTAGATAAGATTTGGGTTTGGCCAAATCCCAAAATTCGGTTCATGCCTACAATCGATTGGCCCATGGCTGACTTTGGTCATTTTCGCAGATGGCATTGTCCCCCGTTCATTCTGACTGATAACCCGGATGTCTCATGTCCGCATCTGGAATGGGCCATCATCCTATTAGATTTTCTGTTTGGACAGAACTAAGATCCAACCCCAAGGGGCCATACTTGTCCAGACGGCTCAGGCAGTATAATGGATATAATCCAAAATGCAGAGTCAAAAACTAACCCCATGTCATTAGGGTGATACGGTAACATGAAATAACATCTCAATAACACCAGGATTGGATCATTATCACCCTGAAGGCATGGGGTTAGTCGACATCTCTAATATGCCCACCTGTACATATTGATATTCCAAGATTGCCTGCATTTTTTACCACTGACTGGTTTAAATTCCAAAATAAATAGCCGCAGGGCAAAATATTAAATAATTCAAAAGCATTAAAAATACAAAATACCCAGTTTAAAGATAGCTAGAATCTCAGCCATAAAGCAGGGCAGGACTGCTGCTTACAATAGGGATCTGTGCCACTGTGACAGAATGCTCTGTTATACAGATAGCTAGAATCTCAGCCATAAAGCAGGGCAGGACTGCTGCTTACAATGGGGGGGATCAGATAGGATCTGTGCCACTGTGACAGAATGCTCTGTTATACAGATAGCTAGAATCTCAGCCATAAAGCAGGGCAGGACTGCTGCTTACAATGGGGGGGATCAGATAGGATCTGTGCCACTGTGACAGAATGCTCTGTTATACAGATAGCTAGAATCTCAGCCATAAAGCAGGGCAGGACTGCTGCTTACAATGGGGGGGATCAAATAGGATCTGTGCCACTGTGACAGAATGCTCTGTTATACAGATAGCTAGAATCTCAGCCATAAAGCAGGGCAGGACTGCTGCTTACAATGGGGGGATCAGATAGGATCTGTGCCACTGCGACAGAATGCTCTGTTATACAGATAGCTAGAATCTCAGCCATAAAGCAGGACAAGTTTTCTCAGCTTTTTCTAAAGCTGCTTTAATCTACTAAACATTACATGCTGTATTCTGACAAAAATATAAACTCTGTTTTTCAATTATGGTGTCTCCCTTCCAAAATAAATGTATATATCGGAGCACATACTAGAACAAATTGTTTATACTAAAGCCACTGTGTGGACTAAGGTCAGGCCTTCCAGGGCTTAGGTGTTTAGCTTCTGACATTTTGAAACTGTGAGAGGCTAAATAAACTGTCATTTGTTTGTTTGAAATTGTCAGACGTGTTTCCTGAAGCAGTGCATTGTGGGCAGCCAAGATGTTCCATAGCTCCCTCCTGTCTGTGTCACTGTATCACCCTGCAGTGGGAGGGACAGACTCCGTGTCCCATAGCTCCTTCCTGTCTGTGTCACTGTATCACCCTGCAGTGGGAGGGGCAGACTCTGTGTCCCATAGCCCCCTCCTGTCTGTGTCACTGTATCACCCTGCAGTGGGAGGGACAGACTCTGTGTCCCATAGCTCCTTCCTGTCTGTGTCACTGTATCACCCTGCAGTGGGAGGGGCAGACTCCGTGTCCCATAGCTCCCTTCTGTCTGTGTCACTGTATCACCCTGAAGTAGGAGGGACAGACTCCGTGTCCCATAGCCCCCTCCTGTCTGTATCACTGTATCACCCTGCAGTGGGAGGGACAGACTCCATGTCCCATAGCCCCCTCCTGTCTGTGTCACTGTATCACCCTGCAGTGGGAGGGGCAGACTCCATGTCCCATAGCCCCCTCCTGTCTGTGTCACTGTATCACCCTGCAGTGGGAGGGGCAGACTCCGTGTCCCATAGCCCCCTCCTGTCTGTGTCACTGTATCACCCTGCAGTGGGAGGGGCAGACTCCGTGTCCCATAGCCCCCTCCTGTCTGTATCACTGTATCACCCTGCAGTGGGAGGGACAGACTCCATGTCCCATAGCCCCCTCCTGTCTGTGTCACTGTATCACCCTGCAGTGGGAGGGGCAGACTCCGTGTCCCATAGCCCCCTCCTGTCTGTGTCACTGTATCACCCTGCAGTGGGAGGGGCAGACTCCGTGTCCCATAGCCCCCTCCTGTCTGTGTCACTGTATCACCCTGCAGTGGGAGGGGCAGACTCCATGTCCCATAGCCCCCTCCTGTCTGTGTCACTGTATCACCCTGCAGTGGGAGGGGCAGACTCCATGTCCCATAGCCCCCTCCTGTCTGTGTCACTGTATCACCCTGCAGTGGGAGGGACAGACTCCATGTCCCATAGCTCCCTCCTGTCTGTGTCACTGTATCACCCTGCAGTGGGAGGGGCAGACTCCGTGTCCCATAGCTCCCTCCTGTCTGTGTCACTGTATCACCCTGCAGTGGGAGGGGCAGACTCCATTTTTCCTAAGCTTCCTGTCACTACAACAGTGCTAAATGAAGCAGACAGACTCCATTTTCAATAACCTTTGCTTTGCCGTGTCATAGTGTCCCCCTAGTCCTATTTGGTCGGGGGGTTGGTGGGGGTTGCTGGCAGTAAAGCTGTGACTCCTCTCCTCCCTCCTGTTTTTATTCTCTTCGTTCCAACTTTTCTCTTGCCAAATAAACAGGGGAGCAGCTGAATTTCCTCTCACGGAGACATCTGCGATGGAACAGACGCTGGGGACTGAGGATGGGGACGCTGGCAAGGCTCCCTTCTTGGGGAGGGGTGCGGGGAGTAGAGGACAGAGCAAAGGAGAGGCCTGGGAGTGTGGGGGAGGAGACATATTGGGGTCTCGCGGGTTATACCTCTGTCCCATTCTCTGTGATTCCCTGATACATCCCAGAATTAATCCCCTCACTCCAGGCAGACCCTGCAAAATGAATCTCCGGTTCATTGTTTATGGAGTGGGGTACATTGAGCCAAACATACCGTCTGTGGGTTTCCTATATGGCCATATTGCTAAACCCCTTGGAGGGAATTCTCTAATGTCCAGGGCCTGAGTTATTAATGGGCCCCTGGGTAATGGGGCTCCAAGATAAGACAAAGATTCCAGCATGTGTTTCTCCAGCTGTTGTTAAACTACAGCTCACAGCATCTCAGGGTAGCCTTTGGGGATATCAGTGATCTTTAGCCTGTATTTAAAATCCCTGTCATAAAGCAAAGTAGAACTGCTGTTGTTTGCAAGAAAAGAAATAGGAATGCTTGGGGGGATGCTGCAACGTGCTTTTTGGCTTTGTTTACTCAGTATTGGGAAGGAAGTTGGGCAGTAGGGCTCATTTTACACCCAGGCCCGTAGAGCTAGACTCACATTACTGGGTGTTCGACAACCAACCAGCAGTTAGCTTTTACTTGTCTTCAGCTCTTACTATAATGAAAGCTAACATTTGATTGGTTGCTGTGGACTATTGGGCTAGCGCAAACATTCCCCATATCTGTATGTATCCGTGACTCTGTCTAATGGATGGTTGTGGGTTAGAGCCATTTAGTTTATTAGGTCCGATTGGAATCTCTGCCCAGTCACACAGATTCTCCTTGTATGCGCTGGCAGTGATCACTATTTAAACAGTTTTTCACTGGATGGGCCTCTCGCCTCATCTGGTCATTTGGGCAACTGCTTAAAATCCTCTTCTGGGCATGTTCTGGGTAGTTTGGCCGATCATGTCTATAGCCAAATGGCCCCCATGGTGATGAAGTTGAACAGACAATTCTGCCCAAGTCTACACAGCTTAACTCCTGTGTGGCCACTGGTGCCCAGGGCTAATAGCCTGCCGTAGTTCTACCTTGGGGAGAAATATGGCTGCAGCTGGGGATGTAGCTGTCTGTTTTACTTTATTGCCACTGGGCTTATGGCTCAGACAAGTACTGGAAATTTTGGAAACAGAGCCTAGATTAGCAATGGCAATGGAGCAAGGCCTGGTTTCTATGTCTGTGTGTCTGTCCAATTTATAGTCCCCGAGCTGTTGCTAAACATCAACTTCAGTAGAAGACATCACAGTGGGGAATTACAGCCCTTCCATTCAAATATTTTATTAGAAATTATACTGTGTAAACAGTGTGTGGCCTGCACAATCTTTAGGGGGCCCCTGCTTCCTATTCTTCATACGCAAATATGCTTATACGCTTATGAGCAAACTTAGGGGGCTGTTCCTGCTGAATTGTGCTTAGTACAGGGGAATCCCTATGTGCCATAGTTTTATGGTATCTCTCTGTACAGGCTATGAGCAAACTTAGGGGGCTGTTCCTGCTGAATTGTGCTTAGTACAGGGGAATCCCTATGCTGCCATAGTTTTATGGTATCTCTCTGTACAGGCTATGAGCAAACTTAGGGGGCTGTTCCTGCTGAATTGTGCTTAGTACAGGGGAATCCCTATGTGCCATAGTTTTATGGTATCTCTCTGTACATGCTATGAGCAAACTTAGGGGGCTGTTCCTGCTGAATTGTGCTTAGTACAGGGGAATCCCTATGCTGCCATAGTTTTATGGTATCTCTCTGTACAGGCTATGAGCAACCTTAGGGGGCTGTTCCTGCTGAATTGTGCTTAGTACAGGGGAATCCCTATGTGCCATAGTGTTATGGTATCTCTCTGTACAGGCTATGAGCAAACTTAGGGGGCTGTTCCTGCTGAATTGTGCTTAGTACAGGGGAATCCCTATGCTGCCATAGTGTTATGGTATCTCTCTGTACAGGCTATGAGCAATCTTAGGGGGCTGTTCCTGCTGAATTGTGCTTAGTACAGGGGAATCCCTATGTGCCATAGTTTTATGGTATCTCTCTGTACAGGCTATGAGCAAACTTAGGGGGCTGTTCCTGCTGAATTGTGCTTAGTACAGGGGAATCCCTATGTGCCATAGTTTTATGGTATCTCTCTGTACAGGCTATGAGCAATCTTAGGGGGCTGTTCCTGCTGAATTGTGCTTAGTACAGGGGAATCCCTATGTGCCATAGTTTTATGGTATCTCTCTGTACAGGCTATGAGCAATCTTAGGGGGCTGTTCCTGCTGAATTGTGCTTAGTACATCTTATGCTCATTTTTGGGACTGATATTTGGCAGTGTGTGGGTTATGGAATCAGTCAGGCCATTTTATGATCTCCCCACTGAACACAATCCTGTGCCCAGAAAGGGGCCATTCACCCATTTTAGCTTCAGAATGTATGTAAAGGGTTCAGTATTCACTGCTCGGCTGTTTTAGGTCTCCCCCTGGTCCCCCAAGCCTTGTACTGATAATCAGTTTTATGTATTGAAATTCTGCATCGATCGAGACATATTCATGATATAGTGGCCTTAGTAGTCCCCACCTCCATGAATATAGTGCCACTGGCATTCAGCAGCCTTGTATTCATGAGGGGGAGGAGCTGCATAGGTGCCCCCCCCTTCCTGCTCCCAACCCACCCATGACGTGCAAGTTATGCTGCAATGGAGGAATGTATAGACCCATTTTATGCCTGTATCTGGTAATGCGTGCCCTTTGCCCATATCCAGACATTCAAATGTTTTTTTTCCCCCTAACGAAGTTGAATTTTTACACTTTGCGGCTAAATGAATAAGTGATAATAACAGTGATATCTCGCTCGGAGCCAATCTATTCTTTATTCCGACTAATTGAATCAACACCTTCCGACATTAGAACTAGAGACATAAAACTACTCTGTGTAATGAATGGGATAATTATCTCCTGCTGGGAAATTGGAGCACTTGTATTCCACTTTATAGGGCTTGGCAAAACCAGGCCTGGATTGTTCCTTAACTAATGGCAATTATAGGCTTAGTTGGTAGCTAAGGACGGCGAAAGGCCAAAATCTTAAGGAGGTGCCAGTGTATGATGGGTACAGCTTGGGTACTGTGTAGGGTTGCCACCTTTCATTGTTTATATCTCTGGGCAGGGGGGTGGGGTGTGACATCACTGGGCGGGACAGTGACGTCACGTGGGTGGGTCGTGATGTCACAGGGTCTTAGCGATTGGCCGATCGACACGTCAGTCTCATAGAGTCCTGCCCAGATTTTTTAAATTTGGAAAACCAGGCAGGCAGTATTGACCCGGACAACCCTCATGAAAACGGGGCTGTCTGGGTCAAAACCGGATAGGTGGCAACCCTAGTACTGGTCTTGCCTCCGTTCCCATTGTTCGACACAACGTATGTACAGGGTCGAACTGGGCTGGCTGACCCAGACCTGATCCCCGTCTGCCCTCCCCAGTCACTCCTACGCTGCCCTCCCCCAATCGGGGCAAAAGTAGGTATAATGTGGGCATGAGGTTGGAGGGGACTGGCTGTGGGCAGCAGCCCCAGAAGGGGTGTGGGGGCAACCTGGGGTAGTGGTCCTGTTGGGCCACACCCAAGTCCAACTTTGCGTATGTATGTTCATTACATGCTGCTACTAGTTCATGCCCGCCATGTTGAATGTTATAAATGGAGGCAAGATCGTGTTGCTCCATCTTGAAAAGAGAATTCCAGTATGGTGACTTTTCCAACAAAAAGCAACACCAGGATTTCAGTTTGGCGACTGCGGTTGCGGTGCTCAAATTGGCAGCCTAAATTTTTTTGTGGCCTTTGTTGTCTTCTATTCAAAACCAAGTTCTGATTGGTTGGTATGAATTATTTCAATAGGGCAAATTGGAATCACATGGGAACTACCCAGAACTGTGCTAAACCCTGATGTGGTTCATTTATTGAGCCAAGTAAAAAGAACCACTGTTCATACTATAGAAGGGGAATGTTGATTTGTTGCTGCCCAGGGCAAATTAGAAGTGCATTAAATTAAAGGAAAACTTTACCACCAGAATGAATGCTTAACCAACAGATAATTTATATCACATTTAGTGAAATACCAAACTGAAATATATATTTATAAGAGTAAATATTGCCCTTTTACATCCTTTCCCTTGAGCCGCCATTTTGTTATGGGCTGTGTGCTCCCTCAGAGATCAGCTGACAGGAAGTGATGCAGCTCTAACTGTAACAGGAAGAAGTGTGGGAGCAAAAGGCAGAACTCTGTCCATTCATTGGCTGATGGGGCCTAGCATGTATGTGTGCCTTGGCTTGTTTGTGTGCACTATAAATCCTTTGATCCCAGGGGGCGGCCCTTAGTACTTAAATGCCAGCTATCAATTCAGAATCACTCAGTGGCACATATTGCTAAAAAGTAGATTTATATGAAAATGGTTTATTTAGAAGAAGCAGGGTTTACATATGAGCTGTTTATGCAATATTTTTATAGAGACCTACATTCTTTGGGGGGGGGGTATAGTTTTCCTTTAAATAGAAATATTTAAAAAGGATAAATTTCGACATGACAAGCATCTTTTTAAATAGCGGCCAACATAGAAGTGATTCCTTGAGGGCAGGGCACATTGCGTCCTGTGTTAGAGCCATACACTTAGCCACAGTAAGAAAGGACTTCTACAGGATTACACGCAACAATGGCCCACTGTAACCCATAGCAACTACTTAGTCATTAACTCGTTTGCTTTCATTAATCTAAATGTTAACGTCTACTCTACCAAAGTAAACTCAGCCCAGTCCCTATCTGCGAGCTTCCTGGTGCACTCTAGCTGATGGCACTGTGTGCTCACAATGAAGAATTGTATTTGGCACAAGCCGATTAACAGTTGTACGACTCCTTTGTCGTCTCGTTAAAGCGGTAAGAAGTCCAAGGCAACGAGTACAAGCTTTTACTGGCAGCTGCCCCTATTTGATATACTGAGCCGCTCTACCATGGTATATACACCAAGAATCTTGCTAAATGTCTCCATACAGTGACCGAGCCTGCACCAAAGCCAACCAATTGGCTGACTGAATGACCATATACCATACAATTTAAGGTGGCCATTCACGTTGAGGTCGCCAAACGAGTAGATCTTTCTCCCAATATGCTCATCTGAGGTGGGCGATATTGGGGTTACTAAATTGATGGATATAAAAGCCGTCGGACTGAGGATTGCATCAATGAGCCTAATGGATATCTGGTCAATTTTTGGCCAGATATCAGTCAGGGAGGCCCATCAGGGGTCCCCATACATGGGCAGATAAGCTACCGAATTGATCTGAAGGACTCTAATCTGCAGCTTAAAGATCCCCATACACGGGTCGATTGTAGCTGTCGATATTAGTCCCTTGGACCGATTTCGCAGCTTATCGGCCCGTGTAGGGGAAGAAACGACGGCCATACCCAACCGATATCTGGCCTGAAATTGGCCAGATATCGATCGGGCAGGTTAAAAAATCTAGTCGGATCGGGGACCGCATCAGCTCATTGATACAGTCCCCGAACCGACTGTGCCTATACCCTTCGTTATAATTCGATTGTTTGGCCCCAGGGCCAAACTATTGAATTAGCCTACACATTCCCGGATATTGCCCACCCGTAGGTGGGAATATCAGGTGAAGATCCGCACGCTTCGCAACCTCGCCAAGCGAGCAAATCTTCACATGTATGGGGACCTTAAGTGTGGCCACCTTTAGGGTGAAGACACACAGAGCTACTAGTAGCAGCTACTTGTCACAGCTACAGAAACAGACAATGCTGATCATTTACTGATAACTGTCTCTACATGTGCTTTAGAAGAGACATTTCTCAGTATTGTCTAAGGCGGGGGATTTTCTGGGGTCTAGTAGCTATGAAAAAGTAGCAGCCACTAGTAGCTCAGTGTGTCTTCAACCTTACTGTATGAATCGATAGCCACTCTGTCTTATTTGATTGACAGAAGCCTTTTCTAGACTTTATCTGCTAAAGCCCCATGGAGCCACCAACATGGGACCTCCCTCCCCAGCCCAGACTGTCAGGCTGTGTGGTTGAAATCAGCCAATCTGCCTGACCAAATCCGGGAATGTATGGCCAACTGTAGCTCCCACCATCCACCCTCTTTAACCATCTCTCCCTTTAGCCACATGAGTCAAAATATTGGGCAACGGAGCCTAAACACGGCGGAATGTTGAAGAACCTGCTTTCAAAAGACTTTGTATTTCTCATTTACTCAAGTGTTTCTTTTGTATTCGCTGCTGCCAGTATCAAAGCTCACTTCATTATTGGGAGAGAGTCATGGGACAATGGTGTTTAGCCAAGAACAAGGCCGGTATTTAGACCTTTTACAGATTTCCTCATTGAGAATTGACTTATCGCTAGGTTCATAAGGCTCTCAGAAACAATTACAGTGTGGATTGTTTGCTAATGTTTGTGCTGAAAAAAAAGAGTGGAGTTGAGTGACCTACCCTCTCCATGATATTTTGTACCGCTGGAATGCTAAACTAATATGTACAGATCCACAATGCACCCAACAGGGACTCTCTTTCTGCTGTTAAAGTTATTAGTGCTCTGTGCACTGCAAGTCACTGCAGTTATTGCTTCTGATGTGGCAGTCTGATCATTGTAAGTGTGCTATATAGTGCATGCGAGTGCTGTAGAGTGCACGTGAGTGTTTCATTGTGTGTGAGACATTCAGCTGCCTAAATATTGTCAGAGTGCTATAAGTTACAAATGATATTTAATGAGGTGTTGTTGATGGACAAAATTATGAAAGTTAAGCACTTTAGAGTGCTAGTGCTATTTGGTGGTACAGGTATGGGACCTGTTATCCAGAATGTCTGGGACCTGGGGTTTCCGGAAAAGGGGTCTTTCTGTAATTTAAATCCCCATACCATTAGTCTTTAAAAAAAAATCATTTAAACAATAAATAAACCCAATAGGATTGTTCTGCCCCCAATAAGGGGTAATTATATCTTAGTTGGGATCAAGTACAGGTACTGTTTTATTATTACAGAGAAAAGGGAATCATTTAACCATTAAATAAACCCAATAGGGCTGTTCTGCCCCAATAAGGGGTAATTATATCTTAGTTGGGATCAAGTACAGGTACTGTTTTATTATTACAGAGAAAAGGGAATCATTTAACCATTAAATAAACCCAATAGGGCTGTTCTGCCCCAATAAGGGGTAATTATATCTTAGTTGGGATCAAGTACAGGTACTGTTTTATTATTACAGAGAAAAGGGAATCATTTAACCATTAAATAAACCCAATAGGATTGTTCTGCCCCCAATAACGGGTAATTATATCTTAGTTGGGATCTAGTACAGGTACTGTTTTATTATTACAGAGAAAAGGGAATTATTTAACCATTAAATAAACCCAATAGGGCTGTTCTGCCCCAATAAGGGGTAATTATATCTTAGTTGGGATCTAGTACAGGTACTGTTTTATTATTACAGAGAAAAGGGAATCATTTAACCATTAAATAAACCCAATAGGATTGTTCTGCCCCCAATAAGGGGTAATTATATCTTAGTTGGGATCTAGTACAGGTACTGTTTTATTATTACAGAGAAAAGGGAATCATTTAACCATTAAATAAACCCAATAGGGCTGTTCTGCCTCCAATAAGGGGTAATTATATCTTAGTTGGGATCAAGTACAAGGTTCTGTTTTATTACAACAAAAACACGGAAAATCAAGTTTAAAAAGAAGAATTATTTGCTTATAACAGAGTCTATGGGAGATGGCTTTCCTGAGATTTGGGGGTCTCTGGATAACGGATCCCATATCTATATTGTTGGTATGCTATATGGTGCAGGCGGTATTGGTAGTAAAATATACAGTGCAATTACATCATTACCAGCTTTGCTTCTATACTGCTGGGTGCAAGGGGGCTTTTATTGCACACTGTGTAGTCGTATAATCGTTAGAGGCATTGTTGGTGAACTATATGGTTCATGTGATCTTTTGGTGAACTAATCATTACAAGGGGAAAGTTGTGCTCAACCACTAAATTTTAAACCATTAGGCGGGGGTGCAATGAGGTTGTGACCACAAAATACATATAGACAACAACAAGAGATCCTCTGCACTCACCCTTTATCAATATATATAGGACATTAAGACATTCTGTGCATTAAGCTACTAAGAAATGTCCTATATATATTGATAAAGGGTGAGTGCAGAGGATCTCTTGTTGTTGTCTATAATCATTACAAGCATTGTGCGCTACATGGTGCAAGTGAGATTAAATGGTCGAGTCACTGCATGTATTCTTAGTGTGTTATTGGGTGCACGTGATATTTGTTAGTATTATTATTGCAAGCAGACCCCGCGGGGGAGGGGCAGGGAGGTCCCAGACCACGGGACATGGACAGAAGGGGGCGGGAAGGGTCTGCAGGCGCGCTGGGCCCCTCCAAATATTTTCCAGGGGGTGGTGCCTTATTGTAACACCACCAGCAAGCGTTGATCAGAGTGTTGGGATCAGAGGAGCTTCAATCTCATGAAACCCCCCAAGATAATTATTGGCTCCTCTCTGACAAACATGGACTCCCTTTGGCTACAGGAAAAACCTGCTCTAGTATGATAAAAACATGCCTCTGTAATGGCCGGGGTGGCAGCATTATCATGTGGTGCCATGTGTATTTCTGACTATTCCCCAGGCCCGGGGTCGTCACGTTGGCACTATGTTTTTTGGATGAATTGTGTGGATTCCAGTGAAATTGCCTATTTATTTCATATGTTGCCCTGTTTTCCACTGACCAGGATTTTATGGGAAAATATTTTATTGTGAAAATAATACAAGGAGGGTAAAGACTCCATTCCAGAAATTCCATTTTCAAGTTGCTTTTGTATTTATTTTTTGGTTTCATTTTTTCCCCAAAATGAAAACTATTAAATATGCATGCATGCTCGGCCAATCACAAGCCTGTCTAGTAAATAAAATAACTGGAGCTCTACAGGCGGGCCTTTTTAATCCGCCCCCAAGCCGCCATCTCTCCCCTCTCCCAGCTCCCTTTCTAGTTTGTCTCACTCAATATTTCCCCTTATATAGAGCCCATCAAAGTCATGCTGCCCCCATTTACGTCACAGCTCTGCCCATAAAGGGAACACTACCTCCTGCTTTCAGCTCTCTAAGTTGTCGTAACCAGTCAGTGACTTGAGGGGGGCCACATGGGACATAAATGTTCAGTTAGTTTGCTTTTGATACTGACCTGCCAGCTCACAAACGGATTAGTTATGTCACATGTCCCCCCCTAAAGTCTCTGACTAACTAAGAGGTTAGAGAGTTAAAAGCAGGAAGTAGTGTTCTGGCTATTATGTTAGACATCTGCCCACTCCAGTCTTTATAGATTACATTTTTACCTAACTAACTACATTAGAATTTTTTCTTATTTTGTGCAGTCTGTCTATTTTGCCCAGTTTCATTTATACACAGAACTGTTCCTTTAATATCACTGGACCCCCTCCCCCTTTTGGACCCACCTCTGCTCTGGCCGGTAAAAAGATTGAGGAAAGGTGGCAACCCTAGGAAGGGCCAATTACTGGCTGGGAGGGGTGTGTTGAGAGAAGCCTGATATTGGGATGTATCCGTGGTATAACTGGTGGGGGGTGTAAGAGTTCAGGCCAGGGGTGTAATAACTAGGAAGTCAGTTGGGACAATAAATTGGAAAAATGCTTGGGATAGCACAGTGCTTAATTTGAAAAAAAAAAAAAAAAAAAAGTCCCAAGAACAGTGTGAATCTGTGAGCAGCAATGCCCAGAGCAGTGTTCCTCCCCCTTTCATATCGAGTGGAAGCACCGTTGGCAGCAGTTACACGTGGCAGTTTGTTGGCATGGGCCTTGCTAGCTCTGCACACCTAGATGTGTCAATATTTGACCATTCTTCTCTACAAAACTGTTCAAGTCCTGTCACGTTCCTTGGGGATATCAAAGCATGGCACACAATTCCATTAATACATAGGTCAGGGCTCGGGCACGGGCAACCGCACGTTTGCCATTTTGTGCTTCGGTGAGTCCAGTGCAGGGCTGTCTGTGGATTCTCTTTCTGGAAGGTTTCAGCGTTATTATCGGCAGCAGTTCAATTGTAAATAAAGTTTTATTTGTTAATTATTTTCCTTGTAGCTAATCCAATGCCCAAGCAACCAAACTATTTCTATAACTAGAAATCTAGGATTTGGCCAAAAATCTCAGCAGTTTTTCCTAATTCTAAAAAATCATGTGACGGAAGGTCAAGTGTTTCTTTGTTCAGGTGATGCTGTTATTTTTTATTAGATTTGAATATGAAAATTAGGGTTTGGTTTAATATTCAGGCTGGAAGTTCAGTGAAGGATTTGGTATTTGGACAAATCGAAAATGATGCCCTTAAGGGCACAATACACTGGCTGAAACTCAGTGTTATTCAATTGATCGGCCTGTAGTACAAAAGACTTTTATTTTGTTCCATTAATTTGGGCCTACGGCTCGGCCAGTCGCAACTGCAGGAAGTGAAAAGGAGAAGCAGTTCCTCTTCACTTGCTCATTGGACGATGCCTTATGTTCTACTCAACATGGTGCATCCTCAAATGGAATTTTCATATCTGCCTGATTGATAAAGCAACCAACATACCTGAACGGGGCCCCCTGCCATTTTGTTCCCAAAAGGGCATAAAATGTTGGGCAGCACAGTGGAGTCAGTGGACATCATTTTTTGGCCGCATCTTATCCAGTGGCTTCTAGGAGGAGCAGTGACAATGGAAACCAGGACTAACAAAACAAAACAATTTTTTGTAGGTGTATGTTTTGAGAATGACATTTCTGTCTGAAAATGCTAATCCCCTGTTTGACAATAATCTATTCAAGGCCGGTATACTGGAATAAAGAGTTATAGGGACAATAAGGCACTCAGGGGCGGGGTTACTGGAATAAGGAGTTACAGGGACAATAAGGCACTCAGGGGCGGGGTTACTGGAATAAGGAGTTACAGGGACAATAAGGCACTCAGGGGCGGGGTTACTGGAATAAGGAGTTACAGGGACAATAAGGCACTCAGGGGCGGGGTTACTGGAATAAGGAGTTACAGGGACAATAAGGCACTCAGGGGCGGGGTTACTGGAATAAGGAGTTACAGAGACAATAAGGCGCTCAGGGGCGGGGTTACTGGAATAAGGGGTTACGGGGACAATAAGGCACTCAGGGGCGGGGTTACCGGAATAAGGAGTTACGGGGACAATAAGGCACTCAGGGGCGGGGTTACCGGAATAAGGAGTTACAGGGACAATAAGGCACTCAGGGGCGGGGTTACTGGAATAAGGAGTTACAGGGACAATAAGGCGCTCAGGGGCGGGGTTACCGGAATAAGGAGTTACAGGGGCAATAAGGCACTCAGGGGTGGGGTTACTGGAATAAGGAGTTACTGGGACAATAAGGCACTCAGGGGCGGGGTTACTGGAATAAGGAGTTACAGGGGCAATGAGAAACTCAGGGGCGGAGTTACTGGAATAAGAAGTTACAGGGGCAATAAGAAACTCGGGGGCGGGGTTACTGGAAAAAGGAGTTACAGGGGCAATAAGAAACTCAGGGGCTGGGTTACTGAATTAAGGAGTTACAGGGGCAATAAGGCACTCAGGGGCGGGGTTACTGGAATAAGGAGTTACAGGGGCAATAAGGCGCTCAGGGGCGGGGTTACTGGAATAAGGAGTTACAGGGGCAATAAGAAACTCAGGGGCGGGGTTACTGAATTAAGGAGTTACAGGGGCAATAAGAAACTCGGGGGCTGGGTTACTGAATTAAGGAGTTACAGGGGCAATAATAAACTCGGGGGCGGGGTTACTGAATTAAGGAGTTACAGGGGCAATAATAAACTCGGGGGCTAGCTGGTTAGGGTTCAAGCAAGGACAATCGCCTGCACCTGTACCTAACATTTGTGCTGTGTTGTTTACCCTGGGAGTGTTTGCTCTGGCAGGGGAGAGCTATAGGAGGACAGAGGTATATGGAGGAGGACAGAGCACAGAGGAGCATTGTGCAGCCAGTACCAGTGTTTATTCACAAATTAACCCTTTCTGCACTTTTTTTTTTTTTTTTTTTGCTTTCCTGCATTCATTCTTTAGCCTTCTCTTTATGCGCTTGTTTGTATGATTTACTCTTCATCCATCACTAGCCTTTCCATTTTTGTCTTTATTTTTCTCTCTGTCCCCAGGCTGTTTATTCACAGATCTCTCTCCTAGTTTCCTTTTGACTCTCTGACTCTCAGCTCCTTCTAATCTTATTCCTTTACAACTTCCCAGCATCCACTCTGCTCCCCCCTTGTGATCCCCTCTTCTGTTTGCCGTCTCTTTTCAACACTTTATATAAACTCCCTGTGTCTTTAATCCAACCCCCCTTCTGCTTATAGAACAGGTCTCATTTCATGCCTGCCCTTTCCGTCCTCTCTTGTGCTGCTTTAACTGTCCCAGTGACATGGCTTAGCTGGAATCTGAACCCTCTACGTAATATCAGGGCTACGTATGTTTGTCCTTAGCTAAACCACAGGCTTTGCAGCTTTGCGGTAAAGCACGTTGCTGCTCAGTTGAACAAAAGGATAAAGGACTGGCAGGTACATGACAGCTGTAGGCCATTAGGCAGTGGCTTGCTGCTCCTGAAACTGAGATTTTAGCTGGTTACTGGGATGATGGGTTTGTGTAGGCTAAAAATATCAGTATCCTGGTATTTCTGCAATTTTAGAAGGTCTGTTGGCTATCCAAAAAAAATATTATTCCCTATCTAAACATTCCTGGTGAGTAGGAGCTGCCATTTTGCTTGCCTTGTCAAAACGGGATAGCACTTTCCTACCACTTTCCTACCACTAATAGGACATTTTCCTTTGTAATGCGAGGGAAGTGACTGCTGGCAGGACAGGGCATTTTGGCTGTGGGATTCTTTACAATATGACTGATCAAATTGTTAGTCAAGTACCTTTAAGATCTAAACAACTGAAAGTATTTTTGTTTTTTTACAGTTGATTTTTTACATTTTATTTTGCAAATTACAGTTCAGTTCTGTATTGGGCCAAGTCAGTTGTAAAAACATATTCAATTGATAATTAATATCCTAATAAGTGACCTATTGAAGAACCTTATTAGTTTGGCATATACAAACTATCTATATCCACCATTTTGTGTTGTTCTGTGTGTGACTCACTGATCACCTGACAGGAAATAATGGAAGTTCTGATCGAAACAGGAAGAAGTGTATGAGGGAAACATACAGCCCTGTCCATTCATTGGCTGATGTAATCAGTGCCTCATATAGGATTGCCACCTGTCTGGGTTTGACCCAGCCTGGTTTGCGGGAGGGCTGTCTGGGTCCAAAGTGTCTGCACAGTTTTCCAAATTAGCAAAATCAGGCATCTCTCTCTGAGATTGTTCGACCAATCGCTGATCTCCACGTCCCTGTGATTTCACCAACCCTGCCCCTCCCCTCCGCCTCTGTGACATCACCACCCTTGCCCCGCTCCTGTGATGTCGCTGCCCAACCCCTGCCCAGAGTAAGGAGCCCAGAAAGGTGGCAACCCTAGCCCTATACCAGCCTCAGGGATAGGATTACCACTTTTTTTGAATAAAAATACCGGGCTTACTATATTTTAATGCAGGGGTGGGCAAAGATTTTGGCTCAGGGGCCATATTGACTTATGGCCGGGCCAGCGTTACTTGGTTTCCGCTTGTCAGTCCCTAGATGCCAAGTCTCACGTGATAAGAGTCGGCAGGCTGGATTAAAAAGACCAACGGGCTGGACGTGGCCCGCGGGCCGTAGTTCGCCCACCCCTGTTTTAATGTAATTTACCTATTAATTACATGCTTGAAGCATCAATGATACCGGCCAGGGGGCAACCCTACTGAGGGATGGACCTCTGTATTTAAAATGGCAGTGTTTCAGTCTGGACATTTTTTCATACTGTTATAAAAATATATTTCTCATAGAAAGGCTTTATTCATATGAAACAAATGACATGTTCAGGGGTATAGTTTCCCTTTAAAGGTTCTTAATCTCTCCCAGTCATATGGTACCTGTGAGGCCTGAGCTCTTTGGACTTCCTGCTACTGTCTGACGTTGATTAAACTTCCTGGTGTTGGGTTAACACTGCATGCCTCAATTAAACTCTGTTTTTCTTTGGTAAATGACTCTGAATGGAGCCATTTATCATCCTTAGAAGGAAGGTGTCCCAGGAAAGGGGAAAAGACAAGGATCAGAAAGAGGAAGGGATACATCCTGGGATCAGTGAGGTTCTTTATTGCCGTTATATGTTTATTGGGTAGGTCTCACTTTAGAGGTAGGGTAGGACACCAACATTTATTAATAATAAGATATTTCCAAAATCCAACCCTTGCTTTTGCTTACCTTGCTTGCCAGTCTGGGCCTGATTTTCAGTACACAGAGGCCCAAACAGCCCCCCATAGGCCCAATAAATAGTGAGTGTCTATGGCACCTTACAGCAGCCCCTCTGGCATTTGCCTGAACCCACAGATTGCCAGTCCGGGCCTGATTTTCAGTACACAGAGGCCCAAACAGCCCCCCAGCAGCCCAATAAATAGTGAGTGTCTATGGCACCTTACAGCAGCCCTCTGGCATTTGCCTGAACCCACAGATTGCCAGTCTGGGCCTGATTTTCAGTACACAGAGGCCCAAACAGCTCCCCCCATAGGCCCAATAAATAGTGAGTGTCTATGGCACCTTACAGCAGCCCCTCTGGCATTTGCCTGAACCCACAGATTGCCAGTCCGGGCCTGATTTTCAGTACACAGAGGCCCAAACAGCCCCCCAGCAGCCCAATAAATAGTGAGTGTCTATGGCACCTTACAGCAGCCCTCTGGCATTTGCCTGAACCCACAGATTGCCAGTCTGGGCCTGATTTTCAGTACACAGAGGCCCAAACAGCCCCCCAGCAGCCCAATAAATAGTGAGTGTCTATGGCACCTTACAGCAGCCCTCTGGCATTTGCCTGAACCCACAGATTGCCAGTCTGGGCCTGATTTTCAGTACACAGAGGCCCAAACAGCCCCCCAGCAGCCCAATAAATAGTGAGTGTCTATGGCACCTTACAGCAGCCCTCTGGCATTTGCCTGAACCCACAGATTGCCAGTCTGGGCCTGATTTTCAGTACACAGAGGCCCAAACAGCCCCCCAGCAGCCCAATAAATAGTGAGTGTCTATGGCACCTTACAGCAGCCCCTCTGGCATTTGCCTGAACCCACAGATTGCCAGTCTGGGCCTGATTTTCAGTACACAGAGGCCCAAACAGCCCCCCCATAGGCCCAATAAATAGTGAGTGTCTATGGCATCTTACAGCAGCCCCTCTGGCATTTGCCTGAACCCACAGATTGCCAGTCCGGGCCTGATTTTCAGTACACAGAGGCCCAAACAGCCCCCCAGCAGCCCAATAAATAGTGAGTGTTTATGGCACCTTACAGCAGCCCCTCTGGCATTTGCCTGAACCCACAGATTGCCAGTCCGGGCCTGATTTTCAGTACACAGAGGCCCAAACAGCCCCCCATAGGCCCAATAAATAGTGAGTGTCTATGGCACCTTACAGCAGCCCCTCTGGCATTTGCCTGAACCCACAGATTGCCAGTCCGGGCCTGATTTTCAGTACACAGAGGCCCAAACAGCCCCCCATAGGCCCAATAAATAGTGAGTGTCTATGGCACCTTACAGCAGCCCCTCTGGCATTTGCCTGAACCCACAGATTGTCAGTTCGGGCCTAGCACCAGTGACAGGCCAAGTTCTGTTAGCACTGAAGGCTCTGTACCCAGTCTTCCCCCACTGCCGGCCTCTTGAAAACCCCTCTGACCCTGTCGCCACTGATTTCATACACTACTTACCCCTAGTTCTGGCCCAGCATAGCACTTAGCAAACTAGGGTCCGACATAAGTGTAAGTGCAATTAACCCTATAATAATAGATAACCCATACATCCATGAATGAAACATTAACAACACAGTTCGTATTGAACTTCCTGTAGATGTTCTAGATTCTGACCCAATAAAGTTTGGCCTAATGCATTTCGTGCGTAATCAGCATTAAAATGCGATTAACTGATCAGAACCTGTTATGTTATTGGATCAAGTCTGATTTAGGAGCAACAGGATTAAATGTAGAATTAACAATATGATTATTGATGGTGAGAATAGTCATTAATAGCAATCTCTGATTTAACTGAGGTGAATATTGTGTATTTTCTTTACATTGTAATGACTAATCCCATAGTTCTTATAGTGTGACTGTGTTCTGCGCCTCTGTGCCGGTGGTGTAGCTGCCTGCCTGTGCGTGCCTGTAAGTGCTTTGCCCCTCCTTGACACTGACACGTGCCGTGTTATTGGTGTCACGACCTCCCAATTATTGTCTCGTTGACCCTTGCCACTCTTGCACTAATCTGTATCAACATGGCCCCAGGCTGCTGTTGGTCTCCTCCCTCTCTGCAGGTGGTTGGTCTGAGCCATTCTCCTCTCTCGCCTGCGCTCCCTCCTCTGCCCTGCGCTTCCAGCCACTACATTCACTCTAACCGCTGCTAGCCGGCAACTTCTCTCTGTGTGTGTATGTACAGAGGGGCACAGATACACTACAGGGAGAGGGAACCATTGGGAGAAGGGAATCCTGCCCTGCAGAGCTTACACTCTAATATACAGAGGGACACAGATACAATACAGGGAGAGGGAACCATTGGGAGAAGGGAATCCTGCCCTGCAGAGCTTACACTCTAATATACAGAGGGACACAGATACAATACAGGGAGAGGGAACCATTGGGAGAAGGGAATCCTGCCCTGCAGAGCTTACACTCTAATATACAGAGGGACACAGATACAATACAGGGAGAGGGAACCATTGGGAGAAGGGAATCCTGCCCTGCAGAGCTTACACTCTAATATACAGAGGGACACAGATACAATACAGGGAGAGGGAACCATTGGGAGAAGGGAATCCTGCCCTGCAGAGCTTACACTCTAATATACAGAGGGACACAGATACAATACAGGGAGAGGGAACCATTGGGAGAAGGGAATCCTGCCCTGCAGAGCTTACACTCTAATATACAGAGGGGCACAGATACAATACAGGGAGAGGGAACCATTGGGAGAAGGGAATCCTGCCCTGCAGAGCTTACACTCTAATATACAGAGGGACACAGATACAATACAGGGAGAGGGAACCATTGGGAGAAGGGAATCCTGCCCTGCAGAGCTTACACTCTAATATACAGAGGGACACAGATACAATACAGGGAGAGGGAACCATTGGGAGAAGGGAATCCTGCCCTGCAGAGCTTACACTCTAATATACAGAGGGACACAGATACAATACAGGGAGAGGGAACCATTGGGAGAAGGGAATCCTGCCCTGCAGAGCTTACACTCTAATATACAGAGGGACACAGATACAATACAGGGAGAGGGAACCATTGGAAGAAGGGAATCCTGCCCTGCAGAGCTTACACTCTAATATACAGAGGGACACAGATACAATACAGGGAGAGGGAACCATTGGAAGAAGGGAATCCTGCCCTGCAGAGCTTACACTCTAATATACAGAGGGACACAGATACTATATAGGGAGAGCGCTGTACAGAACAAAATGCATATTTGCCCTTTGGATACAGACAGGGATTCAGCTACAATACAAAGAAGGAAGGTCCATTAGCATAAGAATGCATTACCCTGCAGAGCTTACACTCAGAAATCCAGAGAATGGGGGACACATACAGTGATATTCTGCATGGGAAGTGCTGTGTGTTGGTAGGGTGACATGTTAATGACAGAGAGCACAGTTTGGTGACACAGTAAATGCAGAGATCGCTGAGGTTGCTGTAAGTGCCGGGAGAGTAATTATCCTCCAGGCGGCGGCAATTAGTGTGGGGCTGTCAGCTCACCAACACCGCAATTACACAGGCAGCTTTCATCCGCAGCTTAACCTTTCCCCTGCCAACTGACTCCTCATCCCATGGGAATATTGTGAGTGTAGTAATGGTTTATTTGTGTGTATTGTGCAACGGGGAATGTGGGTGTCTTCATTATTGTAAGTTTCTTTGTACTTTTAGTGCAGCGATCATCAACTATGTGGCAGTCACTGAGGGGTCCTGTGAGCTTATAAAGGCACAAGGCTGCTGGCTGGGAACTCTGAGTATCACTAAGGGATAATGTACCCCCTACTGTACATTATAAGGATATTAGCAGTCACTGAGGTGCCCATATAAAGGCACAAGGCTGCAGGCTGAGTTATACAGGGAACTCTGAGTATCACTCATGTATTATAAGGGATAATGTACCCCCTACTGTAAATGATAAGGATATTAGCAGTCACTGAGGGGTTCTGTGCCCCCCATATAAAGGCACAAGGCTGCAGGCTGAGTTATACAGGGAACTCTGAGTAACACTCATGTATTATAAGGGATAATGTACCCCCTACTGTAAATGATAAGGATATTAGCAGTCACTGAGGGGTTCTGTGCCCATATAAAGGCACAAGGCTGCAGGCTGAGTTATACAGGGAACTCTGAGTATCATTCATGTATTATAAGGGATAATGTACCCCCTACTGTAAATGATAAGGATATTAGCAGTCACTGAGGGGTTCTGTGCCCATATAAAGGCACAAGGCTGCAGGCTGAGTTATACAGGGAACTCTGAGTATCACTCATGTATTATAAGGGATAATGTACCCCCTACTGTAAATGATAAGGATATTAGCAGTCACTGAGGGGTTCTGTGCCCATATAAAGGCACAAGGCTACAGGGAACTCTGAGTATCACTCAGATTCGCTCATTGCTGGTGATAATTTTATATATCCTGCATGTAATATCTCTATAAGTCTAGAAACACGTGAGTTTGTTGATGTAGCTATTGGGGCTGCCACCCTTTTCTAAAAAAAATACTGGCCCTCCAATCTGTTAGCTTTCTTTCCTATTAATAATATTGGCATCAGGCATCATATTTTTTTTGGGTGAGATGAAAATATTGTGTATATTTATCAATTATTCTCTTTTTTATGCATTTCAAATTAGCCCTGGGTAGTTTTGGTTGTTAAATATAAATAGATTTTGTGATAAAAACACATTTTAAACTGCAGTGTAGTTGTTCCCTTTGCTGAGCTGTTTTAAAGGGATTCTGTCACAATAAAAAATGATTTTTTTAAAACCATCAGTTATTAGAGCTTTTTCAACAGAATCCTGCGTTGAAATCTGTTTTATAAAAAAGAACAAATAGATTTTTTTATATTTTATTTTGAAATATGACGTGTGACTAGCCATGGACTTAGTTTCCCAGATGCCCTCAGACATGTGACTTCATTCACACTTTACTGCTGCGCTGCAAGTTGGAGTGATATCCCCCCCTCCCCCCCAGCAGCTGATCAGCAGAACAATGGGAAGGGAGCAAGATAGCAGCTCCCAGTAGGTATCAGAATAGCACTCAATAGTAAGAAATCCAAGTCCGGCTTGGGACTCCTCCAGTTACATGGGAGTAGGAGAAACAATAGGTTAGCTGAAAGCAGTTCTAATGTGTAGCGCTGGCTGAAAGCTCAGACTCAGGCACACTTTACTGCTGCGCTGCAAGTTGGAGTGATATCCCCCCCCCCCCTCACCCCCAGCAGCCGATCAGCAGAACAATGGGAAGGGAGCAAGATAGCAGCTCCCAGTAGGTATCAGAATAGCACTCAATAGTAAGAAATCCAAGTCCGGCTTGGGACTCCCCCAGTTACATGGGAGTAGGAGATACAATAGGTTAGTTAATAGCAGTTCTAATGTGTAGCGCTGGCTCCTTCTTAAATAGGAGAGGGCCTGAATAGAAAGATAAGCTATAAGAAGTAACAATACAGTTGTAGCCTCACCGAGCAATAGTTTTTGGCTGCCAGGGTCAGTGACCCCCATTTTAAAGATGGTTAACATACTAAATGATATTGGGAAGTTCACCTTCAAGGTAATTCTTGATATGTTATAGAATGGCCAGTTCTTAACAACTATTCAATGAGTCTTAATTATTTATTTGATATAGTTCTTGAATTTTTTGCCGCCTTCTTCTGACTCTTTCAACAGAACCTTTTCTCTTTGCAGTAAAAGAAAATGAACCCCCTACGTTAAAAATCCATTATTTTTCCTAAAGGCCATCTCCCACCGGCTCTCTTTTAGGCAAATAATCCAAATTTGTAAAAAATGGTTTCCTTTTTTCTGCATAATAATAAAACACTGCCTTGTACTTGACCTTAATTATAATATATGTAATGAAATGAAACCGTGAGTAAATAGAAGTAGGGCCCCATTAGCCTGATGATGGAGTAGGTGTATCGAGTGCAACGGGGTGCCCATTTTTAGATGTGTGTGTTGGTGGGTGTGCTGCAAGTGGGTGTAATTTATTGGTGTGACTGTCAGTGTATGAATAATCACTCTATGTGGGGAACTTGTGCCTTTCCTTTATTAGATGTGTGTGTGTGTGCTGTGTATAGGAACTACCTACAGCCCTTCTCCTCTCTTTCCTTGCAATATGTAAGAGTGCTTAATTAATATACATACAGGTATGGGACCTGTTATCCAGAATGCTCGGGACCTGGGGTTTTCCAAATAAGGGCTCTTTCTGTAATTCAGATCTCAATACTTTGTGGCTACTAAAAAAATCATTTAAACATGAAATAAACCCAATAGGACTGTTCTGCCCCCAATAAGGGGTAATTATATCTTAGTTGGGATCAAGTACAGGTACTGTTTTATTATTACAGAGAAAAGGGAATCATTTAACCATTAAATAAACCCAATAGGGCTGTTCTGCCCCAATAAGGGGTAATTATATCTTAGTTGGGATCAAGTACAGGTACTGTTTTATTATTACAGAGAAAAGGGAATCATTTAACCATGAAATAAACCCAATAGGGCTGTTCTGCCCCCAATAAGGGGTAATTATATCTTAGTTGGGATCAAGTACAGGTACTGTTTTATTATTACAGAGAAAAGGGAATCATTTAACCATTAAATAAACCCAATAGGATTGTTCTGCCCCCAATAAGGGGTAATTATATCTTAGTTGGGATCAAGTACAGGTACTGTTTTATTATTACAGAGAAAAGGGAATCATTTAACCATTAAATAAACCCAATAGGGCTGTTCTGCCCCCAATAAGGGGTAATTATATCTTAGTTGGGATCAAGTACAGGTACTGTTTTATTATTACAGAGAAAAGGGAATCATTTAACCATTAAATAAACCCAATAGGGCTGTTCTGCCCCAATAAGGGGTAATTATATCTTAGTTGGGATCAAGTACAGGTACTGTTTTATTATTACAGAGAAAAGGGAATAATTTAACCATTAAATAAACCCAATAGGGCTGTTCTGCCCCAATAAGGGGTAATTATATCTTAGTTGGGATCAAGTACAGGTACTGTTTTATTATTACAGAGAAAAGGGAATCATTTAACCATGAAATAAACCCAATAGGGCTGTTCTGCCCCCAATAAGGGGTAATTATATCTTAGTTGGGATCAAGTACAGGTACTGTTTTATTATTACAGAGAAAAGGGAATCATTTAACCATTAAATAAACCCAATAGGATTGTTCTGCCCCCAATAAGGGGTAATTATATCTTAGTTGGGATCAAGTACAGGTACTGTTTTATTATTACAGAGAAAAGGGAATCATTTAACCATTAAATAAACCCAATAGGGCTGTTCTGCCCCAATAAGGGGTAATTATATCTTAGTTGGGATCAAGTACAGGTACTGTTTTATTATTACAGAGAAAAGGGAATCATTTAACCATTAAATAAACCCAATAGGATTGTTCTGCCCCAATAAGGGGTAATTATATCTTAGTTGGGATCAAGTACAGGTACTGTTTTATTATTACAGAGAAAAGGGAATCATTTAACCATTAAATAAACCCAATAGGGCTGTTCTGCCCCAATAAGGGGTAATTATATCTTAGTTGGGATCAAGTACAGGTACTGTTTTATTATTACAGAGAAAAGGGAATCATTTAACCATTAAATAAACCCAATAGGGCTGTTCTGCCCCCAATAAGGGGTAATTATATCTTAGTTGGGATCAAGTACAGGTACTGTTTTATTATTACAGAGAAAAGGGAATCATTTAACCATTAAATAAACCCAATAGGGCTGTTCTGCCCCCAATAAGGGGTAATTATATCTTAGTTGGGATCAAGTACAGGTACTGTTTTATTATTACAGAGAAAAGGGAATCATTTAACCATTAAATAAACCCAATAGGATTGTTCTGCCCCAATAAGGGGTAATTATATCTTAGTTGGGATCAAGTACAGGTACTGTTTTATTATTACAGAGAAAAGGGAATCATTTAACCATTAAATAAACCCAATAGGGCTGTTCTGCCCCCAATAAGGGGTAATTATATCTTAGTTGGGATCAAGTACAGGTACTGTTTTATTATTACAGAGAAAAGGGAATAATTTAACCATTAAATAAACCCAATAGGGCTGTTCTGCCCCCAATAAGGGGTAATTATATCTTAGTTGGGATCAAGTACAGGTACTGTTTAGGTCCTATTAGGTTTATTTAATGTGTAAATGATTTTTTAGTAGACTTAAGGAATGAAGATCGAAATTACAGAAAAATCCTTTATCTGGAAGGCCCCAGGTCCCGAGCATTCTGGATAATAGGTCCCAGGGAGGATGCTGGGGTTTGTAGTTGTCGTCACTGGAAGGGCAGAATGGAAAGACAGAGGTGGGACAAGTCACAGCTGATTTAAATCAAAGCCGACACAATGGCCTCTCACCCGAGAGGACCCCCACTTGGCTGCGCGCCCGCCTTTGCCCAGAAGTCCAGCAGATATTGGGCAGAGGGTTAGCGCTTCATCTGTTCCGAAAGTCTCGCTCCTGCCAAGCCGCCGGCCCGGAGCGTGCTAGAATCTAAATATTTAATGGGCCACATCTGCTGCCCAGACTGTCAGCTCCTCTGGCAAGCTGCACGTTTATCAGCTCCCCGTAGCAGCGCGGGGCAGAGCTCTAGCTCCCAGGGTACGCGGATGGCAGAGGGAGGGAACTCGCTCCAGCTGGGAAGGAACGCCGCCGCCGCCGCCGGAGTGAGAAGCGCGTGGAGGAGGAAGATAGGAATCTTGTTTATTTAATTATCTGAAAACAACAATTTCATACTTGTTACCCACTTATTAGTGGCAAGGGGACGGGATCCAGGAGTGTGCGGAGCTGCCGGCGCGTCTGTGCCGATAAGTGCGCCCCTCGCTATAATATATAATAAAGGCAAACAATGCCCATAGGAGAGAATAGAAATTCTCCTGCCTTTCATCTCGCCCTGAAACAGCCTTTCCCTTGTCTGCCGAGCCTTTATGTTATTTTAGGTCATGGAATTCGTTGGCTCTGTGTGCCCCCCTCCATGTTAACCCCTTGGCAACTGCCAGCCGGGGCGCCACTTAGACAATGGAAACCGAAGGCCAGGAATATAGAGAGGCCCAGTATAACCTGGTAAACCCCAAAACACTTTGGCTTTTCTCCTCAAATTTAATATCGTTGCCTGGACAATGGTGCCTTCCATTAACCCTTTGAGTGATGGCATGCAAACAGCGCCACAAATATGGTCTTGTTTTCTGTGGGTTAAAGGGGAACCTGTCACCCACACATAAAAAGCTGTATATTAAAAGGCCTTTCAAAATTAAACATGAAACCCTAATTCTTTTTTTAATTAAATTATCCATACCTATTATAAATGCATTTAAAAATCTTAGCTGTCTATCATATTTTGGATTGACAGCTCAGATTTTTAATTACAATTACTTTAATTTTCCATTCTGCACTTCCTAGGTACCACTTAGATGCCAAATGCATACGATTTCGGGGGGGTACAAAGCTTTGCCTTATTAATACTGTATACAAAATGGCGCCGGCCTGCTGGCTGTGACTGTAAATTCAAAGACTAAAGGGGAAAAAAATTAAATAGTTTATATGATATAAGTAATGTTTATTTTGCTCAACTAATATGAAAAGGATTTGGAATTATTTTTTAGGGTGACAGGTCCCCTTTAATGTTGATCATATGTGGGGTCTTCTGTAAACCCCCCCCCCCCCACACACACACACACACACACATACACTCACATAATTAGACAGGGGTCTTGTTGGGACACGGGTTCCTGGACCTTTTGGACTGGAATCCTGTTTTGGATGCAGCAAATTCAGGATTTAAGCATTTTGGTTACTTGCCCTTGATACCTCTAGTGCCCCCTGGTGTTAAAGAGCACAGCTTACATATACAGTGCCTTATCAGCATGTAGGCTACGGTGGCTCTACTGGGACAATGCTTGCCAATCATCTAAAAAGCCTGTCAATAGCTACAGGGTTCCAGGCAATAACTTATATGCTGTTTGGGTACTAAAACATATCTACAGGCTTACTTACCCTTTAATTTGAGATCAGAATTTGCATCCCCAACAAAGATGCAATACAATATAAGGCATATTTGGGATAAATCAATTGGATATTACTGCTTTAAGTTATTTTCTCTCAAATTTCAATCCCCTTATCTATGTTGCGGCGGTTTCTTTGTGATAATGGCAGTGCTGCGTGTTTGCCTGCCTGTTACAATCCATTAGACAGCTCCTTGCACTCCCATCATTACTCACAGCTGTCTAATGCCACAGGTATTTGCTATCCTTGTGCTGCGCTCTGTGCAAGTGACACGGGCAGCCTGCGGAACCCAGTGACAGGTGTGTTAGGTTCTGCCCCCCTCTGCTGGAAGTACTGGGTACTGCATTCAGACCGCTATCTTAACTCAATGAGGTTGGAATGGATTTTCCAATGACAAGTGACCAAATAAAAAAGATACAGAAGAAAATAAAAGATTAATATTAATATAAAAAAGGAAGAATCTTGGGCATAGGCCAGTATGCTGCTCTATCGCTCTAGAGGGGCCAAGCCCCCCAACTTTTCTGGGAATTTTTGGGCACTTTTCTGGGAATAATAATGTATTAAAGGGAAAGTAAAGCCACACAAGATAAGGTATATACCTTGAGCAGTCGGGGCTGTGGCAGCACAATGACTCGAGTAACTCCTTAGGTCACAAGGGGCCCCACTTATAGCACTAATGTTCTGCTACTGTACTGGTTTCAGCACATTCAGCCCATTGGACGCAATTACAGTCTGTCAGTGAGGGCAAATGGATTTACTAGTGTGAATAATTAGTATGGCTGCTCCTCTTCTCCTGATTGTATTGGATAACATGCATGTCACGCTCATTTATATACAGCCTGTATTGCCCCTCTTACAGGGCTGGGCAGCCTTAACCTCTGTGGAATATTTAATGGCTTCAATGCATTGGTTTTGGGGGTTTATTTGGTTCACTCCCCCTGAAGTATTATAAGGGATAATGTACCCCCTACTGTAAATGATAAGGATATTAGCAGTCACTGAGGGGTTCTGTGCCCATATAAAGGCACAAGGCTGCAGGCTGAGTTATACAGGGAACTCTGAGTATCACTCATGTATTATAAGGGATAATGTACCCCCTACTGTAAATGATAAGGATATTAGCAGTCACTGAGGGGTTCTGTGCCCATATAAAGGCACAAGGCTGCAGGCTGAGTTATACAGGGAACTCTGAGTATCACTCATGTATTATAAGGGATAATGTACCCCCTACTGTAAATGATAAGGATATTAGCAGTCACTGAGGGGTTCTGTGCCCATATAAAGGCACAAGGCTGCAGGCTGAGTTATACAGGGAACTCTGAGTATCTCTCATGTATTATAAGGGATAATGTACCCCCTACTGTAAATGATAAGGATATTAGCAGTCACTGAGGGGTTCTGTGCCCATATAAAGGCACAAGGCTGCAGGCTGAGTTATACAGGGAACTCTGAGTATCACTCATGTATTATAAGGGATAATGTACCCCCTACTGTAAATGATAAGGATATTAGCAGTCACTGAGGGGTTCTGTGCCCATATAAAGGCACAAGGCTGCAGGCTGAGTTATACAGGGAACTCTGAGTATCTCTCATGTATTATAAGGGATAATGTACCCCCTACTGTAAATGATAAGGATATTAGCAGTCACTGAGGGGTTCTGTGCCCATATAAAGGCACAAGGCTGCAGGCTGAGTTATACAGGGAACTCTGAGTATCACTCATGTATTATAAGGGATAATGTACCCCCTACTGTAAATGATAAGGATATTAGCAGTCACTGAGGGGTTCTGTGCCCATATAAAGGCACAAGGCTGCAGGCTGAGTTATACAGGGAACTCTGAGTATCACTCATGTATTATAAGGGATAATGTACCCCCTACTGTAAATGATAAGGATATTAGCAGACACTGAGGGGTTCTGTGCCCATATAAAGGCACAAGGCTGCAGGCTGAGTTATACAGGGAACTCTGAGTATCTCTCATGTATTATAAGGGATAATGTACCCCCTACTGTAAATGATAAGGATATTAGCAGTCACTGAGGGGTTCTGTGCCCATATAAAGGCACAAGGCTGCAGGCTGAGTTATACAGGGAACTCTGAGTATCTCTCATGTATTATAAGGGATAATGTACCCCCTACTGTAAATGATAAGGATATTAGCAGTCACTGAGGGGTTCTGTGCCCATATAAAGGCACAAGGCTGCAGGCTGAGTTATACAGGGAACTCTGAGTATCTCTCATGTATTATAAGGGATAATGTACCCCCTACTGTAAATGATAAGGATATTAGCAGTCACTGAGGAGTTCTGTGCCCATATAAAGGCACAAGGCTGCAGGCTGAGTTATACAGGGAACTCTGAGTATCACTCATGTATTATAAGGGATAATGTACCCCCTACTGTAAATGATAAGGATATTAGCAGTCACTGAGGGGTTCTGTGCCCATATAAAGGCACAAGGCTGCAGGCTGAGTTATACAGGGAACTCTGAGTATCACTCATGTATTATAAGGGATAATGTACCCCCTACTGTAAATGATAAGGATATTAGAAGTCACAGAGTTCTGTGACCTTTATCCTGCAGGTTTTCCCACTTTCTCTTTCACACTCTCTCCTGTCTCATTCTCTTTGCCTCTCAGTGTAATTGCCTATATATCTCTCCTGTCCCAACGCTATAGGGGTCAGGGTGCAGGGGGCGTATGTGTAGCAGCAGTTTCTCACCCAGCAGGAAGCACCCAGTGGGTGCATAGGCACCTGTATAATGGCACTAATAGATGCCACCAGCAGATTCATGGCAGGAAAGAGTTTTGGGGTTGAAGGTTTGTGCTGACAGTAATGGCAGGATTCTGGGCAGGTTTGAGTGATTTTATACCAATTCAGAAGTGCCAGGGGGGAATGCCTTGTCCTTGGGCCTGTATCTCTGACTCTCTCCTGCCTGCATCCCTCTGTCTCTTTGTCCCATCCCATCTCTCTCTCCTATTCCCTTCCTGTGTCTCTTTTCTTTCTGTTGTCTCTTTCCTTTGCTTTCTCCAGTCTCTTTATCTCATTCTCTTTATCTCTTACCTCCTGTCGCCTTCCATTTATCTCCTTGTCACTCTCTCTTCTGTCTCTTTATCCCTTATCCCCTGTCTCCTTCCATTTATCTCAATTTCTGTCTCTCTCTCTTTCTCCTGTCTCCTTCCATTTATCTCCTTATCACTCTACTGTCTGTCACTTTATCACCTTCACTTAATCTCTTTTCATTTTTCCCCCATCATTTATCTTTTCTCTTTCTTTCTTTACTCCTCTCTCTCTCTCTCTCTCTCTCTCTCTCTCTCTCTCTATCCTGCCAGACTTTCTGGTCTCTTTCCCTTTATCTCCTTTCTCTATTTTTTTGTTTCTCTCTCGTTCTTTTTATCTCCTAACTTTTATCTTCTTTTTACTCCCATTGATTTTGTTCTGTTTCTTTCCTGTCTGACTTTCTCCTTCTTTTATATCTATATCCCTATGTTTAGCTTTTTGTCCCCTTCCCTTTATCTCCTGTTTCCTCCCATTTATCTCTTCTCTCTCGTTCCTTTTCCATTCCTTCCCTTATACTTTTCTCTATCTTCTTTCCTATTTTATATGTTCAGCACCTTTAGTTTTATTTCTTCTCTCCGTTTCTCCGTTTCTCACCTGTCCCCTTCCCTCCTCTCTCTCTCTCGCTCTGTCTCTTCCCATTCGAGCGCCACTCACACAGGGTTAAACAGAATGAATGTGGGCTTCTTGCCAAACAGATGCAGGGTTGGATTCTGCCCAAGATTTCACATTCAGTGCGTTTTATTTATACCCCTCACCCCTCCACTGCCGGGGAGCACTCACTATCTCTTTATGCTAATGTTCTGGGACCCTTGCCCTCAGAGCTTACACTCTATTTCCCAAAGACAAATGCAGTGAAGCAAGAACCATGTGGGCTAATGACATTATGCTTTCCTATAATTAGTTATGAGTCAAGAGAAAAATATGACTTATTTTGTCTTCTCCTGAAGAGCTCACATTCTAAAATGCCATGGTACCAAATATTCAGGGCCAGGTGTAGCCACTGTTATTGAGTATTGATCAACTCTAAGGTGTATTCACATGTCTGCTGCATCCTGCCCTGCAGAGCTTACACTCTGATATACAGAGGGACACAGATACAATACAGGGAGAGGGAACCATTGGGAGAAGGGAATCCTGCCCTGCAGAGCTTACACTCTAATATACAGAGGCACACAGATACAATACAGGGAGAGGGAACCATTGGGAGAAGGGAATCCTGCCCTGCAGAGCTTACACTCTAATATACAGAGGGACACAGATACAATACAGGGAGAGGGAACCATTGGGAGAAGGGAATTCTGCCCTGCAGAGCTTACACTCTAATATACAGAGGGACACAGATACAATACAGGGAGAGGGAACCATTGGAAGAAGGGAATCATGCCCTGCAGAGCTTACACTCTAATATACAGAGGGACACAGATACAATACAGGGAGAGGGAACCATTGGGAGAAGGGAATCCTGCCCTGCAGAGCTTACACTCTAATATACAGAGGGACACAGATACAATACAGGGAGAGGGAACCATTGGGATAAGGGAATCCTGCCCTGCAGAGCTTACACTCTAATATACAGAGGGACACAGATACAATACAGGGAGAGGGAACCATTGGGAGAAGGGAACCCTGCCCTGCAGAGCTTACACTCTAATATACAGAGGGACACAGATACAATACAGGGAGAGGGAACCATTGGGAGAAGGGAATCCCGCCCTGCAGAGCTTACACTCTAATATACAGAGGGACACAGATACAATACAGGGAGAGGGAACCATTGGGAGAAGGGAATCCTGCCCTGCAGAGCTTACACTCTAATATACAGAGGGACACAGATACAATACAGGGAGAGGGAACCATTGGGAGAAGGGAATCCTGCCCTGCAGAGCTTACACTCTAATATACAGAGGCACACAGATACAATACAGGGAGAGGGAATCCTGTCCTGCAGAGCTTACACTCTAATATACAGAGGGACACAGATACAATACAGGGAGAGGGAACCATTGGGAGAAGGGAATCCTGCCCTGCAGAGCTTACACTCTAATATACAGAGGGACACACATACAATACAGGGAGAGGGAACCATTGGGAGAAGGGAATCCTGCCCTACAGAGCTTAGACTCTAATATACAGAGGGACACACATACAATACAGGGAGAGGGAACCATTGGGAGAAGGGAATCCCGCCCTGCAGAGCTTACACTCTAATATACAGAGGGACACAGATACAATACAGGGAGAGGGAACCATTTGGAGAAGGGAATCCTGCCCTGTAGAGCTTACACTCTAATATACAGAGGGACACAGATACAATACAGGGAGAGGGAACCATTGGGAGAAGGGAATCCTGCCCTGCAGAGCTTACACTCTAATATACAGAGGGACACAGATACAATACAGGGAGAGGGAACCATTGGGAGAAGGGAATCCTGCCCTGCAGAGCTTACACTCTAATATACAGAGGCACACAGATACAATACAGGGAGAGGGAACCATTGGGAGAAGGGAATCCTGCCCTGCAGAGCTTACACTCTAATATACAGAGGGACACAGATACAATACAGGGAGAGGGAACCATTGGGAGAAGGGAATCCTGCCCTGCAGAGCTTACACTCTAATATACAGAGAAACACAGATACAATACAGGGAGAGGGAACCATTGGGAGAAGGAATCCTGCCCTACAGAGCTTACACTCTAATATACAGAGGGACACAGATACAATACAGGGAGAGGGAACCATTGGGAGAAGGGAATCCCGCCCTGCAGAGCTTACACTCTAATATACAGAGGGACACAGATACAATACAGGGAGAGGGAACCATTGGGAGAAGGGAATCCTGCCCTGCAGAGCTTACACTCTAATATACAGAGGGACACAGATACAATACAGGGAGAGGGAACCATTGGGAGAAGGGAATCCTGCCCTGCAGAGCTTACACTCTAATATACAGAGAAACACAGATACAATACAGGGAGAGGGAACCATTGGGAGAAGGGAATCCTGCCCTGCAGAGCTTACACTCTAATATACAGAGGGACACAGATACAATACAGGGAACCATTGTAGGAAGGCAATATGGCATAGCTGGCACGGATATGGAAGAGCTCTTGAGCAGAAAGCCCCATCTGTAGAACAGATTTCCCCATGTTGAAGTGGCATCAGGTGTAGAGATCACCTTGTGCCAAACCATGCCAATTTACCATCTGCAAAATAGTCGTCTTGTATGTGGGAGTCATATTGGGACCGTTCTACAGTCGGGGAAGGAAGGATAATGTGCCAATGCAGTATGCAGCCATATAGGGATGTGTTAGGGTTTGTTTGCATTAAAGAGATACAGCCATCTCCCTCCTTTTTATAATGACTTTCCTCTACAGAGAGGAAAATTGCATAAAATTGCCCATAATATTTACTTAATATACAGTGAGATTTTTACATTGGTGCAAACAATAAAAACTCAGGGTTCAATTTGTGCAACAGCAAACAGCTTATTAAAGGGGTGGTTCACCTTTTAGTATGTTACAAAATGGCTGATTCTTAGCAACTTTTCAATTGGTCTTTTTATTCTTAGTGTTTTTTTTAATTATTTGCCTTTTTCTTCTGACTCTTTCCAACTTTCAAAAGGGGGTCACTGACCCCTGTAGCTAAAAAACTATCGCTCTGTGAGGCTACAACTTATTATTATTGCTATTTTTTATTTCTTATCTTTCTATTTAGTCCCCCTAGACACTATATATTCCAGTCTCTTATTCAAGCCAACGCCTGGTTGCTAGGGTAATTTTGACCCTAACAACAGATAGCTTCTAAAAACCCAAAGCAGAGAGCTGCTGAACAAAAAGCTTAATAATCTAACAATTGCAAATTGTCTCAGAATATCAAGCTCTACATCATACTATGGGCCTATACTGGCTGCTCAGTGGTACCTGTAAGTGACATAATTTTTTTGAAAATGTTAAAATCTATTGACCTCAAACTCCTCTGCTAAACCATATAATACACAGTGTTGTGTCTGTGCATATACACACATTAATGCAGAAATCCACACACGACTTTCTAATTTCACCCGCTTTACCGTGCATTTTGCCTCTGCAGATGTAATTCTTTAAACTTGTGTGAAATGGAGACTGGGCAGTGAGCTCTAAAATGGCTGCCAAGATTTAAAATGGCTGCCAGCAACACACGGCAGCTCTCTCCCATTTGCGGCAGTAACTGGCTCTCCACCGCTGAACTAGGGATTAGGTATAAAACGTACAGCGGGCAGGTTAGGGTGCCCTCGTCTGAGCAGGAGTGAAACAAGTAAACAATTGGGTACAAATACAAGGTGGCAAAAGAATCTTCTTCCTGGGGTGCATGTTGGTGTATGTATTTGAGTTCAGGGCCAGGCAGGAAATATCGGCCTTTGTACCAAAGAAAACACTTTCCAAAAAAAAGGTTAAAGGGATCCCGGACCCACCAAAACCAGCAGCTATAGAATTGCTCTTTAAAGGGGCGACTGTTTTTTGGTTTTCTATATTTTAATATCAAGTATTTAACAGTTGAAGTGATTGTGGTTTATTATTATTGTTTAGTTAGAATGGTGGAATTGTCGGATCTCCCTGTCTGGGCAGTGTGTCAATGTGTAGTCTGGCTGGAACAACAGAGAAAATATCCAGCAGCCTAACCCTGTTGTTATAGTTCCAGTGTGTCCCCCTGCACTGCCCCGTGTCCCCATGGCACATTCCTCTGTGTAGATCAGACCCCCATATCTCCCTCCTGTCCGTGTCACCCTGTATTGGGAGGGGCAGACTCCATGTCCCATAGCCCCCTCCTGTCTGTGTCACTGTATCACCCTGCAGTGGGAGGGACAGACTCCGTGTCCCATAGCCCCCTCCTGTCTGTGTCACTGGATCACCCTGCAGTGGGAGGGACAGACTCCATGTCCTATAGCTCCCTCCTGTCTGTGTCACTGTATCACCCTGCAGTGGGAGGGACAGACTCCGTGTCCCATAGCCCCCTCCTGTCTGTGTCACTGTATCACCCTGCAGTGGGAGGGGCAGACTCCATGTCCCATAGCCCCCTCCTGTCTGTGTCACTGTATCACCCTGCAGTGGGAGGGACAGACTCTTTGTCCCATAGTCCCCTCCTGTCTGTGTCACTGTATCACCCTGCAGTGGGAGGGGCAGACTCTGTGTCCCATAGCCCCCTCCTGTCTGTGTCACTGTATCACCCTGCAGTGGGAGGGGCAGACTCCATGTCCCATAGCTCCCTCCTGTCTGTGTCACTGTATCACCCTGCAGTGGGAGGGGCAGACTCCATGTCCCATAGCCCCCTCCTGTCTGTGTCACTGTATCACCCTGCAGTGGGAGGGACAGACTCTTTGTCCCATAGTCCCCTCCTGTCTGTGTCACTGTATCACCCTGCAGTGGGAGGGGCAGACTCTGTGTTCCATAGCCCCGTCCTGTCTGTGTCACTGTATCACCCTGCAGTGGGAGGGGCAGACTCCGTGTGCCATAGCTCCCTCCTATCTGTGTCACTGTATCACCCTGCAGTGGGAGGGGCAGACTCAGTGTCCCAAAACCCCCTCCTGTCTGTGTCACTGTATCACCCTGCAGTGGGAGGGACAGACTCTTTGTCCCATAGTCCCCTCCTGTCTGTGTCACTGTATCACCCTGCAGTGGGAGGGGCAGACTCTGTGTTCCATAGCCCCCTCCTGTCTGTGTCACTGTATCACCCTGCAGTAGGAGGGGCAGACTCCGTGTCCCATAGCCCCCTCCTGTCTGTGTCACTGTATCACCCTGCAGTGGGAGGGGCAGACTCCGTGTGCCATAGCTCCCTCCTATCTGTGTCGCTGTATCACCCTGCAGTGGGAGGGGCAGACTCAGTGTCCCATAGCCCCCTCCTGTCTGTGTCACTGTATCACCCTGCAGTGGGAGGGACAGACTCCATGTCCCATAGCCCCCTCCTGTCTGTGTCACTGTATCACCCTGCAGTGGGAGGGACAGACTCTTTGTCCCATAGTCCCCTCCTGTCTGTGTCACTGTATCACCCTGCAGTGGGAGGGGCAGACTCCATGTCCCATAGCTCCCTCCTGTCTGTGTCACTGTATCACCCTGCAGTGGGAGGGGCAGACTCCATGTCCCATAGTTCCCTCCTGTCTGTGTCACTGTATCACCCTGAAGTGGGAGGGACAGACTCCGTGTTCCATAGCCCCCTCCTGTCTGTGTCACTGTATCACCCTGCAGTGGGAGGGGCAGACTCTGTGTCCCATAGCCCCCTCCTGTCTGTGTCACTGTATCACCCTGCAGTGGGAGGGACAGACTCCGTGTCCCATAGCTCCCTCCTGTCTGTGCCACTATATCACCCTGCAGTGGGAGGGACAGACTCTATGTCCCATAGCTCCCTCCTGTCTATGTCACTGTATCACCCTGCAGTGGGAGGGACAGACTCCATATCCCATAGCTCCCTCCTTTCTGTTTCACTGTATCACCCTGCAGTGAGAAGGACAGACTCCATGTCCCATAGCCCCCTCCTGTCTGTGTCACTGTATCACCCTGCAGTGGGAGGGACAGACTCCATGTCCCATAGCTCCCTTCTGTCTGTGTCACTGTATCACCCTGCAGTGGGAGGGACAGACTCCATGTCCCATAGCCCCCTCCTGTCTGTGTCACTGTAGAACCCTGCAGTGGGAGGGACAGACTCCATGTCCCATAGCTCCCTTCTTTCTGTGTCACTGTTTCACCGTACAGTGGTAGGGACAGACTACATGTCCCAGAGATGTCAACCTACCAAAGGTGCACAACTGGGGGAACTGGGCATACAGCCCTCACCAGCAGAAATGTAGCTTCTGGTGAGGGTTTAGTAACTTCCTTTGAGAGTTCATCCTCTTTCTGTGGTAGTTTGGTAACTTCCTGTGGTAGTTTAGTAACTTCCTGTTTGTAGTTTCGTAAATTCCTGTGGTAGTTTACTAGCTTTCTAGGTGCCTGTGGGAATTTATTGGCTTCCTGTGGGAGAAAATAATGGTAGCTTGTACATTTATCACTTTTCAAAAGGAAAAATCATTTTTAGCCAGCAAAATATAGCCACTACTAATGTATGATATTAACCTTAGCCGGCAACACAGGGGCCAGGGACTGGCATAATAATGGACAGATCGGAATGGAGCGCCTCATACTAACACCTTTACCTGGGATCTCCGAGGGATATAATGACGTTTTTCATTCAGAGCAGAGAGGGGGAAAGAGGGATATTTGCTCAATTCTATATTCCTGTGTGACTGGCTTTTCAGATAAAGTACAATTTCTCTTGTCTTGTGACAGGACTGCGGGTTTCTCCCATTCTGCCTGCACCACATTGTTTTTAGCCACAAATGTAAAAATGCATCATTATTTTTAATGACATAATTCATTTGTAATTTGGCCCAACGGCTGCTGGTTGGGAGGAGAAAGACTGTTATTGCCAATGGAGTACATGCAACGGGATGGACATGTGACTTGTCAGCACAAATTACTTTTTTAACCAACATTTAAAATGACACTTTAAAGCTGATTATGGACTAACACTAATTTTATTCCATCGCTTCTCTCTCTTTACAGATTCTGGACAGTCGGACGCTTCAAATCAGACTGAGGTGGATATAAAGCCCCCTCCAAATGGTATGTTCCCCTGATAATTTTTCCTGTAGTGCATCAGTGGGTCAGCTCTGAAGCCACACAGTCCCCCCTGTTACTATTTCACCAGTCAGCTCCTACTTATATCACTCCTTACTATTTGTCCCTCCCTGTTGCTACCTAATCACCTCCTCCCCATACAAACACACTGTCTTGCAGCCCCCCAATTACACTCCGTTCCCCCAGAGCAGACCCTCCAGACGAGACTACCCCTTCCCCTTATACACTGCTTCCCTATCGCTCCTTTATACTAACCTTTATTTAAACTGTTTCTCATGCAGTTTCATCCTATTATTGCCCATTTCATACTCTTTCTATGAAGTGCTCCCCATTCACATGACCATTCCAATACAATTTTTCCCAGTAGCCCCATTAACATACACACTTTGCCCTCATCAATGCCTTTTCAATGCATTCTGTTCCTTTACCTGCCCATAACTATAGGATCCCTCCTGTTCCCATATAGTCACTCCCTTTTTCTTCCTACCATCATAAAAGTCTTCCCTATTATCCACATTTCCATAAATGTCATATGTCATAGCAAATCATATTTGTGTGGCATTATATACATTTTTATGCCAAAAATGCATCCACCCCCACCTATACTAGCTCCTTCCATTGCTTGGAACTTAACAGGTCCTCCATTAAAAATTTTAGTTAACTCCAAACCCCTCTCAGTCCATTTTTATCCACCTTCCTTTTATTTCTTTTGAGATTTTGTTTTTTAATTCTAACCAGGACTTTGGCTACAAGGTTCCATTGTAGCAGGGTCTAATGTGCCCAATTACATTTGTGAAATAGTTTCCTATAAGCTCCTCTTTAGCTTGTTATTACCTCTCCTCTCCCTGGAACCCCTAGGCTTTTATAGCCTCTATGTTTTCTTGCAGGTCACCTGTCCTTTCAGGATTGCTTTGTCACCTCAGGAGTGTGGAACGTCACTGAGCTTGTACGCGTGTCCCAGAGTGAGTTGGTAGGGTGTGGAGGGAAAGTAGAGAAAGGGAACCGTTGAATTAAGTCAGGGTACCTAAAGTGGAACTTACAAGTCATTGGGGTGTTTTGTTTTCTAGCACCTGTTGCCACATCATCTGGCCCCAACTTCTCATTGGCTGACCTGGAGAGCCCAAGCTATTACAATATAAACCAGGTGTCACTTGGTAGGCGGTCCTTAACGTCGCCTCCTTCCAGCAGGTAAGTCAGATGATCCTGAGATACACAATTTTGGACTTTCATGCAAAGGGAATTGTGGGAAAGCAGTTAATATTGAAGACCTTCTGAGTCATATAAAAAGTAGCTAGAGAAATGGTGTCTGTCCCTCCCACTGCAGAGTGACACTGACAGGAGGGAGCTATGTGACATGGAGTCTGTCCCTCCCACTGCAGGGTGATACAGTGACACAGACAGGAGGGGGCTATGGGACACGGAGTCTGCCCCTCCCACTGCAGGGTGATACAGTGACACTGACAGGAGGGAGCTATGTGACATGGAGTCTGTCCCTCCCACTGCAGGGTGATACAGTGACACAGACAGGAGGGAGCTATGGGACATGGAGTCAGTCCCTCCCACTGCAGGGTGATACAGTGACACGACACAGACAGGAGGGAGCTATGGGACACAGAGTCTGCCCCTCCCACTGCAGGGTGATACAGTGACACAGACAGGAGGGGGCTATGGGACACGGAGTCTGCCCCTCCCACTGCAGGGTGATACAGTGACACAGACAGGAGGGGGCTATGGGACATGGAGTCTGTCCCTCCCACTGCAGGGTGATACAGTGACACAGACAGGAGGGGGCTATGGGACACGGAGTCTGTCCCTCCCACTGCAGGGTGATACAGCGACACAAACAGGAGGGGACTATGGGACATGGAGTCTGCCCCTCCCACTGCAGGGTGATACAGTGACACAGACAGGAGGGAGCTATGGGACACGGAGTCTGCCCCTCCCACTGCAGGGTGATACAGTGACACAGACAGGAGGGAGCTATGGGACACGGAGTCTGCCCCTCCCACTGCAGGGTTATACAGTGACACAGACAGGAGGGGGCTATGGGACATGGAGTCTGTCCCTCCCACTGCAGGGTGATACAGTGACACAGACAGGAGGGAGCTATGGAACATGGAGTCTGTCCCTCCCACTGCAGGGTGATACAGTGACACAGACAGGAGGGGGCTATGGGACATGGAGTCTGTCCCTCCCACTGCAGGGTGATACAGTGACACAGACAGGAGGGAGCTATGGAACATGGAGTCTGTCCCTCCCACTGCAGGGTGATACAGTTACGTAGACAGAGATTGGTATGGGACATGGATATTGTCTTTTCTATGGAAAGTTAGTGAGGCTTTTGCCATTGTGACATAGTAGGGCAAATTAGCTAACACAAAAAAAAACCCATGACAGCCATTCAGATGTTTGCTTTTATTTTCTAATTTCTAGTGTACTAATTAAACTAATGTCTGATTGGTTGCCATAGCTAATTGGACCCATGCAGTAGAGCTCCTATGTTAGCAGTGTACAAAGTTATTATTTGCTTCTCAATTCCCACCTTACAGTTCTACCAAGCGCCCCAAGTCTCTTGATGACAGTGAGATGGAGAGTCCAGTGGATGATGTTTTTTACCCGGGGACAGGTCGGTCGCCTGCAGCAGGAGGCAGCCAGGCCAGTGTGTGGCCAAATGATGTAGACACAGGTAATGGGGCTCTTCATATTCTGTGCAGATTAATATAACACAGCGCTATAATGATATTATACCCTATATACATCATATTCAAGGGATTCATGACTAGACTGTTGGCAGACAGTCTGTATACTACAAATAAATTATCTATACATTTTCATACATTATTGGCAAATACTGGTCTTGTTATTGGTATGCAGGCAAAAGGGTATTGGGTACAATTTAGGTAAGTCTTGCTGTAAATCTGTATATTGCAGCAGTATTTCCAGTGCTTAGGGCTATGGCAAATAAGCACATTTGCTTGTGCCCGTTTGGCATACTGGGATACAAAATAGAAAAATGATGTAAAAGTACAGGCGCTTACACTTTGTGATTTTCCTCTCTGCTCATTTTAAGGGCCTGGGTCACTTAAAAAGCCGGGAAAGCTGGATTTCTGCAGTGCTCTGTCCTCACAGACCAGTTCCTCTCGAATGGCATTCACCCATCACCCTCTCCCAGTGCTGGCAGGAGTGAGACCAGGTAAGGGCCGGATCACATGCATGGTGCTGCTTGTTCCTTACAATATCACAATAGTATATATATAGGGCAACAATGTATATTTAATGATGTGTGTTCAGCTGAAGTGGCAGGTGTTAGGAGATAGATAAGGAAATGACTGCTGGAAGCAAGCGCTTAGAGGGTTACATCATTTGTTCTGCTCAACGGGGGCCGCTATCAGTCGGAGCTGATTCATACCACCTGTCTAACTTGGGAGCTGTTCAGGTACTTGATGCCATGTAGGTACCAGTATGCAATAAATCATTTGATGCAGGTATTTTTTTTTTGTCTACTGCAACAGCAGTGTATTGTATGCAGCTCCGTACAATGCTAGTAAAGGGGGTTCACTATGTGCACTGTTCCAGGTCGTACAGGAAGGGGATATTTGTGAATGCCATTACATTTTGTTTGTAATGATTTCTGAGACTTCTGACTTCCTCCACTTTCAGGAAGCCCTCGGGCATCAGCGTCTGCTCTTCACTTCCCCTCAACGTCCATCATCCAGCAATCCAGTCCTTACTTCACCCATCCAACAATACGCTATCATCACCATCATCATACCCAGGACTCTCTTAAAGAGTTTGTTCAGTTTGTCTGCTCAGACACCTCTGGCCAGGGGTCAGGACAGGTGAGTAACTCGCACTGAAGGTGGAGCAAAACCTGTTGTTTTTTTTTCTTTTTACGTTTTTTATCCATTTCTATCAAAACAAATAGAAAATAGTAGAAAAGGTTAAGTATTAGGGCTTAGAAAACTCTTTGCCATTGCAGGTAATTTTTATTTTCATTACGTATTTCTTATTTATGTTTTAATATTTTCAAATAACTTGTGTTATTTATACATTAATAACACATGTATAAATAATAAAAAGTTATGTGTTTAAAATATTAAGGATTAATCTAAAAATCGAAGTGCTCATTGCAAACAAATTTATATAAAACATGCTCAGCTTTTGCATTTTTTTTATGGGAAATGACTGGATTCTCATGATATATATATATTTTTTTTTAACTTTGATGGCGAAAATTAATTTCTGCTTTTGAAATAAAACTCATGAATTCAAATGATGGTTTCAAAAACTCAAATGTTCCAATGTTTAATATATTTAATAAGTGCAAAAAGTTCAAAAACACTCAAATGTTGAGTAGAATATGAATTCCAGTTTTTTAATGGTTTTATTTGATGGTGTTTTTTACATTCTTACTTATTAATAATCACACATTTGAGTTTGGTAAAAATTCAAGTTTATTCAGATTGAAAAAGCTAAAATTCACCAGTTCAAATTTGGATAAATAAACCTCCACAAGTCTGATTCTATTTTTTTTATCAGAATAAATGCAAATCTGATATTCCAAATTGTACCGAAATCCAAATTGTTATATGACACAAATGAAAGTCAAAAATTAAACCTAAATCATATAAAAAATAAATCCAGGTCTAGCAAAGGTTAAAAAAATAAATATATTTATTTTATGGCAGTTTAATAAATAATAGGTAGAAAAAATAAATAGGGTCGATAAAAATAAAAATCCTTTATTTTATCTGATTGGTTTTCAGTATTTTTATAGTGCAGAGGAAGCAGCTTGTTTTTGTAGTTTCATATGCTGTATACATATATTTTTATTTTTACAAATACAGGTATGGGACCTGTTATCCAGAATTTGAATCTCCATAGCTTAAGTCTGCTAAAAATCATTAAAATATTAAATAAACCCAATAGGATTGTTCTGCCTCCAATAAGGATTAATTATATCTTAGTTATATCTTAGTTATATCTTAGTTGGGATCAAGTACAAAGTACTGTTTTATTATTACAGAGAAAAGGAAATAATTTTTAAAAAAATAGATTTATTTGCTTGTAATGGAGTTTATGGGAATTGGCCTTTCTGTACTTCGGAGCTTTCTGGGTAACGGTTTTCTGGATAAGGGATCCCATACCTGCATTTTGTTTTATGGTCAGCAGACTTTATTGAATACCCTGTAACAATGCAACTTAATTAGCCAATCTTAATTGGTGTTATCTTTAGAAAACGACCCCAAGTGTAGCATTTTTTTTTGTGTAAAACAGCAATAACTGTCTGTGCGACTGCACAAAAACGGAAGCGCTGCTGTAGGGCATCTGCATTGTATAAATAAATAATACATGCGTGAATTTCGTTTTAGCGATAGCGTAGTGGGCGTACACTGATTGTTCACACATAGGTTGCCACAAAGTGTGTTTGAAGGTTTACAATAAACAGATATATTGCAAGATACCGCCCTTCTGGTAACCACGCTGGGCACTATGTTGGTCAGTATGCCGGGCTTTAGTTTTGGGGCTCAAGTGCCGTTTTGTTTTCCTACCACTGGATTTCTCTCTCTATAGAATGAAGCACTCCTTATCATTTGCTTAAATTAGATAATGGCTCAACCTAAATTATATACATATAACCTGCGATACTAGGTTTAAGTCATACTTCCCTATACAAAATATTCTGTGATTGTCAGCTCTTCTGTCCATTAATCCACATTGAAGAAAACATTGCACCTTATCTCTAAAGCTCCTTATTTCTACGTTCTCTGCTTTTGTTTTTTTCAATATCATCTGTTCTTCATTTATGTTTCGCTATTTTAAATTACAACCACAGAAGTCATTTTTTTCCCCATTAACCCCTGTTTTAATTAGCAATTGATTTATTTTTTCTAAAATGTCATAATTAAAAAATATGATAAGTTATCTATTTTACAAAGTTTTATTTTTTTTATGTTCAGTTTACAAAACCATGAATACTAATAGTAATCATTTTTAATCATTTTACGTTTTTCTTTATTATTATTATTTTTGCCTTATTTTTTTTAATTCATTTTTTATTTTTTTTACACATACCCCAGTTTCCCGTAGTTTTTAGGCACAGAATCATTTAGGGTCGGTGCGGGCAAGGGGCCACGCTGAGCTCCGTTTACTCTCGCTTTGTTATTTATGTTGTCCGCAGCCCAGCAGCGGGGCCCAAGGGAAAATGTCGGGTTCCTTTTTGCTGCCACCCCCTGCACCTGTGGCCCGGCCTGTCCCCCTTCCCCTGCCAGACACAAAACCTGTCACCAGCAACAACTCTGTCTTAGAAGGAGGACTGTCTTCTCCAGCGTCGCCCTGTAAGTGACATTACTCCACAAGTCCCATAAACAAGAGAGTAGATCAGTGTCGCTATATTATCTCAGTATATGGCATTGGGGGGGGGGGTTATAGAAAGAAATACTTTACAGAATGGAATAGTTTGAAAAATGGAAATCTTAATTAAAAAAGAAATGACGAGCCAAATTGAGGGCAGAGGATGAGAGATGAAAAATAAAGGTCATTTCTACAATATAACGTATAGAGGTGGAGGTCGGCCATTGCTGAATTCTACTGAATAAAGGCAAGGGGATGACTGCAGGATGAATAATGTCAAAATTAATTGAAACAAATTAAAAAGTCAAATGAGAAAATCAAAAAATAAATACAAATTGAAATGTGTTATGCTTTGTATGGTTTTTAGTACACATTTTGGCAAAATATATTCAGTACAGGGTGTGATGTACTCGTAGATATTTCCCATTGTGCACCAGGCATCATTCTAACCCTATGAACTGCATTCATCCCACTTAATTTGACTTTTTTTTTTTTTAAATATCTTTATAAAATAAACTTATTCTTAACCAATAAGCATGGTGCTGAGAAAGAAATTATGTATTTTTTTTTTCTTACAATACCTGATTTTAGCTCCACAGCATACAAATGCTTTCTGAGAGTACTTGGCAAGTCACAAACTATTTATATTCTCTGTATATTTTATTCCCCTATGTGGCCAGAAGAGCTGACAATTTATATTATAGTATATATTATTTTGAGGTTTGACATGAATTCATTTATTGTTGCAGTATAAGACTACGCTGTCCTAAAACAAAGTATTATGTATTTATTATCACAGAACACAGGAGAACTTTGCTGTTGTTACAGAATATATGGTTGTTTATGTAATTCATATAAAAATTAATTAAATCTTCTCATAAATAAATAGAAAAAAAGTTCCTATAGCGTAGAACACATTGCAATAAATGGAGAAAAGGAGTCTGCAGGGTGACACAAACAGAAAGGAGCTATGGGACATGGAGACTGCCACTCCCACTGCAGGGTGATACAGACAGGAGGGAGCTATGGGACACTGAGTCTGTCCCTCCCACTGCAGGGTGATACAGTGACACAGACAGGAGGGAGCTATGGGACATGGAGTCTGTCCCTCCAACTGCAGGGTGATACAGTGACACAGACAGGAGGGGGCTATGGGACATGGAGTCTGTCCCTCCCACTGCAGGGTGATACAGTGACACAGACAGGAGGGGGCTATGGGACATGGAGTCTGCCCCTCCCACTGCAGGGTGATACAGTGACACAGACAGGAGGGGGCTATGGGACATGGAGTCTGCCCCTCCCACTGCAGGGTGATACAGTGACACAGACAGGAGGGAGCTATGGGACACGGAGTCTGCCCCTCCCACTGCAGGGTGATACAGTGACACAGACAGGAGGGGGCTATGGGACACGGAGTCTGTCCCTCCCACTGCAGGGTGATACAGTGACACAGACAGGAGGGAGCTATGGGACACGGAGTCTGTCCCTCCCACTGCAGGGTGATACAGTGACACAGACAGGAGGGAGCTATGGGACACGGAGTCTGTCCCTCCCACTGCAGGGTGATACAGTGACACAGACAGGAGGGAGCTATGGGACATGGAGTCTGCCCCTCCCACTGCAGGGTGATACAGTGACACAGACAGGAGGGAGCTATGGGACACGGAGTCTGCCCCTCCCACTGCAGGGTGATACAGTGACACAGACAGGAGGGAGCTATGGGACACGGAGTCTGCCCCTCCCACTGCAGGGTGATACAGTGACACAGACAGGAGGGGGCTATGAGACACGGAGTCTTCTCCTCCCACTGCAGGGTGATACAGTGACACAGACAGGAGGGAGCTATGGGACACGGAGTCTGTCCCTCCCACTGCAGGGTGATACAGTGACACAGACAGGAGGGGGCTATGAGACACGGAGTCTTCTCCTCCCACTGCAGGGTGATACAGTGACACAGACAGGAGGGAGCTATGGGACACGGAGTCTGCTCCTCCCACTGCAGGGTGATACAGTGACACAGACAGGAGGGAGCTATGGGACACGGAGTCTGCTCCTCCCACTGCAGGGTGACACAGACAGTAGGGACCTATGGGGCATGGAGCCCCTTACATGAGGGTGACAAAATACAATGGGTAGAAGAGCTTGTGAAGTTAGGGCCCTTCACTACTAGATGATCAGGGAGTCTGGAGAATGGTAGGTGACTATGTGAGTATCTACTCAGCAGATTAGTGCGCTTAATGGCCAGTGTAGCCTATCATGCCTGGGTCCCATACGTCTGACGTATCCCTTTTATTGCACCTTAAATCTACACGACAATTTTCCTTATTTAATAGGTACTATTTAATATTTAGATTTAGTTCTTCAAGCTGATTTATTTCTGACACACCAGATACACATTACCATTGGGGTGTGTGTTCAGATATGTGTGTGTTTGTGTGGTAAGAGCTCTGTTGTATTAGCTTTGCGTTTGATGGCTTATATCTCTCTCTCTCTCTCCTCCTTTCTCCCCGACTCTGTTCTCTGGTTGTGTGTGTGTTCATCACCCGTTGTGTGTCCCATCATGTGCTGCCATGTTGTTTGCTTGTGCCTCGTGTTGCCGCAATCATTGTATCATTTTTCACCGCTGTGTCTGTGTGTCATTGTATTGCATCACTGTGTTGTGCCATTGCTTTGCATCATTGCGTTGTGTCATTGTGTCGCTGTGTTGTGTAGCATTCTCAGCGCCTTCCCCCGCCGGGTCCAACAGGTTTGTCACAATTGGATCACGAGACACCAACTTTCTGAACCTCCCCCAGCAGTCTCAAGTAAGTCACCACTCTCCTCTCACATCCCTATGCTCTGTAGCACGGCTTTCTCTTCACAACCCTCTGTAATATGTGTAACAACTCACCCGAAACTAACAAGCACCCAGCTTTAACATATAATAACCCATCAGTAACCATAATCCTGACTGCATTACTAGCCCCGTAACATCTCAAAAGGACCAGTTACACCAGAACATTATTATTATTTAGATGTATTTTTTGTATCTGTCCAATTAGCACTTATGCCATCTGTGTCCTATTTTATGGGAAAAAGGGTTTTCATTCCATAATTCTGTAGAAATCCACAAATTACATTTCACCCATAATTATCACTGTATTGTATACAAATTGTCTGCTATATATATACATGTGCTCTATTTTAACTTGAATGGCTGCTCCCATAGCTACACAGTTTGTTTTAATGAAGGTTAAGAGCACAGAAAACCCTTTCAATATTTTACATTTTGGTGTTACTGGTCTTTAATCCCTTATTCTTTCTATTATGTCATACTGTAGTATCCTAATCCTGGTATTGTATTAACTCCTCTAACCTCACCAAACTACAAAATGTCTTATGTTCCTTGTAACAATAACTAGTCCCTGAGTTTAATTGTCCCTGTAACTCCTTATTCCAGTAACCCCGCCCCTGAGTGCCTTATTGTCCCTGTAACTCCTTATTCCAGTAACCCCGCCCCTGAGTGCCTTATTGTCCCTGTAACTCCTTATTCCAGTAACCCCGCCCCTGAGTGCCTTATTGCCCCTGTAACTCCTTATTCCAGTAACCCCGCCCCTGAGTGCCTTATTGTCCCTGTAACTCCTTATTCCAGTAACCCCGCCCCTGAGTACCTTATTGTCCCTGTAACTCCTTATTCCAGTAACCCCGCCCCTGAGTACCTTATTGTCCCTGTAACTCCTTATTCCAGTAACCCCGCCCCTGAGTGCCTTATTGTCCCTGTAACTCCTTATTCCAGTAACCCCGCCCCTGAGTGCCTTATTGTCCCTGTAACTCCTTATTCCAGTAACCCCACCCCTGAGTGCCTTATTGTCCCTGTAACTCCTTATTCCGGTAACCCCGCCCCTGAGTGCCTTATTGCCCCTGTAACTCCTTATTCCAGTAACCCTGCCCCTGAGTGCCTTATTGTCCCTGTAACTCCTTATTCCAGTAACCCCGCCCCTGAGTGCCTTATTGTCCCTGTAACTCCTTATTCCAGTTACCCCGCCCCTGAGTGCCTTATTGTCCCTGTAACTCCTTATTCCAGTAACCCCGCCCCTGAGTGCCTTATTGTCCCTGTAACTCCTTATTCCAGTAACCCCGCCCCTGAGTGCCTTATTGTCCCTGTAACTCCTTATTCCAGTAACCCCGCCCCTGAGTGCCTTATTGTCCCTGTAACTCCTTATTCCAGTAACCTCGCCCCTGAGTGCCTTATTGTCCATGTAACTCCTTATTCCGGTAACCCCGCCCCTGAGTGCCTTATTGTCCCTGTAACTCCTTATTCCAGTAACCTCGCCCCTGAGTGCCTTATTGTCCCTGTAACTCCTTATTCCAGTAACCCCGCCCCTGAGTGCCTTATTGTCCATGTAACTCCTTATTCCAGTAACCCTGCCCCTGAGTGCCTTATTGTCCCCGTAACTCCTTATTCCAGTAACCCCGCCCCTGAGCGCCTTATTGTCCCTGTAACTCCCTATTCCAGTAACCCCGCCCCGAGTGCCTTATTGCCCCTGTAACTCCTTATCCCAGTAACCCCGCCCCTGAGCGCCTTATTGCCCCTGTAACTCCTTATTCCAGTAACCCCGCCCCTGAGTGCCTTATTGCCCCTGTAACTCCTTATTCCAGTTACCCCGCCCCTGAGTGCCTTATTGTCCCTGTAACTCCTTATTCCAGTAACCCCACCCCTGAGTGCCTTATTGTCCTTGTAACTCCTTATTCCAGTAACCCCGCCCCTGAGCGCCTTATTGTCCCTGTAACTCCTTATTCCAGTTACCCCGCCCCTGAGTGCCTTATTGTCCCTGTAACTCCTTATTCCAGTAACCCCACCCCTGAGTGCCTTATTGTCCTTGTAACTCCTTATTCCAGTAACCCCGCCCCTGAGTGCCTTATTGTCCTTGTAACGCCTGATTTCATTAACCCCCTGAGGGCCTTATTGCCCCCATTTTATCCCAATGTAATAGCTGGGCCTGGCTTGCCTCTTTAACCTATTACTCATCTAAGAAAACTTCATACAGTTGATTATGCCTACAACATGTATGCCCATTCTGTGGCCCTTCAGATATTGGTACAATTTACCACACAAAATTGTAGCTCAGCAAGAGCTGGAGGAGCCATAGTTAAAACAATCCCAACACACCACTGAGAAAGGGATCAATTAATAATTATTTTATTTCCGTATGTTTGTTTTTGCCTAATTTTTAACTAAAAGTAGCAATAACACCTTTTCAAAATGTGATTCACTTGATTAATACACATTTCTAACTTCCCCTTTAACCCATATCACTGTGGCCCCTATAACCTGTCATTGTCCAGCTTCTTGATGCCTTATTATCACTGTAATGTATTCTAACAGAAAGTTCCTGAGTGCCTTATTGTAATATACATAGCAAGCCATTGCATCAGTAGCCTCGCCGTCTCATTATATCATGATCAGCTGTGATTGTAATTCCTACCAGTTAATAGCCTTATTTCAGTTGCTATACAAATCAATTGTAACATTGGGCATTAGCTGGCCATACAGTGCCTGATCATTTGGCCCCTGGGGACTAAGGTAAATAAATGCATTTCGTCTGATTTAATATTTTAACATGCCCATGTATATCTGCCTGATTTTAGGCCAAATATTGGTCTGACAGGCCACCAGGAGGCCTCTATACATGTCCAATAAGCAGATTTTATCGGCCTGTATATGGCCAGCTTTATTCTGTGGTGCCCAATAATACCTCCGATGCGTGTGATGATCCGTTTTATGGCATCAATGGAAGGGCATCAGTGTGCTTAGTAATTATAGTTGGTCCCTTTTAGACTTCCATTTATATGGTTAAATGCGCTTTTGGACTTTATATGTTCCCATCTTATTATCAGGATATTCTCCAAGGTTGTCCATCACCCCCAGTACTGCTTTATATTTGCTATTGTTGGCTATTCATAGAGCAAGAGAAGGTGTGACACCCCTGCCCAGCTGTGGGCAAAGATTAATTCTCAGCCAAAGGCTATTATGGGAAAGCTGGGAGATCCTGCCTGAGGGCCACAAGCTTGATAGCCTAGCTCCATCAGAAATTAACCAAGCTCCCATCCAAAAAGTAGGGTTTCCACCTGGTCATCTAGGTTGGGTTGCCTAGAAAAGCCTGTACAGTAAAATACCATCTGGGGCAAGTATATCAAATTTATCAGCAATGTATTTCCCGGTAGAATTGTAATCCCTACCTCCCCGCCTCTGATCCGCCCTTATCCTGATTTCGAACTTTCCCTCCATCTTGCCCATCCTCCCCTTAAGATTGCCTCATGACACACCCATGGTGTCATAGCCAGCCCTCATTGTGTCATATTCGTGCCCCCGTTTGGGTCATAACCCCACCCTGTGACCCACATCAACCCCCTCTCTTCTATGTCATCAGCCAATCACAATGCAGCAAAAAGGTGGCAAACCTACAAACATGGCCCAGCTCACCTCTTCATATAAAATGCTGATGCTCCCCAGTTCTATATAGAGTGTATATTTAGTACTTTTCTGGGACCCCAGTAAAGCAGAATTGGGAGGCCCATGTCCTATGCCCAAATTCAGAGAAAGAAAGCCCGTGGTAGCAAAGATTTATCGTGAGTGACAAATCCCTCCATTGGGCATTAGCCTAAAGGGGGCACAGTGACTCTCCTATTGCAAAATATTATCAGAGATATTATCCTGAGAGGGAGAATCAAACATACAACATATATATAAAAGAGAGGTAAAAACTCTGAGCACAGCAGCAATAAAGGATCTGAAACCAACCCCCCCCCCCCCCATAGCCTCGCATTGAGATCTCCTGACAAGCATTTGTGCCAATGATTGTTGGATGATTCCAATGCAACTATATAGGGGCCACCGGAAAAGGGGAAGGAAAAAACTGCACAGATGCACACACTATACTCAGTACCAGCACAAGGGGATTGCGGGGCTAATAATTTATCTATCAGCATTGCTAACACATTACTCAGTTGACAGTCGCCTGCATTTCATAACAAAATGCACACAGATATCTATTCATAAGCTAAAAACAGGAAATGTTTGGGGAAAACAATGTTTTCACAGGAAGTGATGTCAGAGTGGAATTTTTATGGAGCCGCTGCAATTTCCCCACTTTCATCACGAGAATCAGAAACATAAAGATGCCCTTGATAAGATCTTAACATACAATTCCAGCAAATTGCAGTTAAACCTTGTTTACTATAGCGGTATCATGAATGGAAAATGGTTCTGTGCTGTTCTGGAGAAGTGACGCTACCTCATCTTGAGTGGAGGTTACTTCCTGTTAGCTGATTGGCTTGTAACTGAAAGTCCTTTGACCCCTCCCATATATATATATATATATATATATATATATATAAGGCTCATTCCACTGAATCCCACTGGCCAATTAAAGGCTCTATCCTTTAATGTGGTGTATGGTACTTTATGGGATTTATATGTTGACCTGAGGGCCTTATGATTGACTCAGACTATTTTACCTAGCCTATGTGTAGCCATATTGGGCAAAGATCCACTCCTTAATATAAACGGGCAGCTTTACGGGGGCTGCTGTTTTCTCAGAATGGTGGCATCAAAGAGACAAGTTTAATAGGTCAGAAAATACAGCATATATATATAAGATTGAAGTCTAATGGATCCAGGTTACACTAGTGACTTAAATGGAGGGTTGTAGCATGTAGCAACGCACTTGTGGTGCAACCAACCGTTGTGTTTACTGTATCTGTGCATAATAGAAATACAGATGCACAGCACTTTAAAGGGAAAATGAGACAGGATATGGGTCCCAGCTTTTTTTATTGCCCGTTTGCAAGATTTGCTGCTTTCCTTTGCACAACAGGCTCCCCTTATGCCACTTAATACTGCCCACGCTCATTGATACTGTAGTAGTGGCTCCACACTAGGCTTTTCCTGCTCTTACTGCTGCAATGCTCGCTCATTGCTCTCCAACAGATTTGGTTGGACGGTGGGGCAAATTTTGCCCTTACTATTCGACCTATGTGTACATCTGATTGCGCCTGGAAGGGGGGCTACTTTAAAGCACGGTCCTACAATCCAGACACAAAAATTTGATTTGCCGGTGTCTCATTTTGGTCCTTGGATGAGGCAGCAGCTAATCTAAATTTTGGAAATACAGTATAAGCAACTCCCCCGCACTTCTGCACTTTTGGATTTACCACCACCAGTGACATCATTGGGCATGTGCCCAGAGCACTAATTGGCGCACAGTCCGTGGCACGCACACAGCACCTATACTGGCTGAAAGTTGGCAATTTCAGCCAAGGAAGTAAGCTATAATCCATGTCAGGTTCGTTATAGTAGGGTAGTATTGGCCCCTGTAGCTGCTTGGGGGCCCAAGGTGTAGGAAAACCAGTAGAGCCCTGATAAGCAATGTGTTTATGAAAAAGGCAATCTTCTAAAGTTTTATGGGCCCTAAAATTTTCTTTTGGACCCTGTAACTTCCATCCAGTCTTCTGAGCCCAGGGTACCTGTTCTTTCTGAACATTCATTTAGTGGGGTTTTACTTGCTCTTTGCAGAACAGACATGATATGAAAGCATTAGCTCTGGTGTCATAACAGCACCCAGAGAGGATCCTTGGCCCCAGCCTTAACATCTTGGCACCCATCTTTCCACCGCTGTAGCCACGAAGGGCTTGTTTTCAGGTTAAAAAAATTCACTGGCACTGGGCCCTGACATTTACAGAGGCCCCAAGGGAGGAAAAAAATGTTCTAAAAAGCACAAAGGTGTGAAACGTTGTTAGATGTTTTTAGTACAAGCTGGACAGCTGCACCTGACCTGTGGCCCCCTGGCTGTCTCGGCTGTCAGGGAAATGCTGGAAGCTGTAACGTTACAATGCCTGGGGGGCTGCAGGTTGTGCATTCCTGAATTACATAATATCTTTCCCCCCTTTATATGGGGCCTGAGTGCTGGCTGTAGAACAGTATTAGGGCGTGAGTGTAACATGAGCGCACACTCTACGTCTCCCTTCCTCCTTATCCCCATTTCACCCCGGCTAGGCGCTCGGCACAGAGGACAGACAGTCAGGAGGAGGGGGGCTCCCATTTAGCTGTTTGCATGTGTGCGTGGGAGGGTGGGAGAGATTCTATCTCACTGTGCCCTAAGCAAACAAATGGTCCCCTTTAGTCCTGGGACAAAGCCCCTGGGAATTCCTAGTACAAGCCTATAGGGCAGTATTAATGTGCACACTGACAGAATATTTAACCAACACAAACTTGTGCATGTTAACTAGTGATAGTAGTGCGAGCGATTGTGAGTGCACCACCGACAGCCCCACATACCTGGGCACCTCTTCGGCATTTAATACATGGCAAATCTGCCTCAGTATAACAACACATAGCAACCAGTCGGGGAATTGCATTCTGTAATATGCCTGCACTAGTACAGCGCTGCGTACATAAGTAGCGCTTTATAAATAAAGCTATACATACATATATACTAGACTGATTAAAGGGGTAGTTCACCTTTAAATTAACTTTTACATTGATATTCTGATACAGTTAGCACTTGGTCCTCATTTAGAATTTTTTATGGTTTTTCTGTTATTTAGCTTGTTGTTCAGCAGCTTTCCATTTGGTATTTTAGCAGCTATCTGGTTGCTAGGGTCTTATTTACCCTTAAGGTGGCCATACACGGGCCGATTGTAGCTGCCGATATCGGTCCCTTGGACCGATTCGGCAGCTTATCGGCCTGTGTAGGGGCAGAACAGAAACGACAGCAATGCCCGACCGATATCTGGCCTGAAATTGGCCAGATATCGATTGGGCAGGTTAAAAGATTTAGTCAGATCGGGGACCGCAATGGCTTGTTGATGCGGTCCCCGAACCGACTGTGCCATTGCCGCCATTAGAATTCGATCGTTTGGCCTCGAATTAGCCCGTAGGTAGGGATATCGGGAGAAGATCTGCTCGCTTGGCGACCTCGCCAAGCTAGCGGATTTTAACGTGTATGGCCATCTTTATAACCAGGCAGTGGTTTAAATGAGAAATGGGAATATGAATAGTAGAGGGCCCGCTCACAAAGATAAGTAGTTAAAATGAACAATAATAATAAAACTGGAGCCTCACAGAGCAATAGTTTTTGACTGCCGGGGTCAGTGACCCCCATTTGAAAGCTGGAAAGTGGTAGAAGAGAATGGCAAATAATTAAAAAACTATAAAAAAAAATAAAAAAAATAATGGAAACCAAAGTTGCTAGGAATAGGCCATTCTATAATAAACTAAGTTAACTTAAAAACCACCCCTTTAAAGCTAGTTGCTGATTGGTTGCTATTGGTAGCTGCCCTGCTTTGATTGCTGAGAGGTATAACGGCTGCCCACAAACCATAGATAATTGTGTATAAATAACTTAGATCTGTCCAACCTCTTCCAAAAACGAATGAGATTGTAAGGATTCAGATTTCGCTCGGCCAGGCACTTGGATTTGCCCAAATCCTGCTGAAAAGGCAGAATCCCGAGCCAATTCCTGCATTTGGTGCATCCCTACATCCCCCCCCCCCATCCTCCAGCACACTGATTATCCATTTACAGGCCCGTGATTGTCTGTACTTCCTGTTTGTGGGCTGCTCTCCTTCCTGTGGTCAAACAGGCAGGCTGAGGCTTTGTCACTAGTGAGAAGCTGTCATCTGCCCGGGGAGGTTCATGTACAGCAGTTCGGGGGACATTTGGACTTTAAGGGTAATATGAAAAGTTTGCTCAGCTTATAGGGTTCTGGTAGGCCCTGCCATGTTTTATATATATATGTTGGCATCTCCGGCCGGTGCCAGCTTCTACCTACGCACTGAAAGCACAGAGGGGTCTGTATGAAAAGCCAAGTCACTTGCAGGCCTTCCTTGCCAAAAACTTTCTATCCCCCCCCCCCCATTTAGTGCTGTCACGTATGAACCCGTCTGGTCTCCCCTAACAACGAGACATGATGTCACTTCCACAACAATGGGGACACCCCCCTAGCAACACTCCCCTCCCTGGGAGGGCCAAAAAGAGGAAAACTAAAAACTCTACCCCCTCCTTTCGGGTCCCTGCATTGGAGTTAAACATGGAATTAACCCCTCCCTTGCCTTACAAATACCTTCACGCAATAATCCGGTCAGATACATAAATTAGTGCCGAAACAGGAATCCACGTTAAAGGGGAGATAAATCCAAAAATGAAATTTTGCCTCATGAAAGAAAATGCAATGAAACAAGACCCCAATATACATTCCCACCAGAGTTTCACTGTTTGTAACGTTACATGTCAGTGTAGTTGCTATTGAATACAGTGTCTCTTTCTGGTTCTGATAACTTGAGCACAAGTTCCATGTTTTTTACCCACAGTACAATGTTTTTTTCCCATAATTCCATCATCAATAGAGAAAGAGAGATTCTCTAAACCGACGGACAAGGGCTTGGGTGCAAGTAGCATTGCAGGCTGCAGCAAACTTTGTGCCTTCACAGGGGGCAACACATTGTTCAGGACCCCAAGCAGTCACCGTTCTCCACACCCACCCAAACAATGTTTTAGCTTCACACACACTTACTGACATACCCTTATTCCCATTAACAGCCTACTGCAATGCACTTACACATATATATATATATATATATCAGGGTGATACAGTGACACAGACAGGAGGGAGCTATGGGACACGGAGTCTGTCCCTCCCACTGCAGGGTGATACAGTGACACAGACAGGAGGGGGCTATGGGACATGGAGTCTGCCCCTCCCACTGCAGGGTGATACAGTGACACAGACAGGAGGGAGCTATGGGACACGGAGTCTGTCCCTCCCACTGCAGGGTGATACAGTGACACAGACAGGAGGGGGCTATGGGACACGGAGTCTGTCCCTCCCACTGCAGGGTGATACAGTGACACAGACAGGAGGGAGCTATGGGACATGGAGTCTGCCCCTCCCACTGCAGGGTGATACAGTGACACAGACAGGAGGGAGCTATGGCACACGGAGTCTGTCCCTCCCACTGCAGGGTGATACAGTGACACAGACAGGAGGGAGCTATGGGATACGGAGTCTGTCCCTCCCACTGCAGGGTGATACAGTGACACAGACAGGAGGGGGCAATGGGACACGGAGTCTGTCCCTCCCACTGCAGGGTGATACAGTGACACAGACAGGAGGGGGCTATGGGACACGGAGTCTGCCCCTCCCACTGCAGGGTGATACAGTGACACAGACAGGAGGGGGCTATGGGACACGGAGTCTGTCCCTCCCACTGCAGGGTGATACAGAGACACAGACAGGAGGGGGCTATGGGACACGGAGTCTGTCCCTCCCACTGCAGGGTGATACAGTGACACAGACAGGAGGGGGCTATGGGACACGGAGTCTGCCCCTCCCACTGCAGGGTGATACAGTGACACAGACAGGAGGGGGCTATGGGACACGGAGTCTGTCCCTCCCACTGCAGGGTGATACAGTGACACAGACAGGAGGGAGCTATGGGACACGGAGTCTGCCCCTCCCACTGCAGGGTGATACAGTGACACAGACAGGAGGGAGCTATGGGACACGGAGTCTGCCCCTCCCACTGCAGGGTGATACAGATATAGTGGGCACTGTGGCTATAAAACAGTGATCTTGTGTCTTTGAGGTTTTGATAATATAAGAAAATCCTTTTATTTGCTGTAAATCTGCAGGACACTGCCCCCTGCTGCTTGAAAAATTTTTTGCAGCCCAAGGCATAGAATTAGTATTTCTTTATTTTCAGTTATTCAAGGAATAATAATTAAAAAGATCAAACCAATAATTAATGATTACAATGATAATTAAAAGACAACAGGGCATTTAAAGTCTCAGATACTGTAGAGGTGGCCATACACGCCCTAGGGCCAAACAATCAAATTAGAACGATGGGTATAGGAACCAATCGTTTCGGGGACTGCATCAACAAGCCGATGCGGTCCCCGATCTGACGAAGAATCAAACCTACCCGATTCAGGACAGATATCGGTCAGGCATGCCCGTTGTTGGTGTCCCTCCACGGGCTGAATCGTTCTAAGGGGCCAATATCAGCAGCTAGAATTAGCCCATGTATGGCCACCTTAATCTACAGCTAGTCACTCAGGGGCGGGGTTACTGGAGTGAGGAGTTACAGGGACAATAAGGCACTCAGGGGCGGGGTTACTGGAATAAGGAGTTACAGGGACAATAAGGCACTCAGGGGCGGGGTTACTGGAATAAGGAGTTACAGGGACAATAAGGCACTCAGGGGCGGGGTTACTGGAATAAGGAGTTACAGGGGTAATAAGGCACTCAGGGGCGGGGTTACTGGAATAAGGAGTTACAGGGGTAATAAGGCACTCAGGGGCGGGGTTACTGGAATAAGGAGTTACAGGGACAATAAGGCACTCAGGGGCGGGGTTACTGGAATAAGGAGTTACAGGGACAATAAGGCACTCAGGGGCGGGGTTACTGGAATAAGGAGTTACAGGGACAATAAGGCACTCAGGGGCGGGGTTACCGGAATAAGAAGTTACAGGGACAATAAGGCACTCAGGGGCGGGGTTACCGGAATAAGGAGTTACAGGGACAATAAGGCACTCAGGGGCGGGGTTACTGGAATAAGGAGTTACAGGGACAATAAGGCACTCAGGGGCGGGGTTACTGGAATAAGGAGTTACAGGGGCAATAAGGCACTCAGGGGCGGGGTTACTGGAATAAGGAGTTACAGGGACAATAAGGCACTCAGGGGCTGGGTTACCGGAATAAGAAGTTACAGGGACAATAAGGCACTCAGGGGCGGGGTTACCGGAATAAGGAGTTACAGGGACAATAAGGCACTCAGGGGCGGGGTTACTGGAATAAGGAGTTACAGGGACAATAAGGCACTCAGGGGCGGGGTTACTGGAATAAGGAGTTACAGGGGCAATAAGGCACTCAGGGGCGGGGTTACTGGAATAAGGAGTTACAGGGACAATAAGGCACTCAGGGGCGGGGTTACAGGAATAAGGAGTTACAGGGACAATAAGGCACTCGGGCGGGGTTACTGGAATAAGGAGTTACAGGGACAATAAGGCACTCAGGGGCGGGGTTACTGGAATAAGGAGTTACAGGGACAATAAGGCACTCAGGGGCGGGGTTACTGGAATAAGGAGTTACAGGGACAATAAGGCACTCAGGGGCGGGGTTACTGGAATAAGGAGTTACAGGGACAATAAGGCACTCAGGGGCGGGGTTACAGGAATAAGAAGTTACAAGGATAACAAGGCACTCAGGGGCGGGGTTACTGGAATAAGGAGTTACAGGGACAATAAGGCACTCAGGGGCGGGGTTACAGGAATAAGAAGTTACAAGGATAACAAGGCACTCAGGGGCGGGTTTACTGGGGTTGTGTTACTTTTATACAACCAGTAGACCACCTTGGGTTTTGCTTACTATATGAAGATAAATGTATGAAATTGTTTCTAATAATGTGTATAAATGTATTGCTATATTCACACTAACTCTAATGCTTTCTTTTCCTCCCTACCCCATGACATTTCCTTTCCCCCTTTTGTCTCTTCCTCAGTCCTGGTTCCTTTGATATTACCGCCAAGCTGCGAATATGCGAGCTAAAGGAACAACGTTTTGTGACACAGAAGCCCACCCTTTACACACCGACCCCCCCCCCCTCCACCCCATGCGTGACTACAGGACGACAACCCCTTTCTCCCCCCCCCCCCCTCGCCCAGAGCAAGAACGGAACAGCGAAACTCTCACGGAGCGCGTGGGATGGAAATTCCCTTACTGGGGCGAACTTTTTAATGTCTGCGCTGCCTAGCACCCCTCTGATAGTTAAGGTTTAAACCACTCATGTTTCACCCTTCCCTCACCTTCCGCCAACCTATCATGTATTTTCAGTGTTTGTTCCCTTTGTCATTCACACTCTTTTCCCCCCCAGGAGAAAGGATTGAGCTATGGGACATTGGTCCCCTATAGGGTGACAGTTAGATAAGGGACACGCAGTGCTTCCCTCCCAGTTCAGGGAGACAGATCGAAACATAAAAAAACGATACATTTCCTAGTTAGTGCCGCTAATTTGTGAGCACTGTTTCCGAATGATTGGAATCTCACCGGAATAGAAGCCTTCCCCCCAGTAACATTTATACAGCCATTTGTCCTATCAACCTTCCCATTCAGCAAAACAGAAATAACGTCATCGATATATCTCCCCTTACGATTGCGTTAATCCGCCTTCGCCTGGGCGTAAACACGCGGGACGAGGATAGAACGTTAAACGCTCAAGTGCAATGATTTCAATTAGCGTAGGATGTTTTTGGTTTTTTTTTTTCTTAAGGTTAATATTTAAACGAGCAAAAATACATTTCTATTTTCGTGTAAAACGGGCAAAAAAAATAAATTTGCTTTCTGTTTAAAAATAAAAAGTCCGCGTCTCCCAGTGGACTCTAAAAACACAGGGAAGCTGTCTGCCATCAGACATTAAGAAATTGTTTTTTAAAAATTATTTTCTTGCACTAAATAAGATTTTTTTTTTTCCGGCATGTTTTCTCCTCCCATTGCACTATGACTTTTATTAACAGATCATTTGTATAAAAAAAAAAAAATAACATGAATTTTTTTTCTTTTTTTTTGTTTTTTTGAAGCAGCGTCATGGCAACATTGTTTGTAAACCATATTATAGAAACCTATTGGAATTCCCCTAATTTCCAGCATTTTTTTTTCTTTGCACTATTAGTTTTTTTGAGAAATAATCAGAAAATATTATTTTTTTCCCCTTTAGCAAAGCAGCAGATTTACAGCATTTTATAAAAATCCCTATTGTATTAAATAGAACAATTTCCTCCGATTTGGGCAAAAAAAAAAGCTTTTTTTCTTGTTTTATAAAGCAGCGTAATTGCGTTTATACTGTATAATAATTGCTGAATTGATCTTAAACATATTTGAATTGTTTTTAGCTTTAAGATTTAATAAGAAAAGCTAAAAAAAGGAAAATAACAAATGCCCCCAGAATGGAAATCAAATAGTCGAGTTCATATTTACTTTATATCTTGAAACTGATATTGGTCATGTTGTTCTTTAGGGTGAAGACACATGGAGCTACTAGTAGCAGCTACTTTTCCATGGCTACTAAACTCTAGAAAATCCCCTGCCATAGACAATACTGAGAATTGCCTCTGCTAATACACACGTAGAGACAATTATCAGTATCAGCATTGTCTATTTTAGTAGCCACAACATGTAGCTGCTACTAGTAGCCCCTTGTGTCTGCACCCTTAGGGTGAAGACACACAGAGCTACTAGTAGCAGCTACTTTTCCATGGCTACTAAACTCCAGAAAATCCCCTGCCATAGACAATACTGAGAATTGTCTCTGCTAAAACACACGTAGAGACAGTTATCAGTAAATGATCAGCATTGTCTGTTTCTGTAGCCACAACAAGTAGCTGCTACTAGTAGCTCTGTGTGTCTTCACCCTTAGGGTGAAGACACACAGAGCTAATAGTAGCAGCTACTTTTCCAAGGGTATTTTCTGGTGTTTAGTAGCTATGAAAAAGTAGCTGCTACTAAGTAGCTCAGTGTGTCTTCACCCTTAATGATAGGTGGAATGTAGATTTAGTTGCTTTATTTGGGCTGCTGCATTACATTTCCAGAATTTCCCATAAACTTAGAGAGGGAAGAAAGTCTATTGAAGTTTACAAATTGTCAAAAATTTGATAAATTGTTGGAAATGTAAAACCTAATGTACATACGCGAGTATTATATGAACACTGTGGGGGTAATTTATCAGCACTGGGCAAGTTTGCCCATGGCAACCAATCAAATCGTTGCACCCAATGCTTTACCTGCAGCTGGCTGAAAAAAGCCAATCGCTAATTGGTTGCTATGGGTTACTGCCCACGGGCAAATAAATGAGCCCCAGTGACTATATGGGAGACCCAAGATTGTCTAGAGATGCAAAGGTGGTTCAGCTCCTGCTTTTAATTGGAAATCTGTAGTGGGGAGCGAATATGGAAGGATACGCCCTCGTCCTTTGAGCTCCCCATCGACTCTACAAATGTAAATACGTCGGCCATCTTTGATTTCCTTGGGCCCATGTAGGAAAATGTGTATTTTATGGGGCTTTATGTATTTGCTCCTGATCTTGGGAACTGCTGGAAGAATTTCACTTTTTGCTGCTGATTGACAGATTCTCTAATTGAGTGGATAGAAGATTTCGGGGTGTAACATGACAAATACAAACAGATAACTCCTAATGGTGCTTTGCTTTTTACTTTAATGCCGTTGTCTGGAAACCAACTTTAAAGCATAAATGCACTTTTTGTTTAAAAAAAAAACTAAAAAAAAAAAACTCGAGTCCTCCCACTTTATATAGGACTTTTTAGGGTGTGTGTGTGTGTGGGGGGTGGTGTCCTGGGAGGAAGCACAAAGCCAACTTTGGGCCTTTGTAGTGAACGGAACTACTTTGCTTCAATAGACCCCGAGTCCGTGGCAGACATAGAATCCCCTAAATGGTTTCCGTGGGGGTAAACGACTTATCCAGCGTATGTATCCGGTGCTGGAGGCAACAGGGGGCAATTTCATTGGACGAAGGCCGTACTTATTTTGTCAGATTTCCCATAATTCTCCCAGCAAGAGGGTTTTGTGATCAAATTTTATACCAGCCTGCTCAGTGCCTTTTCTCATATTAATACTCTAGTGGTTCCTGTATGGAGGAGCTGGGATTTAGGAAAAATGGTGGGATTTTTTGTTTTTTCCCCAAAGAGCAATAAGCCGTAATCATTATTTTGTTTTTGAGCTAATTAAAATAAAAATAATAGAAATACAAGTTATGAAACCTATAGAGTATTTCTCATTAATGTATCTGAAATAAAAGAATTTTGTTCTCAATAAAGGTGGGTCAGCTCACAGCATTGGTCAGGTGTCTAGGGACTATTTTTTAGGGGGGGGGCAGGGGTCCAGCAAAAGGGAGTAACCCCCCACTACAAAGGCCCATCGTCTGCTTTGTTGTTTTCTCCAGAAGGTGCAAGTTTCTTTTAGCTCTTGAGAAAGGCAGCCTATATATATATAAATATATATATATAAATATATCATTACATTGCATATCCAGAATGCAGATCCCTCCTCTTGTCCTCATTGGGTATTTGAACCTCCTCCACCCCTCTCACCCATCTTTCTACACAATATTACCACTGTGTATGATCCACCGCTTATTGTTCTTCTCTACAGAATGTGTAAATGGAATGCTTTTTGTCAGTATAGCGCCCCCCTCCCTTCCTCCTCGTTCCCTGTATCCTTATTACTCATCTCTTGCTCACTATACTATATATCCCCATCTCCTATGAGCCTTCGTCTTTTGCTGCTCCTTCCCTGTTCTTCTGTAGTCTCTCCTCTATCACTAAGCCTCTTGCCTTACTGCCCACACTCCTCCTTTTATACACTTCATCCCTCTCCCACAACACTCTCACTCTCTCCCTTCTAGCCTTGCCCTCTCTTGTGCTTCTCCTGCGTATTCCTCTCCATCTATCTCTTATCATCTTATACTAGAACTTTTGCTGACTCCCCCTCCCTTTGCCTCCCTACTCTATGTGTAATTTCCCCCTGCTTGAAATATTATGTTTTAATTTTTTATATGTTTTTTTAATCGCCCTTGTACCCAGATTGCATCCACCCCTCCTAGCCCTTGTATCCTACACCTCCCTATTGGATGGCTATTATTATGTGTATGTGAAATAAAAATCATTTCCTGGAAATAAACAGTGCAAATGTGAGATTTTTTTGGCTACTAAATTACTCTGAACTCACTGTTCCCTTCTAGGCGCATTCTCTGATCTGTGCATGGCATTAGCCTTCCCAAACGGGCCACTTGCCTCGCTATATCAGCCCAGTGGGACTCGGCCTGAAGTGCAATTAGACTTTGCAGGTATTTAGAATACTCGGGTTGTTCTGAGAAACCCATAACCATTTTTAACTTGTGAGCCACACTTAGGTGCCAAATACGGCTGTGATTGGCTATTTGGTAGCCCAATCAGGGGCGATTCTGGACATATCGCCGCCTGAGTCGGCTCCTGGATGCCGCCCCCCCTGCTCCCCAGCGCTTACCTTCTGAGCGCAGGAGCGGGTCCGGGGGCGGTGAGATCGCTAGTGCAGAGAGCGCAATTGCGCTCTCTGCACTAGAAGAGCCGAATTTCCGGTTTAAAAACCGGAAATTCAGCTCTTAAAGTTACCAGGAACGGCTTTTTGCCGCCCCTGGTAACTGGGGCGCTTCTGCCGCCTGAGGCGAGTTTCTCATCTCGCCTAATGGCAGAAGCGCCCCTGAGCCCAATGTAGCCTGTAGAAGGCTCTGCTTGGAGTTAAACTATGTCTCTGTGCTTCCAAAACTCTAAGCCACATGGGCACCTAATTTGAGGCCACTGGGAACAACATGTTACTCAGGAGCCACTGGTTGGGGATCCCCATATACCGTACTTGGACTTCTCAACCAACTATATGATCCTAGGATCGTCCATGAATTCCCAGTTCCTAAAATCAAACCATTATTACAATCCAACCATTATTTTGAAACGTACAGAAGTCCATGTACCCTGTGCTGGGCACAATGTGTGCTCCATAAATCCCAGGCCTAGTGGTTTTCCTACTATGTATCCAGAAAGCCAAGCCCCCCTGACTGTAGCATACATTGCTGGGCTCAGTAATCAGTAGTTTTGCTGTAGAGGTGCTGTATACCTAGTTTTCAAGGCGTATGACCCATGTACTATCTCTCTGGGCACCATGATAGTGGCCAAGTGGCTTTCAGCAAGTCGCCCTAAGAACCGGACACATTGCCCACATTATTTCTATAGACGGCAAACACTTGCCCATATGGCTCCATCAGCTGCAGTGAGGCTAGGCGGATGTGTTCGTTATATAAGGTTCTTCCTGTCAGATTTTTGTGGTTGTTTCTTGGATTATTCACACCGGTCTGTGTGCAGAGATTTTCAGCCTAGATCATATAGTTACTCTTTAACCAAGGATACAGTCTAGAAAAGCCACATTATAAGAAGAATTGGACTGTTTTAGACTTCCACTTCGTCTTAAGAAAATGGCTGCAGGCTCAGCCTCTCTTGACTTGGCAGCACATTGACCTGTGTATGGTCCCTGAATGGCGGCCCCCTTAGTTGACCTTTTTGTGCCTTGTTCAGGTCGGGTAGGAACGCACGTCTGGATGGGCTGTGGTTGGCATCTCCTCATGGTCCTTGTCATGTGATTGTTGGATGAACAATAAGATCATCTCCATTGTGCCCACCTTATGAAAAGAACCATTCATTTCATCCTGGAAGACCTCCCAATGTACGGCTAACACAAATAAACAGGATATACATGTACAACTGTAGCTTGGAGACTGGCGTCTTTCCATCTATCAATGAAGAAGATAACGAAGAGACCAAGGTCATAGTCTTGTCTAGATCATCTGGCAAATCACTATCTTAGAATTCACAGGATTCCCACAGAATAACCTTAAATATACCCAGAATGCACTTCAATTCATCACATTAGAATGCAAATAATAACGTGACTCATTTAATAAGAGGCAGCACATCAAGTTGCACATCTTCCCCCCCCCACTAGTTATTTCATTTATACTGTATATACGTCCCACCATGCCCATACTGTGATACCAAATCTGTGGCCCAAAAGCCCCCACAAGCCCAATAAATAGTGCCAGCCTGAGCCTGCTGCCTACCCAGAACCACTCCAGGGCCAGAACCTGTGCAGCGATACCTTACACATCTAGGGGCGTCTGATGGGATGGTACAAACCTGTCCTCTTGTTCTCCAGGGGGGGGGATGTTCTCGAGGGCCATTTCTAAAATACTAAGGAGGCAAAGTTTCACCCACCACTTAGCAATACATACTTCTTGCCACTGTTATAGATGAAGGGTCTTTTCTACTTCTTGGTGGAGAGCAGGCTTGGGGCGCCGGGGCCCACTGGGTTTTTTCCCAGTGTTCTGCCGGCCCAGTCCAACCCTGGCCTGGAATACTAAGGTGCAAAGCAACCAAAGACGCTGGCCTTATTCCCTAGACAAATAGAGTGCTACAGTGATGCTCCCATTTATTGCAACTCTCTTTGCCTGAGGAACACATTTTTTTTTATATTCTGCACAAAATATCAAAGCATCACTTTTCACTCTAAATATCCAACTTAATACAAATAAAAACACCCAAGAACCTGCTGTACAAGTAAAAAGTACAATTCTTTCAACTCCCTGTGGTGTAACTACCCCCATTTTGTTTCTGCTCTCAGAATTGCCTGCCTCTTTATGCTATAGATCAGTGATCCCCAACCAGTGGCTCCCCACCCCCTTTCATGTTGCTCCCAGTGGCCTCAAAAGAGGTGGCCATTTTTACATTTCTGCTTTGGAGGCAAGTTTTGGAAGCACAGAGCCTCCCACAAGCCACATGGGGCTACCAAATAGCCAATCACAACCCTTATTTTGCACCCCCAGAGAACCCCAGAATTCCCATTGTCTAACAGCTCTCATTCTGTGTTGCCCCCATAGTGTAACAGTGTAACAGGTGCAAGTCCCATTGTATGCAACATTGATATGAGATCCCTCTAAAGATCTTGATGGGGGGGCCCAGAAACATATAGATAATCAATATCTGTTCATGTTGTTGCTACAGCATTCATGGCTGCCGTCCCTGTTGTTCTCATATTGTTACACTGTGCAACGTTCTACCCAAGACTCTTGGGTAATGGGCCCTTCGGTTTCCTGCCCACATTTCCTGCTGTCACTTTCTTCTCTTTTCATCCTGTCGCCGCAATCTTCCACTTTCCCCTGAGCTTTTTTTCCGCTCTTGGGAAATCCAAACGGCCAAACCACAAAGTTCTGTAAATCTCTAAGTGATGGTGACACAACCGCCGCGCCGGCCTGCGCTGACACTCACACTGATTTATGCTCCTCGTCACATTGAGCCCCAACAATCCACACCATCAACTTCACAAGCAACAAGTGCAGATAAGTGATGTTGTGGGGCAGATTCTCTTATTGCCTATAAGAGGGGCCTGGATGAATTCTTGAAGAAGCAGAATATCCAAGGCTATTGTGATACTAATATCTACAGTTAGTTTTGATGTTTGTATATGTAGTTTATGTATGTGAGTGGATAGATAGATAGATAGGTCAGTGTGGGTCTGTATGTGAGTGGATAGATAGGTCAGTGTGGGTCTATATGTGAGTGGATAGATAGGTCAGTATGGGTCTGTATGTGAGTGGATAGATAGGTCAGTGTGGGTCTGTATGTGAGTGTATAGATAGGTCAGTGTGGGTCTGTATGTGAGTGGATAGATAGGTCAGTATGGATCTGTATGTGAGTGGATAGATAGGTCAGTGTGGGTCTGTATGTGAGTGGATAGATAGGTCAGTGTGGGTCTATATGTGAGTGGATAGATAGGTCAGTATGGGTCTGTATGTGAGTGGATAGGTCAGTGTGGGTCTGTATGTGAGTGGATAGATAGGTCAGTATGGGTCTGTATGTGAGTGGATAGATAGGTCAGTGTGGGTCTGTATGTGAGTGGATAGGTCACTGTGGGTCTGTATGTGAGTGTATAGATAGGTCAGTGTGGGTCTGTATGTGAGTGTATAGATAGGTCAGTGTGGGTCTGTATGTGAGTGGATAGATAGGTCAGTGTGGGTCTGTATGTGAGTGGATAGATAGGTCAGTATGGGTCTGTATGTGAGTGGATAGGTCAGTGTGGGTCTGTATGTGAGTGTATAGATAGGTCAGTGTGGGTCTGTATGTGAGTGTATAGATAGGTCAGTGTGGGTCTGTATGTGAGTGGATAGATAGGTCAGTGTGGGTCTGTATGTGAATGGATAGATAGGTCAGTATGGGTCTGTATGTGAGTGGATAGATAGGTCAGTGTGGGTCTGTATGTGAGTGGATAGGTCAGTATGGGTCTGTATGTGAGTGGATAGATAGGTCAGTGTGGGTCTGTATGTGAGTGGATAGGTCAGTATGGGTCTGTATGTGAGTATATAGATAGGTCAGTGTGGGTCTGTATGTGAGTATATAGATAGGTCAGTGTGGGTCTGTATGTGAGTGTATAGATAGGTCAGTGTGGGTCTGTATGTGAGTGTATAGATAGGTCAGTGTGGGTCTGTATGTGAGCGGATAGGTCAGTGTGGGTCTGTATGTGAGTGGATAGATAGGTCAGTATGGGTCTGTATGTGAGTGGATAGGTCAGTATGGGTCTGTATGTGAGTGTATAGATAGGTCAGTATGGGTCTGTATGTGAGTGGATAGATAGGTCAGTGTGGGTCTGTATGTGAGTGGATAGGTCAGTATGGGTCTGTATGTGAGTGGATAGATAGGTCAGTGTGGGTCTGTATGTGAGTGTATAGATAGGTCAGTATGGGTCTGTATGTGAGTGGATAGATAGGTCAGTGTGGGTCTGTATGTGAGTGGATAGGTCAGTGTGGGTCTGTATGTGAGTGGATAGGTCAGTGTGGGTCTGTATGTGAGTGGATAGATAGGTCAGTGTGGGTCTGTATGTGAGTGGATAGATAGGTCAGTGTGGGTCTGTATGTGAGTGGATAGATAGGTCAGTATGGGTCTGTATGTGAGTGTATAGATAGGTCAGTGTGGGTCTGTATGTGAGCGGATAGGTCAGTGTGGGTCTGTATGTGAGTGGATAGATAGGTCAGTATGGGTCTGTATGTGAGTGGATAGGTCAGTGTGGGTCTGTATGTGAGTGTATAGATAGGTCAGTGTGGGTCTGTATGTGAGCGGATAGGTCAGTGTGGGTCTGTATGTGAGTGGATAGATAGGTCAGTATGGGTCTGTATGTGAGTGGATAGGTCAGTATGGGTCTGTATGTGAGTGTATAGATAGGTCAGTATGGGTCTGTATGTGAGTGGATAGATAGGTCAGTGTGGGTCTGTATGTGAGTGGATAGGTCAGTATGGGTCTGTATGTGAGTGGATAGATAGGTCAGTGTGGGTCTGTATGTGAGTGTATAGATAGGTCAGTATGGGTCTGTATGTGAGTGGATAGATAGGTCAGTGTGGGTCTGTATGTGAGTGGATAGGTCAGTGTGGGTCTGTATGTGAGTGGATAGATAGGTCAGTGTGGGTCTGTATGTGAGTGGATAGATAGGTCAGTGTGGGTCTGTATGTGAGTGGATAGATAGGTCAGTGTGGGTCTGTATGTGAGTGGATAGGTCAGTGTGGGTCTGTATGTGAGTGGATAGATAGGTCAGTGTGGGTCTGTATGTGAGTGGATAGATAGGTCAGTGTGGGTCTGTATGTGAGGGGATAGATAGGTCAGTGTGGGTCTGTATGTGAGTGGATAGGTCAGTATGGGTCTGTATGTGAGTGGATAGATAGGTCAGTGTGGGTCTGTATGTGAGTGGATAGGTCAGTGTGGGTCTGTATGTGAGTGGATAGATAGGTCAGTATGGGTCTGTATGTGAGTGGATAGATAGGTCAGTATGGGTCTGTATGTGAGTGGATAGATAGGTCAGTATGGGTCTGTATGTGAGTGGATAGATAGGTCAGTGTGGGTCTGTATGTGAGTGGATAGATAGGTCAGTGTGGGTCTGTATGTGAGTGGATAGATAGGTCAGTATGGGTCTGTATGTGAGTGGATAGGTCAGTGTGGGTCTGTATGTGAGTGGATAGGTCAGTATGGGTCTGTATGTGAGTGGATAGATAGGTCAGTATGGGTCTGTATGTGAGTGGATAGATAGGTCAGTATGGGTCTGTATGTGAGTGGATAGATAGGTCAGTGTGGGTCTGTATGTGAGTGGATAGATAGGTCAGTGTGGGTCTGTATGTGAGTGGATAGGTCAGTGTGGGTCTGTATGTGAGTGGATAGGTCAGTGTGGGTCTGTATGTGAGTGGATAGGTCAGTGTGGGTCTGTATGTGAGTGGATAGGTCAGTGTGGGTCTGTATGTGAGTGGATAGGTCAGTGTGGGTCTGTATGTGAGTGGATAGATAGGTCAGTATGGGTCTGTATGTGAGTGGATAGATAGGTCAGTGTGGGTCTGTATGTGAGTGGATAGGTCAGTGTGGGGTCTGTATGGGAGTGGATAGATAGGTCAGTATGGGTCTGTATGTGAGTGGATAGGTCAGTATGGGTCTGTATGGGAGTGGATAGATAGGTCAGTATGGGTCTGTATGTGAGTGGATAGGTCAGTGTGGGTCTGTATGTGAGTGGATAGGTCAGTATGGGTCTGTATGTGAGTGGATAGATAGGTCAGTATGGGTCTGTATGTGAGTGGATAGGTCAGTATGGGTCTGTATGTGAGTGGATAGGTCAGTATGGGTCTGTATGTGAGTGGATAGATAGGTCCAGTATGGGTCTGTATGTGAGTGGATAGATAGGTCAGTGTGGGTCTGTATGTGAGTGGATAGGTCAGTGTGGGTCTGTATGTGAGTGGATAGATAGGTCAGTATGGGTCTGTATGTGAGTGGATAGATAGGTCATTGCGGGTCTGTATGTGAGTGGATAGATAGGTCATTGCGGGTCTGTATGTGAGTGGATAGATAGGTCAGTGTGGGTCTGTATGTGAGTGGATAGGTCAGTATGGGTCTGTATGTGAGTGGATAGATAGGTCATTGCGGGTCTGTATGTGAGTGGATAGATAGGTCATTGCGGGTCTGTATGTGAGTGGATAGGTCAGTATGGGTCTGTATGTGAGTGGATAGATAGGTCAGTGTGGGTCTGTATGTGAGTGGATAGGTCAGTATGGGTCTGTATGTGAGTGGATAGATAGGTCATTGCGGGTCTGTATGTGAGTGGATAGATAGGTCATTGCGGGTCTGTATGTGAGTGGATAGATAGGTCAGTGTGGGTCTGTATGTGAGTGGATAGGTCAGTATGGGTCTGTATGTGAGTGGATAGATAGGTCAGTATGGGTCTGTATGTGAGTGTATAGATAGGTCAGTATGGGTCTGTATGTGAGTGGATAGATAGGTCAGTGTGGGTCTGTATGTGAGGGGATAGGTCAGTGTGGGTCTGTATGTGAGTGGATAGATAGGTCAGTGTGGGTCTGTATGTGAGTGGATAGGTCAGTGTGGGTCTGTATGTGAGTGGATAGATAGGTCAGTGTGGGTCTGTATGTGAGTGGATAGGTCAGTGTGGGTCTGTATGTGAGTGGATAGATAGGTCAGTGTGGGTCTGTATGTGAGGGGATAGGTCAGTGTGGGTCTGTATGTGAGTGGATAGATAGGTCAGTGTGGGTCTGTATGTGAGTGGATAGGTCAGTGTGGGTCTGTATGTGAGTGGATAGATAGGTCAGTGTGGGTCTGTATGTGAGTGGATAGATAGGTCAGTGTGGGTTCTGTATGTGAGTGGATAGATAGGTCAGTATGGGTCTGTATGTGAGTGGATAGATAGGTCATTGCGGGTCTGTATGTGAGTGGATAGATAGGTCAGTGTGGGTCTGTATGTGAGTGGATAGGTCAGTGTGGGTCTGTATGTGAGTGGATAGGTCAGTATGGGTCTGTATGTGAGTGGATAGATAGGTCATTGCGGGTCTGTATGTGAGTGGATAGATAGGTCAGTATGGGTCTGTATGTGAGTGGATAGATAGGTCAGTATGGGTCTGTATGTGAGTGGATAGATAGGTCAGTATGGGTCTGTATGTGAGTGGATAGATAGGTCAGTATGGGTCTGTATGTGAGTGGATAGATAGGTCAGTATGGGTCTGTATGTGAGTGGATAGATAGGTCAGTATGGGTCTGTATGTGAGTGGATAGATAGGTCAGTATGGGTCTGTATGTGAGTGGATAGATAGGTCAGTATGGGTCTGTATGTGAGTGGATAGATAGGTCAGTGTGGGTCTGTATGTGAGTGGATAGATAGGTCATTGCGGGTCTGTATGTGAGTGGATAGATAGGTCAGTATGGGTCTGTATGTGAGTGGATAGATAGGTCAGTGTGGGTCTGTATGTGAGTGGATAGATAGGTCAGTGTGGGTCTGTATGTGAGTGGATAGATAGGTCAGTATGGGTCTGTATGTGAGTGGATAGATAGGTCATTGCGGGTCTGTATGTGAGTGGATAGATAGGTCAGTATGGGTCTGTATGTGAGTGGATAGGTCAGTGTGGGTCTGTATGTGAGTGGATAGATAGGTCAGTGTGGGTCTGTATGTGAGTGGATAGATGGGTCAGTGTGGGTCTGTATGTGAGTGGATAGATAGGTCAGTGTGGGTCTGTATGTGAGTAGATAGATAGGTCAGTGTGGGTCTGTATGTGAGTGGATAGATAGGTCAGTGTGGGTCTGTATGTGAGTGGATAGATAGGTCATTGCGGGTCTGTATGTGAGTGGATAGATAGGTCAGTGTGGGTCTGTATGTGAGTGGATAGATAGGTCAGTGTGGGTCTGTATGTGAGTGGATAGGTCAGTATGAGTCTGTATGTGAGTGGATAGGTCAGTATGGGTCTGTATGTGAGTGGATAGATAGGTCATTGCGGGTCTGTATGTGAGTGGATAGATAGGTCATTGCGGGTCTGTATGTGAGTGGATAGATAGGTCAGTATGGGTCTGTATGTGAGTGGATAGGTCAGTATGGGTCTGTATGTGAGTGGATAGGTCAGTATGGGTCTGTATGTGAGTGGATAGGTCAGTGTGGGTCTGTATGTGAGTGGATAGGTCAGTATGGGTCTGTATGTGAGTGGATAGGTCAGTGTGGGTCTGTATGTGAGTGGATAGATAGGTCAGTGTGGGTCTGTATGTGAGTGGATAGATAGGTCAGTGTGGGTCTGTATGTGAGTGGATAGATAGGTCAGTGTGGGTCTGTATGTGAGTGGATAGGTCAGTGTGGGTCTGTATGTGAGTGGATAGATAGGTCAGTATGGGTCTGTATGTGAGTGGATAGGTCAGTGTGGGTCTGTATGTGAGTGGATAGATAGGTCAGTGTGGGTCTGTATGTGAGTGGATAGGTCAGTGTGGGTCTGTATGTGAGTGGATAGATAGGTCAGTATGGGTCTGTATGTGAGTGGATAGGTCAGTGCGGGTCTGTATGTGAGTGGATAGGTCAGTGTGGGTCTGTATGTGAGTGGATAGGTCAGTGCGGGTCTGTATGTGAGTGGATAGGTCAGTGTGGGTCTGTATGTGAGTGGATAGATAGGTCAGTGCGGGTCTGTATGTGAGTGGATAGATAGGTCAGTGTGGGTCTGTATGTGAGTGGATAGATAGGTCAGTATGGGTCTGTATGTGAGTGGATAGATAGGTCAGTGTGGGTCTGTATGTGAGTGGATAGGTCAGTGTGGGTCTGTATGTGAGTGGATAGATAGGTCAGTGTGGGTCTGTATGTGAGTGGATAGGTCAGTGTGGGTCTGTATGTGAGTGGATAGATAGGTCAGTGTGGGTCTGTATGTGAGTGGATAGGTCAGTGTGGGTCTGTATGTGAGTGGATAGGTCAGTGTGGGTCTGTATGTGAGTGGATAGATAGGTCAGTGTGGGTCTGTATGTGAGTGTATAGATAGGTCAGTGCGGGTCTGTATGTGAGTGGATAGATAGGTCAGTATGGGTCTGTATGTGAGTGGATAGGTCAGTATGGGTCTGTATGTGAGTGGATAGGTCAGTGTGGGTCTGTATGTGAGTGGATAGGTCAGTGTGGGTCTGTATGTGAGTGGATAGGTCAGTATGGGTCTGTATGTGAGTGGATAGATAGGTCAGTATGGGTCTGTATGTGAGTGGATAGGTCAGTATGGGTCTGTATGTGAGTGGATAGATAGGTCAGTGTGGGTCTGTATGTGAGTGGATAGGTCAGTGTGGGTCTGTATGTGAGTGGATAGATAGGTCAGTATGGGTCTGTATGTGAGTGGATAGATAGGTCAGTGTGGGTCTGTATGTGAGTGGATAGATAGGTCAGTGTGGGTCTGTATGTGAGTGGATAGATAGGTCAGTGTGGGTCTGTATGTGAGTGGATAGGTCAGTATGGGTCTGTATGTGAGTGGATAGATAGGTCAGTGTGGGTCTGTATGTGAGTGGATAGGTCAGTATGGGTCTGTATGTGAGTGGATAGATAGGTCAGTGTGGGTCTGTATGTGAGTGGATAGGTCAGTATGGGTCTGTATGTGAGTGGATAGATAGGTCAGTGTGGGTCTGTATGTGAGTGGATAGATAGGTCAGTATGGGTCTGTATGTGAGTGGATAGATAGGTCAGTGTGTGTCTGTATGTGAGCGTATAGATAGGTCAGTGTGGGTCTGTATGTGAGTGGATAGGTCAGTGTGGGTCTGTATGTGAGTGGATAGGTCAGTGTGGGTCTGTATGTGAGTGGATAGATAGGTCACTGTGGGTCTGTATGTGAGTGGATAGATAGGTCAGTATGGGTCTGTATGTGAGTGTATAGATAGGTCAGTGTGGGTCTGTATGTGAGTGGATAGATAGGTCAGTGTGGGTCTGTATGTGAGTGGATAGATAGGTCAGTGTGGGTCTGTATGTGAGTGGATAGATAGGTCAGTATGGGTCTGTATGTGAGTGGATAGATAGGTCAGTATAGGTCTGTATGTGAGTGGATAGGTCAGTATGGGTCTGTATGTGAGTGGATAGATAGGTCAGTGTGGGTCTGTATGTGAGTGGATAGATAGGTCAGTATGGGTCTGTATGTGAGCATATAGATAGGTCAGTATGGGTCTGTATGTGAGTGGATAGATAGGTCAGTATGGGTCTGTATGTGAGCGTATAGATAGGTCAGTGTGGGTCTGTATGTGAGTGGATAGGTCAGTGTGGGTCTGTATGTGAGTGGATAGATAGGTCAGTGTGGGTCTGTATGTGAGTGGATAGGTCAGTATGGGTCTGTATGTGAGTGAATAGATAGGTCAGTGTGGTCTGTATGTGAGTGGATAGGTCAGTGTGGGTCTGTATGTGAGTGGATAGATAGGTCAGTGTGGGTCTGTATGTGAGTGGATAGATAGGTCAGTGTGGGTCTGTATGTGAGTGGATAGATAGGTCAGTATGGGTCTGTATGTGAGTGGATAGATAGGTCAGTATGGGTCTGTATGTGAGTGGATAGATAGGTCAGTGTGGGTCTGTATGTGAGTGGATAGATAGGTCAGTGTGGGTCTGTATGTGAGTGGATAGGTCAGTGTGGGTCTGTATGTGAGTGGATAGATAGGTCAGTGTGGGTCTGTATGTGAGTGGATAGGTCAGTGTTGGTCTGTATGTGAGTGGATAGATAGGTCAGTGTGGGTCTGTATGTGAGTGGATAGGTCAGTGTGGGTCTGTATGTGAGTGGATAGGTCAGTGTGGGTCTGTATGTGAGTGGATAGGTCAGTGTGGGTCTGTATGTGAGTGGATAGGTCAGTGTGGGTCTGTATGTGAGTGGATAGGTCAGTGTGGGTCTGTATGTGAGTGGATAGATAGGTCAGTGTGGGTCTGTATGTGAGTGTATAGATAGGTCAGTGTGGGTCTGTATGTGAGTGGATAGATGGGTCAGTATGGGTCTGTATGTGAGTGGATAGATAGGTCAGTGTGGGTCTGTATGTGAGTGATAGATAGGTCAGTATGGGTCTGTATGTGAGTGGATAGATAGGTCAGTATGGGTCTGTATGTGAGTGGATAGATAGGGTCAGTGTGGGTCTGTATGTGAGTGGATAGGTTCAGTGTTGGTCTGTATGTGAGTGGATAGATAGGTCAGTATGGGTCTGTATGTGAGTGGATAGATAGGTCAGTGTGGGTCTGTATGTGAGTGGATAGATAGGTCAGTATGGGTCTGTATGTGAGTGGATAGATGGGTCAGTATGGGTCTGTATGTGAGTGGATAGATGGGTCAGTATGGGTCTGTATGTGAGTGGATAGATAGGTCAGTGTGTGTCTGTATGTGAGCGTATAGATAGGTCAGTGTGGGTCTGTATGTGAGTGGATAGGTCAGTGTGGGTCTGTATGTGAGTGGATAGATTGGTCAGTGTGGGTCTGTATGTGAGTGGATAGATAGGTCACTGTGGGTCTGTATGTGAGTGGATAGATAGGTCAGTATGGGTCTGTATGTGAGTGTATAGATAGGTCAGTGTGGGTCTGTATGTGAGTGGATAGATAGGTCAGTGTGGGTCTGTATGTGAGTGGATAGATAGGTCAGTATGGGTCTGTTTGTGAGTGGATAGATAGGTCAGTGTGGGTCTGTATGTGAGTGGATAGATAGGTCAGTGTGGGTCTGTATGTGAGTGGATAGATAGGTCAGTGTGGGTCTGTATGTGAGTGGATAGATAGGTCAGTATGGGTCTGTATGTGAGTGTATAGATAGGTCAGTGTGGGTCTGTATGTGAGTGGATAGATAGGTCAGTGTGGGTCTGTATGTGAGTGGATAGATAGGTCAGTATGGGTCTGTTTGTGAGTGGATAGATAGGTCAGTGGTGGGTCTGTATGTGAGTGGATAGGTCAGTATGGGTCTGTATGTGAGTGGATAGATAGGTCAGTGTGGTCTGTATGTGAGTGGATAGATAGGTCAGTATGGGTCTGTATGTGAGCGTATAGATAGGTCAGTATGGGTCTGTATGTGAGCGTATAGATAGGTCAGTATGGGTCTGTATGTGAGCGTATAGATAGGTCAGTGTGGGTCTGTATGTGAGTGGATAGGTCAGTGTGGGTCTGTATGTGAGTGGATAGATAGGTCAGTGTGGGTCTGTATGTGAGTGGATAGGTCAGTATGGGTCTGTATGTTGAGTGAATAGATAGGTCAGTGTGGGTCTGTATGTGAGTGGATAGGTCAGTGTGGGTCTGTATGTGAGTGGATAGATAGGTCAGTGTGGGTCTGTATGTGAGTGGATAGGTCAGTGTGGGTCTGTATGTGAGTGGATAGATAGGTCAGTGTTGGTCTGTATGTGAGTGGATAGATAGGTCAGTATGGGTCTGTATGTGAGTGGATAGATAGGTCAGTGTGGGTCTGTATGTGAGTGGATAGATAGGTCAGTGTGGGTCTGTATGTGAGTGGATAGATAGGTCAGTGTGGGTCTGTATGTGAGTGGATAGGTCAGTGTGGGTCTGTATGTGAGTGGATAGATAGGTCAGTGTGGGTCTGTATGTGAGTGGATAGGTCAGTGTGGGTCTGTATGTGAGTGGATAGATAGGTCAGTGTGGGTCTGTATGTGAGTGGATAGGTCAGTGTTGGGTCTGTATGTGAGTGGATAGATAGGTCAGTGTGGGTCTGTATGTGAGTGGATAGGTCAGTATGGGTCTGTATGTGAGTGGATAGGTCAGTGTGGGTCTGTATGTGAGTGGATAGGTCAGTGTGGGTCTGTATGTGAGTGGATAGGTCAGTGTGGGTCTGTATGTGAGTGGATAGGTCAGTGTGGGTCTGTATGTGAGTGGATAGGTCAGTGTGGGTCTGTATGTGAGTGGATAGATAGGTCAGTGTGGGTCTGTATGTGAGTGTATAGATAGGTCAGTGTGGGTCTGTATGTGAGTGGATAGATGGGTCAGTATGGGTCTGTATGTGAGTGGATAGATAGGTCAGTGTGGGTCTGTATGTGAGTGGATAGATAGGTCAGTATGGGTCTGTATGTGAGTGGATAGATAGGTCAGTATGGGTCTGTATGTGAGTGGATAGATAGGTCAGTGTGGGTCTGTATGTGAGTGGATAGGTCAGTGTTGGTCTGTATGTGAGTGGATAGATAGGTCAGTGTGGGTCTGTATGTGAATGGATAGATAGGTCAGTGTTGGTCTGTATGTGAGTGGATAGATAGGTCAGTATGGGTCTGTATGTGAGTGGATAGATAGGTCAGTGTGGGTCTGTATGTGAGTGGATAGGTCAGTGTGGGTCTGTATGTGAGTGGATAGGTCAGTGTGGGTCTGTATGTGAGTGGATAGGTCAGTGTGGGTCTGTATGTGAGTGGATAGATAGGTCAGTGTGGGTCTGTATGTGAATGGATAGATAGGTCAGTGTGGGTCTGTATGTGAGTGGATAGGTCAGTGTGGGTCTGTATGTGAGTGGATAGGTCAGTGTGGGTCTGTATGTGAGTGGATAGGTCAGTGTGGGTCTGTATGTGAGTGGATAGGTCAGTGTGGGTCTGTATGTGAGTGGATAGGTCAGTGTGGGTCTGTATGTGAGTGGATAGGTCAGTGTGGGTCTGTATGTGAGTGGATAGATAGGTCAGTGTGGGTCTGTATGTGAGTGGATAGATAGGTCAGTGTGGGTCTGTATGTGAGTGGATAGATAGGTCAGTGTGGGTCTGTATGTGAGTGGATAGATAGGTCAGTGTGGGTCTGTATGTGAGTGGATAGGTCAGTGTGGGTCTGTATGTGAGTGGATAGATAGGTCAGTGTGGGTCTGTATGTGAGTGGATAGGTCAGTATGGGTCTGTATGTGAGTGGATAGATAGGTCAGTATGGGTCTGTATGTGAATGGATAGATAGGTCAGTGTGGGTCTGTATGTGAGTGGATAGGTCAGTGTGGGTCTGTATGTGAGTGGATAGATAGGTCAGTGTGGGTCTGTATGTGAGTGGATAGATAGGTCAGTGTGGGTCTGTATGTGAATGGATAGATAGGTCAGTGTGGGTCTGTATGTGAGTGGATAGGTCAGTGTGGGTCTGTATGTGAGTGGATAGGTCAGTGTGGGTCTGTATGTGAGTGGATAGGTCAGTGTGGGTCTGTATGTGAGTGGATAGGTCAGTGTGGGTCTGTATGTGAGTGGATAGGTCAGTGTGGGTCTGTATGTGAGTGGATAGGTCAGTGTGGGTCTGTATGTGAGTGGATAGGTCAGTATGGGTCTGTATGTGAGTGGATAGGTCAGTGTGGGTCTGTATGTGAGTGGATAGGTCAGTGTGGGTCTGTATGTGAGTGGATAGGTCAGTGTGGGTCTGTATGTGAGTGGATAGATAGGTCAGTGTGGGTCTGTATGTGAGTGGATAGGTCAGTATGGGTCTGTATGTGAGTGGATAGATAGGTCAGTATGGGTCTGTATGTGAATGGATAGATAGGTCAGTGTGGGTCTGTATGTGAGTGGATAGGTCAGTGTGGGTCTGTATGTGAGTGGATAGATAGGTCAGTGTGGGTCTGTATGTGAATGGATAGATAGGTCAGTGTGGGTCTGTATGTGAGTGGATAGGTCAGTATGGGTCTGTATGTGAGTGGATAGATAGGTCAGTATGGGTCTGTATGTGAATGGATAGATAGGTCAGTGTGGGTCTGTATGTGAGTGGATAGGTCAGTGTGGGTCTGTATGTGAGTGGATAGATAGGTCAGTGTGGGTCTGTATGTGAATGGATAGATAGGTCAGTGTGGGTCTGTATGTGAGTGGATAGGTCAGTGTGGGTCTGTATGTGAGTGGATAGGTCAGTGTGGGTCTGTATGTGAGTGGATAGGTCAGTGTGGGTCTGTATGTGAGTGGATAGGTCAGTGTGGGTCTGTATGTGAGTGGATAGGTCAGTGTGGGTCTGTATGTGAGTGGATAGGTCAGTGTGGGTCTGTATGTGAGTGGATAGGTCAGTATGGGTCTGTATGTGAGTGGATAGGTCAGTGTGGGTCTGTATGTGAGTGGATAGGTCAGTGTGGGTCTGTATGTGAGTGGATAGATAGGTCAGTATGGGTCTGTATGTGAGTGTATAGATAGGTCAGTGTGGGTCTGTATGTGAGTGGATAGATAGGTCAGTGGTGGGTCTGTATGTGAGTGGATAGATAGGCCAGTGTGGGTCTGTATGTGAGTGGATAGATAGGTCAGTGTGGGTCTGTATGTGAGTGGATAGGTCAGTGTGGGTCTGTATGTGAGTGGATAGGTCAGTGTGGGTCTGTATGTGAGTGGATAGATAGGTCAGTGTGGGTCTGTATGTGAGTGTATAGATAGGTCAGTGTGGGTCTGTATGTGAGTGGATAGATAGGTCAGTGTGGGTCTGTATGTGAGTGGATAGATAGGTCAGTGTGGGTCTGTATGTGAGTGGATAGGTCAGTGTGGGTCTGTATGTGAGTGGATAGGTCAGTGTGGGTCTGTATGCGAGTGGATAGATAGGTCAGTGTGGGTCTGTATGTGAGTGGATAGATAGGTCAGTGTGGGTCTGTATGTGAGTGGATAGATAGGTCAGTGTGGGTCTGTATGTGAGTGGATAGATAGGTCAGTATGGGTCTGTATGTGAGTGGATAGGTCAGTATGGGTCTGTATGTGAGTGGATAGATAGGTCAGTATGGGTCTGTATGTGAGTGGATAGATAGGTCAGTGTGGGTCTGTATGTGAGTGGATAGGTCAGTATGGGTCTGTATGTGAGTGGATAGATAGGTCAGTATGGGTCTGTATGTGAGTGGATAGGTCAGTGTGGGTCTGTATGTGAGTGGATAGGTCAGTGTGGGTCTGTATGTGAGTGGATAGATAGGTCAGTGTGGGTCTGTATGTGAGTGGATAGATAGGTCAGTATGGGTCTGTATGTGACTGTATAGATAGGTCAGTATGGGTCTGTATGTGAGTGGATAGATAGGTCAGTGTGGGTCTGTATGTGAGTGGATAGGTCAGTATGGGTCTGTATGTGAGTGGATAGGTCAGTGTGGGTCTGTATGTGAGTGGATAGATAGGTCAGTGTGGGTCTGTATGTGAGTGGATAGATAGGTCAGTATGGGTCTGTATGTGACTGTATAGATAGGTCAGTGTGGGTCTGTATGTGAGTGGATAGATAGGTCAGTATGGGTCTGTATGTGACTGTATAGATAGGTCAGTGTGGGTCTGTATGTGAGTGGATAGATAGGTCAGTATGGGTCTGTATGTGACTGTATAGATAGGTCAGTGTGGGTCTGTATGTGAGTGGATAGATAGGTCAGTGTGGGTCTGTATGTGAGTGGATAGATAGGTCAGTGTGGGTCTGTATGTGAGTGGATAGGTCAGTGTGGGTCTGTATGTGAGTGGATAGATAGGTCAGTATGGGTCTGTATGTGAGTGGATAGGTCAGTATGGGTCTGTATGTGAGTGGATAGGTCAGTGTGGGTCTGTGGGTGGTGAGTTTACTTGGAAGGGTTGAAGTTGATGGACTCTGGTCTTTTTTTAATCCAACTTGACTATGTTACTATGTAAGGGAGCAAGTTGCACATCGGTTGGGTAAGAAGCAGCAACATTGGGAATGATTGTCAGTAGGCAGTAACATATAGGGCTTTGCTAGTGTTTGTATTGTTCCCAGGAGCCCAGCTGAAAGCCTGACATACAGGACCAACTCTAACAACGTGCAGAACCGATGGAAGTCGTGGGCCCAGCAAGGAGACCTCAGTAACTCATACAAGATGGAAGTTGTGGTATCGGTGCCTATTAGTGTACTGGTACTTTCTTCAGCTGCAAAAGTAGAGGAATATGCTGAAAGCATGGCAGGCCCATGTGATGGCACGGCGAATAGTCTGTGTTTGCTGGGATCTATCTGGGATCAAACAGATGACTATCTTGGCCGAAGGACATTGGAGGAGAGCATGACAGGTCAGAAAAGCCCTCCTCCTTACTGTCCAATTAGAGTCAACTTCCCAGTACCCCTTATACCCAGCCATGCTTTACCCTAGGGTTTTCTCACTCCACCTTAACTGTGGAGGCCATGGTGTCAGACTTATTAGCCACATGGTGCTGAGGGAGGGTCAGGCCATCCTGTAGGCTGGACCAATGGTTTGTGCCAGTTACACACAAGAATGGATGAGGTTAATGTGTAGCCATGCATAGAGCCACATGGGTACATTCGGGAAATGGTTCTACTGGCCAACAGAATGACAAGATCCCAGCCATTCTAGTGGCCAAGCAGGCAAGGCTTTGCTAGGCACCTACCTAGGCTACTGTGACAACTTAAGTTTGCATTGTGGTGATTGGTAGCTGTCGTATGTGCCAATATTTATTTAACCATTTATTTAACACAATGGCGCCTCAGAGACGCCCAGCCATGCAGTGCAACAGGTTGCCAAGCAGAGGGATTTCCCAGTGTTTTCAGCATCGGAAGCCCACAGCCTATTCAGAAATCCCGGCCGCTACCAACCAGTGATGGAGGCAGGTGTTCTTCCACCCAGGGTCAGTCTGGCCCACCCGTGTACCAGGAGAAAACTTTGTGGGTCCCGACCCTGTTGGGCCTCTCCGGGCCAAGCACAACAGCAGGCTGTATGGTTGCGCACTAGGGGCCACACTTAACTGCACTGGCGCTGGGGGTTATGGGGAGCAGTGGGACCTTAGCTGGGGGCGGGTGAGGCCAGATTGATGGGCCCTTTGATTGGGTTTTCTGGTGGACCCCTCCTCCCCCAGCTCAACACTGCCACCACCCCAGGCAAAGCTGCATCTGGTGCCTCCCAGAGCCTGGATTCCCAAATGTTTTTCCCCTCAACATTATCCCTCTCTGTGTCTCACTGTATGTGTTGCCCCCGGTGTGCCATTCCCTTGTGCTGGGGCCCCTTCTCCCAGTATACTGATGGGCCAGTCCGATCCAGTTTCCCCCACACCACTGTTTTTAATTCAGACGTTTCTGCCCCCTAAAGGTCTGTACAGCAGCGCAGTGTTTCTAACCGAAACTTTGTATTCAGCCCAAATGTTCCGCCTCTCCTTGTCTGTGTTACTGGCTCCATTCAACAGCATGGGGGCAGCATATTGTGGCCCCCCGGCCCCAGCATGGACATCATCATGGAAAGGGCACCCTGGCACAGGTATTAAAACCAACACAACCCTATGGATACTGACATCATTTTTATGGAATACTTGTTATTTCTAAATGACACTGTTACATAGCAAATAATTCCCTCTGCCAATTAAACTTTTATTCTTCAACCAACAAATGTATTTGTAGCTGTAATATTGGTGTGTAGGCGCCATCTCAGTGCATTGTGCCTGAGTCTGAGCTTTCAGCCAGCGCTACACATTAGAACTGCTTTCAGCTAACCTATTGTTTCTCCTACTCCCATGTAACTGGAGGAGTCCCAAGCCGGACTTGGATTTCTTACTATTGAGTGCTATTCTGATACCTACTGGGAGCTGATATCTTGCTCCCTTCCCATTGTTCTGCTGATCGGCTGCTGGGGGTGAGGGGGGAGATATCACTCCAACTTGCAGCGCAGCAGTAAAGTGTGGCTGAAGTTTATCAGAGCACAGGTCACATGGCTGTGGCACCATGGGAAATGAAGAATATGGCTAGCCCCATGGGAAAAACAGATTACAATGCAGGATTCTGCTGGAGAAGCTCTATTAACTGATGGGTTTTGAAAAAAACATGTTTTCCCATGGCAGTATTGCTTTAGCTTTTGGTGTGGCCCTTAAAATCAGGGTAATATGCCCCCCCCCCCACAGACCCCCAGTGCTGGAAAGGCAAGCAGGGGTATAATGGGGCAGCATGATGAATGCCTGTACTCTATGGCTCTATGGTAAAAACAGCTGCCAGTCCTGGGATTGCTATCACTAACTCACCAGCAATGTAGTTGTCAGTAAACTTATAAAACCCTTAAACTGAGCTCCTGGCCCCGCCCCCCATCTGCCCCAATCATTTCCTTAGTCCTCAGTTGTGTCATCGCTCCATTTAATTGCATCATAACTAGGGTTGCCACCTGTCTGGTTTTCAGTAAGGCTGTCCGGGTCAGAACTGCCTGCCTGGTGTTGATGGCCAATCACTGATCGCCGCATCATAGCCCCATCCCTGTGACATCACTGCCCAATCCAGTGACATCATGCCCCGCCTCCCTGCCTGGAGTTTCCATGCAGGAGAGATGGCAACCCTAATAATAACCCTACGCCCTTTCTGTCACAATCCGCCCCCCAGCCTGCCAGTAATCCCTAGCACTCTCACACTGTCCCTGTGCGCTCTCTCATAGCCGGACATAGCCAGCTGTCTCACACTCTCTCTCTGCACTCTCATACACTGATTAATACAGACAAGGGACACAAGACTCTCATTTCATAACAATGTATTACAAATAGTGCATTTGAGTCCCATCACCCATAGATTATCAATGCATCAAGAGTCTGAATTGGCCAAACTTTGGCAGTGCATTCTGGGTATTGGAGTCCAGTAAATTTATCCATAATTGGATGCTGGTGGCCACAATGTCCGCTCATCCGGCCCTAGTGTAATGTTGCATTGTGGGAAATACATTCTAATGGCCGAGCCTTTCCATCAATAAATCGGCGTATGAATGCAACACCATGAGAGATATCCCAGAATCCATGGCGTAATCCATTGCGGGGAGAGCAGTCTCCTTGAATCCAGTGCTACTGTGCCTTGGAGATGGTGCGGCCTAACAGCCAATCAACATACAGGCAGCAGCGTCCAGTGAAATTCAGTGCAACAAATCATCCTGCAGGAACACAGATGCATCATGGGAGGTGTTTATGAACACTGATGCATCATGGGAGGTGTTTATGAATACAAATCCAGTGCAGTTGTGACTTGTTTGGGAAAAGTTGCAGATGAGGGGGAATTCTGGGAATGGTGACCCACAGTACCGGCAGAATTGCAATTGGTCAATTGGTCATGTGATATGGAGAACAGCAGTGCATTCTGGGCCTTCTGAGATCCACAATAAAGTTTATCAGTTCGTGTTGGTCCCTCACATGGCCCATGCCACAGCCCTCATCAGCTCCCCCCCACCTCTGCCTGAACTATAACTCTCTGCCTGCTTATAGCTAAGCGCCCCCTATCCCCCTCTTCCTCGCTCTCCGGACTCTCCCCGCAGCTTCCAGAGACGGGGGACACTGTCCCAAATCCACCCCCCTCCTGTCTGTCTTCCACTCTCTGCACCGGCCCAGCGGGTCTGTTGCTTTCCTTGCCCTTGGGGGGTAAGTCCAGGACAGGGAGCCTTCTCTTAGCGGGGGAGTGTTTTGGGGGGGAGCCGTGCTGATCCCCCAGTAACGTAACCAGGAAGGTAATGTATCTCATTGCCAGGCGCAGGATTTCATTCTTGCTCAGTTTCTTGTCTGGGGGGTGCGTAGGGATCAGTTTGCGCAGCTCGGCAAAGGCCCCATTCACATTCTGCTGCCTCCAGCGCTCCCTGCTGTTGGTAAATACCCGGCGAGCGACTTTCTGCGGCTGTCGACCTACAAGAGAAAGAGGAAAGGGTTAATTTGATCAGTAAAATGCTGTTGTATGGGCACCCCACCCTACCTGCTATGGCAGCTACTGCCCTCAGTAGTGCCCCCCATAATGCCCCAGTGCAGAGACGCAGAACAGTGTCCATTTTGGTAAATGGCAACTTTGGCGCAGGTTTGTAGCGGGGATGGCGTTCACCTCTAGAGCAGCAATGAGACCCTACCACCCGATTTTACTTGGTCTATATAATTCGCAGTTAAGGAAACAACCCCTAAGGAAACCCTGGTCAAGGTCAGGATTGGGGTGTGCTACTCCAGGGGCCCCCAAACCCCTTTGGGGCTCTCCCCCGATGAGGGAAGGGCAGTATCTCTGTCTGACCCATGTCAGGGTAATTCCATTCCCCAGGTTGCAAAGGAGAATGAATTCATGTAAATGCTTCGCTGCGCCCCCAGATTTGTGCCCATCTGACCCTGTTGCTTTGGTAAATGAGACCCATCATCAGCCACCATTACAGGGATGGGCAGAAAGTGCATCTGCTGGGAAAGTACGGGAGCCTGGAGGCCAAACTGGGCCTCCCTAGATTTTAAAGGGATATTATAGTTAATTAATAAGCAGCCAGGACCTGGGGTAGCTTAGTGAATACACCCCCCAGCAACCAGCTCACTGGCAATCACACAAGCTAATGACTGACAGGCAGGTGTTGCCCACCAATGCATGGGGAGTGAGCCCAGAGACCCCCAGTCTAAGCTGAATGAATAGGCTCGGAGGATATCCATCAGGCTCGGCTGCCATTTGATTTAACAGCTGAACTGCAGGACACTGTCTGGGGAAGCTATGGCTGCAGTGGGCAAACTTGGGGGGGGGGGGCTCCCCACTTTTAGTTTTTTTTCCTGTTTTCCAGTTGCTTTATACTGTAATATCTCAGAGGCAAAGCCTCCGTCTGCTCTCGTTACAGTCTGTCATTGCCGCCTTCGCACTACAGCTCTCTGGGGGCCCCGACTTCCTCTCCACTTACTGTAACGCTCTCCAGTACAGTTTCCTGGGCAGTCCCTACTCATGAACTATCCTCTGTGTGCCACCCATGCAACTACCACCCCCGCACCGCGTGGTACAGGCGACTGACGCCACCGCCCAGGCTGCTGACACTGCAGCACTCTCTATGTTTGTACACCACCTAGAACATAATATTGGGTATTCTCTGCCTTTATTTGCCCCAACAGTGTAACCCCATAGCCCACAGTGGCCCCACGGTGCATCGGTTAGACTGTGCCATTTTCCAGTTTCTTCTTGCCCTTTCTTTCCTGTTTATTTTAAAATGGACTTCTAGTATGATTTAGGCAGCATACGTTCTCCTCTATATGGCTCCTAGGCCTTCTAGACCCTAGCAACCAGGCAGCGGTTGGAAAGTTAGAATTAAAAATAAATAAGAAAAGGGCCTAAAAGGAAGAGAACAATATCACTGAACCCTCAAGTTGAGGTTGATCTGTAATGTAGTGAAGTTAATGTAAAGATGTACTTCCCCTTTAAAGTCACATCTATCCCTGCTTTGTTGCCCCACTGCCTCTCCCTCGGCCTCTCCTTCCTCCAGCTTTCATGTGTTCCACTTCACAAGTTCTTCTGCGGAAGACAAGATTGATAGATAACAGAATCTGCAAACCGACCAGACCACATCCTAGGGATTCCAACTGCCACAAGCCACAGCCGCTCCTGCCCTATTGCACATTTACTTATTACTCCCTTCCCTATATCGTATCTCAGGCCTGCACTAATATATATATATACACATATGTTACACCCTGATTGATACACGTGCCGCATACTATACAACTTTAAAGAGGATACAGACCCATATATGTAACACACAGACCAACCACTGGGGGGCAGCACCTCTGGGCTAATGAAGCAATTAGACCAGGGATCCCCAACCTTTTATACCCATGAGCCACATTCAAATGGAAAAAGTGTTGGGGAGCAACACAAGCATAGAAAAGGTTCCTGGGGGTGCAAATAAGAGCTATAATTGGCTCCTATGGGGACTGGCAGCCTATAGAAGGCTCTGTTTGGCTTTACACTGGGTTTTATGCAACCAACTCTTGCCTCCAAGCCAGAAATTAAAAAATGGCACCTACTTTGAGGTCACTGGGAGCAACACCCAAGGGGTTGGAGAGCAACATGTTACCCCCCACACCACTGGTTAGGGATCACTGAATTAGACATTTACCATATTTGCGCCCAAAAGATCATGCTTAATGCTTAATACCTATAAACCCCTAGCCTAGAACCTCTGAAATCCAAATGAATACTCATAAACCCACAATCTCACACCTTTAATGCATAGTTTGTTACCCATAATCCCCTAGCCTTTATCCTGTGTTAAGAATAAAGGGGCCAAGAACAATGAAACAGCGGGCCAAAGTTTAAAAAATGGAGGGGGGGCATCAGGTCGGTTAAAGAAAGTTTGGACCCCCACCTGAAAAAAATATTTAAATCTGTGATGTCCAACCATTAAGCCTCCAAAACAACTCCCAGCAGCCCCCAACAGCCATTAGCTGAGACCTGTAGATCAAGTATGGGCCCCAAAATTCTTGCATTGTTTAGAATATCCAGATTGCTAGTCTGGACCTAGTGGTTCAACAACAGCTGGAGGGTCAAACATTGGGCACCCCCACCATAAATACTAAGGATATTGGTTGTTACATTATAGAAAGAACTTGTATGCTCAGCGATTGCAGTTTTTGGCTCCTCTCACATTAGGGGATTGGGGCGCATAACTTTTCTGCCCCACCCTAACCCAGGCCTGGCCCCCCACCCAACGGATTTTTTTTTTACTCCTATGCCCACCCAATAACCGTTGGGTCCATTCTTACTGTTCCACTCCTGTCAGTTCAGCTGTTCCCTAAGGCACTGGGAAGACTTTTCCACAGGGGTGTAGATATAAAGGAAAGGGACCCTGTAACTAATGGGGGGCCCAGGAAGCATGGGGGGGCCCCAGTGGAGCACTGACTGATTATCTATTTCATGTAGGGTTGCCACCTTTTCCCTGAGTCTTACCATTTCAGGTCTCATTTTCCAAACAAGCCAAACAGTTCCAAAACCAGCCCAAATCTAGCCAAGAGCCACTTTAAACGTAGCCCCAAAATAGCCCAATGTGCGCAATGAATATATAGGAAAATATGCCTTTTTAAAGCATAGAATGACTAGCCATGCCCAGTGCCCCCTCTCCAGTTACTGGGATGAGGTTTCCCTGCCCTCTGTGCCCAGCCCATGCAGGTTGTTGTAGTTTTGCTGCCAGTTTCAGCTTACAGTAAAACAATAAATGATAAAAGGGAGTATTAGTAATTGCCTCGCATATTGCAGTGACACAAATTCTGGACATGCCACTCTGTGGCCACACCCCCAAAATACCACATGACACACCATGGCCCCCAATCATTTCACATCAAAGGGTTAACCATGACAAACGACGGCCTAGGTGACAAAAATCAGGGATGTCATGTAACGGGGGACAGTTGGGAAAACACTACAGAAATGGATTCAGAATGTTGCATTAACCCCAGACATGATATACATATGGGTGCGTTGAACTGCAACTCTCAGCAGCCCCAAGAGATCCTGAGAGTTATAGCTTAAGGACCAACTGCAGAAAGTATTAGTACAATCACATACAATATAGAGCAGGGGACAGGTTGTAGTGCAGACAGTTGAGCCTGAAATAGCAAAAAGGAATAGAAAAAGAGCTTCTTTCCATACTGTCCCACTGCATGCTGGGTATTGTAGTTTTTTTTGTTAATCTTAGCTGCAGGCTAATTGTTAGATACAAACTACATTACCCAACATGCACTGGGACAGACATGTCAGGCACCCTAGGGGAAAATGAACTTTGGCTAGTTTCCAAACTACAAACAAGGCTCCAAAAACTAGCCCAAATCTGTAGCTTGGCGGGTTTGTACATTGGAAACCTGCCTGGGCTTTAAATTAGTAGCCCAATTTGGCGGAAAAAAATGGCAACCCTGATGCTAGGTTACATCAGCCAATGAATGGACAGGGCTTTGTCTTTTCCTCAGACATTCAGAACTGGCGTTATTTCCTGTCATGTGATCAGTGAGTGACACACAGAGCAACACAAAATGGCTGCTCAAGGCAAACAGTGTCAAAGCGCAGGTGTTACTGATATGTATATGCCAAATTAATATGAATCTTTGATAGGTCACTAATTATACAGTACTTGTGGGTCTGAAATACAATGTACTTATAAAGGGTCATAAACCTATAATTCCAGCGTAGGTGCCCATCCTAATTACACCCAATGATTTCAAATGAGCAAAGGTGGTACCAAATCAGATGAAAGTTGTGGCTAACATTGAAAAGCTTATTCACCAACATTTGGACTTTCGTGTTCTGAACCCACGACTAAACTCATTTCCACAGAACCACAAATGTCTAGTCATTTATCAAAAGATCCAAACTGAAAAATGTAAAAGGGACATCTGCCATTGCCTTCTACGCGATCCTGCCAGGTTTGGCGTATTTTTCCATTGGGCTTTGTCAAATAATAAATCGCGCCAAAATCGCTTCATTTTTTCCCATGACGAAATTGGGTTTTGCCGACAAAAAGCCATTTGTAAATGCCCCCCCCCCCTGGAGTGGGGGTTGTTACTCCCAGCACTTAGGGGCACATTTACTAATCCACGAATCCGAATCCCGAATGGGAAAAAATCGGATTGGAAACGAAAATTTAACAACTTTTTTCGGATTTTGTGTGATTTTTCCATCGCTGTCACAACTTTATCGTATTTTGCACAACTTTTTTGTCGCCGTTGCGATTTTTCCGTATTGAGCAATTGTAAACGGCGGAAAAACCAATCCAATTTTTTCGCAACGGCGCCGAAAAAGTTGCGGAAGATATACAATAAAGTCGTAACGGCAATGAAAAAGTCGCAGAAAAATACGAAAAAATCATGCCGGCGACGAAAAAGTCGCAACAATACCGATCATTACGAAAAAAACGCATTCGGACGTTCGTGGATTAGTAAATGTGCCCCTTAGTGTTAAAATGACATTAACTTGTGATTCTTTAGGCGCAACACTGCGGTGCCAATTGGCACAACCTGCCGTGGGAACCCCGGAATTCCCTCCATGAGTCTATCAACAGAGGCACTTGCTCTAGTTCAGCAGAACAGCCAGGATAGATGCAATGGCGCTTTGTGCAACTATGTGAAAGTGCAACATTTGTGTCCGATAGTGTCAGGAATTAAAGGAGAAGTAAAACCTGTTATAAAGTAGGTGGGCTCTGCATAGGCAACCCTCCCCCTCCACCAGTGCTGAAATAGACATGTGCATGAATAGACATTGATGCAAAGATGGGCAGTTAGTATGGGTGTGTATGGGTGTGCAGAGTCAGGCTGGGGTACCTGGTGCCCACTGGGTACCTAATTAAAGAGGCCACCACCCACCCACCGTAGGGCCCACCAATCCCGCCCCACTACTTACTTTGCCTTGTGGGCAGGTGGCCCCCAGCCAGTCCGACTCTGAGGCAGGCTTGTGCAGGGGCCCTCTTCTTTATAACAGACTTTACTTCTCCTTTAAAGTATTCAGAATTCAGACATCAGACTGATACCATAAAGGGATGGCTTTGCTGCAGCTGAAGAATATTAACGATACTAATGGAGGCAAATTGAGAAAGATGCCCAGACATGGGCACAATTACCTTACCTATGAATGGCACCTCTGGAATATCAGGATGACTCCTTCTCTTGAAGCGTCCGGAGAAGATGGGGAAGAGGCTAGAGGCACGTAGGTATGGGCTGGGAAGCAAAGCAGAGAGAATGACTTACAGCAGCCCCACAATATGATCTGTAGAGCAGTAGGTGCCAGGGCCCAGATACTCTCATCTTACCTGGGCAGATAGGGATGAGGGTGGAACTGCGGAGGGAACAATGGAGTTCGTATGCCAGGCAAAGCCAGCATCAGAGAGGGTACAGGGCGCAGGGTAGTGAGCTCTGGATGCAAAGCCATCTTGCTGTGGCCAAGGCTTATGACGGGCACATTGGCAGGAAGCCCCTCTGTATCCGCGGGTGCCCGCTTCTCTTCATTGAGGGAGTCAGTGGGCGAGACTGGGGAACTGGGCGACACAGGCACAGCTGTGGTACCAATAGGTGCTGCTTGGATTTCCACAGGGCTTCCCTCTCCTTCCATCCTGGCATGAGTGCGGTCAGCGGGGGCAGCTTTGTCATCGGAGGGACACATGGGTGCAGCAAAGATCTGCAGAGAAAGCAGACATGGTTCCCAGTTTCAGCACTCACTCAGAATGCTCATTCTGTATAGGAACTTCATTGTAATCTCACATTCACTATCTATTGCCCAATCGTTATCTGTCTATTGCGATGTGGCACTTACTTACGTCACACCCTACAGTTCTCTTGCCCTACTTCTCTGCCACCTCTGCCAGGAGGGCATTGTAGGACCATGATCTGCCTGTCCTTATAGTACACAAACCCTTCCTTTGCTGATAGTGCAGTCTTAGGGGCATATTTATTATAATGAGTAAGCCAACATGACCGGTGGTGTTACATGGGCTGATTTCTGCTGCCGATATCGGTCCTTTAGACCAGCAGCTTATCTGCCTATTTATGGGCACCCCCTGGCCAACACCTGAAATTGGCCAGATCTCAATTGGGTAGGTTTTATTTTTCCTTGCTGATGCGGTCCCTGATCCGATGGCACACATAGGCATTGTATTGATGCCATTCATTAACGTACTGAAATTCAAAATAAGCCCTGGGAAATCAAGTACACAGGGGCCCAAACAGCCCCCCCCCCATAGGCCCAATAAATAGTGAGTGTCTATGGCACCTTACAGCAGCCCCTCTGGCATTTGCCTGAACCCACAGATTGCCAGTCCGGGCCTGATTTTGAGTAAACAGAGGCCCATACAGCCCCCCCAGCAGCCCAATAAACAGTGAGTGACTATGGCACCTTACAGCAGCCCCTCTGGCATTTGCCTGAACCCACAGATTGCCAGTCTGGGCCTGATTTTGAGTAAACAGAGGCCCATACAGCCCCCCCAGCAGCCCAATAAACAGTGAGTGACTATGGCACCTTACAGCAGCCCCTCTGGCATTTGCCTGAACCCACAGATTGCCAGTCCGGGCCTGATTTTCAGTACACAGAGGCCCAAACAGCCCCCCATAGGCCCAATAAATAGTGAGTGTCTATGGCACCTTACAGCAGCCTCTGGCATTTGCCTGAACCCACATATTGCCAGTCCGGGCCTGATTTTCAGTACACAGAGGCCCAAACAGCCCCTCCAATTAGAATGCCAGTAATAGGCGCAATCGATTCGGGGACCGCATCAATGAGCCGATGCAGTCCCCGATCCGACTAAATTTTTTTAACCTGCCCAATTGATATCTGGCTGATTTCAGGCCACATGTCGGATGGGCAGGCCTGTCCAATCGGTCTAAAGGTGGCCACACGCGTGGTGATTTCCGATGGTCGCACAAAAGATCGTAAATCGCCCACTAACCATTCAGGGCTGAAACAGGTAGATAAGGAGGAAGAAACAATAGGATTTCTACCTCCCTCTGCCGATTCAGCCCTGAAGGCAGATTTTGGTCAGGCGCCTTCTATGGCGCCCGATCAAAATCTTTTAACCTGGCCGATCGGCGAGTCAACCGATGTCAGCAGGTTCCTGCGATATCGGTCGACTCGCCGACTTGCCATACAGGGTTTTGTACGATATTATTGGTGCGTGTATGGCCAGCTTAAGGGACCAATATCGGCAGCTACAATCAGCCCGTGTATGGCCACCTAAAGGGTGAAGACACACGGAGCAGCTACTTGTCATGGCTACTAAAATAGACAGTGCTGATCATTTACTGATAACCGTCTCAACATGTGTTTACGCAAAGGCAATTCTCAGTATTGTCTATGGCAGGGGATTTTTTGGCGTTTAGTAGCCGTGACAAGTAGCTGCAACTAGTAGCTCCGTGTGCCCCAGTGGGAGACATGCTGAAGCTAGTATGGCTGCGCTGTGTGCCCCAGTGGGAGACATGCTGAAGCTAGTATGGCTGCGCTGTGTGCCCCAGTGGGAGACATGCTGAAGCTAGTATGGCTGCGCTGTGTGCGACTGCGGCCGGAGTGTGCGGCACTGTTTGTGCTCAGAACGCGGCACCAAAGGAACAACATCCAGAGAATGAGGAAGTGGCTGACTGGGCAGGAAGTTGTGAGTACGAGCAGTGGGAACGCACCAACATAATACGGTTTCACAATGCCGACCCAAACAAGCTATGATTGTGCACAAAATACTAATACAATGGGCACGGGGGAGGGGGGGTCAGTTCCACATTAGTTTATAGACCCTCAGGCACATTAGGGAGAAACTGCAATCGGCCTTCATTTCATTTTTGGGGGATCATTCATTATGTACCTCACTAATCTCACTCTCTCTGTGTTCCCTAACAACCAGGAAGCTGAGAAACATAAACACAGGAACTGTGGTGTGAGAAGGGGCAGGACAAACGGGCCTTGGCCTTTCTGTGTAAAATGCCACCACTTTATACCCCCCACCTATCCCTTGTGTCCTGGAACTATTCCCTGTATTATCTGTGCCTAGGCCTGCTACTGCCAACGCCCCACAGTCACTGAAGCATGGGAGATATAAGAGCTAGTAATGGGCGAAATAATTCGCCAGGCATGGATTCACGGCGAATTTCTGCGTTTCGCCATTGGCTGATTGTTTCGCAAAACGGATGAAAAAAATTGCCACGGAAAAATTTGCCACGTGTCCAAAACAATAGCCGCGCGCGACAAAACAATACCACGGGCGACAAAACAATAGCTGCGGGCGACAAAACAATAGCCACGGGCGACAAAACAATAGCTGCGGCGACAAAACAATAGCCACGGGCGACAAAACAATAGCTGCGGCGACAAAACAATAGCCACGGGCGACAAAACAATAGCTGCGGCGACAAAACAATAGCCACGGGCGACAAAACAATAGCTGCGGCGACAAAACAAATAGTCATGGGCGACAATTTTTTTGACGTGCGTCATTTTCACCATTTCGCGAATTTTTCGCCGTTTCGCGAATCTTTTGAAAGGTTCGCGAATTTTTCGGCGAAGCGAAATGGGACAGATTCGCTCATCACTAATAAGAGCTCTCACCCTTTGGCCTGAGGTGACTTGAAGGGCTTGTCCACCTTTGAGTTAACTTTTAGTGATGATGTAGAGAGTAATAGTCTGAGCCAGTTTGCAATTGGTCTTCTTTTTTTATTATGTCTCATTTTTTTCATTATTTCAGTTTTTGTTCAGCAGCTTTCCAGTTTGGCGTTTCAGCAGCTGTCTGGTCGCTAGAGTTCAAATTACCTTAGCAACCAGGCAGTGGTTTGAATGAGAGACCAGTATATAAATAGGAGAGGCCTGAATAGGAAAATAAGTACTTGAAATAACAGTAACAATAAAACTGGAGCCTCGCACAATAGTTATCTGGCTGCCGGGGTCAGTGACCCCCACATGAAAGCTGCAAGGAGTCAGAGGACTAAGGCAAATAATTCAAAAACTATAAAAAATAAATCATGAAGCCCAATTGAAAAGTCGCTTAGAACTGGCCAGTTTTAAGCAACTTTTCATTGGTCTTCATTATTTATTTAGTTTTTAATGATTTGCCTTCTCCTTCCAACTCTTTGCAGTCTTAAAATGGGGGTCACTGACCCCGGCAGCCAGAACACTATTGTGCGAGGCTCCACTTTTATTGTAACTGTTACTTTTTGTAACTTTCTTTTCTATTCATATCCTCTCCTAGTCTCTCATCCAATCCACTCCCTGGTTTCTAAGGTAACTTGGACCCTAGCAACCAAATAACTGCTGAAATTCCAAACTGCAGAGCTGCTGAACTAAACATAAAATAACTAAAAAACCACAAATAATAAAAAATGAAGACCAATTGCAAATTGTCTCAGAACGTCACTCTCTACATCATACTAAAAGTTAATTTAAACAACCCCTTTAAGGGAGTTAGTGTTTCTTAATAAATACTGGAAAATGGAGCCATTCACAAATACAATGACTATTATCCTTGCTGATATTATTAGAGGGCACACTTTGCTCTAAATAAATAGAAATATGTATTTAATAAATAAAACAAAAAGTGCCATGTGTTAAGAGACACAGGAGATAGCTCTGACCCGGACTGGCAATCTGTAGGGGTTTTTTTTCTGAAAACCCATTATTCAGAAAGCTTTAGTAGCCCTAAGGTATGGTGATCCAAATTACAGAGAGACTCTGTATCCAGTGACTCCCAGTCCCAAGCATTCTGCATAATAGATTCCTTCCCTGTACTAAAAAGTTTCAGAAAATACAGTTATGAGACCTGTTATCCAGAATGCTCGGGACCTGAGGTTTCCCAGATAAGAGATCTTTTAACCATTAAATAAACCCAATAGGGCTGTTCTGCCCCAATAAGGGGTAATTATATCTTAGTTGGGATCAAGTACAGGTACTGTTTTATTATTACAGAGAAAAGGGAATCATTTAACCATTAAATAAACCCAATAGGGCTGTTCTGCCCCAAATTAGGGGTAATTATATCTTAGTTGGGATCAAGTACAGGTACTGTTTTATTATTACAGAGAAAAGGGAATCATTTAACCATTAAATAAACCCAATAGGGCTGTTCTGCCCCAATAAGGGGTAATTATATCTTAGTTGGGATCAAGTACAGGTACTGTTTTATTATTACAGAGAAAAGGGAATCATTTAACCATTAAATAAACCCAATAGGGCTGTTCTGCCCCCAATAAGGGGTAATTATATCTTAGTTGGGATCAAGTACAGGTACTGTTTTATTATTACAGAGAAAAGGGAATCATTTAACCATGAAATAAACCAGTACAGATCTCTTTTGTATGTTTATTTTGGGGATTTGGTCTGCGGAGCAGGGCCCTCTTTACCTCTTGTTGTGTGTAATGCGTACAGGCAAAGTATACATATTGTACAGCGCCGCAGAATATGTTGGAGTGTTATAAATATAAAATAATAATTCTGGAGGTTTCTCTCAGGATACAGTACAATCAATACTAACAATGAAATGATTACAATGACCCAGCTGAATTATTTAAGACATATAAGACATATAAGGTACATGGGGTACAGAAGAGAAAGATACCATCCCTGTAAGTAAAAGTGCCCAGACGTGGCCAGACTTGGCCGGCCAGTCAGCACATAGCCCTGTGATCCTTTATTGTCTATCCCTCTGATCTTTTATTATCTATCCTGATAGGAAATTTCTGTCGGCTGGCTGAAGGGAAGTACAGAGGAGCTGAAACAATAGAACACATGGATGGACACTCGTATAGTACCCGACTATATGGCCCATGGGCCGGGCGGTTGGAGAGCACTGAGAAACCTGTTCAGACTATGAAATGGGGCAGAATAAATCACTGTTACCCCCCAGATCCACTCCTGGTGGGAGAATCATTAAGGAAAGCTGTCGGCCTGGAAGCAATGAGCAGCAACACCGTGCTGGGGTAATAAGGCGGCCAGCACTTACTTTCTCTATAGGTTCCCCAATGAAAGTCTGAATCTACACACAGTAAGCACATATCTATCTATCTATCTATCTATCTATCTATCATCTATCTATCTATCTATCTATCTATCTATCTATCATCTATCTATCTATCTACTATCTAGCATTAATATAATAACATGAAATGCACCATTCCAGGAGGCCCTGAGGCTTATGAACACATGGCTCCAGCCTTGAATGGATTCGTCCCCATGTATAGAGATCAGTGATGCCTTTCCTATTACATTTAGTAGTATCAGTTGGTTACATTTATCCTTTATTCATTAATATTCTGTGTGTATGTGCCATGGGGGGTACGCTTTTAAGATTTTTCCAAACAATATGAATCCCTTTATCTTAACAAACATAGATAGAATGAGATAAATATATATTTACAGAGTGAGTTAGATGACAGAGACAGAGAGATGATAGATAGATAGATAGATAGATAGATAGATGATAGATAGATAGATGATAGATAGATAGATAGATAGATAAACATTTGTCAGTCTGTATTATCAATATATTCTATATCAAACAACTTGACTGTCTAATATCAGAAAATAGAATGGGTTCAGAACAGGTTACTGAGTATACAGACAGATAAGAAACAGACAAACTACAGATGGCAGACACATAGATGATATATAAATAGAGCTAGATTGAAAACATTTCTAATAATACATAGATATATTTGATAACTAGATAAGTACAAGACAGTAGGTATCTATACAGACAAGGTAAAATAGAAACAGGAATAATAACTATTCATATTCCATACAATTTTCCTTACATAATGATAGACAGATGGACAGGCAGACCGACCGATAAATAAACAGATAGATAGATAATAGATAGATGAACCAATAGAAGGAAAGATAGACAGTAGATAGATAGATAGATAGATAGATAGATAGATAGACAGCTAGATAGATAGATAGATAGATAGATAAGCACATAGAGAGATAAATAGTAGATACATACAAAAGTAGAGAGACTTAGATAGATGCAGATAGATAGACAGGTTGATAGATGGAAAGAGAGAGATAGACTAATAGCAAGATAGAGACAAATAGATATAGATAGATGTAGATGAAGAGGGATAAAATTGACAGAGTGATAGATACAAAGATAAATTGATAGGAAGAGATAGATAGATAGATAGATAGATAGGGATAGATATACAAAGAAGTGTCAGACAGACATATCGCACACTTACCAGTGCCAGACGCCACACAAGGCGGGCAGGGGACACATGTTGCCTCCCTGTGGGGCAGCGGCAGACAGGGGCAGCAGTAGGGGGGTATGGGAGGGAGTGTGTGGCTGCTGCCTTTCCTTTGATCCCTGGTTTTGGGGGGCTCCTGAGGGACTCACACATTCATAGAGTAGATGATGAGTGTAGAATTGACTTAGCAAGGGAAGGTGGAGTTAGGCACAGAGTGTGTGTTGGGGGGGGGATTTCCTTCTCTCCTTGGTCAGAGGAAGTGTGGGGCTGTAGATAAGGGACAGGGGTCCGGTCTGTCCAAACTGATAAGAAAAATACCTCCCTTCATTGCTTTTCCCTATGGCATCCCAACCCAGGGGAGCTGGGAATAGGTATATAATAAATATACATAAATATATATATATATGTCCCATACTGCGTCTATAGCTTGCAATTACATCTCAGCTTTCCCCACGCTGTACTTTACTATAAGGAATATACAGAGCTGAAGCAGGATAAAGAGTCTGTAAGACTTCTTAGAAATCAGTGCAGTCTGCAGCATGCAGCTTCAGAGACTTCCAATGAGACTTTCCTTTATTTCAGCTGTAATTAAAGGCACAAGGTGGCAAAGGTAGATAAATGTGCCAGTTTGTGTACCCTCTGGGCTGGGATTAGAAGTGCCAGTGTATATAGTGCCAGTATGTGCACCCTCCATGCTGTGCCTTAGAACTGCCAGTCTAATTACCCTCTTAATATAAAACAGAAGTGCCAGTCGTACTCACTGTGTTGTAAATTATAAGCACCAGCTTTTGTACCCACGTGTTGTGCATTAGCCGTGCCAGTCTTTGTACAACCCTGACTTTTATAATGGAGGTGCCAGTCTGTGTAACTGCTGGGTTATATAGCTATGCCCCTCTATGTACCCCTTTTGCTATTCATTAAAAGTGCCAGTCTGTACCACTGTGTTGTACTTTTGTTCCCCATGGGTTGTAAAATACAAGTGCCAGAGATATGCCAGGCCGTCCTTGGTAACTAGGCAAGACATACATAGGGCAAAGTGCTTAGGCCTAAAGGTGCCTGAGGCCTTAAGGTACCAGCATGACATGCCAGGCTGCTCTGTGCTCTTGTTGGAGATGCCAGGCTGCAATGTCTGGGTGTCTGCACCCTGCCGTGTTTGTAGCACCCACTAAATCCCAGCCTCAAAGCCTCATTACCGTAGTGTTTGGCCCTGTAGGTAGGTGTATCTGTGCGCCCATAAAGGGTTAATGTTTTCTAGTCTCCTGATTGCCTCTTGCAGAAGAGAGAATAGCAGGAGGGGGGTAATTAGGATAAAGCACGAAAGCGCCCAGCTGCCCACACCTCTCCAAGGCCCCCCACTGGTACAACGTGATGCCAGCGCAGGCAAAGCAATATAGAGCCTCCCGGGGAAGGAAGGCAAATAACATATCCAGCCTGCTGCCCAGTAACCCCCCTACCCAAGCCAATCACTCGCTCGCTGGCCATTGCCCCCCCCCCTACATACACACAGCCTGTAAGTGGCAGCAACACTCATGCCAATGTGGCACCTAACAGGCAGGGATGCTAACACAGTACACAGCTGCACGCTATGGGCCCCGGAACATCTCAGGGGGGCCCCTATGGCTGTAGGTAGGCAGGGGGCCGCAGGTTCTACTTTTGCCATTTTGACCAACTGGCACAATCCCTAGCGTTGCTATCTTGCCCAGCTGTGTTGCCCCCAGTGCTGCCAACTTGGCAACTTGCCTTAATATATCTGCCCCCGGCCCATAGAATGTTTTTTTATCAGTGCCAGACCTTTTCTGCAAGGGGGGGGAAACTCTTGCATTGTAGCATTGGCTTCACCCTGGCACACCTCCAGCTCTTGCAGACTACAAATCCCAGCATCCTCAGCCTGTCAGTGTCTAACATGACTCCACTGACCAACTGAGAATGCTGTGAGTTATAGTTCAAGCCAGTTACGTAGGCATACGTTGAACTGTTCCTTTCTACGCTCTGTGGCAGTCTGCTTTCCATACACGCAGCGGGTTGTGCCAGCTTTGTTTAAAACACCACACATAGTGCCAGCCTCTTATCATACACACTCCAGGCAGGGTGTTACCATCCCTATTGATACAGTTTGCCCTGTCACATTCACAGTGGGGACTGCCAGCATCTGCCTTATGGCAAACTCACACCGCACTGCCACCTTCTGTCTCCTAATAGAATTCTACTCAGTGCCAGCTACTATTCAATGCCTTCTTCATTCCCTGTTTCAGTACCATCTTTACATAACTCACCATTGTTTTTCCTAATGTCGCCCTTGTGTTACTCACCCAGTGCCTCCTTAAATACCTTTCCTAATGTCCCCCTTGTGTTACTCACCCAGTGCCTCCTTAAATACCTTTCCTAATGTCCCCCTTGTGTTACTCACCCAGTGCCTCCTTAAATACCTTTCCTAATGTCCCCCTTGTGTTACTCACCCAGTGCCTCCTTAAATACCTTTCCTAATGTCCCCCTTGTGTTACTCACCCAGTGCCTCCTTAAATACCTTTCCTAATGTCCCCCTTGTGTTACTCACCCAGTGCCTCCTTAAATACCTTTCCTAATGTCCCCCTTGTGTTACTCACCCAGTGCCTCCTTAAATACCTTTCCTAATGGGATCCTTGTGTTACTCACCCAGTGCCTCCTTAAATACCTTTCCTAATGTCCCCCTTGTGTTACTCACCCAGTGCCTCCTTAAATACCTTTCCTAATGTCCCCCTTGTGTTACTCACCCAGTGCCTCCTTAAATACCTTTCCTAATGGGATCCTTGTGTTACTCACCCAGTGCCTCCTTAAATACCTTTCCTAATGTCCCCCTTGTGTTACTCACCCTGTGCCTCCTTAAATACCTTTCCTAATGTCGCCCTTGTGTTACTCACCCAGTGCCTCCTTAAATACCTTTCCTAATGTCGCCCTTGTGTTACTCACCCAGTGCCTCCTTAAATACCTTCCCTAATGTCGCCCTTGTGTTACTCACCCAGTGCCTCCTTAAATACCTTTCCTAATGTCCCCCTTGTGTTACTCACCCAGTGCCTCCTTAAATACCTTTCCTAATGGGATCCTTGTGTTACTCACCCAGTGCCTCCTTAAATACCTTTCCTAATGTCGCCCTTGTGTTACTCACCCAGTGCCTCCTTAAATACCTTTCCTAATGTCGCCCTTGTGTTACTCACCCAGTGCCTCCTTAAAATACCTTTCCTAATGTCCCCTTGTGTTACTCACCCAGTGCCTCCTTAAATATCTTTCCTAATGGGATCCTTGTGTTACTCACCCAGTGCCTCCTTAAATACCTTTCCTAATGGGATCCTTGTGTTACTCACCCAGTGCCTCCTTAAATACCTTCCCTAATGTCGCCCTTGTGTTACTCACCCAGTGCCTCCTTAAATACCTTTCCTAATGTCGCCCTTGTGTTACTCACCCAGTGCCTCCTTAAATACCTTTCCTAATGTCGCCCTTGTGTTACTCACCCAGTGCCTCCTTAAATATCTTCCTAATGGGATCCTTGTGTTACTCACCCAGTGCCTCCTTAAATACCTTTCCTAATGTCGCCCTTGTGTTACTCACCCAGTGCCTCCTTAAATACCTTCCCTAATGTCGCCCTTGTGTTACTCACCCAGTGCCTCCTTAAATACCTTTCCTAATGGGATCCTTGTGTTACTCACCCAGTGCCTCCTTAAATACCTTTCCTAATGGGATCCTTGTGTTACTCACCCAGTGCCTCCTTAAATACCTTTCCTAATGTCCCCCTTGTGTTACTCACCCAGTGCCTCCTTAAATATCTTTCCTAATGTCGCCCTTGTGTTACTCACCCTGTGCCTCCTTAAATACCTTTCCTAATGTCCCCCTTGTGTTACTCACCCAGTGCCTCCTTAAATACCTTCCCTAATGTCCCCCTTGTGTTACTCACCCAGTGCCTCCTTAAATACCTTCCCTAATGTCGCCCTTGTGTTACTCACCCAGTGCCTCCTTAAATATCTTTCCTAATGTCGCCCTTGTGTTACTCACCCAGTGCCTCCTTAAATACCTTTCCTAATGTCCCCCTTGTGTTACTCACCCAGTGCCTCCTTAAATACCTTTCCTAATGTCCCCCTTGTGTTACTCACCCAGTGCCTTCTTAAATACCTTCCCTAATGTCCCCCTTGTGTTACTCACCCAGTGCCTTCTTAAATACCTTTCCTAATGTTCCCCTTGTGTTACTCACCCAGTGCCTCCTTAAATACCTTCCCTAATGTCGCCCTTGTGTTACTCACCCAGTGCCTCCTTAAATATCTTTCCTAATGTCGCCCTTGTGTTACTCACCCAGTGCCTCCTTAAATACCTTTCCTAATGTCCCCCTTGTGTTACTCACCCAGTGCCTCCTTAAATACCTTTCCTAATGTCCCCCTTGTGTTACTCACCCAGTGCCTTCTTAAATACCTTCCCTAATGTCCCCCTTGTGTTACTCACCCAGTGCCTTCTTAAATACCTTTCCTAATGTCCCCCTTGTGTTACTCACCCAGTGCCTCCTTAAATACCTTTCCTAATGTCCCCCTTGTGTTACTCACCCAGTGCCTCCTTAAATACCTTTCCTAATGTCGCCCTTGTGTTACTCACCCAGTGCCTCCTTAAATACCTTTCCTAATGTCGCCCTTGTGTTACTCACCCAGTGCCTCCTTAAATACCTTTCCTAATGTCCCCTTGTGTTACTCACCCAGTGCCTCCTTAAATACCTTCCCTAATGTCGCCCTTGTGTTACTCACCCAGTGCCTCCTTAAATACCTTTCCTAATGTCGCCCTTGTGTTACTCACCCAGTGCCTTCTTAAATACCTTTCCTAATGTCCCCCTTGTGTTACTCACCCAGTGCCTCCTTAAATACCTTTCCTAATGGGATCCTTGTGTTACTCCACCCAGTGCCTCCTTAAATACCTTTCCTAATGTCCCCCTTGTGTTACTCACCCAGTGCCTCCTTAAATACCTTTCCTAATGGGAACCTTGTGTTACTCACCCAGTGCCTCCTTAAATACCTTTCCTAATGTCGCCCTTGTGTTACTCACCCAGTGCCTCCTTAAATACCTTCCCTAATGTCCCCCTTGGTGTTACTCACCCAGTGCCTCCTTAAATACCTTTCCTAATGTCGCCCTTGTGTTACTCACCCAGTGCCTCCTTAAATACCTTTCCTAATGTCGCCCTTGTGTTACTCACCCAGTGCCTCCTTAAATACCTTCCCTAATGTCGCCCTTGTGTTACTCCCAGTGCCTCCTAAATACCTTCCCTAATGTCGCCCTTGTGTTACTCACCCAGTGCCCTCCTTAAATACCTTCCCTAATGTCGCCCTTGTGTTACTCACCCAGTGCCTCCTTAAATACCTTCCCTAATGTCGCCCTTGTGTTACTCACCCAGTGCCTTCTTAAATACCTTCCCTAATGTCGCCCTTGTGTTACTCACCCAGTGCCTCCTTAAATACCTTTCCTAATGTCCCCTTGTGTTACTCACCCAGTGCCTCCTTAAATACCTTCCCTAATGTCGCCCTTGTGTTACTCACCCAGTGGCCTCCTTAAATACCTTTCCTAATGTCGCCCTTGTGTTACTCACCCAGTGCCTCCTTAAATATCTTTCCTAATGGGATCCTTGTGTTACTCACCCAGTGCCTCCTTAAATACCTTCCCTAATGTCGCCCTTGTGTTACTCACCCAGTGCCTCCTTAAATATCTTTCCTAATGTCGCCCTTGTGTTACTCACCCTGTGCCTCCTTAAATACCTTTCCTAATGTCCCCCTTGTGTTACTCACCCAGTGCCTCCTTAAATACCTTTCCTAATGTCCCCCTTGTGTTACTCACCCAGTGCCTCCTTAAATACCTTCCCTAATGTCGCCCTTGTGTTACTCACCCAGTGCCTCCTTAAATACCTTTCCTAATGTCGCCCTTGTGTTACTCACCCAGTGCCTCCTTAAATACCTTTCCTAATGTCCCCCTTGTGTTACTCACCCAGTGCCTCCTTAAATACCTTCCCTAATGTCGCCCTTGTGTTACTCACCCAGTGCCTCCTTAAATACCTTTCCTAATGTCGCCCTTGTGTTACTCACCCAGTGCCTCCTTAAATACCTTTCCTAATGTCCCCCTTGTGTTACTCACCCAGTGCCTCCTTAAATACCTTCCCTAATGTCGCCCTTGTGTTACTCACCCAGTGCCTCCTTAAATACCTTTCCTAATGTCCCCCTTGTGTTACTCACCCAGTGCCTCCTTAAATACCTTTCCTAATGGGATCCTTGTGTTACTCACCCAGTGCCTCCTTAAATACCTTTCCTAATGTCCCCCTTGTGTTACTCACCCAGTGCCTCCTTAAATACCTTCCCTAATGTCGCCCTTGTGTTACTCACCCAGTGCCTTCTTAAATACCTTCCCTAATGTCGCCCTTGTGTTACTCACCCAGTGCCTCCTTAAATACCTTCCCTAATGTCGCCCTTGTGTTACTCACCCAGTGCCTCCTTAAATACCTTTCCTAATGTCCCCCTTGTGTTACTCACCCAGTGCCTCCTTAAAGACCTTTCCTAATGTCGCCCTTGTGTTACTCACCCAGTGCCTCCTTAAATACCTTCCCTAATGTCCCCCTTGTGTTACTCACCCAGTGCCTCCTTAAATACCTTTCCTAATGTCGCCCTTGTGTTACTCACCCAGTGCCTCCTTAAATACCTTTCCTAATGTCGCCCTTGTGTTACTCACCCAGTGCCTCCTTAAATACCTTCCCTAATGTCGCCCTTGTGTTACTCACCCAGTGCCTCCTTAAATACCTTCCCTAATGTCGCCCTTGTGTTACTCACCCAGTGCCTCCTTAAATACCTTCCCTAATGTCGCCCTTGTGTTACTCACCCAGTGCCTTCTTAAATACCTTTCCTAATGTCCCCCTTGTGTTACTCACCCAGTGCCTCCTTAAATACCTTTCCTAATGTCCCCCTTGTGTTACTCACCCAGTGCCTCCTTAAATACCTTTCCTAATGTCCCCTTGTGTTACTCACCCAGTGCCTCCTTAAAGACCTTTCCTAATGTCGCCCCTTGTGTTACTCACCCAGTGCCTCCTTAAATACCTTCCCTAATGTCGCCCTTGTGTTACTCACCCAGTGCCTCCTTAAATACCTTCCCTAATGTCGCCCTTGTGTTACTCACCCAGTGCCTTCTTAAATACCTTTCCTAATGTCCCCCTTGTGTTACTCACCCAGTGCCTCCTTAAATACCTTCCCTAATGTCGCCCTTGTGTTACTCACCCAGTGCCTTCTTAAATACCTTTCCTAATGTCCCCCTTGTGTTACTCACCCAGTGCCTCCTTAAATACCTTCCCTAATGTCGCCCTTGTGTTACTCACCAGTGCCTCCTTAAATACCTTTCCTAATGTCGCCCTTGTGTTACTCACCCAGTGCCTCCTTAAATACCTTTCCTAATGTCGCCCTTGTGTTACTCACCCAGTGCCTCCTTAAATACCTTCCTAATGTCGCCCTTGTGTTACTCACCCAGTGCCTCCTTAAATACCTTCCCTAATGTCGCCCTTGTGTTACTCACCCAGTGCCTCCTTAAATACCTTCCCTAATGTCGCCCTTGTGTTACTCACCCAGTGCCTCCTTAAATACCTTCCCTAATGTCGCCCTTGTGTTACTCACCCAGTGCCTCCTTAAATACCTTCCCTAATGTCGCCCTTGTGTTACTCACCCAGTGCCTCCTTAAATACCTTCCCTAATGTCGCCCTTGTGTTACTCACCCAGTGCCTCCTTAAATACCTTTCCTAATGTCCCCCTTGTGTTACTCACCCAGTGCCTCCTTAAATACCTTTCCTAATGTCGCCCTTGTGTTACTCACCCAGTGCCTCCTTAAATACCTTCCCTAATGTCGCCCTTGTGTTACTCACCCAGTGCCTCCTTAAATACCTTCCCTAATGTCGCCCTTGTGTTACTCACCCAGTGCCTCCTTAAATACCTTCCCTAATGTCGCCCTTGTGTTACTCACCCAGTGCCTCCTTAAATACCTTCCCTAATGTCGCCCTTGTGTTACTCACCCAGTGCCTCCTTAAATACCTTTCCTAATGTCCCCCTTGTGTTACTCACCCAGTGCCTCCTTAAATACCTTTCCTAATGTCGCCCTTGTGTTACTCACCCAGTGCCTCCTTAAATACCTTTCCTAATGTCCCCCTTGTGTTACTCACCCAGTGCCTCCTTAAATGCCTTTCCTGCCACCAGCCCAGACCCGACCCTTGCCAGCGCTCCCCTGGCTGATGGTGTTCACCCCCATCAGCCAGGTAGGGGTAGGGAGGCTCAGCGGGGGCACCTACGGGGGGTTAGGGGGTGCAGCGGGGGCCCCTAGGGGGTGAGGGGGTCCCGGCCGGCGGGGGCACCTGCAGGGCCCCTGGGACAGCAGCCCCGGTGGGCCCTGCACCCCCCAGTCCATCCCTGAGGGCAAGATGCAGGGAGGAGGGGAGGCTAGAGATAATGGGGGCACCAGTAACTGCCCCAGTTATAGTTCAGCAGTAGCTACAGAATCACTGGTTGGCCAATCCTACTGTATATAAGTACTGTGTATGTATTGTCCTTCCATCTCTATACACATCTCCCTGCACTGCACTGACCCTACTCCTTCAGCCAACTCACTGCCTTATCTTCTGTTCCTCAACTGAGCACCCATGTAATCATACTACTCACACCCTTACACACCCAGTCATACTACTCACACCCTTACACACCCAGTCATACTACTCACACCTTTACACACCCAGTCATACTACTCACACCCTTACACACCCAGTCATACTACTCACACCCTTACACACACAGTCATACTACTCACACCTTTACACACCCAGTCATACTACTCACACCCTTACACACACACAGTCATATTACTCACACCCCTTACACAGCCAGTCATACTACTCACACCCTTACACACACAGTCATACTACTCCACACCCTTACACAGCCAGTCATACTACTCACACCCTTACACACCCAGTCATACTACTCACACCCTTACACACACAGTCATACTACTCACACCCTTACACAGCCAGTCATACTACTCACACCCTTACACACCCAGTCATACTACTCACACCCTTACACACACACAGTCACACTACTCACACCTTTACACACCAGTCATACTACTCACACCCTTACACAGACAGTCATACTACTCAACACCCTTACACACCCAGTCATACTACTCACACCTTTTACACACCCAGTCATACTACTCACACCCATACACACACAGTCATACTACTCACACCTTTACACACCCAGTCATACTACTCACACCCTTACACACACAGTCATACTACTCACACCCTTACACATACAGTCATACTACTCACACCCTTACACACACAGTCATACTACTCACACCCTTTAACACACAGTCATACTACTCACACCTTTACACACTCAGTCATACTACTCACACCCTTACACACCCAGTCATACTACTCACACCCTTAAACACACAGTCATACTACTACACCCTTACACAGCAGTCATACTACTCACACCCTTACACACCCAGTCATACTACTCACACCCTTACACACCCAGTCATACTACTCACACTCCTTACACACCCAGTCATACTACTCACACCCTTAACACCCATTCATACTACTCACACCCCTTACACACCCAGTCATACTACTCACACCCTTACACACACACAGTCACACTACTCACACCTTTACACACCCAGTCATACTACTCACACCCCTTACACAGACAGTCATACTACTCACACCCTTACACACCCAGTCATACTACTCACACCTTTACACACCCAGTCATACTACTCACACCACATACACACACAGTCATACTACTCACACCTTATTACAACACACCCAGTCATACTACTCACACCGCTACACACACAGTCATACTACTCACACCCTTACAACAGTCATACTACTCACACCCTTACACACACAGTCATACTACTCACACCCTTACACACACAGTCATACTACTCACACACCTAATCTTACACACTCAGTCATACTACTCACACCCTTACACACCCAGTCATACTACTCACACCCTTAAACACACAGTCATACTACTTACACCCTTACACACCCAGTCATACTACTCACACCCTTACACACCCAGTCATACTACTCACACCCTTACACACCCAGTCATACTACTCACACCCTTACACACCCAGTCATACTACTCACACCCTTACACACCCATTCATACTACTCACACCCTTACACACACAGTCATACTACTCACACCTTTACACACCCAGTCATACTACTCACACCCTTACACACCCAGTCATACTACTCACACCTTTACACACCCAGTCATACTACTCACACCCTTACACACCCAGTCATACTACTCCACCCTTACACACCCAGTCATACTACTCACACCCTTACACACCCAGTCATACTACTCACACCCTTACCACACCCATTCATACTACTCACACCCTTACACACACAGTCATACTACTCACACCTTTACACACCCAGTCATACTACTCACACCCTTACACACCCAGTCATACTACTCACACCTTTACACACCCAGTCATACTACTCACACCCTTACACACCCAGTCATACTACTCACACCCTTACACACCCAGTCATACTACTCACACCCTTACACACCCAGTCATACTACTCACAGCTTTACACACCCAGCCATACTACTCACACCCTTACACACCCAGCCATACTACTCACACCCTTACACACCCAGTCATACTACTCACACCCTTACACACCAGTCATACTACTCACACCTTTACACACCCAGTCATACTACTCACACCCTTACACACCCAGCCATACTACTCACACCTTTACACACCCAGTCATACTACTCACACCCTTACACACCCATTCATACTACTCACACCCTTACACACCCAGCCATACTACTCACACCTTACACACCCAGTCATTACTACTCACACCCTTACACACCCATTCATACTACTCACACCTTACACACCCATTCATACTACTCACACCCTTACACACCCAGTCATACTACTCACACCTTACACACCCCACGTCCATACTTACTCACACCCTGTACACACCCAGTCATAACTACTCACCACCCTTTACACACCCAAGTGCATTACTACTCACACCCTTACACACCCCAGTCATACTACTCACAGCTTTACAGCACCCAGCCATACTACTCACACCCTATACACACCCACGCCATACTACGTCCAACCGCTATACACACCCAGCTCCATACCTACTCACACCCTCTACACACCATCAGTCATACTACTCACACCCTTTACAACACCCAGTCATAAACTACTCACACCCTACACACCCAGCCAATAACTACTCACACCTTTACACACCCAGTCGATACTACTCACACCCTCGACAAACCCAGCCATACTACTCAAGCACCCTTACCACCCCAGCCAAGACTACTCAGCACCTTTACAACACCCAGTCATACTACTCACACCCTTACACACCCATTTCATACTACTCACAACCGCTATACACACCCAGGCCATAACTACTCACACCTTTTACAACACCCAGTCACTACTACTCACACCCTTACACACCCAGCCATACTACTCACACCCTTACACAGCCAGTCATACTACTCACCACCCTTACACACCCAGTCATACTACTCACACCCTTACACACCCAGTCATACTACTCACACCTTTACAACACTCAGTCATACTACTCACACCCTTACACACCCAGTCATACTACTCACACCTTTACACAGCCAGTCATACTACTCACACCCTTACACACACAGTATATAATACTCACACCCTTACACACCCAGTCATACTACTCACACCTTTACACACCCAGTCATACTACTTCACACCTTTACACAGCCAGTCATACTACTCACACCCCTTACACACACAGTTATACTACTCACACCCCTTACACACCCAGTCATACTACTCACACCCTTACACACACAGTTATACTACTCACACCCTTACACACCCCAGTCATACTACTCACACCCTTACACACACAGTTATACTACTCACACCCTTACACACCCAGTCATACTACTCACACCCTTACACACCCAGTCATACTACTCACACCCAGTCATACTACTCAACCCTTACACACCCAGTCATACTACTCACACCTTTACACACCCAGTTATACTACTCACACCCTTACACACCCAGTCATACTACTCACACCCTTACACACCCAGTCATACTACTCACACCCTTACACACCCAGTCATACTACTCACACCTTTACACACCCAGTCATACTACTCACACCCTTACACACCCAGTCATACTACTCACACCTTTACACACCCAGTCATACTACTCACACCCTTACACACCCAGTCATACTACTCACACCCTTACACACCCAGTCATACTACTCACACCCTTACACACCCAGTCATACTACTCACACCCTTACACACCCAGTCATACTACTCACACCCTTACACACCCAGTCATACTACTCACACCCTTACACACCCAGTCATACTACTCACACCTTTACACACCCAGTCATACTACTCACACCCTTACACACACAGTCATACTACTCACACCCTTACACACCCAGTCATACTACTCACACCCAGTCATACTACTCACACCCTTACACACACGTCATACTACTCACACCCTTACACACCCAAGTCATACTACTCACACCTTTTACACACCCAAGTCATACTACTCACACCCTTACACACCCAGCCATACTACTCACACCCTTACACACCCAGTCATACTACTCACACCCTTACACACCCAGTCATACTACTCACACCCTTACACACCCAGTCATACTACTCACACCTTTACACACCCAGTCATACTACTCACACCCTTACACACCCAGTCATACTACTCACACCCTTACACACACAGTCATACTACTCACACCTTTACACACCCAGTCATACTACTCACACCCTTACACACACAGTCATATTACTCACACCCTTACACAGCCAGTCATACTACTCACACCCTTACACAGCCAGTCATACTACTCACACCCTTACACAGCCAGTCATACTACTCACACCCTTACCACACCCAGTCATACTACTCACACCCTTACACACACAGTCATACTACTCACACCCTTACACAGCCAGTCATACTACTCACACCCTTACACACCCAGTCATACTACTCACACCCTTACACACACACAGTCCACACTACTCACACCATTACACACCCAGTCATACTACTCACACCCTTACACAGCCAGTCAATACTACTCACACCCTTACACACCCAGTCATCTACTACTCACACCCTTACACACCCAGTCATACTACTCACACCCTTACAACACCCAGTCATACTACTCACACCTTTACACACCCAGTCATACTACTCACACCCATACACACACAGTCATACTACTCACACCTTTACACACCCAGTCATACTACTCACACCCTTACACACACAGTCATACTACTCACACCCTTACACATACAGTCATACTACTCACACCCTTACACACACAGTCATACTACTCACACCCTTACACACACAGTCATACTACTCACACCTTTACACACCCAGTCATACTACTCACACCCTTACACAGCCAGTCATACTACTCACACCCTTAAACACACAGTCATACTACTTACACCCTTACACACCCAGTCATACTACTCACACCCTTACACACACAGTCATACTACTCACACCCTTACACAGCCAGTCATACTACTCACACCCTTACACACCCAGTCATACTACTCACACCCTTACACACCCAGTCATACTACTCACACCCTTACACACCCAGTCATACTACTCACACCCTTACACACCCAGTCATACTACTCACACCCTTACACACCCAGTCATACTACTCACACCCTTACACACCCAGTCATACTACTCACACCCTTACACACCCAGTCATACTACTCACACCCTTACACACACACAGTCATACTACTCACACCTTTACACACCCAGTCATACTACTCACACCCTTACACACCCAGTCATACTACTCACACCCTTACACACCCAGTCATACTACTCACACCCTTACACAGCCAGTCATACTACTCACACCCTTACACACACAGTCATACTACTCACACCTTTACACACCCAGTCATACTACTCACACCCTTACACAGCCAGTCATACTACTCACACCCTTACACACACAGTCATACTACTCACACCCTTACACAGCCAGTCATACTACTCACACCCTTACACACCCAGTCATACTACTCACACCCTTACACACCCAGTCATACTACTCACACCCTTACACACCCAGTCATACTACTCACACCCTTACACACCCAGTCATACTACTCACACCCTTACACAGCCAGTCATACTACTCACACCCTTACACACACAGTCATACTACTCACACCTTTACACACCCCAGTCATACTACTCACACCCTTACACAGCCAGTCATACTACTCACACCCTTACACACACAGTCATACTACTCACACCCTTACACACCCAGTCATACTACTCACACCCTTACACACACAGTCATACTACTCACACCCTTACACACCCAGTCATACTACTCACACCCTTACACAGCCAGTCATACTACTCACACCCTTACACACACAGTCATACTACTCACACCCTTACACAGCCAGTCATACTACTCACACCCTTACACACCCAGTCATACTACTCACACCCTTACACAGCCAGTCATACTACTCACACCCTTACACACACAGTCATACTACTCACACCCTTACACAGCCAGTCATACTACTCACACCCTTACACACCCAGTCATACTACTCACACCCTTACACACCCAGTCATACTACTCACACCTTTACACACCCAGTCATACTACTCACACCCTTACACAGCCAGTCATACTACTCACACCTTTACACACCCAGTCATACTACTCACACCCTTACACAGCCAGTCATACTACTCACACCCTTACACACACAGTCATACTACTCACACCCTTACACACCCAGTCATACTACTCACACCCTTACACAGCCAGTCATACTACTCACACCCTTACACACCCAGTCATACTACTCACACCCTTACCAGCCAGTCATACTACTCACACCCTTACACACACAGTCATACTACTCACACCCTTACACAGCCAGTCATACTACTCACACACACCCAGTCATACTACTCACACCCTTACACAGCCAGTCATACTACTCACACCCTTACACACACAGTCATACTACTCACACCCTTACACAGCCAGTCATACTACTCACACCCTTACACACCCAGTCATACTACTCACACCCTTACACACCCAGTCATACTACTCACACCTTTACACACCCAGTCATACTATTCACACCCTTACACAGCCAGTCATACTACTCACACCCTTACACACCCAGTCATACTACTCACACCTTTACACACCCAGTCATACTACTCACACCCCTTACACACACAGTCATACTACTCACACCCTTACACAGCCAGTCATACTACTCACACCCTTACACACACAGTCATACTACTCACACCCTTACACATACAGTCATACTACTCACACCCTTACACACCCAGTCATACTACTCACACCCAGTCATACTACTCACACCCTTACACACACAGTCATACTACTCACACCCTTACACAGCCAGTCATACTACTCACACCCTTACACACCCAGTCATACTACTCACACCTTTACACACCCAGTCATACTACTCACACCCTTACACACACAGTCATACTACTCACACCCTTACACAGCCAGTCATACTACTCACACCCTTACACACACAGTCATACTACTCACACCCTTACACACCCAGTCATACTACTCACACCCTTACACACCCAGTCATACTACTCACACCCTTACACACACAGTCATACTACTCACACCCTTACACAGCCAGTCATACTACTCACACCCTTACACACCCAGTCATACTACTCACACCCTTACACACACAGTCATACTACTCACACCCTTACACAGCCAGTCATACTACTCACACCCTTACACACACAGTCATACTACTCACACCCTTACACACCCAGTCATACTACTCACACCTTTACACACCCAGTCATACTACTCACACCCTTACACACCCAGTCATACTACTCACACCTTTACACACCCAGTCATACTACTCACACCCTTACACACACAGTCATACTACTCACACCCTTACACACCCAGTCATACTACTCACACCCTTACACACACAGTCATACTACTCACACCCTTACACACCCAGTCATACTACTCACACCCAGTCATACTACTCACACCCTTACACACACAGTCATACTACTCACACCCTTACACAGCCAGTCATACTACTCACACCCTTACACACCCAGTCATACTACTCACACCTTTACACACCCAGTCATACTACTCACACCCTTACACACACAGTCATACTACTCACACCCTTACACATACAGTCATACTACTCACACCCTTACACACACAGTCATACTACTCACACCTTTACACACCCAGTCATACTACTCACACCCTTACACACACAGTCATACTACTCACACCCTTACACATACAGTCATACTACTCACACCCTTACACACACAGTCATACTACTCACAACCTTACACATACAGTCATACTACTCACACCCTTACACACCCAGTCATACTACTCACACCTTTACACACCCAGTCATACTACTCACACCCTTACACACCCAGTCATACTACTCACACCCTTACACACACAGTCATACTACTCACACCCTTACACACCCAGTCATACTACTCACACCCTTACACACACAGTCATACTACTCACACCCTTACACAGCCAGTCATACTACTCACACCCTTACACACCCAGTCATACTACTCACACCCTTACACAGCCAGTCATACTACTCACACCCTTACACACCCAGTCATACTACTCACACCTTTACACACCCAGTCATACTACTCACACCCTTACACACCCAGTCATACTACTCACACCTTTACACACCCAGTCATACTACTCACACCCTTACACACCCAGTCATACTACTCACATACATGCACACATAATTATACTAGTGTACACAACACAGTCATACTTTTTAATACTACTTACAAACACACAGTCATACTATTCACACACACACACACACACATAGTCATGCTACTCACACACAGTCATACTAATCCATTTGTACAGGACAGTGGCCCCGGGTCCATGTGCAATGGTGGAACTGGCTGTCACACTGCGGGGACAGTTCTGTGCGCACCACCTGCCCAGCTTTCTACTTCCTGTTTGCAGCAGTGGGAGGAAGAGGAGGAAACAGATGAGAAGCTTTCACTGCTCTCACAGACCCAGGTGCTTCCTTAAAGAGTGAGTGCGATTGGGAACTGGGTCCAAAATCATCCGACCGTACTCCCTCTGCTGCTGCCTGAAAGGCAAATGGTTAAACAGGCCCTGGCTGCCAGCTACGAATACTCTGGCCCCACAATTGCCCCTTTTTTCTTGGCAGTCCCCTAGTAACTTAGATGCCTAAGGGGGTCTGTATCCTAGAAGGGAGGTATGAACCTCTCCTGGGTCAAAGTATGACCACTGTAGTTCTACACTTTGACTACTAGATGTGTAATAATATATAAGGCAAAGCAGCCATGTACTCTGGGTCCATTTAGTGCAGGGGCCCCCTAAGCAGGCAGCTTGGGACAACAGTGGAACCTAGGTCAGGTAGGGGCCTAGTTAGTGTCAGGCTATACCCTTTAATAGGTCACACTAGGAGTGATAGGCAGACAGGGTGTTTAGCTCCAACGAGGAGTGTTAGTGGGACTAGGATCCTGAGCTTACTATTGCCCATAAGTAGGGAAACAAGTGCACAGGTTCATGGCTAGATAGCGTTCCCCAGGGGTATTCAGCCCAGCTGAAGCAATTATGGCCCTGGCTTTAACTGTGTGTGAGGCAAATGCAGCCAGAGAGTGAGGAACAGGAAGTAACGGGCCAGACACAGGAAGTGCCACCTCATCTGTGCTGTTCTTACGATTGCCACCTTTTTCCCCTTAGTATAATGGCCTGTGTTGAGGGAGGGGTAGCATACCTCCCAACTGTCCCGATTTTCGTGGGACAGTCCCTCTTCTGACAGCTCAGCCCGCAGTCCCGGATTCTTACTGAAAAGTCCCTCATTTCCCTTCGATCTCCTGCACTGAAGCTGAAAAAGATACAAATTTAATTGAAAGTAGCTTTTGGCAGAGCCCAGAAAGGTAACAAGCTTCAGCTGCACTTAGATACATTGTTTCTCATATTTAATTAAATAAGTGGACTTTTGGCAGAGAGCCCAGAAATCTTACTGAGTGTCACCTTCACTTAGATACATTGTTTCTCATATTTAATTAAATAAGTAGCTTTTGGCAGAGCCCAGAAAGGTAAAAAGCCCCCCCTGCACTGAGATACAACTGTAACTAATAAGCTAAACAGGTCTCTAAACTCGCAGTTTAAAGGGTAACTTCACCTTCATTAGCAAAACTGTAATAACACATAAAACAAGACCCCAAAACCCCCAGAAATGTGTTCAATCTTTAAATAACCTGCCAAATTTAGTCAAATGGGAGTGGTATTTAGGGGGTGTGGTTGCAAAAATGGGCGTGGTCAAAACATTTTCGCTGTGCTGCGCGTGGCCTTCCTTTTTGTCCCTCTTTTTATTTTCAAAATGTTGGGAGGTACTGTATGTTAGCAAGTAAATTCCCCACCGGGTGGCAACCCTAGATATTCCATGTGGTATGGGGCACCAGGGCTGTATTCAGCCGAGCATTCAGGGGCCACATTCTGTATAAAGAACTTTCATTCTCCATGAATAAGATATAAAGAGTATAAAACAGGAGATCAGTCTGACTTGCCTGCACTGTACCCTAAGGCCATGTTTAGATATGACAGATACGTATTACTCCTGTGCTATATACTCCTGATCCACTAGATGGCAGTATAGCACAATCATCTCTATTATTCCCTACAGGGCACCTATCACAGGGATTTTAGGAACCAGCATTCTGCATGGGGGACACAGTATAATTTCTCCCCAGGACTAAGGCAAGAAAGGGGTTAGAAGTGTAATCCATTCCTACACAGACTCGCCTGTTTACAAAATGGACACAGAGAAAGAACGCCGAGTGGCTGGGGAGGCCCTGGGGCCTGGGCAGGTACTGACTATAGACAACATGGCCAGATTTTCTAACAATCATATTTTTTTGTTTTTACAAATAATATTTTTTTAGCAATAAAAATTGTGGATTATACTAATTTCTCGACAAGAACTTCATGTCTAAGGGACAAGAACGACAAGAAATTGGAAAACTCGAATGTAAATTGTGTAAAAGCTTGCCAGTTCATATAGAAGTCAATGGGAGTTGTACTAGGGTGTGGGGGGCCCTTTAGGGCTGCCACCTTAGGGGCCCCCCATCCCAGTTACAAACTGCACACACAGACAGTTCCGGGACCAGAAGCAGGGCCTACTAGGGTTGGGGCCCACTGGGTTTTTTCCTAGTGTCCCCGCAGCCCAGTCCTCATATTTGAATATAAAGTTGATAGAGAGCAGTGCTGTACAACTGGCGGCCCGCGACCCCCTTCTGTGTGGCCCCCCACCTGTCTGGCTGCTTTGATGGCTTACCTTTGAGTAAGCTTTAAATGGTATCAGTACTGAGATTAACTGGCCCCCTGCATGGTTCTCACCTCAGATTCAGGCTGTAATCCCTCTGTATTGTTTAAACATGTAATCCCCTGTACTGTTCACACCTTTTAATCTATGCATTGTTCACCCCCTGCAGTGTTCACACCTCAGGCTCAGGCTGCAATCACCCACATTGTTCACTTCTTCACACCTCAGACATAGGTACTGTAGGTACCTATGTAGGTACTGCCTGGACTATGCTGCCTGTGTGTATGGCACACACAGGGAGCATAGGGCAGGGAGGGTATGGTACACACAGGCAGGGTAGGGCAGGCAGAGTATGGCACACACAGGGAGCATAGGGCAGGGAGGGTATGGTACACACAGGCAGGGTAGGGCAGGCAGAGTATGGCACACACAGGGAGCATAGGGCAGGGAGGGTATGGTACACACAGGCAGGGTAGGGCAGGCAGAGTATGGCACACACAGGCAGGGTAGGACAGGCAGAGTGCTGCCTGTATGTGCCATACTCTGCTTGCCCTATGCTGCTTGTGGGAGGTGAGCCTGGCAGGGGTTTGTTGTGGGAGTTTGTTAGCAGTTGGAAATAGCCATTAAATGGTCCCTAAGGTGTGTAATTATGTACTGGGGGTTGCTCTGCTATCCACAGGGGAGGAGGAGGCATATGGAATTTAAGGGTATATCTTAATATGACATAATTCTTTCACATATGAATGATGGTTGATATCCCCACAGTAAGGACCAAGCATTTGGGATTTTGCTGTGCTACCACCATTGTGATAAAATGGGTGTGGTTTGAAGTGGGTGTGGTTTCAAAAGGGGGAGTGGTCAAAATTGGCTTCCATTAGCGGCCCTCCACCATGTATGCTAGAGAAATTCCGGCTCTCGGCACCGCAGAAGTTGGACAGCACTGCCTTAGAGGATATTTATGAGCCAGATAGCTCACTCTGACATGGTAGGGAAGGAAGATACCAAAAGGACTAAAAAGAAATGCTGTGGTACATAAATAGGGATGCCACCTGTCTGGTATTTGACCGGCCTAACCGGTATTACATATTTACCAGCAATGTGCTTGTCAGTGAGTTTGTATTGGCCTATAAATCCCTGACCCCCTCCGCTGCCAATCAGCCTTTATAACTATGGCCCGCCTTAGCTCCGCCTATAACTCGCCCACTCCACCTGTTTCCTGCCCCTTATGTCATAGCCCCACCCCCAGATGGCATCAACCCCCAACCAGAAGGCCAGTATTAGTCACAGGAAAAGGCGGCGCCCCCCCCCATAGGTAAATGCTTTATAATTGTTTAAAAAGGTTCCATCTCCATATACAGTATATTTCTGTGACTTGTTTTTGTTTATAAAGCTTAGAACCGGTACATAAGGTACATGTAGGTTTGTATTCCTTGTCAAACAATAAACATCGTTACTAATAATTAGGGATGCACCGAACCCCTCAACCACCCAGCAGGATTGGGCTGAATCCCGAACCGAATCCTGGATTTGTTGCATCCCTACTAATAATCAGACCCCGTCATTATTGCTTAGAAAAAATGGTGGGTGGGAGGCGGGACTAGAGGAGAGTGGGACAGAAATACTTCAAAAACAAGAACAGTAAATGAAAAGATTGTCACCAACAGTTCTAAAGCCTCTCTCTGATACAGCAAGTTGTTATCTGACCTGTGATTGGTAGTTTGGAAGTCCCACCCGCTCTGAGCACCCAAACACCGCGGGTTCCCCCTCTGACAACACAGAAACATAACATAAATCTATAACTAGTGATAAGTGAATCTGCCTGTCCCAACTGCCTGTCCCAACTGCCTGTCCCAACTGCCTGTGCAGCAGTGCCAAGGAAAAACCAATTAGTAAGAATCACTGAAACAATAGACAGAGTAATGTAAAATGGCACTGAAACATTCTGGGTGATACACTGACACCTATATCATTATTATGGTGCCCCATTATGGCCTTCATGCATTCCAGGTACTGCTCATACACATGGATGGCCTTCTCTAACTGCCACCCTACACATGTATGGCCTTCTCTTACTGCCACCCTACACATAGATGGCCTCCTCTATCTGCCACCCTACACATGTATGTTCACCTTCCAACTGTCAGCCCAAATCATGGCATTTATGGCCACCTTAACTCAAGCAACATCCCAAACCCTGTACAAAGGTTGCCAGTCAGTGGAAATTGCCCCTCAGTATGGCTTGTTTGCTGGCTGAAATCTGACTCTGCCCTTTAACCCCAGCACTTTAAGGCAAGTTCTCACATACCAGAGCAAACACTGTGGGGGATTTCATTCTTGAAAGAAAAGTGGCAGCTATTTTATATGCTCAGGGCTTTGCTGCACTCGGCTATTTTCTGCCTTTCTAACAGGCCTCGGAGACACATTGGCCATTTATGATCTGCCCTTCTCTGCACGTTTTCTACTGAAACCAGTCGGACCAGCCTACTGACTAAAGCTGCCCGGGCCCCTGATACACAGCCCTAGCGCAACATCATTAGCTCTAATAGCCGCTAATTTGCCAACTGCTATTTGAACCTGAGCCCCAGGCTGAAACCCAGTGAGTCTGTGTCCGATGGCCAAGGTCACCCATTGGGGCACTAACAGGCTGCATCAGGTTTATCCACAACACTGTAACTCAGAGACAGGTAACCTGTAATTAGCCTTTCATCCATCGGCCGGCCACTTCCCACGGGCTCTGCTGTGTAGGTAGTTTTGTCACTGCCATTCTTGCATATAATATTGAGAACTAAGGGGCAGGTTTAATATTACATATTCGCCTGTGATACCCCCCTTGTCCACTAGATGGCGCAAACAAAAGCAAATCATTTCATAGCTATGTGTGACCTGGATTCATAAATTCAGTATTGTTCCACTGGTTGTTACTGAATTCTGCACTTCGGACTCTCCTACATGCTAAACTGTATGATATCCTTAGCAACTATACAGCGACAGCCACACAGCTTCAGTATGAATGTAGCTATTAGTGCAAAGTTGACAACTTGCAAAGTGTATGGCCATCTTAAGAGATCAATATGATAAATCCCAATGTTACAACTGCATGAGTCCTTTATAGCAGTAGCATCACTTATATGGTACTCAGAGTTCCCTGTATAACTCACTGCTAATATCCTTATCATTTACAGTAGGGGGTACATTATCCCTTATAATACATGAGTGATACTCAGAGTTCCCTGTATAACTCAGCCTGCAGCCTTGTGCCTTTATATGGGCACAGAACCCCTCAGTGACTGCTAATATCCTTATCATTTACAGTAGGGGGTACATTATCCCTTATAATACATGAGTGATACTCAGAGTTCCCTGTATAACTCAGCCTGCAGCCTTGTGCCTTTATATGGGCACAGAACCCCTCAGTGACTGCTAATATCCTTATCATTTACAGTAGGGGGTACATTATCCCTTATAATACATGAGTGATACTCAGAGTTCCCTGTATAACTCAGCCTCCAGCCTTGTGCCTTTATATGGGCACAGAACCCCTCAGTGACTGCTAATATCCTTATCATTTACAGTAGGGGGTACATTATCCCTTATAATACATGAGTGATACTCAGAGTTCCCTGTATAACTCAGCCTGCAGCCTTGTGCCTTTATATGGGCACAGAACCCCTCAGTGACTGCTAATATCCTTATCATTTATAGATTATTTTCATTTAGATCTTGATTGTAGTTGCTGATATTATTATTTCTTTTACTACTTTACCTTTATTTCACCTTTTCTTCTTCTCCTTCTACTCATCGCTAATATATTTTACTTATCCACTATTACATTATAATATACAGTTTAGTAATTTCCCTACAGGACCAAACTGTAAGTTATATCCTTATAAACAGCGCTTAATGATGTCATCAGTTACAATCGGAGCTTAGTGATGTAATTTCTGTCACATGACTCACTGAAACTTATATATTATAATAAATAAATTACCCCCTGTTGTAAAATATGAGGATATTAGAAGTCACCTCGGAGTTCTGACCTGTATAAAAGCTTTTCTATGGTTATGGAACTCCTCGGTGACTTATAATATCCCTATATGTTACAATAGGGGGCACTTTATTCACTATATATTATAAGGAACTCCTCAGGGGCTTATAATATCCCTATATGTTACAATAGGGGGCACTTTATTCACTATATATTATAAGGAACTCCTCAGGGGCTTATAATATCCCTATATGTTACAATAGGGGGTATTTTATTCACTATATATTATAAGGAACTCCTCGGGGCTTATAATATCCCTATATGTTACAATAGGGGGCACTTTATTCACTATATATTATAAGGAACTCCTCGGGGACTTATAATATCCCTATATGTTACAATAGGGGGCACTTTATTCACTATATATTATAAGGAACTCCTCGGGGACTTATAATATCCCTATATGTTACAATAGGGGGTACTTTATTCACTATATATTATAAGGAACTCCTCGGGGGCTTATAATATCCCTATATGTTACAATAGGGGGCACTTTATTCACTATATATTATAAGGAACTCCTCAGGGGCTTATAATATCCCTATATGTTACAATAGGGGGCACTTTATTCACTATATATTATAAGGAACTCCTCAGGGGCTTATAATATCCCTATATGTTACAATAGGGGGTACTTTATTCACTATATATTATAAGGAACTCCTCGGTGACTTATAATATCCCTATATGTTACAATAGGGGGTATTTTATTCACTATATATTATAAGGAACTCCTCGGGGACTTATAATATCCATATATGTTACAATAGGGGGCACTTTATTCACTATATATTATAAGGAACTCCTCGGGGGCTTATAATATCCATATATGTTACAATAGGGGGCACTTTATTCACTATATAAGGAACTCCTCGGGGGCTTATAATATCCCTATATGTTACAATAGGGGGTACTTTATTCACTATATATTATAAGGAACTCCTCGGGGGCTTATAATATCCCTATATGTTACAATAGGGGGTACTTTATTCACTATATATTATAAGGAACCCCTCGGGGACTTATAATATCCCTATATGTTACAATAGGGGGTACTTTATTCACTATATATTATAAGGAACTCCTCGGGGGCTTATAATATCCCTATATGTTACAATAGGGGGCACTTTATTCACTATATATTATAAGGAACTCCTCGGAGGCTTATAATATCCCTATATGTTACAATAAGGGGTACTTTATTCACTATATATTATAAGGAACTCCTCGGTGACTTATAATATCCCTATATGTTACAATAGGGGTATTTTATTCACTATATATTATAAGGAACTCCTCGGGGCTTATAATATCCCTATATGTTACAATAGGGGGTACTTTATTCACTATATATTATAAGGAACTCCTCAGTGACTTATAATATCCCTATATGTTACAATAGGGGGCACTTTATTCACTATATATTATAAGGAACTCCTCGGGGCTTATAATATCCCTATATGTTACAATAGGGGGCACTTTATTCACTATATATTATAAGGAACTCCTCGGGGGCTTATAATATCCCTATATGTTACAATAGGGGGCACTTTATTCACTATATATTATAAGGAACTCCTCGGGGCTTATAATATCCCTATATGTTACAATAGGGGGCACTTTATTCACTATATATTATAAGGAACTCCTCGGGGGCTTATAATATCCCTATATGTTACAATAGGGGGTACTTTATTCTCTATATATTATAAGGAACTCCTCGGGGGCTTATAATATCCCTATATGTTACAATAGGGGGCACTTTATTCACTATATATTATAAGGAACTCCTCGGGGGCTTATAATATCCCTATATGTTACAATAGGGGGTACTTTATTCACTATATATTATAAGGAACTCCTCGGGAACTTGGAACAAATGGCCATATACCCATTGTCATCATACATAGGAATGGCCACCATCCATTTGTCTGCCCAAATCATGGGTAGCTTAACTCAAGTAACATACCAAACTCTGTAAAGCCTCCTCTAACTGCCACCCTACACATGGATGGCCTCCTCTTACTGCCACCCTACACATGGATGGCCTCCTCTTACTTCCACCCTACACATGTATGGCCTCCTCTTACTGCCACCCTACACATGTATGGCCTCCTCTTACTGCCACTCTACACATGGATGGCCTCCTCTTACTTCCACCCTACACATGTATGGCCTCCTCTTACTGCCACCCTACACATGGATGGCCTCCTCTTACTGCCACCCTACACATGGATGGCCTCCTCTTACTGCCACCCTACACATGGATGGCCTCCTCTTACTGCCACCCTACACATGGATGGCCTCCTCCTTACTGCCACCCTACACATGGATGGCCTCCTCCTTACTGCCACACTACACATGTATGGCCTCCTCTTACTGCCACCCTACACATGTATGGCCTCCGCTTACTGTCACCCTACACATAGATGGCCTCCTCTTACTGCCACCCTACACATAGATGGCCTCCTCTTACTGCCACCCTACACATGTATGGCCTCCGCTTACTGTCACCCTACACATAGATGGCCTCCTCTTACTGCCACCCTACACATAGATGGCCCCCTCTTACTGCCACCCTACACATGTATGGCCTCCTCTTACTGCCACCCTACACATAGATGGCCTCCTCTTACTGCCACCCTACACATAGATGGCCTCCTCTTACTGCCACCCTACACATGTATGGCCTCCTCTTACTGCCACCCTACACATAGATGGCCTCCTCTTACTGCCACCCTACACATGTATGTTCACCTTCCAACTGTCAGCCCAAATCATGGCATTTATGGCCACCTTAACTCAAGTAACATCCCAAACCCTGTACAAAGGTTGCCAGTAAGTGGAAATTGCCCCTCACTATGGCTTGTTTGCTGGCTGAAATCTGACTCTGCCCTTTAACCCCAGCACTTTAAGGCAAGTTCTCACATACCAGAGCAAACACTGTGGGGGAAAAGTGGCAGCTATTTTATATGCTCAGGGCTTTGCTGCACTCGGCTATTTTCTGCCTTTCTAACAGGCCTAGGAGACACATTGGCCATTTATGATCTGCCCTTCTCTGCACGTTTTCTACTGAAACCAGTCGGACCAGCCTACTGACTAAAGCTGCCCGGGCCCCTGATACACAGCCCTAGCGCAACATCATTAGCTCTAATAGCCGCTAATTTGCCAACTGCTATTTGAACCTGAGCCCCAGGCTGAAACCCAGTGAGTCTGTGTCCGATGGCCAAGGTCACCCATTGGGGCACTAACAGGCTGTATCAGGTTTATCCACAACACTGTAACTCACAGACAGGTAACCTGTAATTAGCCTTTCATCCATCGGCCACTTACTGTAGGGATAACACTCTGGCTCCACTTGTGCAATGTCACTCTACAGAGCCCATTAGCCTTTCATCCATCGGCCACTTACTGTAGGGATAACACTCTGGCTCCACTTGTGCAATGTCACTCTACAGAGCCCACTACACTCCCAGTACATTCCTAGTGTCCCTGCATCATAACGGTCTCATCTCAGTTCAAGGCACCCACAGATGCACCAGGCTTCGTGTGGCTTTGCAGAGAGTGGGATTACATGGACAACTTTTGGTCATAGTCAGACTGGGGTACCTGGGGCCCACTGGGTACCTGACTCAAGGGCCCATCACACCACCTAGCCACTGCCACTCCCTGCCCTACTCTGCTTTTGGTTCCCACACTGTCATATGTGCTGGGGTCTGATTTGGCCACCCACAAGCACAGCCAAACTGGCCCTGGAACCAATGATTGGATCATACACTGGGGCCTAGGGAGGACCGTTGGACAAGGACGGCTTCACTGTGCAGATTGTCCAACAATATTTTCATACCTGCCCAATTGATAACTTGCTTATTTTAGGGGCTGCTGCCTGGGAGTCCCCTACCCCAGTCGAGATGTCAAACCCCCTCCCACTCCACTTCCTCCTTGCGGCCATGATGGGGGGGGGGTTGATACACTGGTACCTGCAGTTACCGGTAAGGGAGCGAACCTGGGTCCATGATAGCCGGGGCCCATCAGGTTTTTTCTAGTTGCTGGCCTGGTCCGACCCTGGCAGGCCCCCTACACAGGGCAATGAGCTTTTATAGGTCTATGAATGGCCACCATTGGTATAAATGACTGTAAGCACAAACCCACTGTGCGTGGCAGTTTTATGGGTGCTCAGTAGAGCTTTCATTGGGACCTCCATAACCATAGGGTATAGGAATGAGGCTGTCTATCTCTGTGACTAATGGTCACACATAAATACAAGTAATAAAACTGTTTATTGTGAACACCATGCCCCCCCCCCCCCAAAGTAATTAAAGCTTTTTTACTGGTTCACATTAAAACGGGAATCTTTTAACAGTCATTAGCACCCAAAAGGAACCAACCCCTCCTCTATAAACTCCCAGGCCCCCTCCATTGCTCCCAGCCCTAAGGCAGCTGCTACCCGGCACAGTGACAGATAGGTAAGTGAGCCTGGCAGCATCTCGCTTGCATTTTCTGCCTGGCACTAATTATGCCTTAGAAACGTAACTTGGAATTCTTGCAGTCTATGGATAAGATAAGTAACCAGTATGGCAGTTCCCACCCATATAAATAACTCTTAGATCTGGTTATATATGCCTGGATTTGGTTGGGCATTGGGTTGATTTTTACTATACCTATCGAGGCCCAGACTGGCAATCTGTGGGTTCAGGCAAATGCCAGAGGGGCTGCTGTAAGGTGCCATAGACACTCACTATTTATTGGGCTGGGGGGGGGGCTGTTTGGGCCTCTGTGTACTGAAAATCAGGCCCAGACTGGCAATCTGTGGGTTCAGGCAAATGCCAGAGGGGCTGCTGTAAGGTGCCATAGACACTCACTATTTATTGGGCTGCTGGGGGGGCTGTTTGGGCCTCTGTGTACTGAAAATCAGGCCCAGACTGGCAATCTGTGGGTTCAGGCAAATGCCAGAGGGGCTGCTGTAAGATGCCATAGACAGTCAGTATTTATTGGGCTGCTGGGGGGCTGTTTGGGCCTCTGTGTACTTGGCATGCCAGGGTCTATTTTGTATCCCAGTCTGGGTCTAGAACAATGTTCCCACTCATATAAATATACACACAAGCTGATTAAACTCTGCCAATAAGTATCACTTGCCCTTAGTATCAGTAACAGGGTGTTGCATCTGGTTGGGTTTCGGGAGAAAGTCAGTCCACAGGTAACTGGATAAGGTGCAGGAGTGGACCCATCCACCCATCCATACTGCAAGTTTTTTTTCCCCTTATCCTATTGATTTGGCTCCAGAGTGACATCACTTCCTGTATGCAGTGACATCACTTTTGGTTTAGCAGGTCCCAGGTAGGAAGGTAAGTTACCTATTTGCAGTCAGGGTCGGGTAGCGGATCTGGGTAGGGGACATGTTGGGTGGTGGGTGTGGGTTGAGTTGCGGGTCTGCCCGACCAGACCTGTGCAGGACCCTACCAAGAAAATACAGCCATTTGGCAACCAAAAGTTAAATTAAAGTCCCTTTACAAGACGTGTAAGGAACAATATATCGAATGCCCTTACCCAAGATCCCTTATTGCAAGGAACCCAACCCAGATTTTATGGGGAAAGCAAACTTTTGTTTGCATCTTTTCAATTGGTCTTTATTTTTTATTTTCTATAGTTTTTGAACTATTTGCCTGATAAGTGCAGCGTCAATTTAGTGGCCCTCCCAAACTAACCCCCCTTACCCTCTCACTTACCTCACCTCTCCCAATAAACGTACACACAACAACTTCTTGTGGATAGAAAAGGCCGCAGCCTGTTTATTTACAACCTTGTAAATTTGTTAAACAATAACATATTACTGTAAATAAATAACATCACATAACATAACATAACATCACAGTCTCATTGGTAACCTCGTAACAATAAGCCGCTGAAGGCTGCTTTGTGGAAGCTGTCTCTGCCCCCCCCACCGTAATCATTTTCCTGAGGTTAGTAACCCCCTTTCTCTAGCCACCACAGCCCCCATTTCCCACCAACCTATGGCTGTACTCACTAGCCTCCGTCTAACCTTCCGCCACTAGCGTTCCGGGGTGAACCCCTTACGCCGGGCGCGCCTGCCCAACTGAAAACCCCAAGGCCCTTTCTATCCCATCAGCCACCTCCAAGTTAAAAATGTCTAGCCCCACTGGTGACAAGTGCACACCATCCGTCCGGTAAAAACCCGGTAGCCTACCTTCCAACTCCTTGTGCCTGACCACAACCCCCCCCACGTGCCTAACATACGCACTCATCAGCTTGTTTACTTTTACTCTGCTCCTCTCCATTGCTGCTTGATTCCTGGCCCCTCTCCACTGTAGCCTGCCCACCATTTCGGACCAGACTATTTTAGCCCCCAGCAAACGTGAACGCAGCAAATCTACGTCGCGTTTCATTAGTCTCACCAATTCTCTCTGCGCAACGATGCCCATGTCGTTTCCTCCTGCATGGATTACCAGCACGTCTGGCGGTGCCTCCTTTGCCACCAGCTCCATCACCCTGACCAACAACTCAGGCCATCGTAAGCCCCTAAACCCAAACCACTTCACCTTTGCTTGCCTTGCCGAAAAACCCAGCTGCTTTCCAGCGTGTCTGGCTGCTGCTCTTTCGGCTGCCCAGTGAATATACGAATGTCCAACCAGCCAGACCACTTTTCCGTGACCTTGAAATACAATAAAACTCAACCAACACATATGACAGGATAACTTGCTCTTTTTTTTTTTTTTTTTTTTTTTCTTTTTCCCCTTCCCTTCACCACCTTACAAGAGTGACGGTCGTATGTAGCTGCGAAACCTCTTCGACTCCCATCTCCCTATCTTGCGTATTAATTCTTCCGGTAGGCCTGCCCTCGCTGCCTCCGTGGCCGCCCCTATCCGGAATGAGTGCGTTCCATATTCTCCCGGGGTTTTGCCTAGCCTTGTTAAACCTATTCTGAATACTGCTATAAATTGGTATCTCGTCAATGGTTGCCCGTCCTCGTGGACTAGCAGTGGTCCTGGATGTCCCGGTCGTATTTCCAGGAACCTCCTCAAGCATCCCCACGGACAAATCTCCCCTCCATCCAATTTAGCCAGCTCTATCCGTCTCCCTTTTCCCCATTTATCGGTCTTGGACCTCCTCAGCCATGCCCAGATGCCCGTGTCTGCTATGGTTACTTCCTTAATGTCCAACCCCCCTGGCTTCTTTTTACTCTGGCTCACTAACTCCCCCACTCTAAAGGCCCCAAAGAATGCCAATGTGAAGGCCACTTGGAACAATCGTGTCTCGTAATTGGTTCTACAGATGCTGGTCAGCACCCCCTGCAAACCGTGGAGTAGCTCCACTGACACCGGTCTCCTGCCATCCGTTTTTACCCTCGCCTTCTTAAGCCCCACCACTGCTTGCCGTATTTCGAATTTTTTAGTTATGTCCTCCCACCCTTTTAGCTTAAAGAGGAAGGCCAATGCCGCCATTCCTTTTTCCACCGTCGCTGCCGATTTTCCCTCTTCTACTTTCCAATAAACCCACCATAATAGTGCTTCCATCCTTTCCTCCGGTGTAAAAGTACCCCCCGACCAAGCCATCAGTTGCTCCCAGTCCTTCCAGACCTTACCGTATGCCGCCCAGGTAGCGTCTGACACAGATGTCCTCACCATCCCCTCAAGTCTCCGATCCCGAGCTGCCACAGACCAGTCGGCATGGGGGCACCCTGCAGGTCCGCTTCTGGTGCTACCTGTCGGAAACGCTCCCACTGAGCGCGAGACAAAGCGTCAGCAACCACATTTGCGACACCTGGGACATGTTCCGCTCTGAAACATAAATTAATCTTTAAACTTTGTAGAACCAAGACCCTCAAAAGCCGCACTACCTCCGGCGAGGTGGCCGACTGCTTATTGAGGGCCTGCACTGCCCCCAGGTTGTCGCACCTGAATACCACCCGTTTGTTGGCAAGTTGTGCCCCCCATAGGAAAACTGCCACCACAATTGGAAAAAGCTCCAAAAAACATAAATTTTTTAACAGGTTGCCCTGTAACCATTCCTCCGGCCAGTGTGCAGCACACCAACCACCGTTCAGATAGGCCCCGAAGCCTACACTGCCGGAGGCATCCGTAAACAATTGAATCTCTTCGTTTGTGACCTCTTTTCCCCGGAAAATCACCTTGCCGTTAAACTCTTTCAAAAATTGATCCCATATTTGCAGGTCTCCCCTGACTTCCGCTGTCAAACGTACGTGGTGGTGACCCTCCTTACTCCCCTTTAGCAGTGTGCCCAATCTTCTGCAGAACACCCTGCCCATAGGGATTACCCTGCATGCAAAGTTGAGTTTACCCAGTAGCGACTGTACCGCTCTGACTGTAACTTTTTTCCTGCCGATCATCTCACCTACACCCTTGCTCAAGTCCGTCAACTTGTCTCCCGGTAATCTTGTCATGCCCGCCACTGTGTCAATCTCTATCCCCAGGAAGCTCAAACAGGTGACTGGCCCCACGGTCTTGTCCTGAGCCAACGGCACCCCAAACTCAGCCGTCACCTCTTTTAAGACTTCCAGCAAGAATGAGCACCATTCCGTAGAAGCCCGCCCCACGCACAGGAAGTCGTCCAGGTAATGTACCAGGCTCTGGGACCCTGTGCGCTTTCTCACTACCCATTCCAAGAAGCTGCTGAACTTCTCGAAGTAGGAGCAGGAAATGGAACAGCCCATAGGCAGGCATAGATCGACGTAAATTTCGTCATCCAATTTACAACCCAGTAGGTGTTGGCACTCCGGATGTATGGGCAGCAGTCGGAAAGCCGACTCTATGTCTGCCTTGGCCATTAATGCCCCCGGTCCCGCTGCCTGTACCACTTCCACAGCCCTGTCAAACGAAGTATATGATACCGAGCAGAGCTCTGGATCGATATCGTCATTTACCGACTCCCCTTTGGGGAATGACAAATGGTGTATCAATCTGAATTTGCCCGGTTCCTTTTTGGGAACCACCCCCAAGGGGGATATCCTCAGGTTGTCCCATGGCGGGTCCTTGAATGGCCCGGCCATCCTCCCTAAGGCCACTTCCTTTCCTATTTTTTCCCTAGCTATCCCAGGGTTCCTCACCAGTGATTTTAGATTTCCATGTGTACCCCCCCCTTCCCGTGGCCTGAACGGTATCCTAAATCCGAACTGGAAGCCCTTTTCTAAAAACTCTGCGTCCCCTCGCCTACCGTACCGTCTTAGCCAAGGCAGCATCGCGCCTAAGCTCACCGGCGTCCTCCCCTTTTCCGGTATCTGTGCTTTTTGTTCCCCCCTTTCCCTTCTTGAAGCACTTGCTGTATGGGTGGGACCCCCGCAACCCGAGCATTCATGCTTGTACTTGCAGGCCGTTCCCCACCTACACTGTCCATCATTATACATCCAGCAGCATCCCAGTCTATACCCCGCCGGTGGAGCCGCCGACTGCCCCCCACCGGCGGGCCTTGGAAAGGGGGATGTTTTTTGTGCCATCATGAGCCTCATCCACAAGGTCATGTCGACTTGGTCCCACCTCATCCCGGGGTTGACGGCGAGGCGTTGGCGGAACTGTTCATCGTATCTCCACCATGCCAACCCGCCGTAAACCCTAAACGCATCCCATATCCCTTCCAGGTAGCAGAACAGCGCTGAACATTTCTCAGGGTGTTTTTCCCCGGTCACGCTGGCCAAGATACAAAAGGCTCTCAACCAATTGCCAAATGTTTTGGGTATCTTTCTATAGCGTTTTGCCCTCTCCTCCTCCTCCTTTTTCCCATCCTTCTTGTCATCCTCCTTGATGTCCACTGTCTCCTCCAAGGGCAGCAGGGAAAATATTTCCACAAACTCCCCTTTTTCAATCTTCTCCCTTACCTCCTTTTTGAGGTGCGCTCCCAGGGGACCCGCAAAGGATACGTAGGCGTTTTGCCTGGCTGTATCCGGTACCCCCCCCGTCATGGAGTCTTTCTCCTTCTCCCTCTCTGTTGCTCCCGCCTCCTCCCCGCTCTTTGCCGCATTCCCTCCTGCCCCTTTTTCGGTGCCCTCTGCTGGTCCCGGGTTCCCGGTCGCCCCCGTCTGCCCTGTACCTGCCGTGGCGCCCGTCCATACCCTTGTTGCTACCCCTGTGTCTGGGTTGTTGCCTTCCCACCTTGCTAGTAGCTCCTTCAGACTCTGCAGGATGCCCCCCCCGTTCCCTTCTCCCATCTTACCCCCTCCTGGCCCGCTGGCAATCGCCTGTCCCGGGGCCGTCCTCTCCTGCTCCTGGGCCTGGCTGGCTCCCGGCTGCTCCTGTTCTGTAGCCGCAGACGCCCGCGGAGTGTCCTGTCCTGGGCGGCCCCTGCTGCTCCCGCAGTTGTTGATGCTCCTTCCCTGCCCGTCCGGCGTCCTCCTGTCGCCTCCCGTATACCTGGGTGAGGAAACACACCGGCAGCAAGCTCTGGGGGACCTCCCCCCAGGTGACCTGGCCCCTGTGCCTCGTCCTTCCCCTCTATCCCGGCCGGCCCGCCTGGGCCTGGGTGAAGCCCGTGATTCCCATGGGCTCCTCCTCCTCAGGTGGCCTTCCCGGCCCTCCGGTCGGCCATGCCTCCCTTCCCTCTCTCTGCTTCTGGAGCGCCTTCTGCTCCTCGACTCCCTGCCCCGTGTCCCTCCTGGGGTCTCCCTCGGGCTGAGCCTTGCTGCCCGCTCCCTGTCCGCTCCTTCCCGTCCTGGCTCTGGTCCCATCCGTGCCCCGCTGTGCCGCTCTCCTCCCCTCTCTCCCGTGTCCCCTGTAGCTCGGTCCCTTGCTGCCGGCCCTGGGCTGCTGCCCTCATTGCCTAGCCCCCGCCGGTCCTCTGTTCCTTCCCTGGGTAACCCCCCTTGGGGTGCCGTCCCTTGCTCGTTTGCCCCTCCCGTTGGCGCCACCTGGCCCGTTCCCCCGGCCTGGGCCCCACTTGCCTGCCGTGTGTTGGGCCCCCTCGCTTCCTGCCCCTCGTCGCGCTCCTCCGCCCCTCCTCTCACGCACCTTCGGGCCGCTGGTCTCCTCGCGGTCCTGCGTCCAGTCCCCGGGGCTGCGCCACGTCCTCTGGCTCTGTGCGCGTTCTCCTGCTGACACTCGCTCGCCCGTCCTCTTTCCGGCTCTCGTCCTGGGCCCTCCTCCTCCGTGCCTGCTGCTGTTCCCGTCCGGGATGCGCTCCTCCGCCTCCTCCGGTCCTGTGGTGCGTCCGGGCTGAGCCTCTCCGGTGGCCTGGTGCGCCTCGTGGTCCTCCTCTGTCCCGTCTGCGCCGCCTGTGCCGTTGTCGCCTCACCGGGTCCTGGATGTCCTGGTTCTCCGTCCTGGCCTCCGGATAGCAGCGCCAGCAGCTCCCTTCGGAACGCCGCTCCTTCCTGTCCCGCCATCGCTTCTTGAATCCCACGCAGCAGTTCCTGGGCCATCTTCTTCGCTCGGCTGCTGACTCCAAAATGGTTCCTTAGACTTGCGCACACCCCCTTTTATCACTTCCTTCCGCCTCTGCCAATCAGCTTGGGAACTACAATTCCCACAATGCCTTGCCCTTTTAAAGCCATATCAACCCCCCGGGCCTTTCCTAGCATTATCATGGCCCCGTGCCCTCACTCCTGCCTCGTTTATTTCGGGGCTCCTTTCTTCTTCTGACTCTTTCCAGTTATCAAATGGGGGTCACTGACCCTGGCAGCCAAAAAAACTATTGCTCTGTGAGGCTACAATTGTATTGTTATTGTTACTTTTTATCACTTATATTCCTATTTAGGCCCTTTGTTATTCATATTCCTGTCTCTCTTTCAAACCACTGCCTGGTTGCTAGGTTAAATTGAACCCTAGCAACCAGATAGCTGCCGAAATTCCAAACTGGAGAGCTGTTAAACAAAAAGCTAAATACAGGTATGGGATCCCTTATCTGGAAACCCGTTATCCAGAAAGCTCTGAATTATGGAATGCCCGTCTCCCATAGACTCCATTTTAATTAAATTATTCAGAATTTTAAAATCAATTTCCTTTTTCTCTGTAGTAATAAACCAGTACCTGTAATTGATCCCAACTAAGATATAATTACCCCTTATTGGGGCAGAACAGCCCTATTGGGTTTATTTAATGGTTAAATGATTCCCTTTTCTCTGTAATAATAAAACAGTACCTGTACTTGATCCCAACTAAGATATAATTACCCCTTATTGGGGGCAGAACAGCCCTATTGGGTTTATTTAATGGTTAAATGATTCCCTTTTCTCTGTAATAATAAAACAGTACCTGTACTTGATCCCAACTAAGATATAATTACCCCTTATTGGGGGCAGAACAGCCCTATTGGGTTTATTTAATGGTTAAATGATTCCCTTTTCTCTGTAATAATAAAACAGTACCTGTACTTGATCCCAACTAAGATATAATTACCCCTTATTGGGGCAGAACAGCCCTATTGGGTTTATTTAATGGTTAAATGATTCCCTTTTCTCTGTAATAATAAAACAGTACCTGTACTTGATCCCAACTAAGACATAATTAATCCTTATTGGATGCAAAACAATCTTATTGGGTTTAATTAATGTTTTATTGATTTTTTACTAGACTTAAGGTATGGAGATCCAAATTATGGAAAGACCCCTTAACCGGAATACCCTTGTTCCCGAGCATTCTGGATAACGGGTCCTATACCTGTACTTAGAAATCCATTTAGATACATCATGTGACATGGCTGCATAGGAATCGGTGCAGTCTGCAGCAGGCATCCGAATGAATTGCTAATTAGCCATGTGGCGTGTGGGGTGTTAGAAGGGTGCCATGTGGGTGAGCTGCAGTACACAGGAGGAGGGGGAACAGGGCCCTGCTGGGAATGGCCTGGGTGCAGGCTGCTAGCAGGAAGTAGTGGTGTCAGCTCGCTTTGGGCTGCGTAATTTGAGACAGGAGGGGTGTGAGGGCAGCCTTTGTGTGCAACCGGCTTGTACATCAGCAAAGAGTTCAGTCTGAAAACAATCGCACTGAAAGGAACTTCTCTGCTGGGAGGGAGGTAAGGAGGCAACTACTGTTGTTTTCTGCTGCTTTCTGCCCCCAAAATCTGCTGCGCTCTCTCTGTGTGGGGGCATTTCATAGGGTGAGCCGGCAAGTTTGCCACTTATAGATTGGCAACGGGAAATCTGAAGGCTATGACTGCCCGCATTTGGCTAAGTAACCCTACACTCATTCCTCTATGTACCATGTATTTGTGTTGTTACTGTTCCTTTAAGGCAGACAGGGTGCAGGGCTACAGTCCTGTGTGGCTTATTGCGCAGGTGTCTGTATTTAGAGATATGTCGGTGGGGTTAAAGGGCAAGTAGAGTGGGGTTAGGGGCACTTACATAACTAAAGTGACCTGTGTCTGCCTCTTGCTATCCCTTGCATTGGTGACATTGGTAGCAGAAGCCAGCGGATCAACAGAACCAGGGGGACCACAAAGGGACAGACAGACACTGCTTTCAGTAGCATTTACACTTGAATTGAAACCCGCTGTTTGTATTTAATGAATGTAAATTGGAAAGAAATTGCATTCCTTTTTTTCTATTTTTTGGCGGGTTTATATTCCCTTTAAGTGTTTTCTGATTTGGAGAGGTCCCTGGTTGGCCAATCATAGTGGCATACAGTATATATTTGTCAAATACTATAGGAGGGGGGACTTGAAATTGGAACCCATTCACTTTTATTTTTATTAACATTTATTTATAAAGCGCCAACATATCCCGCAGTGCTGTACAATAAGTGGGTTCCATACATTGGACATACAGAGTAACATATAAAGCAACCAATAACCGATACAGGAGGTGAAGAGAGCTTGTATGGCATTCCATATGAATCCATGACATGAATGCACAGAACAGTTATGGCCTTAAGGGTGATAATGCGACTTGGTACATAACAAAAACATGGTCACTTGATTACATTACATAAGTGAATGTCACTGGGATTGAAAGCAGCACCTGTCTGGCCAATGTTCCCTGCATTACTGGTACTGACTCCTGAATCAAAGTAGCAGAAGCCGCCTGATTACCAGACCTGGAGGGGAATGGACTATTGCTACATTGGTTCAAGAGTCGGAACCAGAGAACAGAAAGGGATAGGCAAATACTGTTTTCAAATGAAATTATATTTACACGTATCTTTAAACCCATTGTAAGATGATAGCAACACCCCTTGAGGCCAGCTGTGCCAGAAGCCTGGGTGGGATGGGGATCACCAGTCATGTGTTGGGGGTAGTTGAAAAATTGGACCCTTGCAGAACTCTAGATTTAAAAAGAATTGTCTCCTTCCCTATGGCTGTCAGAACTACCTATCATGCCATGGGGTTCCAGAGTGCTGCTCGTGTAAAGTCATTTTTCATTGGACAAACCTGCTGCCTATTCAACTGACCCATGTGTCTAAAAATAAGACAATTTACATTTAAAATTGCATTTTAAGCAACTTTATAGTAGAAAAGGGAATTTCAGCAAGGGTTTATATCCCCTATTAAGGCTTCTGGCAATCTGATGTTTTTGACTGTGGTGGTTTTTCCCAGAAACCATGGTATTTCCCAGTAGTTACTGCCACTCCCAAAAAGCCACCTACCCGTCAGTGCCTTTCCCTTGGGGGCCAAATGCCAGGGATGCCATAGGAGCCCAGTGCAAAGCAGCATGGGAAGTAATGTGCATGTAAATAAAAGTGCAGCCCAGCAATGGTGCACCATCAGCAGCGCTCTCGCCACCTCACATTCCACAGCAGCCACAATGCCTGCCTCTCCCTGCTTTACTGCCATATCAGAAAGATAAAGTAGAGTCAGTCAGCTGGCAGTTAAGCAACTAACTGATAGGGGCTCATGTGACTGGGGTCATGTGATTGTGGGGGAAGGGTGTTTTGTAGTTCGTGTGGAACCCCTGTTTATTTTCAGTTCCCCAGCCCTCCCCTCTGTCCTATTAAGCTTTGCAGGGATCCATTGTCTGCCCTGTCAGTCACAGGGAATCTTATTGTGAAAGGGGAAGCAGCAATTGGGAACAAATTTCAGTGGGTTGGGTTATGGCCGGAGTTAAGCCTATAGCCCCCCTATGGCAGCCCCCCCTCTGTGCATAAGCTGCCACACTAGTATGGCCACAATAGGGACTTTGTTACCACATCTGCTTTTGGAATCCCACATACCTGTACAGCTCAAAACACTGACACCCAGACGTACCACTCAGATGTGAATGGACTCAGTACAGCCCTATTTCTAACTATGGTTTGTTCCCTCAGCAGGTGAATGTGGCCGCCATTTTAAGTCTCCTGGTCTGGTTCAGTTCATTGCTTATTATTGGAAGGGGGGGTATTGGGAGCAGATCTGGACTGGTATTCGGAATTAGGGATGCACCTAATCCAGGATTTGGTTCAGTATTCAGCCAGGATTCAGCCTTTTTACGGCAGGGTTCGGATTTGGCCGAATCCACGGTCCTGGCCGAACCGAATCCTAATATTAGGAAGGGTTAAATGTCCGTGTGAACAGGGAAGTGCAAAAAAATCAACTTTTACCCCTTGACTTTTACCTCAACTTTTACCCCTTCCAGAGCCTAATTACTGGTTCGGTATTCGCCCGATGGATTCGTGGGGTTTGGCCGAACCCAAAAAAACTGGGTTTGGTGCATCCATATTCAGAATAGGCCCAAACAGCTCCCCCACAGGCCCAGTCACTGTCTATGGGCAGATTTCGGCCCCTAGTGCCACTCCAAGGTGGCCTTGCCCCTACACACTTAGGTTTTATTACAAGTCAGGGGCCCCATGGCAGAGAGGGACAGGATTTGTGGGCCACAAAAGATGTGGGAGGAGTGGTGAGGCGGCGTAGTATGGTGAGTGGGCATAGTAGTAAGGTGAGTGGGCATAGTAGTATGGTGAGTGGGCATAGTAGTAAGGTGAGTGGGCATAGTAAGATGCATGGGCGGAGTTTGGCATAAATGGGGAGTGGCCAGGATGGCAGCTTTGAATGACAGGGGTATTTTTATTTATTGGAGTGCCATTGTAAACTGTAGCAGTATTGGTCCCCATGATTGCTGATCCATAACGTTTAGCAGTCAAATTATTATATTATTATTATTATTCAGTCATAGTTCCCTAGAACAACTGCTTCCTATATAATATTCACCTGCCTTCAGTACAGGGCTAGTGATGTCCCAGTTTTATTGATAAAAAGCTACATTTGTATTACTTATCCTAAATTATAGAGCATGGATGGCTTCTGTCTTGCAGCACTGGGGTCCTGAGTTTGATTCCACCTTGGGCACTATCTGCAAAGAGTCTGTATTTTCTCCCCTCTTGTGTTGGGTTTCTTCTGGGGGCTCTGGTTTCTTCAAACATAGCGGCTCTATTGAGTGGATGGATTGGGCTTGAGCAGAAGAACCAAGAAACCAAAGCTGTATAGGGGGCACGCTGCTTCTCAATCCTGCACTCCACATCAGCTGACTAGAACTCTTCCTCTGATAGGATGGTACCCAGGTTTACAAAGCTTCCCCTGAGTCGCCCAGTCACTCCCATGGCCACCCGCTGATATCACTAATGATGCTATTAAGTGGCCATATTACTGCAGGAGCTCCCTGTACCTTGGCCCCAGTCTAAAGCCCAACACCCAACTTAAAGGTAGTAGAGAAAGAGATTAGCACTAAGTGCCGGAAAGTGATTTAATATTTTAATTGACTAATGAATTATTTCCTATTATACACACATATATATATATATATATATATATATATATATATATATTTATATGCCTTCTTTAATGTATGTCCCTGCTTTCTCACCTAGGTTCCCTCAACAGAATGGATATTTTCCTGCTCTTCTTCATCTCATCCCTCCTGCCTGGGATCTGCACTTACGCGGTCCCTGGTCAGAACCCCTCCCTTCGCTTTGTGGCTCTCGGAGATTGGGGGGGACTGCCCCTTCCCCCCTATACTACAAGACAGCAGGAACTGGTGGCTGAAGAAATGGGCAAAACCGTGGCCAAACTGGGTGCAGACTTTATTCTGTCTTTGGGTGACAATTTCTACTATGACGGTGTCACTGATGTGTCTGACCCTAGATTCAAGGTACTGGTTGCTACGACAGGCATATTCTCCTGAAACGCTGCCAGCACACCATTATGGCAATGAACAAATTCAGTACCAGCCTCTAATTATACACACCTAGCAGATGATAGAAATAAGGTTTCCACCTTTTTCCCCAAATCTTCACCGGCCTGCGGTTCAAGAATGCCAGCAATGACATAACAGAGGTGGGGTGTGGGCGGCTCAGAGGTGGGGTATGTGCAGCTCAGAGGTGGGGTATGGGCGGCTCAGAGGTGGGGTATGTGCGGCTCAGAGGTGGGGTATGTGCGGCTCAGAGGTGGGGTATGTGCGGCTCAGAGGTGGGCTGTGGGCGGCTCAGAGGTGGGCTGTGGGCGGCTCAGAGGTGGGGTGGGGGCGGCTCAGAGGTGGGGTGGGGGCGGCTCAGAGGTGGGCTGTGGGCGGCTCAGAGGTGGGGTGGGGGCGGCTCAGAGGTGGGGTATGGGCGGCTCAGAGGTGGGGTATGGGCGGCTCAGAGGTGGGGTATGTGCGGCTCAGAGGTGGGCTGTGGGCGGCTCAGAGGTGGGGTGGGGGCGGCTCAGAGGTGGGGTATGTGCAGCTCAGAGGTGGGCTGTGGGCGGCTCAGAGGTGGGCTGTGGGCGGCTCAGAGGTGGGGTGGGGGCGGCTCAGAGGTGGGGTGGGGGCGGCTCAGAGGTGGGGTATGTGCGGCTCAGAGGTGGGGTATGTGCGGCTCAGAGGTGGGCTGTGGGCGGCTCAGAGGTGGGCTGTGGGCGGCTCAGAGGTGGGGTATGTGCGGCTCAGAGGTGGGGTGGGGGCGGCTCAGAGGTGGGGTGGGGGCGGCTCAGAGGTGGGGTGTGTGCGGCTCAGAGGTGGGGTGTGTGCGGCTCAGAGGTGGGGTGTGGGCGGCTCAGAGGTGGGGTGTGGGCGGCTCAGAGGTGGGGTATGTGCAGCTCAGAGGTGGGGTGTGGGCAGCTCAGAGGTGGGGTGTGGGCGGCTCAGGGTGGGGTGTGGGCGGCTCAGAGGTGGGGTATGGGCAAGTCAGAGGTGGGGTATGGGCAAGTCAGAGGTGGGGTGTGGGCGGCTCAGAGGTGGGGTATGGGCGGCTCAGAGGTGGGGTATGGGCAGCAGAGTTGGGGGGAGAAGCTCTGCTTATGAACAGCAATTCTGTGTGCAAATATGTGAGTTTCTCAGGAGGAAAACTTTAAGAAAGGGAGATATAATTGCCGGTAAATCTGTAGTACCGCCACCAGCTCCTAGGTGGTCATTTGCCAGCTAAGTTGGTGAATTAGTGGCTGGGTGGCAACACTAGATATGAATACACTAGGAGCAGTGCTGGCAGCTGGCTCAACACACACCCATACACACTACTACTAATACTGCTGCTACTACTACTACCCCATATAGAGTGCAGAGAGTGGTAGTGCCAGTCTCCCCCCGCCCACACACCAATAGGAGCAGTAATATACACCAATATATCTACTCTCTCGCCTCTGTCCCTCTTACAGATCACTTTCGAGTCGGTGTACAATGCTGAGTCCCTCATCAACCTACCTTGGTACATACTGGCGGGAAATCACGACCACAAAGGGAACGTTTCTGCGCAGATCGCTTACACCAATGTCTCCAAGCGATGGTAATGCTATTTATGACATTCCTAGAAAAAATAGAATCCAGTATTCTGGAGAATATCTCAGGGAATTCATAGATAGCGGGTAGAACTTTATATTCAGTGGGGCAGTTCTTTATCGGCTGCCCCAGGGTGCTTAGGATTGATGTGCCAATTGTGTGTTACTTTTTTTTTACTTATCTTTCTATCAAGATCCTCTCCTATTTATATATCAGTCTCTCATTCAAACCATTCCATGGTTGCTAAGGTACTTAGTATTTAAAAACCACACATAATAAAAAATGAAGACCAATTGCAAATTGTCTCAGAATGTTAATCTCTACATCATACTAAAAGTTAACACAGGTGAACAAGCCCTTCAAAGGGGTTGAACACCTTGAAATGAACTTTTAGTATGATGTAGAGATTAACATTCTGAGACAATTTGCAATTGGTCTTCATTTTTTATTTTGTAGTAGTAGTAGTCAGTGACCCCCCCATGTGAATGTTGGAAAGATGTAGACAAAGAAGGCAAATAATTAAATAACTAGACAAAATAAATAATGAAGACGTATTGCAAAGTTGCTAGGAATAGTACATTCTATAACATACTGAAAGTTACCTTACAAGTGAAATGACAGCCCCCCCATAGGCCCAATAAATAGTGAGTGTCTATGGCACCTTACAGCAGCCCCTCTGGCATTTGCCTGAACCCACAGATTGCCAGTCCGGGCCTGATTTTCAGTACACAGAGGCCCAAACAGCCCCCCCATAGGCCCAATAAATAGTGAGTGTCTATGGCATCTTACAGCAGCCCCTCTGGCATTTGCCTGAACCCACAGATTGCCAGTCTGGGCCTGATTTTCAGTACACAGAGGCCCAAACAGCCCCCCCCCATAGGCCCAATAAATAGTGAGTGTCTATGGCACCTTACAGCAGCCCCTCTGGCATTTGCCTGAACCCACAGATTGCCAGTTCGGGCCTGATTTTCAGTACACAGAGGCCCAAACAGCCCCCCCCATAGGCCCAATAAATAGTGAGTGACTATGGCACCTTACAGCAGCCCCTCTGGCATTTGCCTGAACCCACAGATTGCCAGTCTGGGCCTGATTTTCAGTACACAGAGGCCCAAACAGCCCCCCCATAGGCCCAATAAATAGTGAGTGACTATGGCACCTTACAGCAGCCCCTCTGGCATTTGCCTGAACCCACAGATTGCCAGTCCGGGCCTGATTTTCAGTACACAGAGGCCTAAACAGCCCCCCATAGGCCCAATAAATAGTGAGTGACTATGGCACCTTACAGCAGCCCCTCTGGCATTTGCCTGAACCCACATATTGCCAGTCCGGGCCTGATTTTCAGTACACAGAGGCCCAAACAGCCCCCCCCAGCAGCCCAATAAATAGTGAGTGTCTATGGCACCTTACAGTAGCCCCTCTGGCATTTGCCTGAACCCACAGATTGCCAGTCTGGGCCTGATTTTCAGTACACAGAGGCCCAAACAGCCCCCCATAGGCCCAATAAATAGTGAGTGTCTATGGCACCTTACAGCAGCCCCTCTGGCATTTGCCTGAACCCACAGATTGCCAGTCTGGGCCTGATTTTCAGTACACAGAGGCCCAAACAGCCCCCCATAGGCCCAATAAATAGTGAGTGTCTATGGCACCTTACAGCAGCCCCTCTGGCATTTGCCTGAACCCACAGATTGCCAGTCTGGGCCTGATTTTCAGTACACAGAGGCCCAAACAGCCCCCCATAGGCCCAATAAATAGTGACTGTCTATGGCACCTTACAGCAGACCCTCTGGCATTTGCCTGAACCCACAGATTGCCAGTCCGGGCCTGATTTTCAGTACACAGAGGCCCAAACAGCCCCCCATATGCCCAATAAATAGTGACTGTCTATGGCACCTTACAGCAGACCCTCTGGCATTTGCCTGAACCCACAGATTGCCAGTCCAGGCCTGTGTATATCCTTGTCAGGCTAAACCTGTGGATTCCTGGTTACATTTGGTGGCTAGTAACTCCTTAGCAACCGTCAGCTGAACTCACTATGAACTTTGAGCCTGTTGTTTTTGTGTCAGCTACACGTGATTCATATTTGTGGTGTGTTTGAGTTTCCTTGTGGAATGATGTCACGTATGTATTTTTGCCTTTCCTTGAAGGGTTTGGCTTTGTATTGTGTGCTTGTGCCTATATAAACACAGGCACAGGGCTTCCATGTATCTCACCTGTGCATCACAGAGGGACGAATAAGAAATAATAATAATAAGCTGTACATGAGCTTTAATTACCTCACAACTATCCCGATTTTCTTGGGACAGTCCTGATTTTAACAGCTCAGGGCACTTATTGAAAAGTCTCTAATTTCCCTTTGATACAAAGTTTCTCAAACTTAATTAGTTAAGTAGGTTTTGGCAGAATACTCACCCCCTGCACTGAGATACAACTGTAACTAATAAGCTAAACAGGTCTCTTGGGGGAACTGAGACTCGCAGCCTAAAGGGCAACTTCACCTTCATTAGCAAAACTGTAATAACACATAAAACAAGACCCCAAAACCCCCAGAAATGTGTTCAAACTTTACATATCCTGCCAAATTTAGTCAAATGGGAGTGGTATTTAGGGGGTGTGGTCACAAAAAAATGAGTATGGCCATTTTTTTGCCATACTACACACAGCATTTCTTTTTGTCCATCTTCGCATTTTTCAAATGTTGGGAGGTATGGCATGTGGGTGCAGTGGGCCAAAAACTATTGCCCCCTGAGGCTACAATTTTATTGTTGTTGTTACTTTTTATTCCTTATACTTAGGCCCTCCTCTATTCATATTCCTGTCTCTTCTCCAAACCACTGCCTGGTTACTAAGTTAAACCGAGCCCTAGCAACCAGCTACTGAAATTCCAAACTGCAGAGCTGCAGAACAAAAAGCTAAATAAATCAAAAACTGTGAATAATAAAAAATGAAGATCAACTGCTAGTTGTCTCAGAATAGCCCTCTCTGCATCGTACTAAGTTGCTACAAATAAAATAGAATGTGTTCAGTAAAGCATAAAGAAGTTATTTTCATAACTATACTGCTAAGGGCGGAAGTGGCTTAGGTTTTGATGGCGTCAAATATTACTGTTCCGCTTTTTGAGGTTTCTGTTAATTTTGGAAAGTAGAAATAAAACACTGCCCTGAATGTAAATAAGAAAATACAGGGTTTGTAAACCTTCTCAATACAAAGCCTCACCGGGTAAAGGCAACACTATCTAAGGGCATAGACACACAGAGCTACTTAGTAGCAACTCATGACTTAGCACCCACAAATTAAAAATAGATTTTTTTAAGCAGAAATCACAGGACTTATATGAGCCATGTTATGACTGTGTACACTTTATACACCCTATCTAGCAAGCTGAGCAGGCTCATTTGTGTTGTTTCAGAGGGTCAGTGGGTCTGAATGATAGTTTTTAATATCTGTTTCACACTGTCAGTTTACTTGCATTTTTAGTTTCCTTTTGTAGGTGAAATAAATGGTTTTCTATAAAGGGATTCTGTTATAATCCATCAGAAAAAGCATGGCAGCAAGCTGGCCCAGTACACGTAGTGCTTAAGAATGATGTCAAGTATAGGTGCCATTTTTACTTAGACTGAAGGCTGCCTGATATGGGTAGCGGTAAAGGCAGAAATAAAGATAAAAACATCTCTATTAAAAACTTCTAGTAAGGGATTAACAGAGCGCCTAAACTTTGGGAAGCCTACAGACAAATGTCTCAATGTTTTCCATTTGCTCCGTTTCACCCTAGTTTCTAGGAAGTTGTTGACTTAGCTTGAACTTGGAAAGCCTAGCCATAAATAAAACTAAGCCACTGTATGTGCTTAGACTCAAGGTGGCCATACACGTTAAGATCCGCTCGCTTGGCGAGGTCACCAAGTGAGCGGAATTTCTCCCGATATCCCCACCTACGGGTGGGCGATATCGGGCAAATTTAGGCTAATTCGGGCCAAACGATTGAATTATAACGATGGTAATGGGCGCAGTCGGTTCGGGGATTGCATCAACGAGCAGATGCGGTCCCCGATCCGACTAAATTTTTTAACCTGCCCGATCGATATCTGGCCAGTTTCAATACACGGACCGATAAGCAGCCGAATCGGTCTAGGGACCAATATTGGCAGCTACAATCGGCCCGTCTATGGCCACCTTCATTCTGCAGTAATATTTCAATGAGGTAATTCACCTTAACTTATCTTTTAGAATGTTGTAGACTATGATATTCTGAGACAATTTGCAATAGGTCTTCATTTTTTTGTGGTTTCTGAATTGTTTAGCCTTTTGTTCAATACCTCTCCAGTTTGGAATTTTAGCAGTTATCTGGTTGCTAATGTCCAATTTACCCTAGCAACCATTTGCTGGCTTTAATGAGAGACTGGAATATAAATAGTTGGGGGACTGAATAGAAAGATATGTAAGAAAAAGCATTAGTTAATAAAATAATAACCTAACAGATCAATACATTTTTGGCTGCCCCCGCCCCCATTTGAGAGAAGAAAAGAAGCCGAAGAAAAAGGCACATCATTCAGAAACTATAAAAACAATGAAGACCAGTTGGAAAGTTGCTAAGATGAAGACATTCTATGACATACTAAAAGTAACCTTACAAGCACAAACAATATTTCTTGAACTTCTTTAACTTAAACATTACCATGTGTCCACATGTTAGAGACAGACGAGACAGAATAAGATGTAATGTGGAGCTCCTTGAGCTTCAGGCTCCATAATGCAAGCTATAACCATTTACCTTTTTTTTACCTACAGGAACTACCCTGATTACTACTACGATCTTTCCTTCACCGTCCCTGGCAGCAACGTTACAGTGAGACTTCTGATGCTGGATACAGTCGAGTTGTGCGGAAATTCAGATGACTTCCGTGACGGGCAACCCCGAGGTCCAACCAATCTCAAAACGGCAGGGTCGCAGCTGGAGTGGCTGGTAGAGAAGCTGCAGAGCGCCAAGGAGGATTACTTGCTGGTGGCTGGTCATTACCCGGTGTGGTCAGTGGCGGAACATGGGCCGACTAACTGCCTGCTCCATAGCGTAGAACCATTGCTTAAGAAGTACAAGGTCACAGCCTACCTGTGTGGACATGAACACAACATGCAGGTAACTTCAACTGAGAATTTTAAAGAGTATGGCAAGCAAGAATAGAAAGAAGAAAGTCTTACAAGAGACAGCACTCTCTGCCAGTGTCGGACTGGCCCACCAGGATACCAGGAAAACTCCCGGTGGGCCCAGGTGTCAGACCATTTGGCCTGTTTGATGGTAATTCACTATTTCTGAATGGGAACAAAGAGGAGAAATAGATGGATGAATAGATTGCTAGCATGTAAGTAAAAGTGTGGGCCTGTAAGTGGAGAGTGGGCCTATAGTCTAAAGTTTTCTGGTGGGCCCCTTGGGTCCCAGTCCGACACAGCTCTCTAGCCCACTAGCACAAATGAAGGCCAGCACTGGAATCCTTTGGAATTATTATTTTATTATGCCAATATCAGTTTGTCAATGCATTGCCAAGCTGCAGCCCCAAAGAGGAAAATGGCTTACCTGAAAGTGGGCTGCTTAGGGCAGATCTGTTAATACTGAGGTATTTTTGGGGCAGGTTCAGTGCTTTATTAATACTTATTAATAATTAAATAAACTTGGCTTCATTATGTTTTTTAATTGTTTAATTTTCAGTACCTTCAGGATGACCAGGGCATTGGCTATATGCTGAGTGGAGCTGGAAACTTTATGGAGAATTCCCGAGTTCACGAGGACGATGTCCCCAAAGGTTATTTGAAATTTTTTCAAGGTGATCCTGACACGATGGGAGCCTTTGCCTTCATAGAGATCACCCCTAAAGAAATGACCATAACCTACGTACAATCCGACGGCAAATGCCTCTATCAGACCACGTTGTACCCTCGCACCTTTTAACTGGAGCCTGAGACGGTCGTGCACTGACTGTATTACGGGAAGGGGTTAATTTTATTTTACATGACAATCAGTCATGGCCGTGATTGCCTTTACAAGTATTTTAACATGCTGGGCAGGTCCTCTGCAACCTTACACTGTTTAATGGGATCAATACTGTTCTATAAAGTCAGGGACTAAGCGTAAATGCCAAAACATGATGCTTTTAACCTTCATTTTGCACTTGTGAGTATTCATAGGCATATACTAGTAAGGCATGGATAAAGACTATTACATTAAGGTGAAACTTCCCCAGAAGTGGGGCAGGACAGCGGGCACCAATAACATGCCCAGTTTAGTACTGGGGTGTACTTTAGCCCCAAGGGGGCACTGGGAAAATGTGCATGCATAAATTTACCCCACGGCATGTTGTCTGACCCCAACTAACAGCACAAGTCGTTGGAATGATAACTCTGGATGCTGCAGGGGAAGTATATTGTTTAAAAAAGTACCATTTGTGAAACAGATCTATAAAGCATCTTGGTTTAAAGGAAAATAAATATAAAACAGAAAAGTTCCCCTTAAGGTCCCCATACACGGGCCGATAGTAGCTGCCAATATTGGTCCCTTGGACTGATTCAGCAGCTTATTGGCCTGTGTAGGGGGAACGACGACTGGCCTGTCCGACTGGTATTTGGTCTGAAATTGGGCAGATATCGATCGGGCAGGTTAAAAAATTCAGTCGGATCGGGGACCACATCGGCTCGTTGATGCGGCCCCCAAACTGACTGCGCCCATTACAAATTAGCCTAAATTCCCCCGATATCGCCCACCCGTAGGTAGGGATATCGGGAGAAGATCCGCTCGCTTGGCAACATCGCCAAGCGAGCGGATCTTAACGTGTATGGCCACCTTTAGGCATCATATGAATTGTAAAACCTATCCTTGTTGTAAGTCTTTATGCCTAGAGGAACAATCTCATTAGCTGTGGCCCTATAAGCCAACCTTTAATATAATCAGTATTATCCTCAGCCTTTTAATCAATTTAACACCAGCTTAATTTTCAGATTTTATGTGCTGCTATCTTCTCCAATCTGGCAATCTTTACGGGTAAAAAACAAAATCCGCTGAGTGATTGTGTCATTAGAGGTTTTTCCCAAAGTGTTTTTATGCACGTTTTTAAGACGACACAGGAACTTCCAATTAATGTTGTATTTTTGTAATGAACATTTTTGCTTTTTCAAAATGATGTTGATATTTTGATAATACTGTTGGTATTTTGATAAGTTAAAAGAAAATTACATTAAAATAAGAAATACAGAAATAAGTCTGTGTAATTTACTCAGGTTTAGATTGTTAGTCACCCTGGCCTCTTAAACTGCTTTCTTTTTAATAAGTGCTCTTTTATGTGTTTGTCTGTTACCAGAAAATAATACAGAAATAAATTTATCAAATGAAATATGTTGACTCTCATTATTTTAATGTCTGCTGAATGTGTTTAAAGGAGAGGTGTATCTGTTTTAGGGATGCACCGAGTCCACTATTTTGTGACTTGGCAGATCCCCGAATCCTTCATGAAAGATTTGGCGAAGCGCGTGGAGAAAAAATTTCAACTTCTGTGTTTATGTGACAAACAGTCATGTGATTTTAAAGATTCAGTTTCGGTTCCGCAAGGCCCATGGATTCGTCCGAATCTGAACGAAAAGGGCTAATTCTTTGCCAAATCCCTAATCTGCATCTCTAATCTGTTTAGCTCTCTGATGAACCTGCTCATACATACTAGATTTTAGCCATTCAGAGATCCTTTAAGGTGAGGACACACGGAGCTACTTGTAGCAGCTACTTGTCATGGCTACTAAAACAGACAATGCTGATCATTTACTGATAATTGTCTCTCCGTGTGTTTTAGCAGAGGCAAATCTCAGTATTGTCTATGGCAGGGGATTTTCTGGCATTTAGTAGCTGTGACAAGTAGCTGCAACTAGTAGCTCTGTGTGTCTTCACCCTTACGGTGAGGACACATGGAGCTACTAGCAGCAGCTACTTCTCATGGCTACTACAGACAATGCTGATCATTTACTGATAATTGTCTCTACGTGTGTTTTAGCAGCGGCAAATCTCAGTATTGTCTATGGCAGGGTATATTCTGGAGTTTAGTAGCTGTAAAAAAGTAGCTGCTACTAGTAGCTCAGTGTATCTTCACCCTTAGTCTATGACACATGCCAGCGACACATCCATTAGGTTGGACTCGACAGCATCAAGGACAAACAGTCTTACTTTTAAACTCCCAGTTTGGGCGTTTTGAGCACAATTCAATGTGGAGATTATCAATGTGTGAGGCCAGCTATCAGCGAAATGCGATAAAGGACGATTATGTTCTGGAGAATTAATGGCTTCCTTTGTTTAGATAAGGTATTATATCAGGTGAACTGCTGAAGCTTTGGTTAAATTTAAGGTTAGAAAAACATGGCACGTTGTTCGTCACATGAGCTAATATTTGCAGATGATTGGATTCCAAAGTGTGTGACAAAATGCACTGCACAATTGTTCTTCTATAGCCAGTAAATTACGTTGGTTAAATGAACTGGCAAAAAGACCAAGAAACACTTGTTATTTTGACCACAACATTGCTCTTAGAGAGAACTACAGTGGGCAAAAAGCCATTTGTTGCTTCTCAATGATTTTCACAAAACAATGATTTTCACACACTCCTTGATTCATGTAAATCAGTGTGGTCCAACTTCTTCCTCGATGTGCTCCATAATGTGATAATGTTTGAGTGCCAATCTGCCATGGGGTTTTTATGTGATTCTTGCCCATGCCCCAGTTACACCCTCATACTTGCCTGTATCTGTGTTCAATTTGGGCAGGTTTGAAGATTTCTCAGTGAGAAGTAGGAGAGTGGGTACAGGTATAGGACCCATTATCCAGAATGCTCGGGACCGAGGGTATTCCGGATAAGGGGTCTTTCTGTAATTTGGATCTCCATACCTTAAGTCTACTAAAAAAATCAACAAAAAATTAATTAAACCCAATAGGATGGTTTTACCTCCAATAAGTATTATTTATATCTTAGCTGGGATCAAGTACAGGTACTGTTTTATTATTACAGAGAAAAGGGAATCATTTAACCATCAAATAAACCCAATAGGGCTGTTCTGCCCCCAATAAGGGGTAATTATATCTTAGTTGGGATCAAGTACAGGTACTGTTTTATTATTAAAGAGAAAAGGGAATCATTTAACCATGAAATAAACCCAATAGGGCTGATCTGCCCCCAATAAGGGGTAATTATATCTTCGTTGGGATCAAGTACAGGTACTGTTTTATTATTACAAAGAAAAGGGAATAATTCAACCATGAAATAAACCCAATAGGGCTGTTCTGCCCCAATAAGGGGTAATTATATCTTAGTTGGGATCAAGTACAGGTACTGTTTTATTATTACAGAGAAAAGGGAATCATTTAACCATTAAATAAACCCAATAGGGCTGTTCTGCCCCCAATAAGGGGTAATTATATCTTAGTTGGGATCAAGTACAGGTACTGTTTTATTATTACAGAGAAAAGGGAAATCATTTAACCATTAAATAAACCCAATAGGGCTGTTCTGCCCCAATAAGGGGTAATTATATCTTAGTTGGGATCAAGTACAGGTACTGTTTTATTATTACAGAGAAAAGGGAATCATTTAACCATGAAATAAACCCAATAGGGCTGTTCTGCCCCCAATAAGGGGTAATTATATCTTAGTTGGGATCAAGTACAGGTACTGTTTTATTATTACAGAGAAAAGGGAATCATTTAACCATTAAATAAACCCAATAGGGCTGTTCTGCCCCCAATAAGGGGTAATTATATCTTAGTTGGGATCAAGTACAGGTACTGTTTTATTATTACAGAGAAAAGGGAATCATTTAACCATTAAATAAACCCAATAGGGCTGTTCTGCCCCAATAAGGGGTAATTATATCTTAGTTGGGATCAAGTACAGGTACTGTTTTATTACTACAGAGAAAATGGAATCCGTTTTAAAATTCTGTATTATTTGATTAAAATGGAGTCTATGGGAGACGGGCTTTCCGTAATTTGGAGCTTTCTGGTTATCGGGTTTCCGGATAAGGGATCCCAACCTAGCCCAGTCTGAGTGCCCTTAGGTAAATAAGCAGCCACATTACTATAAACCCAAGTCAAGGCGCTTTACTGTATTCAGTCAAAAAATGAGTGCAATTCAGCTGTCTTTAGTACTTGCGTCTCTTACTTTTTTATATAATAGTGTATTTTTAATGGTTGCCATTGGGAGGTGTGTTTTAGTGGAATTAGCTAAAATAACTAGTCAATTAAAACCAGCAAGGTAAACAATACAAGGACAACTTTTTATTCAAACGCAAATGATGCAACCCCACAGCAATGTGTACTAAGGCGGGCATTACGTTTCAGTAAACAACCAATAGGATACAGCGAGGCTTTCCCTCGTGTTCTAGGCCTCGCTTAGCAACCAGCACGCCCCCTAGCAACCCGTACCTGAGGTGACGCTGCAAATATCCGTCCAATCGGAGCTAGGATAATCTCCCAGCCTGATCCAATCGCTTACCGCGTAACGATTGGCATGGCCGTGCCGCCAACCATCGTCGCAGCTGTTAAACACGAAGAACCAATTAGAGCGCTCAGGAGGCGGGCGCAATGGCTGCTCCGGATCCGCTGATTGGAGGCCGCTGTGGTCACCGGAAGTTGGAAAGTTAGGAGGAGGATAAGCATTGAGGCGCAGTGAGAAGAAGATTGCGGATTACCAGGCGGGAAATAGGTAGATAGAAATCTCCGATACGGTATTATACGCGTTAGAGTTCGATTGAACCGCGCTTGTGTGAAGCTGCCCTTGTCCTTCCCCTGTGCGGCTGCCATTACACGCATGTAGCTGTGTTTATTTGCCCACGTCGGCGCCACGTTAGTGACTAGAGCTGCGTGTCTGTGGAGCGTTATACCCAGCAGGCTTTCACAGTTGCGTGGGGCATGCTGGGAGATGTAGTCCAACAATTAGCGAAGGGAATCTCAGAGGCAGCTGTTGGTGTTTATGTGCGGGGCTTATATCTCCATCGCTGATTCGCCTTTCTCTCAGGGAGGCGTTGGGTAGTTGCAGTTTGCCCTTAGGATCAGGTCGCCATCAATATTTGCTTAAAAGCCCCACACAACACAGAAACCCCTAATATACCTTTTAACTGTAATCTGTTCCTTCAAACAGTAGGAATAAATCCCATTTATAGGCTGAAATCCAGCTGCAAAACAGCTCTTCTCTTTCTGCATCATTTGAAATCCCGGCAGGGGAGGAGGGACTAAAACACTGATGTTACAGATTGTAACAGCTTCACAGCTTACAGACAGCATGCAGGGACTACATAACCCACAATGCATTGCACTGGGATGTTCCTTTCCTTATTGAAGTCACGTGTGCTGCTAGAGCTGGGCGGTATGACCAAAAATTTATATCACGGTATTTTTCAAAATTATATCGGTGTCACGGTATTTGACGGTATTTTTTTTTTTCCATGCATGATTAGGTGTTAACCCCGTTTCCTAATAAATTAGAGAATAATTACTGCAGTATTGAAAATCAGAGTCAGGCAAGCGAAGGATCGGCAACAGAAAGTCGTAAGGTAAATCAGGCAGGCTTAGTTCCCAGGCAAGGCCGCAGACAACATAGCGCAGGAGGAGGTGTTTGATAGCTTTAAATACCCCCCACGCATGCGCAGAACCGGCGCCGTCAGCGCGTCATGGACGTGCACGCTTTGACGCGCGTGTGTGTGTGTGCGCGCAACATCCCACGGACAACGGGGCGCGTGTAGGGGCGCTTCTGCCATTAGGCGAGTTGAGAAACTCACATCAGGCGGCAGAAGCACCCCAGTTACCAGGGGCGGCAAAAAGCCGCTCGCGCGAGACCGGGCCGCACGGGTGAGTGCCCTTACACACCGGTATTGCGGTATCTGAAAAATGAATATAGTTTAAAAAAAAAAACACTGGTATTCGGTATTAAACGGTATATCGCCCAGCCCTATGTGCTGCAGTGGATTGTGGGATTGGAGGATGCAGGCTGAAGGCAGGCCGAGGACAGGCGACTACTGTTACATTTTATTTGAGTCACAAAGTAGTCATCCAGATCAGCAGGGGGTGGGGCCACAGAAGCCCCCACACACGGGGCAATAAGCTGCCAATTCGGTCAGTGTATGGCCAGCTTCAGGAGCAAAATGCCCTACTGATGCTAATCTGGCAGCCATTGTTGTTTGTCTGTATATATAATATATAGAGAATATAGTCTCTTCTCTAATGCTAAAGTCTTTAAGGGTATTGTTTTGCAAGTTAATACACTGGATCTGATTAACCAGCCTGCACTGAGGGATGATGGGATTTGGAAAACTGGATGGGGGTGGCCATATCAATTTATTTTAGGATAAAGCAGGTTTAAGCAGATGCTAAGCTTTATATACACAGCTACTGCAGTTGTAATGCCCCTGCTTGCACATGAGAAACAATCGCCTAGCAGGTCTGGAAATGTCTTGTGTTTATGGGAATTTTGGGGGCAATGTGGGCATATGTTACCATTTTGGTCTCTTGCCTGATGCCTTTTTTTTTAGCCCATACAGCTGGCTCCAAAATGCCTTCTGTGTGGAGACAATGATTTCACACAACTGCTGCCCGACAAGCAATATCATAAGATTCACATAGAGGTCAGGGGAGGCATTTTGGCCCCTCCTCCAAGTGGGCAAGGCAGCCAAGTTGTCCCTGTGGGAATGTTTACAAAAATGTTTACCTGCTAAAATGTTTTTTTTTGTTTGTTTTTTTAGCTTTGATTCATACGTAGAATCCAGAGGCAGAGATGGGACGCAGGAAGTCAAAGAGAAAGCCTCCACCCAAGAAGAAGATGACTGGGAACCTTGACACCCAGTTCACATGTCCATTCTGTAACCACGAGAAGTCCTGTGATGTTAAAATGTAAGCAAAGCCGTTTCCACTGGGGTGAGAGTGCACCGTGGGATTGTGGCTTGGTCAGAGCTCACGCTAGGCTTAGCAGAGATACAGAGAGATGGAGTAGCAAGGGGGTGGGGTGTTTAATGGTTTAGTCTGTTGTAAGGGAAAGGGGAAACACCCCTGTGACTTCTGAAGTCCTTCTATAGCCGGTAAATCTGTGTAACACTTGTCTTTCCCCCTTTTCCTTGCACACAGGGATCGATCGCGCAATACGGGTGTCATTTCGTGTACGGTGTGCCTGGAGGAGTTCCAGACTCCAATAACCTGTATCCTATCACTGAGTGTTTGTTGTCACCTCAGCCATAAGGTGGTAGTTAAAAGTGTATTGCAACTAGTGATATTGTAAGATAGTTTGCAGTTGGTCTACTTTGGTTAGTTTTTTTTTTAATTATTTAAAAGACAAGTAAAGCAAAATATTGCTTTTCACTTATTGTGGCATTGGGCTGCTTTTCCACTTCACCGCCTAGACCCCCCAGTGGCCTCAAAGTAGGTGCCATTTTTAAATCTCAAGCTCGGAGCCGAGTTTTGGAAACACAGAGACACCGTTTTATTCCAAGCAGCGTTCTGCAGGCCAGCAGTCTACATGGGGCTACCAAATAGCCGCCCTAGCAGCCCTTATTTAGCTTGTGTGGGTTATCAACACTTTTACATTTAGGGCTCTGGCACACGGGGAGATTAGTCGCCCGTGACAAGGGAGATTTGTCAACTACCATCCCACCAGCGAACATGTAAGTCGCTGGTGGGATGGTACACGCTGCGCAGGCGATTTCGGCAAATCGCCGAAGTTGCCTCGCGAGGCAACTTCGCCGATTTGCCGAAATCGCACCGCCGCGTGTGCCATCCCACCGGCGACTTACATGTTCGCCGGTGGGATGGCAACTGATGGCTCTCGGATGGCAACTCGGGGAGATTAGTCGCCCGCGAACAGGGAGATTTGTCGCAGGCGACTAATCTCCCCGTGTGCCAGAGCCCTTAAGCGTGGTTCAGGGTGAAGACACACGGAGCTACTTAGTAGCAGCTACTTGTCACGGCTACTAAACACCAGAAAATACCCTGCCATAGACAATGCTGAGAATTGCCTCTGCTAAAATGCACATAGAGACAATTATCAGTAAAAGATCAGCAAGACAAGTAGCTGCTACTAGTAGCTCTGTGTGTCTTCGCCATTACAAGTGAAACCGGTTGGAGATAGATACTGGCTAGATACTGAAATTTAATCTAACTAGTTTTCATTTGCTTAAAAAGTTTTTTTCCTATATTATTTTTATTATTTTAGATATGTATATATGTGCATATAATATATTATAGTATATTATTTCAGTGTCTGTTTTTAATGTATTCCTTAACCCCCATTGATCAGATCTTTCTGAGCCTGTAGATGTTTACAGTGATTGGATTGACGCCTGTGAAGCTGCTAACCAGTAGCAGGACTCCTTTCTTGCTGCCACCTAGCCCAGCATACTTGTGGCTGCCAGCGGTTTATTCATGCATACACCTCTTGAGAGGTGGACACTAGCCATTGTGTTTCATACGTGACATTGGGGAATATGGAATTGGCCACCACTGACCTTTGCATTTTGACACCAAGGGACCACAGCTGCTAAAACCAGTTATATAGATGGGGATGTATTTGTCTTTTTACCTTGAAGAATATCATCCATGTATAAGTCTAGCCAAGCACTCAGCAGAATGGTATACCATTTCCCCATCTCTGATGACTTATTTTCATCTTGCGTGTACTTGCAAAATGATTGGTCATCTCTCCCAAAGTATGCAGCATGGCAGCTCCTCTCTCCTATGTTTAAATGCACATTTTCAGATGAGGCATGTCCTGTCTGTCTAAAAATACATTATATTTGAATTAAACGGTAGCACATAAAAGCATTAGGCATAGGGCGTTGTTTATCAGAATACTAAAGGAGTTTTTTCCATTAGAAAAGTTTAGTGTGTGTAAGAGTAAACACTATGTATTGCATTCTATGGTCTTTTGACCAGGGAAAGGTTAATAGTCTATTCTATTACACCTCTCTGTAAAATGCGGGTGGATATTAAATGATAAAGCTGCCTGCAAACAGTTACTTCATTGCCATTGGCTGCTGGGCTTTTAGTGTTTTAAGTAGAACGGTGCTTAGGAAGGTCGAAAACCCATTGGAGAGCTCACGAAATTAAGAAAGTGTAATTGGTATAAATGATGTACAGGTTTTAAAACAATCAAGTAACTATCCATGCTCCCTCTCTCAGCAGTCTGTCTCTTTCTGTTATTTACATGAAATGGAGATTACATTGTTAAAAGTTCCCCTTTATGTGCTGAAAGTAAAAAAAAAAAAAAAAGTGTTTTTATTTTATTTCATTGAATAATTGAGAGATCGGTTTGGAAATCCGGCAAGTAGAATATTTTTTTTTTTTTTCATCCCTTAACCACTTTTCCAGCACATTTTGTATTTTTTTTTTTTCTCACTGCCAAAAGTACAGTAAAGGTGAGACAGCTGCAGAGTGGGGTCTGTCTGAGCTAAATCATAAAGAAAATCATAACCAATGATACTGATTTTTCCCCCAAGTATAGTAATTTCCCTAATACCATTTTTTTTTTGTAAATAATTAGTAGGATTTTGTTCTAGATACTTTGGAAAATTGGAAGCAAATCTTTATTCTGTTACTAATGGATGAAAAAGTGTTATTTTTTATTAAACACAAAATTGCGTGACCTTCATTTTCACTTCTGTGTTCTCATTTCTAGTGTTTGTATTTTCCTTCTAGTTCTGTTTGAAATACTGTGTGCGCTGGGCAGGTGAAACTTGTGCCGACAGGTGTATGTAACTTGTCGGGTGTTCCCAGAGTGGATTATAGTATGTCATTTAGCAGTGTCTATGGTGCCGTTGGACAGGATAGGGCTCATAAAAACCCTTTGGAGGGTTTAACCAGGTTTCCAGCTGGATAGTCCGGTACAAGTGCCAAGGACGCTTTATAGACTCCATCCATAATGGCAGAAAAAGCTGAAAATAATGGGACATGTAGCCACCTCTTGTGTCACCTCAGCCACCCAGGGGCTATATTGTAACCAGGGAGGTTTCCACATAAATAGCTCAGAACTAAGTCATAATTAGCACAGTATTTGTGGTTAGTGGGGGCCAGACAGCTAGGCAATCTACCCTTACACATGTACACTGATTATGTATGTTTGCATATTATGTTTTATTCTTTCTAAGGAAAGGGACAAAGTGAGATAGATTTCACTGAAAAAAATGGAAGAGAAACTATAAAGTTCAAGACACGATGCCTTTGATTAAACACGGTGCTGATTAACCAATGCTTCTGTGTCTAACTATAAGGGATATCCCCTGGGGATGTCAGAACATTTTGTGTGTGTGTATATATATAAAAATATATATATAATATGCATGTCTGTTTATAAATAATATAATCTTCCTGGCAAATGTTATGAATTTTCTTCTATGCTAATGGCCTTCTCTCCTTTTTTCAGGGGTAGGAATACAAAAAGACAAGAGAACCCTGTTTAGAATTAATAGTTATACTTTTTGATGTCTCAGTGTCTCAGACAGGTAACAGCTTCCATAATACTGGTTAAGTATAAGACTAATGTTATTTATATAATTATCAGTCTGTGTTTTGCATTGTTCTGCTTCCACCACTAGGGGTCAGCCTTGTGTAGGGTATTTTGTAATGGTATCAGGGTTTGTTTGGCAGCACCAATGTGTTAGGGAAGGAATAGCTGCTTTCCCATGAGATAATAGGAAAAAACAATGCATATTTGGAATATACATACACTGCTTTTTTTTTTTTCTTTAGTAAAAATCTATCAGATGTGCAAATCAACCGCCCAGTATGAGAGAGAATGTATTGCCAGGACTGGCCCAAAAGGATGATATTAATGTGAATCTAACTAGTATCAAAATACTAGTTTGATTCACTGGAGAAAGGATTGACTGACTTTTACTTTAATTGTATACTGAGAATAATTATTTTGGAAAGTTTAGTTTTTTTTTTTAATGACCCCTTTTGAAATGCACTAGCATTCTGCCCGTGGCTGTGGCCAAATGGGTGTTTATTTGTAGAGACATACATGCCCAGATTTAGTTGGGAAGTTTGGCTGATTTTGGCCATCTGGCATGTCAGGTTGTTGGCTGGTTTTGACAGGCCATACTGCGATCCTGCCTTTTTCAGACCATTATCCATTTGGGTGTATCCCTTTTAAAAAAATCAGCCAGTGTAAGGCCTACTATAAAGTCCGCTTTTTCCCTATAGTTCTTTGAGGATTTATATAAATTAGACTGGTCTGGTCAGAATCTGGACTAGCCAGTCGCAACTCTCAAGTGTAGTCACTTTAGCAATGGATCAGGGTAGGGCATTGCAGTGTTTCCCAGAATATCTTGTGTGCATCTGTACCTATCCACCTGCTGAACTGCACAACACAACACAGCAGCCATAAAGGACACCACACAGACACAGGGTAGAAATATATAGAAATATATTTGCTGTCATTTCCCGACAGAGCATACATGTGAGGTGCTTTAAGTTACTCTCTAAACTGCAGCGCAGTGACAGGAGGGGGCAAGGAAGTGTGCAAACAGAGCCAGGCAAAGATATGCAGAGCATCGCACGATCTGCCTTGGATTTGTGCTGAGCATTGCTTCTTTAACCTCTTCCCTGCCAGTGATCTGCAGGGCATCACTCGCCCAGTATATCATGTGACTGAGGCCTCTATAGTTTTGCTCTCCTATCTGTCCTTGTCTGTTCCTATCCTACTGTCCCGCAGAACATCACCCCTTTAACCCAGTTCCTACACCTTCCTTTACTCACTATAAACTTCCCTACATCTGCTCCACCGCTAAAGCAATGCCCTGCAGTGTGCTGCTATGGGGGGGGGGGGAGGGGTAGGATATCAGTAGGTATATCCACCCAGCGACTGCATTGGCATCAAGTGTCATTTTTGTTATCAGCGCTGGTAAAATGTGAGTAAGGTGGCAACTGTAGGCCCTCAACTTAGCAGCCACCCCTGCAAATGAGCAGCTTTAGAACTGAAGCTGAAGAGTGGAAAGAGAAAGGCCTAGTAGGGCAAGATGGTGGCTGTATCAGTGCTGTGCAAGGCTGTCAGGATTGCCCTGTCACGGTAACTCCAACCACACATTGTAACAAGACATGCCGTCTAGTGGCCATATCAGCAAAATGGCGGAACACTTGCTCTATTTACCAAACAATAACATAATAACAAAGCAGCTCTTTGGCACGAAAATACCCAGGTTTTACCCACTTTAGAAAAGCTATGCAAGGTATAGATTTATTTCTATGTGCATCATTGGATTGTTTAATGTCTCATATAAACTTTGTAAAAAAGTGATTTGCAGTTTTTTCTTGGCACCATCTTCAGTAAAGGTGAAACAGTGTCGGCCTCTGGGCATCAAAGCAGTGAGCGTATTAATGGGTGAACTCTGCAGGCCCGACCCTTACATTTGCTTTAAATTAACTGTTAGTATTGTGCAGCTAGTGGGTTTCTAGAATAATTTGTATCTAAACTTATTCTTCTCCTGCATGTTTATGGCGTAGTATTTCCCGTCTTGAATTCAATCTGTCTGGTTGCTATGGTCAGTTGCCCTAGCAGCTAGCTGTCAGTTTGAATGCCAGTCTGGGAGACTAATACAAGCCTGAATAGAAAGCTGAATATTAAAAAAAAAAAAAACAACAATGTTGCTACAAGTCTAGTCTACATTCTATTTGCTAGGGGGCTATTCTCCTCAGCAACAATCTAAACATTTAATTTCTAGCTGAGAAGCTAAATAGAAAAGCAAAGAATTGAACCCACCACCCCTCCTTCCAAAAATAAAATTAAAAACTATCATAAAAAATAAAGGTATAAACATCCTTCCCGTTTAAACTGGAATTTAGCCTCTGGTTTCCTTATAGCAGGGAGTGATGCTCTGCAGCCCAATCATTCTCCAGACAGCGGTGTCAGGAATAATGAAGGATGGAATGAAATAAACCAAACCCTTCCTCACCAGACAAGCAGGTGGAATAGACAACATGGACACAGCACTGATAAGTAGGAACTTTCTGACAGAAAAAGGCACTTTTCTTTGCTACAGGGGAGAGTAAGCCCTGGCATATGTTAAATATTGCCCATTCTCTGCCAAGGTAGTATCCTAGCCTGGCACACAGTGGGCAGTATTGGTGCCTTTCTGTATCTTTAGTGAGCTTATGGTGACAGTAGGTGCCTGTGTGCCTCTTTGCCAGACCAACTGGCACACGTTGGCAAAATGGGAAGCATGGGCCCATTTTTTAAATTATTTTTTGGCCACAGTAGCAAACACACACTGGCACGGAAGGGATGTGGGCAGGGGTTATGTTACATAGAGGCTGGGCTGTTACTCAGAGTTGTAATACTGGTGGCTGTTATTGTACTGCCCATCTTGATCCTCTGCCAATAGGTATTCTGGCGCATTGCAGTATTTGGAATCGTAAACTTGGCGGGGTAAGCCGTACACAGTCATGCCTTGCTGAGAAGCTCCCTTGTTTGATCCCATTTGCAAGGAGATGGTCTGGGTGTCGCAGTGTTCCATGCCAAGCTTCTGGTCAAAGATCTGGCGTTTGGTACCAGGTGCGGTCATGCCAGACTAGAGGGAGAGAAACAGGGGCTGTCAGAGGGAAGCTGCTTCTGTATGCAACACTTATCTGTGCAAGTGTGACTTCTATGGTCCGCTGCCTCTCATCCTATCAGTAAGCTGTTCCTCAGTGGTGGAATTTGGGGGATTATAACTGAGAGGTAGCAAACCTGAGCTGCACAGCCGGCATAATTTTAAATTATGCCTTCTAAAAGGGGTGCCATATCTTTTCCATACGTGGTTATTGGAAGTGCTGATCTATAATGTCCCTCGGCCCAAGCCTGTGCTCCTTCCCATTGTACCCTAGAGCTAGCCGGTCTTAATGCTTATTAGTCACTCAGTCAGTAACTAAAGCAGGCTATGCATTCAAACATCTGAATGTTTGGTGAGGTTGCCAAATGAGTGGCCCCTTCCCACCTTGAGGTGGGCTACAATGATCGGATCACAAAAGGACGAGAACTGTATTAATGAGCCAATGCTGTCCTGGCCCCAGTGGGATTTCTCAACCTGCCCAGTCAGTATCTGCCTGATTTTTCAACCAGATATCTGTTGGGCCCATCGGAGGGCCCCCTACATGGGGCCAGTAGGCTGCTAACTCAGTCCAGAAGGACCAGATTATTGGCCTGTCTATGGCCACTTTACTATGATTCACCTTCGGACATCGGCCATCTTGGTTTTACCATCTCCTTTTTGCCTAACTACCACTATATTTAGTAATTCCCCACTAAGTTCATTCTTTCTTACTTCTCCATATTTTCTCAAAGATCACTTCCCCGTCACTTCTCTTCGGCTGATTCTCTATTAGAGCTGCTATTGGAATTGGGTCCAGGAAACGATGGGAAATAGAACCACATCTTGTGGTAACAAATGCCAAACATGCCCCGAGATCTCAGTCTGTCAGTATAATGTTTAATGGCCTGATGTTGTCAATCCCTGCTCCTATCTACTCACCTGGGAAGCTCCTTTATTGGTGCCCATTTGCAGGCTGATTGTTGCCTGGTCAAGTGGTTGGTCATTAGCCAGCTTGGGATCATAGAGGTGCCTACGAGTACCATACGATGTCATCCCTTTCTGGCTGGCATACTTGTTAGTTCCCATCTGCCAATAAAGAGCAGAAACATTTTCAGCACAATGTCACGTGACCAACAAGCCGCTGTTGGGTTCAGTAGTGGTTTTGCCCACTTACCTGGAGCCCAATAATATTCCGTCCCTCCTTGAGTTTGTCAAGGTCGTATTTCCTTTCCTGACGGTCAGCGTATTTCACTCCAATATCCACTGTGGCACCTTTTGTCTTGGCCTGAAACATACACAGTGTTGGAAAGGTGGGTAGGTGCCATGCCCAAGTGCGCAAGTGCCAGGGCCTCCTCAGAAACTTTGGGGCCCCCATTGGACACAAGTGCGTAGTACCAAAATTTTGGCCATGTCCCTTGTGTGTGCAATATAAACAGCTGATGTTACTCTATAACAAGCCGTTCATATGAAGAGTTCCACTGATTAATGTGCTAATAAGTCATTTAGTTTATTGGGGGCAGTGGAGTTAGCCCTGAGATTAACCCCTTCCCACCTACCTGCCTCTGCTCTGCGCTTTCGTTGCTTTGATATGGAAGTTACGTAAGTGTTTGCACAAGTTACGTAAACTGAGTAAGTTAAGATTTTGCTGTGGGGCCCAATAACTAGTCAGTAGTAGTATATAAATATAGTAAACATGATTCATGTGCTAATAAGTCAGTATTTTCATTGGGATCAGTGGAGTTTATACATAAGTTATTTAAGTTTCTTAGAAAGTAAAGTTAAGTAAATTGCGTAAGTGCAGGGGCCCAATGATGTTGTTGTGGGGCCCAATAGCCAGTTATTCTCCTGCTGGAAATTTAATGTAGAAAATGCTGATATCATTCAGTAAATATCTCCTAATATAAACAGCTGATGTTTCTCTATAATAAGCAGTTGATAAAAATAGTTAAAATTAATAATGAACTAATCAGTCAGTCAGTTCATTGGGGGCAGTGGGATTTACCTTAAGTTTTTCATTCATTGGGGGTCAGTGGAGTTTGTCCCTGCAAAGCTTCTCTGCATTGTCTTTAGCTTGATACACAAGTTACTTAAGTTTCTAGGCAGTTTTTGCGGAAGTTACGTAAATTATGTGTAAGTTTTAGTGTAAATTATACAATTTACATAACTTTCGTGTCACCTGGAAGATTTCACGGGGCCCGGCACAATTGTTCCCCCTCTCCCCCCCCCCCAATGGCGGCCCTGGATAGAGTGTTGCCTGGCACAACATACTTACCACACTGGCTAATGCCAGCAGGGTGTATTGAACTTGGGTTAGGTTGGTGTTCTCAAAGAGATCGTTTGCCTCAAATATATCATGGGGTTTCACTCCGTATTGTGTGATGCCTTTGATAAAATTTCCGATGTTTTCCAACTAGAAGGTTACAGAGATTGGTAATTAATAATTATTTCAAAACATTTTCCCCGGAGCTGCTCAGTCCCGTGAGGAAAAACCATTTGCTGGTCACCTTGTGCCAGTTCTGGGTCGCCTCGTTGATCTTCCGAACGGTGCCAGGCTGGAGTTTGTTGATAAGCCTGGAGAAATGAGACAGAGAAGGTGAGGCTAAGTTGCCCCCCATTACAATATAGAAACAGTTTTGCCCCCACATTGAATTCACTACGGAAACCTGCAGTCCTCTATTTGTTGTCTAACTCCCAGGAGAACCTATATACCTGTATTACCTAATGGGTATGGTTCCAAACAACTCATGTTATAATTGGTGTTACCAAAGTGGCCAATGATCTGCCTGTTGAGCCTTCGGGCCTATATTTCTCAAGCTTAAAGCACACAGTACAGTGCCAACCTTTGGGACGTGACCGCGTACCTCCTGGCCAATATTGGAGAAAGGATTTGGAGATAAGAAACCTTGTATTCTGTGGACCAAAATGTTTCATGGATGTTGACTGTATTTGACCCACTGGTCAAACCACTTTGGTGGTGGGCAATCTGTGGGATCTTGGCTTCTGTAGAGGATCTATGTATGGCCAGTGAAATCAGCTACTGCACCAGCTATAGTAACAATAGAAAGGCAGTCATGCCGTGTGTGGCCCTGTCTGATTGGATAAATGGAGAGCGTACCAAATCAACCTGTGTACGGCCTCCTATAGGAGGAGGGATGTTCTGTAGGTGGGCATGTCCTGAGGGAAGGTAACTTAGTGCCACTCTGTACCTAGGAAGTGATTAGCCTAATCAGAAACAAATGCAGTATTTTTGCCCCATCTATATCCCATAATATTATCATGACGTCCAACCATGTCGCAAAGCTTGTAGTTTTGGTCTTGAAGGCACAGTGAAATTAACCTGTTTTGTTTGCTAGCAACTGCCATGGGAATTAAACCGAGCTTTCCTATTGGCTAGCCCCCCCAACTTACTCGCACAGGATGATTCCATCTTTCAGAGAATCCATGAAGCCTTTCCCAATGGTTCTTCCCGTCAGGCCCTCTATCCACTCTCTGAGCTCCGCCTCCTTCTGTACATCATACTTCTGCGCCAACTGGAATCAGAGGAGACAACTATTAAGGATCCACTGGACACTTTATTGTCCATGTTCATTAGCCACAAATCGCTAGTAGAAAAGGATGGAATTTATAATACTGGAAGTTCAGGACATTAGACAGTAATGGAGGCACCACAATTGCCCTTCAATCCTCCCATAGACGTGGGTGCCATTCTCTGGTACCTGCTCCCTGTGTCTTCCAGCGGATGGCAGAAGTTTCTGCATTTCTGGTGCCTCTATAAAGCAAGACGAAGACGTTTGCCTGCCTCTGTGCTCGCCAACATGTGTGCAGCTCACCATAAATGGACTGATAAAAGCTGCCAGCTCCCTACAGGCTGAGTTGGCAGCTTATTGGCTGCTGTATGGAGTCTGCTGCTCAGCCTGCCCAACATATCTGGCCCAAAAAAAGACCAGATGTCTATACAACAATTTTGGAAATCGTTTTTGACGAGGACTGTATCTGAATGTAGATTTGATTCTCTCCATATGGAACTCATATGCCCTGATATGACCCAGTGTATGACCCAAATAGTGCAAAGTTCACTAGATGAGCAGATTTATCAGAACAAATGGTTGCCTCCCTAGGCTACAAGGTGGCCATACACAGATTTCAGCTGTTGATTTGGGCCCTTAAGACCGATTGGGCAGCTTATCTGCCTGTGTATGGGGCTCTCCGACAGGCCTACGCAACTGATATTAAAATTGGGCAGATCTCGATTAGGCAGGTTTGATTTTCCCATCTGATCGGCTTGTTGATGCAGTCCTCGATCTGATGGGTCATATACCCGCTGATTTAATTTGATCGCTTGGCCCTAGGGCCAAATGATTGAATTAGACCAACATCGCCCGATATGCCCCTTGGGTGGGCATATCAAGAGACGATCTGCTCTTTTGACGACTTTGCCAAACGAGTGTATCACACCCTGTATGGCCACCTTTACACGCTTACCATTCTCGACACTGGTGTTGCCAAGGCCAGTGATAGCCTCGGGTGGCACTGCTGCCTTTGCCACTATATTACCTACCTTGAAACTAGACCTAGCACAATTCCCTGCCTACTCCTCTACGTATAGCCCATGCTGGAATCTTTTTAAATCTACTTCCAAAATATTTCCTCCCTCGACCTCACACATTCTCTTACAGCAGTGCCATTGGCATCCTTACCCACGAGGCCTAACGTGCCGACTGCTACTGAGTCACAAGCCTTGCAGCAACATTATTCCTACATTCTATTTAGGGCCCCATGTTATTGGCAGCCCCAGCATTTCCTTCATCACTGCCCTTAATGTGGGGAAGGGCGGCTCAGCGTCGGTAGATATGATTGGTCAGTAGGGTAGATTTAATAGGTAGATGATGAATATAATATAGGTACAATAGGTAGATATCAGATATAATAGATATGATAATTATGATTGGAAGATATGGTAGGTATAGATATGATAGGTGTATCTGATAGATATAAATGGTAGATAAAATGATAAATATGATGGCTAATAATACATTTGATTGGTGCATAGGATACATATATTAGGTAGATATGATATATTTATAATTGGGGATTAGGGTAAATATATACAGTATTCATTGATTTTAGCGTTTATTGGTTAATTTTAGTTTCTAGTCTTGAAACTTAGAACCCACCCAATTTACTTACATGAGGCTAAAGGTGGCCACACACATGGCGATTTTCGATCTTCCGTGCAACCATCGGTCGCACAAAAGATCGTCCCAACCCTCCACTGACGTTCAGGGCAGAATTCGTCAGATATGGAGGTAGAAACAATAGGATTTCTACCTCCTTCTGCCAGTTCAGCCCTGAAGGCAGATTTTGCTCAGGCACCTTCAATGGCGACCAATCAAAATCTTCTAACCCGCCCGATCGGCGAGTCGACCGATATCAGCAGCCTTCTGCGATATCGGTTGGCTCGCCGAGTTGCCATACACGCACCGAATATCGTTTCATACAATAATATCGGTGCGTGTATGGCCAGCTTTAGAGACCAGAGGCAGATGGGAAGCTTTCTGCCCCAGGAGTAAATTCCGGGCAGGAATTCCTAGTGTGAACCAAACACAGAGCTATGTATGAAATTGCTTCCTTCCGTACCAACATTTACAGCATTGCCAGACCACTAGGACCACAGATCAGAACTACTGGCCGTGGATCGCAATGCTGATTGAATTAGGGCCTCTAGGTCTATAGCAGGGGAACACGGGCCTGTTCCAAAGGACCCCAGAAATGCCCCATGGCTATTGAATTTAATAACAGGTGCAGTGTTTGTTTAGCTCTAGCTCACAGCCAATCAGCAGTTAGAATTTTCTGTTACTGTATAATTTTTATATTGTTATCCTTTGTATAGGGCAGCACAGAGATTATACATCAGTCCCTGCCCCACTGGAGCTTACAATCTAAAATCCCTGTCACATTCTCATATAGGCTAGAGTCAGTTTCATCGGGAGCCAATAACCTCTCAGGTTATAGTGTGGAAGAAAACCGGAATGCAGAAGAAACAGATGTAGAGAACATACAAACCCCTCGCAGATAGTGCCCCGGCTGGAACTGAACCTAGGATCCCAGCGCTGTAAGGTAAGCTGCAATACTAACCCCTACAGTGCCAGCAGCCAGTGAGGGATGTATTGGGGGTGCATAGCTGTGCATATGGCAGTGTGGGGGGCTGTATGTGAGGGGAAGCTGGGAGGATGGAGGCACAGTGGCACTCAGCATCCCCCCCCCCCAGCCCACTCTCCTCTCCTGCCAACCTAAATATTGACAGTTATGCTTGGAGTAGGAATTTACCAAACTAGGCAGAAGAGCCGAGAAAGGATACAGGGGCTGTCCTGTGCCAATCCCAATTTACTGAGCTTCCCACGCACTTTGTAATTATACTCATAATGTTACCCTCACTAACGAGCTCATTAGTCTGCATTGCTAAGCGCTCTGCCTCTGTACTAGCACTGAGCATGTTGCACTCACTATAGTACTGATGTGTATGCACTGCTGTTCTGTATAATGGGACTGAGTATCTATAGGCTGATAATGATCTCCCCGCTCTGTATAATGGGGCTGAGTATCTATAGGCCGATAATGATCTCCCCGCTCTGTATAATGGGGCTGAGTATCTATAGGCCGATAATGATCTCCCCGCTCTGTATAACGGGGCTGAGTATCTATAGGCAAATAATGATCCCCCCGCTCTGTATAATGGGGCTGAGTATCTATAGGCCGATAATGATCTCCCCGCTCTGTATAACGGGACTGAGTATCTATAGGCCGATAATGATCTCCCCGCTCTGTATAATGGGGCTGAGTATCTATAGGCCGATAATGATCTCCCCGCTCTGTATAATGGGGCTGAGTATCTATAGGCCGATAACGATCTCCCCGCTCTGTATAATGGGGCTGAGTATCTATAGGCCGATAATGATCTCCCCGCTCTGTATAATGGGGCTGAGTATCTATAGGCCGATAATGATCTCCCCGCTCTGTATAATGGGGCTGAGTATCTATAGGCCGATAATGATCTCCCCGCTCTGTATAATGGGGCTGAGTATCTATAGGCCGATAATGATCTCCCCGCTCTGTATAATGGGGCTGAGTATCTATAGGCCGATAATGATCTCCCCGCTCTGTATAATGGGGCTGAGTATCTATAGGCTGATAATGATCTCCCCGCTCTGTATAATGGGGATGAGTATCTATAGGCCGATAATGATCTCCCCGCTCTGTATAATGGGGCTGAGTATCTATAGGCCGATAATGATCTCCCCGCTCTGTATAACGGGACTGAGTATCTATAGGCTGATAATGATCTCCCCGCTCTGTATAATGGGGCTGAGTATCTATAGGCCGATAATGATCTCCCCGCTCTGTATAACGGGGCTGAGTATCTATAGGCCGATAATGATCTCCCCGCTCTGTATAATGGGGCTGAGTATCTATAGGCCTATAATGATCTCCCCGCTCTGTATAATGGGACTGAGTATCTATAGGCCAATAATGATCTCCCCGCTCTGTATAATGGGACTGAGTGGGTATATGGGGCTGTTACTGGTTGGTTCCCTTGTGAGTGCCCAGTGTATTTGCCCCCCATGTTGGCCATTCCCCCAGGGGCAGAGAATTACTGATGGGACCCACAGATCCCTGTAGATGTCCCTAGATGAGCACAGGCTAAGAATAGCTCCTAAGCAAAATAGTGAGAGTGAGTAAGAGAGACATTCTCATGCAGGAATGTACTGCTCCGGGATCTCTCTTAATTACCAGCTGCTAATTAATAGAACAGCAGAGTATGAATGAATAGGGAGGGGGAGAATGAACAGGGAGAGGAAGCAATTTCACACCTGGGTTTATCCCCCGTATAGACTGGATTTCATCAATACCCTTATATAGTAGAGGCATTCCATGGAACAGCACAGGCAGCCTTATATGGTCTGGACTCAGCTCCAGGAGACTGCGGGCACTGTGCTCTGTTCTACTGGTCCTGCCTGGCACACACAGGGTTAAATTTGCTTTCCTCTTACCTGCCCCTGGGATACAAGGAGTGTAATTCAATGCAGGGACAGTATGGCTTAGAGGTATGGAGAGAGGCACTGGGATATCATTGTTATTGCCCTTACTGTGCATTTACTGGGTATGTCCTATATCTCCCCCCTGTCTGTATCACCCTGCAGGGGGAGGGGCAGACTCCGTGTCCTATTGCTCCCCCCTGTCTGTGTCGCTGTATCACCCTGCAGTGGGAGGGACAGACTCCGTCTCCCATAGCTCCCTCCTGTCTGTGTCACTGTATCACCCTGCAGTGGGAGGGACAGACTCCGTGTCCCATAGCTCCCTCCTGTCTGTGTCACTGTATCACCCTGCAGTGGGAGGGGCAGACTCCATGTCCCATAGCCCCCTCCTGTCTGTGTCACTGTATCACCCTGCAGTGGGAGGGACAAACTCCATGTCCCATAGCTCCCTCCTGTCTGTGTCACTGTATCACCCTGCAGTGGGAGGGACAGACTCCGTGTCCCATAGCCCCCTCCTGTCTGTATCACTGTATCACCCTGCAGTGGGAGGGACAGACTCCGTGTCCCATAGCCCCCTCCTGTCTGTATCACTGTATCACCCTGCAGTGGGAGGGACAGACTTCGTGTCCCATAGCCCCCTCCTGTCTGTATCACTGTATCACCCTGCAGTGGGAGGGACAGACTCCATGTCCCATAGCCCCCTCCTGTCTGTATCACTGTATCACCCTGCAGTGGGAGGGACAGACTCCGTGTCCCATAGCCCCCTCCTGTCTGTATCACTGTATTACCCTGCAGTGGGAGGGACAGACTCCGTGTCCCATAGCCCCCTCCTGTCTGTATCACTGTATCACCCTGCAGTGGGAGGGACAGACTTCGTGTCCCATAGCCCCCTCCTGTCTGTGTCACTGTATCACCCTGCAGTGGGAGGGACAGACTTCGTGTCCCATAGCCCCCTCCTGTCTGTGTCACTGTATCACCCTGCAGTGGGAGGGGCAGACTCCGTGTCCCATAGCTCCCTCCTGTCTGTGTCACTGTATCACCCTGCAGTGGGAGGGACAGACTCCATGTCCCATAGCTCCCTCCTGTCTGTGTCACTGTATCACCCTGCAGTGGGAGGGACAGACTCAGTGTCCCATAGCTCCCTCCTGTCTGTGTCACTGTATCACCCTGCAGTGGGAGGGGCAGACTCCGTGTCCCATAGCCCCCTCCTGTCTGTGTCACTGTATCACCCTGCAGTGGGAGGGACAGACTCAGTGTCCCATAGCTCCCTCCTGTCTGTGTCACTGTATCACCCTGCAGTGGGAGGGGCAGACTCCGTGTCCCATAGCCCCCTCCTGTCTGTGTCACTGTATCACCCTGCAGTGGGAGGGACAGACTCTGTGTCCCATAGCTCCCTCCTGTCTGTGTCACTGTATCACCCTGCAGTGGGAGGGACAGACTCCATGTCCCATAGCTCCCTCCTGTCTGTGTCACTGTGTCACCCTGCAGTGGGAGGGGCAGACTCCATGTCCCATAGCTCCCTCCTGTCTGTGTCACTGTGTCACCCTGCAGTGGGAGGGACAGACTCCGTGTCCCATAGCCCCCTCCTGTCTGTGTCACTGTATCACCCTGCAGTGGGAGGGGACAGTCTCCGTGTCCCATAGCTCCCTCCTGTCTGTGTCACTGTATCACCCTGCAGTGGGAGGGACAGACTCCATGTCCCATAGCCCCCTCCTGTCTGTGTCACTGTATCACCCTGCAGTGGGAGGGGCAGACTCTGTGTCCCATTACTATTTAGTGGTGTTACAAGTGCCCTGCTATTTACTTAACCTTACAATTTTAGGAATAAGAAATAATACCCGTGTGATGGGTCAGTATGGGGCCACATAGGAGATGCTATGATAATGTCAGAAAGCATGAACCTACATTATGATTGGCACGTACACATTGCCACAAGGCCCTCAAGATTTGCTCCAGTCCTTATCCAGTCTCTCTAAATAGAATCTCTTACCTGCACCCTGAGCCCCCTAGAAGGGCCCGGTAGAGTGAATGGGGAACCCAAAAGATAGGGTGAAATGTATAGGTGAATGCTCATTTACTTTCTTGGATACAGTGATTTCATGTATTGGTTGGCATACATAAAGAATGTTTGACCATTAAATGGGGCCTTCAACAGAAAAAATCTTTGCTTTAAACTAAAAGCTTAAAACTATACCCCCCCCCCAAACAATGTAGGTCTCTATAAAAAATATATTGCATAAACAGCTCATATGTAAAACCTGCTTCATCTGAATAAACCATTTTCATATAAATCTACTTTTTAGCAGTATGTGCCATTGGGTAAACCTAAATAGAAAACTGCCATTTTAAGTACTAAGGACCACCTCCTGGGAGTGCACACAAACAAGCCAAGGCACACATACATGCTAGGCCCCATCAGCCAATGAATGGGCAGAGTTCTGCCTTTTGCTCCCACACTACTTCCTGTTACAGTTAGAGCTGCATCACTTCCTGTCAGCTGATCTCTGAGGGAGCACACAGCCCATCACTAAATGGCGGCTCAAGGGAAAGGATGTAAAAAGCCAATATTTACTGATATATATATTCCAGTTTGGGGAGATTCTTTAATAGGTCCCTTAACATAATATAAACTGTCTGTTGGTTATGTACTCATTCTGGGGGGATAGTTTTCCTTTAAGACGATCAGCCTGATTTAGTCATACACGTGCTTGGCCCAACTAGTCTGATCTAATCATTCTCCAGCCAGATCATATGGAATGCTATGGGACCTACATCAACACATTCTCATCTGTTGCCCAATTTTGAGGCAGATATCTATAGTACAGACCCCATGTAAACTTGTAGGCCTCACCCCAACTAGCACCTACCTTCCCAGGGGCTCACCCCCTCTTGGGACACTGTACCTGTCATCTCGTCTATGTCCCAGGTGGGCCCCAAGCTGGTGTAGGCCTACACCCCCTCTGCTCCCCTAGTCTATGTGTAACAGACTGAACATGCCTTTACATCCTTATGTATTTTAGTTGGAGGTTCATGTACATAAAATGTTAGTTATTTAACTGGAGGTGTCGGGCCAGTGGCATACCTATAAGCGTGACGGCCATATCATGGGTCCACGGACACGGGGTTTTGTACAAACTAGGGATGCACCTAATCCCGGATTTAGTTCCAGATTTGGCCGAATCCCGAATTTTTTTAAGGATATGGTTTCGGCCGGATCTGCGGTCCCAGCTGAACTGAATCCGAATAATAATTAGCATATGCTAATTAGAATTCGGAAAGGGTTAAATGGGCAGTGAAAAAAGATTTTTAACCCCTTCTGATCCTAATGAGCAAATGCTAATTAGAAGTGAGTTTGGTGCATCCCTAGTAAAAACCCACATTCCCCTCCTGCATCCGTCCTGCAATAGCTATTAATGCCCCCTCTCCCCAAGATTGGTGATTTCTTAAAGGGGAGATTAACTTGAATATAAAATTTTGCCTAGTGAAACAATGTAGCAGAAGATTTATATCCCCTTTAAGGAAACCCATCTTGTACAGAAAGCTCCATGTCCTCAGGATTCTCCGTAACAGGTCGTACATACAGGCCTGTGTATGCCATTTCTGTGTGTTTATAACCTGGCACCCATCCCCATTTCTGTAACGCAAGGTGTAATCATGGGCTCACAGAGTTATTGGGGGTCGGAATTAGGAGTGTAGGGGGCCCAGTGAGATCCCCAGCGATTTGCAGTACAGTATATGTTATAGTATGTCATTGGCCCCAAAAACATTCTGCAGAGTGGCCTTATAACTCCTACCTGCACTACTGTGTGTCTCCCAAGCACTACTGTGTGTCTCCCAAGCACTACTGTGTGTCTCCCAAGCACAACTGTGTGTCTCCCAAGCACAACTGTGTGTCTCCCAAGCACTACTGTGTGTCTCCCAAGCACAACTGTGTGTCTCCCAAGCACTACTGTGTGTCTCCCAAGCACAACTGTGTGTCTCCCAAGCACAACTGTGTGTCTCCCAAGCACTACTGTGTGTCTCCCAAGCACAACTGTGTGTCTCCCAAGCACTACTGTGTGTCTCCCAAGCACAACTGTGTGTCTCCCAAGCACTACTGTGTGTCTCCCAAGCACAACTGTGTGTCTCCCAAGCACAACTGTGTGTCTCCCAAGCACAACTGTGTGTCTCCCAAGCACAACTGTGTGTCTCCCAAGCACAACTGTGTGTCTCCCAAGCACTACTGTGTGTCTCCCAAGCACTACTGTGTGTCTCCCAAGCACAACTGTGTGTCTCCCAAGCACAACTGTGTGTCTCCCAAGCACTACTGTGTGTCTCCCAAGCACAACTGTGTGTCTCCCAAGCACTACTGTGTGTCTCCCAAGCACAACTGTGTGTCTCCCAAGCACAACTGTGTGTCTCCCAAGCACAACTGTGTGTCTCCCAAGCACAACTGTGTGTCTCCCAAGCACTACTGTGTGTCTCCCAAGCACAACTGTGTGTCTCCGTAGGGTGTCTGTGTGGGTATCTGTCTGTGTGGGTATCTGTCTGTGTGGGTATCTGTCTGTGTGGGTATCTGTAAGGTATCTGTCTGTGTGGGTATCTGTCTGTGTGGGTATCTGTCTGTGTGGGTATCTGTAAGGTAACTGTCTGTGTGGGTATCTGTCTGTGTGGGTATCTGTCTGTGTGGGTATCTGTCTGTGTGGGTATCTGTCTGTGTGGGTATCTGTAAGGTAACTGTCTGTGTGGGTATCTGTCTGTGTGGGTATCTGTAAGGTATCTGTCTGTGTGGGTATCTGTCTGTGTGGGTATCTGTCTGTGTGGGTATCTGTCTGTGTGGGTATCTGTAAGGTATCTGTCTGTGTTGGTATCTGTGTGGGTATATGTAGGGCAGTGATCCCCAACCAGTGGCTCATGAGCAACATGTTGCTCCCCAACCCCTTGGATGTTGCTCCCAGTGGCCTCAAAGCAGGGGCTTATTTTTGAATTTTTGGTAAGGAGGCAAGTTTTGGTTGCATAAAAAAACAAGTATAATGCCAAACAGAGCCTTCTGTAGTCTGCCAGTCCCCATAGGCTGCTATTAAGTAGCCAATTATAGCTCTTATTGGCACCCACAGGAACATATTTTTATGCTTGTGTTGCTCCCCAACACTTTTTCCAGTTCAGTGTGGCTCACGGGTATCTGTGCGGGTTTATATAGGGTATCTGTGTGGGTATATATCTGTTTGGGTATCTGTGTTGGTGTCTGTGTGGGTATCTGTCTGTGTGGGTATCTGTCTGTGTGGGTATCTGTGTGGGTATCTGTCTGTGTGGGTATATGTCTGTTTGGGTATCTGTGTTGGTGTCTGTGTGGGTATCTGTCTGTGCGGGTATCTGTGTAGGGTAACTTCATAGGATCAAAGGACATAAAAAAATAGAATATTTTGCATGTTAATCCTTTGTAGCCCCTGGGTCACGGTGTAACTTGCAGTTCAACATAACGGAGTCACAATCCGACAGGCAGCAGTCTCAGTGGCACTCCCAGTAATGTTACCGACACAGGCTTGACTAGATAGTAAGCCCTTGATCCTAGGCTACTTATTAATTATACGTCTCCCCATGGAACCAGTATAAGCCAGAGGTATGTGTATGGGGCTTGTTTCCCTTAGGGGCCACACAGTGTGTATAAGGCTGAATAGAGTGTCGGCACCTAGCAATAGCAGTTATCTCCTCATCCAATTTAAAAACAGTAACAATACGATTCTATTCTACAAATCAGCAACCAGCTCTTGTGCCCAATCCCCTCACCTTGTTCTTAACCTCGGCGCTGAGTCCATAGGCCGGGCCCTTGTTGAAGTGACCGTACATGTCTGTGCTTCTTCTGCCCTGGTTCCTCTGCCTCGTTCCCTCGCTCCGCTAGAAGATGGTCCTAAGATTTTTTCCTGCAACTTTTTAAATGTCTCATCCTCCGGGAGATGTGTGTCCGCAGCTCGGCTTTCAGATTGGTCCAGCTGGTAGCCAATCAGAGAGCAGCATTCCCTGTGATGTCAACATGTTGGTATTAAAAAAAAAAATAATGAAATATATATTTATATTGTGAGAGATATCAGGACTGTGTCAGATTTTCCAACTTTGGAGTTTCTTTTTTTTTTTTTCCTTTGGAGCGATGGTGTTGGAGAGAGTAGGAGGGGAATGAGAGAGATAGAGGAGAGGGGTAAGGAGGGCAAGAAGAAGGGAGGTTAAAAGAGAGAGGGACGGAAGGGGAACATGAGAGCTGAAGGGAAGGTGTCGGGGATAAAGGGGTAGGAGAAATGATGTGACAGATATGAAATGAGAGGAACATGAAAGGGAGAATTAAACAGATGCTGAGTGAGAGGGGAACGTGGGGTAGGGGGGCGAGGGGAATAAACACAGCCAACTACAAGCAAGGGGGATAGGGCGTAGGGTGGAGGCTGGGGGGGCAGGAAATGAAACCTGAGCAGGAAGTCAGAGAATTCCACTTTATTAGATTGTAAGCTCTGTCTCACATAGAGTAACACTGGCCCAATGTGGGGGATCATGTCTGGCTCTCACTGACAGGTTGCGCCGGCCCCTTCATCTCTCTGCACGCGAGTATATACAGCTGCTTGCCTGTACTTATATGGACAGTGTATGTCTGGAATTCCCTCTACGTCGCTATTATATACATTGTTATTTATTGTACTATGAGCAAAGGGCTGGGACATTTATACAGAGCTCAAACGCTGACAAAAGGCTATTACTGTAACCAGCACCTGACCCCTTGTCCCTTATTGCTACAGTAACCCCACCCCCTTGTCCCTTATTGCTACAGTAACCCCGCCCCCTAGTGCCTTATTGTCCCTGTACCTTATTGCTACAGTAACCCCGCCCCCTTGTCCCTTATTGCTACAGTAACCCCACCCTCAAGTGCCTTATTGTCCCTGTCCCTTATTGTTACAGTAACCCCACCCCCAAGTCCCTTATTGTCCCTGTCCCTTATTGCTACAGTAACCCCACCCCCAAGTGCCTTATTGCTACAGTAACCCCGCCCCCAAGTGCCTTATTGTCCCTGTCCCTTATTGCTACAGTAACCCCGCCCCCAAGTGCCTTATTGTCCCTGTCCCTTATTGCTACAGTAACCCCGCCCCCAAGTGCCTTATTGTCCCTGTCCCTTATTGCTACAGTAACCCCGCCCCCAAGTGCCTTATTGTCCCTGTCCCTTATTGCTACAGTAACCCCGCCCCCAAGTGCCTTATTGTCCCTGTCCCTTATTGTTACAGTAACCCCACTCCCAAGTGCCTTATTGTTACAGTAACCCCGCCCCCAAGTGCCGTATTGTGCCTGTACCTTATTGTTACAATAACCCAGACCCTAAATTCCTTATTTTCCTGGAATAAGGAGTTACAGGGCAATAAGGCACTCAGGGGCGGGGTTATTGGAATAAGGCGTTACAGGGACAATAAGGCACTCGGGGCGGGGTTACTGGAATAAGGAGTTACAGGGGCAATAAGGCACTCAGGGGCAGGGTTACTGGAATAAGGAGTTACAGGGGCAATAAGGCACTCAGGGGCGGGGTTACTGGAATAAGGAGTTACAGGGACAATAAGGCACTCAGGGGCGGGGTTACTGGAATAAGGAGTTACAGGGACAAAAAGGCACTCAGGGGCGGGGTTACTGTAATAAGGAGTTACAGGGACAATAAGGCACTCAGGGGCGGGGTTACTGGAATAAGGAGTTACAGGGACAATAAGGCACTCAGGGGCGGGGTTACTGGAATAAGGAGTTACAGGGGCAATAAGGCACTCAGGGGCGGGGTAACTGGAATAAGGAGTTACAGGGCAATAAGGCACTCAGGGGTGGGGTTATTGGAATAAGGCGTTACAGGGACAATAAGGCACTCAGGGGCGGGGTTACTGGAATAAGGAGTTACAGGGACAATAAGGCACTCAGGGGCGGGGTTACTGGAATAAGGAGTTACAGGGACAATAAGGCACTCAGGGGCGGGGTTACTGGAATAAGGAGTTACAGGGATAATAAGGCACTCAGGGGCGGGGTTACTGGAATAAGGAGTTACGGGGACAATGAGGCACTCAGGGGCGGGGTTACTGGAATAAGGAGTTACGGGGACAATAAGGCACTCAGGGGCGGGGTTACTGGAATAAGGAGTTACGGGGGCAATAAGGCACTCAGGGGCGGGGTTACTGGAATAAGGAGTTACGGGGGCAATAAGGCACTCAGGGGCGGGGTTACTGGAATAAGGAGTTACGGGGGCAATAAGGCACTCGGGCGGGGTTACTGGAATAAGGAGTTACGAGGGCAATAAGGCATTCAGGGGCGGGGTTACGGGAATAAGGAGTTACGGGGGCAATAAGGCACTCAGGGGCGGGGTTACCGGAATAAGGAGTTACGGGGGCAATAAGGCACTCGGGCGGGGTTACTGGAATAAGGAGTTATGGGGCAATAAGGCACTCAGGGGCGGGGTTACTGGAATAAGGAGTTACGGGGCAATAAGGCACTCAGGGGCGGGGTTACCGGAATAAGGAGATACAGGGGCAATAAGGCACTCAGGGGCGGGGTTACCGGAATAAGGAGTTACAGGGACAATAAGGCGCTCAGGGGCGGGGTTACTGGAATAAGGAGTTACAGGGACAATAAGGCACTCAGGGGCGGGGTTACTGGAATAAGGAGTTACAGGGACAATAAGGCACTCAGGGGCGGGGTTACTGGAATAAGGAGTTACAGGGACAATAAGGCGCTCAGGGGCAGGGTTACGGGAATAAGGAGTTACAGGGACAATAAGGCATTCAGGGGCAGGGTTACTGGAATAAGGAGTTACAGGGACAATAAGGCGCTCAGGGGCAGGGTTACTGGAATAAGGAGTTACAGGGACAATAAGGCACTCAGGGGCAGGGTTACTGGAATAAGGAGTTACAGGGACAATAAGGCGCTCAGGGGCAGGGTTACGGGAATAAGGAGTTACAGGGACAATAAGGCATTCAGGGGCAGGGTTACTGGAATAAGGAGTTACAGGGACAATAAGGCGCTCAGGGGCGGGGTTACTGGAATAAGGAGTTACAGGGACAATAAGGCGCTCAGGGGCAGGGTTACGGGAATAAGGAGTTACAGGGACAATAAGGCATTCAGGGGCGGGGTTACAGGAATAAGGAGTTACAGGGACAATAAGGCACTCAGGGGCGGGGTTACTGGAATAAGGAGTTACAGGGACAATAAGGCGCTCAGGGGCGGGGTTACTGGAATAAGGAGTTACAGGGACAATAAGGCACTCAGGGGTGGGGTTACACTAATAAGGAGTTACAGGGACAATAAGGCGCTCAGGGGCAGGGTTACGGGAATAAGGAGTTACAGGGACAATAAGGCACTCAGGGGCAGGGTTACTGGAATAAGGAGTTACAGGGACAATAAGGCGCTCAGGGGCGGGGTTACTGGAATAAGGAGTTACAGGGACAATAAGGCACTCAGGGGTGGGGTTACACTAATAAGGAGTTACAGGGACAATAAGGCACTCAGGGGCGGGGTTACAGGGACAATAAGGCACTCAGGGGCGGGGTTACTGGAATAAGGAGTTACAGGGACAATAAGGCACTCAGGGGCAGGGTTACTGGAATAAGGAGTTACAGGGACAATAAGGCACTCAGGGGCAGGGTTACTGGAATAAGGAGTTACAGGGGCAATAAGGCACTCAGGGGCGGGGTTACTGGAATAAGGAGATACAGGGGCAATAAGGCGCTCAGGGGCGGGGTTACTGGAATAAGGAGTTACAGGGGCAATAAGGCACTCAGGGGCGGGGTTACCGGAATAAGGAGTTACAGGGACAATAAGGCACTCAGGGGCGGGGTTACTGGAATAAGGAGTTACAGGGGCAATAAGGCGCTCAGGGGCGGGGTTACTGGAATAAGGAGTTACAGGGACAATAAGGCACTCAGGGGCGGGGTTACCGGAATAAGGAGTTACAGGGGCAATAAGGCACTCAGGGGCGGGGTTACTGGAATAAGGAGTTACAGGGACAATAAGGCACTCAGGGGCGGGGTTACCGGAATAAGGAGTTACAGGGGCAATAAGGCACTCAGGGGCGGGGTTACTGGAATAAGGAGTTACAGGGACAATAAGGCACTCAGGGGCGGGGTTACTGGAATAAGGAGTTACAGGGGCAATAAGGCACTCAGGGGCAGGGTTACTGGAATAAGGAGTTACAGGGGCAATAAGGCGCTCAGGGGCGGGGTTACTGGAATAAGGAGTTACAGGGGCAATAAGGCACTCCGAGACACCCTATATTCAAATAACTTGGCCCCTAAGTGCCTTATTGCACTGTGACTCCCACCTATAGTAGCCAAGCCCTGAGTGCCTTATTGCCCAGTTACAGTTGATACCAATGTGCAGGGCTGGATACTATATCACCCTGTGAGCTCACAGCATAGCGCAGAACAGTAGCTGCCTGAGTGTAATGCCGCTCTGCTGGCGCTTTCCTTTCTCTCCCTCACTGCAGTCCTTATAAGTCCGTCTCAGGGAATCTCTGACTTTTTACATTTTGAATAAATCTAGTAGCAATGCAGAGAGCAGAAGCTGGAACTAGGGAGCCTGGCAGAAAGCCTGAGAGAGGGAGGGAGACAGACACAGGGAAAGAATAAAAGAGGCTGATAAATTCCTCTCTTTAAACCTGCTTTTGTAAACATATGAACGTGCCACTGCTTCAGTCTTTATAAGGAGCTCAGGGCCTCTCAGCTGCAATTTCCTCACACTTCTTTCTTGTTTTAATACCTTCTAACCCAAAGAGCTTATAGTCTAATAACCATTTTCCATTTAAACAGAAATATAGAATCTTTTTACATTAATTCAGCCCCTGAGCCCCTTATTCCTTTAACCCTGCCCGAGTGCCTTATTGTCCCTGTAACTCCTTATTCCAGTAACCCCGCCCCTGAGTGCCTTATTGTCCCTGTAACTCCTTATTCCAGTAACCCCGCCCCTGAGTGCCTTATTGTCCCTGTAACTCCTTATTCCAGTAACCCCGCCCCTGAGTGCCTTATTGTCCCTGTAACTCCTTATTCCAGTAACCCCGCCCCTGAGTGCCTTATTGTCCCTGTAACTCCTTATTCCAGTAACCCCGCACCTGAGTGCCTTATTGCCCCTGTAACTCCTTATTTCAGTAACCCCGCCCCTGAGTGCTTTATTGTCCCTGTAACTCCTTATTCCAGTAACCCCGCCCCTGAGCGCCTTATTGTCCCTGTTACTCCTTATTCCAGTAACCCCGCCCCTGAGTGCTTTATTGTCCCTGTAACTCCTTATTCCAGTAACCCCGCCCCTGAGTGCTTTATTGTCCCTGTAACTCCTTATTCCAGTAACCCCGCCCCTGAGTGCTTTATTGTCCCTGTAACTCCTTATTCCAGTAACCCCGCCCCTGAGTGCCTTATTGTCCCTGTAACTCCTTATTCCAGTAACCCCGCCCCTGAGTGCTTTATTGTCCCTGTAACTCCTTATTTCAGTAACCCCACCCCTGAGTGCCTTATTGTCCCTGTAACTCCTTATTCCAGTAACCCCGCCCCTGAGTGCCTTATTGTCCCTGTAACTCCTTATTCCAGTAACCCCGCCCCTGAGTGCCTTATTGTTTCTGTAACTCCTTATTCCGGTAACCCCGCCCCTGAGTGCCTTATTGTCCCTGTAACTCCTTATTCCAGTAACCCCGCCCCTGAGTGCCTTATTGTCCCTGTAACTCCTTATTCCAGTAACCCCGCCCCTGAGTGCCTTATTGTCCCTGTAACTCCTTATTCCAGTAACCCCGCCCCTGAGTGCCTTATTGCCCCTGTAACTCCTTATTCCAGTAACCCCGCCCCTGAGCGCCTTATTGTCCCTGTAACTCCTTATTCCAGTAACCCCGCCCCTGAGTGCCTTATTGCCCCTGTAACTCCTTATTCCAGTAACCCCGCCCCTGAGTGCCTTATTGTCCCTGTAACTCCTTATTCCAGTAACCCCGCCCCTGAGTGCCTTATTGCCCCTGTAACTCCTTATTCCAGTAACCCCGCCCCTGAGCGCCTTATTGTCCCTGTAACTCCTTATTCCAGTAACCCCGCCCCTGAGTGCCTTATTGTCCCTGTAACTCCTTATTCCGGTAACCCCGCCCCTGAGTGCCTTATTGTCCCTGTAACTCCTTATTCCATTAACCCCACCCCTGAGTGCCTTATTGCCCCTGTAACTCCTTATTCCAGTAACCCCGCCCCTGAGTGCCTTATTGTCCCTGTAACTCCTTATTCCGGTAACCCCGCCCCTGAGTGCCTTATTGTCCCTGTAACTCCTTATTCCATTAACCCCACCCCTGAGTGCCTTATTGCCCCTGTAACTCCTTATTCCAGTAACCCCGCCCCTGTAAAATACGTCCATGATAAAACATGTCTATATATGAATGGCTGTAGCAGGAAAATTGCAATTTTCATTAAGCTAGGTGCGCCAGGCTAGATTTGGAAAAGGAATTTTTTGGCATCTGTAACTCTGGACTCTTTCCATTTTTTTGTGCATTTTTCTGAACAATTGCATATTGTCTATTTTGAAAAATCCTTAGGGCTCATAAAGCCATAATGCATACATGTATCCTAGACTATATCTATCTATCTGTCTGTCTGTCTGTCTATATATCTATCATAATATTTGTACTTAGATAGAAAACTGTCTGAAGGATAGATTACACAGAGTGGGGGTAAATGGAACATTTTCTAATTGGGAATAGCAGGTATAGTAGGGAGAGATGGTGCCTATAGTAGCAGTGGGGGGGTAATAGCCTCTGGGAAGGGACTGGGGCTGTGGGATAGCAGGTATAGTAGGGAGAGATGGTGCCTATAGTAGCAGTGGGATAATAGCCTCTGGGAAGGGACTGGGGCTGTGGGATAGCAGGTATAGTAGGGAGAGATGGTGCCTATAGTAGCAGTGGGATAATAGCCTCTGGGAAGGGACTGGGGCTGTGGGATAGCAGGTATAGTAGGGAGAGATGGTGCCTATAGTAGCAGTGGGGGGATAATAGCCTCTGGGAAGGGACTGGGGCTGTGGGATAGCAGGTATAGTAGGGAGAGATGGTGCCTATAGAAGCAGTGGGGGGGATAATAGCCTCTGGGAAGGGACTGTGGCTGTGGGATAGCAGGTATAGTAGGGAGAGATGGTGCCTATAGTAGCAGTGGGATAATAGCCTCTGGGAAGGGACTGGGGCTGTGGGATAGCAGGTATAGTAGGGAGAGATGGTGCCTATAGTAGCAGTGGGATACTAGCCTCTGGGAAGGGACTGTGGCTGTGGGATAGCAGGTATAGTAGGGAGAGATGGTGCCTATAGTAGCAGTGGGGGGATAATAGCCTCTGGGAAGGGACTGGGGCTGTGGGATAGCAGGTATAGTAGGGAGAGATGGTGCCTATAGTAGCAGTGGGGGGATAATAGCCTCTGGGAAGGGACTGGGGCTGTGGGATAGCAGGTATAGTAGGGAGAGATGGTGCCTATAGTAGCAGTGGGGGGATAATAGCCTCTGGGAAGGGACTGGGGCTGTGGGATAGCAGGTATAGAAGGGAGAGATGGTGCCTATAGTAGCAGTGGGGGGATAATAGCCTCTGGGAAGGGACTGTGGCTGTGGGATAGCAGCAGGTATAGTAGGGAGAGATGGTGCCTATAGTAGCAGTGGGGGGATAATAGCCTCTGGGAAGGGACTGGGGCTGTGGGATAGCAGGTATAGTAGGGAGAGATGGTGCCTATAGTAGCAGTGGGGGGATAATAGCCTCTGGGAAGGGACTGGGGCTGTGGGATAGCAGGTATAGTAGGGAGAGATGGTGCCTATAGTAGCAGTGGGGGGATAATAGCCTCTGGGAAGGGACTGGGGCTGTGGGATAGCAGGTATAGTAGGGAGAGATGGTGCCTATAGTAGCAGTGAGGAGGGTGCAAGTGATATTATGTAAGCATGGGAGTCAGTAGTACAATGTTGCTCTGGATGTCGGAGGGAATAATTTAGATCCAGTAACAAAAGGGCACAGAAAGACTTTGTGAGACAGAGCAAATTCCAAGAATATTCTCCTGCGCTGGTTGGTTGTATTCCAGTTTGATTGGATCTGGCATTTAGTAGCTAATTATATGGATCCCAGCGGATGTTCCTGTTAGACATATCTCTACATCCAATTCAGTCCCTTTTAGTAAGAATAAATTCAGATTATTATCCATTTATTACATACGGGCACGCTTCCTACCCAGTGATGCGCCGCATTGTGTAAGTGCTTGGAGAGGTCCAACACCAGGCGGGCTGAATGAGTCAGGTCTGAGTGGCGGCAGCCAACCTCCAGCAGAACCATAGACTTAACCCTTTGAGTGCTTGTACCCTTCGAGCACCTCGGAGCAGTTTTCCTATACTGATTACAAATCCCATAGCAACCAAGAAAATATCTGCTTTAATAAAGAAGCATTACTGGGGCCCCCACCCAAAACAGTGTCTGGGTCCCAGCTCCCCCATGCCCAGAACTTTATATGTGCAGGCTGGGGGGTATCTCAGGCCCCCTATTGGCACTCTCAGCCCCCTACATCTCCATGATCTGTCTCCCCTATAGCAATGCCGCTCTACTCAGTGCCACTACAATGCCCTCTTTCATTTTCTGTTGGATAAGCAGAGTGCCAAGGATTGCAGCCATGAATAGGCAATGCAAGCGCTATTTCGGTCCAGGAATCCATTCTCTACTTGAGGCTAAATTATCAGCTAAATGTGTTGTTCTTCCTAAATACTTTGCTATGGAGCAAGAGCAACAAAGGAGAGGGGGCTGTTGGGTCTCTGGGTACTTGATATGCCAGGGCCTATTTAGAATCCCAGTCCAGACCTGCTATCAATAGCCTAAAGCAGGGGTGCCCAGACTTATTACCCCCGCGGTCAACTTTTGACCCCTCCCCGCGTACGTACGCATACCCAATAAAAACGCGGAACCACCGCACGTCCGCATTTCCCGGCTTTGACGCGGCCCACCAGAAATCCACGGGGTTCTACTGGTTTACCACGATCAACGTTTTGGCCACCCCTGGCCTAAAGGATTATCTAAAAATATATATAAGCATTTAGTAAAATTTCCCCTTAAATGGCCTCTTGATGGTTTCTCCCACCATTCGCTAGGGGTATGAATGAAAAGTGCAATTCTGCCTTTTAAGCACCCCAGTACAGTTTTTTCCTGATTGGATTGGATCAGTGAGGGAGAAGGAGAGACAAGGGGTTCTAGAGTGATGGCAGAAAGTGACTGTGGCTTACATTAGAGACATGGGAGTATAGTCTATACATGGGGGGGGATAGTCGGAGAGTGAAGGAGAGAACATGATCAAAGGCAAAAGAAAAATAAATGGGGGGAGTCTGGGTCGTACCATTGACTTTATTTGGCAAGAGTTCCCCAATATGATGGAAGAGGCAGAACAAGTGGATAAAGAGGACAGAACACATGCATGCAGGGAGGATTGTGGACGGATTAAAGCACTCCATCTCCCTGTTCTTAGCAGGATCATTTCCCACCTCCGTACGAGGGTGTCGTGTGACAGGAGGAGAGAAATGTGAAGGGATCAGAAATAAACAGATCAGTGATAGAGATTAGTGTAAGTCCTGCCCAGTGAGCAGCCCAGATCCAAGGATATTCCATCAGTATATCCAGGTACCAAGAGGTTGTCTGCAAATGGGGTATCATGGGATAGTTTAAAGGAATGAGGGGCAACTAACTGTGGGTAAATAAAGCTTTAGAGGTGCCTCAGAGCTACCCCACATGGCCTACAAGTACCACGGATATTTCTGTCAGCTTACCCGCCTGTTGCTGCTTTATCAGCCTTTACTCTTCTTTGAAGGGTTTGTTCTACATGTAGGAACCTGGTTTATGAGATTTGCTTCCATTCAGCCTCTAGAACAGTTGGGGGTTAGACCACTGAGGGTGGGCTTTGCTTGTAGTTGGGGTTCTAGTTCATGCCTGAACCGTAGAAAAGAGCCCCAGAACATTATTTCTGCTCCACCAAACCCAGAACTATCCCAATGCCACAATCCAAAATGGCGGCAACCTCTGTGCCATTCCAGCTGACATGGTGACATTAGATGTGGCGCCTGGTGGAAGCAGTTGCACATGTGACGGAAATGGCTCCACATGACCCTGGTGGAGGAGTTTGAAACACATCTACCGACCCAATGTTATCAAGGTTTACTTTATTCAAGTTGGGTTTTTTAAGCATTTAGCAGAATTGTCTCAAGTCAATATCCTTGGCTGTGGAAGAATATTGGAATTATTTTTTTCTAGATCTGTAGATGGGACTGGGAGATGCAGATGCAGACTATGGGTTGGGTTAGAGTCCTGCAGTGGGTTGGGGACGTGTGGAATACCTGCAAATTGGTCGGTATTTGGGTGGAAAATCCCAGATGCCCTAACTGTGTGGGTGGCCTGTGGGTACACAGTGAAGGTAATCGGGTCGGTAGGATGCGGGGCTTTAAAACTTGAAAAAAGAAAAAAAAAGACCCAAGCTCCCCAATGATCTTGCCAATTTATGACCTCATTTCTGGTTCCTGAGTCTGGTTCCACCCCCAAAATAATGACGTCACTTCCAGGGTATGGGTTTCGGGAAGGCACTTCTTCAGGTGGGTTGGGGTATGAAAAGATAATATAGCCAATGCAGGTGTGCGGGTCCGGGTCAGATCACAGATACAAATAAGCTGGTATTGTATGGGCTGCAGGTAGGATTTATGGATGTGGGTATGATGTCACAGTGTATTACGACACAACTGCTTGACTACAGTGACATCACTTCTGGTCTATATGACATCACCTCTGGTCTATGATGACTTCTGATTTTATGGTTGTATGGATTGAATACAGGGCTGATGGGGTTAAAATACAGGTCTGTGGAATGGGTGGGGGTCTACAGAATTAGAGATGTGCAGATCTCTAGTGTAAGGGGGGAAAATGATATATTTCTTGCTACTTAAATTCATTTTCTAACAGAAAGCAAGGAGATATTTACGTCAAAACTGGGACCTTTTAAAGTCCCAACAACAAACAGAGCCCTTTAAGGAATGACCCCTAGATCAAGCCATGTGTTGGGACACTGCAAGGAAGGGCTGAAAAGTGGGGACATTCCCCAGAAAATTGAATGTCGGGATGTTTTAGGCCACACCCAGATTGTCTGGACCATGCCCATTTGTGAGCAGGCACACCCCCTGGATCCACCCATAGCCCAACCCACATTCTAGCATGACTCCACCCCTATTGTTACCCTGTCACCTAGCCATGGACAGTTGGGTATATGTGATTGTTTAATTGCTCTGCAGTAATGTCATGATGCGGCCAGTGTAGATTGTAAGCTCTGTTGCGCAAGGCTTCTCTCATACAGATGCAATGGGCAGTAGTTGGGATTTCTGAATGAATAATGACACAGTAGGACTGTCCGGCCGTGAGTTGCTGATGGAAGGGCTCATACCCACGCTTGGCACAGCCACATTCTTTATGCTCTTACTAACTCCAAATGGTGTTATTTATACAATGAATAATCAGATACTACGGGGACTTGGCTTCCTCGCACAAATTACGTGAATGCAGCTCAAAATACCCCCCCCCCCCGTGCAAGGCATTCTGGGAGGGTTGGACACAGAACAGGCTGTTCTTTATTGTTATTTTTGCTAAGCTCCTTCAGTCCGTGCCCTGGCTGGAATCAAACCCAGTACCCCAGCACTGCTCTGCGCTAAATTAACAAACAACCTGCCGGAGCAACATAGATGTTACAATTGGTTGTGTCAGTGATACTTTCAATAACTGTCATTGCCAAGCTCAGTGGGGGTCGCCTGGGGCCTGTAGTTCCTGGGGGGGAAATGGCAGGGGCACAAAGTGGAGGAGGTGTAGGGTTGCCACCCGTCAGAGAAGAGGTGGGACAATGATGTCACTGGGCGGGGCTATGACGTGGCGATTGCCCGATCACCGCATCAATTTCAGTGAGTCCTGTCCAGTTTTCCTAATTTGGAAAACCAGGCAAGAGGTTTTGACCCGGACATCCCTTCCGAAAACCAGACTGTCAAAACTGGACAGGTAGCAACCCTAAGGAGGAACTGGGGTTAGGGGTGGAGGAGGAGAAGGAGCAGGGGTAAGGGGTGGAGGAGGAGCAGGGGTAAGGGGTGGTAGAGGAGGAGGAGCAGGGGTAAGGGGTGGAGGAGGAGCAGGGGTAAGGGGTGGAGGAGAAGGAGCAGGGGTAAGGGGTGGAGGAGGAGGAGCAGGGGTTAGGGGTGGAGGAGAAGGAGCAGGGGTAAGGGGTGGAGGAGGAGGAGCAGGGGTTAGGGGTGGAGGCATGGGCGTCCGCAGAAAATTTTCCAAGGGGGGGCAAGTAAGCTAGCATCATCCTGCAACAGATAAATATATATATTTTTTTTTTTTTTTTGCAGGATGATACTAGGGGAGGCTAAATATGGCCCATACACAGACTGACCTACAGCTAATGTGACACTTAGTGGATTCGCTGCTGACGTAAAAAGTTAACCTCCCAACTACCTCTTGCCGTTCCCACTGACTCCCAGGGATACTGTACAAAAGTGCGGGTGGGGGGGATTTTTTTTTTTACCCTAAAATGTTTAGTATTAGTAGTAAAAGTATTCATACGCGCACTTCTGTTAGGGGATCTGCAAACATTTGTGTTTGGGATCAGTTAGCTTAAAGGGGTAGTTCGCATTCGAATTCACTTTTATTTTTAATGGTTTTTCAGTTATTTAGCTTTTTGTTCAGCAGCTCTCCATTTGGTATTTCAGCAGCTATCTGGTTGCTAGGGTCTTATTTACCCTAGCAACCAGGTAGTGGTTTAAACAAGAGATGGGAATATGAATAGTTAAGGGGCCTACTTGGAAAAATAAGTAATACAAAATTATAATAATAATAAAATTGTAGCCTCACAGAGCAATATTTTTTGGCCCCCATTTGAAATCTGTATAGAGGCAGAAGAGAAAGGCAAATTATTCAAAAAAATTAATTAGGAAGACCAATTGCAAAGTTGCTAGGAATAGGCCATTTTATAACATACTAAAGGTTAACTTAAAAGTGAACCACCCCTTTAGATGTGTTTATGTTAGTTTTATAGCAAGAAAGGCAGTGGGTACTGACTCCCCATTATATACAGTGAGACGCAGTCCGTATTTACAAACCCAGCACATTATATACAGTGAGAAGCAGTGGGTACAGATGGCAGATATTCAGGCCCTGGCACTATAACACTGGCACTGATACACAACATTGGCCCCACTGTAACTTACTATAAATGAACAAAACAATGACAAAAAAAAAAAAAATAGTAAGTGCAAAAAACAACAACACATATATAAACACACAATGAGCTTTTTCAGAGGGAAAGAGTTAACTTACCCTCCATGTGTTAGGGTAGGGGATAGATTATATATTATTATAGATGTCAGGTCAGGCAAAAAACAATTTAATGTCAGCTAGTGATTCTTTAGAACTGTATAGTACCTGGGTATAGTACCTGGGTATAGTGCCTGGGTATAGTGCCTGTGTATAGTGCCTGGGTATAGTGCCTGGGTATAGTGCCTGGGTATAGTGCCTGTGTATAGTGCCTGGGTATAGGGCCTGGGTATAGTACCTGTGTATAGTACCTGGGTATAGTGCCTGGGTATAGTACCTGGGTATAGTGCCTGTGTATAGTACCTGTGTATAGTACCTGTGTATAGTACCTGTGTATAGTACCTGTGTATAGTGCCTGGGTATAGTGCCTGGGTATAGTACCTGTGTATAGTGCCTGGGTATAGTGCCTGTGTATAGTGCCTGGGTATAGTGCCTGGGTATAGTACCTGTGTATAGTGCCTGGGTATAGTGCCTGTGTATAGTACCTGGGTATAGTGCCTGGGTATAGTGCCTGGGTATAGTGCCTGTGTATAGTACCTGTGTATAGTACCTGTGTATAGTGCCTGGGTATAGTGCCTGGGTATAGTGCCTGGGTATAGTGCCTGGGTATAGTGCCTGTGTATAGTACCTGTGTATAGTGCCTGTGTATAGTGCCTGTGTATAGTGCCTGGGTATAGTACCTGGGTATAGTGCCTGTGTATAGTACCTGTGTATAGTGCCTGTGTATAGTGCCTGTGTATAGTGCCTGGGTATAGTACCTGGGTATAGTGCCTGTGTATAGTACCTGTGTATAGTGCCTGTGTATAGTGCCTGTGTATAGTGCCTGGGTATAGTGCCTGGGTATAGTGCCTGGGTATAGTACCTGTGTATAGTGCCTGGGTATAGTGCCTGTGTATAGTACCTGGGTATAGTGCCTGGGTATAGTACCTGTGTATAGTGCCTGGGTATAGTGCCTGTGTATAGTACCTGGGTATAGTGCCTGGGTATAGTGCCTGGGTATAGTACCTGGGTATAGTGCCTGGGTATAGTACCTGTGTATAGTACATGTGTATAGTGCCTGGGTATAGTACCTGTGTATAGTGCCTGGGTATAGTACCTGTGTATAGTACCTGTGTATAGTGCCTGGGTATAGTGCCTGTGTATAGTACCTGGGTATAGTGCCTGGGTATAGTACCTGTGTATAGTACCTGTGTATAGTGCCTGGGTATAGTGCCTGTGTATAGTACCTGGGTATAGTGCCTGGGTATAGTACCTGTGTATAGTACCTGTGTATAGTGCCTGGGTATAGTACCTGTGTATAGTGCCTGTGTATAGTGCCTGGGTATAGTACCTGTGTATAGTACCTGTGTATAGTGCCTGGGTATAGTGCCTGTGTATAGTACCTGGGTATAGTGCCTGGGTATAGTACCTGTGTATAGTACCTGTGTATAGTGCCTGGGTATAGTACCTGTGTATAGTGCCTGGGTATAGTGCCTGGGTATAGTGCCTGTGTATAGTACCTGTGTATAGTGCCTGTGTATAGTACCTGTGTATAGTACCTGTGTATAGTACCTGTGTATAGTGCCTGGGTATAGTACCTGTGTATAGTACCTGTGTATAGTGCCTGGGTATAGTACCTGGGTATAGTGCCTGTGTATAGTACCTGTGTATAGTGCCTGTGTATAGTGCCTGTGTATAGTGCCTGTGTATAGTACCTGTGTATAGTACCTGTGTATAGTGCCTGGGTATAGTGCCTGTGTATAGTACCTGGGTATAGTGCCTGGGTATAGTACCTGTGTATAGTGCCTGGGTATAGTGCCTGGGTATAGTGCCTGTGTATAGTGCCTGTGTATAGTACCTGTGTATAGTACCTGTGTATAGTACCTGTGTATAGTGCCTGGGTATAGTGCCTGTGTATAGTACCTGGGTATAGTGCCTGGGTATAGTACCTGTGTATAGTACCTGTGTATAGTACCTGTGGGATGAAAACTGCAGCAAAAGTTGAGAGTTGGTTCTTAGGTAAAGTTACAGGGGCAGATTCTTCTTTTCAGTTTTTATTTCTGTTTCCAGTTTGCAAAATCTCCCGATCCCTGTGTGCATGTGTGCTCTGATTGGTCAATTTTACTGTCTGTCAAGGAAGCTGTGCTCTGATTGGAGAATCCACAAGAAGAAAGATCCAATCGGAGCACAGCAAAAACGGGCTTGAGGGGAAAGTGCAGAAACGGAGTAAGGTTTTTGTTTTTTTTTGCTACTTTTCCAGGGGGGGGCAAGTGCCCCCTCTTGCCCCCTTCTGTGGACGCCCATGGGTGGAGGAGAAGGAGCAGGGGTAAGGGGTGGAGGAGGAGGAGCAGGGGTAAGGGGTGGAGGAGGAGCCAGGGGTAAGGGGTGGAGGAGGAGCCAGGGGTAAGGGGTGGAGGAGAAGGAGCAGGGGTTAAGGGGTGGAGGAGGAGCCAGGGGTAAGGGGTGGAGGAGAAGGAGCAGGGGTTAAGGGGTGGAGGAGAAGGAGCAGGGGTTAAGGGGTGGAGGAGGAGCCAGGGGTAAGGGGTGGAGGAGGAGGAGCAGGGGTAAGGGGTGGAGGAGGAGGAGCAGGGGTAAGGGGTGGAGGAGGAGCTAGGGGTAAGGGGTGGAGGAGGAGGAGCAGGGGTTAAGGGGTGGAGGAGAAGGAGCAGGGGTTAAGGGGTGGAGGAGGAGCCAGGGGTAAGGGGTGGAGGAGAAGGAGCAGGGGTTAAGGGGTGGAGGAGAAGGAGCAGGGGTTAAGGGGTGGAGGAGGAGCCAGGGGTAAGGGGTGGAGGAGGAGCCATGGGGAAGGGGTGGAGGAGAAGGAGCAGGGGTAAAGGGTGGAGGAGGAGGAGGAGCAGGGGTAAGGGGTGGTAGAGGAGGAGGAGCAGGGGTTAAGGGGTGGAGGAGGAGGAGGAGGAGCAGGGGTAAGGGGTGGAGGAGGAGGAGGAGCAGGGGTAAAGGGTGGAGGAGGAGGAGGAGCAGGGGTAAGGGGTGGTAGAGGAGGAGGAGCAGGGGTAAGGGGTGGAGGAGGAGCAGGGGTAAGGGGTGGAGGAGGAGCAGGGGTGGAGGAGGAGGAGCAGGGGTTAAGGGGTGGAGGAGGAGCAGGGGTAAGGGGTGGAGGAGGAGCAGGGGTGGAGGAGGAGGAGCAGGGGTTAAGGTGTGGAGGAGGAGCAGGGGTTAAGGGGTGGAGGAGGAGAAGGGGTAAGGGGTGGAGGAGGAGCCAGGGGTAAGGGGTGGAGGAGAAGGAGCAGGGGTTAAGGTGTGGAGGAGGAGCAGGGGTTAAGGGGTGGAGGAGGAGAAGGGGTAAGGGGTGGAGGAGGAGCAGGGGTATATATATATATATATATATATACAGTGGTGTGAAAAACTATTTGCCCCCTTCCTGATTTCTTATCCTTTTGCATGTTTGTCAAACAAAATGTTTCTGATCATCAAACACATTTAACTATTAGTCAAAGATAACACAAGTAAACACAAAATGCAGTTTTTAAATGAGGGTTTTTATTATTTAGGGAGAAAAAAATTCAAACCTACATGGCCCTGTGTGAAAAAGTAATTGCCCCCTGAACCTAATAACTGGTTGGGCCACCCTTAGTAGCAATAACTGCAATCAAGCGTTTGCGATAACTTGCAACGAGTCTTTTACAGCGCTCTGGAGGAATTTTGGCCCACTCATCTTTGCAGAATTGTTGTAATTCAGCTTTATTTGAGGGTTTTCTAGCATGAACCGCCTTTTTAAGGTCATGCCACAACATCTCAATAGGATTCAGGTCAGGACTTTGACTAGGCCACTCCAAAGTCTTCATTTTGTTTTTCTTCAGCCATTCAGAGGTGGATTTGCTGGTTTGTTTTGGGTCATTGTCCTGCTGCAGCACCCAAGATCGCTTCAGCTTGAGTTGACGAACAGATGGCCGGACATTCTCCTTCAGGATTTTTTGGTAGAATTCATGGTTCCATCTATCACAGCAAGCCTTCCAGGCCCTGAAGCAGCAAAACAACCCCAGACCATCACACTACCGCCACCATATTTTACTGTTGGTATGATGTTCTTTTTCTGAAATGCTGTGTTACTTTTACGCCAGATGTAACGGGACACGCACCTTCCAAAAAGTTCAACTTTTGTCTCGTCGGTCCACAAGGTATTTTCCCAAAAGTCTTGGCAATCATTGAGATGTTTTTTAGCAAAATTGAGACGAGCCTTAATGTTCTTTTTGCTTAAAAGTGGTTTGCGCCTTGGAAATCTGCCATGCAGGCCATTTTTGCCCAGTCTCTTTCTTATGGTGGAGTTGTGAACACTGACCTTAATTGAGGCAAGTGAGGCCTGCAGTTCTTTAGATGTTGTCCTGGGGTCTTTTGTGGCCCCTCGGATGAGTTGTCTCTGCGCTCTTGGGGTAATTTTGGTCGGCCGGCCACTCCTGGGAAGGTTCACCACTGTTCCATGTTTTTGCCATTTGTGGATAATGGCTCTCACTGTGGTTCGCTGGAGTCCCAAAGCTTTAGAAATGGCTTTATAACCTTTACCAGACTGATAGATCTCAATTACTTTTGTTCTTATTTGTTCCTGAATTTCTTTGGATCTTGGCATGATGTCTAGCTTTTGAGGTGCTTTTGGGCTACTTCTCTGTGTCAGGTAGCTCCTATTTAAGTGATTTCTTGATTGAAACAGGTGTGGCAGTAATCAGGCCTGGGGGTGACTACAGAAATTGATATTGAAATTGAAAATTGAAATTGATAAACCACAGTTAAGTTATTTTTTAACAAGGGGGGCAATCACTTTTTCACACAGGGCCATGTAGATTTGGAGTTTTTTTTCTCCCTTAATAACGTAAACCTTCATTTAAAAACTGCATTTTGTGTTCAATTATGTTATCTTTGACTAATAGTTAACGGTTTTTGATGGTCAGAAACATTTAAGTGTGACAAACATGCAAAAGAATAAGAAATCAGGAAGGGGGCAAATAGTTTTTCACACCACTGTATATATATATATATATATATATATATATATATATATATATATATATATACAGTATATACTAGAAACACCCCAATAATCACCTGTTAGGAAATAAGGAACTCCATAACCTGACTCCTTAACCTTTATGCTCCTTTCCTTTGCTGGTGGTTAAATCTCCTTTCCTCCAGTCAAAATTCATGCCCCTTTTTATATCTAATATACCTTACAGCATTGGACTGGGTGTCTGAGGCCCCCACTGCCCCTGCCCCCCCCCCCCCCCCCCCCACCACTCAGGGGCCCCTGCCGCCTGCCTGCTCACTCCCCCACCAGCCCTTCCCCCACTCACACCTTAACTTACTTCGGGAAGGCAGCGACAGTACATGTAGGGATCGGGTCTGGGTCAGCGGGGCCCATGAAGACCAGGGCATTTTTACTGGTGTCCTGCTGGCCCAGTCCTGCCCTGATACCTTATATAAATAAGCCTCTATGTAGCCATGTTGGCTGCCACATAAAGGTTCCACTGGGCTGTAGGACTCACCATATAAAGTAGGCCTCCTACTAAAACACAGCATAGCACAGATAGCGGATCCAATTATATCTGTATAATAATAATATATATAATATAATGGTTCTGGTGCTTTGATAAGCTATTACTTCTCATGGCTATTACTGGCCCTCTGGCTACCTGTAGCCCTGTGCTGTATGTACATAGTACTGGCTGCTTTCTCCCTTATGTCAGAGCCGGCCTGAGTCCCAGGGAGCCAGTGTAGCTGCATTCTTTGCCTGGGGGGCGGGGGGTGCTAATATGGGATAAATACCGAGTTACATACTTCAGTACTTTATAAAGAAACTACGACCCCAATGATTCATGGGAATCAGTCATTCTTGGTATGAACATGTCATGGCTTCCAGGCGAGAGTCAGTTGTTTGATGCCAGTGTGTGCCACCCACTGACAGATGCCAATAACATTGCCTCCAGCTCATGTGGTGATGTCATTGGGTCTCCCTGTGACACGTTCCCCCTATTGTCAGAAATTCCCCCATTAACAAACATAGAGTTAATGTGCTGGGGGTGTGTGGGGGGGGGGTGTCTGCCTTACGTAAGGGTGGCAGCTTTTCCTAAAATAGTCATCCCCAAGCCCAGCATAGCCGAGAGTATACCGAGGCGCTCAGAGGTCTCTGCTCATCATCAAAGTGCAATTTAAACACTGGAACAGGCCGTGTATAAAGAATGGGCCGGGGTGGGAGCGCTGGGGTGGGAGCTCTGGGGGGAGGTGAGGGAAGAGGCATTGGGCCTGGGACAGAGACAAGGAGACCGGGTATGTATAGGGTTAAAGTGGAGGATGAAAAGCTGAGAAATAGTTTTATTAACTCCTTTTCCTTCAATGGATTACTATTGGACTTGGCCAAACTGCTGCCATGCCAGCTGTGCATTACAGGGGAACTATACCCCCAGAACCAATACAACTAATAGTTTATATCATATTAAGTGACCTATTAAAGAATCTCCCCAAACTGGAATATATATATCAGTAAATATTGTGCTTTTATATCCTTTTCCTTGAGCCGCCATTTTGTGATGGGCTGTGTGCTCCCTCAGAGATCAGCTGACAGGAAGTGATGCAGCTCTAACTGTAACAGGAAGTAGTGTGGGAGTAAAAGGCAGAACTCTGTCCATTCATTGGCTGATGGGGCCTAGCATGTATGTGTGCCTTGGCTTGTGCACTGTGACTCCTATGATCCCAGGGGGCGGCACTTAATTCTTAAAATGGCAGTTTTCTATTTAGGATTACAATGGCACATACTGCTAAAAAGTATATACATCAGGCAGGGCACAATGGAGACGTGCAAGCTGAAACTGCAAGTAACTTACTGACTGAAACTTGAGGAACAGGAGAGGGACAATCATTCTACATTCACCCAGAAATATTTCTATTAGGAAAAGTGATAGTTTCCCTTTAGGAATCAGTGAGGCAAACAACAACACGAGGAACAGAACGCACCGTACTAATATTAATAGACCCTTGATATGTTTCCCCCCGCTGAGGCACAAGAATAGAACGGCTCACTATAGCGATGCCTGGGATTAGGGAGATGATCCCCCGCATTGTTGTGCCACTGGCACCGGGGGATGGAAATGGCACATGATACGAGCGTAGAGGCCACCGCCGGGTACTCACTCTGGGGCACCAACCCTGCACAATAAAGGGCAATAGTGCCGCCTTACTGGAGTTATTTCCCTTAAAGGCACAGTATTATCTCGTTTTATATGGTGAGCCTCAGGAAGTGTCTGTATAATAAGTAGAGGTTGGGTGGGCGTGGCTTGAAGAAAAGGTTGAACTTGACGAACATGGGTCTTTTTTCAACATCATCTACCATGTAACTATGTATGTCAGCCTCCAGCGTCCTTATCGACTTCCGTAATGATTCCATTGTGGCATCACATGATTGTCTGTTTTAAGAGGAACCCGCCAGATACCCCACCAGTAGGATTTGGGACTGGGGGGGGAGGCAGACAGGAGAAAGCTTGGGGGGATACCATACGGTGTGGTACACTCCTGCCTGGACCATCAGTGAGGAGGAACTCACCCTTACTTCTTCATCTGCTGATACCCCATACACCGGCCAGCATGGCAGATGACATTTTTAAACCTGGGCCAACCAATCAATATCCCTGTATGGAGCCCAAATGATATCTGGCCAAAATCATCCAGCGATCAGGCAGGGCAGAAACCCATTGGACAAGAACCGTATTGATTTTGTTCTCACCTGAAAGCCCCACATAGGCCTCCATTATGATCCATTCATTGGCCTAGGGCTCAGCATTACTGATATATATATATAAACAAAGTGATTTGGGAGGAGTGGGAGGAGCTTACACTTCTTGGGGCGGCCCCTTTTCTGTCCTTCTGTCTATATCATAAATAGTGATGAAGAGAATAGCTTGTATGTGCCTACCTGGCTTGGACTAGGGCAGAACTTTCCTGGAATAAGGCTTTACAGGCTTGTTGGGCTCAAGCCAATTGTGGTGGCTCAACTTTTGCTCAGCCCCTCCCCTTTGGCCTGTAACAAAGTCATCACCAATATATGAATGCAGGGTGGGACTGGGCTGCTGGGGCACCTTTGGCCCCGGTCCTGGTGGGCCCCTTTAGACGTGACCCAATCCCCACCGGGCGCTCCCCCGAGCCGTTGGTCGCCCTCCCCCTCAGACGGGTCGTGGGGGCCCCTGCGGGGGGGGGTTCAGGCTGGTCCCCCCAGTCCCTTCACTTTGGGCCACCTAGTGGGGCAGTCCAAAAGTTAAGGACACAAGATATTTAGCTCATTTGCCACGGACACACGTTTTCCACAGAAGACCAAACCTCGTGGCTCTTTAATGTTTCACTACAGACAGAAGATTGGCGGGGAAAGCAAAGCTTTATTCGATGCTGTCCCTACCCCTCATGATATGATTTGTCCATTCCTGAACTCTGCTTTCCCCATACTAAGGCACTTGTATGGCAAGACCCTATTATGCCGAGCAGCTTGCCCAGCTTGGGCACCAAGGCCAACGTTGGTCCGTGTAACACTGAATTTGCACCTAAATTGGGTTTCTGCCACAGGAGATGAATATGGCCAATATCCAGGAGGCCTCACATACGCAGTGTGTTCCCACCATGTACAGTAAATGAATGTGATTGGCCATTTGCCTAGGACACCCCATAATAAGGGAGTGGGCTCAGTCTGCGTGGTTCCTCCTCGGCTTCCCGTCAGGCTTGGCTTTCACCACCTTGTAGAACCCGCGAGCGATCTTGTACATCCAGAATACATTGAGAATGTCTAGGACCACACAGGACACAATCCACGCCACCTGGGGCCCAATGCCCAGTCTGATGTAGCCCTCTGTGCCAAAAGTGGCAAACACCTGAGAGTAGTAGCTGGGGATCACTGCAATGCGAACTATGAAAAAGACTAGGGCCATGGCCAATCCATTCAACAGGACCGGCCAGGAGGAGCGGGGCTTCCCAATCACATCAAAGAACCACCTGCAAGGGAGCAGAAGGGTTAATGTCATAAATGGTCCTCGAATGTACCTAATGATGCAGTTAGTGACCCACTGGGGAGCAAAGGGACCGAACGGGATGTGTTTAATGGGTTAAAGGGTCAGTCCCACTGGGGAGCAAAGTGACCGAATGGGATGTGTTTAATGGGTTAAAGGGTCAGTCCCACTGGGGAGCAAAGTGACCGAATGGCAGGGATGTGTTTAATGGGTTAAAGGGTCAGTCCCACTGGGGAGCAAAGTGACCGAGTGACAGGGATGTGTTTAATGGGTTAAAGGGACAGTCCCACTGGGGAGCAAAGTGACCGAATGGGATGTGTTTAATGGGTTAAAGGGTCAGTCCCACTGGGGAGCAAAGTGACCGAATGGGATGTGTTTAATGGGTTAAAGGGTCAGTCCCACTGGGGAGCAAAGTGACCGAATGACAGGGATGTGTTTAATGGGTTAAAGGGTCAGTCCTACTGGGGAGCAAAGTGACCGAATGGCAGGGATGTGTTTAATGGGTTAAAGGGTCAGTCCCACTGGGGAGCAAAGTGACCGAATGGCAGGGATGTGTTTAATGGGTTAAAGGGTCAGTCCCACTGGGGAGCAAAGTGACCGAATGGGATGTGTTTAATGGGTTAAAGGGACAGTCCCACTGGGGAGCAAAGTGACCGAATGGGATGTGTTTAATGGGTTAAAGGGTCAGTCCCACTGGGGAGCAAAGTGACCGAATGACAGGGATGTGTTTAATGGGTTAAAGGGTCAGTCCCACTGGGGAGCAAAGTGACCGAATGGGATGTGTTTAATGGGTTAAAGGGTCAGTCCCACTGGGGAGCAAAGTGACCGAATGGCAGGGATGTGTTTAATGGGTTAAAGGGTCAGTCCCACTGGGGAGCAAAGTGACCGAATGGGATGTGTTTAATGGGTTAAAGGGTCAGTCCCACTGGGGAGCAAAGTGACCGAATGGCAGGGATGTGTTTAATGGGTTAAAGGGACAGTCCCACTGGGGAGCAAAGTGACCGAATGGCAGGGATGTGTTTAATGGGTTAAAGGGACAGTCCCACTGGGGAGCAAAGTGACCGAATGGGATGTGTTTAATGGGTTAAAGGGTCAGTCCCACTGGGGAGCAAAGTGACCGAATGGGATGTGTTTAATGGGTTAAAGGGTCAGTCCCACTGGGGAGCAAAGTGACCGAATGGGATGTGTTTAATGGGTTAAAGGGTCAGTCCTACTGGGGAGCAAAGTGACCGAATGGCAGGGATGTGTTTAATGGGTTAAAGGGTCAGTCCCACTGGGGAGCAAAGTGACCGAATGGCAGGGATGTGTTTAATGGGTTAAAGGGTCAGTCCCACTGGGGAGCAAAGTGACCGAATGACAGGGATGTGTTTAATGGGTTAAAGGGTCAGTCCTACTGGGGAGCAAAGTGACCGAATGGCAGGGATGTGTTTAATGGGTTAAAGGGTCAGTCCCACTGGGGAGCAAAGTGACCGAATGGCAGGGATGTGTTTAATGGGTTAAAGGGACAGTCCCACTGGGGAGCAAAGTGACCGAATGGGATGTGTTTAATGGGTTAAAGGGACAGTCCCACTGGGGAGCAAAGTGACCGAATGGGATGTGTTTAATGGGTTAAAGGGTCAGTCCCACTGGGGAGCAAAGTGACCGAATGGGATGTGTTTAATGGGTTAAAGGGTCAGTCCCACTGGGGAGCAAAGTGACCGAATGACAGGGATGGCCAATCCATTCAACAGGACCGGCCAGGAGGAGCGGGGCTTCCCAATCACATCAAAGAACCACCTGCAAGGGAGCAGAAGGGTTAATGTCATAAATGGTCCTCGAATGTACCTAATGATGCAGTTAGTGACCCACTGGGGAGCAAAGGGACCGAACGGGATGTGTTTAATGGGTTAAAGGGTCAGTCCCACTGGGGAGCAAAGTGACCGAATGGGATGTGTTTAATGGGTTAAAGGGTCAGTCCCACTGGGGAGCAAAGTGACCGAATGGCAGGGATGTGTTTAATGGGTTAAAGGGACAGTCCCACTGGGGAGCAAAGTGACCGAATGGCAGGGATGTGTTTAATGGGTTAAAGGGACAGTCCCACTGGGGAGCAAAGTGACCGAATGGGATGTGTTTAATGGGTTAAAGGGTCAGTCCCACTGGGGAGCAAAGTGACCGAATGGGATGTGTTTAATGGGTTAAAGGGTCAGTCCCACTGGGGAGCAAAGTGACCGAATGACAGGGATGTGTTTAATGGGTTAAAGGGTCAGTCCTACTGGGGAGCAAAGTGACCGAATGGCAGGGATGTGTTTAATGGGTTAAAGGGTCAGTCCCACTGGGGAGCAAAGTGACCGAATGGCAGGGATGTGTTTAATGGGTTAAAGGGTCAGTCCCACTGAGGAGCAAAGTGACCGAATGGGATGTGTTTAATGGGTTAAAGGGACAGTCCCACTGGGGAGCAAAGTGACCGAATGGGATGTGTTTAATGGGTTAAAGGGTCAGTCCCACTGGGGAGCAAAGTGACCGAATGGGATGTGTTTAATGGGTTAAAGGGTCAGTCCCACTGGGGAGCAAAGTGACCGAATGACAGGGATGTGTTTAATGGGTTAAAGGGTCAGTCCCACTGGGGAGCAAAGTGACCGAATGGGATGTGTTTAATGGGTTAAAGGGTCAGTCCCACTGGGGAGCAAAGTGACCGAATGGCAGGGATGTGTTTAATGGGTTAAAGGGTCAGTCCCACTGGGGAGCAAAGTGACCGAATGGGATGTGTTTAATGGGTTAAAGGGTCAGTCCCACTGGGGAGCAAAGTGACCGAATGGCAGGGATGTGTTTAATGGGTTAAAGGGTCAGTCCCACTGGGGAGCAAAGTGACCGAATGGGATGTGTTTAATGGGTTAAAGGGTCAGTCCCACTGGGGAGCAAAGTGACCGAATGGCAGGGATGTGTTTAATGGGTTAAAGGGACAGTCCCACTGGGGAGCAAAGTGACCGAATGGCAGGGATGTGTTTAATGGGTTAAAGGGACAGTCCCACTGGGGAGCAAAGTGACCGAATGGGATGTGTTTAATGGGTTAAAGGGTCAGTCCCACTGGGGAGCAAAGTGACCGAATGGGATGTGTTTAATGGGTTAAAGGGTCAGTCCCACTGGGGAGCAAAGTGACCGAATGACAGGGATGTGTTTAATGGGTTAAAGGGTCAGTCCTACTGGGGAGCAAAGTGACCGAATGGCAGGGATGTGTTTAATGGGTTAAAGGGTCAGTCCCACTGGGGAGCAAAGTGACCGAATGGCAGGGATGTGTTTAATGGGTTAAAGGGACAGTCCCACTGGGGAGCAAAGTGACCGAATGGGATGTGTTTAATGGGTTAAAGGGTCAGTCCCACTGGGGAGCAAAGTGACCGAATGGGATGTGTTTAATGGGTTAAAGGGTCAGTCCCACTGGGGAGCAAAGTGACCGAATGACAGGGATGTGTTTAATGGGTTAAAGGGTCAGTCCCACTGGGGGGCAAAGTGACCGAATGGCAGGGATGTGTTTAATGGGTTAAAGGGACAGTCCCACTGGGGAGCAAAGTGACCGAATGGCAGGGATGTGTTTAATGGGTTAAAGGGTCAGTCCCACTGGGGAGCAAAGTGACCGAATGGCAGGGATGTGTTTAATGGGTTAAAGGGTCAGTCCCACTGGGGAGCAAAGTGACCGAATGGCAGGGATGTGTTTAATGGGTTAAAGGGACAGTCCCACTGGGGAGCAAAGTGACCGAATGGCAGGGATGTGTTTAATGGGTTAAAGGGACAGTCCCACTGGGGAGCAAAGTGACCGAATGGCAGGGATGTGTTTAATGGGTTAAAGGGACAGTCCCTCTGGGGAGCAAAGTGACCGAATGGGATGTGTTTAATGGGTTAAAGGGACAGTCCCACTGGGGAGCAAAGTGACCGAATGGCAGGGATGTGTTTAATGGGTTAAAGGGACAGTCCCACTGGGGAGCAAAGTGACCGAATGGCAGGGATGTGTTTAATGGGTTAAAGGGTCAGTCCCACTGGGGAGCAAAGTGACCGAATGGCAGGGATGTGTTTAATGGGTTAAAGGGACAGTCCCTCTGGGGAGCAAAGTGACCGAATGGGATGTGTTTAATGGGTTAAAGGGACAGTCCCACTGGGGAGCAAAGTGACCGAATGGCAGGGATGTGTTTAATGGGTTAAAGGGACAGTCCCACTGGGGAGCAAAGTGACCGAATGGCAGGGATGTGTTTAATGGGTTAAAGGGTCAGTCCCACTGGGGAGCAAAGTGACCGAATGGCAGGGATGTGTTTAATGGGTTAAAGGGTCAGTCCCACTGGGGAGCAAAGTGACCGAATGGGATGTGTTTAATGGGTTAAAGGGACAGTCCCACTGGGGAGCAAAGTGAACGAATGACAGGGATGTGTTTAATGGGTTAAAGGGACAGTCCCACTGGGGAGCAAAGTGACCGAATGGGATGTGTTTAATGGGTTAAAGGGACAGTCCCACTGGGGAGCAAAGTGAACGAATGACAGGGATGTGTTTAATGGGTTAAAGGGACAGTCCCACTGGGGAGCAAAGTGACCGAATGGGATGTGTTTAATGGGTTAAAGGGACAGTCCCACTGGGGAGCAAAGTGAACGAATGACAGGGATGTGTTTAATGGGTTAAAGGGACAGTCCCACTGGGGAGCAAAGTGACCGAATGGCAGGGATGTGTTTAATGGGTTAAAGGGTCAGTCCCACTGGGGAGCAAAGTGAACGAATGACAGGGATGTGTTTAATGGGTTAAAGGGGCAGTCCCACTGGGGAGCAAAGTGACCGAATGGGATGTGTTTAATGGGTTAAAGGGTCAGTCCCACTGGGGAGCAAAGTGACCGAATGACAGGGATGTGTTTAATGGGTTAAAGGGTCAGTCCCACTGGGGAGCAAAGTGACCGAATGACAGAGATGTGTTTAATGGGTTAAAGGGTCAGTCCCACTGGGGAGCAAAGTGACCGAATGGGATGTGTTTAATGGGTTAAAGGGACAGTCCCACTGGGGAGCAAAGTGAACGAATGACAGGGATGTGTTTAATGGGTTAAAGGGTCAGTCCCACTGGGGAGCAAAGTGACCGAATGACAGGGATGTGTTTAATGGGTTAAAGGGACAGTCCCACTGGGGAGCAAAGGGACCGAATGGGATGTGTTTAATGGGTTAAAGGGTCAGTCCCACTGGGGAGCAAAGTGACCGAATGGCAGGGATGTGTTTAATGGGTTAAAGGGACAGTCCCACTGGGGAGCAAAGTGACCGAATGACAGGGATGTGTTTAATGGGTTAAAGGGACAGTCCCACTGGGGAGCAAAGGGACCGAATGGCAGGGATGTGTTTAATGGGTTAAAGGGACAGTCCCACTGATGGAATGAGTTAATGGGTTAAATGACAGCAGAGGGAGAAGTGGTTAATGATGTAACAGAAATGACAGTTTCTCTCACCTCTGATTTACAAAGGGTGTGGAAAGTTCTGAAATGAGCCTGAAGTTGGCGAAATACGGCAGCACCCCGCGATTCTGTGAGGAGAGCAGAGACGGGTTAATGCTACAGAGCTCAGGTAGGTACCGGAACTACGGCTGGGGCTCAATGACACTGGGAATGGGACCATAATGCATTGCACATAGAGGCCACAATGAAGGAAATGCACTGCCCAGAGATAGGGACTCACTATATTCAGGGTAAAGGGGGGGGGGACTAAAATAATACATTGGAACTTCCCAAAACAGGCTCCTATGTGGAGCCAAATATGGTACAGTCCAAATGTGTGGGTTCCACTAGTACATTCTGTACAGGCACTTCATTCACTGATATAACTGGCAGGGGGTCAAACCATTCAGTTCAAACCCCCCCATGAAAGTGCAACCTTTGGTCAGTGCCACCCTTATGTCATTACATGGGTACCCATAATAGCAGTGGCATTTAGTGGGTCACCCCTGCCTGAGGGCCCCACTGCCCACCACACAAGAACTAGATGGAAATGCAGTGGGGGGAGTTTGGTTATACAGCCTCTCTGTATAGTGCAAGGCCACAGACACGCCTTAATCCTGCCCAGGCCACGCCCACAAACACCCTCCTACTGTGCCTATGTTGGAGGATTTAGGGTGCTTTTTAATTGGGCAGGTAAGAGGGTGACTGGGGTGTTAATGTGGGTGACAGGTCAAAAGGGGGCAAATTAGGGTGAACCCCTAAAATGAGGGTCAGCTGACATGCTTTCAGCCATTCATCCGCAGGTCCAATAAGAATATCTAGGGCAGCAAATACACGTTCTGCATTTCAGCACTAGTTGGGGGGGGCCAGGGGATGGCCGCCCCAGACCCAATGCCCCCCGGGGCAGTACCTACCAGCACGTATCCGTAGGAGTAAAACACGGCCAGATGGTGGCACACCATATACGGGTCCCGCATCACTTTCCAGAAACGCGCCAGGAGCAGTAAATCTGCAATGGGAAACATGGCGGTTATTGGGGTACAAACCCAAAGCTGCCCCCCCCCCCAGGGTGTTAATAATCCAGGGTGGGCATAAAACTAAAATTGTGACTTGTTTTGCCTTAAATGGACAAGGAATTCCTTCCTGACACACAACTGACAATCAGATTTCTCCCCCGGATCAGCGCTGTCCCTGTGACACGCTCATGGGGGGGGGCAGTTTTCCTGCCTAAAATGATTCAGCCTCCAATCATTAACGATTATCTCAGTATCCCTGCTCAGCACAATGAGATATGCAACAGTGCCCTCTAGTGGGTGCTCTCAGAAATGGCGGTACCCACCAAGGAAAAAGAAAACTATTCCCCCCCCTAATTTTTTTTACTACTCTACCCTATATGTGAGATGTTACATTGCTACTAGTTAGAAGGATGTGCCTCCCCCAGCTGGTAGAATCTGGTATTGCAGGCGGATTAGTTATCTCTGAACCTCAGTAATATGTGGGCAAAGTATGACCTAGAAATTAATGGTAGTGCTGACATGTTCCTCAGGGCATTACAGAGATTACCCATCAGCCCCTGCCCCAGTGAGCTTACAATCTAAGGACCCTATAACTGTGTTACTGTACTAGGGAAATAAAAAAGGTAGAGATCCTATACCGCTATAGCCCTGACACAAGCCAAGCATTGTCATTAAAGGGGCAAGTCAACTTATACTATGTTACTGAATGGCTAATTCTAAGAAACGTTTCAATTGGTCTTCGTTTTTTCTTTTCTATAGCTTTTGAATTATTTGCCGCCTTCTTCTTCTGACTCTCTGACTTCTTCTGACTCTTCTGACCAGCTTTCATCTAAAAAGGGAATGCTCTGTAAAGCTACAAATGTGTTGTTATTGCTCATCTTTCTATTCCGGCCCTCTCTTTTCATATTCCAGTCTCTCATGCAAATCAATGCATGGTTGCTAGGGTAATTTGGACCCTAGCAACCAGAGTGCTGAAATTGTAATAATGTAATAATACATGACTATAGATTGAATAATGCACAGAAACTCCAGTATTATAAGGATGTAGTTTTCCTTTAATAGCAACAAGGCACAGTCTGAATCCACTTTCTGGTCGTTAGGGTCACAGACCCCAGTTACAACATACAGTTCATCCAAAGCTGCCCTCACTTATATGCTACAGGCATTTCCCACGGAGCCAGCCCATTTAACCCAGCACATAGGTAGCCTTATTGGCTACCCTTATTTGGAGTCCCTTCAAGTAACCACTTCTTGATAAATGGAGAGAACCCCTCCCCCTGAACCACACAATCACACCCCCTTCTCCCTATAGTAAAGGGCAAGGAAAGGAAATCACTGTTTTTTCTATGTAAACCCCATTCTCCCTGCTAATAGCACTGATACACATGGCTGGGAGCTGCCATATCGTTTGCCTAGGACAGTGCAGTATTACAGAATATCCATACACTGTATATTGGTACCCATAGGTGGGAGCTGCTTGCTTTGCCTGAGGCCCCCGCTATAGTTTCTGTTAGATCCGTGGCCCTTCCATTTACTGAAAATAAACGCCTAATTACAGCTTTGGTTCCTTTCCCTTTGTGCTGGAATATATAGAGGTTATTTTCCCAGCCATAGCCCCAGGGCTGCAGCTCTGCACCGAGCGGCCAAGGTCTGATTGTGCTGGGAGAAAGCCAAGGTCAGTGATAGTCCAAGGGCGCCCAACCCAGGTACAGATCTGTGATACCGGCTCTCCCCTGCCCCGTACTGAATTAGCCGCAGCATTTAAAGGGCAACTAAACCCACACCTGTTGTAACTGCCCTCAGTGTAGCCCTGGCTCTGCTTACAAGGGCACCCCACTGAGTTAGAGAGCCCGGGGGGGACAGGCCATAGTGCTTAGCTTCCCTTCCAAGGCTAGAGCATTGTATTGCCAGACATGGTGCCCTCTAGTGGCCATACATAGATTGCAGTCTCCTATAGAGACTTCACTAGACAGACACCAAACTGGCATCACAGGAATAAGGAAATACTATATATAAGGAAATACTGTAAATAAGGAAATACTATATATAAGGAAATACTGTAAATAAGGAAATACTATATATAAGGAAATACTATATATAAGGAAATACAATATATAAGGAAATACTATATATAAGGATAAGGAATGGAAGCTGCAGTTATAGAGAGAGAGACGCAAAGCTGATTGGTTAAATAAAGCCTGATTAATATTACCATGCACGAGGTAGCCGCAAGTGATGGCAACGTTCATTTTCACCCAAAATGGATCACCCCTAAAATAAGAAAAGCTCCATTAAAATGGGGTGCATGTAGGAAGAAAGAATACGGGGGGGGGGGGGGCAGGGTTAGGGGAGCAGGGACAGAAGCTGCTGTATTTGGGAAAAGCATGCTGGGTAAGGGGTAAGAATAGGCAGGCAGAACACAATGGCAGGGAGGGGGTAGGAGAGAAAGGGGGGCAGAGGGTAGTAGAAATATAAAGGTGGGACTAAAGCGACACAAGCAGATGGGGGCGCTGTATGGGAGGCAAAACAGTACCCCCTGAATAGAGGGGGGAGCAACGAAGCCACAAGCACAAACGGGGTCAGAACAATGTCCCATAATAACATAGGATCTCCCAATGGCCCCAAACCCTAGTGACCCCTTCTTAGGAGAATTCCCATTAGCCACTATTCCCACCATAGGCCTATATATAAGCACCCACTGCATTTGGCACTGTCTGTATCTAACTGCTGGGAGAGTGGGCCTGGGGTGTCTCTGGTGGGACCCAGGAGAGCCAGTCCGACACTGGGCACAAAGAGTTAATCAGCGAGAGTAGGAGGGGCAGAATAAGGAGAGGCAGGGGCAGAATAAGGGGAGGCAGGGGCAGAGTAAGGAGAGGCAGGGGCAGAATAAGGGGAGGCAGGGGCAGAGTAAGGAGAGGCAGGGGCAGAATAAGGGGAGGCAGGGGCAGAATAAGGGGAGGCAGGGGCAGAATAAGGAGAGGCAGGGGCAGAATAATGAGAGGCAGGGGCAGAATGAGGAGAGGCAGGGGCAGAATAAGGGGAGGCAGGGGCAGAATAAGGGGAGGCAGGGGCAGAATAAGGAGAGGCAGGGGCAGAATAAGGAGAGGCAGGGGCAGAATAAGGGGAGGCAGGGGCAGAATAAGGGGAGGCAGGGGCAGAATAAGGAGAGGCAGGGGCAGAATAAGGAGAGGCAGGGGCAGAATAAGGAGAGGCTGGGGCAGAATAAGGAGAGGCAGGGGCAGAATAATGAGAGGCAGGGGCAGAATGAGGAGAGGCAGGGGCAGAATGAGGAGAGGCAGGGGCAGAATGAGGAGAGGCAGGGGCAGAATAAGGGGAGGCAGGGGCAGAATAAGGAGAGGCAGGGGCAGAATGAGGAGAGGCAGGGGCAGAATAAGGGGAGGCAGGGGCAGAATAAGGGGAGGCAGGGGCAGAATAAGGGGAGGCAGGGGCAGAATAAGGGGAGGCAGGGGCAGAATAAGGAGAGGCAGGGGCAGAATAAGGAGAGGCAGGGGCAGAATAATGAGAGGCAGGGGCAGAATGAGGAGAGACGGGCAGAATGAGGAGAGGCAGGGGCAGAATAAGGAGAGGCAGGGGCAGAATGAGGAGAGACAGGGGCAGAATAAGGAGAGACAGGGGCAGAATGAGGAGAGACAGGGGCAGAATGAGGAGAGACAGGGGCAGAATGAGGAGAGGCAGGGGCAGAATAAGGAGAGGCAGGGGCAGAATAATGAGAGGCAGGGGCAGAATGAGGAGAGACAGGGGCAAAATAATGAGAGGCAGGGGCAGAATAAGGAGAGACAGGGGCAGAATAAGGAGAGACAGGGGCAGAATGAGGAGAGGCAGGGGCAGAATGAGGAGAGGCAGGGGCAGAATGAGGAGAGACAGGGGCAGAATGAGGAGAGACAGGGGCAGAATGAGGAGAGGCAGGGGCAGAATAAGGAGAGGCAGGGGCAGAATGAGGAGAGACAGGGGCAGAATGAGGAGAGACAGGGGCAGAATGAGGAGAGGCAGGGGCAGAATAAGGAGAGGCAGGGGCAGAATAATGAGAGGCAGGGGCAGAATGAGGAGAGACAGGGGCAAAATAATGAGAGGCAGGGGCAGAATAAGGAGAGACAGGGGCAGAATAAGGAGAGACAGGGGCAGAATGAGGAGAGGCAGGGGCAGAATGAGGAGAGGCAGGGGCAGAATGAGGAGAGGCAGGGGCAGAATGAGGAGAGACAGGGGCAGAATGAGGAGAGGCAGGGGCAGAATGAGGAGAGGCAGGGGCAGAATAAGGAGAGACAGGGGCAGAATGAGGAGAGGCAGGGGCAGAATGAGGAGAGGCAGGGGCAGAATAAGGAGAGGCAGGGGCAGAATGAGGAGAGACAGGGGCAGAATGAGGAGAGGCAGGGGCAGAATGAGGAGAGGCAGGGGCAGAATAAGGAGAGACAGGGGCAGAATGAGGAGAGGCAGGGGCAGAATGAGGAGAGGCAGGGGCAGAATAAGGAGAGGCAGGGGCAGAATGAGGAGAGGCAGGGGCAGAATAAGGAGAGACAGGGGCAGAATGAGGAGAGGCAGGGGCAGAATGAGGAGAGGCAGGGGCAGAGTAAGGAGAGGCAGGGGCAGAATAAGAATAAGCAAAGAGACTATGGGGGTGAAACAGAGAGAGTGCCCTGCTGGTGGCAGGGGAGGGTTTGTAGGAAGTTAATCTGGGATTTCTGGGTCTGGGGGTTAAGGGGCCGTCAGGCTGGGACTGGGGAGAAGGATTAACCCTCTGCAAAAACAATGGCTCTTATTATGTTCTGAATAAAGGGAAGTCTTTATATGCAGTCAGCTGGGCCTGTATGTGCCGCACTGAGGGACAGGGCTGAGAGAAGCTTACTATGCACAGTCCTGTGTGTACTGGCACTACTACTCACTACTACTCACAACTACTCACTACTACTCACTACTACTCACTACTCACTCACTACTACTCACTGAGTAACACCCAGGCGAGAGCGGATAGGAATAGTAACCTTGTTATGGGCCCAGCCTGAAGGCCAGTTATGGGGGGAGATTTGGGGTGAGTGCTTATTTGTGCCCTGGGTACCCCTGGAACTATAGCAGGGTGACTGTTACCCCAATGTTTCTATATATCTGTAACCTTGTTATGGGCTAAGGGGGCCCAGCCTGAAGGCCAGTTAGGGGGGGATTTGGGGTGAGTGCTTATTTGTGCCCTGGGTACCCCTGGAACTATAGCGGGGTGACTGTTACCCCAATGTTTCTATATATCTGTAACCTTGTTATGGGCTAAGGGGGCCCAGCCTGAAGGCCAGTTAGGGGGGGATTTGGGGTGAGTGCTTATTTGTGCCCTGGGTACCCCTGGAACTATAGCAGGGTGACTGTTACCCCAATGTTTCTATATATCTGTAACCTTGTTATGGGCTAAGGGGGCCCAGCCTGAAGGCCAGTTAGGGGGGATTTGGGGTGAGTGCTTATTTGTACCCTGGGTACCCCTGGAACTATAGCAGGGTGCTCCACCTATATTAAAGTTTGGATATTTGCAATTTGCTTTAATTTAAAAAAATTGATCATTTTCAGAATAGCTACCAGTAAAGTTTGTGCTGCATAAAGTCTCGCTGCTGTGCGTGGCCCTTCATTTACCTGATTTAACCCCCTGGGTTTGGGCAGAGAAGAGACACCTAGAGCTCTATGCAGCACTGCCGTTACAGGTAGGCCACAAAAAGTGGGCGTGTCTAAAATTTTCGGCAGCGTGCTATGCACCCACAAATCCTGCCTCTCCTGGGACCCCCAACCACAAATGCCTTCTGCTGCCCCCTACACTTAGTACATAGAAACAGCACAACTGTGCGAGGAAGGTGGGTATAAAGTTGGAAGCAATAATTCACAATGAGAAGGAGGCAAAAGAGAGAAACCTTATTGGGCACTGGGAATCAGAAACCAATCAAGGGAGGTGTAGGGATCACATGGGGGCAAGAGTCTCACCATATGGGGTCAGCATTCACAGCTTCATCATACGCCAGAATATACAGGCACCCAGATCCAACGACTAGCGCGTGGGTTGTGGAAACACATCTATAACAGAGAATGCACATAGGGAGTTACAGGGGCAATAAGGCACTCAGGGGTGGGGTTACTGGAATAAGGAGTTACAGGGACAATAAGGCACTCAGGGGTGGGGTTACTGGAATAAGGAGTTACAGGGACAATAAGGCACTCAGGGGCGGGGTTACTGGAATAAGGAGTTACAGGGACAATAAGGCACTCAGGGGCGGGGTTACTGGAATAAGGAGTTACAGGGACAATAAGGCACTCAGGGGCGGGGTTACTGGAATAAGGAGTTACAGGGGCAATAAGGCACTCAGGGGCGGGGTTACTGGAATAAGGAGTTACAGGGGCAATAAGGCACTCAGGGGCGGGGTTACCGGAATAAGGAGTTACAGGGACAATAAGGCACTCAGGGGCGGGGTTACGGGAATAAGGAGTTACAGGGACAATAAGGCACTCAGGGGCGGGGTTACTGGAATAAAGAGTTATAGGGACAATAAGGCACTCAGGGGCGGGGTTACTGGAATAAGGAGTTACAGGGACAATAAGGCACTCAGGGGCGGGGTTACTGGAATAAGGAGTTACAGGGACAATAAGGCACTCAGGGGCGGGGTTACTGGAATAAGGAGTTACAGGGACAATAAGGCACTCAGGGGCGGGGTTACTGGAATAAGGAGTTATAGGGGCAATAAGGCACTCAGGGGCGGGGTTACCGGAATAAGGAGTTACAGGGACAATAAGGCACTCAGGGGCGGGGTTACTGGAATAAGGAGTTACAGAGACAATAAGGCACTCAGGGGCGGGGTTACTGGAATAAGGAGTTACAGGGACAATAAGGCACTCAGGGGCGGGGTTACTGGAATAAGGAGTTACAGAGACAATAAGGCACTCAGGGGCGGGGTTACTGGAATAAGGAGTTACAGGGACAATAAGGCACTCAGGGGCGGGGTTACTGGAATAAGGAGTTACAGGGACAATAAGGCACTCAGGGGCGGGGTTACTGGAATAAGGAGTTACAGGGACAATAAGGCACTCAGGGGTGGGGTTACCGGAATAAGGAGTTACAGGGACAATAAGGCACTCAGGGGCGGGGTTACTGGAATAAGGAGTTACAGGGGCAATAAGGCACTCAGGGGCGGGGTTACTGGAATAAGGAGTTACAGGGGCAATAAGGCACTCAGGGGCGGGGTTACTGGAATAAGGAGTTACAGGGACAATAAGGCACTCAGGGGCGGGGTTACTGGAATAAGGAGTTACAGGGGCAATAAGGCGCTCAGGGGGGGGGTTACCTTGAGTCCCACTCACACTGCTTGCCAAAGCTGAGCTGTCTGTAGGTACTGGAGTATTTTGTAAAGGTTCGGGGGCTGATTATTGAGAAGAGCAGTTGGAATCCCAGGAAGCTGCCGGTTACCACACAGTAACTGATAAATACACTGTCATCCATTGTGATATTTTTCAAGCTTCACAGGTTTTTAGGTAGAGATGTTCTGCAATGATGGAATGAAAGCAGTTAATAAATGTATCAAGGAATATGAGCATACAGATCTCTGGCCGTTACTTTACTCCTAATATTCCTAGCTATGGCTTGCACCATCAGTACAAGTAATTTTGTGTTACTGTCAAAATATGGGCAAGATTAGGGTTACCGCCATAACCCATTAAAATAGGCATATATAAAAATATGTTTGCCAACTTACCCCTTGGTTGAACATAGAGCTTACACTCTAATACAGAGGGACACAGATACAATACAGGGAGAGGGAACCATTGGGAGAAGGGAATCCTGCCCTGCAGAGCTTACACTCTAATATACAGAGGGACACAGATACAATACAGGGAGAGGGAACCATTGGGAGAAGGGAATCCTGCCCTGCAGAGCTTACACTCTAATATACAGAGGGACACAGATACAATACAGGGAGAGGGAACCATTGGGAGAAGGGAATCCTGCCCTGCAGAGCTTACACTCTAATATACAGAGGGACACAGATACAATACAGGGAGAGGGAACCATTGGGGGAAGGGAATCCTGCCCTGCAGAGCTTACACTCTAATATACAGAGGGGCACAGATACAATACAGGGAGAGGGAACCATTGGGGGAAGGGAATCCTGCCCTGCAGAGCTTACACTCTAATATACAGAGGGACACAGATACAATACAGGGAGAGGGAACCATTGGGAGAAGGGAATCCTGCCCTGCAGAGCTTACACTCTAATATACAGAGGGGCACAGATACAATACAGGGAGAGGGAACCATTGGGGGAAGGGAATCCTGCCCTGCAGAGCTTACACTCTAATATACAGAGGGACACAGATACAATACAGGGAGAGGGAACCATTGGGAGAAGGGAATCCTGCCCTGCAGAGCTTACACTCTAATATACAGAGGGGCACAGATACAATACAGGGAGAGGGAACCATTGGGGGAAGGGAATCCTGCCCTGCAGAGCTTACACTCTAATATACAGAGGGACACAGATACAATACAGGGAGAGGGAACCATTGGGAGAAGGGAATCCTGCCCTGCAGAGCTTACACTCTAATATACAGAGGGACACAGATACAATACAGGGAGAGGGAACCATTGGGAGAAGGGAATCCTGCCCTGCAGAGCTTACACTCTAATATACAGAGAAACACAGATACAATACAGGGAGAGGGAACCATTGGGAGAAGGGAATCCTGTCCTGCAGAGCTTACACTCTAATATACAGAGGGACACAGATACAATACAGGGAGAGGGAACCATTAGGAGGAGGAAGTCCTGAGCTACAGAACTTACACTCTGATATACAGAAGTAAGATAGGAAAGAATCATTAGAAGGTGCAGATCTAGAGGAAACTGCAGACAAGGCAAGTAAATAATACAATATTACTTTGCAAACTGCACATTACACACACACACACATTATATAAATAAACACAGAACCATGCAAACACACATTTATAAAGAACATACGTTAATGGAATGTCGCATTTCCCAGAGCTGTTGCCGTGCAAATGTGTAGTATTGTGCTGTACTTTGAGCAGCAGGGTCATTAATATTTCATCCGCCTTCTTTCCTTGACCTATGTACATGGTAAATAAATCCACTGAACTAGGGTCACACAGATAAGGATACGGCACTGTAACTCCTTATTCCAGTAACCCCGCCCCTGAGTGCCTTATTGTCCCTGTAACTCCTTATTCCAGTAACCCCACCCCTGAGTGCCTTATTGTCCCTGTAACTCCTTATTCCAGTAACCCCGCCCCTGAGTGCCTTATTGTCCCTGTAACTCCTTATTCCAGTAACCCCGCCCCTGAGTGCCTTATTGTCCCTGTAACTCCTTATTCCAGTAACCCCGCCCCTGAGTGCCTTATTGTCCCTGTAACTCCTTATTCCAGTAACCCCGCCCCTGAGTGCCTTATTGTCCCTGTAACTCCTTATTCCAGTAACCCCGCCCCTGAGTGCCTTATTGTCCCTGTAACTCCTTATTCCAGTAACCCCGCCCCTGAGTGCCTTATTGTCCCTGTAACTCCTTATTCCAGTAACCCCGCCCCTGAGTGCCTTATTGTCCCTGTAACTCCTTATTCCAGTAACCCCGCCCCTGCGTGCCTTATTGTCCCTGTAACTCCTTATTCCAGTAACCCCGCCCCTGAGTGCCTTATTGTCCCTGTAACTCCTTATTCCAGTAACCCCGCCCCTGAGTGCCTTATTGTCCCTGTAACTCCTTATTCCAGTAACCCCGCCCCTGAGTGCCTTATTGTCCCTGTAACTCCTTATTCCAGTAACCCCGCCCCTGCGTGCCTTATTGTCCCTGTAACTCCTTATTCCAGTAACCCCGCCCCTGAGCGCCTTATTGCCCCTGTAACTCCTTATTCCAGTAACCCCGCCCCTGAGCGCCTTATTGTCCCTGTAACTCCTTATTCCAGTAACTCCGCCCCTGAGTGCCTTATTGTCCCTGTAACTCCTTATTCCAGTAACCCCGCCCCTGAGTGCCTTATTGCCCCTGTAACTCCTTATTCCAGTAACCCCGCCCCTGAGTGCCTTATTGTCCCTGTAACTCCTTATTCCAGTAACCCCGCCCCTGCGTGCCTTATTGTCCCTGTAACTCCTTATTCCAGTAACCCCGCCCCTGAGTGCCTTATTGTCCCTGTAACTCCTTATTCCAGTAACCCCGCCCCTGAGTGCCTTATTGCCCCTGTAACTCCTTATTCCAGTAACCCCGCCCCTGAGTGCCTTATTGCCCCTGTAACTCCTTATTCCGGTAACCCCGCCCCTGAGTGCCTTATTGTCCCTGTAACTCCTTATTCCAGTAACCCTGCCCCTGAGTGCCTTATTGTCCCTGTAACTCCTTATTCCAGTAACCCTGCCCCTGAGTGCCTTATTGTCCCTGTAACTCCTTATTCCAGTAACCCCGCCCCTGAGTGCCTTATTGTCCCTGTAACTCCTTATTCCAGTAACCCCGCCCCTGAGTGCCTTATTGTCCCTGTAACTCCTTATTCCAGTAACCCCGCCCCTGAGTGCCTTATTGTCCCTGTAACTCCTTATTCCAGTAACCCCGCCCCTGAGTGCCTTATTGTCCCTGTAACTCCTTATTCCAGTAACCCCGCCCCTGAGTGCCTTATTGCCCCTGTAACTCCTTATTCCAGTAACCCCGCCCCTGAGTGCCTTATTGAACCTGTAACTCCTTATTCCAGTTACCCCGCCCCTGAGTGCCTTATTGTCCCTGTAACTCCTTATTCCGGTAACCCCGCCCCTGAGTGCCTTATTGTCCCTGTAACTCCTTATTCCAGTAACCCCGCCCCTGAGTGCCTTATTGCCCCTGTAACTCCTTATTCCAGTAACCCCGCCCCTGAGTGCCTTATTGCCCCTGTAACTCCTTATTCCAGTAACCCCGCCCCTGAGTGCCTTATTGCCCCTGTAACTCCTTATTCCGGTAACCCCGCCCCTGAGTGCCTTATTGTCCCTGTAACTCCTTATTCCAGTAACCCTGCCCCTGAGTGCCTTATTGTCCCTGTAACTCCTTATTCCAGTAACCCTGCCCCTGAGTGCCTTATTGTCCCTGTAACTCCTTATTCCAGTAACCCTGCCCTGAGTGCCTTATTGTCCCTGTAACTCCTTATTCCAGTAACCCTGCCCCTGAGTGCCTTATTGCCCCTGTAACTCCTTATTCCAGTAACCCCGCCCCTGAGTGCCTTATTGCCCCTGTAACTCCTTATTCCAGTAACCCCGCCCCTGAGTGCCTTATTGTCCCTGTAACTCCTTATTCCGGTAACCCCGCCCCTGAGTGCCTTATTGTCCCTGTAACTCCTTATTCCAGTAACCCCGCCCCTGAGTGCCTTATTGTCCCTGTAACTCCTTATTCCAGTAACCCCGCCCCTGAGTGCCTTATTGTCCCTGTAACTCCTTATTCCAGTAACCCCGCCCCTGAGTGCCTTATTGTCCCTGTAACTCCTTATTCCAGTAACCCCGCCCCTGAGTGCCTTATTGCCCCTGTAACTCCTTATTCCAGTAACCCTGCCCCTGAGTGCCTTATTGTCCCTGTAACTCCTTATTCCAGTAACCCCGCCCCTGAGTGCCTTATTGTCCCTGTAACTCCTTATTCCAGTAACCCCGCCCCTGAGTGCCTTATTGTCCCTGTAACTCCTTATTCCAGTAACCCCGCCCCTGAGTGCCTTATTGTCCCTGTAACTCCTTATTCCAGTAACCCCGCCCCTGAGTGCCTTATTGTCCCTGTAACTCCTTATTCCAGTAACCCCGCCCCTGAGTGCCTTATTGTCCCTGTAACTCCTTATTCCAGTAACCCCGCCCCTGAGTGCCTTATTGCCCCTGTAACTCCTTATTCCAGTAACCCCGCCCCTGAGTGCCTTATTGAACCTGTAACTCCTTATTCCAGTTACCCCGCCCCTGAGTGCCTTATTGTCCCTGTAACTCCTTATTCCAGTAACCCCGCCCCTGAGTGCCTTATTGTCCCTGTAACTCCTTATTCCAGTAACCCCGCCCCTGAGTGCCTTATTGTCCCTGTAACTCCTTATTCCTGTAACCCCGCCCCTGAGTGCCTTATTGTCCCTGTAACTCCTTATTCCAGTAACCCCGCCCCTGAGTGCCTTATTGTCCCTGTAACTCCTTATTCCAGTAACCCCGCCCCTGAGTGCCTTATTGCCCCTGTAACTCCTTATTCCATTAACCCCGCCCCTGAGCGCCTTATTGTCCCTGTAACTCCTTATTCCAGTAACCCCGCCCCTGAGCGCCTTATTGTCCCTGTAACTCCTTATTCCATTAACCCCGCCCCTGAGCGCCTTATTGTCCCTGTAACTCCTTATTCCAGTAACCCCGCCCCTGAGCGCCTTATTGCCCCTGTAACTCCTTATTCCAGTAACCCCGCCCCTGAGTGCCTTATTGTCCCTGTAACTCCTTATTCCAGTAACCCCGCCCCTGAGTGCCTTATTGTCCCTGTAACTCCTTATTCCAGTAACCCCGCCCCTGAGTGCCTTATTTTCCCTGTAACTCCTTATTCCAGTAACCCCGCCCCTGAGTGCCTTATTTTCCCTGTAACTCCTTATTCCAGTAACCCCGCCCCTGAGTGCCTTATTGCCCCTGTAACTCCTTATTCCAGTAACCCCGCCCCTGAGTGCCTTATTGAACCTGTAACTCCTTATTCCAGTAACCCCGCCCCTGAGTGCCTTATTGTCCCTGTAACTCCTTATTCCAGTAACCCCGCCCCTGAGTGCCTTATTGTCCCTGTAACTCCTTATTCCAGTAACCCTGCCCCTGAGTGCCTTATTGTCCCTGTAACTCCTTATTCCTGTAACCCCGCCCCTGAGTGCCTTATTTTCCCTGTAACTCCTTATTCCAGTAACCCCGCCCCTGAGTGCCTTATTGTCCCTGTAACTCCTTATTCCAGTAACCCTGCCCCTGAGTGCCTTATTGTCCCTGTAACTCCTTATTCCTGTAACCCCGCCCCTGAGTGCCTTATTTTCCCTGTAACTCCTTATTCCAGTAACCCCGCCCCTGAGTGCCTTATTGCCCCTGTAACTCCTTATTCCAGTAACCCCGCCCCTGAGTGCCTTATTGTCCCTGTAACTCCTTATTCCGGTAACCCCGCCCCTGAGTGCCTTATTGTCCCTGTAACTCCTTATTCCAGTAACCCCGCCCCTGAGTGCATTATTGTCCCTGTAACTCCTTATTCCGGTAACCCCGCCCCTGAGTGCCTTATTGTCCCTGTAACTCCTTATTCCAGTAACCCCGCCCCTGAGCGCCTAACACTAAGTACAAAGTGCCTTTTTTTTTACCCATGAGGCAATGCCCTTACCCGACATTTCAGTAAAATTGTACTTGCTAGAAAAATCGTGCTCAGTACGAGTTGCTTGTGATTTGAGAATGAGCTGGATCACATAGGCCCAGGTTGCAGCAAAGTCAGTACAGACATACAAGGACATGTGGCGTCAATAACCCCAGTTGCGGGAGATTGAGAATTAGATTGGAGAGAGTGGGAATGGCTGTAGGTGCAACTTGCAAAAGAACCCTGGAAATCACAAAACATAACTGTGCTCAATGGATATGGTAATTCCAGGGTTTACTTACTTCTATATTGTCACTGCAAAATTATGTTTTGTGCTCAGAGAATTCATGTTGTGCTAACAAAATACATTTTCTGACTACAAAATGATAAAATTAATTATATGACCATTCAGTGGACAAAAAGTGGTCAGCACAAAAATCCAGGCACGTTCCCCACCGGCTAATTGCCATTGGTGCTTAATAGAAAACCTTGAACAGCACCGCAATCCTTCATATATTAAATGAATTTATTGCCCACACAGGGCATTACAGCAACATTACATTACGTTTCAAGTAATAATTCTGTTTGTTTTCAGTTTCCATATTAGAAATGTATATTGTAACTACAAAGTCTTTTTGTAAGAGAATTAATTTTGTGCTAACAGAATTCATACTCTCAGTACAAAATGATTTTTGTGCTTAAATAATTAATTTTGTGACCATGGAGTGTAATAATGCTGTGAGCACTAATATAGTTAGGACTATAGAAGGCACATTTGGCGCCTCAGAGTTTGATGTTATTCATTAACCCTTTTTTTATTGTATGTTGTAACTAAAAAGTCATATCTTGTCACAGACAAGAAATATTCTGCTTAACAAGTGATTTTTTTTACTGAAAACATGAATTTGGTGACCATGGAGTGTAATAACGCTGTGAGTGCAAAACCAGTTAAGACAACAAAAGGCACAATTAGGGCCCAAAACACATTTTGTTGTTCTCTCTTGCCCAGTTTTTAAATTGTTTCCATTTAAGAAATGAATTTTGTGCTTTCAGAATTAATTTTGTGGTGACATAATTCATGTTGTAACTGATTGTTTTTCTCACACTTTATTTTGTGCAGACAAAATCACATTTCTGGCTACAAAATGACATTCCTGATAACAATATTCACCTAGTGTAATAATGCTGTGAGTACAAAAATAGTTTTTTTTTACTGACAATATACATTTTGTGACTTTGGATTATAATAAGAAAACAGAAATCAAATTTGGGGCCCTAATGTCAGGATTTTGCCCATTTTTCCATGTAAGGAAGAGAAAGTTATTCTTTCATTTTTCTATTTAACTTTAGACAACATGAAGAGAAAGGTTAAACATTGAGCCTCCACTGAATATTTATCATCACGCTGGAACAGACGGGACAAAGGTTTGTATGAACAGAAGGGGCCACAGATGTGATTGGTGAGGCTGGGTTTGGTGGCGCGGCCCCTACTGACCATACCGGAACCCATTGCCCTGCCCCAGAATAGGCTGACAGGGGAGGCAGCTCTTCTTCTAGAAAAGTACAAAAGCATATTCTTGCCCCTCACTTTATATAACTTATAGATAAAAAATGGCAGTTTTTACCCCCCCTCCCCCTTTTTTTTTCTTGTACTTGGCACCCTGCTCTGTGAGGACCATGGAGCCACTGGTGGCACTTTATACATATTGATTTTGTGCTGTTCCACTCCAGCTCCCTGCATTCCCAGGGGAGATATGTCTGGCTAAATATAGACTTATTTTGGACTATGTCCCCTATGGACTCTGTGCTAATGGCTTTCCAGATAATAATGTACTTGTGCGGCTGAACCCTTTCCCTCCAGGAACGATAAATTCTATAGGGCGATGCAGGGCCTCTGGTTTTAGTTAGGGCTAAAAAGCACCTCTAAAATGGACACCTGTATTGTTAATTGTACAAATGACTAGGGGGCGTGTCCTAATGGGGATTGGCTGGCCTTCTACAGTGCCAAGTGCTGAATGCTAAAGGCTGTCCTGAAGCAACCTGGGAAAGCAGCCAGCAGGGAGGAGAATGATTGGCCGTTGCTCGCAACGGCCAACGGAAATAAATATGAATGTATTTTTTGTTACACAGACGCACCTGAATCTACAGGTGGAAACCATGAGAGTCTGTCTGTGTGCTCACTGGGACCAGTTCCAAGTCCCTAACCTGCTCCATTGTAAAGTGAAGGATTCTGGGAATATGTGCGCTGCCTACTACAGAAAGTAGAATATAACACTTTACAATGAAACAAGGGGAGGGAGGGCCTTCCTGACACTGTGAGCCAACTGGGGGCGGTACTGGTTCTCACGAGTAAGATGGCTTCCTTTCAATCTGGCAGGTCTGTGTAAAAACATACTCTAACCCCAACTGAGTGCGCTCACGTCAAAAAGGGGGTATAATTGCCATTATAGCTTTGCTTGAATACGCCTGAAAACGCCTGAAAATATGGGTGCTAAATGGGAATTTTTTAGCAGACACATTTGTAAATGGCGGAACTACCAGGGGCAGAACTACCAGGGGCGGGGCAGCGTTTATGAACACCAGGAAGCCTTCAGCACAGTGGCTGGTATGATAGTGTTATGAAGAAGACAACTGGGTAGAAATGTAGATGGGGGACATAAGACATTGGTTACCACACAAGGCAACTTAGTTGGACAACTGGGTTTTCTATGGACAAATTACATTTTGTTCTGTCATTAAAGAATAGACTTAATGTTGTTCTTTCCTTACCGGAGTTTTATTATAGGAACAGCAAAGAATTTAGGGGGCGACAAGGAAGCTCTGATCCTGTGTGTAATGTATGAACAGATGTTTATTGTACTAGTTATCAGCTCTTACACTGCTAATATAATCCATTGAAACAGCAGCGCCACCTGCTGGTCATTTGGGCCAACTGTCTGCAGTCGGCTACAGACTAATTTAGTGAGACAAGGAAAGTCTTGTGATGTTGTGCTGCTCAGGGCCGGATTTGTGGAGAGGCCACAAGGGCCCGGGACTAGGGCAGCACAAATTTAGGGGACTGGGACTAGGATGTGCAGGAAACTTCAATGCTTCCTTTCCCCAGTGCTCCATATGTGCAATGCTTAGGGTAAGGGGGGGGGGGGGAATGAGGGCGGTCTCTGGGCGGCTTTGCAAGAAATCCGGCGCTGGTGCTGCTTAGAAAAGGGGTTAGTGAGTAGAGAAGAGTCAGCTGACGTTTCATTGGTCAGTTCTAAGCAGAGTAACATCTGTAGCCAGATGGCCAAAATGACCAGCAGGTGGCGGTGTTGTTTCAGATTCTTTATAATTGTAGTTTAAAAACTGCTAACATCTTAACAAGGGGAATTCAAAAATGTAAATTGAAAAAAATGCACAGAAAGGCAACCATACATTGATTTGTTTTGAGGATTAACATTTCCTTTTAGCAAATTAACAAATTATCAACAGCAATACAGGCGCCACAACTCAGGATTCAGTAGCAGCGCCAGATGCAGCGCAGTAATGAAACCAAAGTCATATGGGCCCCTCGCTCCAACCCCCAGTCCTCTTACCAGCCTGGCGCCCCTCCTTATAGTACAGAGGAACTCATTAGGCCCTATGGGGGGGGGCAGCCCTTACATTACCTACAACCCCCTGGTAGTTCTGCAACTGATACAGCAGCCCCTAGGTTACTCATACTTGGGGTACACAATCAGTCATATGGAACACCCACCTAGGGGCACCCCATCTACCCAAACCTCAAGAAACAATGCTCTGGTGAAGTATTAACCCATGCCCTCCTACCCCAAACTCTGAATACACATCCATGCTCCTTCATGGGGGGATCCAACAAACAGTATTTGGTTACTCCCCTTCCCCCCCTAACTGGCCTTCAGGCTGGGCCTCCTTAGCTCATAACAAGGTTACAGATATATAGAAACATTGGGGTAACAGTCACCCTGCTATAGTTCCAGGGGTACCCAGGGCACAAATAAGCACTCACCCCAAATCCCCCCCTAACTGGCCTTCAGACTGGGCCCCCTTAGCCCATAACAAGGTTACAGATATATAGAAACATGTGGGTAACAGTCACCCCGCTATAGTTCCAGGGGTACCCAGGGCACAAATAAGCACTCACCCCAAATCCCCCCCTAACTGGCCTTCAGGCTGGGCCCCCTTAGCCCATAACAAGGTTACAGATATATAGAAACATTGGGGTAACAGTCACCCTGCTATAGTTCCAGGGGTACCCAGGGCACAAATAAGCACTCACCCCAAATCCCCCCCTAACTGGCCTTCAGGCTGGGCCCCCTTAGCCCATAACAAGGTTACAGATATATAGAAACATTGGGGTAACAGTCACCCTGCTATAGTTCCAGGGGTACCCAGGGCACAAATAAGCACTCACCCCAAATCCCCCCCTAACTGGCCTTCAGGCTGGGCCCCCTTAGCCCATAACAAGGTTACAGATATATAGAAACATTGGGGTAACAGTCACCCTGCTATAGTTCCAGGGGTACCCAGGGCACAAATAAGCACTCACCCCAAATCCCCCCCTAACTGGCCTTCAGGCTGGGCCCCCTTAGCCCATAACAAGGTTACAGATATATAGAAACATTGGGGTAACAGTCACCCTGCTATAGTTCCAGGGGTACCCAGGGCACAAAAAAGCACTCACCCCAAATCCCCCCCTAACTGGCCTTCAGGCTGGGCCCCCTTAGCCCATAACAAGGTTACAGATATATAGAAACATTGGGGTAACAGTCACCCCGCTATAGTTCCAGGGGTACCCAGGGCACAAATAAGCACTCACCCCAAATCCCCCCCTAACTGGCCTTCAGGCTGGGCCCCCTTAGCCCATAACAAGGTTACAGATATATAGAAACATTGGGGTAACAGTCACCCTGCTTTAGTTCCAGGGGTACCCAGGGTACAAATAAGCACTCACCCCAAATCCCCCCCTAACTGGCCTTCAGGCTGGGCTCCCTTAGCCCATAACAAGGTTACAGATATATAGAAACATTGGGGTAACAGTCACCCCGCTATAGTTCCAGGGGTACCCAGGGCACAAATAAGCACTCACCCCAAATCCCCCCCTAACTGGCCTTCAGGCTGGGCCCCCTTAGCCCATAACAAGGTTACAGATATATAGAAACATTGGGGGTAACAGTCACCCCGCTATAGTTCCAGGGGTACCCAGGGCACAAATAAGCACTCACCCCAAATCCCCCCCTAACTGGCCTTCAGGCTGGGCCCCCTTAGCCCATAACAAGGTTACAGATATATAGAAACATTGGGGTAACAGTCACCCTGCTATAGTTCCAGGGGTACCCAGGGCACAAATAAGCACTCACCCCAAATCCCCCCCTAACTGGCCTTCAGGCTGGGCCCCCTTAGCCCATAACAAGGTTACAGATATATTGAAACATTGGGGTAACAGTCACCCTGCTATAGTTCCAGGGGTACCCAGGGCACAAATAAGCACTCACCCCAAATCCCCCCCTAACTGGCCTTCAGGCTGGGCCCCCTTAGCCCATAACAAGGTTACAGATATATAGAAACATTGGGGTAACAGTCACCCTGCTATAGTTCCAGGGGTACCCAGGGCACAAATAAGCACTCACCCCAAATCCCCCCCTAACTGGCCTTCAGGCTGGGCCCCCTTAGCTCAAACCCAGAAGGAAAATAAAGAGACAAAGGACAGAAGAGGAGCAGTAGCTTTGGCACCCAGCCACGTTCTATGCACAATAAGCAGAAAGAACCTCTGCTCCGGGAGCTGCCATTTCGCTATCAGGATGAGCCAATAATCTGAGGGGCCACGGGACAAAGTAAAGCACTCGTTGCATTTTTGTAATTCAGGATATTGGGGTTATTATTACCCCAGGCTCAGCTACAAGATACAGGTCAGATAAACCTCATGTATGTACATATTACCCTGTCTGCCATCTGCCGCTGATCTATTGGCCCAGCGGGTGTGCACCTACCCAACTGTACAAAGGAGAAAATATACAAGCTGTTAGAGGTGACTGACAGGTCTGGGGTGTCCATATGTACTCAAGGAAAACTATCAACCCCTGCAGGGGGTGTATGTACTGGCAAAAGCTACTTGTGCCCATATGGGCCCCATGGATATGGCAGTAATTCCAGGCACCATGGTTACCATGGATACAGCTGCAGGTGACTTGTGGCGACTAAATCAGACGCAAATACTGATATTAATACTGTGCGACAGAGGTGGCAATATCCTAATAATTAGCAGCAGTGACAGCAAACACCCCAGAACTGAAAGGTTCTCACTGGGTGTAAAATACTAATGAATTTAATAGTAACGTTACTCAACCATAAAAGTCTTAACTGGAACAGGGATTGGTTTGCAGAAGTGCAGTAACCCAGAGCAACCAATCAGCAATTACATGTGATCCTCCTACACCAGGTAAAATAATTAAAGCAAATTTATGAACTGTCACTTTATGAGTCTATGTTAATACATGAACCCTTGGAATCCTTATGTTTATTAGGTGTCATTAACTCTTTATTCCAGTAACCCCGCCCCTGAGTGCCTTATTGTCCCTGTAACTCCTTATTCCAGTAACCCCGCCCCTGAGTGCCTTATTGTCCCTGTAACTCCTTATTCCAGTAACCCCGCCCCTGAGTGCCTTATTGTCCCTGTAACTCCTTATTCCAGTAACCCCGCCCCTGAGTGCCTTATTGTCCCTGTAACTCCTTATTCCAGTTAGCCCCGCCCCTGAGTGCCTTATGGTCCCTCTAACTCCTTATTCCAGTAACCCCGCCCCTGAGTGCCTTATTGTCCCTGTAAATCCTTATACCAGTAACCCCGCCCCTGAGTGCCTTATTGTCCCTGTAACTCCTTATTCCAGTAACCCCGCCCCTGAGTGCCTTATTGTCCCTGTAACTCCTTATTCCAGTAACCCCGCCCCTGAGTGCCTTATTGTCCCTGTAACTCCTTATTCCAGTAACCCCGCCCCTGAGTGCCTTATTGTCCCTGTAACTCCTTATTCCAGTTAGCCCCGCCCCTGAGTGCCTTATGGTCCCTCTAACTCCTTATTCCAGTAACCCCGCCCCTGAGTGCCTTATTGTCCCTGTAAATCCTTATACCAGTAACCCCGCCCCTGAGTGCCTTATTGTCCCTGTAACTCCTTATTCCAGTAACCCCGCCCCTGAGTGCCTTATTGTCCCTGTAACTCCTTATTCCAGTAACCCCGCCCCTGAGTGCCTTATTGCCCCTGTAACTCCTTATTCCAGTAACCCCGCCCCTGAGTGCCTTATTGCCCCTGTAACTCCTTATTCCAGTAACCCCGCCCCTGAGTGCCTTATTGTCCCTGTAACTCCTTATTCCAGTAACCCCGCCCCTGAGTGCCTTATTGCCCCTGTAACCCCTTATTCCAGTAACCCCGCCCCTGAGTGCCTTATTGCCCCTGTAACTCCTTATTCCAGTAACCCCGCCCCTGAGTGCCTTATTGTCCCTGTAACTCCTTATTCCAGTAACCCCGCCCCTGAGTGCCTTATTGTCCCTGTAACTCCTTATTCCAGTAACCCCGCCCCTGAGTGCCTTATTGCCCCTGTAACTCCTTATTCCAGTAACCCCGCCCCTGAGTGCCTTATTGTCCCTGTAACTCCTTATTCCAGTAACCCCGCCCCTGAGTGCCTTATTGTCCCTGTAACTCCTTATTCCAGTAACCCCGCCCCTGAGTGCCTTATTGTACCTGTAACTCCTTATTCCAGTAACCCCGCCCCTGAGTGCCTTATTGTCCCTGTAACGCCTTATTCCAGTAACCCCGCCCCTGAGTTCCTTGTCCCTGTAACTCCTTATTCCAGTAACCCCACCCTGAGTGCCTTATTGTCCCTGTAACTCCTTATTCCAGTAACCCCGCCCCTGAGTGCCTTATTGTCCCTGTAACTCCTTATTCCAGTAACCCGCCCCTGAGTGCCTTATTGTCCCTGTAACTCCTTATTCCAGTAACCCCGCCCCTGAGTGCCTTATTGTCCCTGTAACTCCTTATTCCAGTAACCCCACCCCTGAGTGCCTTATTGTCCCTGTAACTCCTTATTCCAGTAACCCCGCCCCTGAGTGCCTTATTGTCCCTGTAACTCCTTATTCCAGTAACCCCACCCCTGAGTGCCTTATTGTCCCTGTAACTCCTTATTCCAGTAACCCCGCCCCTGAGTGCCTTATTGTCCCTGTAACTCCTTATTCCAGTAACCCCACCCCTGAGTGCCTTATTGTCCCTGTAACTCCTTATTCCAGTAACCCCGCCCCTGAGTGCCTTATTGTCCCTGTAACTCCTTATTCCAGTAACCCCACCCCTGAGTGCCTTATTGTCCCTGTAACTCCTTATTCCAGTAACCCCGTCCCTGAGTGCCTTATTGTCCCTGTAACGCCTTATTCCAGTAACCCCACCCCTGAGTGCCTTATTGTCCCTGTAACTCCTTATTCCAGTAACCCCGCCCCTGAGTGCCTTATTGTCCCTGTAACTCCTTATTCCAGTAACCCTGCCCCTGAGTGCCTTATTGTCCCTGTAACTCCTTATTCCAGTAACCCCACCCCTGAGTGCCTTATTGTAACTCCCCATTCCAGTAACCCCGCCCCTGAGTGCCTTATTGTCCCTGTAACTCCTTATTCCAGTAACCCCGCCCCTGAGTGACTTATTGTCCCTGTAACTCCTTATTCCAGTAACCCCACCCCTGAGTGCCTTATTGTAACTCCCCATTCCAGTAACCCCGCCCCTGAGTGCCTTATTGTCCCTGTAACTCCTTATTCCAGTAACCCCACCCCTGAGTGCCTTATTGTAACTCCCCATTCCAGTAACCCCGCCCCTGAGTTCCTTGTCCCTGTAACTCCTTATTCCAGTAACCCCGCCCCTGAGTTCCTTGTCCCTGTAACTCCTTATTCCAGTAACCCCACCCCTGAGTGCCTTATTGTCCCTGTAACTCCTTATTCCAGTAACCCCGCCCCTGAGTGCCTTATTGTCCCTGTAACTCCTTATTCCAGTAACCCCACCCCTGAGTGCCTTATTGTAACTCCCCATTCCAGTAACCCCGCCCCTGAGTGCCTTATTGTCCCTGTAACTCCTTATTCCAGTAACCCCGCCCCTGAGTGCCTTATTGTCCCTGTAACTCCTTATTCCAGTAACCCCACCCCTGAGTGCCTTATTGTAACTCCCCATTCCAGTAACCCCGCCCCTGAGTGCCTTATTGTCCCTGTAACTCCTTATTCCAGTAACCCCGCCCCTGAGTGCCTTATTGTCCCTGTAACTCCTTATTCCAGTAACCCCACCCCTGAGTGCCTTATTGTAACTCCCCATTCCAGTAACCCCGCCCCTGAGTGCCTTATTGTCCCTGTAACTCCTTATTCCAGTAACCCCACCCCTGAGTGCCTTATTGTAACTCCCCATTCCAGTAACCCCGCCCCTGAGTTCCTTGTCCCTGTAACTCCTTATTCCAGTAACCCCGCCCCTGAGTTCCTTGTCCCTGTAACTCCTTATTCCAGTAACCCCACCCCTGAGTGCCTTATTGTCCCTGTAACTCCTTATTCCAGTAACCCCGCCCCTGAGTGCCTTATTGTCCCTGTAACTCCTTATTCCAGTAACCCCGCCCCTGAGTGCCTTATTGTCCCTGTAACTCCTTATTCCAGTAACCCCACCCCTGAGTGCCTTATTGTAACTCCCCATTCCAGTAACCCCGCCCCTGAGTGCCTTATTGTCCCTGTAACTCCTTATTCCAGTAACCCCGCCCCTGAGTGCCTTATTGTCCCTGTAACTCCTTATTCCAGTAACCCCACCCCTGAGTGCCTTATTGTAACTCCCCATTCCAGTAACCCCGCCCCTGAGTTCCTTGTCCCTTTAACTCCTTATTCCAGTAACCCCGCCCCTGAGTGCCTTATTGTCCCTGTAACTCCTTATTCCAGTAACCCCGCCCCTGAGTGCCTTATTGTCCCTGTAACTCCTTATTCCAGTAACCCCGCCCCTGAGTGCCTTATTGTCCCTGTAACTCCTTATTCCAGTAACCCCGCCCCTGAGTGCCTTATTGTCCCTGTAACTCCTTATTCCAGTAACCCCACCCCTGAGTGCCTTATTGTAACTCCCCATTCCAGTAACCCCGCCCCTGAGTGCCTTATTGTCCCTGTAACTCCTTATTCCAGTAACCCCGCCCCTGAGTGCCTTATTGTCCCTGTAACTCCTTATTCCAGAAACCCCGCCCCTGAGTGCCTTATTGTCCCTGTAACTCCTTATTCCAGTAACCCCACCCCTGAGTGCCTTATTGTAACTCCCCATTCCAGTAACCCCGCCCCTGAGTGCCTTATTGTCCCTGTAACTCCTTATTCCAGTAACCCCGCCCCTGAGTGCCTTATTGTCCCTGTAACTCCTTATTCCAGTAACCCCACCCCTGAGTGCCTTATTGTAACTCCCCATTCCAGTAACCCCGCCCCTGAGTGCCTTATTGTCTCTGTAACTCCTTATTCCAGTAACCCCACCCCTGAGTGCCTTATTGTAACTCCCCATTCCAGTAACCCCGCCCCTGAGTTCCTTGTCCCTGTAACTCCTTATTCCAGTAACCCCGCCCTGAGTTCCTTGTCCCTGTAACTCCTTATTCCAGTAACCCCACCCCTGAGTGCCTTATTGTCCCTGTAACTCCTTATTCCAGTAACCCCGCCCCTGAGTGCCTTATTGTCCCTGTAACTCCTTATTCCAGTAACCCCGCCCCTGAGTGCCTTATTGTCCCTGTAACTCCTTATTCCAGTAACCCCACCCCTGAGTGCCTTATTGTAACTCCCCATTCCAGTAACCCCGCCCCTGAGTGCCTTATTGTCCCTGTAACTCCTTATTCCAGTAACCCCGCCCCTGAGTGCCTTATTGTCCCTGTAACTCCTTATTCCAGTAACCCCACCCCTGAGTGCCTTATTGTAACTCCCCATTCCAGTAACCCCGCCCCTGAGTTCCTTGTCCCTTTAACTCCTTATTCCAGTAACCCCGCCCCTGAGTGCCTTATTGTCCCTGTAACTCCTTATTCCAGTAACCCCACCCCTGAGTGCCTTATTGTAACTCCCCATTCCAGTAACCCCGCCCCTGAGTTCCTTGTCCCTGTAACTCCTTATTCCAGTAACCCCGCCCCTGAGTGCCTTATTGTCCCTGTAACTCCTTATTCCAGTAACCCCACCCCTGAGTGCCTTATTGTCCCTGTAACTCCTTATTCCAGTAACCCCGCCCCTGAGTGCCTTACTAAGTAGCAGCTACTTGTCATGGCTACTAAATGCCAGAAATACCCTACCATAGACAATAATAAGAATTGAGAGAATTATCAGTAAATGATCAGCACTGTGTATGTTTGTAGCCATGACAAGTAGCTGCTACTGGAACATCTGCTCCACAATCATTCCATCTGCTTCCCTGCTCCCTACTGTCACATTGGGTGGGGGTCCCATCATGCCGTGGGGCTAGTTCAGGGACTGAGGGCCGGATGAATTCAACCCAATATCAACAAGTTCTTCAGAACAAGCATCAGTCAGAGAGTTGCAGTTCCGCAGGGGTTGGATATCCCAACAAGGCAATGAGCCTAAACACAGCTGGAACCTACAAAGGCATTAATGCACCTGTCTCATTCTGTTATGATACATATTGTATATTTTCTGTTAATCCAATATACTTTATGTCACTGCTGAAATACAACTGTTCCCATAAGGCAGGCTACTTTGAAAGCTCAGCCAATGGGAATCACAAGAGGGGTCCTAGACTTTTCCATATGTCTCTATGACACCGCAACTAATTGCGCATTGTTTGCGCTGCACCAATAGGTCACTGTGACTTTTTTAAAAAGTTGCCCTGTGTGTCTTTGCCCTTACACTGTGTGACAGTAGCGATCGGTGAGAGACACTATTGTTATGGTGCGAGTGAGAGAGTGCTGATGGGTCCGGGTTAGACAGCACATAAGTGTGAGTGGGAATAGTGTTACAAGCAGTGACAGACACACATTACACAGAAGCTGCCGGTGGAATATCAGGCTTGTATGAAACACGTTGGGTTCTGGTACCAGTAACTGAGCCCATATGGAACCCAGTACATAGAGAGGGTCTGCCTGTGGGATGCACAGAGTTCCATACACACAGATACATACACACACACAGATACACACACACAGATACATACAGATACACAGACACACAAAAATGAAATGGAAGAGATTGTGGAACGCGTTGCCCACACAGTGTATAGGCGAAAGCGTGGGGAATGCACAGAGTTCCATACACACAGATACATACAGACACACACACACAGATACAAACAGACACACACAGACACACAATAATGAAATGGAAGAGATTGTGGAACGCGTTGCCCACACAGCGTATAGGCGAAAGCGTGGGGAATGCACAGAGTTCCATACACACAGATACATACAGATACACACACACAGATACAAACAGACACACACAGATACACAATAATGAAATGGAGGAGCTTGTGGAACGCGTTGCCCACACAGTGTATAGGCGAAAGCGTGGGGAATGCACAGAGTTCCATACACACAGATACATACAGACACACACACACAGATACAAACAGACACACACAGACACACAATAATGAAATGGAAGAGATTGTGGAACGCGTTGCCCACACAGCGTATAGGCGAAAGCGTGGGGAATGCACAGAGTTCCATACACACAGATACATACAGATACACACACACAGATACAAACAGACACACACAGACACACAATAATGAAATGGAAGAGCTTGTGGAACGCGTTGCCCACACAGTGTATAGGCGAAAGCGTGGGGAATGCACAGAGTTCCATACACACAGATACATACATACAGATACACACACACAGATACACACAGACACACAATAATGAAATGGAAGAGCTTGTAGAACGCGTTGCCCACACAGTGTATAGGCGAAAGCGTGGGGAATGCACAGAGTTCCATACACACAGATACATACATACAGATACACACATACAGATACACACAGACACACAATAATGAAATGGAAGAGCTTGTGGAACGCGTTGCCCACACAGTGTATAGGCGAAAGCGTGGGGAATGCAGCGCTGACCCCCAGTGACCCCCCAGGCGCTACAGAGTGGCAGTTCAGAGACACATAATGAGATGCAGCTCAGGCAGGACCTGCTGGAACAAGTTCTACAGGGGAAGTGCTTGGGAGAGAGAGGGCTGTGTAGCAGTGATCTTACCCCACGCAGCAGCAGCAGTGCAGCTCCAGAGCAGAGGCAGTTGAGGTACTGCCCCATCCCCTCCTGGCTCCCTCTGCCCCAGCACAGGGGGGGTAAATCCTGCTACCCCTTTCCCTGCTCTTCAGCAACACGTCACCAGCTTAGCCATGGCCAAGCCTCCGCACAAACAGCAGTCCTGGAAACCCCACACCAACTTTGCACTCACACCCCTCCCACTGCCAAGTCCCCCCGCCCCTTTCTCACAGAGACCCCTCCCACACGCCCGTTTCACAATAGTTACATAATGGGAGCAAATAATGAATGCATTCTGTGAGCCGGGGGAACAAACGGGCATTCTGCTGGCTGCACAGAAAGAGCTACTTCAGGGCAGTCTGGCAGGAACCGCAGCTTTCTGTAGTGGGAAAGATAGCGCTTATATACGTTTCCCAGCTATGCTTATCTTAGTTAGCCAATAAAGGTATCACCTTCATACCACTTTTGTTATATTTTATTTCAGGGTTACCCTGTTACATTTTGGCTGCCTAGCACGGTACATTAGCTTTTCCTGCATATATGTTTTCCCAAATACACAGAAAATCTAAAATGTAAAGGGGTGTCCGCAGAATTGTTATTGTACAGATCATGCCAAAGCGTATCAAGTGAGGATTAAAGGGTTAATAAACCCACTGCTAGATTGTGAATATTACAGGTTATTCTGCTGTTTTCCAGGTAAAGGTGCTGCCATAGCGCTTCTTGTCAGAGAGCCCAGAGTTTCAATACCCGTTTGGAGGAAGGTCCCTGCTCCCAGAAGCTTGCAATCATTTCTAATGCGTTGCTATAATATTCTTTTAAACAAAGGTTCGGAAGAGAGGGGGGACAACGAGATAATCGAGCTCAGTTACAACTGCGACCGCAGGTCCTCATACGTCCATGCAGTTTCCCTCAACTCTGGGGCGTCCGTTCTGCCTCCTCTGCCCAATGGCTCTGTGACGACGGGACCCTGAAGATCGTCCCGACCCCCCCTTCCCCCTATGGAAATCCATGGCGTAGGATGGGGGCATTTTCTTTTTAATTAAAAAAAAGAAAATACATGCACCGAGGGGCCATCCCCCTATGGCTGCTGCCCTAGACTCCGACAGGGTCGGACCGGGCCGCTGGGCCACCAGGAAAAATCCCAGTGGGCCCCCCGTGGCCCAGATCCGACCCTTGCCGGCGCTCCCCCTGCCTGACCATTCCTCCCCTGACACGTTAAATTTATGCTCACTCAGGGGAGGATGTCAGGTGGGGGCCCTCGTGGGGGGGGTTAGGGGACCCCCAGTGGGGGCACCTGCAGGGCCCTGCACCCCCCAGTCCAACCCTCGGGTGCCCCATTATAAATATGGCCCTGGGCAGGGATCGGGTCTGGGGGTGCGCCAGATTTTTTCCCAGTGTCCCGCCGGCCCAGTCCAACCATAGAGGGGGGAGTTTTATACAACAATAGAAGAAGTAGACCCTGCAGACTGTCCCACTTCCCCGCCACTGTAGGTAACGCCAGTGTTGGCGGTAAATCCAGGGTTACCACTGCGGAACGGAAGGCAGAACGGGCCGAGAGGTGTACCTTTAATGAAAATGGTTGTAGGCACAACTCACTTTGGGAAAAAACCTAAGTCGCTTGCAGCCATAAATGAGCCCCATATTCTGCTGTGTTTCTCTTCCAGGGAGAAATTGTTGCAAAATTCTACGTTTCATGGAAATGCTAATTTTTTTAAAGCGACAAGTAGAAAAGGCTCCCTTACAAAACGGATCCGTTAGTAAATTCTCGGCATTCCGGCTCAGCAGTGTTTGTGTGTGACAGTAGCAGCGGCGGATTAGCCGTCCCGTATCCACATAAGGTTCTTATGGGGCTGTTTGCCCTGTCCCCAAGCAAACACCACCTTTGTACGGCCACTCTTTCCAGGACTCACATAAAGGGCAAATAGACCTAACATTTTCTCATTTACCCCGCCCCCTGGATTTAAAGGGTCATTTACAAACGTGCAGGGTGTAAAGCGCAAATTGCCATGTTTTTTATCCATATTGCAGCATTTGGCACTAAAATTGAGTTAGTGTGGTATTTTTAAGTCTGGTGGACCAATTGACCCAAACCACTGTAGGGAACCGTGGAATTGCCACCATGTTTAGGGTGGAGGCGGCTCCGGTGTTGGCCTGGGCCAGTGGGTCTATGGGAAAAAGCCCAGTGGGCGGAAGTGTGGTACATCCCCAGACACCCCAGTCTGATACTGGGCGGCGTGAGGGTTCCCTAGTATTAATAGGTGCTTTTGCTGAAGGAAAATATGCAGCAAAGCTTGCACTCATAGTAAATCTGGTGAAAGTCCCATATTCACTAACGGGACCAGCCCGGATCAAGCCCCAGATAGTAAAGGGCCACACAACTGGCTAGCACCTCCTTGGGGGTTTACAGGTGTTAAACTGGGCTTGCACAGCCAGGCCTGATGGTTTGGAGAGGTTGCCAGGCAAGCGGATCTTTGTCCAATTTGGCCACAGTGTCGAAGCTGGAAAAGGGACCCAGTGAGAGAAGCATTAACCTAAATCATGGTGCTCTAGGAGGACATAATGGTGGGGGATAGTGAGTACCCACCACAACTCCAACAAGTGTTACTGGGGTGACAATCCTGGAGTAGGGTGTGGTGGGTTCAGATGTAGCAGTTACTCGTCCCACGTTTATGATATTTACTATTGCTGCTGTATTGTCCTGCCCCAGACTCTGTTTGTTCAGGAACCACTCGTGCCCAACGTCTGTGTGTGTAACGAGTAAATATACACCTCTTCCACAAGCCCAGTGTTGCCCTTGTTCTGCCCTAGGACCAGCCCAGAAGGGGAAGACAGAAAGGCAGTTGCCATAGTGCAATATAACAATAACAGTACCTGTAGGTATAACGCTGCTGGCAGTGATGCCTATGGTAAGAGTGTTACGGAATAATACAGAATAATAATACCCTGCTTGTAGGTTTAACAGGCTGAGTGTAGGCGTGTGGGATTGTATGGAGGGTATTAGTGCTAAATCCTTTCCCATGTACTAATCTGGAATAAGCATCTTCTCCCGACTGCAGATCCTCAATGGCCCATTGTAGCCTCCTCATTAGTGCTGTGCCACAGAAAGGTTTGGGCCACTACCCAGAACTCTTATGTACCAGTACTCACCTCGCCTTCCATTGCATAATTCATAGACTTCTGTACAGGGGCATTTGTGCCAAGCTGAAACCCTTGCCTTGGGCTACACGTCACTAGGGGGCGACACTTAGCTTCCCTTTCTCTGAATCCAAATCCTCCAGTGGACTCCAGAGCAAGTGGATTGCTTATTGGCTTTGTATTGGCTTAAAATCTGCTTGTTAGGCACACCCTACAAAAAAAACAGCATACAAAAATAAAGATCAGTTCCAAATTGCTCTAAAATTCTGCTGTCTATAGTAAAGTTAATTTTAAGGTTAACTTGCCCTTTATGGACTGTAAGACAAGCCCCAGTGCCAGTAACTGTCCCTGTAGGGAAGCCAGAGGTAATGCAGTACCTGCCGCAGGCTGACAGTCTGTAGGCATTCTCCTCCATAGGATTGGCCAGCAATACCCAGCAGGACCAGCAGGTGGTGCTGATACCAGGATCCTGCCCTAACATGCGGTGGCACAACAGGTCCGGTCAGGCACTGGCACAACAGGTCCGGTCAGGCACTGGCACAACAGGTCCGGTCAGGCAGAAAGGAACGTGTCTGTGAGGTGCCCAGCCTGGGTAGGGTTACAGGGAAAGAAAAGACCAATGGGAGGGACATCAAATAAAAACAGAGGAGGGGTGGAAATAAAGGGCAAGCAAAGCCCAGCACAAACACCAATACAGCTGCACTTCTATTCATCATTCTTCTCAGGCTGCTCCCGCTGGACTGCCCCTGCTCATGTATTGGAGCATAGTTCTGCCCTCACCATTGGCATGTAGCAAGTAGGCAGTGATCCCCAGCATGGGCACTAGTGGGCACCCAGGAGTGGGGTCCAGATGAAGATGGCACCTGCAGTCCATCCAGGTTAAGGAAACCATAAACCCGTGGTGCACAATTTTTACCCAGTATTTTGCATGGAAAGATGAATTGTGACTGGGGGGGGGGGGGTTACCCAAGGAAAAGCTGCAGGAGAAGGATATTTGGGCATTTTATGCAGTGCCCTCCCCTGACCTTTCTGAACACGGGATCTAACTAGATTACAGTTGGCCAGTCTAAAGACCCCATTGGCCAATAGCCTTCTGCTGCATGTGGGATAGGCCACTAATAGCCTTCAGTGGGGCTGCTCCCTCAGCCTCGGGGCAATGCAGGGATGGAACTAGGGCTAGGCAGGATAGACGGGGCCTAGGGTGCAACTTCAGGGGGAAAATGGCTCCTGCTGCTTCCCCTTACGTGTGATGTTGTGCCCATGTACATGTATGTTCAGCACAGACACGTGATGTTGTACCCACCAGGCCTGGACTGGGATTCAAAGTAGGCCCTGGCATTCCAAGTACACAGAAGCCCAAACAGCCCCCCATAGGCCCAATAAATAGTGACTGTCTATGGCATCTTACAGCAGCCCCTCTGGCATTTGCCTGAACCCACAGATTGCCAGTCTGGGCCTGATTTTCAGTACACAGAGGCCCAAACAGCCCCCCATAGGCCCAATAAATAGTGAGTGTCTATGGCACCTTACAGCAGCCCCTCTGGCATTTGCCTGAACCCACAGATTGCCAGTCTGGGCCTGATTTTCAGTACACAGAGGCCCAAACAGCCCCCCATAGGCCCAATAAATAGTGAGTGTCTATGGCACCTTACAGCAGCCCCTCTGGCATTTGCCTGAACCCACAGATTGCCAGTCCGGGCCTGATTTTCAGTACACAGAGGCCCAAACAGCCCCCCATAGGCCCAATAAATAGTGAGTGACTATGGCACCTTACAGCAGCCCCTCTGGCATTTGCCTGAACCCACAGATTGCCAGTCTGGGCCTGACAGGCACAAGGCAGACCAGCCGGCATTTATTGCTCCTTTTGTGAGTTTTTATGATATTTTCCCAAGGGAGGAAAAATTCAGTCTGACTGTCAGTGACAGGAGGGGGTGTGAGTGAGTGACAGTGAGGGATACTGACAGGAGGGAGTGGGAGTGACAGTGAGGGATACTGACAGGAGGGAGTGTGAGTGACAGTGAGGGATACTGACAGGAGGGAGTGTGAGTGACAGGAGGGAGTGTGAGTGACAGTGAGAGATACTGACAGGAGGGAGTGTGAGTGACAGTGAGGGATACTGACAGGAGGGAGTGTGAGTGACAGGAGGGAGTGTGAGTGACAGGAGGGAGTGTGAGTGACAGTGAGAGATACTGACAGGAGGGAGTGTGAGTGACAGTGAGGGATACTGACAGGAGGGAGTGTGAGTGACAGGAGGGAGTGTGAGTGACAGTGAGAGATACTGACAGGAGGGAGTGTGAGTGACAGTGAGGCATACTGACAGGAAGGAGTGTGAGTGACAGTGAGAGATACTGACAGGAGGGAGTGTGAGTGACAGTGAGAGATACTGACAGGAGGGAGTGTGAGTGACAGTGAGGGATACTGACAGGAGGGAGTGTGAGTGACAGTGAGAGATACTGACAGGAGGGAGTGTGAGTGACAGTGAGAGATACTGACAGGAGGGAGTGTGAGTGACAGGAGGGAGTGTGAGTGACAGTGAGAGATACTGACAGGAGGGAGTGTGAGTGACAGTGAGGGATACTGACAGGAGGGAGTGTGAGTGACAGGAGGGAGTGTGAGTGACAGGAGGGAGTGTGAGTGACAGGAGGGAGTGTGAGTGACAGTGAGAGATACTGACAGGAGGGAGTGTGAGTGACAGTGAGGGATACTGACAGGAGGGAGTGTGAGTGACAGTGAGGGATACTGACAGGAGGGAGTGTGAGTGACAGTGAGGGATACTGACAGGAGGGAGTGTGAGTGACAGGAGGGAGTGTGAGTGACAGTGAGAGATACTGACAGGAGGGAGTGTGAGTGACAGTGAGGGATACTGACAGGAGGGAGTGTGAGTGACAGTGATGGATACTGACAGGAGGGAGTGTGAGTGACAGTGAGAGATACTGACAGGAGGGAGTGTGAGTGACAGTGAGAGATACTGACAGGAGGGAGTGTGAGTGACAGTGAGGGATACTGACAGGAGGGAGTGTGAGTGACAGTGAGGGATACTGACAGGAGGGAGTGTGAGTGACAGTGAGAGATACTGACAGGAGGGAGTGTGAGTGACAGTGAGAGATACTGACAGGAGGGAGTGTGAGTGACAGTGAGAGATACTGACAGGAGGGAGTGTGAGTGACAGGAGGGAGTGTGAGTGACAGTGAGAGATACTGAAAGGAGGGAGTGTGAGTGACAGTGAGGGATACTGACAGGAGGGAGTGTGAGTGACAGGAGGGAGTGTGAGTGACAGGAGGGAGTGTGAGTGACAGTGAGGGATACTGACAGGAGGGAGTGTGAGTGACAGGAGGGAGTGTGAGTGACAGGAGGGAGTGTGAGTGACAGTGAGGGATACTGACAGGAGGGAGTGTGAGTGACAGTGAGGGAGTGAGTAAGGGAATACATGGGGGACAGCAGCTGGAGAGTGTAAGAGGATGAAGAGTGAAGACAACACGTTACAGTGCCCGGAACCATCTCACTCAGTCTTCTGTTCCCGCCCGGCTCGGAAGGCAGGCTCCTTGACGTCACTCAATTCCTCCAAGATGGCGGCGCCCAGTCGGCTGCAGTGACACTGAAGCTTGTAGGTAGGTGTATATATGTCGGTATGTATGTAGGAATACCGGGATAAGTGTTTGTGGTGTACTGCTCAGTGAGCGGAGCCCTCCAGCTACAGCCATACAAGGCGCCCCGGTGCCCCTGCCCATACACACAGGCCCACTGGCTGAGCGGTACCGTACTGCCGGACCGTATAGTACAGATCCCCGTACTGCCAGCTGGGGTTAGTAGTGAACAAATATATTTCTGTAATTGGAAATGAATTATGACCCGGGTGCATTTATAAAGAATAATGAATATATTTCGAAAGCATAAATACAATAATATAAATGTCTGTGCCCATCTCCCACCTATAGCCTGTGCCCATCTCCCACCTATAGCCTGTGCCCATCTCCCACCTATAGCCTGTGCCCATCTCCCACCTATAGCCTGTGCCCATCTCCCACCTATAGCCTGTGCCCATCTCCCACCTATAGCCTGTGCCCATCTCCCACCTATAGCCTGTGCCCATCTCCCACCTATAGCCTGTGCCCATCTCCCACCTATAGCCTGTGCCCATCTCCCACCTATAGCCTGTGCCCATCTCCCACCTATAGCCTGTGCCCATCTCCCACCTATAGCCTGTGCCCATCTCCCACCTATAGCCTGTGCCCATCTCCCACCTATAGCCTGTGCCCATCTCCCACCTATAGCCTGTGCCCATCTCCCACCTATAGCCTGTGCCCATCTCCCACCTATAGCCTGTGCCCATCTCCCACCTATAGCCTGTGCCCATCTCCCACCTATAGCCTGTGCCCATCTCCCACCTATAGCCTGTGCCCATCTCCCACCTATAGCCTGTGCCCATCTCCCACCTATAGCCTGTGCCCATCTCCCACCTATAGCCTGTGCCCATCTCCCACCTATAGCCTGTGCCCATCTCCCACCTATAGCCTGTGCCCATCTCCCACCTATAGCCTGTGCCCATCTCCCACCTATAGCCTGTGCCAGTCTGGCTCTGTCTCCTACCAACCATGTGATTGCCCTGAGCACTAGGAACCCACATGGGCGGCACCACTGGTACAACTGTAGGGGCATGGCTGGCCTTTGGGGTGCACCATAAAGAAGGAGGGGTGCCAGGGTGTCCATTATATATTTATTTATTTATTTTATGAAGCAGCATCAAGCCGTCAGGATGAGAACCTTGCGCTTCCTGATTTCTGCCCGTCATCTGTGTGCCCGGGGCAGAGGCATACCAGCAGGCCAGGCTCTTGGCACCGGCAATAACGCCCAGGTAAGCGCAGCGCCGACACGTTTCCACTTATACGTGGAATATTCCATTCTCTCCTGTCCCCTCTCATAGTCAGACTTTCCCTTTAATCTCGGGCGTGTACCCTCCTTCAGTTACAGACAGGGCACACTGGCTACCTAGTGGGCAACAATTTAGAGAAATGGAGGGCACTCCTGGCTAGAATATCCTTGCCAGGAGTTATTATATATACAAAAAATAAGTATAAAGTATCCAGGTGCTAGGGTTTTAATAATCCCCCCATAAGAGGACTATACACATCCACAAAAACCCTGCACACCAGAATAAACTTTCCCAGGGAGGTATTTATAATTAAAAAAAACATTTTATTCATTTAAACAAAGGCGTTTGAGCGGAAACGTTGGGGTATTCTCTCATCCAGATTATCTGCCTTCATATCTTGTTTTTCAGTTATTACACTGGGGGTATGTATTTATTTGCTTTTTGATGGATATACAATTTTTAAGGTTGATACTTTTTTCTGTATCATGTTTAAATGAATAAAATGTTTTTTTTTAATTATAAATACCTCCCTGGGGAAGTTTTTTCTGGTGTGCAGGGTTTTTGTGGGGTTTTGTACCTAGTGGGCAACCACTGCATATTGTCACCTGAGTAATAGAACTTCCCTGGAAGCTTAATCAGAAATGTTATCCTGTGCATGTCGTCTTCCAGAAACAGGTGACCTGCTGTCTTCACACATCTCCGCCTCCTGGGCCTCCCCAAGCCACTTCCTCAGCCGGCTCGGTTACTCCATACGAGGATGTGTTCCAGAGGGAGCAGAGGAACAAAGCCTCCTTTGTGGAGGTCCTTGATCTTTACTGCAACCGAGATGTGAGGAGGAGAGGACATGTGGAGATCATAGAGGCGGCTCTTAGATGGATGACGGAGTTTGGGGTGGAAAAGGACTTGGAGGTTTATAATAAATTGCTTGACGTGTTTCCCAAGGAGGTCTTTGTCCCCCAAAATTACATCCAGAGGATGTTCAACCACTACCCACGCCAGCAGGAGTGCGCCATAAGGGTGCTAGAGCAGATGGAGAATTACGGTAAAGAGCCTACTACTTACTACACTACTTACTATGGGCCAAGGAGGGGGCTATGGGACATGGAGTCTGTCCCTCCCACTGCAGGGTGATACAGTGACACAGACAGGAGGGGGCTATGGGACACGGAGTCTGTCCCTCCCACTGCAGGGTGATACAGTGACACAGACAGGAGGGAGCTATGGGACATGGAGTCTGTCCCTCCCGCTGCAGGGTGATACAGTGACACAGACAGGAGGGGGCTATGGGACATGTCTGCCCCTCCCACTGCAGGGTGATACAGTGACACAGACAGGAGGGAGCTATGGAACACGGAGTCTGTCCCTCCCACTGCAGGGTGATACAGTGACACAGACAGGAGGGGGCTATGGGACACTGAGTCTGTCCCTCCCACTGCAGGGTGATACAGTGACACAGACAGGAGGGAGCTATGGGACATGGAGTCTGTCCCTCCCGCTGCAGGGTGATACAGTGACACAGACAGGAGGGGGCTATGGGACATGTCTGCCCCTCCCACTGCAGGGTGATACAGTGACACAGACAGGAGGGAGCTATGGGACACGGAGTCTGCCCCTCCCACTGCAGGGTGATACAGTGACACAGACAGGAGGGGGCTATGGGACACTGAGTCTGCCCCTCCCACTGCAGGGTGATACAGTGACACAGACAGGAGGGAGCTATGGGACACGGAGTCTGCCCCTCCCACTGCAGGGTGATACAGTGACACAGACAGGAGGGGGCTATGGGACACAGAGTCTGCCCCTCCCACTGCAAGGTGATACAGTGACACAGACAGGAGGGAGCTATGGGACACGGAGTCTGCCCCTCCCACTGCAGGGTGATACAGTGACACAGACAGGAGGGGGCTATGGGACACGGAGTCTGCCCCTCCCACTGCAGGGTGATACAGTGACACAGACAGGAGGGAGCTATGGGACATGGAGTCTGCCCCTCCCACTGCAGGGTGATACAGTGACACAGACAGGAGGGGGCTATGGGACACGGAGTCTGTCCCTCCCACTGCAGGGTGATACAGTGACACAGACAGGAGGGAGCTATGGGACATGGAGTCTGCCCCTCCCACTGCAGGGTGATACAGTGACACAGACAGGAGGGGGCTATGGGACATGGAGTCTGCCCCTCCCACTGCAGGGTGATACAGTGACACAGACAGGAGGGGGCTATGGGACACGGAGTCTGCCCCTCCCACTGCAGGGTGATACAGTGACACAGACAGGAGGGAGCTATGGGACATGGAGTCTGCCCCTCCCACTGCAGGGTGATACAGTGACACAGACGGGAGGGGGCTATGGGACACGGAGTCTGTCCCTCCCACTGCAGGGTGATACAGTGACACAGACAGGAGGGAGCTATGGGACATGGAGTCTGTCCCTCCCGCTGCAGGGTGATACAGTGACACAGACAAGGAGGGAGCTATGGGACATGTCTGCCCCTCCCACTGCAGGGTGATACAGTGACACAGACAGGAGGGAGCTATGGGACACGGAGTCTGCCCCTCCCACTGCAGGGTGATACAGTGACACAGACAGGAGGGAGCTATGGGACACGGAGTCTGCCCCTCCCACTGCAGGGTGATACAGTGACACAGACAGGAGGGGGCTATGGGACACTGAGTCTGCCCCTCCCACTGCAGGGTGATACAGTGACACAGACAGGAGGGAGCTATGGGACATGGAGTCTGCCCCTCCCACTGCAGGGTGATACAGTGACACAGACAGGAGGGGGCTATGGGACACGGAGTCTGTCCCTCCCACTGCAGGGTGATACAGTGACACAGACAGGAGGGAGCTATGGGACATGGAGTCTGCCCCTCCCACTGCAGGGTGATACAGTGACACAGACAGGAGGGGGCTATGGGACATGGAGTCTGCCCCTCCCACTGCAAGGTGATACAGTGACACAGACAGGAGGGAGCTATGGGACACAGAGTCTGCCCCTCCCACTGCAGGGTGATACAGTGACACAGACAGGAGGGAGCTATGGGACACAGAGTCTGCCCCTCCCACTGCAGGGTGATACAGTGACACAGACAGGAGGGGGCTATGGGACACGGAGTCTGCCCCTCCCACTGCAGGGTGATACAGTGACACAGACAGGAGGGAGCTATGGGACATGGAGTCTGCCCCTCCCACTGCAGGGTGATACAGTGACACAGACAGGAGGGAGCTATTGGACATGGAGTCTGCCCCTCCCACTGCAGGGTGATACAGTGACACAGACAGGAGGGGGCTATGGGACACGGAGTCTGTCCCTCCCACTGCAGGGTGATACAGTAACACAGACAGGAGGGAGCTATGGGACATGGAGGCTGCCCCTCCCACTGCAGGGTGATACAGTGACACAGACAGGAGGGGGCTATGGGACACGGAGTCTGTCCCTCCCACTGCAGGGTGATACAGTGACACAGACAGGAGGGAGCTATGGGACACGGAGTCTGTCCCTCCCACTGCAGGGTGATACAGTGACACAGACAGGAGGGAGCTATGGGACATGGAGTCTGCCCTTCCCACTGCAGGGTGATACAGTGACACAGACAGGAGGGGGCTATGGGACACGGAGTCTGTCCCTCCCACTGCAGGGTGATACAGTGACACAGACAGGAGGGGGCTATGGGACACGGAGTCTGTCCCTCCCACTGCAGGGTGATACAGTGACACAGACAGGAGGGAGCTATGGGACATGGAGTCTGCCCCTCCCACTGCAGGGTGATACAGTGACACAGACAGGAGGGGGCTATGGGACATGGAGTCTGCCCCTCCCACTGCAGGGTGATACAGTGACACAGACGGGAGGGGGCTATGGGACACGGAGTCTGCCCCTCCCACTGCAGGGTGATACAGTGACACAGACAGGAGGGGGCTATGGGACATGTCTGCCCCTCCCACTGCAGGGTGATACAGTGACACAGACAGGAGGGGGCTATGGGACACGGAGTCTGCCCCTCCCACTGCAGGGTGATACAGTGACACAGACAGGAGGGGGCTATGGGACATGTTTGCCCCATATAATAAACACAAATAGTGGATACTAAGCAGACAGATTTCTCTCTTTTACAATTTTTTGTAGGTATCACCCCCAACAAGCAAACATGCTTTCTCCTGCTACAGATCTTTGGGGCCCGCAGCCACCCCATAAGAAAATACCAGCGTATGATGTACTGGTTCCCACGCTTTAAACACACCAACCCCTTCCCGGTTCCTGCTGAATTACCAGCTGACCCAGTGGAGCTATCCAGGATGTGCCTGCATCGTATTGCCAACGACTTGGATTCTAGGGTCGCCGTGTACCAGGCGAGTATTCTCACACCCACCTACTGTCATCTGTAAAAACTGTGTGCAAGGAGCTAACAGTCTGTTCTGATAATATACAGATGCCCTACACAGAGAAATGCGACGATGGCAAAGAACGGGAGCATCTGCACGTTGTCGGTAGGTGTTGCTCTGTCCCAGATACACTATGATGAGAGGGTTAATCAGTTTAAAAAGAAACAGTATTTCAATATGTTGCACTGCGCCACCTACTGGTGGGGCCACAGAGGTAAAAGCAAAGCCTGTACTCTCACTGCTTTTCACTTTATGGTGAACAAATTGAATTGCCGAATCTATTGCTCCTGTCTGTACCCCCTTGTCGGTAAGTAGGGCTTGGTTATTATATTCCTATCACTGTGTCTTTTGTAGGTATTCAGTCTCCCAGTCAGGTCTCCCTCCTTGCTGCACACAACCCCAGCACCCCTGTATACGTTGAGGGGCCCTTCCCGCTGTGGCTCAGGAAGACGTGTGTGTACTACTACATCCTACGTGCTGACCCCGATCCTATGAGAAAGGAGGTGAGAGTTGATTCCATTAAATGATTAAGTGGGTGTGTCTGGGATCTGTACCGATTGTTTCAACACTGTTTGGCGTTAACATCTCACAACCCACGTGTCTAATTAAAGGAGAAATATGCCAAACTAACTGTTGTGTGACTTGTTTGTGTGCTTTTGAAACTGAATACGCAGGAAGCTTCTCTCTTGCTCTAAATGGCAGGCATGGAAGCTTCCATTTGGCCCAGGATGGTTTCCAGGACCCATTGGGCCCTGCTGGTAATCACTGGCCTGATATTCACTTGCCAGAGGGGCTTCTGTAAGGTGCCATAGACCAGGGGTCCTCAAACTTTTTAAACAGGGGACTATAGTTAGTCCTACCCCCACCTCCACTGCGTCCTCATCCCTGGCTACTACCAGTCTGCCTCAGGGTGGTCCTCAGCCCCAGCGCGTCACATCACCGCGTCACACCAGCCAAGACAAATGACGCTAGACAGGTAGTAGCCAGGGGTGAGGACGCAGCGGGGGATGGGTAAATGACCTTGGGGGGGCTGTATCTGGCCCGCGGGCCATAGTTTGAGGACCCCTGCCATAGACAGTCTGGGCTGGTGGCGGGGAGGCTGGTTGGGCCTCTGTGTACTTGGAATACCAGGGCCAATTTGGATCACTGGCAGAAGAGAACAGTTCTGAGGGACAGAAGAACCAAAAGTTTAGACTAGAAGGGAGCTGTGGAAAATGGTGGGTTATACCATTTCCAGATCAGTCTGTGACCCAACCCCATATTTTCCACTAAAAGTTACTGGTTGGCCAGTCCTGACTGCAATCAAAAATAAATGTGTGATGGTCACCAAGAACTCGTACCTGTGATTTCCTGTGATTCTGGTTACAATTGATTCACACTGATGACATTGGCTGTGGCTGTAAGTGTGGCCATAAACTGTATATATAAGGGGAGAAGGAAAAATTCAGCATAGCATATGCTCGGAAATGTACTCTAACCTTACTACACCTCTCTCTTCCCTAGGAGGAGATAGACAATGAGAGGAGCTTATACTATCCCCTGAGCTTGGACCTGGAGCTGGACAGGGACCTGGGCGATGATGACAGCTTTGATGTTGATGATGGTAAGAAGGGGTTCTGCAATGCTCTGTGTATCTCTGGGGCCATTACGTACAGTTCTATCCTACATTGGAAAGTATGGGTAGGGTGGGGGTTGGTGTAGCTTATTGGGTGAATAAGGTAAAAGGGCCGACCCTGGTTGGATAGAGGTGACTGACATATAACACACACTACCAGAGGTTTCTTGTTCCCCAGAAAATATCCTTTACTGACCCTTCTAAAATATGAACCCTCATTGGTCTTTCACCTACTGATGATGTACCCTTCTTTATTTCCCCTGTTACAGTGGAGGAGGGCCCCATCTTTGCTATGTGCATGGCTGGTTCTGCCTACTGATGATGTACCCTTCTTTATTTCCCCTGTTACAGTGGAGGAGGGCCCCATCTTTGCTATGTGCATGGCTGGTTCTGCCTACTGATGATGTACCCTTCTTTATTTCCCCTGTTACAGTGGAGGAGGGCCCCGTCTTTGCTATGTGCATGGCTGGTTCTGCCTACTGATGATGTACCCGTCTTTATTTCCCCTGTTACAGTGGAGGAGGGCCCCGTCTTTGCTATGTGCATGGCTGGTTCTGCCTACTGATGATGTACCCTTCTTTATTTCCCCTGTTACAGTGGAGGAGGGCCCCGTATTTGCTATGTGCATGGCTGGTTCTGCCTACTGATGATGTACCCTTCTTTATTTCCCCTGTTACAGTGGAGGAGGGCCCCGTCTTTGCTATGTGCATGGCTGGTTCTGCCTACTGATAATGTACCCGTCTTTATTTCCCCTGTTACAGTGGAGGAGGGCCCCGTCTTTGCTATGTGCATGGCTGGTTCTGCCTACTGATGATGTACCCTTCTTTATTTCCCCTGTTACAGTGGAGGAGGGCCCCATCTTTGCTATGTGCATGGCTGGTTCTGCCTACTGATGATGTACCCGTCTTTATTTCCCCTGTTACAGTGGAGGAGGTCCCCGTCTTTGCTATGTGCATGGCTGGTTCTGCCTACTGATGATGTACCCGTCTTTATTTCCCCTGTTACAGTGGAGGAGGGCCCCGTCTTTGCTATGTGCATGGCTGGTTCTGCCTACTGATGATGTACCCTTCTTTATTTCCCCTGTTACAGTGGAGGAGGGCCCCGTATTTGCTATGTGCATGGCTGGTTCTGCCTACTGATGATGTACCCTTCTTTATTTCCCCTGTTACAGTGGAGGAGGGCCCCGTCTTTGCTATGTGCATGGCTGGTTCTGCCTACTGATAATGTACCCGTCTTTATTTCCCCTGTTACAGTGGAGGAGGGCCCCGTCTTTGCTATGTGCATGGCTGGTTCTGCCTACTGATGATGTACCCTTCTTTATTTCCCCTGTTACAGTGGAGGAGGGCCCCGTCTTTGCTATGTGCATGGCTGGTTCTACCTACTGATGATGTACCATTCTTTATTTCCCCTGTTACAGTGGAGGAGGGCCCCGTCTTTGCTATATGCATGGCTGGTTCTGCCTACTGATGATGTACCCTTCTTTATTTCCCCTGTTACAGTGGAGGAGGGCCCCGTCTTTGCTATGTGCATGGCTGGTTCTGGAGATGAGCTGTTACTGGGAAAATGGATTCGGGGGCTGCAGGAGACCAACCCGATCCTTGGCCAGACTCCTGTGGTCTTTCGGTTAAATTCGGGCCCCCAAGAGCTTAGCGTGCCACAGGAGAAGGAGGCTGAACCAAAAGGAGAGCTAGAGGATGATGAAGGGGAGAGAGAGCCAGAACGCCGCCGGATGGAGCAATAATTGAGTAGTCCCAGAAGTACATAAAACCGGAAGAACAGCCAATAGTTACAGCACAAAGGGACTGAGAGACGTATGAGCATTGGCATACTAGCAGCACATTGACTGTAGTCCATGATCAGTGATGGCTTATATGGCTATGTCATTCTATTTATTGTTGCTCTACTCTGGCCAACATGACTTTCACTGGCCTTACCATTAGCCAAGCACAGAATGTTTTACTATGGACATGAAGCATCGTCATGCCCAGGGCACGTGCGCCTCCATAGCCGCTGTACCAAGCCTATGTCTGTAACAGGGACCCATAGTCCCATAAGGTGTGTCTCTGGGGTACAGGCTAGTGGAAGCCATTCCGATGGCCAGTCCCATATAGTATTGTCATAGGGGGTCCTAATGCATTGGAGCAAGCCTTGCGTCCACTTTCCTGTAGTGATATATTTATTGGTGAGTAAACCAGAGGGGACACAGTCGGAACAGCCATAGCCAAAGCGATAAGGAATACCCAGAGGTAACATTTTAATAAAGGTAATTGTACCTGATCTTTGTAGCCTTTCAGTGTCTCGATGTGCCCGGCAACATTCAGAGCTCTTTAACGGAATACTGTCACAGGAAAACCTGTTTTTAATTATTTAATAGCTCTGCTCCTTCAAACAGATTTTTTTTATATTTAATTTTGAATTTGGACATAGGGCTAGTTCTAGTTTCCCAGGTGCCCTCAGCCATGTGACTCGTGCTCTGACTTCAGTCAGACTTTACTGCTGTATATGGGCTGAATAAACACCTTTTACACTTTAACAAATTCTTTGGTGTACTACCGGATTTTCTTCATTGAAACTGCTGACCACTCTGCAGGAGAGTAGTGTTCCAGCTAAGGGAGTTCATTTGGCGGGTTGAGCTTTCCTTCACCGTCTATTAGCTTCGGTTAGCACACACACACAGTATGCACTTGTAAATAATGGTACATTGACTTCTATGAACAATAACTCCAGATCCTAAATACATTATACAGTGGGGGGCAGAAGTTGTGGCACCCAAAATACATTAAATACAGTGAGGTGCGGTGTCAAGCAGACCAAGCAGATTTCTTGCACATAATCTGGAACTGCCCTATGATCCAGGACTTCTGGAAAGATATTACCAGAACAATCCTACCCTCCTCTCACCTCACGCCTGCTTACTTTATGGAGGACCAAGTAGGAGGCATTGCTTCTAGACTGCTTGCCCGGTCCCTACTCTACTATGCTCGAAAGTGTATCATTCTTCCGCTGAATGGGACCTAAGCCTCCCGGGGAAAAACAATGGATTAAGCTTATTAACGGAGCCTTACCCTCTATCAAACTGACATACCTAGCTAGAGGATTCCCAGCAAAGTTTGATCAAATATGGCAACCATGGCTGGACATTGAGGGGGACCCCCTACCTATAACAGGAGATACTCTTGACCCACCATGCTAAGTCCCCTACATCTCACCAACTCCAATGCAAGCAAAATATATAAACTCTCTACTACTTATTCTCTTCTCTTTCACCCCCCTCTATTCTCCCTCTCTTTCTCCTCTCTTTCTCCTCTCTATCTTATACAAATAAGATTAAAGCAATTTAAAAAAAAAATACAGTGAGGGGCAAAAAGAAGTTAAGTCCCAAATACATTAAATACAATGAGAGGCAATTCTGACACCCCAGTCCCCCTTACCATTCCAAAGCATTGTAGAAATCAAATACATTTTGCATTAGCCCCACCTAGTGGTAGATGTGTGAATAGCACCCAAGCAGAAGAATCCTTGTTTGCTTCAATGCGATTTGGATTATATTAGGTAAACTGAGTAGGAGAAACAATAAGTTGGAGTGATATCCCCCCCCCTCCCAGCAGCCAATCAGCAGAACAATGGGAAGGGAGCAAGATAGCAGCTCCCAGTAGGTATCAGAATAGCACTCAATAGTAAGAAATCCAAGTCCGGCTTGGGACTCCTCCAGTTACATGGGAGTAGGAGAAACAATAGGTTAGCTGAAAGCAGTTCTAATGTGTAGCGCTGGCTCCTTCTGAAAGCTCAGACTCAGGCACACTTTACTGCTGCGCTGCAAGTTGGAGTGATATCCCCCCCTCCAAGCAGCCAATCAGCAGAACAATGGGGAGGGAGCAAGATAGCAGCTCCCAGTAGGTATCAGAATAGCACTCAATAGTAAGAAATCCAAGTCCGGCTTGGGACTCCTCCAGTTACATGGGAGTAGGAGAAACAATAGGTTAGCTGAAAGCAGTTCTAATGTGTAGCGCTGGCTGAAAGCTCAGACTCAGGCACAAGGCACTGAGATGGCGCCTACACACCAATATTACAGCTACAAATACATTTGTTGGTTCAAGAATAAAAGTTTAAATGGCAGAGGGAATTATTTGCTGGGTAACAGTGTCATTTAGAAATAAAAAGTACCCCATAAAAATCATGACAGAATCCCCTTAATGCTCTTCGCAGATAATGTACAATAAAATGCTACATTTGCACTGTTTCATAAAAATGGATGAGCGCGGCTTTTATCATGTAGCAGCCATGCAAGGGATCAGCAGTGATTCTGCCCCAGCATCCCAGGAATGAATCAGCTCAGCCTCTCCTCTTAGGAACCTCTTATTGGAGCAACAACTTTTATATGCCTGACCCACAATAAATTGAAACAAGTGTTCAGGAACAAAACAAGTATAAAAAATAGTTCCGGCAGTGCCAAATAAGGGCTATTTGGAGGCTCTGCTTGGTATTATACTGAGTTTTAATGCAAACAAAACTTGCCCCCAAGCCAGGAATTAAAAAAAAAAAAAAAAAAAAAAAAGCCCCTGCTTTGAGGCCAATGGGGGCAACATCCAAGGGGTTGGTGAACAACATGCTGCGCGTGAGCTATTGGTTAGGGATCACTGCTCTAATGGATCTACATACCATCTTTATACTCGGTCAGCACATTTCTGGTTTTAAATTCGCTTCTGTGCAGTTGTTGTGGGGAACATTCCTAGGGAAACATGTCTAAATCAGAAAACTTATCGCATAATAAATTGTGACAAATTCACATTTTTCCCCCAACAAAATCGGCTTTTGGACATCAAAAAAAAGGGTATAAGGGTATCTGAAATATATTAACACAGAAGGAAAATGGAATATCTTTAAAATGTTGCTTAACAAGTACAGGTATTGGACCCCTTATCCGGAAACCCGTTATCCAGAAAGCTCCGAATTATGGAAAGCCCGTCTCCCATAGACTCCATTTTAATCAAATAATTCAGAATTTTAAAATTGATTTCCTTTTTCTCTGTAATAATAAAACAGTACCTTGTAACTGATCCCAACTAAGATATAATTACCCCTTATTGGGGGCAGAACAGCCCTATTGGGTTTATTTAATGGTTAAATGATTCCCTTTTCTCTGTAATAATAAAACAGTACCTGTACTTGATCCCAACTAAGATATAATTACCCCTTATTGGGGCAGAACAGCCCTATTGGGTTTATTTAATGGTTAAATGATTCCCTTTTCTCTGTAATAATAAAACAGTACCTGTACTTGATCCCAACTAAGATATAATTACCCCTTATTGGGGGCAGAACAGCCCTATTGGGTTTATTTCATGGTTAAATGATTCCCTTTTCTCTGTAATAATAAAACAGTACCTGTACTTGATCCCAACTAAGATATAATTACCCCTTATTGGGGGCAGAACAGCCCTATTGGGTTTATTTCATGGTTAAATGATTCCCTTTTCTCTGTAATAATAAAACAGTACCTGTACTTGATCCCAACTAAGATATAAATAATCCTTATTGGATGCAAAACAATCCTATTGGGGTTAATTACTGTTTTATTGATTTTTTAGCAGACTCAAGGTATGGAGATCCAAATTACAGAAAGACCCCTTATCCGGAATACCCTTGGTCCCGAGCATTCTGGATAACGGATTCTATACCTGTATACGTGTTAGTATATTCCCCTTGTAAGCGAGATCGTTCCAGAAAAGTGTTAGTGTTGAGGTTAGTAAGAAATAATTCTGGGTCTAAAAAGTCTGGGCACCCCTGTCATAGAGGGGACTGTGTGGCGCCGGTGCCCCTGCAAGTTGTGGTGTTGGGGGCACTGTGTATGGGGGGGACTGTCTCAATTGGGGGCACTGTGTATGGGGGGGGACTGTCTCAATTGGGGGCACTGTGTATGGGGGGGACTGTCTCAATTGGGGGCACTGTGTATGGGGGCACTTTCTATGGAGGGTTACTGTCTATGGGGGCACTTTCTATGGGGCAATTGGGGGCATTGTGTATAGGGGCACTGTGTATGGGGGTACTATATTTTAGGCTATTGGGGGCTACTGTGTATGGGGGCACTGTGTATGGGGGGATACTGTGTATGGGGGCACTGTGTATGGGGGGATACTGTGTATGGGGGCACTGTGTATGGGGGGCTACTGTGTATGGTGGGCACTGTGTATTGTGGGCTACTGTGTATAGGGGGCACTGTGTATGGGGGGATACTGTGTATGGGGGCACTGTGTATGGGGGGATACTGTGTATGGGGGCACTGTGTATGGGGGGCTACTGTGTATGGTGGGCACTGTGTATTGTGGGCTACTGTGTATAGGGGGCACTGTGTATGGGGGGATACTGTGTATGGGGGGATACTGTGTATGGGGGGATACTGTGTATGGGGGGATACTGTGTATGGGGGCACTGTGTATGGGGGGCTACTGTGTATGGGGGCTACTGTGTATTGGGGGCTACTGTGTATGGGGGATACTGTGTATTGGGGGCTACTGTGTATGGGGGATACTGTGTATGGGGGCACTGTGTATGGGGGGGCAAAACTGGTACATAGTTATAACTCACTTATAACTGACTGCCTTCTCTCTATATTTGTATTTATATATAGGAGTTGCTATATTGTTTTCCTTAGGTCATTCAGTATGAGGGTATAGCACATTTGCGTCTGATCCCGCCATTTCATCTATATAAAAGGAGTATTTTTTGGCAAAAAAAAATGGATGGGTGTGGTAATTGGGGCGTGGCCACAAAAGCGGGCCCTCTTTTCATTTTTCAAATGTTGGGAGGTATGCTCAGCTTAATAAACTGTGAGACCCCCACCAATGAAATGGTCTGGCCCACCCATAGTGTCAGCGCCTCAGTGCCCCAGCTGTTACCTTGCATGCCCAGGGGCAGGGGGCAAAGAGTGTTCATGTGATTCTCTCAAAGGCCCTGCCTGTGGCCCCTAATGGCAGCCTGCCCTACCCAAGCCTACCCTGCCAGCAGTGCTGCCAATGTAGGGCACATTGTAGGCCCAGGAGGCAGTGAAGAAGCTGTGAGTTCCCTGCCCAGCTCCCCACTACTAATGGCCCTTACAGAGGTCCCAGTGAGATAATGAGGGGGGGGGGGGGGGGGGGGTTTCTCTGGGGGTTCTGCTGCAGCCATACCCACTCATACCCACACAGTGAGGGTTAATTAGCTACACAAGTAATGAAATGCTTATGTGTCTGACTAAGCAATGACATATACACGCAGTTTGTTATCAAACAGGACAGCTTGGCGCTCTCGTTACGGATTGGTGAAAGGATAGTGACGTTCCCATGTTGTGGGCGGAGCTCAGTAAATCAGTGCCAGCATGGGATTGGAAATGGGCGTCATTCCGGTGTGGGCGGGGCTAGTGAAGGGAATCACTTCCGGTACAGGAGGCGGAGTGAGGCAGCCGGCGCACAATGGCTGCTCCAGTAGTGGAGATATTGGGCTCTGATGAAGAGGAGGAGCTGCGGGCGAAGGCCCGGGGGAGGCCGAGGCTGGCGGATACAGACCGGGTGCGGCGGAGGTTGGAGTCGCGGAAGAAGTATGACTGCAGGCGGGTGTACCTGGGGGAGGTGCATGGTGCCTGGGTGCTGCGGAGGGAGAGAGGCGGCGGGATGACAGAGGCAGGCGGGGAGCCGTGGAGCGATGCCAAGCTGGCGGCTTATCTACTGGCCCTGGAGAGGCATGGGTGAGCGGGGATGTGTCTGGCTGCAGGGGGTGCAGAGGCCGAGTGCCCCCATTGGTTCTAACCCCATTGGTACTGCCCCATTGGCACTGTGCCCCCATTGGTTCTAACCCCATTGGCACTGTGCCCCCATTGGTTCTAACCCCATTGGCACTGTGCCCCCATTGGTTCTAACCCCATTGGCACTGTGCCCCCATTGGTTCTAACCCCATTGGCACTGTGCCCCCATTGGTTCTAACCCCATTGGCACTGTGCCCCCATTGGTTCTAACCCCATTGGCACTGTGCCCCCACTGGTTCTAACCCCATTGGCACTGTGCCCCCATTGGCACTGTGCCCCCATTGGTTCTAACCCCATTGGCACTGTGCCCCCATTGGCACTGTGCCCCCATTGGTTCTAACCCCATTGGTACTGTGACCCCATTGGCACTGTGCCCCCATTGGTTCTAACCCCATTGGCACTGTGCCCCCATTGGTTCTAACCCCATTGGCACTGTGCCCCCATTGGTTCTATCCCCATTGGCACTGTGCCCCCATTGGTTCTAACCCCATTGGCACTGTGCCCCCATTGGTTCTAACCCCATTGGCACTGTGCCCCCATTGGTTCTAACCCCATTGGTACTGTGCCCCCATTGGCACTGTGCCCCCATTGGTTCTAACCCCATTGGTAATGTGACCCCATTGGCACTGTGCCCCCATTGGTACTGTGCCCCCATTGGCACTGTGCCCCCATTGGCACTGTGCCCCCATTGGCACTGTGCCCCCATTGGCACTGTGCCCCCATTGGCACTGTGCCCCCATTGGCACTGTGCCCCCATTGGCACTGTGCCCCCATTGGCACTGTGCCCCCATTGGCACTGTGCCCCCATTGGCACTGTGCCCCCATTGGCACTGTGCCCCCATTGGCACTGTGCCCCCATTGGTTCTAACCCCATTGGTACTGTGCCCCCATTGGTTCTAACCCCATTGGTACTGTGCCCCCATTGGTTCTAACCCCATTGGCACTGCCCCCATTGGCACTGTGCCCCCATTGGCACTGTGCCCCCATTGGCACTGTGCCCCCATTGGCACTGTGCCCCCATTGGCACTGTGCCCCCATTGGCACTGTGCCCCCATTGGCACTGTGCCCCCATTGGTTCTAACCCCATTGGCACTGTGCCCCCATTGGTTCTAACCCCATTGGTACTGCCCCCATTGGCACTGTGCCCCCATTGGTTCTAACCCCATTGGTTCTAACCCCATTGGCACTGTGCCCCCATTGGTTCTAACCCCATTGGTACTGTGCCCCCATTGGTTCTAACCGCATTGGTACTGTGCCCCCATTGGTTCTAACCCCATTGGTACTGTGCCCCCATTGGTTCTAACCCCATTGGTACTGTGCCCCCATTGGTTCTAACCCCATTGGTACTGTGACCCCATTGGTTCTAACCCCATTGGTACTGTGACCCCATTGGCACTGCCCCCATTGGTTCTAACCCCATTGGTTCTAACCCCATTGGCACTGCCCCCATTGGCACTGTGCCCCCATTGGCACTGTGCCCCCATTGGCACTGTGCCCCCATTGGCACTGCCCCCATTGGCACTGCCCCCATTGGTTAACCCCATTGGTTCTAACCCCATTGGCACTGCCCCCATTGGCACTGCCCCCATTGGCACTGCCCCCATTGGCGCTGTGCCCCCATTGGCGCTGTGCCCCCATTGGCGCTGCCTCCATTGGCACTGCCCCCATTGGCACTGCCCCCATTGGTACTGACCCACTGCTGTGTGTGTTACAGGAAACCCTGCGAGACGCTCCAGCCTGGGAAGCTGCCCAAAAACAGTAAGTGCCCAGCATCCTCTGGGGCTGATATTTACCCCCCCAAGCCTAACTGGGACTGGACCCCCCTCTGGGTAAGCTGGCAGGATCAGTACCCCCACCCTCTGGGGTAAGCTGGCAGGATCAGTACCCCCACCCTCTGGGGCAAGCTTGCAGAATCAGGACCCCCACCCTCTGGGGTCGGCTGGCAGGATCAGGGCCCCCACCCTCTGGGGCAAGCTTGCAGAATCAGGACCCCCACCCTCTGGGGTAAGCTGGCAGGATCAGTACCCCCGCCCTCTGGGGTAAGCTGGCAGGATCAGTACCCCCGCCCTCTGGGGTAAGCTGGCAGGATCAGGACCCCCACCCTCTGGGGTAAGCTGGCAGGATCAGGACCCCCACCCTCTGGGGTAAGCTGGCAGGATCAGGACCCCCACCCTCTGGGGTAAGCTGGCAGGATCAGGACCCCCACCCTCTGGGGTAAGCTGGCAGGATCAGGACCCCCACCCTCTGGGGTAAGCTGGCAGGATCAGGTCCCCCACCCTCTGGGGTAAGCTGGCAGGATCAGGTCCCCCACCCTCTGGGGTAAGCTTGCAGGATCAGTACCCCCACCCTCTGGGGTAAGCTGGCAGGATCAGTACCCCCACCCTCTGGGGTAAGCTGGTAGGATCAGTACCCCCACCCTCTGGGGTAAGCTGGCAGGATCAGTACCCCCACCCTCTGGGGTAAGCTGGCAGGATCAGTACCCCCACCCTCTGGGGTAAGCTGGCTGACTCAGCAGCTGATTGGCCTGTTTATGGAGACCTTCCCAACATGTCCCGTCCAACTGATTTCTGCTGAGGATCCTGTTGGCCCGTTGATGTGGGCTCTTCCTTATGGGCCTGTGTGGGTCTCCATTGTGATCCAGTTGTTGGCATAGGGGGCCCCAGTATCAGGCTGTGGTTCCCTTAGTGCGGCTTTTATAGTCAGTGGGAGATGCCAGGGCTCTGTTTGCTTGCCAGCTGGCACTGTGTGTTATAACGCACCCATGTTTCTCTCTTGCAGGGCGAAGACGCTGTGTGAACAGTTTGCTGAGCCTAGCGACCTGGTACCATGCCCACAGGACCCACTGCCCCCACGAGCCTGCCCTGTCTGAGCTGGACACAAGTCATGTTCTGTACACTACAGCAGTGTGGCAATGCCAGGAGGGGCACCGATACTTCCAGGACCTGCGCTGCCCCCTCAAAGCAATAAGCCAGAGAGGCAAGTACCAATGCACAGAATAGTACCTTGGCAGGGGAAACATTTAGTTCATGTTCTGACGAAAATGGCAGTCTCTTTGGTTGGGATGTTACCTGTCTCTATGCAACATCCCACTAGTAATGAGTTAGGAGCATTTGGGTGGCTGAGAACAAGCATTGTTATGGGTGCAGATGTGTACTCACTGGTAGTCACTAAGCATGCTGGGAGATGTAGTTTAACATGAGGGACATCTCATTGAGGTTCCAGATCCATAGCAGAGATTAATTTTCTGTTTTATTCCTCTGGTAATTTCAGGTGCAATGTACCTAATAACTTGCCCCCACCCTGACTTACTTTCTTGTCGTTACCCCCACAGGCTGCGATGATGGTGCCAGTTCTGATGATTCTTCCTCAAGCACGCCCCCTGTGGAGCAGTCGCCCGAAGTCTATCACGTGGAACACCCAGTGCATGCCGGCTTCCCCCACCTCTCTGAGAGCGTCATCGAATCTGGGGCACAGACTTCTGAGAGCTCAGAGACTGTAGTGTGTGTCCCCATAGGATCAGATGAAGGGGCACTATTTGGGGGGGTATCTCAGGAGGAACTGGGGCATGTGGTGGCTGCAAGCTGCCCCTCTCAGGTGATCATTATCGCTGGTCCTGGGTATGAGGCACTGACAGCTGAAGGAATCCATCTAAATGTGGCAGATGGAGATGGGGAAGAACATGAGACTTGCACAGCAATGGAGGCCGTGTCTGCATATACACGAACGCACCCTGAAAATGCTAGGAGCTTAGTGACAGGTAACTATAGGCTAACAATCAGAGAGGCTTTTGGGATTTGGAGGCAGACAGCAAGAAACTGATATGGAGTCATTCCAGAGGAGTGAGCTATGGGACATGGAGTCTGTCCCTCCCACTGCAGGGTGATACAGTGACACAGACAGGAGGGAGCTATGGGACATGGAGTCTGCCCCTCCCACTGCAGGGTGATACAGTGATACAGACAGGAGGGAGCTATGGGACACGGAGTCTGTCCCTCCCACTGCAGGGTGATACAGTGACACAGACAGGAGGGAGCTATGGGACACGGAGTCTGTCCCTCCCACTGCAGGGTGATACAGTGACACAGACAGGAGGGAGCTATGGGACACGGAGTCTGTCCCTCCCACTGCAGGGTGATACAGTGACACAGACAGGAGGGAGCTATGGAACATGGAGTATGTCCCTCCCACTGCAGGGTGATACAGTGACACAGGAGGGGGCTATGGGATATGGAGTCTGTCCCTCCCACTGCAGGGTGATACAGTGACACAGACAGGAGGGGGCTATGGGACATGGTGTCTGCCCCTCCCACTGCAGGGTGATACAGTGACACAGACAGGAGGGGGCTATGGGACACGGAGTCTGTCCCCTCCCACTGCAGGGTGATACAGTGACACAGACAGGAGGGGGCTATGGGACATGGAGTCTGCCCCTCCCACTGCAGGGTGATACAGTGACACAGACAGGAGGGGGCTATGGGACATGGAGTCTGTCCCTCCCACTGCAGGGTGATACAGTGACACAGACAGGAGGGGGCTATGGGACACGGAGTCTGTCCCTCCCACTGCAGGGTGATACAGTGACACAGGAGGGGGCTATGGGATATGGAGTCTGTCCCTCCCACTGCAGGGTGATACAGTGACACAGACAGGAGGGGGCTATGGGACATGGAGTCTGTCCCCTCCCACTGCAGGGTGATACAGTGACACAGACAGGAGGGAGCTATGGGACACGGAGTCTGTCCCCTCCCACTGCAGGGTGATACAGTGACACAGACAGGAGGGGGCTATGGGACATGGAGTCTGCCCCTCCCACTGCAGGGTGATACAGTGACACAGACAGGAGGGGGCTATGGGACATGGAGTCTGCCCCTCCCACTGCAGGGTGATACAGTGACACAGACAGGAGGGAGCTATGGGACACGGAGTCTGTCCCCTCCCACTGCAGGGTGATACAGTGACACAGACAGGAGGGGGCTATGGGACATGGAGTCTGCCCCTCCCACTGCAGGGTGATACAGTGACACAGACAGGAGGGGGCTATGGGACATGGAGTCTGCCCCTCCCACTGCAGGGTGATACAGTGACACAGACAGGAGGGAGCTATGGGACACGGAGTCTGTCCCCTCCCACTGCAGGGTGATACAGTGACACAGACAGGAGGGGGCTATGGGACATGGAGTCTGCCCCTCCCACTGCAGGGTGATACAGTGACACAGACGGTAGGGAGCTATGGGACACGGAGTCTGCCCCTCCCACTGCAGGGTGATACAGTGACACAGACAGGAGGGAGCTATGGGACACGGAGTCTGCCCCTCCCACTGCAGGGTGATACAGTGACACAGACAGGAGGGAGCTATGGGACACGGAGTCTGCCCCTCCCACTGCAGGGTGATACAGTGACACAGACAGGAGGGGGCTATGGGACACGGAGTCTGCCCCTCCCACTGCAGGGTGATACAGTGACACAGACAGGAGGGAGCTATGGGACACGGAGTCTGCCCCTCCCACTGCAGGGTGATACAGTGACACAGACAGGAGGGGGCTATGGGACACGGAGTCTGTCCCTCCCACTGCAGGGTGATACAGTGACACAGACAGGAGGGAGCTATGGGACATGGAGTCCGTCCCTCCCACTGCAGGGTGATACAGTGACACAGACAGGAGGGGGCTATGGGACACGGAGTCTGCCCCTCCCACTGCAGGGTGATACAGTGACACAGACAGGAGGGGGCTATGGGACACGGAGTCTGCCCCTCCCACTGCAGGGTGATACAGTGACACAGACAGGAGGCAACTGGGGGTACAGAGGGTGATAGAGCTGGCTAATATTGGGGTCACGCTACTCCTTGCCAGTGCACAGTGCCACCCATTCCTTTGATGCAAATTTGTATCATATTAAAGCCAAGGAACCCAGTAAGTTTGTTTCTCTATTTGTTTCCGGTCAGTGCAAGAGGAAGATGAGGAAGCAGAGTTCCACCCACAGCAGGTAGAGGCAGGAGGACATGTAGCAGAGATCTACCACCATATATCCTATGATGAGTCTGTACATGACCAGTATGATGAAGAAGATGATGATGAAGATGATGATGATCCGGAGCTTGTAGAAGACCCTGACTACACATCAGATTATACACCGCACCCCCAAAAGGAGCCTGCAAAGTATGTAGGAGATAAGTGTTCCTGTGGGTGGCGCTAGAGTAGCATTAGGCTGAGCAGTCATTATCAGATTATCAGAGCTTTTTTAGTCCTGTTGTGGGCAAAGATTTAGGTAGGTGCCATTTTAATTGTGGGCATTCTTATGTTTCACACAGGAAGAAAAGCCGCCCTAACCGGGTACGGAAAGACGATGGTGTTCTTGAGATGTACCACTGCCAGTATGAGGGGTGTTCACAGGTGTACAGGGCTCTCAGCAGCTTCCAGGTACATTGGGGGTGTCGGATATAATTGGGGAGCTGGCTGTGCGCCATGTATAAAGATCTGTATTCAGGATATTCCTGGCTCTTATAGATAGATGGGTGGGGCTGTAGCTCATTGCCATGGTGGAAAGCATTATATGTCTGTGTTATGCTGGGATCTTTCCCCAGCCCCACGACTGTTGGTCGGTCTGTCCCAACTGCCCAGGGTCCTGCTAGGCACAAACTTGTAACCGTATCCTTTCCCCCCAGAACCATGTCAATCTGGTCCACAAAAAGGGCAGAACGAAAGTGTGTACTGAACCCGGCTGTGGGAAAAGCTTCTACCTGACCAATCACCTGCGCCGACACATGCTCATACACACAGGTACGCGGCTCCCTACAGGCGCTCCCTCAGAGCAGAGAAGGGACGGCCGCCTTTCTACATCATTCATCCTTTTTCTTTTCATAGGGGAACGGGATTTTATCTGTGAAACGTGCGGGAAATCCTTCAAAAGGAAAAGTCACCTGCAGGTCCACAAAAGAACCCACACCGGGGAGACCCCCTTGCAGTAAGAGAAGCTGCCTGTGTATTAGTGTGTGAGCGAAGGTGGCGGGGTTTGTACTGCTGCTGTCTATTAGTGTGTGAGGGAAGGGGGCGGGGATTGTACTGCTGCTGTCTATTAGTGTGTGAGTGAAGGGGGCGGGGTTTGTACTGCTGCTGTCTATTAGTGTGTGAGTGAAGGGGGCGGGGATTGTACTGCTGCTGTCTATTAGTGTGTGAGTGAAGGGGGCGGGGTTTGTACTGCTGCTGTCTATTAGTGTGTGAGTGAAGGAGGGGCGGGGTTTGTACTGCTGCTGTCAGTGTGTGAGTGAAGGAGGGGTGGGGATTGTACTGCTGCTGTCTATTAGTGTGTGAGGGAAGGCGGCGGGATTTGTACTGCTGTCTATTAGTGTGTGAGTGAAGGGGGCGGGGTTTGTACTGCTGCTGTCTATAAGTGTGTGAGTGAAGGGGGCGGGTTTGTACTGCTGTCTATTAGTGTGTGAGTGAAGGAGGGGCGGGGTTTGTACTGCTGTCTATTAGTGTGTGAGTGAAGGGGGCGGGGTTTGTACTGCTGTCTATTAGTGTGTGAGTGAAGGAGGGGCGGGGTTTGTACTGCTGTCTATTAGTGTGTGAGTGAAGGAGGGGCGGGGTTTGTACTGCTTTCTATTAGTGTGTGAGTGAAGGGGGCGGGGTTTGTACTGCTGCTGTCTATTAGTGTGTGAGTGAAGGAGGGGCGGGGTTTGTACTGCTGTCTATTAGTGTGAGTGAAGGGGGCGGGGTTTGTACTGCTGTCTATTAGTGTGTGGGTGAAGGGGGCGGGGTTTGTACTGCTGCTGTCAGTGTGTGAGTGAAGGAGGGGCAGGGTTTGTACTGCTTTCTATTAGTGTGTGAGTGAAGGGGGCGGGGTTTGTACTGCTGCTGTCTATTAGTGTGTGAGGGAAGGGGGCGGGGATTGTACTGCTGCTGTCTATTAGTGTGTGAGTGAAGGGGGCGGGGTTTGTACTGCTGCTGTCTATTAGTGTGTGAGTGAAGGAGGGGCGGGGTTTGTACTGCTGCTGTCAGTGTGTGAGTGAAGGAGGGGTGGGGTTTGTACTGCTGCTGTCTATTAGTGTGTGAGGGAAGGCGGCGGGATTTGTACTGCTGTCTATTAGTGTGTGAGTGAAGGGGGCGGGGTTTGTGCTGCTGTCTATAAGTGTGTGAGTGAAGGGGGCGGGGTTTGTACTGCTGTCTATTAGTGTGTGAGTGAAGGAGGGGCGGGGTTTGTACTGCTGTCTATTAGTGTGTGAGTGAAGGGGGCGGGGTTTGTACTGCTGTCTATTAGTGTGTGAGTGAAGGAGGGGCGGGGTTTGTACTGCTGTCTATTAGTGTGTGAGTGAAGGAGGGGCGGGGTTTGTACTGCTTTCTATTAGTGTGTGAGTGAAGGGGGCGGGGTTTGTACTGCTGCTGTCTATTAGTGTGTGAGTGAAGGAGGGGCGGGGTTTGTACTGCTGTCTATTAGTGTGAGTGAAGGGGGCGGGGTTTGTACTGCTGTCTATTAGTGTGTGGGTGAAGGGGCGGGGTTTGTACTGCTGCTGTCAGTGTGTGAGTGAAGGAGGGGCAGGGTTTGTACTGCTTTCTATTAGTGTGTGAGTGAAGGGGGCGGGGTTTGTACTGCTGCTGTCTATTAGTGTGTGAGGGAAGGGGGCGGGGATTGTACTGCTGCTGTCTATTAGTGTGTGAGTGAAGGGGGCGGGGTTTGTACTGCTGCTGTCTATTAGTGTGTGAGTGAAGGAGGGGCGGGGTTTGTACTGCTGCTGTCAGTGTGTGAGTGAAGGAGGGGTGGGGTTTGTACTGCTGCTGTCTATTAGTGTGTGAGGGAAGGCGGCGGGATTTGTACTGCTGTCTATTAGTGTGTGAGTGAAGGGGGCGGGGTTTGTACTGCTGCTGTCTATAAGTGTGTGAGTGAAGGGGGCGGGGTTTGTACTGCTGTCTATTAGTGTGTGAGTGAAGGGGGCGGGGTTTGTACTGCTGTCTATTAGTGTGTGAGTGAAGGGGGCGGGGTTTGTACTGCTGTCTATTAGTGTGTGGGTGAAGGGGGCGGGGTTTGTACTGCTGCTGTCAGTGTGTGAGTGAAGGAGGGGCAGGGTTTGTACTGCTTTCTATTAGTGTGTGAGTGAAGGGGGCGGGGTTTGTACTGCTGCTGTCTATTAGTGTGTGAGTGAAGGGGGCGGGGTTTGTACTGCTGTCTATTAGTGTGTGAGTGAAGGGGGCGGGGTTTGTACTGCTGTCTATTAGTGTGTGAGTGAAGGGGGCGGGGTTTGTACTGCTGTCTATTAGTGTGTGAGTGAAGGGGGCGGGGTTTGTACTGCTGTCTATTAGTGTGTGAGTGAAGGGGGCGGGGTTTGTACTGCTGTCTATTAGTGTGTGAGTGAAGGGGGCGGGGTTTGTACTGCTGTGTATTAGTGTGTGAGTGAAGGAGGGGCGGGGTTTGTACTGCTGTGTATTAGTGTGTGAGTGAAGGAGGGGCGGGGTTTGTACTGCTGCTGTCTATTAGTGTGTGAGTGAAGGAGGGGCGGGGTTTGTACTGCTGCTGTCTATTAGTGTGTGAGTGGAGGAGGGGCGGGGTTTGTACTGCTGCTGTCTATTAGTGTGTGAGTGAAGGAGGGGCGGGGTTTGTACTGCTGCTGTCTATTGGTGTGTGAGTGAAGGGGGCGGGGTTTGTACTGCTGCTGTCTATTAGTGTGTGAGTGAAGGGGGCGGGGTTTGTACTGCTGTCTATTAGTGTGTGAGTGAAGGAGGGGCGGGGTTTGTACTGTCTATTAGTGTGTGAGTGAAGGGGGCGGGGTTTGTACTGCTGCTGTCTATTAGTGTGTGAGTGAAGGAGGGGCGGGGTTTGTACTGCTTTCTATTAGTGTGTGAGTGAAGGGGGCGGGGTTTGTACTGCTGCTGTCTATTAGTGTGTGAGTGAAGGAGGGGCGGGGTTTGTACTGCTGTCTATTAGTGGTGTGAGTGAAGGGGGCGGGGTTTGTACTGCTGTCTATTAGTGTGTGAGTGAAGGGGGCGGGGTTTGTACTGCTTATTAGTGTGTGAGTGAAGGAGGGGCGGGGTTTGTACTGCTGTGTATTAGTGTGTGAGTGAAGGGGGCGGGGTTTGTACTGCTGCTGTCTATTAGTGTGTGAGTGAAGGAGGGGCGGGGTTTGTACTGCTGCTGTCTATTAGTGTGTGAGTGAAGGAGGGGCGGGGTTTGTACTGCTGCTGTCTATTAGTGTGTGAGTGAAGGAGGGGCGGGGTTTGTACTGCTGCTGTCTATTAGTGTGTGAGTGAAGGGGGCGGGGTTTGTAACTGCTGCTGTCTATTAGTGTGTGAGTGAAGGAGGGGCGGGGTTTGTACTGCTGCTGTCTATTAGTGTGTGAGTGAAGGAGGGGCGGGGTTTGTACTGCTGCTGTCTATTAGTGTGTGAGTGAAGGAGGGGCGGGGTTTGTACTGCTGCTGTCTATTAGTGTGTGAGTGAAGGGGGCGGGGTTTGTACTGCTGCTGTCTATTAGTGTGTGAGTGAAGGAGGGGCGGGGTTTGTACTGCTGCTGTCAGTGTGTGAGTGAAAGGGGCGGGGTTTGTACTGCTGCCCGTGTCCCTAACCTATTGTCCCTCTGTGCCCTGGAGGTGTGAGGTGTGCGGGTACCAGTGCAGGCAGCGGGCCTCCCTGAACTGGCACAGGCGGAAGCACCGGGAAGAGATCAGTTACAGCTTCTCCTGTGAGTACTGCGGCAAGCGCTTTGAGAAGAAGGAGAGCGTGAAGTTCCATAAGCTGAAGAGTCACCCCGATGAGAAGCCCACCTGAGGCGGCGGCTGGGGGGCTCACCCTTCCACTTGGCTTCCATTGGATGCAGACTGTGTATAGCCATCAGTATGGGCCAGCCAGGCGCCTACCCTCCATGTGTGAATGAAGGGACATGGCGTAGTTGTAGCACTACCAGGAGGGGGCGTTGCAGGCTCCCCCACATCACTCCCTAGATTGCTTCCCCACTTAGTGTTAGCGGAGGGGTGTGAGGCACTGGAGCAGAACTGCCCTGCACTAGAGGACGCCTATGAATCCCACCCTGGCCTACTTGAAGTGCCTGTTTCCCACCCCTGCTTTTGTTAAACTGCCCGGTATTTATTATTTCTACTGATGTTCAGTATTAGTTCATTAAAAACAATTTTCCCAGCAGCGGGTGTTTTACTGAGCAGTGCAGTTCCTAATGCAGCGTCTGTGCAGCTCAGTGTCCCATTGAGGCCCAGTACCTGCCCTGTTCCTGATTGGCTTAGATTCAGTATAGTCCAGCCATCAATTCAGTAGTAGAGGGGTACTACCCCAACCCCCAATCATCTCTGCCACTGGATCATACAGCAAGTGCCCGGCAGGGGACATTTTTCATCCCTTCTATAGGCACCCACAGACAGCCCCCCCCTTAAGCTGCCACCCTGTATAGAGAATGAGGCCCTGGTACCATTTGGATGGAGTGAGGTCTGTGCAGAGTATCTGACTAGCTGGCTATGTCTGGCCCCCTAATAAAGGGCAAACCAAAAGGGCTGCAGACCCAAAAAATACAATTTTGCCTATTGAACCAGTCAGCTGGCCTCTGCTGTATTGGCTGTGTGTGTGTGTCACTGGCCCTGCACATGCTCAGTGTGCTTTGCACTGCTGCTAAGATTAGGGGCCATTGGAAAGCATCAAAACAAAGAAAAGTGAGGTTCATCTGTCACAGAAGCTGATGCTACAAGGATGAATACATTCTGATGCAGACTGCATAGGTTTCTGAGCTGCCACGTAATCTGATATTAGTAGCAATCCACCCTGTAGTATGTAGACTGTATTTTGTGTGTATATATACTGTATCTGAGTTGGCCCATAAGCTCAGGTGTCTGACAGCAGCCTGGAGGTTTAGTTCACCTTTAACATGGGTCAAGGCACCCATATTTGCGTATAACTGTAATAGATAGGAGCCGTATAAATGCGCAGATATTACTGGGATCCCTCCCCAGAGGGGCGGCGCCGCGTATAACTGTAATAGAAAGGGGCCGTATAAATGCGCAGATATTACTGGGATCCCTCCCCAGAGGGGGGCGCCGCGTATAACTGTAATAGAAAGGGGCCGTATAAATGCGCAGATATTACTGGAATCCCTCTACAGAGGGGCGGCGCCGCGTATAACTGTAATAGAAAGGGGCCGTATAAATGCGCAGATATTACTGGGATCCCTCCCCAGAGGGGCGGCGCCGCGTTTAACTGTAATAGAAAGGGGCCGTATAAATGCGCAGATATTACTGGGATCCCTCCCCAGAGGGGCGGCGCCGCGTATAACTGTAATAGAAAGGGGCCGTATAAATGCGCAGATATTACTGGGATCCCTCCCCAGAGGGGCGGCGCCGCGTATAACTGTAATAGAAAGGGGCCGTATAAATGCGCAGATATTACTGGGATCCCTCCCCAGAGGGGCGGCGCCGCGTATAACTGTAATAGAAAGGGGCCGTATAAATGCGCAGATATTACTGGATCCCTCCCCAGAGGGGCGGCGCCGCGTATAACTGTAATAGAAAGGGGCCGTATAAATGCGCAGATATTACTGGGATCCCTCCCCAGAGGGGCGGCGCCGCGTATAACTGTAATAGAAAGGGGCCGTATAAATGCGCAGATATTACTGGGATCCCTCCCCAGAGGGGCGGCGCCGCGTATAACTGTAATAGAAAGGGGCCGTATAAATGCGCAGATATTACTGGGATCCCTCCCCAGAGGGGCGGCGCCGCGTATAACTGTAATAGAAAGGGGCCGTATAAATGCGCAGATATTACTGGATCCCTCCCCAGAGGGGCGGCGCTGTGTATAACTGTAATAGAAAGGGGCCGTATAAATGCGCAGATATTACTGGGATCCCTCCCCAGAGGGGCGGTGCCTGTATAACTGTAATAGAAAGGGGCCGTATAAATGCGCAGATATTACTGGGATCCCTCCCCAGAGGGGCGGCGCCGCGTATAACTGTAATAGAAAGGGGTCGTATAAATGCGCAGATATTACTGGGATCCCTCCCCAGAGGGGCGGCGCCACATATAACTGTAATAGAAAGGGGTCGTATAAATGCGCAGATATTACTGGGATCCCTCCCCAGAGGGGCGGCGCCGCGTATAACTGTAATAGAAAGGGGCCGTATAAATGCGCAGATATTACTGGGATCCCTCCCCAGAGGGGCGGTGCCTGTATAACTGTAATAGAAAGGGGCCGTATAAATGTGCAGATATTACTGGGATCCCTCCCCAGAGGGGCGGCGCCGTGTATAACTGTAATAGAAAGGGGCCGTATAAATGCGCAGATATTACTGGGATCCCTCCCCAGAGGGGCGGCGCCGCGTATAACTGTAATAGAAAGGGGTCGTATAAATGCGCAGATATTACTGGGATCCCTCCCCAGAGGGGCGGCGCCTGTATAACTGTAATAGAAAGGGGCCGTATAAATGCGCAGATATTACTGGGATCCCTCCCCAGAGGGGCGGCGCCGCGTATAACTGTAATAGAAAGGGGCCGTATAAATGCGCAGATATTACTGGGATCCCTCCCCAGAGGGGCGGCGCCTGTATAACTGTAATAGAAAGGGGCCGTATAAATGCGCAGATATTACTGGGATCCCTCCCCAGAGGGGCGGCGCCGCGTATAACTGTAATAGAAAGGGGCCGTATAAATGCGCAGATATTACTGGGATCCCTCCCCAGAGGGGCGGCGCCGTGTATAACTGTAATAGAAAGGGGCCGTATAAATGCGCAGATATTACTGGGATCCCTCCCCAGAGGGGCGGCGCCGCGTATAACTGTAATAGAAAGGGGCCGTATAAATGCGCAGATATTACTGGGATCCCTCCCCAGAGGGGCGGCGCCGTGTATAACTGTAATAGAAAAGGGCCGTATAAATGCGCAGATATTACTGGGATCCCTCCCCAGAGGGGCGGCGCCGTGTATAACTGTAATAGAAAGGGGCCGTATAAATGCGCAGATATTACTGGGATCCCTCCCCAGAGGGGCGGCGCCTGTATAACTGTAATAGAAAGGGGCCGTATAAATGCGCAGATATTACTGGGATCCCTCCCCAGAGGGGCGCCGCCGTGTATAACTGTAATAGAAAGGGGCCGTATAAATGTGCAGATATTACTGGGATCCCTCCCCAGAGGGGTGGCGCCTGTATAACTGTAATAGAAAGGGGCCGTATAAATGTGCAGATATTACTGGGATCCCTCCCCAGAGGGACGGCGCCGCGTATAACTGTAATAGAAAGGGGCCGTATAAATGCGCAGATATTACTGGGATCCCTCCCTAGAGGGGCGGCGCCGTGTATAACTGTAATAGAAAGGGGCCGTATAAATGCGCAGATATTACTGGGATCCCTCCCCAGAGGGGCGGCGCCACATATAACTGTAATAGAAAGGGGCCGTATAAATGCGCAGATATTACTGGGATCCCTCCCCAGAGGGGCGCCGTGTATAACTGTAATAGAAAGGGGCCGTATAAATGCGCAGATATTACTGGAATCCCTCCCCAGAGGGGCGGCGCCGTGTATAACTGTAATAGAAAGGGGCCGTATAAATGCGCAGATATTACTGGAATCCCTCCCCAGAGGGGCGGCGCCGCGTATAACTGTAATAGAAAGGGGCCGTATAAATGCGCAGATATTACTGGGATCCCTCCCCAGAGGGGCGGCGCCGCGTATAACTGTAATAGAAAGGGGCCGTATAAATGCGCAGATATTACTGGGATCCCTCCCCAGAGGGGCGGTGCCTGTATAACTGTAATAGAAAGGGGCCGTATAAATGTGCAGATATTACTGGGATCCCTCCCCAGAGGGGCGGCGCCGTGTATAACTGTAATAGAAAGGGGCCGTATAAATGCGCAGATATTACTGGGATCCCTCCCCAGAGGGGCGGCGCCGCGTATAACTGTAATAGAAAGGGGTCGTATAAATGCGCAGATATTACTGGGATCCCTCCCCAGAGGGGCGGCGCCACATATAACTGTAATAGAAAGGGGTCGTATAAATGCGCAGATATTACTGGGATCCCTCCCCAGAGGGGCGGCGCCGCGTATAACTGTAATAGAAAGGGGCCGTATAAATGCGCAGATATTACTGGGATCCCTCCCCAGAGGGGCGGTGCCTGTATAACTGTAATAGAAAGGGGCCGTATAAATGTGCAGATATTACTGGGATCCCTCCCCAGAGGGGCGGCGCCGTGTATAACTGTAATAGAAAGGGGCTGTATAAATGCGCAGATATTACTGGGATCCCTCCCCAGAGGGGCGGCGCCGCGTATAACTGTAATAGAAAGGGGTCGTATAAATGCGCAGATATTACTGGGATCCCTCCCCAGAGGGGCGGCGCCACATATAACTGTAATAGAAAGGGGTCGTATAAATGCGCAGATATTACTGGGATCCCTCCCCAGAGGGGCGGCGCCGCGTATAACTGTAATAGAAAGGGGCCGTATAAATGCGCAGATATTACTGGGATCCCTCCCCAGAGGGGCGGCGCCGTGTATAACTGTAATAGAAAGGGGCCGTATAAATGCGCAGATATTACTGGGATCCCTCCCCAGAGGGGCGGCGCCGCGTATAACTGTAATAGAAAGGGGCCGTATAAATGCGCAGATATTACTGGGATCCCTCCCCAGAGGGGCGGCGCCGTGTATAACTGTAATAGAAAGGGGCCGTATAAATGCGCAGATATTACTGGGATCCCTCCCCAGAGGGGCGGCGCCGCGTATAACTGTAATAGAAAGGGGCCGTATAAATGCGCAGATATTACTGGGATCCCTCCCCAGAGGGGCGGCGCCGTGTATAACTGTAATAGAAAAGGGCCGTATAAATGCGCAGATATTACTGGGATCCCTCCCCAGAGGGGCGGCGCCGTGTATAACTGTAATAGAAAGGGGCCGTATAAATGCGCAGATATTACTGGGATCCCTCCCCAGAGGGGCGGCGCCTGTATAACTGTAATAGAAAGGGGCCGTATAAATGCGCAGATATTACTGGGATCCCTCCCCAGAGGGGCGCCGCCGTGTATAACTGTAATAGAAAGGGGCCGTATAAATGTGCAGATATTACTGGGATCCCTCCCCAGAGGGGTGGCGCCTGTATAACTGTAATAGAAAGGGGCCGTATAAATGTGCAGATATTACTGGGATCCCTCCCCAGAGGGACGGCGCCGCGTATAACTGTAATAGAAAGGGGCCGTATAAATGCGCAGATATTACTGGGATCCCTCCCTAGAGGGGCGGCGCCGTGTATAACTGTAATAGAAAGGGGCCGTATAAATGCGCAGATATTACTGGGATCCCTCCCCAGAGGGGCGGCGCCACATATAACTGTAATAGAAAGGGGCCGTATAAATGCGCAGATATTACTGGGATCCCTCCCCAGAGGGGCGCCGTGTATAACTGTAATAGAAAGGGGCCGTATAAATGCGCAGATATTACTGGAATCCCTCCCCAGAGGGGCGGCGCCGCGTATAACTGTAATAGAAAGGGGCCGTATAAATGCGCAGATATTACTGGAATCCCTCCCCAGAGGGGCGGCGCCGTGTATAACTGTAATAGAAAGGGGCCGTATAAATGCGCAGATATTACTGGAATCCCTCCCCAGAGGGGCGGCGCCGCGTATAACTGTAATAGAAAGGGGCCGTATAAATGCGCAGATATTACTGGGATCCCTCCCCAGAGGGGCGGCGCCTGTATAACTGTAATAGAAAAGGGCCGTATAAATGCGCAGATATTACTGGGATCCCTCCCCAGAGGGGCGGCGCCTGTATAACTGTAATAGAAAAGGGCCGTATAAATGCGCAGATATTACTGGGATCCCTCCCCAGAGGGGCGGCGCCACATATAACTGTAATAGAAAGGGGCCGTATAAATGCGCAGATATTACTGGGATCCCTCCCCAGAGGGGCGGCGCCGCGTATAACTGTAATAGAAAGGGGCCGTATAAATGTGCAGATATTACTGGGATCCCTCCCCAGAGGGGCGGCGCCGCGTATAACTGTAATAGAAAAGGGCCGTATAAATGTGCAGATATTACTGGGATCCCTCCCCAGAGGGGCGCCGCCGTGTATAACTGTAATAGAAAGGGGCCGTATAAATGCGCAGATATTACTGGGATCCCTCCCCAGAGGGGCGGCGCCGCGTATAACTGTAATAGAAAGGGGCCGTATAAATGCGCAGATATTACTGGGATCCCTCCCCAGAGGGACGGCGCCGCGTATAACTGTAATAGAAAGGGGCCGTATAAATGCGCAGATATTACTGGGATCCCTCCCTAGAGGGGCGGCGCCGTGTATAACTGTAATAGAAAGGGGCCGTATAAATGCGCAGATATTACTGGGATCCCTCCCCAGAGGGGCGGCGCCTGTATAACTGTAATAGAAAGGGGCCGTATAAATGCGCAGATATTACTGGGATCCCTCCCCAGAGGGGCGGCGCCACATATAACTGTAATAGAAAGGGGCCGTATAAATGCGCAGATATTACTGGGATCCCTCCCCAGAGGGGCGCCGCCGTGTATAACTGTAATAGAAAGGGGCCGTATAAATGCGCAGATATTACCGGGATCCCTCCCCAGAGGGGCGGCGCCGTGTATAACTGTAATAGAAAGGGGCCGTATAAATGCGCAGATATTACTGGGATCCCTCCCCAGAGGGGCGGCGCCGTGTATAACTGTAATAGAAAGGGGCCGTATAAATGCGCAGATATTACCGGGATCCCTCCCCAGAGGGGCGGCGCCGTGTATAACTGTAATAGAAAGGGGCCGTATAAATGCGCAGATATTACCGGGATCCCTCCCCAGAGGGGCGGCGCCGTGTATAACTGTAATAGAAAGGGGCCGTATAAATGCGCAGATATTACTGGGATCCCTCCCCAGAGGGGCGGCGCCACATATAACTGTAATAGAAAGGGGCCGTATAAATGCGCAGATATTACTGGGATCCCTCCCCAGAGGGGCGGCGCCACATATAACTGTAATAGAAAGGGGCCGTACAAATGCGCAGATATTACTGGGATCCCTCCCCAGAGGGGCGGCGCCGCGTATAACTGTAATAGAAAGGGGCCGTATAAATGCGCAGATATTACTGGGATCCCTCCCCAGAGGGGCGGCGCCTGTATAACTGTAATAGAAAGGGGCCGTATAAATGTGCAGATATTACTGGGATCCCTCCCCAGAGGGGCGGCGCCGCGTATAACTGTAATAGAAAGGGGCCGTATAAATGTGCAGATATTACTGGGATCCCTCCCCAGAGGGGCGCCGCCGTGTATAACTGTAATAGAAAGGGGCCGTATAAATGCGCAGATATTACTGGGATCCCTCCCCAGAGGGGCGGCGCCGCGTATAACTGTAATAGAAAGGGGCCGTATAAATGTGCAGATATTACTGGGATCCCTCCCCAGAGGGACGGCGCCGCGTATAACTGTAATAGAAAGGGGCCGTATAAATGCGCAGATATTACTGGGATCCCTCCCTAGAGGGGCGGCGCCGTGTATAACTGTAATAGAAAGGGGCCGTATAAATGCGCAGATATTACTGGGATCCCTCCCCAGAGGGGCGGCGCCACATATAACTGTAATAGAAAGGGGCCGTATAAATGCGCAGATATTACTGGGATCCCTCCCCAGAGGGGCGCCGTGTATAACTGTAATAGAAAGGGGCCGTATAAATGCGCAGATATTACTGGAATCCCTCCCCAGAGGGGCGCCTGTATAACTGTAATAGAAAGGGGCCGTATAAATGCGCAGATATTACTGGGATCCCTCCCCAGAGGGGCGCCGTGTATAACTGTAATAGAAAGGGGCCGTATAAATGCGCAGATATTACTGGAATCCCTCCCCAGAGGGGCGGCGCCGCGTATAACTGTAATAGAAAGGGGCCGTATAAATGCGCAGATATTACTGGAATCCCTCCCCAGAGGGGCGGCGCCTGTATAACTGTAATAGAAAAGGGCCGTATAAATGCGCAGATATTACTGGGATCCCTCCCCAGAGGGGCGGCGCCACATATAACTGTAATAGAAAGGGGCCGTATAAATGCGCAGATATTACTGGGATCCCTCCCCAGAGGGGCGGCGCCGCGTATAACTGTAATAGAAAGGGGCCGTATAAATGGCGCAGATATTACTGGGATCCCTCCCCAGAGGGGCGGCGCCTGTATAACTGTAATAGAAAGGGGCCGTATAAATGTGCAGATATTACTGGGATCCCTCCCAGAGGGGCGGCGCCGCGTATAACTGTAATAGAAAGGGGCCGTATAAATGTGCAGATATTACTGGGATCCCTCCCCAGAGGGGCGGCGCCCGCGTATAACTGTAATAGAAAGGGGCCGTATAAATGCGCAGATATTACTGGGATCCCTCCCCAGAGGGGCGGCGCCGCGTATAACTGTAATAGAAAGGGGCCGTATAAATGCGCAGATATTACTGGGATCCCTCCCCAGAGGGGCGGCGCCTGTATAACTGTAATAGAAAGGGGCCGTATAAATGCGCAGATATTACTGGGATCCCTCCCCAGAGGGGCGGCGCCTGTATAACTGTAATAGAAAGGGGCCATATAAATGTGCAGATATTACTGGGATCCCTCCCCAGAGGGGCGGCGCCGCGTATAACTGTAATAGAAAGGGGCCGTATAAATGCGCAGATATTACTGGGATCCCTCCCCAGAGGGGCGGCGCCTGTATAACTGTAATAGAAAGGGGCCGTATAAATGCGCAGATATTACTGGGATCCCTCCCCAGAGGGGCGGCGCCGCGTATAACTGTAATAGAAAGGGGCCGTATAAATGTGCAGATATTACTGGGATCCCTCCCCAGAGGGGCGGCGCCTGTATAACTGTAATAGAAAGGGGCCGTATAAATGCGCAGATATTACTGGGATCCCTCCCCAGAGGGGCGGCGCCGCGTATAACTGTAATAGAAAGGGGCCGTATAAATGCGCAGATATTACTGGGATCCCTCCCCAGAGGGGCGGCGCCGCGTATAACTGTAATAGAAAGGGGCCGTATAAATGCGCAGATATTACTGGGATCCCTCCCCAGAGGGGCGGCGCCACATATAACTGTAATAGAAAGGGGCCGTATAAATGCGCAGATATTACTGGGATCCCTCCCCAGAGGGACGGCGCCGCGTATAACTGTAATAGAAAGGGGCCGTATAAATGCGCAGATATTACTGGGATCCCTCCCTAGAGGGGCGGCGCCGTGTATAACTGTAATAGAAAGGGGCCGTATAAATGCGCAGATATTACTGGGATCCCTCCCCAGAGGGGCGGCGCCGCGTATAACTGTAATAGAAAGGGGCCGTATAAATGCGCAGATATTACTGGGATCCCTCCCCAGAGGGGCGGCGCCACATATAACTGTAATAGAAAGGGGCCGTATAAATGCGCAGATATTACTGGGATCCCTCCCAGAGGGGCGCCGTGTATACTGTAATAGAAAGGGGCCGTATAAATGCGCAGATATTACTGGAATCCCTCCCCAGAGGGGCGGCGCCGCGTATAACTGTAATAGAAAGGGGCCGTATAAATGCGCAGATATTACTGGAATCCCTCCCCAGAGGGGCGGCGCCTGTATAACTGTAATAGAAAAGGGCCGTATAAATGCGCAGATATTACTGGGATCCCTCCCCAGAGGGGCGGCGCCACATATAACTGTAATAGAAAGGGGCCGTATAAATGCGCAGATATTACTGGGATCCCTCCCAGAGGGGCGGCGCCGCGTATAACTGTAATAGAAAGGGGCCGTATAAATGCGCAGATATTACTGGGATCCCTCCCCAGAGGGGCGGCGCCGCGTATAACTGTAATAGAAAGGGGCCGTATAAATGTGCAGATATTACTGGGATCCCTCCCCAGAGGGGCGGCGCCGCGTATAACTGTAATAGAAAGGGGCCGTATAAATGCGCAGATATTACTGGGATCCCTCCCCAGAGGGGCGGCGCCTGTATAACTGTAATAGAAAGGGGCCGTATAAATGCGCAGATATTACTGGGATCCCTCCCCAGAGGGGGGCGCCGCGTATAACTGTAATAGAAAGGGGCGTATAAATGCGCAGATATTACTGGGATCCCTCCCCAGAGGGGCGCGCCTGTATAACTGTAATAGAAAGGGGCCGTATAAATGCGCAGATATTACTGGGATCCCTCCCCAGAGGGCGGCGCCGCGTATAACTGTAATAGAAAGGGGCCGTATAAATGTGCAGATATTACTGGGATCCCTCCCAGAGGGCGCCCGTATAACTGTAATAGAAAGGCGTTAATGGCAGATATTACTGGATCCCTCCCAGAGGGCGGCGCCGCTGTATAAACTGTAATAGAAAGGGGCCGTATAAATGCGCAGATATTACTGGGATCCCTCCCCAGAGGGGCGGCGCCGTGTATAAACTGTAATAGAAAGGGCCGTATAAATGGCGCAGATATTACTGGGATCCCCTCCCAGAGGGGCGGCGCCGTGTATAACTGTAATAGAAAGGGGCCGTATAAATGCTGCAGATATTACTGGGATCCCTCCCCAGAGGGGCGGCGCCGTGTTGTAACTGTAATAGAAAGGGGCCGTATAAAATGCGCAGATTATTACTGGGATCCCTCCCCAGAGGGGCGGCGCCGTGTATAACTGTAATAGAAAGGGGCCGTATAAATGCGCAGATATTACTGGATCCCTCCCCAGAGGGGCGGCGCCGTGTATAACTGTAATAGAAAGGGCCGTATAAATGCGCAGATATTACTGGGATCCCTCCCCAGAGGGGCGGCGCCGTGTGTAACTGTAATAGAAAAGGGCCGTATAAATGCGCAGATATTACTGGGATCCCTCCCCAGAGGGGCGGCGCCGCGTATAACTGTAATAGAAAAGGGCCGTATAAATGCGCAGATATTACTGGGATCCCTCCCCAGAGGGGCGGCGCCGTGTGTAACTGTAATAGAAAGGGGCCGTATAAATGCGCAGATATTACTGGGATCCCTCCCCAGAGGGGCGGCGCCGTGTATAACTGTAATAGAAAGGGGCCGTATAAATGTGCAGATATTACTGGGATCCCTCCCCAGAGGGGCGGCGCCTGTATAACTGTAATAGAAAAGGGCCGTATAAATGCGCAGATATTACTGGGATCCCTCCCCAGAGGGGCGGCGCCGCGTATAACTGTAATAGAAAAGGGCCGTATAAATGCGCAGATATTACTGGGATCCCTCCCCAGAGGGGCGGCGCCGTGTGTAACTGTAATAGAAAGGGGCCGTATAAATGCGCAGATATTACTGGGATCCCTCCCCAGAGGGGCGGCGCCGTGTATAACTGTAATAGAAAGGGGCCGTATAAATGCGCAGATATTACTGGGATCCCTCCCCAGAGGGGCGCCGTGTATAACTGTAATAGAAAGGGGCCGTATAAATGCGCAGATATTACTGGGATCCCTCCCCAGAGGGGCGCCGCCGCGTATAACTGTAATAGAAAGGGGCCGTATAAATGCGCAGATATTACTGGGATCCCTCCCCAGAGGGGCGGCGCCGCGTATAACTGTAATAGAAAGGGGCCGTATAAATGCGCAGATATTACTGGGATCCCTCCCCAGAGGGGCGGCGCCTGTATAACTGTAATAGAAAGGGGCGTATAAATGCGCAGATATTACTGGGATCCCTCCCCAGAGGGGCGGCGCCGCGTATAACTGTAATAGAAAGGGGCCGTATAAATGCGCAGATATTACTGGGATCCCTCCCCAGAGGGGGGCGCCTGTATAACTGTAATAGAAAGGGGCCGTATAAATGCGCAGATATTACTGGGATCCCTCCCCAGAGGGGCGGCGCCTGTATAACTGTAATAGAAAGGGGCCTTATAAATGCGCAGATATTACTGGGATCCCTCCCCAGAGGGGCGGCGCCGCGTATAACTGTAATAGAAAGGGGCCGTATAAATGCGCAGATATTACTGGGATCCCTCCCCAGAGGGGCGCCGCGTATAACTGTAATAGAAAGGGGCCGTATAAATGCGCAGATATTACTGAGACCCCGCCCCTGAGGAGCTGCACCGGGTATAACTGTAATAGAAAGGGGCCGTATAAATGCGCAGATATTACTGGGATCCCTCCCCAGAGGGGCGGCGCCGTGTATAACTGTAATAGAAAGGGGCCGTATAAATGCGCAGATATTACTGGGATCCCTCCCCAGAGGGGCGGCGCCTGTATAACTGTAATAGAAAGGGGCCGTATAAATGCGCAGATATTACTGGGATCCCTCCCCAGAGGGGTGGCGCCTGTATAACTGTAATAGAAAGGGGCCGTATAAATGCGCAGATATTACTGGGATCCCTCCCCAGAGGGGCGGCGCCTGTATAACTGTAATAGAAAGGGGCCGTATAAATGCGCAGATATTACTGGGATCCCTCCCCAGAGGGGCGGCGCCTGTATAACTGTAATAGAACAGAGCCAGGTCTGCACAGAATGGATTTGCTGAGACGGAGAGAACACAGAACCCTGACCTTGACCCAACTGAACCCCAATTGAATGAATTAGAATGCTAACTGCAGGATAGGCCTGATCTCCCAACATCACTGGCCGGCGTCACTAATGCTCCTGTGACTGAATTCAAGCCAATCCCCCAACAATGTTCCAACATGCTTTGCAATAAAATGGAGCCGTTTGAGCCATATCAAATTTGTCCAGCAGAGGGAGCTCTGCCGCCTGCTTCACTTAGAGATCCTCCCAGGCTTTTCTACTCTAGTGATTCCCATCGCTGCTCCAAGCATGGCCAATCCCGTGCTTTGTGCACCATCGCCCCAGCAGGATGCTGGTCAGTAAGTGGGTGGGTAATTCTGACAGCTCTCCCGGCGCCGCTGCGGAGGTGCAGAACTACATGCACTGCTGGATAAAGCCTCCCTCCCTGACTGCCTCAGTACAGATGGCCATACATTGGCTGCTCACTTGGCCACTCCTGACAGCCTCACCGGCTTATTGACTGGCACTGGTGCAAAGTGACAGCCTCCCCTACTGATATCTGGTTAAAGCGGGGGCTCTGCTGCATTGAGGTGAGATGAGAAACTTGCCTGAGGCGGCAGAGCCCCTTATGTTATTATGGCAAAAAGCTGCTCCTGGTAACTTTCAGAGCTGAATTTCCATTTTATAATCTGGGGTAAAGTTGTACTGGGCAGAAATCCCGTCGGGCAAGGACTCTCCCAATGGCCCTGCAGGGGGAACCCATTGGCACCAGTTGGGCCACCATCTTGATAGCAGTTTCCTTTAACCAGCACACTCTGCTGGACCACTGAATATGTGTATTTGGTCACCGAGCCACTAGACTATTGGCCGTGCCAAGTGAGCGGATCTTCCAGTGTATTACTGGCTGAGGTGCCATGTATAAAGGCTGCCGGTTTGGCTATAAAGATCATGGAACTTGGCGGAATTCAGTCTGTCTATTCAGATTCAGGGGGCGACTGGAGAAGGAGCCCCTAGGGCACAATAGGAATGGCACGGCCAGTTTATACGGTTATGGCCATCCATGGCTTTTGTCTGAATTTGTGTTTTTAATTAATTGCCCGTCGGATAAGAAGGCTGCCATTTTATTTATGAATTTAATGATAGTATCGGAGGTGCCAGTGTGGCACTCATGGTGCCAGGGGGATCCCATCTCTGCCTCAGAGAGCGGAAGGCATTTTCTATCTGGATCCATCCGTACGGCTGCTGCACATTACTTCCACTCGGCTGATGCCACCCTCTGTCTCCACAGTCCCTTTAAATAGCAGGGATTGGATAATCAGCATACATTATTTAGCGCTATTAATAATGCAGGGAACGCGGAAGTGGGGAAAGGGGGGGGGGGGGGGCAGGTAGAGCAGCTCCCAGAATGCTTTGCAGCCAAGGACAATCTTGAAGACCTTGTTCCCTCCCCCTTCTTCTTTCTCTCTTTCATCCTTTCTTTTCAGTCTCAGCTCATCTTCTCCTTTTATCTCTCTAATCTCTCGTTTTTTTTCCCGTTCTCTCTCTTTATCACCCTACCCAGCATCTCACCCTCCTTACTCCTGCACATGGGGGTTACTCGATTTCAAGATAAGAAACCCTTTTTCATCCTGGAATCTGCAAGGCCAATGAAATGAATGCCCTGCTGGCTGCGATGGGTGGGTGTTATTCTGCCCAACTGACCACCCATTATGGTACCCCCCCCCAGAAGCCTCTTGGTCTTGGCTCTCTGTATATAACTGAGATGAAGGGTCTAGAGGCAGAATAGGGTAAACTAAACAGATGGCCTTATGGGACAGTGCCATGGGGCTGACAGCAGGGGTCAGAGTTTAACTGTTTGTGACCTGTAGAGGGTAGCAGGGGGTTGCTCTATATGTGTATAATGTTATATATGTATATCTGTACAGTTTGTATATGAAGCATAGGTATCAGAACTAAGGGGGGTGTGAAAAACCATGCATGACATAGCAAATCTACCCCCCCCCCCACATGGAAATGATCTTCTACTGTGTCTGATATAACAAGGATCTGATATGTTATATTGCCCGTGTTCATTGTCAGTTAGTTAAACCTGTTAGTTGCTGTAAATTACTATTTTTATGAATAAGTGGCTGTACATTAGTGTTTCACTAAGTCAACGTACTGTAAGTGTTCCCATAAGTCCGTGCCTTCATATTCCTGCTCTGATAAGTCTGTGCTTGTACATTAGCATTTCAGTAACTCTTTGGCTTAGTACTCTGCCTCTGATACATCTTTGGCTGTGTCTTTATGCTCTGAAAAGTCTGTAGCTATACATTAAGGCTTTGTGGCTGCACATTGGCATTTTAATAAGCCTGTGGCTGTGCAATAGGTTTACACTGGGATAAGTCTATGACTGTACTTTGGTGAAATAAGTTTATGGCTGTATATAAGTGTTCTGATAAGTCAATGGCTGTACATAAGTGTGCTGATAAGTTGATAGCTGTACATAAGTGTTCTTATAAGCCTATGGCTTGTACATAAGTGTGCTGATAAGTTGATAGCTGTACATAAGTGTGCTGATAAGTTGATAGCTGTACATACGTGTGCTGATAAGCCTATGGCTTGTACATAAGTGTGCTGATAAGTTGATAGCTGTACATAAGTGTTCTGATAAGTTGATAGCTGTACATACGTGTGCTGATAAGCCTATGGCTTGTACATAAGTGTGCTGATAAGTTGATAGCTGTACATAAGTGTGCTGATAAGTTGATAGCTGTACATAAGTGTTCTGATAAGTTGATAACTGTACATAAGTGTTCTGATAAGCCTATGGCTGTACATAAGTGTTTTGATAAGCCTATGGCTTGTACATAAGTGTGCTGATAAGTTGATAGCTGTACATAAGTGTGCTGATAAGTTGATAGCTGTACATAAGTGTTCTGATAAGTTGATAACTGTACATAAGTGTTCTGATAAGCCTATGGCTGTACATAAGTGTTTTGATAAGCCTATGGCTTGTACATAAGTGTGCTGATAAGTTGATAGCTGTACATAAGTGTTCTGATAAGTTGATAACTGTACATAAGTGTTCTGATAAGCCTATGGCTGTACATAAGTGTTTTGATAAGCCTATGGCTTGTACATAAGTGTGCTGATAAGTTGATAGCTGTACATAAGTGTTCTGATAAGTTGATAGCTGTACATAAGTGTTCTGATAAGTTGATAACTGTACATAAGTGTTCTGATAAGTCTATGGCTGTACATAAGTGTTCTGATAAGCCTATGGCTTGTACATAAGTGTGCTGATAAGTTGATAGCTGTACATAGGTGTGCTGATAAGTTGATAGCTGTACATAAGTGTTCTGATAAGCCTATGGCTGTACATAAGTGTTTTGATAAGCCTATGGCTTGTACATAAGTGTGCTGATAAGTTGATAGCTGTACATAAGTGTTCTGATAAGTTGATAGCTGTACATAAGTGTTCTGATAAGCCTATGGCTGTACATAAGTGTTTTGATAAGCCTATGGCTTGTACATAAGTGTGCTGATAAGTTGATAGCTGTACATAAGTGTTCTGATAAGTTGATAGCTGTACATAAGTGTTCTGATAAGTTGATAACTGTACATAAGTGTTCTGATAAGTCTATGGCTGTACATAAGTGTTCTGATAAGCCTATGGCTTGTACATAAGTGTGCTGATAAGTTGATAGCTGTACATAGGTGTGCTGATAAGTTGATAGCTGTACATAAGTGTTCTGATAAGCCTATGGCTGTACATAAGTGTTCTGATAAGCCTATGGCTGTACATACGTGTTCTGATAAGTCAATGGCTGTATATAAGTGTTCTGATAAGTTGATAGCTGTACATAAGTGTTCTGATAAGCCTATGGCTTGTACATAAGTGTGCTGATAAGTTGATAGCTGTACATAGGTGGGCTGATAAGTTGATAGCTGTACATAAGTGTTCTGATAAGCCTATGGCTGTACATAAGTGTGCTGATAAGTTGATAGCTGTACATAAGTGTGCTGATAAGTCTATGGCTGTACATAAATGAGCTGATAAGTCTATGGCTGTACATAAGTGTGCCGATAAGTCTATGGCTGTACATAAGTGTTTTTATAAGTCTATGGCTGTACATAAGTGTTTTTATAAGTCTATGGCTGTACATAAGTGTTCTGATAAGTCTATGGCTGTACATAAATGAGCTGATAAGTCTATGGCTGTACATAAGTGTGCCGATAAGTCTATGGCTGTACATAAGTGTGCTGATAAGTCTATGGCTGTACATAAGTGTTCTGATAAGTCTATGGCTGTACATAAGTGTGCTGATAAGTCTATGGCTGTACATAAGTGTGCCGATAAGTCTATGGCTGTACATAAGTGTGCTGATAAGTCTATAGCTGTACATAAGTGTGACTTTCCTCTTGAGGACACTGACTTGAAAAGAAGTGACACTTTTTTACCCTTATGTCTTATTTTATCTCATCCCACCCTAAGTACCTCTCTGTTGGGATCAGGTGGCCAGGTTCAATCCCCCGCCCTCCTCAGGTTCAACCATATGCCACTAATTACCTCTAGGACTCTACATCTGTCCTCCCAGCCCCCAGTCTTTGCTGGTCTTGCAATCTGCCCACCCGGAGCATCGTTCAAAGAGCAGAGGGTGTGATTTGCCATTATCTTTGTGCCTCCCCCTGCTCTGCCAGGGACAAGAGCACAGCTATGCTGCACTCTGTCAGCTCACTAGCTAAATATTATTATTAATTATTATTATTAACATTTATTTATAAAGCGCCAACATATCCCGCAGCGCTGTACAATAAGTGGGTTTCATACATTGGACATACAGAGTAACATATAAAGCAACCAATAACCGATACAAGAGAGGAAGAGGGCCCTGCCCAAAAGAGCTTACAATCTTATCCCAAAGAATAATACTCTCCCCCCCCCCAATTGGAGCTACAACTCATCAGAGTTGGTACCAGGACCCCTTTCTTAATTAGACCTAGAATATATATGGCTAATATGCCGCTGTATCACATTTAACTCAGGCTCCTGGGGGTTCATTGCACCCCAATGCAGCATCTTGTGAAAAATCCAATGTCAAATCCCTGACTTTTATCGCCAATAAAGGGGACATAAACCCAAAAATAAATGTTGACCACATGATCACTAGTGTCAGGTGTAATAGGGGAAAGTGAAGGGCTGGGGGGGGGAATTTTGACGATGCTGTAATATTAGGGCATGATACCCCTTGATTATTAACATATTCCTTAGTGTTTTGTCCAATGGAGCTTACAATCTAATGACCGTATCACACTCTATGAACATAATACTGATGCTTAATATTGTAAAATGCATACTGTGCTCTTCCATAGGTCTATAGGCTACAATATTAGTATGTATGTATATCTTTATTTATAAAGTGCTACTTATGTACGCAGCGCTGTACAGTAGAATACATTCATACAAACAGGGGGTTATTAAGATAATAATAGATAAATACAAAGTATAACAATAAATGTATTATTATTATTTATCTATTATCTTATTTATCTATTATCCTCTTATTATTTATCTATTATCTTATTTATCTATTATCCTCTTATTATTTATCTATTATTATCTTAATAACACCCTGTTTGTATCAATGTATTCTACTGTACATAAGTAGCGCTTTATAAATAAAGATACCCTTGATTATTAACATATTCCGTAGTGTTTTGTCCAATGGAGCTTACAATCTAATGGCCGTATCGCACTCATACAATCGATGAACATAATACTGAAGCTTAATACTGTAAAATGCATACTGTGCTCTTCCATAGGTCTATAGGCTACAATATATGTATGTATGTATATCGTTATTTATAACGTGCTACTTATGTACGCAGCGCTGTACAGTAGAATCCATTAATACAAACAGGGGGTTAATAAGATAATAATAGATAGTATAACATTAAATGTATCTATTATTATTATTTATTATTATTTATCTATTATTATCGTATTTATCTATTATTATCTTATTTATCTATTATTATCATCTTATTATTTATCTATTATTATCTTAATAACCCTCTGTTTGTATCAGTGTATCCTACTGTACATAAGTAGCGCTTTATAAATAAAGATATACATACATACATACATAAATACAAGGTACAGCTGCAATAAGTCAAGAATCAAAGAGACAAGATGATAGATGTCCCTGCCCCATAGAGCTTACAATCTGTATATATATGGCAGAGTAGGATATCAGCAATGTGATGTATCTATGAGGGGCCATCCCGGTTCCTCTCTTTCTCTCTCCCCCCTGCTCCTCCAGAGAGCTCAGGCCCCAGCACTTTCAGTGGCAGATGTCTGGGGGTCAGGGGCCAGAGGCTATCTGTATATGCCTCCCACATCTGTGTGTTTGTTTGGGAGTGTGCCTGTATATATTAGTACATAGAAATGCACAGAGGGGTTTATAATGGCGGAGGGGGGGGGGATAGTAAAAAGGGAGAGAGGGGAGATTTACAGTGGGGGAGGAATAATGAATGGGCTTCCAAACTTGATGAATTTGCTCTCTTCCCAATGCTGAGAGGATAAAAGGCTCTTCCAATTGAAAATGTCAGCAAAAACAGGGGGGGGGTAATTTCCGGTAAGGGCCAAACCAGATTCCCTATAGGAAGAAAATGTGATTTCCTTTAGTGAAGATAAGGAAGGCTGGGGACAATGAGGACCAGTCAACGTGAAAGGGGACGGGAGCCCAAACAATGAAAGAAAATTGAATTCTGAGCAACTTGTAAATGTAATTGCTACTGAAAGCAGTATCTGTGCCTTTCTGCACTGCTGGTTCTTTCTCTTGCACGAATGTAGCAGCTCTCACGTGGGTTGATCAGTGGGCTTCTGCAGTTTCTCAAGGAAGCAAGATAGCAGCTCCCAGTAGGTATCAGAATAGCACTCAATAGTAAGAAATCCAAGTCCGGCTTGGGACTCCTCCAGTTACATGGGAGTAGGAGAAACAATAGGTTAGCTGAAAGCAGTTCTAATGTGTAGCGCTGGCTGAAAGCTCAGACTCAGGCACACTTTACTGCTGCGCTGCAAGTTGGAGTGATATCCCCCTCACCCCCAGCAGCCGATCAGCAGAACAATGGGAAGGGAGCAAGATAGCAGCTCCCAGTAGGTATCAGAATAGCACTCAATAGTAAGAAATCCAAGTCCGGCTTGGGACTCCTCCAGTTACATGGGAGTAGGAGAAACAATAGGTTAGCTGAAAGCAGTTCTAATGTGTAGCGCTGGCTGAAAGCTCAGACTCAGGCACACTTTACTGCTGCGCTGCAAGTTGGAGTGATATCCCCCCCCCCTCACCCCCAGCAGCCGATCAGCAGAACAATGGGAAGGGAGCAAGATAGCAGCTCCCAGTAGGTATCCGAATAGCACTCAATAGTAAGAAATCCAAGTCCGGCTTGGGACTCCTCCAGTTACATGGGAGTAGGAGAAACAATAGGTTAGCTGAAAGCAGTTCTAATGTGTAGCGCTGGCTCCTTCTGAAAGCTCAGACTCAGGCACACTTTACTGCTGCGCTGCAAGTTGGAGTGATATCCCCCCCCTCCCCCCCAGCAGCCGATCAGCAGAACAATGGGAAGGGAGCAAGATAGCAGCTCCCAGTAGGTATCAGAATAGCACTCAATAGTAAGAAATCCAAGTCCGGCTTGGGACTCCTCCAGTTACATGGGAGTAGGAGAAACAATAGGTTAGCTGAAAGCAGTTCTAATGTGTAGCGCTGGCTGAAAGCTCAGACTCAGGCACAATGCACTGAGATGGCGCCTACACACCAATATTACAGCTACAAATACATTTGTTGGTTCAAGAATAAAAGGTTAAATAGCAGAGGGAATTATTTGCTGTGTAACAGTGTCATTTAGAAATAAAATGTACCCCATAAAAATCATGACAGTATCCCTTTAACCATTAACTATTTAGTAGATCACACACAATGGCAGTGCGTCCCAATATTGTGCTCCATTAACGTTCATGTAATTTACCTAAAAACTCCCCCACCGCACCCCAACACTGGTACAAGCCCCCTCCAGGAGAGCGAGACCCATAGTTCCCTTACGGCGCTCTACGTAGCCGCACAAGTTGAACACCCCAAAACCTGGGCCTTGAGAGAACCTGAGTTTGCATATAGTTAAGTTGGGTTGAAAAAAGACCAAAGTCCATCAAGTTCAATCTATACACTCACATTTATAAAATATATACCCATTTATAATTCACAGCCCAGTTACACAATCCATCCCACCAGGTTATACCAATTATATCATCATTTTCAGTATATTCAATAGACTCCAGCTCCCAATTTACCGGACAAGCTCCAAGCATTTCCCAGAATACAGTGGGGTAAACAACGGCCCTGTCTTATTGGCCAAAACCATGCATTCCCTCATATAAAGCAATGATCTCAGGTGGGGGGGTGGCATTTCCCTGCACTTCCCATTACTCATTAGTGAAGACATGGCCGCCTCCAATGAGTCACTGGTGAATCACCTCAGAGACCAGTGCTCTCATCCTGAATTCATATCTAGAACCAGTGCCAGACTGGGGCCCAGCAGAAAGCTCTGTACCGCAGACCCACAGTCAAAGCAAGAGTTAACTAAGCCTGCCGGGTGGGTCTGTACTCACAGGAGCAAGCAGAAAAGCTGATCACAGAAAAAAACTTTGTATTTCCAATTATTTCTGAGCTTCCCTCCTGCGGATCAATGAATTAACCCTTGCACTGCATAAATCAAATGTATTAACCCATAAAGGGATCTATGTTGTTTTTAAATACAACACCCAGAAGGCTATTCCCTAAACAGGAAGTATGAGGTGCAAGGGAAATCCATTGGCGCCCCTAGCTTCTAACAGCTCTAACTCTTCATGAGGGAAGGGAAAGTAATGGCTTTTCCTTGAAGGAGAGCACTTTGTGTTGGCAAAGCACGGGGTCTATTCTTAACAGATGGGGAGGCCATAATAAGGTTTGTTATGGGTTAAAACACCCGGCTTCTTATTCAATCAATGCATTGATCTGTCTGAGTGCAGCACATCATCCAACCAACCCCGGACCAGCAAGGGCATTAATTATTGATCACAGCTAATGGCTGGTAATTGAGAGGGGAGAAGAGGATGGCGGAGAGGGTGGGGGATTACTTATTCATGAGGAGAAAGAGAGGGGAACTGATTCTTTTTACAAACCTCAACATAACAGGGATTGCAGGAAGATACAAATACAATCACTTGCCTTTATTGTTCTAAACAACATGGTGCACGCCCAGCATGCATCTCTTCCTGCTGGCAGCCATGATACGGTAGCTCTGTGAGGCCATTTGCAAGTTGTACAGCAATAGCTCCTCAGTTTGTGTGAAGTTGTCTCTTACAAATATGTTCCAATATGATGTTGTTCAGTCAGGATCCCCACTGGGCCCTCAGTACCTCATGCCCCCCCCAGCAGCTGTCGAATCTGCTCTATTTTCTCACTTCAGAATCAACTTAATGGACGAAAACCCATGTGCAATGCCTGGAAAGATCTTGCTTGAAAATGGCCGCCTAACTTGGTTTTGGGGTAGCTGAGTGCTCAGTGGAAAAACACGGTACATCTGCCACTGTCACCTTTTCCCAGTTCCCCCCAAATGTGGCCCCATTAGTCTGAGGCAGGACCCCAGTGGTTTGTAACTTTTTCTTTGTTGTTCTTTTTGTTTTTTTAATTAGGGATTCACCAAATCCACTATTTTAGGATCTGGTCGAACCCTGGATCCTTTGCAAATGATTCAGCCAAATACGGAATCAAATCTGAAAATGATAAGAGGTAAAGACAACTGCGTGCTACACGCAGCCAGGGTTGCACTGGGGAGTGCAGGGCCCACCGGGGCCCCCTTACATCCCCCCCACAGGGGCCCCCCTAAACCCCCGCTGGGTCCCCCACCTGACGTCCTCCCCTGAGCATGTGTAAATTTAACACGTCGGGAGGAACGGTCGGGCAGAGGGAGCAAGAGGCAGCAAGGGTCGGGTCTGGGCCGCGGGGGCCCACTAGGGATTTTTACCGGTGTCCCGGCGGCCCGGTGTCCTGGCGGCCCAGCATGACCCTGCATGCAGCAAGTGATTTTATGGATTCAGCTAAATCCTGTTGACCCGAACCAAATCATAGATTCCATGTATCCCTAGTTTTAATATGGTTTCATTTTACCCGATTTGCTCCATGCTGTACCATTGCTTACCTGTCTGCTCCAGCCCCCTTTATTTCATTGACAGAAACAGAAGACCCCCCCCCCCCTATCTGATTGTAAACTTTACAACAACTGACGCTTCACACATTTTTGTGAGAGCTTGTTCCTCCATGTACAGTTGGGAGCAGATTTATTATGCTGTGTAAAAAAGGGTGACAAAATTCGCCATGCGTCGGCAGGCTTTGCTGTGTAAAAATGGCATAAAAACGGTGTACTTTTTTTTTACACGTTTTTTGGAACTTGCATAAAATAATGGTGTAAAATCTGGTATTTGGACGGTGAACTTTTCCATTTATTTTACACAGCTTTTTACACTGTTTTTTTTCAGCAAATTTCAATTTACACAGTATAATAAATAATTGGTCTGTTTGGGGTCTCAGAACAGATTGCACATGTTAGTTACCAGGGAATCAGCTGCACCCACCCCATTTTAATGTACACCCCCATGGGCTATGGCAGCACTTGAATGACATTGTTCTCCCCTGTCATTGGGCAGCACTTTTTAGCCTTCTGTTGCTCTCTGTGCAAAGGGAAAGTTTGAATCTCCACTTGAGCAGATCATGTGAATTTTCCTGCTAGAAGGTTGTCACATTCTCTAAAGGTGGCCAGATAAGATGCCAATTCAGCACCTTCAGCAGCATCAGACCAGCAAGACCCCTCTTGCAACATTAAGGACATACATCCCCCTGCCACCCTTTAACTTGTTGCTTTAACTTTCTTGCAGAGGAAAGTGTGTGGGGGGAGTGTGTGCAGTACAGGGAGTGGGCCTGGGTTGGAGGGACCCATGAAGGCCATAGCCCACAAAGTTTACCACCAGACCATTCCATAGTTACATAGTTACATAGGGCTGAAAAAAGACCATTGTCCATCAAGTTCAACCCATCCGAGTAAACCCAGCACACAACCTATACTAACCAATCTATACACTCACATACATAAACTATATATATATACAACCAGTAATACTAACTGTAGATATTAGTATCACAATAGCCTTGGATATTCCAACCCTGTCCTTTAGACCGTATCGGTAACTTATCTACCTGTGTATGGGGCAAGAACTGAATTGGCTGATTGATACGGTTCTCACCCTGATGCATTCCCATTTGTTGTGATCCAATGTTGATGGCAGGTGTATACACATGGGCATATTGGGGAATGATCTGCAACCTAGCTTAACCAGACAGCTTCAGGGTTGGATTGGGCCTGCGGGACTCCAAGAAAAACCCCAGTGGACCCCAGACCTTGTGGACCCAGCTGACACGGTCCTGCTCTCTGTCCCTGCCGGGAACTGTCCGTGGGTGCTCCCGGGCTCCCCCCCTCCAACCCCAATCACATCCATTAAGAGCCAGATGGACATGCAGCGGTGACAGGGTTGCCATTAGCAATGATCCCTATGGAGAGCCTCAAACTGGGGCAGGGGGGCCCCACGCACCCCAGTCTGACAATGAACAGCTTAACAGGTTGCAAGTGTGGTCCTAGTAGGTACTACATGCGCCGACTTCCATTGGCTTCCACCGACCCATTCATAAAGAGGCCTTGTGACTCCATTGCTAGTACAATGCATCCGCCAATCCATTTCATTTAGCTGGAAGGTACCACAAGCGAGCAGCACTACTGACTCTCAGATGCAGAGCAGATTGGCCGGAGAGGCACTGCAGCTTTCAGCTATCGGGCAGCCTCCCTCATTGCAGCGTGGCAATGCTCTGAATACAGATAAGGATCAATGCAGCAGTCTCCCACCAGCTGTTCTTCTCATCTGCTTATCAGGCTTAGCTGTAGGCCGAAAGGATGGAGTTTGACTTTCAGGGGCCCCTGATATTGCAGAGAAGCTGGGACCCCCAATCTCAGGCAAAACATGTATTTCTGATGTATAAATTGTGACTATTTTACAGTTGTAATATTTACTATATAAATGGGCTTATTTACTGTGGTGGAAAAGTGTGCACCCACAGGGGATATTCATGTGAAAGAGGTTGAGGGTCAGGGCAGGACCAAGCCAACCAGGTTCCCTAGGCAATCGGGTCAGCCACCACGCCCCTTGCTCCCCAAGCCTGGCACCCCCCATTGTTGTGCCTTAGGCAGGTGCTCCTTCTGCCTACCCCTACTTCTGGCCCTGTTCAGGAGCAGGAGCAAGGCAGCCCAATGATTTACACCTGCCATAGAACAGAATTGTACCCCCTGATGACTGCCCTGCCCACTAGGCTGCCCTATATCTAACCCTGGATCTATGAAAGTGCCAGCACTGAGCCATAGGCATTACTTAAGCATCATTACTGTGAGGCAAATGCATACAGTGCCCATTCCGGAACAGAGCGCGGCTAAGTTTCAGAGGGAGATTTATCAGAGCACTTAGATGCCCATGTACTGGAGCCTTAATATGGTTCAGCGGCCAGAGAGAGCAGTGCTGAGCACTTTGCCAGGCTGAGTGAGGGGAGCATTACTGGGCAGGGATTTCCCTGAGCAGCCAACTAATGAGCTCTCCGGCCCTGTTGGGAATCGGTGAGCAAGGAGAAATAGACAGGGCAATCTGTCACCGCAACTGTAAGTGCTGGAGTCTCCGGCTTGCTCAGAGGGTTTGGAGGGGGGTCCCTAGCTGGTTGCCAAACCTAACAGAAGGTGCTAAATAACAGAATACTATCTTCAACAACAATATATTTCTGTGCGTTTTTATGCACATTAGCCATGGGCAGTTTGGTCGGGGGGTCACATAGCACCCCTCCCTAAACAGCAGAGGATGCAGGCTGCAATGGTGCCCTGCTGGAAAGGACAGGCCTATTGCACCCCTTAGTGCTTCTGTCTGGGCCGCACATAAATAGGGTTGCCAGCCGGCTCATAATTCACTGGTCATTTGGTAAATCGGGGCCGGTATAAATTTGTCAATAAATTTCTTATTCCCCTTATTTCTTAGGTTTCTCTCCCGTTGCACTTACTCTTAACTTCTCCAACTGGCTCTTTATGACCAGGACCTTAGTACGGACCCAACGCTCAAATTTGTCCCCTTACAGGCCTATTCCCCACGCCGACACATCCACTCCCAAATTACAGCAATTTAGGCTCATTGACATTGCTTGTTATGGGCACGTAAAATAATGGGGTGGCTGAAATGTGCCTCGGGAGCCACTGTTCTATAGACACAATTCTGACCACTAACTTGCTTATGGCTGGAAGAGAAGAGTGAAAAATCTGAACTACAAAGAAGAAGGGAAAAGACAAATGAGAAGAAAATGCTGAAACTGTGTTTTTAGGTGACTGTCCCTATTAAATTAATCCCTTACAGGTAGTAGCCAAAGTGCCGCTTACTGATCACCTGGCTCAGCTGCATAAGGAATGGGAATGTGGGCGGTTAAACCCCCAGCCGAATGTAGGGCAGTGAATGAAAAAGCTTAAACAGCACAAATCGAAATTTCACTGAGAAGGAACATGAGTAAGTGATCACGGGGCAGGACAGAGACGCTATGGATAACGAGCTTGTACTAATGCGCCAAAACTATACCTGCCAAATGGCAAAGTGAATCTCGCAACTGAATTATCTAGAGAAAAAATTCTCAGCTGTCCAAATCAGATCCAGTCCAAATGTAGGATTCACTGGCCTGGCAATCATAGGGGCTACTGTAAGGTGCCATAGTCACTCACTATTTATTGGGCCTATGGGGGGGCTGTTTGGGCCTCTGTGTACTGAAAATCAGGCCCGGACTGGCAATCTGTGGGTTCAGGCAAATGCCAGAGGGGCTGCTGTAAGGTGCCATAGTCACTCACTATTTATTGGGCCTATGGGGGCTGTTTGGGCCTCTGTGTACTGAAAATCAGGCCCAGACTGGCAATCTGTGGGTTCAGGCAAATGCCAGAGGGGCTGCTGTAAGGTGCCATAGTCACTCACTATTTATTGGGCCTATGGGGGGGCTGTTTGGGCCTCTGTGTACTGAAAATCAGGCCCGGACTGGCAATCTGTGGGTTCAGGCAAATGCCAGAGGGGCTGCTGTAAGGTGCCATAGACACTCACTATTTATTGGGCCTATGGGGGGGGGGGCTGTTTGGGCCTCTGTGTACTGAAAATCAGGCCCGGACTGGCAATCTGTGGGTTCAGGCAAATGCCAGAGGGGCTGCTGTAAGGTGCCATAGACAGTCACTATTTATTGGGCCTATGGGGGGGGGGCTGTTTGGGCCTCTGTGTACTGAAAATCAGGCCCGGACTGGCAATCTGTGGGTTCAGGCAAATGCCAGAGGGGCTGCTGTAAGGTGCCATAGTCACTCACTATTTATTGGGCCTATGGGGGGCTGTTTGGGTCTCTGTGTACTGAAAATCAGGCCCAGACTGGCAATCTGTGGGTTCAGGCAAATGCCAGAGGGGCTGCTGTAAGGTGCCATAGACACTCACTATTTATTGGGCCTATGGGGGGGCTGTTTGGGCCTCTGTGTACTGAAAATCAGGCCCAGACTGGCAATCTGTGGGTTCAGGCAAATGCCAGAGGGGCTGCTGTAAGGTGCCATAGACACTCACTATTTATTGGGCTGAGGGGGGGCTGTTTGGGCCTCTGTGTACTTAGAATGCCAGGGTCTACTTTAAATGCCAGTCCAGGCCTGTCTTAGTGAGTGGTTCTGAGGTTGGCAATAGGGCTGTCCTTGGTGGTGAAGGGACCAGAGAGGGCCATGTTATTTATAATACAACCCGAACTGCTGTGCTCAGCATTAAAATGATATTTGTGAGTGATTGTATTCCCTGCAGCCAGCAGCGAGAAGCCTGGAATCCCCTTGCATCAATAGTTGCACTTGCACGAGATTCAGCAGAAGCGGAGGGATGGAGCCAATGACCCATGGAGTTACTATAGGGATATGTAGGAGCCTGTACCGTTAATAAACTGCATCAAAACCTGCATCAACTGAATCTATTTTAGCTTTACTGCACTTACGGCTGAGAATATATTTTGAAAGCCATGTATAGGCATATACAGTATGTCTTGAGTCTGCTTTTAAAAACATTCAAAGGCAAAGGGTTCCATCCTGGGGGTGAATCTCAAGTTTGCCTGATATCAGGGATCCCCAACCTTATTTACTTGGTTGGGGATGAAAAAATGTATTTGGGGATGCAAAATATCAACTGGGATTGGCTGTTGGGTAGCCCCCCGTAGCCTGCTGGAGGCTCTGCTTGGAGTAAAACTGTCTCTTTAAAAATGGCCACTTACTTTGGGGCTACTGGGAACAACATCAAAGGAGCCACTGGTTGGGGATCACTGCTCCACGCCATGCTGCCATGGTTCACGCAGTGGGAAACAATCAATAAAACCATTTAAACTGCACATTGAAAACTAAATAACCATGCAGATAAAGCAGGTTAACCATCGAGTGAAACCACCACAGAGTTGAACCATGTTAACCATAGAATGGAAGTATAATAACCATAGAATGGAAGTATAATAACCATAGAATGGAAGTATAATAACCATAGAATGGAAGTATAATAACCATAGAGTGGAAGTATAATAACCATAGAGTGGAAGTATAATAGCCATAGAGTGGAAGTATAATAACCATAGAGTGGAAGTATAATAGCCATAGAGTGGAAGTATAATAACCATAGAGTGGAAGTATAATAACCATAGAATGGAAGTTTAATAACCATAGAGTGGAAGTATAATAGCCATAGAATGGAAGTATAATAACCATAGAGTGGAAGTATAATAACCATAGAGTGGAAGTATAATAACCATAGAGTGGAAGTATAATAACCATAGAGTGGAAGTATAATAACCATAGAGTGGAAGTATAATAACCATAGAATGGAAGTATAATAACCATAGAATGGAAGTATAATAACCATAGAGTGGAAGTATAATAACCATAGAGTGGAAGTATAATAACCATAGAATGGAAGTATAATAACCATAGAATGGAAGTATAATAACCATAGAGTGGAAGTATAATAACCATAGAGTGGAAGTATAATAGCCATAGAGTGGAAGTATAATAACCATAGAGTGGAAGTATAATAACCATAGAATGGAAGTTTAATAACCATAGAGTGGAAGTATAATAGCCATAGAATGGAAGTATAATAACCATAGAGTGGAAGTATAATAACCATAGAGTGGAAGTTTAATAACCATAGAGTGGAAGTATAATAGCCATAGAGTGGAAGTATAATAACCATAGAGTGGAAGTATAATAACCATAGAATGGAAGCTTAATAACCATAGAGTGGAAGTATAATAACCATAGAACGGAAGTATAATAACCATAGAGTGGAAGTATAATAACCACAGAGTGGAAGTATAATAACCATAGAGTGGAAGTATAATAGCCATAGAGTGGAAGTATAATAACCATACAGTGGAAGTATAATAACCATAGAATGGAAGTATAATAACCATAGAGAGGAAGTATAATAACCATAGAATGGAAGTTTAATAACCATAGAGTGGAAGTATAATAACCATAGAGTGGAAGTATAATAACCATAGAATGGAAGTATAATAACCATAGAGTGGAAGTATAATAACCATAGAGTGGAAGCATTGTAACCATAGAGTGGAAGTATAATAACCATAGAGTGGAAGTATAATAACCATAGAGTGGAAGTATAATAACCATAGAGTGGAAGTATAATAACCATAGAGTGGAAGTATAATAACCATAGAGTGGAAGCATTGTAACCATAGAGTGGAAGCATTGTAACCATAGATTGGAAGCATAGTAACCACAGAGTAGAAAAATACTTTGTTCACATAAAGGGAACATAGCAAAGACCCAAGATCATCCAAACTCTACCCATGCAGAACTACAGTCTCCCAGACACAGCCTTCTTACCCTAGTGCCTGAGGCATTATATAGCTCAGCATCTGGTGCAGCCCTCACAGCACCGGCCTGAATTAACCTTCAGTCTAAGCAAGACCATGTATTCCCCTCTAGAGGCAGCAGCAGGGGGGCTGTTGTAAGGTGCCATAGAGTCACTATTTAGTTAGCTGTTGGGGGGCTGTTTTATACTCACACTCGGCATTCCCTCTCACTCTCTATATCCCACCATTATACTCACACTCGGCATTCCCTCTCACTCTCTATATCCCACCTTTATACTCACACTCGGCATTCCCTCTCACTCTCTATATCCCACCTTTATACTCACACTCGGCATTCCCTCTCACTCTCTATATCCCACCTTTATACTCACACTCGGCATTCCCTCTCACTCTCTATATCCCACCATTATACTCACACTCGGCATTCCCTCTCACTCTCTATATCCCACCTTTATACTCACACTCGGCATTCCCTCTCACTCTCTATATCCCACCTTTATACTCACACTCGGCATTCCCTCTCACTCTCTATATCCCACCTTTATACTCACACTCGGCATTCCCTCTCACTCTCTATATCCCACCTTTATACTCACACTCGGCATTCCCTCTCACTCTCTATATCCCACCTTTATACTCACACTCGGCATTCCCTCTCACTCTCTATATCCCACCTTTATACTCACACTCGGCATTCCCTCTCACTCTCTATATCCCACCTTTATACTCACACTCGGCATTCCCTCTCACTCTCTATATCCCACCATTATACTCACACTCGGCATTCCCTCTCACTCTCTATATCCCACCTTTATACTCACACTCGGCATTCCCTCTCACTCTCTATATCCCACCTTTATACTCACACTCGGCATTCCCTCTCACTCTCTATATCCCACCTTTATACTCACACTCGGCATTCCCTCTCACTCTCTATATCCCACCTTTATACTCACACTCGGCATTCCCTCTCACTCTCTATATCCCACCTTTATACTCACACTCGGCATTCCCTCTCACTCTCTATATCCCACCATTATACTCACACTCGGCATTCCCTCTCACTCTCTATATCCCACCTTTATACTCACACTCGGCATTCCCTCTCACTCTCTATATCCCACCTTTATACTCACACTCGGCATTCCCTCTCACTCTCTATATCCCACCTTTATACTCACACTCGGCATTCCCTCTCACTCTCTATATCCCACCTTTATACTCACACTCGGCATTCCCTCTCACTCTCTATATCCCACCATTATACTCACACTCGGCATTCCCTCTCACTCTCTATATCCCACCTTTATACTCACACTCGGCATTCCCTCTCACTCTCTATATCCCACCTTTATACTCACACTCGGCATTCCCTCTCACTCTCTATATCCCACCATTATACTCACACTCGGCATTCCCTCTCACTCTCTATATCCCACCTTTATACTCACACTCGGCATTCCCTCTCACTCTCTATATCCCACCTTTATACTCACACTCGGCATTCCCTCTCACTCTCTATATCCCACCTTTATACTCACACTCGGCATTCCCTCTCACTCTCTATATCCCACCTTTATACTCACACTCGGCATTCCCTCTCACTCTCTATATCCCACCTTTATACTCACACTCGGCATTCCCTCTCACTCTCTATATCCCACCTTTATACTCACACTCGGCATTCCCTCTCACTCTCTATATCGCACCTTTATACTCACACTCGGCATTCCCTCTCACTCTCTATATCCCACCATTATACTCACACTCGGCATTCCCTCTCACTCTCTATATCCCACCTTTATACTCACACTCGGCATTCTCTCTCACTCTCTATATCCCACCTTTATACTCACACTCGGCATTCTCTCTCACTCTCTATATCCCACCTTTATACTCACACTCGGCATTCCCTCTCACTCTCTATATCCCACCTTTATACTCACACTCGGCATTCTCTCTCACTCTCTATATCCCACCTTTATACTCACACTCGGCATTCTCTCTCACTCTCTATATCCCACCTTTATACTCACACTCGGCATTCTCTCTCACTCTCTATATCCCACCTTTATACTCACACTCGGCATTCTCTCTCACTCTCTATATCCCACCTTTATACTCACACTCGGCATTCTCTCTCACTCTCTATATCCCACCTTTATACTCACACTCGGCATTCTCTCTCACTCTCTATATCCCACCTTTATACTCACACTCGGCATTCTCTCTCACTCTCTATATCCCACCTTTATACTCACACTCGGCATTCCCTCTCACTCTCTATATCCCACCTTTATACTCACGAGACTCCCAGGAAAGCCAGTGACAGTCACTATATTTGTAGCAGCTTTGAGCTGAATATTTTTTTAGTAACCACAAAGACACAGATTATTAGTGTCAATAATTCCCTCCCCAGAGGGCATGAAGGGCACAGCAGGAAGCCCTGTAACTAGGGACCACTTGTAGCAACAGGTAACTGCAAGTTGCTCAGTAAAAAGGAGAAGTGTACCTTTAAATGAACATTTAACATATTCACTATTAAGTGTGCATTTTTAAAGTATTTTCAAGTACAAGTATTAGCCTCCCTTTTTTTGATTTTCTCCCAGCCTGTGAGTGTAAAAAGGCTATCTTGTTGTCTGGGTCACTGACCCTAGCAACCATAGAAACAGATCACCTTTGCAGCCTTAGTTTCCTTCTTAGTTTTATTGCTTGTGCTTATATTCCTCCAGGCATTTCCTATTCATCTCTCATTCCCACTTGCTTGCTCCCTTCTTCCCCATGGTACATGATCATTTAAAGGGGAAACTTTCCCTTTATCTCTCTTTGTGCCTCAGATATAAAGTGAAAAGTCGGGCAGGGGGTGGAGGGCAGGTGTTTTACCACTGAAAGACTTTGGTGCTCTATTCATAAATGAGGCCCAGGGTATGAGTTAGAGATTAGGAGGTCTCATTCAATGAAGGAAGCCAATGTGAGAGAACAAAAACGACATGGCATTTGTAATTTGACAATAATATCTTGTGGCTTGGGGTCCATTTGTTACATGGGGGTGGAGGGCCCAAGGCAAAATAAGCCTGTCATTCCATTGACTGTACGTGAATATTTAGTGTTATATGCTCTTATGCCAGTATATAGGAGAGGGACAGAGGGAGGAGGGAGGAGAGAGAGACAGTGATGGACAGAAGCCTCTGGGAGGAGAGCGAAAGGTACGAGGGAAGGGACCAGGCATCTCTGATACTGATGTATAGGAAGATGGAGACACAGGGAGGCATCAGCACAAGGAATGCAGGCAGGGTGCCACAGGCAGAGAATAAAGGCAACGGCTGGAGCCGAGAGGGAGCAGAGGATGAAAATAAATGCAAGGAGATGCAGGTTGATGTGTGTGAGTGAGTGGGGGGGGGGGGGAGAATGTGCCTATGGGAGAGAGATGGAGTCAATGGAGGATGGAGGATGTATGGAAACAGAAGCAGAAAGGCTGCTTGGCAGGTGTGACAGTCTCCTCCTCTGTGTCCCTCTTCTCAGGGGGTCTGAAGCACATAAAGGAGTAAGAAAAAAAATCACAAGGAGAGAGGAGGGAGCGATTTACATCTCCTGCCTCCCCCCCCTCCTTTCTTCTCTTCTCATCCCCCTTGCCTCCCAGCCAATAGAGAAGAGAGCTGCACCATGCAGAGTGCTGTATATAAGACAAGAGAGGGGGGACTGGATTGTTCAGATTGAGCAAGGGAACGAGGTGTCACCACACTGGGATAACGGCACCAGGAGAACCATTTCTACCCCTCCCTTTTCCCTCTCTCTCCAAAATCTTGCAACCCCCTCCTCCTCTTTCCAGACAAAGACCCCCCCAACTTACTACTGACACTATCCCTCAATTCCTCTTTAGCACCGGTTTTTCCGTCACTCATTTCTATATATATAATTCCTATTTTGGGGATTTCTTCCCACCTCTCCCAATTTTGTACCATTTTTGGAATTTATTGCCCCTTCTCACCAGCTGAGGGAGTATTTTGATACCATTATTTTTCACAATTCGGTTTTCTGATTCGATCCCGTGACGGCCGCCGGGAGGGAGCAGGGGAGCGGCGGGGTGGGCAGGCGCACCTCGGACGCCAGGACGCTGAGGAAAGGAACAAGAAGGCTAGAGAGGCGCAACCGAAAATCTACAGGATCCAACCTACGTTCCCTAAGCATGGTGACTGTAAGTGCCGCCATCTTTCTTTTTAATGACTGATTCTTGGTGTCCTGATGCTGCATGAGATGAAGGGGTTACGAGGGGGCGAAGCAGGTTATTTTCTGTTTGGTATTACATGGGGTGGGTAGGGATGAAGGGTAGGGACAAAATCCCAGGGGAGCCCCTTTTGGGACTTAAATGCGTCTTACAATGCAGCACAGGGAAGGACAGGGGTGGGGGGGAGGGTGAAGGAGAAGGAAGGGGGGGCCGAAAGGAGAAACTGTGTCCTTGGTGCACTGTGGTACTGCCATGTAACTGGGATGGATAATGGATGGACAAATATGTAGAGAGACAAAGAGATAATTGGTTAGACCATAAGATACTGGGTGGAAAGATGGATGGATGGGTGGGTGGATGGAATGATCCATAGAAAGACAGTCAGATAGAGGGATAGTTATTGGTGGGTACATAGAGGACTACATAGACTGACAGATTTATAACTGGATAGCTACATAGAAGGTTGGAGATTTATGCAGAGGGATAAGTAGCTAATGGTTGGCTGGAGGGATGAATACAGGGCGTTATATAGAGAGATGACAGATAGACATACAGATGGATGATAGAATGATGGAAAGAAAGAAAGTTAATTACATAGATAGATAGATAGATAGATAGATAGATAGATAGATGGATAATGGGTGGATTTACAATGAAATGAGTGGACAGAATGATTTGATGGAGGAAATGATGGGCTGATTGATTATTAGACAAGGTAGAATTATAAATAGCAGAGGGCTAGTTAGTCATTGTTTGGATAGATATAGGGATAGTTAGACTGAATAATAGGCAGATAGACTGGTGGATAGTGGACATATATTTGAGTTGATGGAACTAGGAGGATAGAAGGATACAGTTGTCACTGTTACACGGCACATGTAGTCACACACAATGGGTGGATGATTGGATATTGAGCTGAGACACAGGCTGATACCACAAATACCCAACCCACATCCAGCTGGTACCTACAGACCTACATGCGCAGGGGGGAGGGAGCAGAGAAGGAGGAGAGAAGGTTCTTGAGAACAATAGAGTAGACATGTCAGGCTTTGGGCGTGTGCGGGTGAACATGCGTGTGTGCGTGAGAATGTTGGTGCAGGGCCTCGCTACCGCGTATTCTTGTTTTTATTTCAAGTAAAAATGTGTGAAAAGCTGGATAAACAGATATATTCTATTGCCCACTCATCTTGCCCTACATATAACCTTGGTATTGAACTCCTTGAACTCTGCACACAGCATTGCCAGGGTCATTGTCACCTCTCTTAGTAGCAAAATATCTATAGAAACAAAAATGTCTGTACTTGATAGCTGAGATAGTCTGGCCTGTGCCACACACTGCCTGAGATCCCGTGCCACACACTGCCTGAGATCCTGTGCCACACACTGCCTGAGATCCCGTGCCACACACTGCCTGAGATCCTGTGCCACACACTGCCTGAGATCCCGTGCCAGTTCCAGTGCCAAACACTGCCTGAGATCCCGTGACAGGTCCAGTGCCACACACTGCCTGAGATCCTGTGCCAGGTCCAGTGCCACACACTGCCTGAGATCCTGTGCCACACACTGCCTGAGATCCCGTGCCACACACTGCCTGAGATCCTGTGCCACACACTGCCTGAGATCCCGTGCCACACACTGCCTGAGATCCTGTGCCACACACTGCCTGAGATCCCGTGCCAGTTCCAGTGCCACACACTGCCTGAGATCCCGTGACAGGTCCAGTGCCACACACTGCCTGAGATCCTGTGCCAGGTCCAGTGCCACACACTGCCTGAGATCCTGTGCCAGGTCCAGTGCCACACACTGCCTGAGATCCCGTGCCAGGTCCAGTGCCACACACTGCCTGAGATCCCGTGCCAGGTCCAGTGCCACACACTGCCTGAGATCCCGTGCCAGGTCCAGTGCCACACACTGCCTGAGATCCCGTGCCAGGTCCAGTGCCACACACTGCCTGAGATCCTGTGCCAGGTCCAGTGCCACACACTGCCTGAGATCCTGTGCCAGGTCCAGTGCCACACACTGCCTGAGATCCTGTGCCAGGTCCAGTGCCACACATTGCCTGAGATCCTGTGCCAGGTCCAGTGCCACACACTGCCTGAGATCCTGTGCCAGGTCCAGTGCCACACACTGCCTGAGATCCTGTGCCAGGTCCAGTGCCACACACTGCCTGAGATCCTGTGCCAGGTCCAGTGCCACACACTGCCTGAGATCCCATGCCACACACTGCCTGAGATCCCGTGCCACACACTGCCTGAGAGCCTGTGCCACTTACTGCTATGATAGTCTGACCTGTGTAAGACAATACCTGAGAAAGCCTGACCTGTGCCACACACTGCCTGAGGCAACCTGGCCTGCATCACACATTGCCTGAGATATCCTGAGCTGTCTTACACACATTGCCAGTGACAGCCCGGCCCATGTTGCACATTCTGACTGCACAAGTATGGTGAGATATTGTACAGCTGTAGACAGTTATTGGGTACAGCGAGGAACATGTATATGGAGAGGTAAGGCACAAGAATAGGAAATGCTCAAATACAGGCATGGGGTACAGTACGGTACAGGGACAGGATACAGTAAGGGCAAGGCTGGGGGGACTGCAAGATTGGCATAGTAAGGATAGTAAGGGATAGTAAAGGATAGTGATGGTACAGGGGCTGCAACTGAGTACAGTAAGGGACGGGTTGGGGCTACAGTAAAGGATGTTTATTGTGTACAGTAAGGGACAAGGATGGGTACAGTAAAAGCTAGGTATGAGGCAGGGATGGGATACAGTAAGGGGCACAGATGGGGTACAGTAAATGACAAACATGGAACACGATAAAGGAGTATGTGGAGTAGTAACTGCTAGGGGTGGGGTACAGCAAAAGATAAAAATGGGGTTTGGTAAGAGAAATTGAATGACAAGCAGTTATGGTACAATAACAAAGCAGTAAGGAACATTTAAAGTAAGAAAGTAAGAAAATGGACACAGTAAGGAAAAAGGGTTGAGTACTTAATGGGAATGGAAGATGTGCAGTAAGGAAAAGAAATGGGGTACAGTAAGGATATTGGAGAGGGTATTGTCAGGGAATGGGATAAGAAACAGGAAGGAACATGGATAGGGTACAATACAGGGTAGGGATGGGGTACGGTATGGGACAGGTGTGGGTTACAAGAAATGGGGGTGGGATTCAGTAAGGGAATGGAATGGGGAGCAGTAGGGTGCTAGGATGGATACAGGAATGGAATGTTATTGGGGTACAGCAAGGGACAAGGATAGGGAGCGGCTATAGAATAAGATATTTGATAAGATATAAGATATTTGGCTGGCTGACTATTGAGCAGATAGGCTACATGTGGATGACCATAAGGCCCGGCCTTGCTGTGCATTGATAAAATGTCTGCTTGCTTATATTGTAGATACACACTGTATGTGTGACATGGGAAACTGCAGAGACAGACAGGCAGATAACAAGATAGACGATAGATAGTACAAACATACAAACAGGGACAACAAACCTGAAAATAAATAAATATATATTAATATGAATTTACTATATTAATCTCCTTACACGGGCAAGGCATAAGACCGGATTTCCAACAACAGAATACAAATCGTGACCCCTACTGCTTGGCTTCCGAGAGGTTACCAATTAGAAAGGGGCCAAATGAGCTAATTGAACTGCAGAGTTCTGTTTCGACTAATTACCATTATCCTCTCTCTCTCTCTAATAAGAAGGCAGCACAATGAGCTTTGCATGCAAAGAGACTCTTAATGACACTTACCCACAGCCATGTGATCTCCATGGACTGTTCCAGCATAAACCCTATCAGGGATCCTGTCTGTCTCTTTAGAGAATGTATGTACCCTGTTCTGTGTCCAGAAAGTCTCAGGACTGCAAGATGACTTTATATTTAAAGTAGAATATAGTAACATAGTAAGTTAGGTTGAAAAAAGACATATGTCCATCACGTTCAACCATATATATAACAATACGCCAGTTACATGTGCCAGAAGTGACATCACCAGGAGTCAAATATGAATGATTACATCATTAAGAGTCATTTATAAGGATATAATACACCAGAGCCATGTCTATCCAGTAAATGATATCCTTATAAACGTTGCTTAGTGATGTCATCCATTGTAATCGGTGCTTTGTGATGTCATTTCTGTCACATGACTGACTGAACTGTGTGTATACTAATAAATTACGTAATGCCATGTTGTAAACTCCTCGGTAACTTATATTTTTATATTTTACAATATGGGGTACATTATTCACCATTTATCCTTCAGGTTACTTGTGCCTTTTGTGTATTATATATACAGGGTGTGTATTTTTGGGGCCTGTGTCACAGAGAGAAGATGGAACTTGCGACTGTTCCAGTAACTGAATCAGGACTAATGATATCAGATTATGGCCAACATGTGGCTTGTTTGGCATCTGTCAGATATACAGAGACTATGCATCTCCCTTGGAGCCTATCCGCACTCTGTTATTTTATTAAGCTGGTATTTTATTATTCTTTCTCATCCTTCTCTCATTCGCTCTGCTCCTCCTCCCTGCCTGTTGTCTCCTCACCTCCCCGCTGATCTACAAGGAGGGAGCATCTATTTTTGTGAGCCAGGTTTACACACCTAGGATATTTTTAGGCTCTGCCAGAGATACCATATTAAGTGGAACAACTCAGACAGTGTGGGCAGAGACACGTGAACATGGAAATGTACAATATACGCCACACAGATCCAGTACAGGCAGCGGCAGTTCCTATGTCCCCTCCACACATACACTACCACAAGGTATATTCTATAACATACTGAAAGTTAACTTAGAGGTAGCCACCACTGAAGCACGGGGTACGCTACCTAGTACTTAATCTCCTTTGCACCCCAGCCCACTAGCCCATAGCAACCAATTAGCAGACAGCATGGACTGGTCTAGTAAAGTTAAAGTAGAGAAAGCAAGCTTCTTATTGGCTGGCTAGGTTACTGTACAGGGGACAACTATGCTACAAAACTTCAAGTGTCCGTTTTTCCCTTCCACGCCCGGTAGACATTGGCAGTGCCAGGCTTCCCACCAAACAAAAGGCAAGGGTATTGTTGAGACAGATATTAAGGAGTGTATGGAGTGCCGGTGTCAGGCAGAGAGCTCTCACTGGACCTGAAAGAACCATTGTGATGGGAAATCTGTCTGCCATTGCCCCACCCACCCCTTTACATATCTATCTAGGTTTTCTTTTCCCCTCAGCTGCAGCCCGTGCTTCCTTTCTCTTTGTCTTCCTGATTCTCCCTCTTTTAACTCTCCGCGTGCTCTCCAGTGAATGGGGTTCAGCTGGGTTTGTGGGGGGTGGTCTTGCTCCTTCTATACATAGGATGCTTGGTATCCATGGCAACAGGCTCACATGGCCCCAGGCCTTTAGGGCCTACTAAGGCAGATGTCTGCACAAGAGATAAAAATGTGGAGGGGGGGGGGGGATGGGGATGAACATTCTTTGCTACTAGAGATGTCCTGCACAAGTCTGCATGCTATATTAAATGAGTGTATATAAATCATATATAGGATGCAAAGTACTGCATAGTACCGTCATGTATATTGAAAATACAATCCATTACACAGTTTTTCTTATGGAAGTGCTCATAGGGGGCAACCTGTAAGAAGTAATAGTGTAGGAAGGCTCAATAAAGTACCACAACTGAGTGGGGGCAACTCATGTCCTGGCTGTGGGGATAATAGCCTCCAGGAGATGGTGCCTATAGTAGCAGTGGGGGGATAATAGCCTCTGGGAAGGGACTGGGGCTGTGGGATAGCAGGTATAGTAGGGAGAGATGGTGCCTATAGTAGCAGTGGGATAATAGCCTCTGAGAAGGGACTGGGGCTGTGGGATAGCAGGTATAGTAGGGAGAGATGGTGCCTATAGTAGCAGTGGGATAATAGCCTCTGGGAAGGGACTGGGGCTGTGGGATAGCAGGTATAGTAGGGAGAGATGGTGCCTATAGTAGCAGTGGGATAATAGCCTCTGAGAAGGGACTGGGGCTGTGGGATAGCAGGTATAGTAGGGAGAGATGGTGCCTATAGTAGCAGTGGGGGGATAATAGCCTCTGGGAAGGGACTGGGGCTGTGGGATAGCAGGTATAGTAGGGAGAGATGGTGCCTATAGTAGCAGTGGGATAATAGCCTCTGAGAAGGGACTGGGGCTGTGGGATAGCAGGTATAGTAGGGAGAGATGGTGCCTATAGTAGCAGTGGGGGGATAATAGCCTCTGGGAAGGGACTGGGGCTGTGGGATAGCAGGTATAGTAGGGAGAGATGGTGCCTATAGTAGCAGTGGGATAATAGCCTCTGAGAAGGGACTGGGGCTGTGGGATAGCAGGTATAGTAGGGAGAGATGGTGCCTATAGTAGCAGTGGGGGGATAATAGCCTCTGGGAAGGGACTGGGGCTGTGGGATAGCAGGTATAGTAGGGAGAGATGGTGCCTATAGTAGCAGTGGGGGGATAATAGCCTCTGGGAAGGGACTGGGGCTGTGGGATAGCAGGTATAGTAGGGAGAGATGGTGCCTATAGTAGCAGTGGGGGGATAATAGCCTCTGGGAAGGGACTGGGGCTGTGGGATAGCAGGTATAGTAGGGAGAGATGGTGCCTATAGTAGCAGTGGGGGGATAATAGCCTCTGGGAAGGGACTGGGGCTGTGGTATAGCAGGTATAGTAGGGAGAGATGGTGCCTATAGTAGCAGTGGGGGGATAATAGCCTCTGGGAAGGGACTGGGACTGTGGGATAGCAGGTATAGTAGGGAGAGATGGTGCCTATAGTAGCAGTGGGGGGGATAATAGCCTCTGGGAAGGGACTGGGGCTGTGGGATAGCAGGTATAGTAGGGAGAGATGGTGCCTATAGTAGCAGTGGGGGGATAATAGCCTCTGGGAAGGGACTGGGGCTGTGGGATAGCAGGTATAGTAGGGAGAGATGGTGCCTATAGTAGCAGTGGGATAATAGCCTCTGAGAAGGGACTGGGGCTGTGGGATAGCAGGTATAGTAGGGAGAGATGGTGCCTATAGTAGCAGTGGGGGGATAATAGCCTCTGGGAAGGGACTGGGGCTGTGGGATAGCAGGTATAGTAGGGAGAGATGGTGCCTATAGTAGCAGTGGGGGGATAATAGCCTCTGGGAAGGGACTGGGGCTGTGGGATAGCAGGTATAGTAGGGAGAGGTGGTGCCTATAGTAGCAGTGGGGGGATAATAGCCTCTGGGAAGGGACTGGGGCTGTGGGATAGCAGGTATAGTAGGGAGAGATGGTGCCTATAGTAGCAGTGGGGGGATAATAGCCTCTGGGAAGGGACTGGGGCTGTGGGATAGCAGGTATAGTAGGGAGAGATGGTGCCTATAGTAGCAGTGGGATAATAGCCTCTGGGAAGGGACTGGGGCTGTGGGATAGCAGGTATAGTAAGGAGAGATGGTGCCTATAGTAGCAGTGGGGGGATAATAGCCTCTGGGAAGGGACTGGGGCTGTGGGATAGCAGGTATAGTAGGGAGAGATGGTGCCTATAGTAGCAGTGGGATAATAGCCTCTGGGAAGGGACTGGGGCTGTGGTATAGCAGGTATAGTAGGGAGAGATGGTGCCTATAGTAGCAGTGGGGGGATAATAGCCTCTGGGAAGGGACTGGGGCTGTGGGATAGCAGGTATAGTAGGGAGAGATGGTGCCTATAGTAGCAGTGGGGGGATAATAGCCTCTGGGAAGGGACTGGGGCTGTGGGATAGCAGGTATAGTAGGTAGAGATGGTGCCTATAGTAGCAGTGGGGGGATAATAGCCTCTGGGAAGGGACTGGGGCTGTGGGATAGCAGGTATAGTAGGGAGAGATGGTGCCTATAGTAGCAGTGGGGGGGATAATAGCCTCTGGGAAGGGACTGGGGCTGTGGGATAGCAGGTATAGTAGGGAGAGATGGTGCCTATAGTAGCAGTGGGGGGATAATAGCCTCTGGGAAGGGACTGGGGCTGTGGGATAGCAGGTATAGTAGGGAGAGATGGTGCCTATAGTAGCAGTGGGATAATAGCCTCTGGGAAGGGACTGGGGCTGTGGGATAGCAGGTATAGTAGGGAGAGATGGTGCCTATAGTAGCAGTGGGGGATAATAGCCTCTGGGAAGGGACTGGGGCTGTGGGATAGCAGGTATAGTAGGGAGAGATGGTGCCTATAGTAGCAGTGGGGGGGATAATAGCCTCTGGGAAGGGACTGGGGCTGTGGGATAGCAGGTATAGTAGGGAGAGATGGTGCCTATAGTAGCAGTGGGGGGATAATAGCCTCTGGGAAGGGACTGGGGCTGTGGGATAGCAGGTATAGTAGGGAGAGATGGTGCCTATAGTAGTAGTGGGGGGATAATAGCCTCTGGGAAGGGACTGGGGCTGTGGGATAGCAGGTATAGTAGGGGGAGATGGTGCCTATAGTAGCAGTGGGATAATAGCCTCTGGGAAGGGACTGGGGCTGTGGGATAGCAGGTATAGTAGGGAGAGATGGTGCCTATAGTAGCAGTGGGGGGATAATAGCCTCTGGGAAGGGACTGGGGCTGTGGGATAGCAGGTATAGTAGGGAGAGATGGTGCCTATAGTAGGAGTGGGGGGATAATAGCCTCTGGGAACTTAGTAACATAGTATGTTGGGTTGAAAAAAGACATACGTCCATCACGTTCAACCATAGTGCCTATATATAACCTGCCTAACTGCTAGTTGATCCAGAGGAAGGCAAAAAACCCCATCTGAAGCCTCTCTATTTTGCTGCAGAGGGGAAAAAATTCCTTCCTGACTCCAAGATGGCAATCGGACCAGTCCCTGGATCAACTTGTACTAAGAGCTATCTCCCATAACCCCTGTATTCCCTCACTTGTACTGAGAGCTATCTCCCCTACCCCTGTATTCCCTCACTTGTACTGAGAGCTATCTCCCCTACCCCTGTATTCCCTCACTTGTACTGAGAGCTATCTCCCCTACCCCTGTATTCCTTCACTTGTACTAAGAGCTATCTCCCATAACCCCTGTATTCCCTCACTTGTACTGAGAGCTATCTCCCCTACCCCTGTATTCCCTCACTTGTACTGAGAGCTATCTCCCATACCCCTGTATTCCCTCACTTGTACTGAGAGCTATCTCCCCTACCCCTGTATTCCCTCACTTGTACTGAGAGCTATCTCCCATACCCCTGTATTCCCTCACTTGTACTGAGAGCTATCTCCCCTACCCCTGTATTCCCTCACTTGTACTGAGAGCTATCCCCCCTACCCCTGTATTCCCTCACTTGTACTGAGAGCTATCTCCCCTACCCCTGTATTCCCTCACTTGTACTGAGAGCTATCTCCCATACCCCTGTATTCCCTCACTTGTACTGAGAGCTATCTCCCCTACCCCTGTATTCCCTCACTTGTACTGAGAGCTATCTCCCCTACCCCTGTATTCCCTCACTTGTACTGAGAGCTATCTCCCATAACCCTGTATTCCCTCACTTGTACTGAGAGCTATCTCCCATAACCCTGTACTCCTTCACTTGTACTGAGAGCTATCTCCCATAACCCTGTACTCCTTCACTTGTACTGAGAGCTATCCCCCTACCCCTGTATTCCCTCACTTGTACTGAGAGCTATCTCCCCTACCCCTGTATTCCCTCACTTGTACTGAGAGCTATCTCCCCTACCCCTGTATTCCCTCACTTGTACTGAGAGCTATCTCCCCTACCCCTGTATTCCCTCACTTGTACTGAGAGCTATCTCCCATAACCCTGTATTCCCTCACTTGTACTGAGAGCTATCTCCCATAACCCTGTATTCCCTCACTTGTACTGAGAGCTATCTCCCATAACCCTGTATTCCCTCACTTGTACTGAGAGCTATCTCCCATAACCCTGTATTCCCTCACTTGTACTGAGAGCTATCTCCCATAACCCTGCACTCCTTCACTTGTACTGAGAGCTATCTCCCATAACCCTGTATTCCCTCACTTGTACTGAGAGCTATCTCCCCTACCCCTGTATTCCCTCACTTGTACTGAGAGCTATCTCCCCTACCCCTGTATTCCCTCACTTGTACTGAGAGCTATCCCCCCTACCCCTGTATTCCCTCACTTGTACTGAGAGCTATCTCCCATAACCCTGTATTCCCTCACTTGTACTGAGAGCTATCTCCCCTACCCCTGTATTCCCTCACTTGTACTGAGAGCTATCCCCCCTACCCCTGTATTCCCTCACTTGTACTGAGAGCTATCTCCCCTACCCCTGTATTCCCTCACTTGTACTGAGAGCTATCTCCCCTACCCCTGTATTCCCTCACTTGTACTGAGAGCTATCTCCCCTACCCCTGTATTCCCTCACTTGTACTGAGAGCTATCTCCCATAACCCTGTATTCCCTCACTTGTACTGAGAGCTATCTCCCATAACCCTGTACTCCTTCACTTGTACTGAGAGCTATCTCCCATAACCCTGCACTCCTTCACTTGTACTGAGAGCTATCTCCCCTACCCCTGTATTCCCTCACTTGTACTGAGAGCTATCTCCCCTACCCCTGTATTCCCTCACTTGTACTGAGAGCTATCTCCCATAACCCTGTATTTCCTCACTTGCTAAGAAGCCACCCAGCCCCTTATTAAAGCTATATAATGTATCAGCCAGTACGACTGATTCGGGGAGGGAATCCCACAACCTCACAGCTCTCACAGTAAAAAATCCTTTCCGAATATTTAAATGGAACCTCCCTTCTTCTAAACGGAGTGGGGACCCTCGTGCCCGTTGGAAGGCCCTACTGGTAAATAAAACATTAGAGAGGTTATTATATGATCCCCTTATATATTTATACATAGTTATCATATCCCCCTTAAGCGCCTCTTCTCCCGTATAAACAAACCCAACTGGGCCAGTCTTTCCCCATAACTGAGACTTTCCATACCCTTTACCAGCTTAGTTGCCCTTCTCTGGACCCTCTCTAACGCAATAATGTCCTGTTTGAGCACTTGGGACCAAAACTGAACGGCATATTCTAGATGGGGCCTTACCAGCGCTCTGTAAAGTAGAAGAATAACCCCCCCTCCCGTGAATCTATACCCCTTTTAATACAGCTCAAAACCTTGTTTGCCCTTGCAGCTGCTGCCTGGCAGGGACTGGGGCTGTGGGATAGTAGGCATGGCCGAATATAATATAATGAGTAAAGACTCCTGAAGATAATTCTATTGAGTAACAGTCTTATAGAGTGTCACTGTCACCATCTTTCCCTACTGAGTTAACCCAGTCTTTCTTACTCCATCCAAGCTACTTGATGGTGTTGCTGGCCACATACAAATGAAATTAAGTCAAAAGATAGTTTAGGCTGGTTTCTTTGACACAGGACAATTCTGCAGGTACCAACTAATAGTGGTATAACTAAAGGCCCATGCAATACCCCCTTCCCGGGGTGCCCAGCACTCTCTCTCACACATATTTGTGCCACTGCCCATTGAGGTCTGATTTGCAAAGTTTATTAGTTTCCTGCAGGTCTAATCAGAGGGATCTTCCATAGCCCAATTAAAACCCGCCTGAATCCACTTGGGGGGTCTCATTTATTGGGATAAAAAACAATGAAAGTCCTTAACCCCTGATCTACCAGAAGAGAATTTTTTAATGGGTTTAAAGCTTTAGTTCCCATTGCCCTACTTTAATCCCATCCGGGTGGATGAGATGGGTCGTTAATACATAATGCTGCTAAAATCTTGTTAAAGTCGCCCTGCTTATCCCTGGCTGTCTTGCTAATTACAGGACGCATCTCTTGCTAGGCAGATGCTGCCCCCTTCACCCCCTCCTTCCCCATGGATCTGTCTCTTTTTCTGGACTGGTCTTTTATCCAGAGATTGCTCATGAATGGCATTCTCATGGAGTCTGAAAAATCTAATAAGGGACTACAGATCTGGGTCACATTAGCTGTGCCTGCTCCACGTAACCCTTTCCATTAGGTTACACAAGGTAATTAGGGGGATCGTTTATTATAGAGCAGGCCAACATAAATAAATAAATAAATATATATATGTGTGTGTGTGTGTGTGTGTGTGTGTGTATATATAATAAGCAAAAGTGAATAACATGAAAATATATTTATTAAAATGCTTAGTGATGTCATATACATGATATCAGATGTCATGCATATTATCCTTATAATTTACAGTGGGGGGTACATAATTCCCTGGATATTAGTGGATTAAATAGCATATATAAGGATACATTTGACATATTAATGTACATTTTTTCACAATATGCCAGTTGATTATTGTTACAAAATGTGTTTATATTTATATATATTTTTTTTAATCACATGATAATTGTATTTACATTAATATAGGTGTCTGGCAGGAGTGCCATTAATATTCTGATGCATAGCCCCCACTTGCTTACTATACATCCTGTGGCATTGGGTCTAGGGACTCCAAGATGGAAATATTGTGTTTTAATGACTGCCTCATAGTAGGAGAATTATAGAATTCCCTATCATATATAAAACAGTTGTAATATATATATGTGATATAGTTTTTGTAGTGCTGTTTATTAAGATATGACATCACAGAAAGGTAAAGATAGTTAATGATGGCATATTCATCATACTGGGATGATGTAGTAGTTTGTTCCATTTTATTCCTTACATTTGATTTGCTGACATGGTAATTTCCTCCTGAGACATGGATAAGCCCTGACCTGCCGCTCTCTCCCCTTCTCCTCTTCCCTCCAGCAGATAATCAGCACCATGGAGACCCAGGCCAGTAATGGGCCAGGAAGTGTAGGTATCCTCAATGGCACCAACGGGGCAGCCGATGACAGCAAAACCAACCTGATCGTCAACTACCTCCCTCAGAACATGACCCAGGAGGAATTCAAGAGCCTGTTTGGAAGCATAGGAGAGATTGAGTCCTGCAAGCTGGTCAGGGACAAAATCACAGGTACTGGCTCTTCCTTTCATGGACGAGGAGCTGCAGAACATCCCCACGTGAGGGAAGTGGAAAGAAGCAGAAGCTTTGCCCTTCTCTACCCTCCCATACACTCAGTCCTTTTAATAAACCTGGCTCATCCATTATGAGGAATCAAGTCCAGTCAGAAAGATTATTCTTGGCCTTAGGAACTGCGCACTAATTGGATAGCTAGACTCATGGGTGGTAATTAATGCTAAGCAATGGCTTTGAGGCTTATAATAATATTATTATGGGAATGTTGTAATCTAATTATATGCAAAGACCCCCATTTGCTTTACACTGTGTTTGAATTAATGCACGAGTATATCTCCCCAAGTTTCCTAAATCCCCTCCTAGCTATTATGCGCATCCAGCTACATGGGCGCCCTTGATGTGTCCTTGAGCTACAGCTGGCTCTGCAGCCGTGCAGTGAATGTTGCTGAGCTATCGCATTAGCTTGGGAAACAGAGAAAGGAAGTGTAATATGTTCAGTTATCTGTGCAACGTGTCTGCTATATAAACCTCCAGTTGTAACTGTCAGGATCCCTCGACATTCCTCTTCAGATTCTTGAGTCGGCCAGATACAGATCAATATTGTCTCCAAACTTGGTCACTCCTGATTTATCCATCGACTTATTTGCCCTTATATGAGGTCAAAACACTGGCCTCTCTGACCTCCATGTGATCGGAGCTTGGTCAGACAATTAAGATTTCTGAAAGGTCACGTTGGGCAAAGACCACATTGAACCATTAGAATAGTAGTCTCCCAGGTCTTCACCTAATGTGATCCAGTACTTAGTTATGAAGTGGGTTTCAAAAGAGGTCTATGGAAGTTCTGACCATGCTGAGGGCCATAAAAAGCACTTGGGAGGCCACACCTGGCCCATGGGCCACTTTGAGGTGAAAACAGTTCCCTCTCCAACCTTGGCTGTATCTTGGCTAGGCAACTAAGCTCACTGAAAGCTCACGTTGGGCAAAGACCACATCAAACCATTGGTGTAGTTATCTCCAAGGTGATCTAATATTAAGTTACAGTAGGATAAAAAAAGGCCAAAGCTCATCAAGTTTAACATCTCCAATGGTTGGCCCATGGGGCCGGTGTAGTCTATCCAGCACTCATAGCAGAAGTTGATAGCGTAAACACCCCCATAGCCATCAGCTGTATTGGCCTAGTCTTTCCTAGCCCCTTGTGCCACAAGGCCTGCATTTCTACACGTGTAATGACGTTCCCTCTTTTCTCTTCCTTTCAGGTCAGAGCTTGGGGTATGGATTTGTAAACTATGTTGACCCAAATGATGCAGATAAAGCAATAAACACCCTAAATGGACTGAAACTACAGACTAAGACCATCAAGGTAAATATTTAATTCCATATATATGTATATATATTTAGCTTGGCATCAATCCCATAGGAACATGCCCCACAGTGCGTAATCATACAGCATATCTACACCCTGATAGAATACTAAATGTGACTCGTGGCAATCTGCTTTTGTAATGTCCGGATTCTTTGTAGGTGTATCAGAGTCTGACTACTGATAATGATCATGTTGCTATCTGCTTGGTTGGTATTGATTGGCCCAATCTTGGGTGGCACTGATACAATCATGTTACTCTGCACATGGCTGGTACTGATAAGGAGTGCTGAGAGCAGACATGGCTTGTATTGTTGCAATGCACATGGCTCATACATGACAGATAATGTCACAATGCATGTGGCTGTTATATATATAATGGGCATTCAGAGATCACATGATTAGTACTAATAAGGATGATGTTACAATGCACATGACTGGCTGCCTGATAACATTGTACTTACATATCTACTGTATATCCACCTCTGTTTCCACCTCTGCATTCCCATATCTCTATTGTTTTGCCCACCCTATATCTATTTATTGTTCTGTCTGCTTCATTATCTGCTCCTCCTCTATATCTTGTCCGTGGGCCATTAATTTGCTGTATCATGTCTTGGGATTATTATAAAACAATGTCATATACAGAAGCCTATGGAGGTCTTAGCTATGCTGGGGGCTACAAAAATCTCTTGAAAAGCCTTACTTCACCCTGCTGTGGGCCGCCAGTAAGATGTACCTGTTCTACAATAACCTGCACACCCTATGGAAGTAAATTATGTCACAGTCAGTTCAGACATACTGAGATTTATATTCTTATTCAGTCACTGATCTGACAGGGTTTATAAATGCCTGCGTTCTAGTGGTGCTAACAGATTGCATCCCTTCCCCGGCAGAAATCAGATATGACTCCCACCACCCTGCCAGAAGGCGCATTTGACAGATGCCCTCCAGCTCGCCCACAAACCCCTCTTAAGGTCACACAATATACTCAGAAGCAGCAGGTCAGGATTGATGGAAGGGAGTGAGTTCTTTTATATTCTATTGTCATTCAAATACAACATGGCCCTTGGTCGAAGGGGGGGCTGCAATGAATAGGGAGGCGGGGGCTCGAGAGACAAAAAAGCACTCAGCCATCTGTCTTCTCTCTCTGGCTAATTATGGGGGCATTTTCCCTGGAGTGTAAGTAGGAGGAAGAGTGAATGCTCAAGCAGCTGCTCTTGTTAAATAAGAAATTAGGGTTAGGGAAAGGGAAAGTTAAGGTAACGGAGCGACCCAATGACTCAAGGAGAAGGAGAAAGGGGGTCAGCCACTCTGATAGTCGGTATGGGAGTAGGGGTTACAATTAAACCCATAACATTTATATATGCACCAGTAAAACGGGGTGTAAGGTTTAGTAAAGTACAGCAGTTCAATTTGCTTTGTGAAACAGTTGCTGCTTCTATAGGGGAAATGTCTAGCAGCAGCTCTGTCTTGCTTTATGGCTGAGATTCTAGCTTTCTTTATAACAAAGCATTCTGTCACAGTGGCACAGATCCTATTCGATCCTAATTATAAGCAGCAGTCTTGCCCTGCTTTATGGCTGAGATTCTAGCTATCTGTATAACAGAGCATTCTGTCACAGAGGCACAGATCCCATCTGACCCCCCCCCCCCCATTGTAAGCAGCAGTCCTGCCCTGCTTTATGGCTGAGATTCTAGCTATCTGTATAACAGAGCATTCTGTCACAGTGGCACAGATCCTATTTGATACCCCCCATTGTAAGCAGCAGTCCTGCCCTGCTTTATAGCTGAGATTCTAGCTCTCTGTATAACAGAGCATTCTGTCACAGTGGCACAGATCCTATCTGATCCCCCCCATTGTAAGCAGCAGTCCTGCCCTGCTTTATGGCTGAGATTCTAGCTCTCTGTGTAACAGAGCATTCTGTCACAGTGGCACAGATCCTATCTGATTCCCCCATTGTAAGCAGCAGTCCTGCCCTGCTTTATAGCTGAGATTCTAGCTCTCTGTATAACAGAGCATTCTGTCACAGTGGCACAGATCCTATCTGATCCCCCCCATTGTAAAGGTGGCCATACACGGGCCGACTATAGCTGCCGATATCGGTCCCTTGGACCAATTCGGCAGCTAATCGGCCCGTGTATGGGGAGAGCAGAGCGGCCTGGCCGACCGATATCTGGCCTGAAATTGGCCAGATCTCGATCGGCCAGGTTAGAAAATCTGGTCGGATCGGGGACCGCATCGGCTCGTTGATGCGGTCCCCGATCCGACTGCCCCATTGCCGCCCACATAATCCGATCGTTTGGCCCCAGGGCCAAACGATCGGATTATTATTTTTTTTACCTAAATGGTCCCCGATATCGCCCACCCGTAGGTGGGGATATCGGGGAAAGATCCGCTCGTGTATGGCCACCTTTAGCAACAGTCCTGCCCTGCTTTATGGCTGAGATTCTAGCTATCTTTATAACAAAGCATTCTGTCACAGTGGCACAGATCCTATTCAATCCTCATTGTAAGCAGCAGGTCTGCCCTGCTTTACAGCTGAGATTCTAGCTATCTAGCTATCTTTATAACAGTGTATTCTGAGATTCTAGCTATCTGTATACTGTGACGGTGACACAAATTCCATCTAAAACCATGGGAATGGTCACAGGCAGCACCTTGGCACATATATTGCAGCTCTCTCTCATTGCTTTAATTCCAACCCCAGGGCACTACCTTCAGGCCATTTGTATTTTCTCACAGTGTCTGTGTAGCTTTCTTCTGGATGCTACAGTTTCTTTCCACACTCCAAAAATATACAGTCGGTTTAACTGTTTCCAGATGACTGTAGGGATCTTCATTTATAAACCCTACTTGGGCAGGAATTGGCATGAATAATCACCATAAAGCACCAAGTAAAATGCAGAGTGAGTGAGATAACGAAGCTTAGAAAGGCAATATTATACTGAGTTGGAAAATATTAAATACAGAGATGCATTGTTAAGAGGTTATTGCACAGTGAAGTCACCAGAGGGCACTGTTTCAGTGGAGTCTTTGCACAAGAGTAGCTCATTAGTGACGGTGTCGCTGTTCCCATGAATAAACACAAGTATGCAAATATATGAGGCCCCCCGGGCCCCCTTGAGAATTACCTAAGCCAATCTGTTCCTGGACATTTACAGGAAAATAAAGTGATTGCACACCCTGCTTATTCTATTTAAAAGCAAAGCTATTCAAGGGACAAGGGACAATAGGCTCAATCAGAGCCTTTAGCTACTGCGGCAGTAAGAGGACAATAAAAAGGAATTACAGTCAGGGGGAACAATAGGGGCCCTCACAGCATGCGAATTATGAATGACAAGAGATTGAGAGTAACATGGCAATGGGATGGAGAGTCAGCACTGAGCACCTGCAGGGTGAGGAAACACCACAGCTCTGTGTATGTGGTTATCTGGCAGCCATTTTGTTAGACCAGATATGACAAATCCATGTCAGACACAAATATAGCAATGGGATGGAGAGTCAGCACTGAGCACCTGCAGGGTGAGGAAACACCGCAGCTCTGTGTATGTTTATCTGGTGGCCATTTTGTTAGACCAGACATGACAAATCCATGTCAGACACAAACATAGCAATGGGATGGAGAGTCAGCACTGAGCACCTGCAGGGTGAGGAAACACCGCAGCTCTGTGTATGTTTATCTGGTGGCCATTTTGTTAGACCAGACATGACAAATCCATGCCAGACACAAACATAACAATGGGATGGAGAGCAGTACTGAGCAACTGCAGGGTAAGGAAACACCACAGCTCTGTGTATGTGGTAATCAGGCGGCCATTTTGTTAGGCCGGACACAAACATAGCAATGGGATGGAGAGCAGTACTGAGCAACTGCAGGGTGAGAAACACCACAGCTCTGTTTATTTAGTAATCAGGCGGCCATTTTGTTAGGCTGGACACAAACATAACAATGGGATGGAGAGCAGTACTGAGCAACTGCAGGGTGAGGAAACACCACAGCTCTGTGTATTTGGTAATCAGACGGCCATTTTGTTAGGCCGGACACAAACATAGCAATGGGATGGAGAGCAGTACTGAGCAACTGCAGGGTGAGAAACACCACAGCTCTGTGTATTTAGTAATCAGGCGGCCATTTTGTTAGGCCGGACACAAACATAACAATGGGATGGAGAGCAGTACTGAGCAACTGCAGGGTGAGGAAACACCACAGCTCTGTGTATTTGGTAATCAGGCGGCCATTTTGTTAGGCCGGACACAAACATAGCAATGGGATGGAGAGCAGTACTGAGCAACTGCAGGGTGAGGAAAAACCACAGCTCTGTGTATTTAGTAATCAGGCGGCCATTTTGTTAGGCCGGACACAAACATAGCTTAGTCCATATTAGGGATGCACGGAAACCAGTTTTTCGGGTTCGGGCAAACCCCCGAATCCACCTTAAGGGATTTGGCCGAATACTGAACCGAATCTGAATACTAATTAGCATATGCTTATTAGGATTTGGAAGGGTTAAATGTTGCCATGCGCTTTGTGTGTGGCAAAAAAATGTCCACGTCCATATAAACATGACAAAAAGTCATGTGATTTTTTGGATTCGGATTTGGTTTGGCCAGGGCCATGGATTCAAATCCGAATCCTGGATTCAGGGCATCCCTAGTCTGTATATATACATTAATAAAAAAAATATTAATACCAATGTGGCTTATGTTAGTGCAAGAAAGTTTTGAAGGGAAACTTCTTAGCAAATCCCAAATGCATTTCTTAAAATATGCCCCTGGTTTTAAAGTTGTTTGTAAATGTAATTGCTATTGAGAGGGCTGGCTTCTGCTACATTTTTTCAAAAGTCAGAACCAGCAGTACAGAGAATATAACCAGCCAGAGAAATACTGTGTACATTTACAAATAACTTTAAAAACCACTGGAAACGGTTATGATGTTTGTATTATTTGCCTTTCTGATGACTGCCCAGGGCAATACTCGTAATCCAGCGGCAGTATGTAGGAAGAGTGAGGTATGTAACAAATATAATAGCAGGGAACACAGATAAATTTAAAGTCAGTTGCATCAGACTCCATCTGCCCTTAGCAACACAGCGGGAAAATCTCTTATGGGACTGCCATGTTTCCATAGTAACCCCTGCAGCATTATATTCAACAGGCCACATGCCCTGGGGAAAGGGAAGGTAGCAGGTTGCACCTTTAGCTTCCTGCAAGTTGAAGGGAGACCACAAACGTTCCCTCGTAACTTAATGAACGACAAGAGACAAAGATATAATTGGACTGTTATGAACTTCCCCAAACAGCACTAATGTCTGTATTATCCCCTTCAATTAACATTGGCTCCAGAGTAGTTGCTAAACAGGTCTAACAGCATCTTATAGGCCCACACTGGTGTCTTTTAGTCATTGTATGGATCAGGCTGTTATTACATAGCCCTGGGTACTGTATGAATCAGGCTTTTACTATATGGCCATTGGTATAGTGTGGTTGAGACTGTTATTATATGGCCTTGGGTACTGTATGGGTCAGGCTATTATTATATGGCCATGGGTATAGTGTGGTTGAGACTGTTATTATATGGCCCTGGGTACTGCATGGGCAGGCTATTATTATATGGCCATGGGTATAGTGTGGTTGAGACTGTTATTATATGGCCCTGGGTACTGCATGGGTCAGGCTATTATTATATGGCCATGGGTATAGTGTGGTTGAGACTGTTATTATATGGCCCTGGGTACTGCATGGGTCAGGCTATTATTATATGGCCATGGGTATAGTGTGGTTGAGACTGTTATTATATGGCCCTGGGTACTGCATGGGTCAGGCTATTATTATATGGCCATGGGTATAGTGTGGTTGAGACTGTTATTATATGGCCCTGGGTACTGCATGGGCAGGCTATTATTATATGGCCATGGGTATAGTGTGGTTGAGACTGTTATTATATGGCCCTGGGTACTGCATGGGTCAGGCTATTATTATATGGCCATGGGTATAGTGTGGTTGAGACTGTTATTATATGGCCCTGGGTACTGCATGGGTCAGGCTATTATTATATGGCCACGGGTATAGTGTGGTTAAGACTGTTATTATATGGCCCTGGGTACTGTATGAATCAGGCTTTTACCATATTGCCATTGGTATAGTGTGGTTGAGACTGTTATTATATGGCCCTGGGTACTGCATGGGTCAGGCTATTATAATATGGCCATGGGTATAGTGTGGTTGAGACTGTTATTATATGGCCCTGGGTACTACATGGGTCAGGCTATTATTATATGGCCATGGGTATAGTGTGGTTGAGACTGTTATTATATGGCCCTGGGTACTGCATGGGTCAGGCTATTATTATATGGCTAAGAGAACTGTACGGTTCAGACTGTTATTTTGGTTACTGGGGTCAGTGACCTCAACAATCACAACATCAAATCAGGTGCAGGCAGAATAAGAATATATAATAATACAATAAGAAGCAGATAATCCAAAAAGAAATAATATAGGTCAATAGTACCGCTGCACTTTATGGCGTAATTAACTACTACCTGCTCCCTGTCCCCTCCTTGCTCCAACCCACATTGGCCATAATTGCTGTTGCACCATGTGTGCTATTAGATAAGTAAACAATGTTCCTCAATAGTTTATCTTATAGTGGTTTTAATATTAATCTACAGGTGAGTATAATGGATTCCATGATTCTCACTGGGCAATGAACACTATATATACTGTCAGCTCTGCAAAGTAAGGTATTTTACCCAATACAGTGATCGGCACTGTACATAATCTCAGTACCGCTGATGCCTTGTCTTCCCTCTTTCTCAGGTCTCCTATGCTCGTCCCAGCTCTGCCTCCATCCGAGATGCCAATTTATATGTCAGTAGCCTTCCGAAAACTATGAACCAGAAAGAAATGGAGCAGCTCTTTTCTCAGTATGGCAGAATCATAACCTCCCGTATCCTGGTGGATCAAGTGACAGGTAGCAGTACTTTTTCCTAACCCCTCCCCCACAGAACATACCTGCAAAGGACATGTTATAGATTGACTACATTGCTCTATTGTTCCATATGGTCTGATTATGATATGGTGCCTTATTGTCCCAGTAACTCCTTATTCCAGTAACCCCACCCCTGAGTGCCTTATTGTCCCTGTAACTCCTTATTCCAGTAACCCCGCCACTGAGTGCCTTATTGTCCCTGTAACTCCTTATTCCACTAACCCCGCCCCTGAGTGCCTTATTGTCCCTGTAACTCCTTATTCCAGTAACCCCGCCCCTGAGCGCCTTATTGCCCCTGTAACTTCTTATTCCAGTAACCCCGCCCCTGAGTGCCTTATTGTCCCTGTAACTCCTTATTCTGGTAACCCCGCCCCTGAGTGCCTTATTGTCCCTGTAACTCCTTATTCCAGTAACCCCGCCCCTGAGTGCCTTATTGCACCTGTAACTCCTTATTCCAGTAACCCCGCCACTGAGTGCCTTATTGTCCCTGTAACTCCTTATTCCACTAACCCCGCCCCTGAGTGCCTTATTGTCCCTGTAACTCCTTATTCCACCAACCCCGCCCCTGAGTGCCTTATTGTCCCTGTAACTCCTCATTCCAGTAACCCTGCCCCTGAGTGCCTTATTGTCCCTGTAACTCCTTATTCCAGTAACCCCGCCCCTGAGCGCCTTATTGCCCCTGTAACTTCTTATTCCAGTAACCCCGCCCCTGAGTGCCTTATTGTCCCTGTAACTCCTTATTCTGGTAACCCCGCCCCTGAGTGCCTTATTGTCCCTGTAACTCCTTATTCCAGTAACCCCGCCCCTGAGTGCCTTATTGCACCTGTAACTCCTTATTCCAGTAACCCCGCCCCTGAGTGCCTTATTGTCCCTGTAACTCCTTATTCCAGTAACCCCGCCCCTGAGTGCCTTATTGCACCTGTAACTCCTTATTCCAGTAACCCTGCCCTGAGTGCCTTATTGTCCCTGTAACTTCTTATTCCGGTAACCCCGCCCCTGAGTGCCTTATTGTCCCTGTAACTCCTTATTCCAGTAACCCCGCCCCTGAGCGCCTTATTGTCCCTGTAACTCCTTATTCCAGTAACCCCGCCCCTGAGCGCCTTATTGTCCCTGTAACTCCTTATTCCAGTAACCCCGCCCCTGAGTGCCTTATTGTCCCTGTAACTCCTTATTCCAGTAACCCCGCCCCTGAGCGCCTTATTGTCCCTGTAACTCCTTATTCCAGTAACCCCGCCCCTGAGTGCCTTATTGTCCCTGTAACTCCTTATTCCGGTAACCCCGCCCCTGAGTGCCTTATTGTCCCTGTAACTCCTTATTCCGGTAACCCCGCCCCTGAGTGCCTTATTGTCCCTGTAACTCCTTATTCCAGTAACCCCGCCCCTGAGCGCCTTATTGTCCCTGTAACTCCTTATTCCAGTAACCCCGCCCCTGAGTGCCTTATTGTCCCTGTAACTCCTTATTCCAGTAACCCTGCCCCTGAGTGCCTTATTGTCTTATTTCTGTAACCTGCCGCTGAGCACCTTATAGTCTGTATGACGCCTTATTTATTAGAGTTAGCCCTGGACATATTTAATGATCCTTTTTGTGTTCCAATCAGGTGTTTCCCGAGGTGTGGGCTTTATTCGGTTTGATAAGAGAATAGAGGCAGAGGAGGCTATTAAAGGCCTTAATGGACAGAAACCACTTGGTGCCAGTGAACCAATCACAGTCAAATTTGCCAACAATCCCAGTCAGAAAACAGGACAGGCGCTACTCACTCACTTGTACCAGACTACAGCTCGGAGGTACACAGGACCCCTGCACCATCAAACTCAGAGATTCAGGTGAGGGGACGCTCCTATTATCATTAATCCTCCATATCTATCACCTCAATCCCATGCCTTGCAAAGCTCATTACCTTACCCACATGTTATTCTATTCCCCTCACCGCCAATCCTGCACGGCTATTGGTCTGTCACTCTCTTATCAGCTCTACAGTCCATGTCACATCCATCTAATTCCCAAACTTTGTTATAGCCTCTTTAGCCCCAACCTATTTTTTTTATCTATACCACCAACCCTATGCCCTCTAGAGTCCATCAAGTTGCGGGCCATCTCATGTTACAAGAAACCCCTTTGCTCTTTCCTATCAATTTTATTTTACTGATGCTATTCTACTCCTCTGCTCCTCCTCCTATCATATACATTACCCAATAACCTCACATTATGTTTCATGGCTGCCCATTCTACTAGCAACATTCTCAATTGTTCCAAGATTTCCCATGATGCCCATCACACAGTCATTGCTTCTTCTCAGTATACAACTTCTTTCTGCTGCCTATGTTGCTTCTATGGTAGGACAACCCACCAGCCATGCCTGTTCTGTGCTTGCCTACAACTAGCTGCATCTGCTGCCCATTTCCAGCCAAAGTACTTAGCCTAACACATGTAGTGCTTTCTCCTTCTGATACCTCCTGTTTCATATGCCATTGACCGTGAAAAGGCTATGAGTGCTAGTAGCCTTAGAGTCCATTAGGCAACTAGCCACATAACTATTGGTACACTATTACTGATTCTTACCTACAGTTCTTCAGTCAACCTGATATGCCAAATACTCTGTGGATTGATTATACTGACTGAAGTCTTCAAAGCTCTCGTAGCAGATGAGGGTTGTAGAGATCCTCTGTACACCAGGTCACACAACTAAATCTAACAGTTATGATTGGCTAAGGTCTTAGCTAGACTCGGCTCATGGTCCCCACTTGTACAAATCCCCACTTCAACACCTCTTAAACCTGTTGTCTGCTTCTCTGTGCTCCATCTTGTCATTCCCTACTAGTCCTTCCAAACCTCTCCTTGCCATTTCAAGGTAAGAGATGGCCAACCAATCAGGTGAGCTTGTGTCTGTATTCTACATGATGGCAACAAGGCGGTTACACCAAAATATTCCTACAGAATGTCACTGACTTGTTGTTATTTGTTTTGCCTAAAAGCCAAGGTGTGGTTTTCAGAAGTAGGCTGAGGTTACTGTGCTTTTTTGGCCTGTGTGGTAGATACAGCCTTTCTAAGCTTCAGTTTGTTGCCATTGACATTTGGAGACTCAAAGAAGCCCATGCTTTCACAGAGACAAGGAAACTATTATCATTGGCTGACTACAATTTTACAAACATGATTGGATGGTATTAGGCCTAAGGCAGATGCCAACTGGCATAGAGGGCCATCAAAATCCTGCTGTTCCAGAGGGACACATACTGGTGGCATCTTCTGATGGGCAACAAAAAGTCTGTGCAGCCTTGATGGTCCTTTGTAGGAGATGGGTCTATAAATGCTACCTGGTGTTGCCCAGAATTATTACCCTTGCTCTGCAGCCCATATGTAAATAACCCCCAGCCATGTTTAACCTGATGATGGAGAATATGGGGTTGATCGATATCTTGGTTAGTATAAAGAACTTCTATGTACACCACCTACATCTCTCATTATTTTACACTCTGTGGCAGTAGATACTCATGCTTAAATAATATTGGCTACCCTAATCCTGTCTAAAGTTACCCCATTAACCAAAGTGGTCAACAGCCAAACGTGTTGGACTTGGTGACCACACGACTGAGTGCCATGGCTATAGAACATTACCAACAGAAAGCAGAAATCAGGTTTGCATCAGAACTGACTATGCTGCCCCCAGTGGTGGTGTGTGAATGTTGCCCTGCAAAGTCTTGACAGATTAGAACCAAAAGCTATTTGTATTATGTGGACTTTACTATTTAAACCCTAGGTTTTCAGTTCAAGTCCCATTATGTAGTCCATCATCTCATTCTTACTGACCTTCAAGCTAGGCTTCCAAAGCTATATATCAGTATATTCTTCCTAATTTTCTAAATAGACTTTAAAATGGGCTTCTCAAGCCAAGGCTCTGGGTTCTAGCAGGGAATAGCCTCACAGTTTGGAACCCATTGTCCTAAAGTCATTTGACATGTAAAAGGGTGACTCTATAACACAAGACCGATCTCAACGCCATCTTGTATATCTTTGCTGCAATCAGATCCACATTCACCCCACGGGCTCCATAGGGTTCCCCTATAATATAGTAAACATTACTGTCTTCCACACCCTAAGAAATGATTGGGCGCCCTACAGTTGTAACCACCATGCCTTTTCAAGGACTTCTCAGCTTTGCACGTGCTTTGGGCACCCATTAGGCATGGCACAACCACTTGTGCACACACACCTGCACACATTTATGATTTTTCTTTGTACATTTGTTGTAATTTCCCAGTTTTGATAAGCGAGGCTCTTCTAGATGTTCAGAGCTCCCATCATTCCCTGTGTGTGGGTGTAATATCTTCCAGATCATTCTCTGTGTTGTTCTGTGTCGAGCAACCCGATAGCTCTGTGTTGATCCCCCATTTCTAGTTGTTATTTTTATTTTTGTTGAAACACCTCCGAGTGTTGATCCAATTCTCGGCGGCTGGTGGAAATACGGACAATTATGTGCAGAGAGACGGGGACGCAGGAAGACATGGATTAAATGAGTGAAATGTATATTTCATTTCTTCCCTCAGATTCTGCTAGTCTTTGGTGCCATCTACAGAGCAGCAGTCTCCCCACCGACCCCCCACCCTCACCCCTGCTCTTCCTGCAGCCTTACTAACACTCCACTCCCTCTCCTGTCCCTTCTCTCACAGGCTGGACTCTTTAATAAACATGGCGTATGGAGTCAAAAGGTAAACAAGAGCCAAACCCGCTGCCCCACTACCTCCCCTACCCATTACTGCAGTTTAATGAACGGACTAGGATACTCTTCATTACTATACAGTGCAACATATATTCACAACGAGGTTAGGGATACTCAGGCGGGTATATAGAACTGGTTCCGCTGTTTGGTGGGAATACTCTTCTTCTTGACTAGTATCCACCACCACTTAAACAAAGGCAAATTGTCTTCCACTGCCCCTATGGGCTCATAAACATGGGCGCAAAATGCATTGTAAATAGTGAATCTGGCATACATTTGCTACTCACTGGCAAGATGGCGGGACAACATAGCAACAGTAAGGCAAAATAAGTTCAAGGTTCAATATATCCCTATTATTGAGCGGGGTCGTTATATCATTAACTTAACCTTTTTCGTAATATAATAAAAGGTGCATAGTTTGCCATAAGTCTAGTAACCCATAGCAACCTTTCAACATGGAGAACTTATTGGTCAACTGATAGGAAGCTACAGTTCCAAGACTTGGTCTTCTGGCTCCATAGGGGTTTTTATGTTGATTCTTGACTGGTTGCTCAGTGTTACTTGATCTACACAAATGTTGCCCTTTTTTATTACACAATCCCACGATCCCATACATGATCCCATAGATAGAGGTAGAATGGTCGTTGGAGCACTAAGGCCAGCAATATTGCTTGCATGGATTAGACCTTCTCAGTAAGTGTTCATAGAACACTGAATTCCTAAAATCTAGTCTAGAAAGTGATCAAAATAGGGATGGACAATACGGAGCTGTGGAAGGTAATGGCAATATGGCTGCTCCCATATGGAAGACTGGGAGACACCAGTTCATCCATAGATACACCTACTATACTTATGATTATTCAGAAATTCCCTCCGCACATTAAACTGCAGTACAACCCCCTCTTGAGAATTTCTTTTTTTTTTAGTTTTTTTGGCTGCTCTGGGAATTATTTTTTTAGTGCATTTTTTTAATTTTGTCCTTTTTTCGTAGAGTATCAGTTTTTTCTCTTTCTCGTTGGCATTTAATTTCGCTTTTAGTGTTACTGTAGATCGTGTATCGTTATGTTGTGTGCCTGTGTGCCAAGTATATTTGTCTTATCAATGATTCACTTGTGTCGTGCAAACACTCACATGTTGGGGCGGAGTTTAATTGGCCAGGCAACTGCCTTACTTATATCCTGCTTCCATGCCATGCTGTAAGGTCAACTAGTGGCCAGCTAGGGTTGGACAGTGCCTCTTATCAAAATACTATAAGGTACCAATATAGGTTGACTGGTTTAGTTAGACAAGCCAAGATCCCGTGCCATGAATAAAGGGGGAACCCCAGGATAATCAGAAAAAGGGAGGTGGTCCATACATCCTAGAAAAAGGTCCAATCAGGTCCGTGCAGGGGGGTACATGCAATTAAATCATAAGTTATTTGGGAGGTAACAAGGAATGGATCACGTGATCTTGGCTGTCAGTGATCTGGGGGTCATAAATGCTCAATATATTGGGAAATCAAACAAGCCCAAATCCAATGGGCTAGATGTTAAAATGATCAATGGGGTTAAACCATTGACCACCAATGTCCTTTATGGCAGAATATTTTATCTGTTCCTGTAAATACCACAATTACCTTCTACCTTAAGTATAGGTTGTGATCTAAGGGTCTTTTGGGTTTAGTAATAACTCATTATATTTATAATTGTCCTTTCCAATCCAATGGGAAGCAATGCTCTAGTCTTCTTATGTGTGGTCAAAAGCAATGAACCCAAGTCCATTAATGATGATGCCGCCATGGATACAGCCAGTCACAAGTTAAGCCAGGCTCTGGCTGTGTTTGGTCTCCATCCAAGGTCTAGCAATGAGTAGATAAAGGTACCAAAAGATAAAAAGGTGCCCTCATGTTCTCAGGAGCTCATTTATTAAGCCCGACCAATGCCTTGTGAGCATACAAAGGATGAATTTAGCGTGTTATGCCACACTTAGGTTGGCAGTTTGCCCCTTGTTTGCCTGGTGAAGATTACATTTTGTTCAGAAAACATTGATATTTGGTCGTACTGCAAACACCAACACTTCCTGGGCAAGATACCGCTACCAAACCTCCTAAGTGAGTCAGGCTTGGAATTGTAAGCAGCTGAACCACCAACAATCCATTATGTAGTTCAATAATTCATTATTTAGGACAAAATAGTGCCATCCCCTAACATTTGGGTCAGTCCCACTGGGGAGCAAAGTGATCAAACAACATTCAGTGGGACTATACGGTGAGCTGTTTATTAGATATCCCTAAGGGACTGGTTAGCTATGATGTACATAAGATGATGTACATAGAAGTTAGGCAACCAAACAGAGGGTCTAGAAAATGTTGTCATATGATAGGTGAGATAGGCAGGTCCCACATTCATAGAGTCTTGGCAGGCACAGAAGGCTGTACAGTAGCTTCTCTTTCATATGTATTTCACCATTCTCCTCTGCCATCCACCATGTATCTGCCCTACCCACCCAACCACATTATCTTCTGTAGGTTCTAAATCATTTCCTTCTCTTTATTTTATCTCTTCTTTCACTCATCCCTCATTTCCTCTACTAATTTTTTATCTTATTTTTATGCTACAATTTACAAAATAGCAGCCTCCACTCTTCACACCCTCTTACCTCTTGAACTTCCTACACAGACATTTCCAGCCATTGCCATTGTGAAATATATAATGACCTCTATTTCGATCTTTCTGGCCAATCCTCAGCCTGCTTCTTCCTCTATGTCTGCAGAACTACTGAGCAAGCACAGGGCCCCCCTGTGTCTGTGCTTGAAGAGAAGTCTTCTTGAGTAGTTCTTTCCCTGTACTCTAAAGGGTTTTTATTTCCTTATTTCTCCAGTTCTTCTAATCTCCTCTCCTCCATTTCTCTCGTCCAGATCTCTTCCTTACACCCAATGTAGTCCGCTTTCTTTCCTCCCCAGGTTCTCACCTATCACCATAGACAGTGTTACCAACCTTGCCGGCGTCAGCCTTACTGGTCCCACCACTGCTGGTTGGTGCATCTTTGTCTACAACTTGTCCCCTGAGGCAGATGAGAGTGTCCTGTGGCAGCTGTTTGGACCATTTGGAGCCGTGACAAACGTCAAAGTGATCCGGGACTTCACTACTAACAAGTGCAAAGGCTTTGGATTCGTCACAATGACGAACTACGATGAAGCTGCCATGGCTATCGCTAGTCTCAACGGATACCGCCTGGGAGACCGGGTCCTGCAAGTGTCATTCAAAACCAGTAAACAGCACAAGGCCTGAAGGGAAATATCGTAAGGAAAGGGAGTGAGAGGCAGGGCAGGAGTGGGGAGAAAAAGAGAGAGAGAAAAAGAGAGAGAGAGAGGGGGAAGGATTGAGATAGAGGGAAATAGGTGTTGTGAGGAAGGGGAGGATAGAGGAGGAATAGGAATCAAAAAACAAATATGGAGATAGAGTCACCTCTAAGCCTGTGTCCCAAAGCAAAGAGTCTGGCACAGGACATTGAGCGTGACGTCTTGGTTTAGAAACCAGCCTCTTTGTGGTTCCAAAACAGTTCCAATTCCTGTGGCTGGACATGGGAAATCCTAAAGTAGGGCTAAGCAGTGAGGATATTTATCCTGACATGGCGGTCTAATAACGTTATTCTACTCTCTCTCTGGCAGTGAACGGGTTAATCTTCTGCCCTTCCAAACATCTAAAAAAAACATTAACCCATCTGCTGCCGTAACCATTTTCCAAGCTCCCTGCAAACCCCGCGCTCTTCACCTCCCTAACCTCATGCTTCTACGGAAAGGTGATTATAAACGAAGAAATGAGACGGGCGCAGACATTTAAAAAATATATATATATATTTTTATATAAAAAAGCATAAAAAAAAAATCCCGCAAGCAGACAGAACCTTCATACCTGTCCAAAAAATAAGCCCACTGGACAGAATTGTGCTTTTAATTCCCTAATGTGGGTTCTGAAATAAAAAAAAAGAAAAGAAATCCTATTTTTATACAGACAAAAAAAAAAAATAACCAATGAACACTTACTCCGCCCAGTGGGATTGTGCTGTTCAGTTCCATCTCTCTCAGTAGGTTTCATTCAGTGAGTCTCCATTGCTTGTGTACCAGAGGCCTCCATTTTAGGGAATTAAAAGCCAGGAAACGACTTTATGTTTTAAAAATGAGGGTAAACAAAAATAGCATGTATTTTTATTAATATTCTTTTTTCTTACTAAATAGAGTGCCAGGTTTTTTGGGGGGAGGAGATTAGAAGAAAAAAAATCTGGATTGGACCGATGTTTAACGATTATTGCTCCAGACCCACTTATCCGGGAAATTTGAACAAAAATCTTAAAAAACGAACAAAAATTTCAAGCGAATTTGCGCAATTAAATCTTCCAGCTGGTGAACATAGAATATATATTTTCTAAGGATTCTTTTCTTATAACAAAACAGAAATGCATGAGGAAAACCCATAAGCAAATGTAAAAAAGTTGTATATAAATATATATTAGACAAAAACAAATATAAGGTCTGCTTTGGCCATAAGGAAAAGCAAAAGGACTCTAAAAATCGGGCTGTGAATCTGCCTACTAGCGGTAAAAATTTTTAATCATGGATATAAAGGATTCCTGATTTTTTTCTATGAAAATCATTGAAATATATTTTTCTGCAGTGTTAAAACGATATATATGATCTGATTAGGGATGCATTAAGTTCATAATTTCTGGATTTCAACTGAATCTTCCACGAAAGTTTTAGTCAAATACCGAACCAAATCTAAACCTTAATTTAATAATTCACATTTGAAAACAATAAAAGAATTGAATCATACAAGAAAAAAAATTGCCATGTTTAGCTGTCCAAAGCTTTAAAGCTTAGGTTGTCAGATTCAGGATTTCAACTAATTACTGAATCTTCCACTAAAGTTTTAGTCAAATACTGAACCAAATCTAAACCTTAATTTAATAATTCACATTTGAAAACAATAAAAGAATTGGATCATACGTGATTAAAAAATTGCCATGTCCAAAGCTTCAAAGTCATGTGGCTTTATGGGTTAAGAATGGGTTTGTCAGATTCATGATTTCAACTGATTACTGAATCTTCTACAAAAGTTTTAGTTCAATACCGAACCAAATCTAAAACTTAATTTAACAATTCACATTTGAAAACAATAAAAGAATTGGATCATACAAGAAAAAAAATTGCCATGTTTAGCTCTCCAAAGCTTCTAAGGTTAGGTTTGTCAGATTCAGGATTTCAACTGATTACTGAATCTTCTACAAAAGTTTTAGTTCAATACCGAACCAAATCTAAAACTTAATTTAACAATTCACATTTGAAAACAATAAAAGAATTGGATCATACAAGAAAAAAAATTGCCATGTTTAGCTCTCCAAAGCTTCTAAGGTTAGGTTTGTCAGATTCAGGATTTCAACTGATTACTGAATCTTCTACAAAAGTTTTAGTTCAATACCGAACCAAATCTAAAACTTAATTTAACAATTCACATTTGAAAACAATAAAAGAATTGGATCATACAAGAAAAAAAATTGCCATGTTTAGCTCTCCAAAGCTTCTAAGGTTAGGTTTGTCAGATTCAGGATTTCAACTGATTACTGAATCTTCCACTAAAGTTTTAGTCAAATACCGAACCAAATCTAAACCTTAATTTAATAATTCACATTTGAAAACAATAAAAGAATTGGATCATACTTGATAAAAAAAATTGCCATGTCCAGCTGTCCAAAGCTTCAAAGTCACGTGGCTTTATGGGTTGGGAGTAGGGTTGTCAGATTCAGGATTTCAACTGATTACTGAATCTTCCACTAAAGTTTTAGTCAAATACTGAACTTGTCTGATTTTCAGATAAATCAATACTGATAAATCAGTAAAAAAAAATGCTTGAATTTTAGCGATGAGCGAATCTGTCCTGTTTCTCTTCGGCAAAAAATTTGCAAAAGGACAGGAAAACGCATGAAACGCGAAACGCGTTTGTTGCGTGACTTTTTTTGTCCTCACTATCACTTGCAGGACCTTGAGCCAGCTTTTCTTAGAACAAACCATTTGCATTTGGGTCAAATAACGGCATTTCTGTACGATTTTATTGGAAAGTGGGACTGCAGCCTTATATCGAAACAAAATGATTTCTAAAAAAACACACAAAAAAAATTTGGCTTGGCCTTTATTTCTAGTCTAGGAGACGACATCGCTAGAACAATTAGTTTTGTTTATTAAGTTAGCGTCTGTTCTATAAATCGTTTTCTCGTTTATTTTCAGTTCCCCCCTGAAATCTCTTTTTCACTGTTTTTAATATGATTTAATCAGAAATTGTTTGTGTTTCTTTTAAAAAAAAATATATATAATGTAGTTGGGAAAGAGGGAGGAGAATTCCTGCCCGAACCCACAAATTTTATTTAGATCTTTGTATTTTAGGTTCCGTGTGGTTATTATGGCTGTGTTTAGTAGAAAGTTGTAGGATCTCTTATGAATTACAAAAAAAAAAAAATTTAAGAAGAATCAACAGAGAACATAGAAAATGTTTAAAAAAAAAATGCAAAAAAAAATGACTATGAAATCCTGGCGAGATCTTTTTGAATTGTTGTTTTTAACTTATTTCGAAGTATTTATTCTTTATTTGTGTGGGTATAAATATGTGCTTATTTATGTTTGTTCCGAGCCGAAGCAAACAAGGTTTTTTTGAAGCCCTTCCCCCGACAGAGGAAAAGGCTTTCATTGGTTGTAAGGGAAGAAAGGTTAATTTATTTAAAGAGCGAGAAAGGGACTGAAACATTGTTTAAAAAAGAGAAAAAAAAAACCACAAACTGAACAAAAAAAAACCGAATAATGTGCATTTTTTTATAAGCTGGTTTGAAATCCAAGGAGCTAAGAGCACTGAGTAATTTAAAGAAAAAAAAATAAAAAAAATAAAAAGATAATTAATAACTACTCTGTGTGTTTATTTGCGATGGGGGGGTTGTGTGTAGGGAGCAAGGGGAGGAACGGTGATGGGGGCAGGCCCGGATTTGTGGAGAGGCCACAAAGGCCCGGGCCTAGGGCGGCAGAAGTTTAGGGGCGGCATGCCACCCCGCCGCAAGGAAAATTTTTAAATTTGGCTCCCATACGGAGCAGTCGGGACCTCTCCCCACTGCTCCGTATGGGAGTTTAAAGGAGCGTTCGCGCATGCGCACTGGGGAGATGGCGCGTTGCGCATGCGCACTGGGAGACACCCACAGGGGAGGCCTCGGGGCGCCCAGGATAGAAATCCGGCCCTGGATGGGGGGGGAGTTGTGTGTAAGGAGCAAGGGGAGGAACGGTGATGGGGGGGAGTTGTGTGTAGGGAGCAAGGGGAGGAACGGTGATGGGGGGAGTTGTGTGTAGGGAGCAAGGGGAGGAACGGTGATGGGGGGGAGTTGTGTGTAGGGAGCAAGGGGAGGAACGGTGATGGGGGGAGTTGTGTGTAGGGAGCAAGGGGAGGAACGGTGATGGGGGGGAGTTGTGTGTAGGGAGCAAGGGAAGGAATGGTGATGGGGGGAGTTGTGTGTAGGGAGCAAGGGGAGGAATGGTGATGGGGGGGGGAGTTGTGTGTAGGGAGCAAGGGGAGGAACGGTGATGGGGGGGGGAGTTGTGTGTAGGGAGCAAGGGGAGGAACGGTGATGGGGGGAGTTGTGTGTAGGGAGCAAGGGGAGGAATGGTGATGGGGGGGGGAGTTGTGTGTAGGGAGCAAGGGAAGGAATGGTGATGGGGGGAGTTGTGTGTAGGGAGCAAGGGGAGGAATGGTGATGGGGGGCAATGAATGGACAAAAGTATAGTGAATGGTGCGCAAGAGAGGAATCATTTCAGGTGCAAAACAATTAGGGGGGTTTTAATGGACATGTAAACCCTACATATTCCTACCATGTACAGTAAGTTGGGCTCCTCTATCCCTACCCAAATGGCACCATTTGCACTGCATATATTCCCTCAGTTTGCCAGAACCATCTAAAACAAATGGCAGCTTTCACCCAGCGGCCATTTTATATCTGCAAACAGCATACAGGTATAAAAACTCTTATTCAGCGTAAATGTCATTGAGAATGCAGCCTTACCCAGGCAGAACATCCTTTGGCAAAAAGTTCTGCTCTGATTGAGCACTGTGATGGTTAAGCTGAGCTCAGAAGAGTTGGTCAGGAGAAAAAAATATGTGAAGACAGCTAGAGCTGAGTTTCTATAGGAACCAGCAATGCCATTGGCTGCTAGAGTGGAGGGCGTGTTTAGTAATCTGAGCTGAGAAGAACTGAGCATGCCCAGGAGCCAAAAGCCAAAGTAAATTCCTGAGGGAGGGGGCTGAGTGGGTTAGATTCCCTGCACATACTCTGTGCTGCTGTCAGGAACCTGAGCTTAGGGGCCCACTCACACTATACTGTATATACAGAATATAAATGGCACAATATAACCTTAGCTTAGGGGCCCGCTCACACTATACTGTATATACAGAATATAAATGGCACAATATAACCTGAGCTTAGGGGCCCGCTCACACTATACTGTATATACAGAATATAAATGGCACAATATAACCTGAGCTTAGGGGCCCACTCACACTATACTGTATATACAGAATATAAATGGCACAATATAACCTGAGCTTAGGGGCCCGCTCACACTATACTGTATATACAGAATATAAATGGCACAATATAACCTGAGCTTAGGGGCCCGCTCACACTATACTGTATATACAGAATATAAATGGCACAATATAACCTGAGCTTAGGGGCCCACTCACACTATACTGTATATACAGAATATAAATGGCACAATATAACCTGAGCTTAGGGACCCACTCACACTATACTGTATATACAGAATATAAATGGCACAATATAACCTGAGCTTAGGGGCCCGCTCACACTATACTGTATATACAGAATATAAATGGCACAATATAACCTGAGCTTAGGGGCCCGCTCACACTATACTGTATATACAGAATATAAATGGCACAATATAACCTGATCTTAGGGGCCCACTCACACTATACTGTATATACAGAATATAAATGGCACAATATAACCTGAGCTTAGGGGCCCGCTCACACTATACTGTATATACAGAATATAAATGGCACAATATAACCTGAGCTTAGGGGCCCGCTCACACTATACTGTATATACAGAATATAAATGGCACAGTATAACCTGAGCTTAGGGGCCCGCTCACACTATACTGTATATACAGAATATAAATGGCACAATATAACCTGAGCTTAGGGGCCCGCTCACACTATACTGTATATACAGAATATAAATGGCACAGTATAACCTGAGCTTAGGGGCCCGCTCACACTATACTGTATATACAGAATATAAATGGCAGAGTATAACCTGAGCTTAGGGGCCCACTCACACTATACTGTATATACAGAATATAAATGGCACAATATAACCTGAGCTTAGGGGCCCACTCACACTATACTGTATATACAGAATATAAATGGCACAATATAACCTGAGCTTAGGGGCCCGCTCACACTATACTGTATATACAGAATATAAATGGCACAATATAACCTGAGCTTAGGGGCCCACTCACACTATACTGTATATACAGAATATAAATGGCACAATATAACCTGAGCTTAGGGGCCCACTCACACTATACTGTATATACAGAATATAAATGGCACAATATAACCTGAGCTTAGGGGCCCACTCACACTATACTGTATATACAGAATATAAATGGCACAATATAACTTGAGCTTAGGGGCCCACTCACACTATACTGTATATACAGAATATAAATGGCACAATATAACCTGAGCTTAGGGGCCCACTCACACTATACTGTATATACAGAATATAAATGGCACAATATAACTTGAGCTTAGGGGCCCGCTCACACTATACTGTATATACAGAATATAAATGGCACAATATAACTTGAGCTTAGGGGCCCGCTCACACTATACTGTATATACAGAATATAAATGGCACAATATAACTTGAGCTTAGGGGCCCGCTCACACTATACTGTATATACAGAATATAAATGGCACAATATAACCTGAGCTTAGGGGCCCACTCACACTATACTGTATATACAGAATATAAATGGCACAATATAACCTGAGCTTAGGGGCCCACTCACACTATACTGTATATACAGAATATAAATGGCACAATATAACCTGAGCTTAGGGGCCCGCTCACACTATACTGTATATACAGAATATAAATGGCACAATATAACCTGAGCTTAGGGGCCCACTCACACTATACTGTATATACAGAATATAAATGGCACAATATAACCTGAGCTTAGGGGCCCGCTCACACTATACTGTATATACAGAATATAAATGGCACAATATAACCTGAGCTTAGGGGCCCGCTCACACTATACTGTATATACAGAATATAAATGGCACAGTATAACCTGAGCTTAGGGACCACCTCACAATATACTGTATATACAGAATATAAATGGCACAATATAACCTGAGCTTAGGGACCACCTCACAATATACTGTATATATAGCATATAAATGTCAGAATACAAGGCTGATTAGTCATTAATCCAGATTCTCATTACATGGCAGCTCTGAAACCAGTGCAGTGTGCATCAGATTTTAGTAATCAGCCCTGCAGCATCAGTTTCTATGGCAGACCCCTAAGCTTAGCTTCTTATCAGCCCAGATCCCACTGAGCATTTCTTGCCATATTCCTTTTTAGAGTTTAGTTCTCCTTTAAATGACTGGCTGACAACATAATAAAGCATATTCGGACACAGGTTATTTCTATTGCACTAACTTTGCCGACCCACACTTTCCACACTTACTGTAACAAGCTAATAGTGGCCAGTGGGGCCCCTTTGAAGATATTTTTTTTCTGCAGGGGGGCCCGGCCCAGAGTAGCAAACTTCCCAGGCCCCCTGCCCTAATGGGGTCATGGAGCCAGCGTGGAGCTGGGATTTATATGTAAAATGGAGGAAGCAGACCCCAAGGGTCCCGCCCCCCCGTGCTTACTCTATTGCTACGCCACTCAAAGTAGTCAGTACAATCTGGGAATGAACAAGTAATACACACAAATCTATTTAACATTTACCCGCTGGACCGAGACATTGTTTTTAGAAGAGCATTTCCATTTCTGGAGTTTGGTGTCTGAAGATGGAGTGATTTCACCGCAGGTACCAGGACTTTGCTGGGTCAGCTGACAACCATTCAGCGGCTCTTTGAATACTGTAATGTCATTGGACGAAGTGGTTCTCACAGTAAATGGACAGCATAGGACAGTAATTAACCTTGCTTTTGGATTGGGTGCTGTTCATTAAATATGGTTCAAAATGGTTGCCACCAAGCATCTGGTCTTGTCCGGATCAGATTTGGCCACTGCTGCCCAATACCAGCTAACAGACTGGGGTTTTTCCTAATATCTATGACATTCATTAAAATGTTATTACTGATCCCCCTATTCCTTGTTTAGAAGCCCATTAATCCTACCGGTAAAAATGGCCCCTTTATTGGAGCTTCCTATAGATCCTCTCACTTCTCTGTCTATGTTTAAAATAAAGGGTGGGCGTGTTCTAACAGTCTCTGCTAGAAGCACAGTAGGAGGGGGAGAGCCAATCACAGCCCTGCAGTCAAACAAGCAAAGACAGGCTTCAGTTCCCTATCAGGTCAGCCTAGCAGCTGATTGGTTCCTATCCTACAATGCAGTGTGCTGAGTGCCGCCGGCCCCCCTGCACATCCAGAGAATTCAGCCAGCAGTAAGTGGAACAGATGGGCAGGGCTAGTGGGGTTTTGGGGGGAATTTCTCAATTAAATAGTCTGAAACACAACTATCTAGAGTATAATTCACTGGTACATTCATCATTTTTATAGGATATGTCTCCTTTAATAGCTGATGTTGTGATATCCGGTCATGGATCATCCCCCATTTCCTATTGGTCCATGGAGGAAACCGGCAGACTAAAAGGTAGGACTCTTTTATTTAACAAAACACAACATGACAAGCCATTTCCAGCAATATGTACAGCTTAGGGAAAGGCAAAGTGCTAAGGGATGGAATGTGTCTTCTGGTTGCCAGTGTCTGGTTGCCCGTGGAAGGAGGGTAGGGTGTCGGCACGTGATTGGCTCAGAGAGGAGGCTCTTCTGGAGAGGTTTTCTTAAGCAGGGGAGGGTTCCCACCTTACTGGTCGCACATCTTCGGGCCCCAAAAGAGAGCAGCTTCATCTGTTGGCAATGAGGTGTGCCATCATTTTTATATCCTGAGCTGGAATACAAAATCTGAAGCAGTCACTGGGTTGCTCACTAAGTTGCTCACTGAACACAAACCGGCAAATGGCTACATCTATGCTGGGCCCATACTGCTGGGCTTAACCCAACTGAGCTTACTACAGCCCTGGGCCAATCAAGCTGGGCACCTGCACAGCCAACAAAGTTAAGGTTTGGCCTCGAAGCTCAAATATAACAGATACTGCTGGAACCCCAAAAACAGTCTCTGTATGCCTGGTTCCCTACATCAGCTCCTCCAAGGCAGACAGAGCTCAGTTTCCAAGTTATCCCACCTCTGTGTGCCATGTATTATTCCCCATTCCCCCCTAAGTACATACCAATGGCATTTTATTTCTTTTGCATTCATTTAGTCATGTTTTTGGGGCCATTAAAGGTCCCACTGAATCCCACAGGTTCCCACAGCCCCTGCCAATGATATACAGTGCAGGGCAGTGATTCCCACCTAGTAGCACTGATAAAATGTAACTGCTACCAAAGCCACGTAGCAATCACATAGTGAAGCCAAGGTGTAGAGCTGCTATGGGCTCTAGAGAAACTGCACTCACCTGTATTACAGCTCATCATGGTCATCTGGCAGGACCTCGGGGGGTGGGTGGCAGGCTGCAGGGGTGAAGAACTCCATCAGGTACTCGCAGCGGCTTGGTTCTGATGTGGAGGTCAAAATGGAATCCTTCCCACAGGATAACTTCACCTAATGACATATACATGAATGAATGCCACCTCCTCCATTGTCCCAAAGCATCCCTATGTCACTGTGTCACCCTGTAATAGGACAGACTCAGTGTCCCATAGTTCCCTCCTGTCTGTGTCACTGTATCACCCTGCAGTGGGAGGGGCAGACTCCGTGTCCCATAGCCCCCTCCTGTCTGTGTCACTGTATCACCCTGCAGTGGGAGGGGCAGACTCCGTGTCCTATAGCTCCCTCCTGTCTGTGTCACTGTATCACCCTGCAGTGGGAGGGACAGACTCCATGTCCCATAGCCCCCTCCTGTCTGTGTCACTGTATCACCCTGCAGTGGGAGGGGCAGACTCCGTGTCCCATAGCCCCCTCCTGTCTGTGTCACTGTATCACCCTGCAGTGGGAGGGACAGACTCCATGTCCCATAGCTCCCTCCTGTCTGTGTCACTGTATCACCCTGCAGTGGGAGGGACAGACTCCATGTCCCATAGCCCCCTCCTGTCTGTGTCACTGTATCACCCTGCAGTGGGAGGGACAGACTCCATGTCCCATAGCTCCCTCCTGTCTGTGTCACTGTATCACCCTGCAGTGGGAGGGACAGACTCCATGTCCCATAGCCCCCTCCTGTCTGTGTCACTGTATCACCCTGCAGTGGGAGGGACAGACTCCGTGTCCCATAGCCCCCTCCTGTTTGTGTCACTGTATCACCCTGCAGTGGGAGGGACAGACTCCATGTCCCATAGCTCCCTCCTGTCTGTGTCACTGTATCACCCTGCAGTGGGAGGGACAGACTCCGTGTCCCATAGCCCCCTCCTGTTTGTGTCACTGTATCACCCTGCAGTGGGAGGGACAGACTCCATGTCCCACAGTGCCACGTACCAGTGTTGAGCGGTTTGGTCCTTGCCAACATGATGTACCATGCTCAAACTTCATAAAGCTGAATTTGTTATCCTCAGGTCCTGCCCAGGATCCCCATGACCTGTGGGATGTGAGAAACAATAAGCAATGCTATGCATGGAAATTTCCAGTGGCGTTAGACTCTGCCTTCCACATTTGTCTCAGGTATAGCACTTCAAGGTAAAAGCATGTGGATTTAAGGGAATAGAAAACCCAGTTACAATACCCAATAAGCACTGTATGCCTTAATTTAAAAAAAGTTATTTAAAATATCAATGGCCCTGAGCTACAGTCATATGACTCTCCCCCTTTTCTCCACCTCTATAAGCAGAGGGTTTGCTTTAACACAAGCAGGAAGTAATGTACATAAATGAGCTGGGTAAGGGTAAGTAGCACCACATTAGGGCTCCATAAAAGCCAATAACTGCAATGTATCTATATACAACTTGTACAATAGGAGGAGGGATACTGTATGCAAGGGTTGCAAAGCCTCACCCAAGGTTGGTTTCAGATCCTCCATGTTTCGGCTTCTGAGTCACACGATTAAATGGGCAGAGACGGTAAACGTACCTGGGGGAGCAAGAGAGAGAATTCTCAGTGTACTGCCCTGCGCTCTTGCTGTAGCGAACAGCCAAGGAAAGAAACCGCAATTTACATACTTAATACAAAACATTATATTTGGGTTTCATCGCCCATTAATTATGCCCCCCCCCCCCCATACCCTTCCCATAATGGCTTCTCACTCAGTTCTCTCAGCACCAACACCCCATGCTACAGCCTCCCAGCTACTCCCTCACTGGCGCCCCCAGCAAATCTTTCTACTCACTCGCTTGTCGAAAGCTCATAGCACTCTCCATAGAGGTAAGAAAATTCTCCAGTGGGTCCAAAATCTAAAGAAATCTCCTTCTCCAAACCCCTAAAATACAGAGTAATAGTGGTTACAGCAAAGGTAAAGAACAGGTTCAGCTGCATTCCTACAGAATGCACTTAGAAGGCACTTGGGGTTACTGGAACAAGGAGTTACAGGGACAATAAGGCACTCAGGGGCGGGGTTACTGGAATAAGGAGTTACAGGGACAATAAGGCACTCAGGGGCGGGGTTACTGGAACAAGGAGTTACAGGGACAATAAGGCACTCAGGGGCGGGGTTACTGGAATAAGGAGTTACAGGGACAATAAGGCACTCAGGGGCGGGGTTAGTGGACTAAGGAGTTACAGGGACAATAAGGCACTCAGGGGCGGGGTTACTGGAATAAGGAGTTACAGGGACAATAAGGCACGCAGGGGCGGGGTTACCGGAATAAGGAGTTACAGGGACAATAAGGCACTCAGGGGCGGGGTTACTGGAATAAGGAGTTATGGGGTATTCAGGGACTCAAAAGAAAAAAAAATGTTTATTACTAACTTAATAGTATCCTCCATGTCACGCAGAGACTTCTCTGCTTCTTCATACGTTGAACGGGCTGTCTGAGCAGCTACGAAAGAAAAGGAAAACAATCTAACAGTTATCTGTACTGGAGAAGTAGGAAGATGTAGGTTAAGGGTGCACACCCCAGGCACAGATGAAATAAGGGAGACATTATGGGTGAGAAGTAGCATTACAGAGTTTAAGGCCAGGGAAGTGAAAGATTCAATAAAGTTAGCATGCATACAGAGGGCAGGGTTAGGGAGTACCCGAAGCACAGACAGCTTTACACATGCTCACCATCAATCAAAGCCTGCGTCACTTCATCATAAGGTGGCATCTCTGGTTCTGCCTCCTGTGCCTTGCTGGGTGGAACCTATGAGACGATGAAGGTTTATAAGCCAGGTCCCCTCTCTTCCCATGCATCAGTCTATCTCCCCGACAGAACCCCCTCCCTTCTGGCTGTCACTGTTAGTATGGGAAATGGGGAGTCTGGTTGGTTCATTACCCTAATGTCCTCTTCAGGTTCATCCTCTTCATCATCTTCTCCCTCATCTCCATCTTCCTCATCCTCATCCTCAGGGACCTCTGGGTGAGACTCAGTTGGTTCCTCTATAGGAGGCACTGCCTGGGCATCGGTCTAAGTGCCAGATACAAACAGAAGGGGGATATTCCACACTCCCATGGGGTCTACCAGTAAATGCCCCATATGCCTATGCCTGGTTGCACCAAGTTCCACATGGGCTTTTAGATCCCCCCCATCAAATCTGCCTGCTTAGCACACCACAATATCTATCATGCAAGGCCATAGCGAGGCCAGTTCCTACATCTCACCTCTGATTTGAACTTTTCTCGGATCTGAGGCCAGACAGACTCCTGGAAAATGCCGACATCCACAGAAGTGTCGCCAAGCAAAGACTGAGCACAAGGAGAAGACAACACTTTAGTGAAATAATTCTGTGAACCTACAGAGCGACATAAGATGTGCAGGAATGGGTGCTCACCTGTGCCTCTTCGTCTGACATAGCTCCATCGCCGTCCACGTCCAGCTCCATGTGAGAGCGCAGCTCAGAAGCAGCCAGCCTGGGAACAGGGCAATAGGTAGAGTTGGCCTCAGCAAGCACAGACAAGGTGCCACACAAGTCAATAATAAGCAGACAGATACAACAATAATACTTATAGGGGAATATTTATTATAGTGTGTAAGTCAACATCACTGCTGATGTTGCCCATAGCAACCAATTAGATCTTTGCTTTTGTTTCCTAACTTGTAGTTGACCATTCAAATCTCATTGCTGATTGGTTGCTACAGGCAGCATCACCATTGAAGCTGGCTTACACACTATAATAAATATACCCCATAATATGGCCTCCCACTGGATAGATACTTAGTATAATCAAGGGGGACAGTAACTAAAAACAGATAGAAGCCTGCACAACATGCATATCTGAATGCACCCTGTGTAGTTCCTACACATCTCAGGACAACCGTGTAGGGCAGCGGTCCTCAAACTACGGCCCGCGGGGGAAATTTACCCGGCCCCCCGCTGCGTCCTCACCCCTGACAGCAGAGAGAGAGAGAGGACTCAGCAGGGAGCGGGACACGGGAGGACAGATGGCAGACCCCAAACGAACGGAGCACCGGGGTAAGCGGTTGGGGGGAATGCGACTAGTTTGGGCCACAGTTTGCAATGACGACGGGGGGGGGTTGCTGGTGATGGGGGTCTGGCCCCCAAACAGTCTGATGAGTGGACCTTGATACGGCCCCTTGTTTCAGAAGTTTGAGGACCCCTGGTGTAGGGCAAAGATACCCAGCAAGAGGGTAGTAAAGGGGAAAATAGGCCACTTTTAAGGTATGTGTAGTAACACCTGATGCAAGAATAATAGAATACGATCAGACTCCATGTTGCTCTGGCCAATGGCTGCACACTTACATTCCATCAGAGTCCTGGTCCAGCTCAGTGAAGACCTCCAGCGATCGCTGCTTATCCTCTTCAGCCTTCTCTGCTTCTTTGTGCTCTGTAACACAAGGGCAATCAGAACACACACACACACACACAAAATACATGAAACTTGCAAATACACACAAATATACATAGGCGGCAGGTACATGAACACTTACCTTCCCAGGCCTTTTGATGTGCATCCTTTGCTTCTTGCTCAGGCTTTTCTGCTTCTTCTTTCTGTAAGCGCAGAGCGTCCACTTGGCTCTGCAGGGCCTGGCGCCTCTGTACCATATCCTGTAACTTGGTCTGTGACAAAAAGTCCCAATTAGTCTCATATGTGCCTGTTTGGAATGCACACTTAAAGCGGTTGTTTGTATGATGTAAAGAGTAATTTTCGGAGACAATTTGCAATTGGCCTTCATTTTTTATTATTTGTAGTTTTTTTTTTTTTTTTTTAAACTATTTAAATTTGTTCAGCAGCTCTCCGTTTTGGAGATTCTGCAGCTATCTGGTTGCTAGGGTCTAAATTACCTTAGCAACCAGGGAGTGGTTTGCATGAAAGACTGAAATATGAATAGAAAAATATATTATATAAAGTAACAATAACAATAATACTGTAGCCTCAAAGAGCAATAGTTTTTTAGCTGTCGGGGTGAGTGACCCCCATTTCAAAGCCGAGTTAGAAGCTTTGAGTGACCCCCATTTGAAAGCGGAGTTGGAAGAAGAAGGCAAATAATTCAAAAACTATAAATAATGAAGACCAAGTGAAAAGTTGCTTAGAATTGGCCATTCTGTAACTTAATAAAAGCAAACTTTTAGTATGTCATAGAATGGCTAATTCTAAGCAATTTGCTTTCTTCTTCCAACTCTGCTTTCAAATGGGGGTCACTGACCCCAACATGTAAAAAAATGCTCTATAACGCTACAATTGTATTGTCATTGCTTATTTTTTATTACTCATTTTTATATTAAAGCCCTCTCCTATTTGCAGCCCCTTATTTAAATCAGTGCCTGGTTGCTAAGGTAATTTGGACCCCAGCAACCAAATAGCTGCTAAAATTCCAAACTGCTGCTGAATATAAAACTAAATAACTCAAAAAACAAAAATAAAAAATAAAGACCAATTGCAAATTGTCTCAGAACATCACTCTCTACATTATGCTAAAAGTTGATGTCACTTCCCCTCTCCATGAATTTACATTACACAGCTGCTGTTACCCATGATGCAACTGTATCCTCACAGGGAGGCGTGGGATAGGTCTGTACCTGTTTCTCCTCTCTGCCCTTCCTGGCATCCTCAATCAACAATTGTTTCACCCGAAACCCCTCTCTGGCTATCTCCGCCGCCATCTGGAGCTCTTCTCGCTCTTTCTTGCCCATTTCCCTGCAGAGAGCGGGTGAGAGTCGGAGCAAACCAGTGTTACTCTGTGGTACATTCTAGTACAAGGAAGGATCCCCTCCATGTTGCTGTACAGGACCTTACCTGCATGTATTCTCACACAGCGCCCCACTGTTATATTCATCTGTTGTGTCACAGCAGTCTGGGGAGAAAGGGGAGAGAAAGTGTAAGCTCTGTGTTAGGGTCCCCTACTACCATATTTTACCCCTCCCCCCAATGATTACGTCTCCCATGAATTGTATCAGTATCCCTCTGTATATTAGAGTGTAAGCTCTGCAGGGCAGGATTCCCTTCTCCCAATGGTTCCCTCTCCCTGTATTGTATCTGTGCCCCTCTGTATATTAGAGTGTAAGCTCTGCAGGGCAGGATTCCCTTCTCCCAATGGTTCCCTCTCCCTGTATTGTATCTGTGTCCCTCTGTATATTAGAGTGTAAGCTCTGCAGGGCAGAACTCCCTTCTCCCAATGGATCCCTCTCATTGTATTGTACTTGTGTCCCTCTGTATATTAGAGTGTAAGCTCTGCAGGGCAGAACTCCCTTCTCCCAATGGATCCCTCTCATTGTATTGTATTTGTGTCCCTCTGTATATTAGAGTGTAAGCTCTGCAGGGCAGGATTCCCTTCTCCCAATGGTTCCCTCTCGCTGTACTGTATCTGTGTCCCTCTGTATATTAGAGTGTAAGCTCTGCAGGGCAGGATTCCCTTCTCCCAATGGTTCCCTCTCCCTGTATTGTATCTGTGTCCCTCTGTATATTAGAGTGTAAGCTCTGCAGGGCAGGATTCCCTTCTCCTAATGGTTCCCTCTCCCTGTATTGTATCTGTGTCCCTCTGTATATTAGAGTGTAAGCTCTGCAGGGCAGGATCCCCCTCTCCCAATGGTTCCCTCTCCCTGTATTGTATCTGTGTCCCTCTGTATATTAGTGTAAGCTCTGCAGGGCAGGATTCCCTTCTCCCAATGGTTCCCTCTCATTATACTGCAGTTTAGAAGAATATTTACTAGTGCACAAGGCAAATGCAGCAGGCAAAACCCTTGTGTGTTCATTGGCAGAAGTGAGGCATTTTCTTGCTGCACTTGCCTTGTGTACCGGAAACTGTACAAAACATTAGGGGGGCTCAGCCTAAAACACAATCCCCAGCCGTGCCATATAGCATGTAGTCCAATTGCACACTTACCACAGATTCCATCATTGATGCGAGACGATGGGATGTACTGGGGTTTGTAGCCGGCGTTGGTGCAGTGGAATCGCCCATTGGAGCAGGCTGAGGTTCCTACAGAGCAAGCAGATAAAGTGTCATACACAGGGCTGGGTAAGTGGCATGGAACAACAAAATGGTGGGCACCGTGCAGGAGTGGGCAGCGCCATCCTTCCTTCTGTCAGATCTTGACCCCCAACTGGATTTAAGCAACATTAGTCATTTAGCAGCAGGGTCAGACTGGGGGGTGCAGGGCCCACTAACCCCCCCTCAGGGGCCCCTGTCCAACGTCCTCCCCTGAACTGTGAAACGCGTCAGGGGAGGACATCGGAGGCCAGAGGAAGCAGCAATAGGGTCGGGTCTGGGCCGCTTTGGCCCACCGGGTATTTTCCAGGTGTCCTGGCGGCCCACTCCGACCCTGTTTGGCAGGGGCAAAGTGCCCCCAGCTGGTGACTTCTATTGGTGGGCCAGAAGTGCCATGTGGGCCACTGTACATTCACTTGGCAGATACTGGTAACATAGTAACATAGTAACATAGTAAGTTGGGTTGAAAAAAGACATACGTCCATCAAGTTCAACCATAATGCCTATACCTAACCTGCCTAACTACAAGTTGATCCAGAGGAAGGCAAAAAACCCCATCTGAAGCCTCTCTAATTTGCCTCAGAGGGGAAAAAATTCCTTCCTGACTCCAAGATGGCAATCGGACCAGTCCCTGTATCAACTTGTACTAAGAGCTATCTCCCATAACCGTGTATTCCCTCACTTGCTAAGAATCCATCCAGCCCCTTCTTAAAGCTATATAATGTATCAGCCAGTACGACTGATTCGGGGAGGGAATTCCACAACTTCACAGCTCTCACTGTAAAAAATCCTTTCCGAATATTTAAATGGAACCTCCCTTCTTCTAACCGGAGTGGGTGCCCTCGTGTCCGTTGGAAGGACCTACTGGTAAATAAAACATTAGAGAGGTTATTATATGATCCCCTTATATATTTATACATAGTTATCATGTCACCTCTTAAGCGCCTCTTCTCCAGTGTAAACAGACCCAACTTGGCCAGTCTTTCTTCATAACTGAGACTTTCCATACCCTTTACCAGCTTAGTTGCCCTTCTCTGGACCCTCTCTAGCTCAATAATGTCCCGTTTGAGCACTGGAGACCAAAACTGAACAGCATATTCTAGATGGGGCCTTACCAGTGCTCTGTAAAGGGGAAGAATAACCCCCTCCTCCCGTGAATCTATACCCCTTTTAATACAGCTCAGAACCTTGTTTGCCCTTGCAGCTGCTGCCTGGCATTGCTTGCTACAGCCAAGTTTATTATCTACAAGGACTCCAAGATCCTTCTCCATTATGGATTTGCCTAGTGCAGTCCCATTAAGGTTATACGGGGCTTGCATATTTTTACATCCCAGGTGCATGACCTTACATTTATCCACATTAAATCTCATCTGCCACTTAGCTGCCCAGATTGCCAGTTGGTCAAGATCCTGCTGCAGGGATGTCACATCCTGGATAGAATTGACTGGTCTGCAGAGTTTTGTGTCATCTGCAAACACTGATACATTACTCATAATACCCTCCCCTAAGTCATTTATGAACAAATTAAACAAAAGTGGACCCAGTACAGAACCCTGAGGGACCCCACTGAGAACCTTACTCCAAGTAGAGAATGTGCCATTAACAACCACCCTCTGTACCCGATCCTGTAGCCAGTTTTCTATCCATGTAAATCAGAATGTTTTAGAGGATTTTTGCAGTTTCTGGGATATTAATAATTTCAGATTGCTTACACCAGGCTTTTGCCTCACCAGCTCTCTCTCTGAAAGTCAGAACCCCAGAACCCCTGGGTGAACCAACTAGAACTGCAGGGACAGCTAGGGTCGCTGACTTTCAAAGAGAACTGTTACATTCAAAGCCTGGTATTATCAGTCTAAAACTACGAAATGTCTCTGAAAACACTAAAAAGTTTGTGATGGGATGTTCATTTCCTTATTGACATCACGTGTGCAGCAGGGGATTATGGGATTGCGAGGATGCAGGCTGAGGACAGGCGACTACTGTTACATTTTATTTGAGTCTCAAAATTAGTCGGCCAGATCAGCAGGGGAACAGGGGGTGGAGCTTAGGGAAGTGTACCAAACCCTTTTATTACATTACAAATCATGAAAAAATATTTTTTAATTGATGTATATTGCAAAGTTGCTTGAAACCGTGTCTGCTTTTCAGAAAGCTCAAGTCGTGCTTAGGTGGAGTTCCCCTTTAACTTACAAACACAGACATAGAATCCCCCGCTCACCAGGTTCATCTGTCCCATCGGCGCAGTCGCAGTAATCATCATTGACTCTATCAAAAGGAATTGTCCGAGATCCATCTAGGCAAGTGAATGGCTTGGAATCATCGTAGAAAGCGCGGTCTGCAAATGGAAAAATGTTAATTATTACGGCTTTTTTTAGCGCTATTTTCCATAGCCACTGCATTTACACATTAGTTTTAAAACCAAAGAAATGGCATAAATACATGAAAGTCTATTGGGAAGCCTTTTGCAATGGCATTTGCTTTCATTAGACAAACAAAAACCACTTTGTGGGTGGAGTTCCCCTTTAATGCCTCAGACTGACAGCCATGTTACAAATCCCGGGCAAGAAGGAGCTGCTAAGGGACGACTGAATGGGAAGCCTGAACATGGATTCCTGCTGCACTTACTGGATAGGGAGACCCCCCGGGGCCTCTTCACCTCCACCGCCCAGCAGCCGAGAACCCCGACAAGCAGCAGCAAAAGCAAAGCCTTCATTCTTCCTTCCGCCAGGACACGATACAGACACACAGCAAAGCGGCAATGGCGAGCTATCGGCAACCTATCAGATAACGCCAACGAGTTCCGAGCGCACCGGCGCACTTCCTTCAACGTCATCACTTTCGGCGACCCCGTGTGGGCGCCATATTAAGTGTGGCAGAAAGCAATTCCATTTTTTAAAAAAAGTGGGGTAAATATCACAAAAATGCAGAACAGGTTGACAACGTTGAATCATTGTCTACTGGGAGTGGGCGTTGCCTAGCCTGTATTATTGCGACTTCATTTGTGTTGTAACTACAAGGCTATAAACTAAAGGAGGTGCCTTCATTGGGTGAACCAAGATGGAGGACGTCTCACTGGTACTACGGTGCAGGTGGAATAGGCGAATCAGCCAATGAGAAGGCTTGTATGCCGATACCATGGAGACCGTTGCTTAGTAGCCAAGGGAACTGAACGCCGCTATAAGCCACAGTGAGGAAAGAGATAGCGCTTCAGTATCACGGTGGGTAAAAGTAAAATATTTTCATTGTGTTCAGGAAATAATATAAATTATGACAAGGCATACAAAAACTTAGCAAACTCAGGGCTCAGCAGTTATATTTTACAGCGCTGCGGAATATGTTGGCGCTTTATAAATAAATGTTAATGTAATGTAATGTAATGGGAGTTGTAGTTTGGCAGCACGTCAGACTTTCCAGGCTGTTACTATGGTACTAAAGGGCAACTCGCATACCTCTTCTATTTATGCCACAGAATTGATAAGGGGGTATAGGAAAGATTTGCCCCTGGTCTTGCTAAGCAGTGGGAACCCATCAAGGGAGACTTGAATTGTGTGGGTGGGGAAGAGTTAATGGAAAACATAAATATCTGAATTGAGACATCTTGCTTCCAGCCATCTCCGACGGGCAGCCATGCCAACCACAGTCACCCTGGATGCAGTTAAACCACCCATACATGAGCAGATCTCTGAGCTGCACAAGAAACTCCAACTCCTGGGTAAGTTCATTGGTTATAATGTACAGTTTAGCTACATGGCTGGCTGGCCAAATAGCCGTCGCAGATCCATTTTAAGAGTGCTCATTAATGCCACCAATCACTGAGCACTGTAATTAGCCACCGAGTCATATCATTGTTCAAAGAGGAATGTTGAGTAAGCATCATTTGTGTCTCTAGTCACAGAACAGTAATGGGTCCCAATTCTATTTAGGTTGGGTATCCATAATAACATTTCTTCCTACAACAGAAAAGGGTCATTAAATGAGGGCTCCAGATTCCCAACCAACATTTGTTCAAGAGCCCCACACAACACAGAAACCCCTATATATTTATATATACCTGTCTCTGTAATCTGTTCCTTCAAAAAGTATAAATAAATACCATTTTTATATGCTGAAGTCCAGCTGCAAAACAATTCTTCTTTTTCATCATTTGAAATCCTGGCAGGGGAGGAGGGACTGAAACATTGATGTTACAAATAAACAAATAGGTATTCAACCGCACAGCCTCTTACTCAGGCTTGATGCATCCATCCTCGCAAGGCACACCGCTGAGCCCTTCAATACAATCCAAATATAGAGGAAAGCACCATAAAGCAGAATTCTGCTAAAACGCCATTTATTTCAGACCAAAATACACAACATGTTTCGGGCAATGTGATGCCCTTTATCAAGTTGTAACAAATTGTAACAACTTCCCTACAACTTACAGACAGCATACAGGAACTACATAACCCACAATGCATTGCACTGTGATCACGTGTGCAGGGGATTGTGGGATTTGCAGGATGCAGGCTGAAGGCAGGCTGAGGGCAGTCGACTACTGTTACATTTTTTTTGAGTCTCAAAGTAGTCTCAGCAGGGGAACAGGGGGCGGGGCTTAGGGAACTGTTCCAAACCATATTATTATATTAAAAAGGCTGCATATTGTTAACGCATATATACTGCAAACTTTTCTTGTTCACTTTTAAAATGGAAATGGAAAGCCAGCAAAGGGAAGCAGAGAGAACACTTTAATACATCACAACCTGCATTTCCTTGTCTGTAAAAACTGTGAGATCGAGAAGGTTTTTCCTAGTTCAGTAATTCTTAGCAGCCAATCAGATATTTGATTTCAGTTCTTAGAGAACACCTAAGTGCTGATTGGTTGCTGTAAGCTACAGTTCTTATTAGGTAAACTGAAAGGTGGCTGGGAAGAGTGTGTCTGTGTATCTCATATACTGTACTGTTGAATCCTGTGTTTACAGATGGGGACCACAAGGCTTATGTGGAGAGGTCGCAGTCGGATATCGAGAAAAATGAAGATAGAATTCAGAGCCTGCGACAAGAAAACAAGAAGCTGCACAAGAAACTGGCGGACATGCTCGCGGTATATACTTCTCCTCACTCCTGTACTGTCTCTTCTTTACTGAGATGTGCCCAGGCTGTGCAGCAAGTATAACGATTGGCCAGAATCCCCTTACCTGCTATTGTAATTGCCGGGAACAAATCTGTACCATATTGAAGAAATAGCATAAGAGAGGATTCTTGCCCTTTAACCTTCTACTATCCAGCCCTAAACCTAACAATTGCAGTGGAACATTGAGATTTCCTAGTAACTGAGATTTTTTTTGCCCTGCAATTTAGACCTAATACACTATAATATCTGAGTAACTTGTATCCTTCTTTATCGCTCAGGGTGATGAGAAAGTGATAAAGGAGGCATTTCAGAGACATGCTTCGGAAAAAGCCGCCATGAAAAACAAGAGTGGGCAGGTGGGTAATTGTAAGTGAGCAACGAGCAAAGAAATCTGGAGAGTCATCAGCACACGCTGAATTGAATGGCCTGTGTGATGTAAATTCTGCTTACTAAAGGTTTACTCCATGTCAGATGCAGATATTTCCTTATGCAGTGCTCCAGCTGTTATACTACAACTCCCGGCATCTTAAAAGCTTTAGACCTTAGAATATTATATCTTTTTTGTAACAGTGACCAACAGTAATATTTGGGGTGAGTGCTTGTTTGTGCCCTGGGTTCCCCTGGAACTATAGCAGGGTGACTGTTACCCCAATGTTTCTATATATCTGTAACCTTGTTATGGGCTAAGGGGGCCCAGCCTGAAGGCCAGTTAGGGGGGGATTTGGGGTGAGTGCTTATTTGTGCCCTGGGTACCCCTGGAACGATAGCAGGGTGACTGTTACCCCAATGTTTCTATATATCTGTAACCTTGTTATGAGCTAAGGGGGCCCAGCCTGAAGGCCAGTTAGGGGGGATTTGGGGTGAGTGTTTATTTGTGCCATGGGTACCCCTAATACGATACAGGGTAACTGTTACCCAATGTTTCTACTGATGCAGATATTTTTTGCCAGTGTTATGGATAAATACATGAATGCGATTTTATTATCTGGTGTTACATTAGTGATCTGACGCACTAAGGAATTTAACCACTTCAGTTATTTCAGGTAAAGCTACAATGGGCAAAACATCCTTTAGCCCCACAATGCAATGACTTGAAAATCACTTCCTATGGCAGTTTCTGGAGCAAGCTTTAATGAGCAGTCCCTACCTCACATTACCAGCAACAGATATAGACCCTGGGGTTGCTGTTCTTCTGAAAAGGAGGGATGTCCAGCAAGAAGGCTTTTTGACTATTGTGGTTCTACTATTCCATGTATCATTTCCTAATGTGTTATTTTATGTTTTGCCATTGCTCAGGCTGCCATTGAGCTCATGGATCAGAAGTTGTGTGATAAGATGAAGCGCCTGAATGCCCTGCACCACCAGGCAGAGAGGAAGAGGAAACATTTGGAAGAGCTGCAGACCGAGTACAAGCAGAGGGAACTAGAAATGCAGGGCAAGATGGTGGCAGAGGAGGGACCCTCACAGGATGAGCAGGTGAATAGATGCAGCAAAGCTTTCATTTAATTCTAGTTATTTATATAGTTTGTGCTATAGCTTACACATACAACTATGGCAGGTCCATGTGGGGGCTGTATGGATGCCATTGCGCTTTACAGCAGGAGGTAGTACTGATGCATAGCTTGAAACTTTTAACCCATGCAAAGGTGCTGGGATTCTGAAAAACAATGAGTGTGCCAACTTAAAACCATGGCTGATTGCAGCAACTTTTTTGCATTTTGCACAATGGCTGCTGTTAGTAAATGAGGCCTACAGACTCCAGGTTTCATCTGAAAATTATTTTGTTCACAGTTTACTTATTTCATCCACAGGATGAAGCTGCAGACAAAGAGGAAGTACCAGAACAGGTTAATTATTATATCTTTGTCTGAACCTCCTTTGCTTTGCAGAACCATTTGTGATTTTCGATTGCCGAATCAACTGGTGCTAGCTTTCTAACAGGCTTTGGGTTTCTCTTTACCTCTAGTCAGCTATATGGTTTCCCCTCAGTAAGTCTCTCCTGCCCTTTGTTCAGCAGGCCATGCGTCTCTTGGAAAACCGACTGGAAAAGGCGCAGCTGAAGAACCAGGAGGCAGAACACATTTTCAGCGTCTATCAAAAGCTAAGAGAGCACATGCAGGTAACAGGAGTCTCTAGAGCTTGGCCACTGCTTCATGCTGCCACTTCTTTCCACTTCTGGTCACTGGGTTTAGTCATTGTCACTCTATGGTTCTGCCTTTGTGTATGGAATAGGATAGGATTCCCCTCACACTGTATTTTATCTGTTTCCCCCTATGTTTTAGAGCAGGGGTCCACAACCTTTTTTACCTGTGAGCAACACAAGCAGGAAAAAAATTCCTAGGGGATGATCAATAAGGGCTGTGATTGGTTATTTGGTATCCCAGTGATGACTGGCAGCCTACAGGAGGCTTTGCTGGACAGTATATATGGTCTTTATGCCTCCAAACCTTGTCTTCAAGTCAGAAATTCAAAAATAGGCACCTGCTTTCATGCCACTGGGAGCAACATCAGAGGGGTTGGTGAGCAACATGTTGCCCTCGAGCCACTGGTTGGGGATCACTGTATTAGAGTGTAAGCTCCACAGAACAGGAGTCCCTTCTCTCAATGCTCTCTTTCTATCTCTGCAGGAGGAAAGCCTGACATTTCAGACTCAGCTGGATCTCATAGAGGCTGAGATCATAAAGCAGAGAAGTGAGCTGAAGGAGCTTCAGAAGATGAACAGAGATGCTGTGCAAGCACGGGATGAGGCGCGGGTACGAGGGACAGGGAGTCCTTTACTTCTAGAAATATCCCTATATAGTAGGGATGCACCAAATCCACTTTTTTCGGATTCGGCCGAACCCCGAATCCTTGGTAAAAGATTCAGCCGAATATTGAACTGAATCTGAATGCTAATTAGATCATGGAAGGGTTAAAGGTTGTGCGGCAAAAACTTCCATGTTTACGTGACAAAAAAATCAGATGCTTTTTAGAATTCGGGTTTGGTTTGGCCAGGAGCATGGATTCGGCGGAATCCTGCTGAAAAAGGCAAAATCTTGGCCAAATCCCAAAACGAATCCATGATTCGAAGCATCCCTACTATATAGTATAGTTACTATAGTTCGTGTGCATTGAGCGCTGGGTATTTATGGTATGCTCTTTTACCTTCTGGTTGACAGACTGACCTTCAGCAGCAGGAAGAAGAAGTTACAAGAGAAAGAAGGGAAAGAGAGCGCACCCTTCAGAATTACAAAAAGCAAGCGGAAGAGAGACGTATTCATGCTGAGCGCGTGGAAAGAAGGGTAAGGTTTTGATTCCCTACCCCACCCAAAGAGCTTTACCCCATATCTCTCCCTCATAATGACTCTGCCAATCTCTGTGCCCAAACCCAGAGACACAAAGAATCTCCCAGGTTAGTGAATACTGTTCATCTGGGTGCAAGTTGCACTAAGCATGGAAGGCATGTGGGAGTGTGGGCACTTGTGTGCTACTCTGAGGGCAAGCGCCAGTTTCTAAATGTGATTGCTATTAATGCAGTATCTGTCTGACTCCTGAAACAATGTAGCAGAAGCCAACTGATTAATGTGAAGAAGCATACAAAGCATTGTGGGACTTTTTGGCTGGAGGACAGCTGACTATTGCTACATTGGTTCAAGTTGAGGCATTAAGTAAAGGGTTCTCTTGTGCCTTTCGCCCCCACCCCCAGCAATGCTGCTTGGTGCATGCTGAATAATGTCAAGGTAGGACATGCCAGGAACACCCAACTCTTTTCCATGTGAAATTTATCAGGGAGAGAGAAAAGCACAACTCTTGCACTATTCTAAGCACCACTTGGAGGTGACTGTGCATAGTGGGCAGAAATCATAGTGCCATGCACGTTTTGGTTTTGCTCCTTTCCACTTGTTGATAAATGAGACCATAGGCATGGCCCTGTCATCATGTTACTCTCTGTTATCCATTTTGGATCCTGGCTGTTCTGATGAAATGTGAAATTGTGATGCTTTTATAGGCTCAGCGAGTGGCCTTGCCTGGAGACGATGCTACAGTGGACACTCAACAGACGCCAAGTGGAGAAGATGAAGAAAAGGTGATACGCACCTTCCAGGAAGCCTTTCAGAGGATAAAGGAAGCCACTGGCGTGACAGATACTCAGGTGAGGGGGCTGTCAGTAATACGTGGTATATACCACAGTGCTCTCACGTTTCTCATTGAGATCAAAGCAATCCTGGGACATTAGCCATGTGACATACAATAGAGTGCCCTGGAGGCTGAATGCCTGGTTGGGACACGTGTCTTGCAGCACTACCGAGGTTTCACCCCATGTTCCCCCTATAACCCTGCAGGAGATTGTGAGGCGCTTCATAGCCCAGGGAGAAACTAGCAAACACTTGGAGGAACTAAAGATTGAGAATGAAAGGACACTGGTGAGGCTGAAAGAGCAGAAGGAGAAACTGGAGGAGGAATTCCGTAACCAGAAGTACTCTGGGGAAGCCAAATTGTCCAGGTATATATGTTTCCTTGTGACCACTGAGAGTGGTCTTATGTGGTCATGGAAATCCTCAGTCACATCATTGCATCTGCAGAAAGGTTTGCTAGCAGAGCTGTAGAACCATCTCACTTAATGCTTGTTTGGGCCATCATCCTGAACAGAGGGAACTATGTTCTATATTTAGCCATATGTGCTGGCCATACATGTAAAGAGCACAAGGTCACCAATGGAGCGGACCTGTTCCCAATATGCCCACCCCTGTGATTGCCCAGATTGCACCATTGAAGGCGCCCAAGCAAAATTTTCAGGACTGAATTGGCAGGTGGAGGTAGAATTTCTATTGTTTTTACCTCCATATCTGACAATTCAGCCCTGAACGTCAGTGGAGGGTAGGAACGATCGTTATTGCTACGTGTATGGCTGCTGAATTGGTCTGGAGTGGCTGACTGGGGTCTGTTGTTAATATAAGGCCTATGTGTATGGCCACCTTAAGGGTGAAGACACACAGAGCTACCAGTAGCAGCTACTTGTCAAGGCTACAAAAAAAGACAATGCTGATAATTTACTGATAATTGTCTCTTTGTGTGTTTTAGCAGAGGCAATTCTCAGTATTGTCTATGGCAGGGGATTTTCCAGCATTTAGTAGCCGTGACAAGTAGCTGCTACTAATTAGCTCCGTGTGTCTTCACCCTAACTGTAATGCCTAGAGCCACATAATATCTCTCATCATTTACTTTGTTCCATAATAGAGGGCAGCAGGATCTGGAAGAGCTGCAGAGTCACCTCCAGAAAGAAGAGAAAAGGTGTGAGAAAACCAAAGAGGAACTAGAACAAATGTCCAAAATTCTGAATGAGACCAAAGCTGGAGTGGAACATCTAGCAAGCAAAGTCAAGCACATCAAGGTGGTGAGTACTAGGTTGATGCAATACAGGAAATGTATTCAGTGCTGATTGGCTGCCATCCTACAGTGTACATTGCTGAGAGCTGCAGGTTTTCCTGAACAGCCTGGGAAAGCGGCCAACAGAAAGTGGAATGGCTGACTGGTGCCAGGGGAAATTTTTAGGGATGCATTGAGCTCCCGGTTTATTCCAGAATTCTCGGCACTCTTTGCATATTCCAGGACCCAAACTCTTTAGCCAGAGTCAGAACCTTTTAGACTCACATGACCTTACAGCTGTGGACTACTGACAATTTTTTTCACAACCTATGAATTTTTTTAAAGTTTTCCAAATCGGAGGCTGGTTAGCCTCCTTGCAGACCTGGACTGGGATTTAAAATAGGACCTGGTATTTTAAGTTCAGTTAGGCCCAAACCAGCCCGATAAATAGTGAGTGTCTATGGCACCTTAGAGCAGCCCCTCTGGCATTTGCCTGAACCCACAGATTGCCAGTCTGGGCCTGATTTTCAGTACACAGAGGCCCAAACAGCCCCCCATAGGCCCAATAAATAGTGACTGTCTATGGCATCTTACAGCAGCCCCTCTGGCATTTGCCTGAACCCACAGATTGCCAGTCTGGGCCTGATTTTCAGTACACAGAGGCCCAAACAGCCCCCCATAGGCCCAATGAATAGTGACTGTCTATGGCATCTTACAGCAGCCCCTCTGGCATTTGCCTGAACCCACAGATTGCCAGTCTGGGCCTGATTTTCAGTACACAGAGGCCCAAACAGCCCCCCATAGGCCCAATAAATAGTGAGTGTCTATGGCACCTTACAGCAGCCCCTCTGGCATTTGCCTGAACCCACAGATTGGCAGTCTGGGCCTGCTTCCTTGGTAGTGCTAAATTCCTGGAGACAGCCTGTACTAAAAGTCAAAGTTAGTTTTAGGCCCAAGAGCATCCTCGGAGCAGATTCCCAGGACTCTCGTGGGGAGCTGGGTATCATTCTTGGCTGCACAGTACAACCATATTATGATTAATCTCTTCACCATTTTAGCCAAAGGTCTATTTTCCTGCTCTGGATGGTTCTCCATTGTCAGATGAGCAAGTCCTTGACCTAATGGGCATCACTGAGGAGAAGTTGCAGAAGCTTCTGGAAGAGCTGGAGGGGCAGGATCTGGGACAGATTATCAAACAAATGGATGAAGAAGAGGTGAGTAAAAGAGAAAGTAATGGTTCTGAAGCGCACAGCCCACTGGGCCTGTGTTTTTTGCACCTTGCATGAGTAATGCGCCCTATGTGTAGGTAAGGAATGAACATTACTCCTATTGATTTTGGTGATTTCTAATGGCTTTGTGCATCATGAAGGGGGAGAGTACCATGGCTGGTACTTAACTGTTTGATGCTGGGAGTGCGCCTAAAGGGGCATAGATTTGCATTCATTTATGCGCTATATTATAATCCCAATATTCTCAGTTCCAGGCAAGCATTGAGGGCAAACTGCCAGCGCACAACATACGAATTTCCCTTCCAGCTCCATCCAAGCAGGACATGTTTGAAGGTAAGTGTTCCTGGCACTAACTTTAGCAATACAAAACCATTACAAAGCACATGGTTGGGTAGCTGGGAGGGGTAGTAGCGAACCAATTTAAAAAAAAAAAAAGCAGTCTGTACAAAATGTTCTTGATATCCATGTGTGTGTTTCTTTCACTGATTCGGTTATACCATGTGTGCAAGAGGGTGAACAGACATTTACTTTCACTTTTTAGGGCTGATTTGATAGTAATTGAGAATAAATGGGCAGAGGGTTCGGCATAGGTATATGGGTAGGAATTGCTGCATGGTTGGATTAGTGTAGGATTGGAACAGGCAGTGAGAAGTCTGATAGCTACAGGTATAGGGGATCTGGAAGACTGACACATAGCTGGTACAAGAGACCGGAAATCTGATAGTGGCAGAACTGGTACAGGGGACAGGGAGGCTGATAGCTGCATGGTTGGTACAGGGAACAGGGAGGCTGATAGCTGCATGGCTGTTACATGGAACAGGGAGGCTGATAGCTGTATTGTTGGTACAGGGGACAGGGAGGCTGATAGCTGCATGGTTCGTACAGGGAACAGGGAGGCTGATAGCTGCATGGTTGGTACATGGAACAGGGAGGCTGATAGCTGCATGGTTGGTACAGGGGACAGGGAGGCTGATAGCTGCATGGCTGGTACAGGGGACATGGAGGCTGATAGCTGCATGGTTGGTACAGGGGACAGGGAGGCTGATAGCTGCATGGTTGGTACAAAGGGCAGGGAGGCTGATAGCTGCATGGTTGGTACATGGAACAGGGAGGCTGATAGCTGCATGGTTGGTACAGGGGACAGGGAGGCTGATAGCTGCATGGCTGGTACAGGGGACAGGGAGGCTGATAGCTGCATGGTTGGTACAGGGGACAGGGAGGCCGATAGCTGTATGGTTGGTACAGGGGACAGGGAGGCTGATAGCTGCATGGTTGGTACAGAGGACAGGGAGGCTGATAGCTGCATGGCTGGTACATGGAACAGGGAGGCTGATAGCTGCATGGTTGGTACAGGGGACAGGGAGGCTGATAGCTGCATGGCTGGTACAGGGGACAGGGAGGCTGATAGCTGCATGGTTGGTACAGGGGACAGGGAGGCTGATAGCTGCATGGTTGGTACAAAGGGCAGGGAGGCTGATAGCTGCATGGCTGGTACATGGAACAGGGAGGCTGATAGCTGCATGGTTGGTACAGGGGACAGGGAGGCTGATAGCTGCATGGCTGGTACAGGGGACAGGGAGGCTGATAGCTGCATGGCTGGTACAGGGGACAGGGAGGCTGATAGCTGCATGGCTGGTACAGGGGACAGGGAGGCTGATAGCTGCATGGCTGGTACAGGGGACAGGGAGGCTGATAGCTGCATGGCTGGTACAGGGGACAGGGAGGCTGATAGCTGCATGGCTGGTACAGGGGACAGGGAGGCTGATAGCTGCATGGCTGGTACAGGGGACATGGAGGCTGATAGCTGCATGGTTGGTACAGGGGACAGGGAGGCTGATAGCTGCATGGCTGGTACAGGGGACAGGGAGGCTGATAGCTGCATGGCTGGTACAGGGGACAGGGAGGCTGATAGCTGCATGGCTGGTACAGGGGACAGGGAGGCTGATAGCTGCATGGCTGGTACAGGGGACAGGGAGGCTGATAGCTGCATGGCTGGTACAGGGGACATGGAGGCTGATAGCTGCATGGTTGGTACAGGGGACAGGGAGGCTGATAGCTGCATGGCTGGTACAGGGGACAGGGAGGCTGATAGCTGCATGGCTGGTAAAGGGGACAGGGAGGTGGGTAGGTGCAGGCGACAGGGAGGTTGGTAGCTGCATGGTGATTGACACCATTAGGGTTAGTATAGGGGACAGGGGACAGGGAGGTGGGTAGGAGCACATATTCTGACTAAAGTGGCATGCATTGTACAGGGCTTCAATGTCTCCACACAAGGGTGGGCTCAAAGAATGCAGGAAATGTATAACTTGGCATACAGAGGGCAGATACCCTTCCAGGTGTTGGCAGTAGGCAAATCACAGCACAGGATAGAATACCTTCTAAGTTCTACTTAGCAATTCGCTAAGAATATCTAACCCTGGAAGCCACTAGTCACTTCCTTCCATCCCGCTTCCTGTTACGATGACGTAAGCCTCCATTGTCTCCCTCACTGCAGATGAAGAGGACAGCGGAGAAGATGAAGGTGATGTGGTGACACGAGCAACCTTAAAGAGACAGTCCCAGCAAATCATTGAATCGAAAACAAAGAGGAGAACCCGCCCCAAGAAGAAAAAGGGCAAGCAGTGATGGACCCTCCTACCAACCCCTCACCGGTCTCTGTTCTACAGAGGCTCCCACCATTATCTCAGAGATACAAGCTCAGCTGTAGTGCTAGGCCCCAGCCTATCTGGGACACCCCTAACTGTATCTGTGCCCTCTTTATAACACCCAGAATTCCCTGTACTCATCATCTGATTCTAAATATCTTACATACATACAACAGGCTCAATCCTGCAAAGTGCCCCTTTAAAATTAAATAACCCTTTTCCCTTTGTCTTTATAATAAAATAATCTTGTGGTTCCTCCGTTAAAGTAGCAAACTTTTCTGTTTGTCCCAATTGCCTCCGGATTTGTACCTTTCTCTGTTTGCTCTGTTCCTCCGTGTGCATCCCCATTACATTCCAGATAGGACTTGGAGGCTTCGCACAGAACAGAGGGTCAGGGACTTGCATGTCGTGACGTTGGAGGGAGCAGCAGGATTGTGGGAACAGCGGGTGATGACGCCAACCAGAGATCTGTCTGACTGTGATTCTGTGACCTTTCTGTTTTGTGTGTTACAAATAAAAACACATTTCCCCAGAGCCTGCAGAACTGTACTGCCTCATTACCTCTGCCATCTTATTGTCCTATAAACCTTTCTTTATTGTCCCTGTAACTCCTTATTCCAGTAACCCCGCCCCTGAGTGCCTTATTGTCCTTGTAACTCCTTATTCCAGTAACCCCGCCCCTGAGTGCCTTATTGTCCCTGTAACTCCTTATTCCAGTAACCCCGCCCCTGAGTGCCTTATTGTCCCTGTAACTCCTTATTCCAGTAACCCCGCCCCTGAGTGCCTTATTGTCCCTGTAACTCCTTATTCCAGTAACCCCGCCCCTGAGTGCCTTATTGTCCCTGTAACTCCTTATTCCAGTAACCCCGCCCCTGAGTGCCTTATTGCCCCTGTAACTCCTTATTCCAGTAACCCCGCCCCTGAGTGCCTTATTGCCCCTGTAACTCCTTATTCCAGTAACCCCGCCCCTGAGTGCCTTATTGTCCCTGTAACTCCTTATTCCAGTAACCCCGCCCCTGAGTGCCTTATTGTCCCTGTAACTCCTTATTCCAGTAACCCCGCCCCTGAGTGCCTTATTGTCCCTGTAACTCCTTATTCCAGTAACCCCGCCCCTGAGTGCCTTATTGTCCCTGTAACTCCTTATTCCAGTAACCCCGCCCCTGAGTGCCTTATTGTCCCTGTAACTCCTTATTCCAGTAACCCCGCCCCTGAGTGCCTTATTGTCCCTGTAACTCCTTATTCCAGTAACCCCGCCCCTGAGTGCCTTATTGTCCCTGTAACTCCTTATTCCAGTAACCCCGCCCCTGAGTGCCTTATTGTCCCTGTAACTCCTTATTCCAGTAACCCCGCCCCTGAGTGCCTTATTGTCCCTGTAACTCCTTATTCCAGTAACCCCGCCCCTGAGTGCCTTATTGTCCCTGTAACTCCTTATTCCAGTAACCCCGCCCCTGAGTGCCTTATTGTCCCTGTAACTCCTTATTCCAGTAACCCCGCCCCTGAGTGCCTTATTGTCCCTGTAACTCCTTATTCCAGTAACCCCGCCCCTGAGTGCCTTATTGTCCCTGTAACTCCTTATTCCAGTAACCCCGCCCCTGAGTGCCTTATTGTCCCTGTAACTCCTTATTCCAGTAACCCCGCCCCTGAGTGCCTTATTGTCCCTGTAACTCCTTATTCCAGTAACCCCGCCCCTGAGTGCCTTATTGTCCCTGTAACTCCTTATTCCAGTAACCCCGCCCCTGAGTGCCTTATTGTCCCTGTAACTCCTTATTCCAGTAACCCCGCCCCTGAGTGCCTTATTGTCCCTGTAACTCCTTATTCCAGTAACCCCGCCCCTGAGTGCCTTATTGTCCCTGTAACTCCTTATTCCAGTAACCCCGCCCCTGAGTGCCTTATTGTCCCTGTAACTCCTTATTCCAGTAACCCCGCCCCTGAGTGCCTTATTGTCCCTGTAACTCCTTATTCCAGTAACCCCGCCCCTGAGTGCCTTATTGTCCCTGTAACTCCTTATTCCAGTAACCCCGCCCCTGAGTGCCTTATTGTCCCTGTAACTCCTTATTCCAGTAACCCCGCCCCTGAGTGCCTTATTGTCCCTGTAACTCCTTATTCCAGTAACCCCGCCCCTGAGTGCCTTATTGTCCCTGTAACTCCTTATTCCAGTAACCCCGCCCCTGAGTGCCTTATTGTCCCTGTAACTCCTTATTCCAGTAACCCCGCCCCTGAGTGCCTTATTGTCCCTGTAACTCCTTATTCCTGTCACCAAACAACACCCCCCTCAGACTCTTAGAGCAATGGCAGATTCTGGGTGCTTTGGTGCCAGTAGTTTCTTATGGTGCATCAGTTGCCCCTCCATAGCCAGATGGTACCTGCCGGAAAGCATTTATGCCGATGCTGGTCAGGTGATTGTTCCTTAGTGACATTTGCTTTACTGCACTTGCTGTTTGGCTTCTAGTTGCCCTGCCATGTTGGTGCCAGACAAATGCCAGCAGGAGGGATCAGTTACAGTAGCCACGGCCCCTATAGCCCCTATTGTCAGTGACGCTTGTGCTTTAACTTGAGCAGAAATTGTCCATTGTGTTTGTGGGAAAGCTCTGGAGGGGTCAGAGGAAGTGGCAGTCCCCTCCGTTCCACCACCCTCTCCTGAGTCTGCAGAAAGCCAGGGTAGGGGAGGGGGCAGGATGTGTGAGGAAAGTTCCAAGTACAGTGGGATAGCGGCAGGAATGGTGGGAGCGGAGCACCAAGGCTGCTAGATACCAGGTACTGTATGGATCTCATGCTTCATTATCAGCGCACAGTGGGAATGCCACGTGCCACACAAGCCACACAAGCCAACTGGGAGTTGATAGAACTTTAATGAATGGAAATGTACATTGTTGGCTGAAGCCGAACTCCATTGCGGTGACTGATTTACAGGGCAGGGAATCCAAACTTGTTATTCACGCTCCTTTGCTGAACTATAACCCCCCAAAAGCCTTAGCCAGGACCAGGATCTTGAGTTATCGTCTCGGAGGTTTTGTATAATTCAGGCACCACCAGACTGGCTGGGCTGTACTGTAACTATGTGTAGTCACTGGTGGGTAGCAATGATATAGGGAACTGAAGATATTCCCTGCTTTATGGCTGAGATTCTAGCTATCTGTATAACAGAGCATTCTGTCACAGTGGCACAGATCCTATCTGATCCCCCCACTGTAAGCAGCAGTCCTGCCCTGCTTTATGGCTGAGATTCTAGCTATCTGTATAACAGAGCATTCTGTCACAGTGGCACAGATCCTATCTGATCCCCCCCATTGTAAGCAGCAGTCCTGCCCTGCTTTATGGCTGAGATTCTAGCTATCTGTATAACAGAGCATTCTGTCACAGTGGCACAGATCCTATCTGATCCCCCCATTGTAAGCAGCAGTCCTGCCCTGCTTTATAGCTGAGATTCTAGCTATCTGTATAACAGAACATTCTGTCACAGTGGCACAGATCCTATCTGATCCCCCCACTGTAAGCAGCAGTCCTGCCCTGCTTTATGGCTGAGATTCTAGCTATCTGTATAACAGAGCATTTTTTATGCATCTTCTGCAGTTTAATAGGTTTTCAATTTAATGAAAATTCTGGTTTAATAAAGCAATATAAGCATCAGTCCAATCTGTCCAATCGCCAGGCTGCGGTGCATTTGCCGTATAATCTCTGCCTCCAATGGAAAAACTGCAGAGGAAATGAGTTTCGAATCTACAATAACAGCAATAGCCGTAATCAAAACAAATATGCAATCCTGTTGTGTCTTTGTCCTAAGGAAAAAAAGGCAAATGTGCATTATGGGTAATTTATAAAACCCACAGGAACTCCAAGGAGAGCAACCTTGTTCGTGGATATTGGCTCGGTCAATGTTGTTGTTTGCCTTTGAGTTAACTTTTATTATGATTTAAAGAATAATATTCTAAGATAATTTGCAGTTGGTCTTCATTTTGGCTTCATTGGGTTTTTTCAGCAGTTATCTGGTTGCTAGGGTTCAAATTGCCTTAGCAACCAGGGAGTGGTTTCGATGAGAGACTGATATATGAATAGGAGAAGCCCTGAATAGAAAAATAAGTTATAAAAATGAACAATAACAATACAATTGTAGCCTCACAGAGCAATAGTTTTTTGACTGCCGGGGTCGGTGACCCCCCATTTGGAAGTTGGAAAGAGTCAGAAGAAGAATGCAGATAATTGAAAAACTCTTACAAATAAATAATAATAAGAACCATTTGAAAAGTTGCTTAGCATTTGCCATTCTATAACATACTAAAAGTTAATTTAAAGTGAACCAAGGGATTAGAGCTGGGACACCTGAAGGCATCACTGGAGGGGGGGGAGGAAACAATGGTTTCTCCTTCTCTTTTCCTTCCGGATATTGAGAGTGAGATTTGTAGTTGCGCAATACCCAATTAAGTTTGTAATTCATAAATGTTAAGAACAAGCTGAACTCTTGCTTATTGCCTGGCACCGTTCCTAAATACTTTGCTTTGGCATCAGGCTGGCGTGTTACCTGTGCTACCAATTAAAGGGGCATACACAGTGAGGCGCCCCAGTGTGTTATTAGAATGTTCTCCTTAGATGTAGGGGGGCTGTGAGTTCCCTGGTCCCCTTTATTTATGTAAGTTAGGACTGTACAGGCAAATACAAGCTTTCATTTCCCCCATGGTACCCACTGCCTAACTGGTGCAGAAGGACTTTGCACTACTGGGAAGGTTTGTATCACCATAAACATAAGCTCTTACGGTAATTTCATATTGGTAGGAATTTCAATATATGGTTGCGATGAGGTCCCTGCCCTGAAGAACTTACATTCTCTTAAAGGAAAACTATACCCCCAGAATGAGTGCTTAACCAACAGATAATTTATATCATATTAAGTGGCCTATTAAAGAATCTTGCTAAACTGGAATATATATCAGTAAATATTGCCCTTTTGTCATTTTTTCCCTTGAGCCGCCATTTTGTGATGGTCTGTGCGCTCCTTCAGAGATCAGCTGACAGGAAGTGATGCAGCTCTTACTGTATCAGGAAGTAGTGTGGGAGTAAAGGTGGCCATACAGGGGCCGATTCTAGCTGATTCAGCAGCTAATCGGCCCATATATGGCCTGAAATCGGGCAGGTTAAAAAATGTAGTCGGTTTGGGGACCGCATTGGCTCACTGATGCGGTCTCCAATCCGACTTTGCCTATTCCTGTCGTTCGTCGTTCTAGTCGACCAAACTAGGCTGGATTCGCCCGATATCGCTCACCCGTAGGTGGGGGATATCGGGAGAAGATCCGCTTGCTTGGCGACATCGCCAAGCCAGCAGATCGGAAGGTGTATGGGCACCTTTAAAGACAGAACTCTGTCCATTCATTGGCTGATGGGGCCTAGCATGTATGTGTGCCTCGGCTTGTTTGTGTGCACTGTAAATCCTATGACCCCAGGGGGCGCCCCTTCATTTTTAAAAATGACAATTTTCTATACATTGTTTGGGGGTATACTTTTACTTTAAGAAAAGAGAGAAAAATATGTGCTGTTATGTCTGTGTGTATACAGCTACCTCCACTGAGGCGCCATGTTTGGAGATCCTGGGTCTCGGAGCAGCCTGTCCTTGGATCTGGACATGAGCTGGGGAATTGTTCTCAGGGCCTACCGCTGTCTATCAAGTGATCTGGATGAGGAATCTGGGTGCCTGGTAAGTGGCTTATTGCATCTGTAAAAAATCTACATTATTGGGCCATCTATAGCCTCCTGGGAACCATATCCAAGTGGGGTTTTGGCCACTCCCCAATCACAATGTGTTACGTCTTGACCATGAATCAATACCCCCCTAACCATGTACCTTGCCCAATAGCTGTCCATTGTATAAATCCAGGTATCTCTTGAAAAATCTTGGTTGGGGGGGAAGACAGGTTTGCATCTATATTTTACGGTCCAGTTTCACTTGGCCCAAAAGGCTTATTGGTGGGGGGGTTGGGCATGGCCTATTTTAAAAATTGTGACTCCATCCTATGTAGCTGGCAAAAAAACACTCCCAGAAACTGGGCTGTGTGCTAATAATGCAGGGGGGATACCCTGAAATACAAAAAGTGTGGGGCCCTTTGATTAAATATGAAGTATATAGTTACAGCCATCCCTGTTCAGCTTACAGTTACTTTAAGTTGGCCATACATCCTAAGATTCGCTCGCTTGGTGAGGTCGCCAAGAGAGCAGACCTTCTCCCGATATCCCCACCTATGGGTTGGCGATATCGGGTGAATTTAGGCTAATTCGGTTGTTTGGCCCTGGGGCCAAATGATCAAATTAGAATGCTGGTAATAGACACAGTCAGTTCAGGGACCGCATTAACGAACCGATGCGGTCCCTGATCCGACTACATTTTTTAACCTGCCCGATCCATATCTGGCTGATTTCAGGCCCGATGTCGGTCGGCAGGCCCATCGTTTCTGCCCCTACACGGGCCGATAAGCTGCTGAATCGGTCCAAGGGACCCATATCTGCAGCTACAATCGGTCCGTGTATGGCCACCTTAAGGCTGTGGTTTTCAGGCTTTGCTTCTTTGGCCAAGCCCCACATTGTGATCAAACATTTGGCCGGACTAAAGACCCCCTTAGCCTATAACAAGGTCACAAAAACACAACCGCATACCCTTCTGTAGTTCCAGGGGTATCCAAGTCTGCTGCATTTTTGTACAACACAAGCTTGGCTCTAGACAGGGCCCTGTACTTGGTGGCGATTCCCATTGGATTTCAGTGGGGCAGTTTCTAGCGTTTTGCCCCTTCCACTCAGGTGAAAAAACTACCAATTGCCCAGTCGCCATTCCCCTTAAAGGGCAGATTTAACTAAAGCTTATTTTTTTCCCCGTACTTGTATGTATGTATGTATAACTTTATTTATAAAGCGCCACAAGGGTACGCAGCGCTGTACAGTCTTACAGAATACACAATTACACACAGGGAGGACAAGTGATATAATAAATAAATACAATAAATACATATATATAAGTGCCATGTGGTATGAGACACAGTAGGAAGGAGGTCCCTGCCCCGTAGAGCTTACAATCTACTTGGCAAAGTAGAAAGGGTATTTTACCTACAGATTGAATTTTATTCATATTCATGGAAAATCTAAAACGAAACCTTTTTTTTTCTCAAATCAAATATTTTTTTTATCTGTATACTGTTTGGGTTTTGATAAATCAGCCCCTATGTCTTTCCTAGGGGCCCCTACACCTTTCCGCCAGATGCTGGGGGGAGGCCAGTGGGACACTGATAAAGCCATTTCACTAAATGTTTACAAAATAACATCTAATCCCAGATTTTAGGTGGCCCTGAAATGATTTTGCTGTGGGGCCCAGTAACTTCCAGTTCGGCCGCTGGATTTTCCTGTAGGGCTTGTTATTATGTCAGTCACGTGTGTTTTGGCCTTGGTGGGGGCAGGAAACTTCTGTAGCTGCTTTGTTATGGAAACAGAGAGCCGGTACTTTGTATATAGAGAAAATAACATATGTGGCCCGGTGAGAAGTCCCCAGCATTCCTGCGCACACCCGGGCCTGTCAGTGCTGGCTGAACCACATTACTGGCTGGGTGCTACCCTGAGGCACCAGGATGTTGGCCCTGCTGGCTGGGAGTTGTAGTCTGGCTGCCCTGCTTGCCTCACTCTTTCATTATCTGTCCTTCGCTTTTTTTTCCTTTAACCTTCTGCTTTTCCCAGAACTGCCACTTTCCCACAAGAACCCTTTAACCTTGCTGTGACCTCTCTCATATCAGTAGAAGTGCCCTCCTGCCTTTTCCCTCCATTTTCTTTCCTCCACTCCTAATGCGACCACATTCACTCCTTTCCCCCAAATCCCTCTCACCTCCCCCAGATCACTCTCCCTTTCTCTGTTTATTTATCCTACTCCCACGCCTATTCTTCTGCCTCTTTCTTTCCCTCCTCCTTGGTGTCTCCTTCTGCTATCTCTCTCCCTCCTCCCTACCTCCAGGGACTCTCCTCTCCTCCCATTCTCCTCCCTCTCTCTCCCTCTCTTGAGGGCCGGGATTAAATCCCTTGATGATATCAGTCTGAGCATTTGAAAAGAAAGAAAACTTTCCACAACAGGCAGTGCACCCTGGAGAGGGGACCTCAAGGACAGGAGAGCCTTAAAGCTACATAAATGCAAGGGGGGTGGCAGAGACATTGAGCTAAGGAGCCGCTCCTGAGAGGAGAGTGTTTTGTTTGGGGGGGGGGAGAGAAAAAAGTGCTTTATTTGTCAGTAAATGGCAGGAGTTGGACAGCTGCGTCGGCTCTGAACTGACAGATTTAAGAGGGAAAGGGGCGAGTCGCTGAAAAAGTTAAGAAATAGAGAGTCGAGCAGGAACAGCGCTTCAGAGGGAGCAAATCTTTTTGTAAAAACTTGGGAGCGTGTCAGCGAAAGCCAGGTCAGAAATCAGAGGCTCAGAAGATCATTAATAATCCCAATTAATTAGCTTTACTGAATTGCTGAAATGGAGGACCAGTTGTTGCCAGGGGGCCATTGTTGCCCCTATTGCCTTTACTTGATTTAGAAGAGAACGTTTGAGTTTCCTCCCCTGGATTTGCCCCCTGCAAGCAGAGCAATGCCCCTCTGGCACCGTCAGCCCGCACTCAATGGATATTCATTCCAGGATTATCATGGCGCATGATGCTGATTCCAGGATTATCCCAGGACTGACAGGTTTTATCTGCGAGACTCTCCCAGGATTTACTCACTGATACTGGGATTATGGTAACCATGTAACACAAACTCATTCTGGCTGTGCAGGGATTACTCGGGGGGATTTCGCACATTTACACCAGGATTGTCCTGGGCAGAATCACTTTCTAAGATAAAGCCATTCAGTGTTCGACTGTGGCACCTCACGTGAACTGGTATTACCCGAAGCTGATGCAGGATAGAAATACCCATTCCTGGGGAAACGTCAATTGGAAATATCCAAATATTTATTTATCTGGCCCTTTACTCCTTCTGCCATCTCTGCCATTCTACTCATTCATTGTTGCTGTCCTTCAACTCTCTGAGTAACTCTGTTTCTCAACATACTCACTGTCTCTGTCCTTCTATTCTATTAATATCTCTGTTACTCTGTTAACTGATTATCTTTGACCCTCTACCCATTTGGTATATCTGTTCTATAACTGGCTCACTGTCTCTGTCCTTCCATTTAATCAATATCTCTGTTACCTTGCTTACTCAATATCTTTAACCTTCTTCACACTCAGTATCTCTGTTCCTGAATTACTCACTGTCTCTGTCTGACTATTAAATCAATATCTCTTACACTTCTCATTCATTATCATTGACCCACCACTAATTCATAATTGCTGTCCATCTACTGGCTCTCTTTTACTTCGCTCACTCCATAAATAACTTCCTTCTCTTTATCTCACATTATCAGTCTCTTCTTCCCTTAACCCTGTTTCTTTACTCCCTATCTCTGTAGCCCTCCTCATTCACTATCTCTGTACTCACAGAATATCTCTGTAGCTCTCCTCACTCTCTGTCTCTGTACTCACACAATATCTTTGTAGCTCTCCTCACTCACTACACTATCTGTCTTTGTACTCACACAATATCTCTGTAGCGCTCCTCACTCACTGTCTCTGTACTCACACATTATCTCTGTAGCTCTTCTCACTCACTCAGTTAAACCATTCTTCTGCCTTCTCTCATTATGTTGTCTCTTCACTTGTCGCTTGAGTCACTCTGTACCTAACTGTGTACCCTCCTCATCTCCTATGCAATATTCTTCATTTCTTCATACATCTCTTCTACTAGACATTTCCTATTCATCTCTTTTCTTTTGCTTACTCTCTGGCTAATTTTATTTCCCTATCTTCTTTCATTCATTCCCTATCTCATCTCCTCTGCTAACTCTCTGTGCATCATACTCACTCTTTATGTCACTTTGTGCCTCTGCTCTCTCGTGGGACCTTACCTTCTTCCTACCTTGCTTCCAAAATCCTTTTCCTTTATAATTAGACCAAATTTATTTGTGGCTCCCTTCCTTTCCCTGCCTCGTGGTTCATTACTCTAGTTCTTCCCCATCTTTATCGTTTCTACTTTGTTAAACTGGAATGGTGCTATTCAAACTGTCATCGCTGCATCTAAGTCCCATGTCCCCCTGAGACTGTGACAATCAGCACAGATGTCAGATGAGGAGCAGCCCCCTGGGCCAAAGACTCGCCGTGCAATGGGAAAGGAGATCACTATGGTATGAATTTGTATATGCTGGGGACAAATATGCAATATAGGTAGAGGGGAATCCTATCCTACAAAGCTGACACTTTGTACACTAATGCCAATATCTGCCACAGATTTGAAAGAATGTGATAAGCAGAGATATTGGCGTCACTTCTGGGCAAGCGCGTTCAGTGGCCCGAGGCTCTTGAAAGCAGCCCCATATGTTATTAGACATTATATTGTGCAGGGAGGGGAAGACAAGGGAATCCAGGTGCCTCCCTTGGGCAGGGTAAGATATAAGCCCATACCAGACCAGTAACTTTAGATTTGGAAATGGTTGTGGAAATTACCCATACAATACTTTTGCACTATGGACCCCATTATTACTGTATCTGCAATTAAATGGAGTCATCATGACAGCATAATTATATCCGTACGCATATGTGTTCAAGGGAGATCCAATAGAAATGATAATACTGCACAAAAAAATCCATGGAGCTTCCTGATTGGCTGAGGAACATACAGGTCTGTGTTAGCAATCACTATAACCAAGGCTATTTAACAGCTCAGAAATAGAAAGGCCAAATACACTCTGTGATTTAAATGGGATGTTTGTCCTTCTGAACTTGTTTTCCCAGAATCCTTCGCAGGAATGGGGAGAAGAAGTGGAAGATGGGGCAGTGTATGGAGTGACTCTGCGGAGAGTGAGGACGGAAGCCCCTACAGGTGACACCCTGGTACGTAGCTTGGCACCCAATTATTTTTCCATGCCACCTATCATTGAGACCTGTAATGTGTAAAGGAATAATTTCCCTATAAAGTCCAACACTGTGATGTTCCACTCTTTCTCTTGACTGTATCTTCTGTATTTCCCATGGCCCAGGCTGTCCCCATGTCTCCTGGCTATGTGCATTATAAAACCTGCAAGGTCCGAGCTCTCAGGGCTGGAACACTGCAAAAGCTGGTGGAGAACCTGGTTGTGGAGTATCAGGGAACCGATCCAACGTATGTGCCCACCTTTCTGAGCACCTATCGTGCCTTCGCCGCCCCTGAAAGGGTCCTGGAGCTGCTCTTAGACAGGTGAGTGAAACTCTTCTGGGTTTAATATTACTATGTTGTGTCTGCCGCTCAGCCTGGCATTCTACATCCTATCCTACCCTGCCGTAGGGTTGGAAACCACTGAGCCAGAATCACTAGGCAATTCCTGTACCAGGAATGATTATGAATGATAAAATAATATCTGATCAGATCAGTTCCAGTGCTAAACTTTGTACACTGTTTTCAGCCATTTTGAACAGTAGTAGCAGTAATGGCAGCTGCTGCCAGGCAGTGGTTGAATCATAGACTGGAAACTGATTGGCAAGGGCTTAAATAGAAATAATAATAATGGCAGCCATCAGGAATCTCCATACGCCTGCATGGCCATGCCCTGAAGCACACAACCCAGCCCTGAAGCACACAACCCAGCCCTGAAGCACACAACCCAGCCCAGATCCATCCAATCTCTGCCCCTTTTAGCAGAAAGACCAACCCCTCTCTTGCTGTACAGAGCCCCTGATTGAACTGAGTCCCTGACAAGACTCCTACCTCAACAATAATCAGTCAGCGCAATAAATCTGGCTTCACAAACAGTTTTCATTGAAATAAGGTTTCTGTTTCTATCAAGGCAGGTCATTATTCTACAAATATCAAATTTCTGTCTCTTAAACAATAATTTCGCTTCATGATGCATCTGATTTCCCACTTCAGTGCCAGGCAGCATTTGCAATTTTTAGCTCAAGACAACTATGTTAAAAATGAAGGCCAGTGGCAAATGTTCTCAGTACGCTAAATATTACCATAAAAGATGATTTACGGTCATGTTGCTAGGGTTAGTGGGACCCAGCAACCAAAAAATACAGGACAAAGAAATCAGTATTCACTGGGATTCCAATTTGTTGAAGGTGCCTGCTTACTAATTACAGGTATGGGATCCATTATCCAGAATGCTTGGGACCTGGGGTTTTCTGGATAAGGGGTCTTTCAGTAATTCAGATCTCCAACCTTAAGTTTTTTAAAAAAAAAATGATTTAAACCGTAATTAAACCCACTAGGATTGTTTTGATTCTTAGTTGGAATCAAGTACAGGTAGTGTTTTATTATTACAGAGAAAAGGGAATCATTTAACCATTAAATAAACCCAATAGGGCTGTTCTGCCCCAATAAGGGGTAATTATATCTTAGTTGGGATCAAGTACAGGTACTGTTTTATTATTACAGAGAAAAGGGAATCATTTAACCATGAAATAAACCCAATAGGGCTGTTCTGCCCCAATAAGGGGTAATTATATCTTAGTTGGGATCAAGTACAGGTACTGTTTTATTATTACAGAGAAAAGGGAATCATTTAACCATGAAATAAACCCAATAGGGCTGTTCTGCCCCAATAAGGGGTAATTATATCTTAGTTGGGATCAAGTACAGGTACTGTTTTATTATTACAGAGAAAAGGGAATCATTTAACCATTAAATAAGCCCAATAGGGCTGTTCTGCCCCCAATAAGGGGTAATTATATCTTAGTTGGGATCAAGTACAGGTACTGTTTTATTATTACAGAGAAAAGGGAATCATTTAACCATGAAATAAACCCAATAGGGCTGTTCTGCCCCCAATAAGGGGTAATTATATCTTAGTTGGGATCAAGTACAGGTACTGTTTTATTATTACAGAGAAAAGGGAATCATTTAACCATGAAATAAACCCAATAGGGCTGTTCTGCCCCAATAAGGGGTAATTATATCTTAGTTGGGATCAAGTACAGGTACTGTTTTATTATTACAGAGAAAAGGGAATCATTTAACCATGAAATAAACCCAATAGGACTGTTCTGCCCCCAATAAGGGGTAATTATATCTTAGTTGGGATCAAGTACAGGTACTGTTTTATTATTACAGAGAAAAGGGAATCATTTAACAATTAAATAAGCCCAATAGGGCTGTTCTGCCCCCAATAAGGGGTAATTATATCTTAGTTGGGATCAAGTACAGGTACTGTTTTATTATTACAGAGAAAAATGGAAACCATTTTTAATAATGTGAATTATTTGATGTAAATGGGAGATTTTTTTTTTTTCCCGTAATTCGGAACTTTGTGGATAATAGGTTTCCAGATAAGGGATCTGATACCTGTACCAGTGGTGTAACTAGTGATCACTAGAGCAGGAACTATGGGTATGCAGAAGAGGCACAAGCCTAGTTGGAACAGACCTGCTGTGTGTTCTGGGGTATTATACATGGGACTGGCACTGTATTTATCCTGCCGTGGGTTCTGGGGGTGTTATACATGGAATTGGCATTGTATTTATCCTGCCATGGGTTCTGGGGTATTATACATGGAATTGGCCCTGTATTTATCCTGCCGTGTGTTCTGGGGTATTATACATGGAATTGGCCCTGTATTTATCCTGCCGTGTGTTCTGGGGTATTATACATGGAATTGGCCCTGTATTTATCCTGCCGTGTGTTCTGGGGTATTATACATGGAATTGGCAGTGTATTTATCCTGCCGTGGGTTCTGGGGGTGTTATACATGGAATTGGCACTGTATTTATCCTGCTGTGTGTTCTGGGGGTATTATACATGGGACTGGCACTGAATTTATCCTGCTGTGTGTTCTGGGGTATTATACATGGAATTGGCAGTGTATTTATCCTGCCGTGGGTTCAGGGGGTGTTATACATGGAATTGGCCCTGTATTTATCCTGCTGTGTGTTCTGGGGGTGTTATACATGGAATTGGCACTGTATTTATCCTGCCGTGTGTTCTGGGGTATTATACATGGAATTGGCACTGTATTTATCCTGCTGTGTGTTCTGGGGTATTATACATGGAATTGGCACTGTATTTATCCTGCTGTGTGTTCTGGGGTATTATACATGGAATTGGCACTGTATTTATCCTGCTGTGGGTTCTGGGGTATTATACATGGAATTGGCCCTGTATTTATCCTGCTGTGTGTTCTGGGGTATTATACATGGAATTGGCACTGTATTTATCCTGCTGTGTGTTATGGGTGTTATACATGGAATTGGCACTGTATTTATCCTGCTGTGGGTTCTGGGGTATTATACATGGAATTGGCACTGTATTTATCCTGCCGTGGGTTCTGGGGTATTATACATGGAATTAGCACTGTATTTATACTGCCGTGTGTTCTGGGGTATTATACATGGAATTGGCACTGTATTTATCCTGCTGTGTGTTCTGGGGTATTATACATGGAATTGGCACTGTATTTATCCTGCTGTGGGTTCTGGGGTATTATACATGGAATTGGCACTGTATTTATCCTGTGTGTGTTCTGGGGTATTATACATGGAATTGGCACTGTATTTATCCTGCTGTGTGTTATGGGTGTTATACATGGAATTGGCACTGTATTTATCCTGCTGTGGGTTCTGGGGTATTATACATGGAATTGGCACTGTATTTATCCTGCCGTGGGTTCTGGGGTATTATACATGGAATTGGCACTGTATTTATCCTGCTGTGTGTTCTGGGGTATTATACATGGAATTGGCACTGTATTTATCCTGCTGTGTGTTCTGGGGTATTATACATGGAATTTACCCTCTGTTTATCATGGTGTGTGCACACATGATCAAGCAGTTTAATTAAATTAAAATATTCTAGGAAAAACTCTTTCTGGACGGATCAGTGCTCTCCGATAAGCCCATTGAATGCATGTTGGAAGGTTGGAATTAATAATAAATATGCCCTACCATGTAATGAGGATAAACATAATCTTCTCAGAGTTCTGGATAATTAGAAACCTGCAGAAATTTCAACAACTGGTTTTCATTTTTTTCTGACAGACTGAATATTCAATTCCACAGCAGAGAGTCTCACCCTGGGCTGGGCTGATGCCAGGGAGGTTCTGTCGTGCTGTCAATCACTAATTATAGTGATAAAATTAAGAAGCAACTACACAATAAAGGGCGGATTTAGTGATTGTCGTAACAATTGATCCTGATCCATGCATAATCATTATTAGAAGTTATTACCACAACAAGCTGCAATACATCAAATTGATTTTTTATGGATCCATCAAAATTCATGTGGATTTTAATGACTGCTTGGGATGGTTAAACCTCCTCAATCTATTGCCAGATTCCTACAATAAACAGGATTGGGGTATTATATATGAAGTTGGTGCATTACTTATCCTACCATGTATGATTGGGTTTTTATACATGAAACTGACACAGTATTCATCCTGCTGTATATTCCGGGGTATTATACATGGAGTTGGCACTGTTTTTATCCTGCTGTGGGTTCTGGGGTATTATACATGGAATTGGTATAGTATTTATCCTGCTGTGTGTTCTGGGGTATTATATATGGAATTGGCACTGTATTTATCCTGCTGTGTGTTCTGGGGTATTATACATGGAATTGGCACTGTATTTATCCTGCTGTGGGTTCTGGGGTATTATACATGGAATTGGCCCTGTATTTATCCTGCTGTGTGTTCCGAGGTATTATACATGGAATTGGCACTGTATTTATCCTGCTGTGGGTTCTGGGGTATTATACATGGAATTGGCACTGTATTTATCCTGTGTGTGTTCTGGGGTATTATACATGGAATTGGCACTGTATTTATCCTGCTGTGTGTTCTGGGGTATTATACATGGAATTGGCACTGTATTTATCCTGCTGTGTGTTCTGGGGTATTATACATGGAATTGGCACTGTATTTATCCTGCTGTGTGTTCTGGGGTATTATACATGGAATTGGCACTGTATTTATCCTGCTGTGTGTTCTGGGGTATTATACATGGAATTGGCACTGTATTTATCCTGCTGTGTGTTATGGGTGTTATACATGGAATTGGCACTGTATTTATCCTGCTGTGGGTTCTGGGGTATTATACATGGAATTGGCACTGTATTTATCCTGCTGTGTGTTCTAGGGTATTATATATGGAATTGGCACTGTATTTATCCTGCCGTGTGTTCTGGGGTATTATACATGGAACTGGCACTGTATTTATCCTGCCGTGGGTTCTGGGGTATTATACATGAAATTGGCACTGTATTTATCCTGCCGTGTGTTCTGGGGTATTGTACATGGAATTGGCCCTGTATTTATCCTGCTGTGGGTTCTGGGGTATTATACATGGAATTGGCACTGTATTTATCCTGCCGTGTGTTCTGGGGCATTATACATGGAATTGGCACTGTATTTATCCTGCTGTGTGTTCTAGGGTATTATACATTGAATTGGCACTGCATTTTTCCTGCCATGTGTTCTGGGGTATTATACATGGAATTGGCCCTGTATTTATCCTGCTGTGTGTTCTGGGGCATTATACATGGAATTGGCACTGTATTTATCCTGCTGTGTGTTCTAGGGTATTATACATGGAATTGGCACTGTATTTATCCTGCTGTGTGTTCTAGGGTATTATACATTGAATTGGCACTGCATTTTTCCTGCCATGTGTTCTGGGGTATTATACATGGAATTGGCCCTGTATTTATCCTGCTGTGTGTTCTGGGGCATTATACATGGAATTGGCCCTGTATTTATCCTGCTGTGTGTTCTGGGGCATTATACATGGAATTGGCACTGTATTTATCCTGCTGTGTGTTCTAGGGTATTATACATTGAATTGGCACTGCATTTTTCCTGCCGTGTGTTCTGTGGTATTATACATGAAACTGGAGCTGTATTTATGCTATCATGTGTTGGGTATTATATAGGGAACTGGCTCTGTATTTATCCTGCGATGTGTTCTACTGAGACATTATACATATAATTGGCACTGTATTTATCCTGGCATGTGTTCTGGGGGTATTATACAGAAAAGTAGCACTGTATTTATCTTGTCGTGTTTTGGGGTATTATACAGGGACTATGCATTCTATGGGCATTATATGTGAAACTGGCACTGTAATTATCCAGCCATGAGTTCTGGAGTGTATGTAACTGGCACTGCATGTATCTTCTGGGGTATTATACATGGAATTGGCTCTCAGATAATATGAAGGTATACAATATCTTTAAATAACCTTTCCAAACACAAAATCCTCCCTCTGCCCATGTTAACATTTATCAGTGATTCTGTAGGATCCTATAAAAAATATTGATCAAATTCTCTGACCCTTCTGTGGGTTTGATACCCAAGACCAGTTCATGTTTTGAGGAGTCCAAGATATTGAAGGGAAGTAGGCAACGGACAAACTGGTGTATTGATCTGATAAAACTTCTGCCTATGGTCAAATAGACCATCTTGCAGGGAAACGGCATTATTTCCCATTCAGTCTTTGATCAATCTGCCCCTAAATATTGGAGAGTAGTGTTCAAAAAGCCTTTGTAAAGAGGTAAGGGTGAAGACACACGGAGCTACTAGTATCAGCTACTTTTTCAAGCTACTAAATGCCATAAAATACCCCACCATAGACAATACTGAGAATGGCCTCTTCTAAAACACACATAGAGAAAATTATCAATAAATGATCAGCACTCTCCACAAGATGTAGCTGCTACTAGTAGCTCCATGTGTCTTCACCCTAAAGGGAGGAGAGAAGGACAGAAATCCTGGTAAATGAACCGCAACCATTATCCCTTGTCTGGTTTATGCAGGTTCGGGCTCTCAGGTAAGCAAATATATCTGGGCCAGCAGCCAGCTAAGATTACAGTTAAAGAAACCCTTTCTCAGGAACAGAAAGGCGTGGTAAGAGAATAAATACAGATATTCAGTCGCCTTTCCTTTGGCCACTAGTTTGTATATATATATATATATATATATATATATATATATATATATATATATATATAAAAGGCATAATATGTTTTTATTTAGAGTTACAGGGAACACTCTAATAAAAAATAATGTATCTGTGCCCAAAAGTAAAACACTAGAAAACTGGGATCCTCTGAATCCATTATATTTGGGTTTGACCGAACACCAAATCCTTCATAAAAGATTCGGCTGAATACTGAACTGAATCCGAATCTTAATCTGTATATGAAATTAAGCTATGGAAGGGGGAGATAGAAGAAAAACAGAGACATTTTTTTTTACTCTGTGTTCATGGAATCAAAAGTCACATGATTTGGATTCGGAGGAAAAAATGACTGGGACTTAAGGTGGCCATACATGCACCGATAATATCGTACGAAACCTCGTTTCGTACGATATTCGGTGCGTGTATGGTATGTCGGCGAGTCGACCAATATCGCAGGAAGCTTCTGATAATGGCCGACTCGCCGATCGGACCAGTTTGAAAATTTTGATCGGGCGCCATAGAAGGCGCCTGACCAAAATCTCCCTTCAGAGCTGAATCGGCAGAAGGAGGTAGAAATCCTATTGTTTCTACCTCCTTACCTGCCGATTCATCCCTGAATGGTGTGTGGCGGATCTGACATCATCAGATCGCCACGTGTATGGCCAGCTTTATACAGTTTGAGATGGAACTGACAAGATAAAGTATATCCTAATGAATGATCTATCAAAGAATCATATACATATGATTACATGTTGCCCTTTTACATTGAGCCGCCATTTTGAGATGCTCTGTGTGTCACTCACTGATCACCTGACAGGAAATAATGTAGGTTCTGACTGAAACAGGAAGAAGTGTGCGAGAAAGACACAGCCCTGTCCATTCATTGGCTGATATAACCTAGCGTGTATGTGTGCCCTAGTTTTATGTGTAACCACAGTGCTTCATACCTCAGTACTACAATGCAGTTTTTCAGTATGATTTTATCAAGTGGAACATACTATTATACAAGCGTGTTTTCCATTAAATGATTTTTATAAAAACTTAAATTACATAAGTCTTGTTTCTCCACAGTCGATCGTGGATGAAAAGATTCTGCCCCCCCACTGTATTATGGTGATATATTTTTATGGAAACCTGAGATGTTCAGGGAAATAGTTTGACTTAATAGGGGAATTATCAGAAAAACAAAATACTCTACACTTTATCTCACGGAAATAAGAAACTTTCTAATCATAATTTAATGTTTCTGAAATAATAAAGCTACTCTTCAGTAGAGTCCAGAAGCGGGTCATCTATATTTTTACTTCATTTTTTTTTCTACCTCGCCCACTTTTGATGATGTCACTTCCAGTTTTGCAGCAACAGCACTTCCGCTTTAATGGTGGTCAGTGGGTCACGGATTGGGATGCAGATAAGGCAGTTGCGGGTCGGGTAGTGGGTCCAAGTGGGTAGAAATGGGGTTGTGGGCTGTTGGGCCAGGTCCAAACTTAGTTCCGCTCAGAATTCTACTCTTCAGTATCTTCAGTACCCCCCTCTCAGCAGCTCCAGATTTTTAAACCGCCCCCATTCTGCGCCCCCTAACGCCCCCCCCCCGCATGCACGTTTAAACTCCCATATGGAGCAGCGGGGAGAGGTCCTCATTGCTCCGTATTGGAGCAAAATTTCTAAATTTTGCTGCGCCACCCGCCCTAAGTTTGTGCCACCCTAGGCCCGGGCCACAAATTCGGGCCTGCCTCACAGCAGTCTGTGTCATTACATGCAGGTAAGCAGGGGGCGGGCCAAGCCGACGGGGCGCCCTAGGCAACCAGGTCGGCCAACTCCGCCCACCTCCCTGCCCCCCGAACGGAGCATGCGTGCCAAAGCACAGGAGGCGGTGCAGGGGGGGCGGGGCGATTAGATCGGTCATTGCCTCCGCCGCTAATGACAAGCGGCGGGAGGCAATGACAAAGTATCGCTAGGGGTAGGCAGGAGAGGCTCCTGCCTGGCGCCCCTCAATCGTTGCGCCCTAGGCAGCTGCCTCTTCTGCCTACCCCTACTTCCGGCTCTGCAGGTAAGTCAAATACTTTGGCGTGTCCCCTCTTTGCTAAGACAACTGTCTTTAAAAAAAGAAAAATGATTGTGACACAAAGAAGACAAATTGCTGAGAGGAGGCAGGCATGTCCAATTGTTTCTGTTTAGGTGGGGCTGGTATACTATTTAGGTGGGGTCTGATATACAGTTCCAGAAAACTGGGCATGGTTAGGATGAGCTGAGGGGGCGCAGTGTCAGACACACTGCTTCCCCTTGTACTGAAGCTGAGTACATGTATAGCCCCCTTAGCAATGCATCAGCTGATTATCTACTGTCGGGTTGTACCCCGGGGCTTGCTATTTAATCATTCCCCTTGTGATTGTAGTTCTTTAAGTTCACATAGAGGCACATTAATCTTGCCAGCGCTCTTTACTGCCTTTTGCTCTATTTTTATCTTATTATTTCACTTATGAAGCATGAAGGACTGGGCAACACTGTAATCTGTTCCTTCAAAAAGTATAAAAAAAATACCATTTTATTTCCTGAAATCCGGCTGCAGAACAGTTCTTCTCTTTCTGCATCATTTGAAATCCTGGCAGGAGAGGAGGGGCTAAAACATCAGTGTTACAAATGGTAACAACTTCTCCACAGCTTACAGACAGCAGTAGGAACTACATAACCCACAATGCATTGCACTGTAATGTACCTTTCCTTATTGACATCACATGTGCAGCAGGGAATTGTGGGATTGGGAGGAGGCAGGCTGAAGGCAGGCTGAGGACAGGCGACTACTGTTACATTTTATTTGAGTCTCAAAGTAGTCAGCCAGATCCGCAGGGGAACAGGGGGCGGGGCTTAGGGAACTGTACCAAACCATATTATCACATTAGACATGATGAAAAGGCTGCATATTATTTAATTGTTGTATATTGCATATTGTTTACTTTTCAAAAAGTTTGAAGGGAACAAAAAAGAGTCCTTTTCAAATGAAACATGATACCCAAATTACATTTTTAATAACACACCCCTACTTATTATAAAGGTATTTAAAAATCCCAGCTGTCAAACGTGTATTGCCTGCCCAGCCTCTATGCCTTAGGCATTCAGGTGGGTCAGATAATTACTTTCACTTTCCATTCAGCACTCACTTTCCCCCTCCCTCCTCACTATATAATTATGTAACCAGTGCATGGGCATGTGCATGTACACCATTCTGGCAAATTAATAAGATTTTGGCCTGATGCAAAGCTTGCCTTAATAACAGTGCCCACAAAATGGCGCCTGCTTGCTTGCTGTGACTGTGTAATACCAAGACTGAGGAGTCAAAATATATGTTATTTACATTTGTAAGTGTAAGTGAAGTTCATTTTGCTTGACAAACAAAATAAAAAAGAATTTGGAATTCTTTCTTAGGGTGACAGGTCCACTTTAAGTTGTGTTTGGGTGGAGTTCCCTTAGTACAATTTCACTCACAATTTCTTCTCTTCACAGGCGCCTGGAAAGAACCAGTGAAGAGGAGCATGTTACACCGGGGAGCCCTGTCCCAGATACCCCATCTGTGCAGAGGTCAGAATAGCAAAGGCCCACTCAGCCTTCTCCATGTTCTTTTTTTAACAGATATTAGGGGTAGTCCTGACCAAACCTCTAGGATCTAGTGACTAGGAATGCCATGACTTTTTATATTTACTACAGAAAAGTAATGGGACAAGCAATCCCACTGACAAATCCCATTGATCTGGCCATTATTAGACGTCATAGGCAGGAAGGAAGCAGAGAAAGAGGGGGAAAGGTTTCCTGTGCAGCTAGGAACCTCCCCACCACCCTCATCTTTACATGTTTTGTATACATTGTTCTAATGAACAGCAGGGGGCACTATTGTTTCAATTCATTATCTCAGCAGTTATGGTTGCCACCTTTTTTTTTTTTTTTTTTAGCCTTTAGGCTAGGGGCGGCAGTGACATCACTTGGAGGGGGGGGGAAATGGGTGAGATAAGGCTGCCATACACGGGCCGATTGTAGCTGCCGATATCGGTCCCTTGGATTGATTCGGCAGCTTATTGGCCAGTGTAGGGGCATGAACGACGGGCCTGCCCGACCGACCGCATCGGCTCGTTGCAGTTCCCGAACCGACTGCACCTATTACTGGCGTTTTAATTCGATCCCAGGGCCAAATGACCATATTAGCCTAAATTCACCTGATATCGCCCACCCGTAGGTGGGGATATCAGGAGAAGATCCGCTCGCTTGGCGACCTCACCAAGCGAGCGAATCTTAACGTGTATGGCCACCTATAGGCAAGGGAATGGGTGAATGGGGTGGGGGAATGGACAGATGGGGCGGGGGAAGGGGCAGGTGAGTGGGGACAATGGGTGGGGCAGAGGTTGGCCTCTATATTAAAGGGCCACAGAAAGAGTCAGGGAAGGGATTATAAGTAGGGTTGCAATCCTTACAAGTGCCTGTAAAGTTGTAATACTGGCACTGGACCTGCCAGTCAAATACCAGCTGGGTGGCAACCCTGTCAGCAGTTAAAATTGCTAATATCTTAAAAACTAAAAAAAAAAAAAAGTAAACTGCCAATGTGCTTAGAAGACTGCTTTTACCAGGTTTACATTCATTTATTTGCAGGGTGATGGCACCTGTGGAGATTAGCTTTCTACACTAAGCAACTTCTGTGTTTCCTTACCGGCAATTTACATTATTGCTGGTGGGAGATTAGTCACCCACTGTGGCGCAGATTTACCCCAAGAAACGAATCTCTGCGTCTGCCAGGGCCCTTACATTTACTTTAACTATGGCAGTGGGGAAAGATAAGGAGGCTTAAATGAGGCAAATCAAACAGATGCATCTTTATCACTGCAGGGATTCTCTTGTTTAAACAAATGTAATGGTCTTATAATAAAGTGGGTAAATTAGGTGAGGATAGTTTAACCCATTCCTTTGTGCAGGGAATGTTACAGCCGTACATAAGCCCTTGCCTTTATTTCTATATATTTATAGAGTGGTGCGCTGTCTGCTTCAGTCCTGGTTAGAGAAACACCCCCAAGATTTCCGGGATGCTCCTGACTGCCTGCAACTCATTTCCAATTACCTGAGCTGTGACAAACGGGAGCCCCCCAGCCCTCTCCTCCGCCTTCTGCAAAGTCTACAAGAGGAGATGGAAGAAAGCCCCACACCTATGGGTAAGGCAATTAGGTTCACAGGGAATGGCTTCCCCTGGGGCAGGAAACAAAGACAGTCCTGTAAAGGGCATGGATAAGTTTTGCCCATAGGGTTACCACCTGGTTGGCTTTTGACTGCCCCAGCCTGTAACTCACCAGTTACGAGGCCAGGTCCGGGGCCAGAATTACAAATTTACTCAGAATGTAATTGTAAATACCATACAAATCCCTCCCTTCCCTGGCCCTCTCCACTGATGGAATACCCCCTTATAGGGCCAGACCCACATATAATCTGCCCATTTCCCCGCCCACTCCACCCATTTCCCCCACCCACTCCACCCATTTCCCCCATCCACTTTGCCCATTTCCCTGCCCCACGTGACACCCCTGCTTGCTTCCCCGACCCAAAGGCTGGTATAATAGTAAAAAAAAAAAAAAAAGGTGACAACCTTAGTGTAGCTCAGAATTCCTGCCGTCATCAGCAGGGTACAGGGGGTATTCCAGCCATTGGCCCTGTAATAGAGGGGGGCCCCCAAGAGACAAAGGTGTGATATGAGAGTCAAGAAGGGGGTGGGGATTGCAGTGAGTGGGTGTGGTTTGGGTGTATCATGGGTTGGAGCATGTGTATGCAGTTTTTTTAATTAATTATACTACTTCTTGGCAGAATTTGCCAGTCAGAGGTCCCAGGTGACTGGTGGGAAAGGGCCCTGCTTAGTAGTATAGGCCCCATGGTTACTGATGGCAGCCCTAGCAGCAATACCAAGCTCCTAACACACTCTTTCCTTAAAGGGAGCAAAGTGAATCTCCAACCAGTAGAGGGAGACACCGAGACCCCTGGACCTACCATAGACTTACTGTCGTTCCCACCCCAGGATGTGGCTGAACAGCTTACACTTATAGATGTGGTGAGTGCTGAAGATATGTATGTACAGCCAGACAGGGGAACCCCAGCAACTAGAAAGCAAATTTTATGGTTCTTTTTGTTGTTAAGTTTAAGGCCCTCCTTGTTCATTTTCCAGTGTCTCGTTCAACCCCCATGGCGCATTGCTTAACTCCCACTGTTGCACCATTGTCCTGTTGTGCTAAAATGGAATCATGTTGCCCTATGGATCACTGCAGTGCCATAAAGCAAACCCTACTTAAGAACATGGAAGTCAATATTCCTGAGTGAAATCCCAATTGGCCCAGCAGTGTCATGTGGTACTCCCAAGTATATAACAGAAAGGGAACTGAGAACGACCGCCAGAACTACCGCTATTATCAGAAGCAATAAAGTTTCTATAGAAATGTTTAATTTACTCTTTTGTCCCCCCTTACCCCCACAGGATCTCTTTCAGAAGCTGCAGTCTTGCCATTGCCTTGGGAGCATTTGGTCTCAGCGAGACAAGAAGGAGAATAGGAATGTTGCACCCAGTGTTAGGGCCACTGTGGCCCAGTTTAATGCCGTGACAGCATGTGTGATAGCATCTGTACTGAGTGACGTCCAGCTGAAACCTCAGCAGAGAGCCAAGGTGCTGGAGAAATGGATATGTATAGCACAGGTGTGTTGCCATCGGCTCCGCCCACTGCTGGGTGACACAAACAGGAGGGGGTTATGGGGCATGGAGTCTGCCCCTCCCATTGCAGGGTGATACAGTGACACAGACAGGAGGGGGCTATGGGACATGGAGTCTGCCCCTCCCACTGCAGGGTGATACAGTGACACAGACAGGAGGGAGCTATGGGACATGGAGTCTGCCCCTCCCACTGCAGGGTGATACAGTGACAAAAGACAGGAGGGAGCTATGGGACACGGAGTCTGCCCCTCCCACTGCAGGGTGATACAGTGACACAGACAGGAGGGGGCTATGGGACACGGAGTCTGTCCCTCCCACTGCAGGGTGATACAGTGACACAGACAGGAGGGGGCTATGGGATACGGAGTCTGTCCCTCCCACTGCAGGGTGATACAGTGACACAGACAGGAGGGGGCTATGGGACACGGAGTCTGTCCCTCCCACTGCAGGGTGATACAGTGACACAGACAGGAGGGGGCTATGGGACACGGAGTCTGTCCCTCCCACTGCAGGGTGATACAGTGACACAGACAGGAGGGGGCTATGGGACACGGAGTCTGTCCCTCCCACTGCAGGGTGATACAGTGACACAGACAGGAGGGGGCTATGGGCATCCCTTAGGGAACCTAATTGCCACCTGGAAAATGAATTGCTGGCAATTCTCTGTTTCAGCACTGTCGTTTCCTGCGCAACTTCTCCTCTCTCAGAGCCATTTTGTCTGCTCTGCAATCCAACCCACTCTATAGACTGAAGAGGACGTGGGCGGCGGTGAGCAGGTAAGAAGCCCCTAACTTATTGTGACCCAGATTTATAGATTTATATATCCCCACAAGCCCACAGGACAGCCATTTTGTTGCACCCCCCTGTCTGACTAGGGGCAAATGTAATATTTTGAGGCCTAAAGCCGGAGGGCTGTGGCTTGCCTCATCCTGACAGCGCTTTGCCGCACACCGCGAGGAACCCATTGCCCTTTGCACAGTTCCTGGCAACAGTAGCAACAGCAGGTGATTAAGAAAGTGTGGCGAGAGGGAGAAATCCTGCTTAATGAGATGTTTATACAGTACTAGCGTCTGCGGACTTCTAACCTTTTGACTTTGAAGCCATGAGAAAAGAACCAGGAAAACAACTCAGAACCAGACGTCCTTTAAATAAACTTCTAGTATGAAGCAGCCAGACAATTTGCAGTTGGTCATCATTTTTCAGATTTTTGAATAACTGACAATAAAGGTCCATGAAGCTTAATGTGTCTCCCCTTCCTTCCCCAGGGATAATCTGAATATCTTCCATAAACTGTCCGACATCTTCTCGGATGAAAACAACCATGGAATGAGCCGGGAAATCCTAACCAAGGTAAGTACTGCTCAGTGGGACTGAGTATCTATAGGCTGATACTGATCCCCCCGCTCTGTATAACGGGGCTGAGTATCTATAGGCCGATAATGATCTCCCCGCTCTGTATAATGGGGCTGAGTATCTATAGGCCGATAATGATCTCCCCGCTCTGTATAATGGGGCTGAGTATCTATAGGCCGATAATGATCTCCCCGCTCTGTATAACGGGGCTGAGTATCTATAGGCCGATAATGATCTCCCCGCTCTGTATAATGGGGCTGAGTATCTATAGGCCGATAATGATCTCCCCGCTCTGTATAACGGGACTGAGTATCTATAGGCTGATACTGATCCCCCCGCTCTGTATAACGGGGCTGAGTATCTATAGGCCGATAATGATCTCCCCGCTCTGTATAATGGGGCTGAGTATCTATAGGCCGATAATGATCTCCCCGCTCTGTATAACGGGGCTGAGTATCTATAGGCCGATAATGATCCCCCCGCTCTGTATAATGGGGCTGAGTATCTATAGGCCGATAATGATCTCCCCGCTCTGTATAATGGGGCTGAGTATCTATAGGCCGATAATGATCTCCCCGCTCTGTATAATGGGACTGAGTATCTATAGGCCGATAATAATCTCCCCGCTCTGTATAATGGGGCTGAGTATCTATAGGCCGATAATGATCTCCCCGCTCTGTATAATGGGGCTGAGTATCTATAGGCCGATAATGATCCCCCCGCTCTGTATAATGGGGCTGAGTATCTATAGGCCGATAATGATCTCCCCGCTCTGTATAATGGGACTGAGTATCTATAGGCCGATAATGATCTCCCCGCTCTGTATAATGGGGCTGAGTATCTATAGGCCGATAATGATCTCCCCGCTCTGTATAATGGGACTGAGTATCTATAGGCTGATACTGATCCCCCCGCTCTGTATAATGGGGCTGAGTATCTATAGGCCGATAATGATCCCCCCGCTCTGTATAATGGGGCTGAGTATCTATAGGCCGATAATGATCTCCCCGCTCTGTATAATGGGGTTGAGTATCTATAGGCCGATAATGATCTCCCCGCTCTGTATAACGGGGCTGAGTATCTATAGGCCGATAATGATCTCCCCGCTCTGTATAATGGGGCTGAGTATCTATAGGCCGATAATGATCTCCCCGCTCTGTATAATGGGGCTGAGTATCTATAGGCCGATAATGATCTCCCCGCTCTGTATAATGGGGCTGAGTATCTATAGGCCGATAATGATCTCCCCGCTCTGTATAATGGGGCTGAGTATCTATAGGCCGATAATGATCTCCCCGCTCTGTATAATGGGGCTGAGTATCTATAGGCCGATAATGATCTCCCCGCTCTGTATAATGGGGCTGAGTATCTATAGGCTGATAATGATCTTCCCGCTCTGTATAATGGGGCTGAGTATCTATAGGCCGATAATGATCTCCCCGCTCTGTATAATGGGGCTGAGTATCTATAGGCTGATGGGTGATTTACTTGCTCGCACAGGAGGAAATCCCTCTCCGTCGAACAAACAGCGCTAGGAACGAGCCACGCCCCTTACAGAGGTCGGCATCACAAGTCCGCAGCACAGTAAGGAACTCAATTCCCTCTGCTTTATTTCACCTCTGGGGATTCTTCTGTTTCCAAAATAAAAGAAAAGTGATGATAATGAGTGCGGGGGGTGGGGGCACTGTTATTATTATACACGCCTCAGTTTGTGTACCCAAACACAGTTCAAAGGGTAAGTGCACCTCTGTCCCAGTAATTGCAAGTGTTGTGGAAGACACAGCAAATTTGCTACAAAGATGATTGACTGGGGGGAGAGATAAAGGCAGGAAAATAACAGTGCCACAAGGTGAGGGGGAGGGCAGAAGGGGGGGCACAGGTATCATTAATGTAATTGCGTGAGGAGTGGGGGGCTGCCAGCAACAACCCAGAGCATGATCTGAGCTTCACTGTTCCCACCCTCACTCACATCACCCCATAGAGTTAGGGGCGCAGGGGGGTGTGTGGCCCCACAGGTGTAGGGGGCAGGATTACTGGGTATCCATAGTTATACCCAAAGGTGCCCATGGCAGAGGCCTAGGTGCCAGAGCATGCAGTGAGTGGCAGTGCAGGGTAGCACCATGTGGTTCCATACAGTGAGTACTGACCCGTGTGTCCCCCCCATACACAGAGAGTGCTGCAGGGCACCGTCCCCTACCTGGGCACCTTTCTAACCGACCTCATCATGTTGGACACAGCACTGCCAGACTGTACTGAGGTGAGTGCCTCTATATACCTACCTACCTGTCTATTTCCCTACCTCTCTGTCTGTACCTCTATATACCTACCTACCTGTCTATTTCCCTACCTCTCTGTCTGTACCTCTATATACCTACCTACCTGTCTATTTCCCTACCTCTCTGTCTGTACCTCTATATACCTACCTACCTGTCTATTTCCCTACCTCTCTGTCTGTACCTCTATATACCTACCTACCTGTCTATTTCCCTACCTCTCTGTCTGTACCTCTATATACCTACCTACCTGTCTATTTCCCTACCTCTCTGTCTGTACCTCTATATACCTACTTACCTGTCTATTTCCCTACCTCTCTGTCTGTACCTCTATATACCTACCTACCTGTCTATTTACCTACCTCTTTGTCTGTACCTCTGTATGCCTACCTGTCTATTTACCTACATCACTGTCTGTTCTTTTATATATTCACCTTTCTTTTAATGTACCTACCTTTCTGTATGTTTCTCTATACGTGTACATACCTGTTTATCATACGTATCTATCCATGTACCTGCCTTACTGTATGTTCTGCTCTATCAGAGTAGGGAAACAACATCCTGACAAAGCCTCTGGCACCTTAGATATCGTGTCGGCTGGGCATCTCCATGGGGGCTGATGATGATGGTGTTTAGTAGAGAGAGTGGGGCCAATTATACAAAAAGAGAATTTTGGACATATGCTTCAGAAGCCACAATACTGAAAGGCCTCAATGCACCTTTTGGCATTTAATTTTTATTTGTGTGCCCACATTCTTATGGTTTGTCATTTTTAAGTGTCTTTGGTTCTCTCTTCTTTGCTTATGCTGGTTTTATTGCTATGTGACAGGGTGGCCACTAGAGGGTGTGATAGTGCTAGTGTTTCTGCATATCACCATGTGACTGTCATTTCTATACACCTACCTCCTGTTTGTTATTCTGCTATACACATACCTGTCTGCCCCTCTGTAAACGTACCTATCTATATATAACGACCTACCTCACTGTCCCTTTTCTGCCCCCCACTTTGCCTTTCTCTCCCCCATGAACCCCCAAATAATCTCAGAACCATTGATCCTTTGCAGGGTGGGTTGATAAACTTCGAGAAGAGAAGGAAGGTAGGTTTCACCTAATACTAAATCAGTGAGCTATTTACCCCTACATATACAAACTTGATTGACCCAAGAGATAACATTCTGTTCCCCCAGGAATATGAGGTTCTGGCCAAAATACAGAAGCTACAGCTTACGTGCCGCCATTATGTCCTGACTGCTAAACCAGAAATCCTCCGAGCGTTTTACTCACAGAGGCAGCTAACCGAGGACCAGAGGTAAGTACCCATGCACTATGTTGGTCCCTATCCCGTAACGTTAGTAACCTGCCAGCACATACATGCTGTGGTTTGTATCCTGGGGCAAACATGGATTCTCAGAACCAGATTTTACCCCCTTCATTAGGCAATAAATGCTGGATTGAGGGAAAGCCTTGAATTTATAGTAGGAGTAGACAGGTGAGAACTAGTGATGTGCTAATCTGTCTGGTTTCACTTCACCATAAAATTCGCGAAATGGCAAGAAAATATGCGAAACAGCGGAAAATTAGCGAAATGCATTTGTTGCACTATTTTTTTTATCACCTGCCTTTTTTGGTCTTATTTTTTTGTCGCCCGCGCTATTTTGACGCAGCCGCGTCTTTTTTTGCTGCGCCCAGTTTGCCATGACCGTGACTTTTTTTTATGCGACCGTGCCCAATTTGACGTGACCACGGCCCCTTTTTGACGCGACTGTGCCCAATTTGACGCGCCTGTGCCCTTTTTTGCCGCAAAATTTGAGATGTGACAAAAAAAATTTGCGTGAGTACTTTTTCTGCAGCAAATTTTCACGGAGGTTTCGCAAAACAATTCGCCGGTGGCGAAATGCGGAAATTCGCTGCAAATCCATGCCTGGTGAAAAAATTCGCTGATCACTAGGGAGAACCCAATCAAATTTTATTTAGTTTTATAATTATCTACACAACCCCCCACACAGAGACCTGAATGCTGAGGGCTGTTTTGGGCCCAAGTACAAAGGGGCAGTGCTTTCCTATAGGGGGGGTCACAGGTAGGTACAAATGCCGGCATGTATAGCCTTTAATGGACTAGTGAGTAGGGTTGCCACCTGGCTGCCGGTAACATTCCAGCCAAGGCCGGGGCCGGTATTACACATTTACCAGCAATGTGAATTTGTAATACCTTGTCCTCCGCCCCTGTCCCACCTTAGATCCACCCCCAGCCCACCCCCTATTCTTTCTCCCAGCACCCTTTCTAGCCCACCCTCAAACTATTGCCCCTCAAATGCGGCCACTGACTTCATGCCCCGCACCCATTAATGTTATTGCTCTGCCCCTGATGTTGTGAACCCACCCCCTGTTGACCTACCTGTGAGGAATAAGTAAGAACTGTCTGTCCGCTTTCAGTTACAGAATCTCACGCACCATCGAGCCGCCGGCCGACTCCTGCCCCAACTCTCCCCGAATTCGCAGGAAATTAACAAAGCGTTTCAGCTCGTAAGTACCATTATAGTGTGTGTAGGGGGGCGTTCAGCATGGAAGCTCTTGTGATGCTCTATAGGCCGCTTTTGGTATTTACTCTCTTCTCTTACTATTCCTTTCTATGGGTGCCTCCATGGCTGTTATCTATAAACCGTGCCTGCAGGTAGAGGAATAGTACGTTGGCTTCATGAGTCAGCTCTGGCCTTTAACTGACTCAACCTTGTATGTGCCAATAAGGCTAGGATTACTGCTAGCACTCAGCACTCACAGGGAAGGGTCATTTGTTCTGATGAACAGAAAGTTCCTAGAAAATGAACTGCTCCGATACCTCCATGTGTCACAGAAACATCCGTAGTAGATAAAAAGATATATAGACAGATAGATAGATAGATAGATAGATAGATAGATAGATAGATAGTAGATAGATAGACAGACAGATAGATAGTAGATAGATAGATACATAGATAGAGCAATAGATAGATAGATAGATAGGTATTATATATATAAATATATATACAGTATATATATATTTTTTCTTTTTTCCCCCTCCCTCTATGAAATTTAATGCCTCAACGCCTCATGTTCATTGTTTGTATTTGTTGTTTTCTATTAGTTTGCTGCTGGGATCAGAAGTATTTGGTCCCAAGCTAAATGGCGATCGTGTGTCTCCTTCAGGATCCTGCAACAGTTGTGAGACAGATGATGGTCTGATCTCAGCACTTTGCCCTAATGAGTCCTCCACACAGAAGGTACAGGGCTACTTGGGTACAGGAACAATAAGGCACTCAGGGGCGGGGTTACTGGAATAAGGAGTTACAGGGGCAATAAGGCACTCAGGGGCGGGGTTATTGGAATAAGGAGTTACGGGGACAATAAGGCACTCAGGGGCGGGGTTACTGGAATAAGGAGTTACAGGGGCAATAAGGCACTCAGGGGCGGGGTTATTGGAATAAGGAGTTACGGGGACAATAAGGCACTCAGGGGCGGGGTTACTGGAATAAGGAGTTACAGGGACAATAAGGCACTCAGGGGAGGGGTTACTGGAATAACGAGTTACAGGAACAATAAGGCACTCAGGGGCGGGGTTACTGGAATAAGGAGTTACAGGGACAATAAGGCACTCAGGGGCGGGGTTACTGGAATAAGGAGTTACAGGGACAATAAGGCACTCAGGGGCGGGGTTACTGGAATAAGCAGTTACAGGGGCAATAAGGCACTCAGGGGCAGGGTTACTGGAATAAGGAGTTACAAGGACAATAAGGCACTCAGGGGCGGGGTTACTGGAATAAGGAGTTACAGGGACAATAAGGCACTCAGGGGCGGGGTTACTGGAATAAGGAGTTACAGGGACAATAAGGCACTCAGGGGTGGGGTTACTGGAATAAGGAGTTACAGGGACAATAAGGCACTCAGGGGCGGGGTTACTGGAATAAGGAGTTACAGGGACAATAAGGCACTCAGGGGCGGGGTTACTGGAATAAGGAGTTACAGGGACAATAAGGCGCTCAGGGGCGGGGTTACTGGAATAAGGAGTTACAGGGACAATAAGGCGCTCAGGGGCGGGGTTACTGGAATAAGGAGTTACAGGGACAATAAGGCACTCAGGGGCGGGGTTACTGGAATAAGGAGTTACAGGGGAAATAAGGCACTCAGGGGCGGGGTTACTGGAATAAGGAGTTACAGGGACAATAAGGCACTCAGGGGCAGGGTTACTGGAATAAGGAGTTACAGGGACAATAAGGCACTCAGGGGCGGGGTTACTGGAATAAGGAGTTACAGGGACAATAAGGCACTCAGGGGCGGGGTTACTGGAATAAGGAGTTACAAGGACAATAAGGCACTCAGGGGCGGGGTTACTGGAATAAGGAGTTACAGGGACAATAAGGCACTCAGGGGCGGGGTTACTGGAATAAGGAGTTACAGGGACAATAAGGCACTCAGGGGCGGGGTTACTGAAATAAGGAGTTACAGGGACAATAAGGCACTCAGGGGCGGGGTTACTGGAATAAGGAGTTACAGGGGCAATAAGGCACTCAGGGGTGGGGTTACTGGAATGGGGAGTTACAATAAGGCACTCAGGGGTGAGGTTACTGGAATGGGGAGTTACAATAAGGCACTCAGGGGCGGGGTTACTGGAATGGGGAGTTACAATAAGGCACTCAGGGGTGAGGTTACTGGAATGGGGAGTTACAATAAGGCACTCAGGGGTGAGGTTACTGGAATGGGGAGTTACAATAAGGCACTCAGGGGCGGGGTTACTGGAATGGGGAGTTACAATAAGGCACTCAGGGGCGGGGTTACTGGAATGGGGAGTTACAATAAGGCACTCAGGGGTGAGGTTACTGGAATGGGGAGTTACAATAAGGCACTCAGGGGCGGGGTTACTGGAATGGGGAGTTACAATAAGGCACTCAGGGGTGAGGTTACTGGAATGGGGAGTTACAATAAGGCACTTAAGGGCTGGGCTAATGTGATAGGCAGAAAGATAATGCTATGATTATTATAATTTATGTTACAGAACATGCAAGAGCCTGGCACACCACCCACCACACCTCGGCATGATGACCAATTTCGTTTTGCCCCTCGCTCTCCCGTCTCCCCTTCCAGCACCCAGCCTTTGTACAACCAACAGATAGCTGATCTCTGTATTATACGTGTCAGCATGGAGAACACCCATGGAAACATGTATAAGAGCATACTGGTAAAAGAAAATAGATATGCATCCTTCATTCTTTTCTAGTCTTTAAGGTCTGATTGTTTTTGTTTGTTTTGCTTCTGAGTTTGCAATTCATTTTGGGTCCATTGGGTCTGATCTCTCATTGGTTCTGGTTTTATAAAAATAGTTTTTACCTTATTTTCTGATGTGTCTTATAGAGTCTCTGTATTGCATTGTGGGTTTAACAGTCCTGCTCTCTTTCAGCTCACTAGCCAGGACAAGTCCCGTGCTGTTATAGAGAGGTCACTACATAAGCACAACATAGAGTCTTGTCAACCTGATGAATTCCAGCTCGTACAGTTACTTTCTGAGGGGAAAGGTAAGGATGGAACTGAGCCCGAGTTACAAAATTTGTAACTAAATAATATATTGTCCCTTTAATGAGTGACTTTTAGATGTTTTTTAGGACAGGACTGCTGGTTACAGTGGGTATCAGATAGGATCTGTGCCACTGTGACAGAATGCTCTGTTATACAGATAGCTAGAATCTCAGCCATAAAGCAGGGCAGGACTGCTGCTTACAATGGGGGGGATCAAATAGGATCTGTGCCATTGTGACAGAATGCTCTGTTATACAGATAGCTAGAATCTCAGCCATAAAGCAGGGCAGGACTGCTGCTTACAATGGGGGGATCAGATAAGATCTGTGCCACTGCGACAGAATGCTCTGTTATACAGATAGCTAGAATCTCAGCCATAAAGCAGGGCAGGACTGCTGCTTACAATGGGGGGATCAGATAAGATCTGTGCCACTGCGACAGAATGCTCTGTTATACAGATAGCTAGAATCTCAGCCATAAAGCAGGGCAGGACTGCTGCTTACAATGGGGGAATCAGATAAGATCTGTGCCACTGCGACAGAATGCTCTGTTATACAGATAGCTAGAATCTCAGCCATAAAGCAGGGCAGGACTGCTGCTTACAATGGGGATCAGATAAGATCTGTGCCACTGCGACAGAATGCTCTGTTATACAGATAGCTAGAATCTCAGCCATAAAGCAGGGCAGGACTGCTGCTTACAATGGGGGGATCAGATAGGATCTGTGCCACTGTGACAGAATGCTCTGTTATACAGATAGCTAGAATCTCAGCCATAAAGCAGGGCAGGAATGCTGCTTACAATGGGGTTCAGATAGAACCCATGCTGCTCTCTTATAGCACAAATGTGGGAAAATTTTCCCCAAACTTTTCCACTTTACTTAACATTGTTTTCATTTACAGATATCACTTGCAGAGTCAGTTCTAGCAATGTATTTATATCAGTGTTTATTCCTTACTCATTGTTCCCTCTCTTCTCAGAACTTACCATTCCTGACTCAGCCAACGTTTACTACGCTATGAACACGTCGGCCAATTTTGACTTTGTGCTGAGACAGAAAGCGAGAGAAAGCTGAAGCTGACTGGGCCCCGCAAGGCTCCTCCCCTAAGACAATATCCAATGGAGAGGCATCAGACTGATGGTTGGAAGCAAATAAACAAAACCGGAATGCAAAGCCTATCTGAACAATCCGTTCTGGGACACAGTGACACAGTGCACCCATATTACGGGCGTGTTTATATATATATACTGTATACAGAAAGGCTCACCTTAGGATGCCGTAACAGGACAGTATATGAGTGGCTACCAACAGCAATACAAATGGAGTCACAGGACAAGTACAGTGATGCATCACAGGGCCACAGTAGAAGGCCCCACCAGAAAAAGACCAACCCACTCTCTCCAAAAATGCAGAGTGGCGCAGCAGGGTTGGTGGTTTCCATGTCCTGCCATTATCATGACCATATCAGCTTCAACTGGGCATGCTCCTTATTGGACGTTGCTAGCCTAGGCCTAGGGCAGCAAATCAAATGGCCAAACATGGCAGCCACCAACCCTGCTGCTCTTTAATAATGATCTGCCTAGTAGAGGTAAGTCTAACTACACTGAGTAATCTTGGAAAGGTTCACCACTCATCTTTATCTCAGCCCTAGGGACTTTCCAGGTATTAGGGCTATGGTAGAGCAGTACTGAGTAGCGGTGTGTAGGAGAAGTGCCCGTGCTATGATGCATTTCCCGTTCGGGTGATTGGGAGATGATAATGGCGGTTATTGGTATTTCTATGGCAACTGAAATAGACTGGCCGCCTGTGTGCTATCGTCATGATCCAATCGTAAACATTTGCTGAGCAACAGAGCACAGACTCCTCCTCTTTCAGGTAGAACCACTAATTTGGGTATTTCTAAAAAATGGGCACAACGTTTACTATAGGCCTAGTAACCCATAGCAACCGATAAGTAAGTATCATATACTGGGACTTGTTTGAAAAGCGAGGAGTCCCCCTGTCCGGTTCTTTGGGTTATTGGTGGGGTGGGGCGGGGCACCAGAGATATTAGATATAGATATATATAAGTGTATATAGTTATTAATGCACATTGACTGTATTATATGGTGCTCTGTACAGGCCAACAAACAGCTGGATTTGTAGGCTCTGATGCCTTTAAATGGACCAAAATTCTGCTTTAGGGCATTGGGACACATTGCAGTTCTGGGCGTCGACATTGTGGACGGTCAAGAAACACTTGTAATGGATCCATGGTCAGCTGACACTGGAGGGCACCAATCATTGCAGGCTGAATCGATACGTGGACCGGTGCAACTAAAGGGGAACATTGACTTTAACATAAATGATCCTATTCATATGACATAGAGGTAGTAATGGTTTCCCATTTCTAATACAAACACATTTGTATTGGAAAATCCCACTGGTGCCACCTTAAGGGCCCACTAAAAGCAATAGGCTGGGCAGGGCTTTGTTTAAAAAAAGTATACAAGATGGCTGAACACAGCAGCGATAATGGTAAACTCACTGCAATAAAACACAGATTCTACAAGATTTCTAAATGCCCTTGCTGAGCATACCCTACAAAAGGATCAACCTATTGGGGCAAGTTTATTAACACGGGTGCTCAACTGCTGTTGCCTATAGCAACCAATCCGACTGTTACTTTCATTTTCTTACTTGTGTGGGCAGTTTTTGGTTGCTATGGGTAACGGCACTGGTGCCATGTTGCAATCATGGTAGTAAATAAGCCCCACTGTCTTCAAAGCTGCCTAATCTCTATTTTTTGGACTGACATGGTATTTGCATCTGCAGAGATGGACCAAATGGTTTGGGGACTCTGGGAAATTGTAGCATCAGGAGAGCCCCAGGCAGTTCCTCTTGGACCTACTGCGCCCATTGTTCTGTCTGAGACCAAGTAGCCTCAAACCACTTCTTCCTGACAATATGACTTGATGGCCAAACAAATGTGACCACTAATAAATCATAAAATAAAAGCACTTTAATAATAAAAACGTTGTTGCAACTCTGTTATTGCGGTTTATTAGATTCTAGTTTGTTCGGCCCTTTGCTCCCTCTGCTGTTGGACCTTTCTAATTAAACATGCATACATATATAGAAACACTGGGGTAACTGTCACCCTGCTATAGTTCCAGGGGTACCCAGGGCACAAATAAGCACTCACCCCAAATCCCCCCCTAACTGGCCTTCAGGCTGGGCCCCCTTAGCCCATAACAAGGTTACAGATATATAGAAACATTGGGGTAACAGTCACCCTGCTATAGTTCCAGGGGTACCCAGGGCACAAATAAGCACTCACCCCAAATCCCCCCCTAACTGGCCTTCAGGCTGGGCCCCCTTAGCCCATAACAAGGTTACAGATATATAGAAACACTGGGGTAACTGTCACCCTGCTATAGTTCCAGGGGTACCCAGGGCACAAATAAGCACTCACCCCAAATCCCCCCCTAACTGGCCTTCAGGCTGGGCCCCCTTAGCCCATAACAAGGTTACAGATATATAGAAACATTGGGGTAACAGTCACCCTGCTATAGTTCCAGGGGTACCCAGGGCACAAATAAGCACTCACCCCAAATCCCCCCCTAACTGGCCTTCAGGCTGGGCCCCCTTAGCCCATAACAAGGTTACAGATATATAGAAACATTGGGGTAACAGTCACCCTGCTATAGTTCCAGGGGTACCCAGGGCACAAATAAGCACTCACCCCAAATCCCCCCCTAACTGGCCTTCAGGCTGGACCCCCTTAGCCCATAACAAGGTTACAGATATATAGAAACATTGGGGTAACAGTCACCCTGCTATAGTTCCAGGGGTACCCAGGGCACAAATAAGCACTCACCCCAAATCCCCCCCTAACTGGCCTTCAAGGTTAACTTTTATACCTGTGAGCCACATTCAAATGGTAAATGTTTTGGGGGGGGGGAGCAACACGAGCATGGAAAAAGTTCCTGGGGGTGCAAAATAAGAGCTATAGGGCCCGATTCACTAAAGTCCGAAATAAGGAGTGCTATTTATAGCCTGCGTTAAAAATCTTATCACTTCTTATTTTTCGCTCGATTCACTAAAAGGACACTTGTCATAATTAAGAAGCGATGTTCTTGGCGTTATTTATCTTGCGACGACATATTTTCAAGCAACGTGCTGCGTAATATGTTGTGCGCTGCGTAATATATTGCTTGAAAATATGCCGTCGCAAAATAAATAACGCCAAGAACATCGCTTCTTAATTATGACAAGTGTTCTTTTAGTGAATCGAGTGAAAAATAAGAAGTGATAAGATTTTTAACGCAGGCTATAAATAGCACTCCTTATTTCGGACTTTAGTGAATCGGGCCCAACATTGGCTATTTGGTAGCCTCTATTTGGACTGGCAGCCTATAGAAGGCTCTGTGTAGCTTTACACTGGTTTTATTCAACTGAAACTTGCCTCCAAGCCAGAAATTCAAAAATGAGCACCTACTTTGAGGCCCCTGGGAGCAACACCCAAGGGTTTGGAGAGCAACATGTTGCTAACGAAGCACTGGTTAGGGGTCGCTGCTCTATTACAAGCAGTTGAACTGCAGCTCTTTTACTGACTTCCTTTTATGGTGTGAGGCTCCACCCCTTTCTGAGCCCTCCTTCTCTCTCCAGCTACGATGACCTAAAATTGGCGAGATGTCAATCAGGCAGGCTTGGTTTTCCTGTCAGACCAAGGACCTCATAGGCTCATTGATGCACTCCTCGCTCTGACTTCTCATCTGCTGTAAGGTGCCATAGACACTCACTGTTTGGGTCTCTGTGTATCTGAAATGGCAGACCTGCTTCTCATATACCCTTCATTGTATTGCAATTGTTTGGCCCTAGTGCCAACTGATCACATTAGCATGACTTCAGCCACACAAGGTGGGCATAGGTGTATGGTGGGTGCATTCCTGGTTCTGATTCTTTGTTGTCTGATTTAAGGTTCTTGGGGCTGAATAGAAGTCTCCATGGCATCATACTTCAGGGAGCTGAGTTATCTGAGTGACCTTCAGACCTTCACACCTTAAGCTTATGTTGGACAAGATCACAGCAGTGGCTTATATCAGCAGACCAGGCTCTTCATCCTAAACACACACATTTGCAAGATCCTTTCCTGGCAGAAAGTAATGTCCCCCAATGTAGTCTAAATACATGGACGTTTGCAGGAAATTCATGGGACCAAGATGTCCTGGAATATTGCATTCCCTCCATTCTACTGACCTTATGTCAACCAGGAAGAATTGCAAGTTACAAACATTTTGTTCTCTAAACAAGTTGAATCAACTAGATTTTCCTGTTGTTCAAGTGGTACTTTCCCCTGGTATATATATATATATATCTCCTCTGTTGCCTTTGACTCCCAGAGTCCATCAGAAGATCCATCAGATCCAGCAGGGATATGTGAATCCTCTCCCCATAGCCCCATGTGGAGCTGGTTCCTGAGAGTATGGGGGACCCTTCAGGCTTGGTATCATAAACATCAGGTTACAAAAGAACAATCATCTATCAACCTTCTTCTTCACTTTCTTCAAGAGGGGTTCATCAAAGGCCTGACTATTAATTCCCTCAGAGGAGCACATACCACTGGCAATCTGTGGGTTCTGGCAAATGCCAGAGGGGCTGCTGTAAGGTGCCATAGACAGTCACTATTTATTAGGCTGCTGGGGGGCTGTTTGGGCCTCTGTGTACTGAAAATCAGGCCCAGACTGGCAATCTGTGGGTTCAGGCAAATGCCAGAGGGGCTGCTGTAAGGTGCCATAGTCACTCACTATTTATTGGGCCTATGGGGGGGCTGTTTGGGTCTCTGTGTACTGAAAATCAGGCCCAGACTGGCAATCTGTGGGTTCAGGCAAATGCCAGAGGGGCTGCTGTAAGGTGCCATAGACACTCACTATTTATTGGGCCTATGGGGGGGCTGTTTGGGTCTCTGTGTACTGAAAATCAGGCCCAGACTGGCAATCTGTGGGTTCAGGCAAATGCCAGAGGGGCTGCTGTAAGGTGCCATAGTCACTCACTATTTATTGGGCCTATGGGGGGGGCTGTTTGGGCCTCTGTGTACTGAAAATCAGGCCCAGACTGGCAATCTGTGGGTTCAGGCAAATGCCAGAGGGGCTGCTGTAAGATGCCATAGACACTCACTATTTATTGGGCCTATGGGGGGCTGTTTGGGCCTCTGTGTACTGAAAATCAGGCCCAGACTGGCAATCTGTGGGTTCAGGCAAATGCCAGAGGGGCTGCTGTAAGATGCCATAGACAGTCACTATTTATTGGGCCTATGGGGGGCTGTTTGGGCCTCTGTGTACTGAAAATCAGGCCCAGACTGGCAATCTGTGGGTTCAGGCAAATGCCAGAGGGGCTGCTGTAAGGTGCCATAGTCACTCACTATTTATTGGGCCTATGGGGGGGCTGTTTGGGCCTCTGTGTACTGAAAATCAGGCCGGACTGGCAATCTGTGGGTTCAGGCAAATGCCAGAGGGGCTGCTGTAAGGTGCCATAGACACTCACTATTTATTGGGCCTATGGGGGGGCTGTTTGGGCCTCTGTGTGTGTGTAGGGGGGGGTAGCTATAAATTAAAGCTGATGGGCACACGTGTGTTTATAGTAAATACAGAAGCTGCTTGGGAAAGGGGAACTGGCCGGGGTAGCGCAATGCCTGACACACACGCAGGGGATGTTTCCCAATGTTCCCCTCACACTCACCCACTCTCTGATAGGGTGCCAGCACGTGGCCAGAGCCTCAGGCCACCACCCTCTCGTGTCCCCATTGGGGGTGCCTCACACGTAGGTGCCAGCACCATCGCTTCCTCTAAACTCTTCACCTCCAATTGACTTTCTAACCTTTTGCCTTAGTACATCTCTTTGTAAATCTCAGCGGTCCTTCCCAGAATACACTGGAAATCTGCACTAAAGGGACCAACTCCTGTACTTTTCCTATAATGGAACAAGAGGTTCTACAAGCATTCATATTTATTTTATCAGTTTTATTATAGTTTTATTTATATAAGTTTAATGGAATTGTGATATGTATTATAAAAAAAAACTTGCCCCTAAATAATCTTATAAGGACATTATATATTATAAAGGATAATGTACCCCCTACTGTAAATGATAAGGATATTAGCAGTCACTGAGGGGTTCTGTGCCCCCCATATAAAGGCACAAGGCTGCAGGCTGAGTTATACAGGGAACTCTGAGTATCACTCATGTATTATAAGGGATAATGTACCCCCTACTGTAAATGATAAGGATATTAGCAGTCACTGAGGGGTTCTGTGCCCATATAAAGGCACAAGGCTGCAGGCTGTTATACAGGGAACTCTGAGTATCACTCATGTATTATAAGGGATAATGTACCCCCTACTGTAAATGATAAGGATATTAGCAGTCACTGAGGGGTTCTGTGCCCATATAAAGGCACAAGGCTGCAGGCTGAGTTATACAGGGAACTCTGAGTATCACTCATGTATTATAAGGGATAATGTACCCCCTACTGTAAATGATAAGGATATTAGCAGTCACTGAGGGGTTCTGTGCCCATATAAAGGCACAAGGCTGCAGGCTGAGTTATACAGGGAACTCTGAGTATCACTCATGTATTATAAGGGATAATATACCCCCTACTGTAAATGATAAGGATATTAGCAGTCACTGAGGGGTTCTGTGCCCATATAAAGGCACAAGGCTGCAGGCTGAGTTATACAGGGAACTCTGAGTATCACTCATGTATTATACGGGATAATGTACCCCCTACTGTAAATGATAAGGATATTAGCAGTCACTGAGGGGTTCTGTGCCCATATAAAAGCACAGGAGTCAGTGAGAGTAAAATAACTTTAACTGCAGAAAAGAAGATCCCGTATCCAATGAAAACAAGAGAGATTTGATGTGGCTGAACATGCTGTAGCCAATGAGACTAACAGGAAATTCACATTGGTAGATCAGCCTGTAGCCAATCAGAGTGTTAGTAGGGTCAGAAATCAAAAAAATTAGTCACATGGCAATTGCACTGTTAAGGCAACAAAATAGAAGTAAATTGTGCCCGACAATCCATCAACTGGGCCGTGCCACTGGCCGATACTGTAATGGTACTGGCACACTTACCTGCTGGGAAATATGTTGTTGTTTTTGTTTAGTTTCAGTTATATCACGTTCTTATGAAAAATATATTTCTATATATGGAGGAACAATACTGTATCTATTGTAGCTATAGGCACACACTCACCCACCAGTGTTACTAGGAACCCCTTCCCCCTTCTCCTGTGTTATCAGCGCCGTACCATTGTTCTAGCCGGAGTGCTGCTCAGATGATAAACTCCCCGAGCCCTTATCTCCCCTTTACTACTCCCTGAAACCTGTCTACAAAGCGTGCAACACCCTGGCCCCTGTGGCCTCCGCCGCGTCATATGGCATATACCTTTTTAAAAAAAAAAAAAAAAAAAGCTGTTTTGTGTGTAAATGAGCAACATTGTCTTGCTTTATGGCAGGGATTCTATATACTCACTCAGGATCCGAAAGATTGAATAAAATTATGGAACTTATAAATACAGGTATAGGACCCATTATCCAGAATGCTCGGGACCAAGGGTATTCCGGATAAGGGGTCTTTCCGTAATTTGGATCTCCATACCTTAAGTCTACTAAAAAATGAATAAAACATTATTTAAACCCAATAGGATTATTTTGCATCCAATAAGGATTAATTATATCTTAGTTGGGATCAAGTACAGGTACTGTTTTATTATTACAGAGAAAAGGGAATCATTTAACCATTAAATAAACCCAATAGGACTGTTCTGCCCCAATAAGGGGTAATTATATCTTAGTTGGGATCAAGTACAGGTACTGTTTTATTATTACAGAGAAAAGGGAATCATTTAACCATTAAATAAACCCAATAGGGCTGTTCTGCCCCCAATAAGGGGTAATTATATCTTAGTTGGGATCAAGTACAGGTACTGTTTTATTATTACAGAGAAAAGGGGATCATTTAACCATGAAATAAACCCAATAGGGCTGTTCTGCCCCAATAAGGGGTAATTATATCTTAGTTGGGATCAAGTACAGGTACTGTTTTATTATTACAGAGAAAAGGGAATCATTTAACCATGAAATAAACCCAATAGGGCTGTTCTGCCCCCAATAAGGGGTAATTATATCTTAGTTGGGATCAAGTACAGGTACTGTTTTATTATTACAGAGAAAAGGGAATCATTTAACCATTAAATAAACCCAATAGGGCTGTTCTGCCCCCAATAAGGGGTAATTATATCTTAGTTGGGATCAAGTACAGGTACTGTTTTATTATTACAGAGAAAAGGGAATCATATTTAAAATTCTCACTTATTTGATTATAATAGAGTCTATGGGAGACAGGCTTTCCATAATTCGGAGCTTTCTGGATAATGGGTTTCCGGATAAGGGATCCCATACCTGTACACACAAGTAAAATATAAATAAGGGGTGTGTGGTGACTAAGGGTGCAGTTTTACACCCTGTTGTACTATAGCATGTGTGCCTCAAGCACTTCTCCATCCCAGTCTGTATTCCTGTTCTGTTACTGCTACTATAGGCACCATCTCTCCCTACTATACCTGCTATCCCACAGCCCCAGTCCCTTCCCAGAGGCTATTATCCCTCCCACTGCTACTATAGGCACCATCTCTCCCTACTATACCTGCTATCCCACAACCACAGTCCCTTCCCAGAGGCTATTATCCCCCCACTGCTACTATAGGCACCATCTCTCCCTACTATACCTGCTATCCCACAGCCCCAGTCCCTTCCCAGAGGCTATTATCCCCCCACTGCTACTATAGGCACCATCTCTCCCTACTATACCTGCTATCCCACAACCACAGTCCCTTCCCAGAGGCTATTATCCCCCCACTGCTACTATAGGCACCATCTCTCCCTACTATACCTGCTATCCACAGCCACAGTCCCTTCCCAGAGGCTATTATCCCCCCACTGCTACTATAGGCACCATCTCTCCCTACTATACCTGCTATCCCACAGCCACAGTCCCTTCCCAGAGGCTATTATCCCCCACTGCTACTATAGGCACCATCTCTCCCTACTATACCTGCTATCCCACAGCCACAGTCCCTTCCCAGAGGCTATTATCCCCCCACTGCTACTATAGGCACCATCTCTCCCTACTATACCTGCTATCCCACAGCCCCAGTCCCTTCCCAGAGGCTATTATCCCTCCCACTGCTACTATAGGCACCATCTCTCCCTACTATACCTGCTATCCCACAGCCCCAGTCCCTTCCCAGAGGCTATTATCCCACTGCTACTATAGGCACCATCTCTCCCTACTATACCTGCTATCCCACAGCCCCAGTCCCTTCCCAGAGGCTATTATCCCACTGCTACTATAGGCACCATCTCTCCCTACTATACCTGCTATCCCACAGCCCCAGTCCCTTCCCAGAGGCTATTATCCCACTGCTACTATAGGCACCATCTCTCCCTACTATACCTGCTATCCCACAGCCCCAGTCCCTTCCCAGAGGCTATTATCCCCCACTGCTACTATAGGCACCATCTCTCCCTACTATACCTGCTATCCCACAGCCCCAGTCCCTTCCCAGAGGCTATTATCCCCCCACTGCTACTATAGGCACCATCTCTCCCTACTATACCTGCTATCCCACAGCCCCAGTCCCTTCCCAGAGGCTATTATCCCCCACTGCTTCTAATACTAATTTTCAAGTGTATGTAACCTCAGGAATTACCCCTGCACATACGAGAGTATATATATCGCACACACACCCTTTATGTTTTCCTGAGAAATGTGATGACACAAACATTAGCTGAGTAAGACGTTTGGGGAGGGGGAAGGTGGGAGGTGTATTTTTTTAAGCCAATCAGGAACTGACTTTTAAAGCTCCAAAAAAGAATAATATATTGTCTTAAGACCCAGAAGATGAAAAAGAGGACAGAGTAAGGAAGATGTTATTATAGCAGAATATCAGTATCCAATGGGGGATAATATCTGCGCTTCTATATATGTGCCCCCCACATACAGATCCGCTATGGCTTTAGCTTCTTTTATGGACCCCAGGACAATAGCTCAGTGTGATTTCCTGCAGGTAAGTGGCCACTGGGGTGGGATATGTATTATACGGTATATAAGGGGCAGAGGGACTGTTACCCTTTAGGTTTACAGGTTTGGGTAGCAGAATAGGGACTGTGCATGTTTTTTATAGTTAAATAAATTGTAGCAGTCAGTCCCTTGCTATTCTTGGCACTGTTGGTTCTGACTCCTGAAACAATGTAGCAGAACCCAGCTGTTTAACAGACTGAATTGTTTCAGGACCAGAGAATTGAAAGATAGGTTTGCGGACGAATGGGTTCCAACAGCAAATACATTTAAAACTATAGTTATAGACCAGGGCAAATGTGTATTGAATGGATATCAGGAAGCTGCTTAGAATTAGATTTTCTTTTATATTATTAGGCTAAAAACACAGTCTTTGGGTGGAGTTCCCCTTTCAAAAATAAAAAAAAGTTGGATAGAATGTGGGATAGAATGTGTAATGGAATTCTAGAGATAGAGTGCAGCTCTCGTGAAGTATTGAAGTGATAGTATGGAATGGGCAAAGTGTGAGCTCTTGGGCAGCAGACTGTTAGAAGAGCGTAATGGGCAGTATGGTGACTACCTGGGGACAGGGACCTCTTGTTGCCTATGAATATCATGTGCCACTGAATCTTTATTTTTAATGCAGTGTTTGTCCCCCTTGTGCACTGTCACTGTGTTGTACAATATGTTCATATATAGTAGAACTATATAAATAAAGATACACAAATACAAACCTTTATTCAGTGTCAATCTCGATCCACCGTGGATTGTCATCAGGAATATATATACAATCTACGAGGTGGTAGTGTTACATAGCACCATCTTAAAAATGATATCCACCAATGACGTCTAATATCCTTATCCCTGTATAACTCTGTGACTATGGTCACAGAACCCCTTAGTGATATTGTGATATAGTAATATCCTTATCATGTACACTAGGGGGTACATTATCCCTTATAATACATGAGTGATACTCAGAGTTCCCTGTATAACTCAGCCTGCAGCCTTGTGCCTTTATATGGGCACAGAACCCCTCAGTGACTGCTAATATCCTTATCATTTACAGTAGGGGGTACATTATCCCTTATAATACATGAGTGATACTCAGAGTTCCCTGTATAACTCAGCCTGCAGCCTTGTGCCTTTATATGGGCACAGAACCCCTCAGTGACTGCTAATATCCTTATCATTTACAGTAGGGGGTACATTATCCCTTATAATACATGAGTGATACTCAGAGTTCCCTACTAATATAGATATACATACATGTGTCTATTCCTTTTTCTCTAACCTTCATCATTTTATGGCCTTAGTTGTACAAACCGGAGGTGGGCCCTGAAGAACCCCCAAAGCATGCTGAAAGACATTTATTTCATTGCGCCCCCATCCCGTCCCTGACACCCAATATGGCTGATGAAGACGCCAACTGGGACGCTGACTTTTTCTTAACAAACTTTACTGACTGGCCTGCAGGTGGCGCCAGAGAAGCACCCAGCGTGCCCAGCCAACTGAAGTCCCCACTAGGCTCCCCCCAATCTGCTACAATTGCTGATATCCTTGCCCCATTCACAGAGGATGAAGCAGACCTGTTGTCACTAGTGCTGAGCAGCGGTGCCAGGCAAGAAGGATACCCTGTGCCGGTGTCACAGTCAGCAGAAATAACTGGGACTAACACAGCCCCAGGGTGTGATGAGATAGTAAATCCCACGTACCACGTTCAGTTCTTGGGATACCCCAACTCACCCCTTCCCACCCTGCCGAAACCCACCGACACTCACTTCTCAGCCAATCTGGTACCGATCTTGCCGAGGCCACTGGGTCTCTATTCTGGATTCCCCCAGACTCTGCAGTCCTTCCCCTCTACCAACCCCAATATGCCAAGCCAGCAATGTGCCGTGCCCCCCGCCCAGCAACAGAAAAGGAAAAAGTGCAAGTCCCAGAAAGGGAGCACCGCCCACCCATGCACCATTCCCGGCTGTGGGAAATCCTACAGCAAGAGCTCACACTTAAAGGCCCATCTCCGCTCTCACACAGGTAACAAGGGTTTATGGGTAGTGTGCAAGTGTCTTATTGAGTTGTTCAGCCCCTTATTGTCCTTGTAACTTCCTATTCCAGTAACCCCGCCCCTGAGTGCCTTATTGCCCCTGTAACTCCTTATTCCAGTAACCCCGCCCCTGAGTGCCTTATTGTCCTTGTAACTTCCTATTCCAGTAACCCCGCCCCTGAGTGCCTTATTGTCCTTGTAACTTCCTATTCCAGTAACCCCGCCCCTGAGTGCCTTATTGTCCTTGTAACTTCCTATTCCAGTAACCCCGCCCCTGAGTGCCTTATTGTCCCTGTAACTCCTTATTCCAGTAACCCCGCCCCTGAGTGCCTTATTGTCCCTGTAACTCCTTATTCCAGTAACCCCGCCCCTGAGTGCCTTATTGTCCTTGTAACTTCCTATTCCAGTAACCCCGCCCCTGAGTGCCTTATTGCCCCTGTAACTCCTTATTCCAGTAACCCCGCCCCTGAGTGCCTTATTGTCCTTGTAACTTCCTATTCCAGTAACCCCGCCCCTGATTGCCTTATTGTCCTTGTAACTTCCTATTCCAGTAACCCCGCCCCTGAGTGCCTTATTGTCCTTGTAACTTCCTATTCCAGTAACCCCGCCCCTAAGTGCCTTATTGTCCTTGTAACTCCTTATTCCAGTAACCCCGCCCCTGAGTGCCTTATTGTCCTTGTAACTTCCTATTCCAGTAACCCCGCCCCTGAGTGCCTTATTGTCCCTGTAACTCCTTATTCCAGTAACCCCGCCCCTGAGTGCCTTATTGTCCCTGTAACTCCTTATTCCAGTAACCCTGCCCCTGAGTGCCTTATTGCCCCTGTAACTCCTTATTCCAGTAACCCCGCCCCTGAGTGCCTTATTGCCCCTGTAACTCCTTATTCCAGTAACCCCACCCCTGAGTGCCTTATTGTCCCTGTAACTCCTTATTCCAATAACCCCGCCCCTGAGTGCCTTATTGTCCCTGTAACTCCTTATTCCAGTAACCCCGCCCCTGAGTGCCTTATTGTCCCTGTAACTCCTTATTCCAGTAACCCCGCCCCTGAGTGCCTTATTGTCCCTGTAACTCCTATTCCAGTAACCCCGCCCCTGAGTGCCTTATTGTCCCTGTAACTCCTTATTCCAGTAACCCCGCCCCTGAGTGCCTTATTGTCCCTGTAACTCCTTATTCCAGTAACCCCGCCCCTGAGTGCCTTATTGTCCCTGTAACTCCTTATTCCAGTAACCCCGCCCCTGAGTGCCTTATTGTCCCTGTAACTCCTTATTCCAGTAACCCCGCCCCTGAGTGCCTTATTGCCCCTGTAACTCCTTATTCCAGTAACCCCGCCCCTGAGTGCCTTATTGTCCCTGTAACTCCTTATTCCAGTAACCCCGCCCCTGAGTGCCTTATTGTCCCTGTAACTCCTTATTCCAGTAACCCCGCCCCTGAGTGCCTTATTGTCCCTGTAACTCCTTATTCCAGTAACCCCGCCCCTGAGTGCCTTATTGTCCCTGTAACTCCTTATTCCAGTAACCCCACCCCTGAGCGCCTTATTTTCCCTGTAACTCCTTATTCCAGTAACCCCGCCCCTGAGTGCCTTATTGTCCCTGTAACTCCTTATTCCAGTAACCCCGCCCCTGAGTGCCTTATTGCCCCTGTAACTCCTTATTCCAGTAACCCCGCCCCTGAGCGCCTTATTGTCCCTGTAACTCCTTATTCCAGTAACCCCGCCCCTGAGTGCCTTATTGTCCCTGTAACTCCTTATTCCTGTAACCCCGCCCCTGAGTGCCTTATTGTCCCTGTAACTCCTTATTCCAGTAACCCCGCCCCTGAGTGCTTTATTGTCCCGGTAACTCCTTATTCCAGTAACCCCGCCCCTGAGTGCCTTATTGCCCCTGTAACTCCTTATTCCAGTAACCCCGCCCCTGAGCGCCTTATTGGTTACTTATTGCTCCAGTAGCCCCGCCCCTGAGTGCCTTATTGTATTGTTGCTTTCTCTCTGCACAATGCTAATTAATGCCACTACCATTTTGCTGTTCCGCCAGGGGAGAAGCCCTATGTGTGTGACTGGATTGGCTGCGGTTGGAAGTTTGCCCGCTCTGACGAGCTCACGCGCCATTTCCGTAAACACACGGGTCTGCGTCCGTTCCAGTGCCGGGTCTGTCTGCGAAGCTTTGCCCGTTCTGACCACCTGGCGCTACACATGAAGAGACATTCCTCATTGGGGACATAACAACTCAAAGATTTATTTCTTCCTACTTGTAAGCATGGGCGTCCGCAGAAAATTTTCCAAGGGGGGGCAAGTAAGCTAGCATCATCCTGCAACAGACAAATATATATATATATTTTTTTTTTTTTGCAGGATGATACTAGGGGAGGCTAAATATGGCCCATACACAGACTGACCTACAGCTAATGTGACACTTAGTGGATTCACTGCTGACGTAAAAAGTTAACCTCCCAACTACCTCTTGCCGTTCCCACTGACTCCCAGGGATACTGTACAAAAGTGCGGGTGGGGGTGCTTTTTTTTTTTACCCTAAAATGTTTAGTATTAGTAGTAAAAGTATTCATACGCGCACTTCTGTTAGGGGATCTGCAAACATTTGTGTTTGGGATCAGTTAGCTTAAAGGGGTAGTTCGCATTCGAATTCACTTTTATTTTTAATGGTTTTTCAGTTATTTAGCTTTTTGTTCAGCAGCTCTCCATTTGGTATTTCAGCAGCTATCTGGTTGCTAGGGTCTTATTTACCCTAGCAACCAGGTAGTGATTTAAACAAGAGATGGGAATATGAATAGTTAAGGGGCCTACTTGGAAAAATAAGTAATACAAAATTATAATAATAATAAAATTGTAGCCTCGCAGAGCAATATTTTTTGGCCCCCATTTGAAATCTGTATAGAGGCAGAAGAGAAAGGCAAATTATTCAAAAAAATTAATTAGGAAGACCAATTGCAAAGTTGCTAGGAATAGGCCATTTTATAACATACTAAAGGTTAACTTAAAAGTGAACCACCCCTTTAGATGTGTTTATGTTAGTTTTATAGCAAGAAAGGCAGTGGGTACTGACTCCCCATTATATACAGTGAGATGCAGTCCGTATTTACAAACCCAGCACATTATATGCCATGAGGAGCAGTGGGTACAGATGGCAGATATTCAGGCCCTGGCACTATAACACTGGCACTGATACACAACATTGGCCCCACTGTAACTTACTATAAATGAACAAAACAATGACAAAAAAAAAAAAAAAATAGTAAGTGCAAAAAACAACAACACATATATAAACACACAATGAGCTTTTTCAGAGGGAAAGAGTTAACTTACCCTCCATGTGTTAGGGTAGGGGATAGATTATAAATTAAACAATTTAATGTCCGCTAGTGATTCTTTAGAACTGTATAGTACCTGTGTATAGTACCTGTGTATAGTACCTGTGTATAGTGCCTGTGTATAGTGCCTGTGTATAGTACCTGTGTATAGTGCCTGGGTATAGTGCCTGTGTATAGTGCCTGTGTATAGTACCTGGGTATAGTGCCTGGGTATAGTGCCTGTGTATAGTGCCTGTGTATAGTGCCTGGGTATAGTGCCTGGGTATAGTGCCTGGGTATAGTACCTGTGTATAGTACCTGGGTATAGTGCCTGTGTATAGTGCCTGTGTATAGTACCTGTGTATAGTACCTGTGTATAGTACCTGGGTATAGTGCCTGGGTATAGTGCCTGTGTATAATACCTGTGTATAGTACCTGGGTATAGTGCCTGTGTATAGTACCTGTGTATAGTACCTGTGTATAGTACCTGTGTATAGTACCTGTGTATAGTACCTGGGTATAGTGCCTGGGTATAGTGCCTGGGTATAGTGCCTGTGTATAGTACCTGTGTATAGTACCTGTGTATAGTACCTGTGTATAGTGCCTGTGTATAGTACCTGGGTATAGTGCCTGGGTATAGTACCTGGGTATAGTACCTGGGTATAGTGCCTGTGTATAGTACCTGTGTATAGTACCTGTGTATAGTGCCTGGGTATAGTACCTGTGTATAGTACCTGTGTATAGTACCTGGGTATAGTGCCTGGGTATAGTGCCTGTGTATAGTACCTGGGTATAGTGCCTGTGTATAGTACCTGTGTATAGTACCTGTGTATAGTACCTGTGGGATGAAAACTGCAGCAAAAGTTGAGAGTTGGTTCTCAGGTAAAGTTACAGCTGCAGATTCATCTTTTCAGTCTTTATTTCTGTTTCCAGTTTGCAAAATCTCCCGATCCCTGTGTGCATCTGTGCTCTGATTGGTCAATTTTACTGTCTGTAAAGGAAGCTGTGCTCTGATTGGTGAATCCACAAGAAGAAAGATCCAATCGGAGCACAGCAAAAACGGGCTTGAGGGGAAAGTGCAGAAACGGAGTAAGGTTTTTGTTTTTTTTGCTACTTTTCCAGGGGGGGGGCAAGTGCCCCCTCTTGCCCCCTTCTGTGGACGCCCATGCTTGTAAGACTTGGGCGGGACTATGACTCCCGCTGGGTCTAATGTGGGACTCATTGCATTCTATTTCAACTTTTCATGGCTTTTTTTTATTGTGTTGGTTTCTGTTAGACTGGTATTGGCTGGTTGCTATTTTACATGCATATAGGTTTAACCAATCACAATCAGGTTTAACCAATCACAATCAGGTTTAACCAATCATGAGGTTGGATCTGGTTGAACGGACCAAGAATCATCTCTTATTTGGTCACTCAGTTTATTATCAGAGCTGGACAACAGTTTTCTATGAGGCATGCAGACTGGCTTCTGATTGGTTCAACCAGCATGCATGTATGTTAGGGCCAACCAGTGACTGCATAGAGCAGCCTGATAGTGTTATTCAGTGAATAGCCAATAGATGGAGACATTACATGCTTCCCCACTCACATGATTCTGTTGATGTAAGTGAAGAGATGGTAACCCCCCCCCTTCCTGTCAGCTGATCTCTGAGGGAGCACACAGCCCATCACAAAATGGCGGCTCAAGGGAAAGGATATAAAAGCACAATATTTACTGATATATATATTCCAGTTTACTACGATACTGTAACAGATCACTTAGTATGATATATCTATTGGTTAAGTATTCATTCTGGGGGAATAGTTTCCCTTTAAAGGCTAAGGCTAACATGGCAGCTTCCAGAGCATGAATGCAGTGTATAACTGTGCAGCTCAGTCTGTAGGGATGAAGGGATGGCACAATGTAGCAACCTCTGAGCGCAGACAGTTGAGGTGGAAGCGGATACTATGCCAATTATCTGATTGGACGCCTGTGCCAGCCATTCAGATAAAGCCATTTTCTATAGCCAGCATTGTTATAATGATGAATATACAATGAGTTGTTGCCAGTTGCGGTATTGTATTTGTGTTCCTAACCGCCAACTGCTAACATTTTATCTGTGCAAACTGAGATAAAGTCATGTTTTGCCTTCTTTTTCCATCTGTCTTCAGTGTTTACTTTACTGCAGCAGTATTTAAAGGGGCAGTTCACCTTTTTGTTAACTTGTACTATGTTAGAGAATGCCCAGTTCTTAGAAACTTTTCAGTTGGTCTTCATTTATTTAAAGCTACTGGATTATTTGCCTTGGAATTCTGATTCTCTTCAATGTCCATATTAAAATGCATCCTGGTTGTTGGGGGTCACTGACCCCAGCAACCAAATAGCTATTGCTCTGTGAGGCTAAACAGGAAGCTTAATAAAAAAATAGAAACAAAAAAACGAAGACCAATTGAGAATTGCCTTATAATATTACTTTCTACATCATATCAAAGCTTAGAGTGCAAGATAGCAGCTCCCAGTAGGTATCAGAATAGCACTCAATAGTAAGAAATCCAAGTCCGGCTTGGGACTCCTCCAGTTACATGGGAGAAGGAGAAACAATAGGTTAGCTAAAATCAGTTCTTTGCTCCCAGGTGTTCCTTGTGCAGGAACATTGGTTGGTTGCTAGGAGTTACCAGATCTGGAGTAAGCTTTACCCCTATTATTACATCACTGTGCTTAAGGCCGGCCCCCCCTGAGCCTAAGGTATAGCAGATCTGTTTCCTACGTTTGATTGGACGGAGCCAGTAACAGCTGAATGGACAGATGAGCATACAGGCAATACATAAATATCATTATATCCCCACACAAATATAGTACATGCCTTTATATCTCGGGTGGCAGCTGGTGATATTGTTCTGTGCCAGCCTTACCCACGGGAACTCTCAGAATGGCTTTCTTATGTATTTGTTGTCTGGAAAACAGCTCCCGGCTGTTCTACCACGGATTTCCCATGGGAGCTAATAGCCAATCAGGTGGCGTATCCTGGAAAGGGTGCGGATGTAGCTGCTTGGTGTTTACAATCTGTATCTCAGAGATATGTGCAAGGGGACCTGAGCTATTGCCATGCAGCATCAATACAACTGACTGCCAGTCATTCCTATGGGAGGATATTTAGCCACTGGGCCTAGCGCAGATATGGGGGTCACTAGCTGTAGACTGGCTACTAGTGGCCCAGGTCAGGGGTATCCAGTCTGCCCCTATCAGGAATTGCTGGGAGTTAGAGTTTAAAGAGGTGGCCCTATTCCTAGCAATTTACCAATTGGTCTTCATTATTTATTTTTAATTACTTGCCTTCTTATTCTACATTTTTCCAGCTTTTCAATGGGGGTCACTGACCCCGGCAGCCAAAAAACTATTGCTGTTTGAGGCTCCAGTTTTATCATTGTTCATTGTTATTACTTATCTTACTGTTCAGTGCCTCTCCTATTCATAATCTATTCTCTCTTTCAACCCACTGCCTGGTTGCTAACGTAAAAAAGAACCTGGCAACTAATATTCCAAATTGAAGCACTGCTGAACAAAAAAGCTAAATAACTAAAAAACCCAAATAGCAAATTGTCTCAGAATATTGATGTCAATGTCATACTGAAAGTTAATACAAAAGTAAACAAGTGCTATAACAGCACATGCCATTTCCCAGGGATCCCCTGTCCTATTTCACGTCAGAAGCAATAAAATAGATGCGCTGCTGTCTGTTTAGAGTACATGGACCAAATGGCCCACGGCCCAGATACTCGGATCCACGGTGGTACTGTCCACTATATGCAAAGATTATACCAGGTTCTGGGCATTGAGCTTCTTATCCCTGGTAAAAACAGAGTATTCACTGACGCAAGTGGAAAGGAGATTCCATAACCAGCGTAGAAGGGGCTCTATAGCGTAAGTGTAGTCAAGTTGCAGAATTAGATACGAGGGAAGTGGGGAGGGGGGTTAGGGGTGATTTCCCACAAGTTTTACTATCTGTCACATGACAGGTTCCTAGTACATATATATATATATGACCCTGTGTATCAGGAACACTTTCCTTTTACCAAACTGACACATGACAATGGTTATTATCATATAATATAATTACATGTTATTACATATGTCTCAGCACACGCCTGTACAAGGAGCATCACATGTACAGGGCTATAAATATATTTCTATTCCATTTGCCAGTAACTAAAATAGAATATTAGAAATGGTTTCATTTCAGAATAAATACATGACTGCATGAACACCCATCTGGTTCCCTTCATCCAACCCCTGATGCTACATATAATGATGCTACATATAATGATGCTGAGTATCTCCAAAGTGCTTTGGGGTCATATAGACAGCATTACATTAATGGGCGGAGCTATGTAATCACATGAAATACAGCAGTCGCCCTGCTCTGCGCAGAAAATGACATCACTTAAATGACCAGTAGATGGCGCTGTTGTTCCAAATCATCATAGGCGCAGTGTGAGAATTACTAATATCTGCAAAACTAGAAAAATAATCATTCATGTAAATTGCAAAAATACTCAAAAGAGCAATCTATTTACATAACTGGCTCCAAAAGGGGTGGAGCTTTCCTAAAATAGAGCTAGGTTTTAGGATCAGGAATAATATATATATACAGGGTGTATGTATAATAAATGCCCATGTTTATAAGGGTGATGTGACCTTCCCCATTCTACTATATCCAACCCAAGTCCAAGAAAAGTCCACTTCACCCTGTAGCTTTGGGACGAGAAGGGGTGGAGTCGGGGAAACAAGGTGCATCCAATGAAAGGAGAGCAGAAGTTGAGAGATGGCAGCAATTCAGTAGCCAATCAGAGGGATGACTGGCTGCATTGCGCTGCATCCCTGCTCATGGTGTCGATATCACAGGAGCCGCCATGTTTAGTTAGGGATCAGGCACTGTTGCCGATGTGGCAGAAAAGCACGAGAGAGACAATCATGGCTGCGAGCTGTGAGGGGTTAAACAGAGAGAATGTTCATCAAGGTGCCCATATACAGACAGAGGAGGTTGGAAGGTGGCATAGGGCACAGAGAGCTAGGTGCCATACTGTGGGCCCATATCGAGGGGAGAAGGTGCCCATATACATACAGAGGATGGGAGTGGGTGGCATAGGGCACAGAGGGCTAGGTGCCATACTGTGGGCCCATATCGAGGGGAGAAGGTGCCCATATACATACAGAGGATGGGAGTGGGTGGCAGAGGGCACAGAGGGCTAGGTGCCATACTGTTGGCCCATATCGAGGGGAGAAGGTGCCCATATACATACAGAGGATGGGAGTGGGTGGCATAGGGCACAGAGGGCTAGGTGCCATACTGTGGGCCCATATCGAGGGGAGAAGGTGCCCATATACATACAGAGGATGGGAGTGGGTGGCAGAGGGCTAGGTGCCATACTGTGGGCCCATATCGAGGGGAGAAGGTGCCCATATACATACAGAGGATGGGAGTGGGTGGCAGAGGGCACAGAGGGCTAGGTGCCATACTGTGGGCCCATATCGAGGGGAGAAGGTGCCCATATACATACAGAGGATGGGAGTGGGTGGCAGAGGGCACAGAGGGCTAGGTGCCATACTGTGGGCCCATATCGAGGGGAGAAGGTGCCCATATACATACAGAGGATGGGAGTGGGTGGCATAGGGCACAGAGGGCTAGGTGCCATACTGTGGGCAAATATTGAGGGGAGAAGGTGCCCATATACATACAGAGGATGGGGGTGGGGGCATAGGGCACAGAGGGCTGGGTGCCATACTGTGGGCCCATATCGAGGGGAGAAGGTGCCCATATAATACAGAGGATGGGAGTGGGTGGCATAGGGCACAGAGGGCTAGGTGCCATACTGTGAGCCCATATCGAGGGGAGAAGGTGCCCATATACATACAGAGGATGGGAGTGGGTGGCATAGGGCACAGAGGGCTAGGTGCCATACTGTGGGCCCATATCAAAGGGAGTAGGTGCCCATATACATACAGAGGATGGGAGTGGGTGGCATAGGGCACAGAGGGCTAGGTGCCATACTGTGGGCCCATATCGAGGGGAGAAAGTGCCCATATACATACAGAGGATGAGGGTGGCATAGGGCACAGAGGGCTGGGTGCCATACTGTGGGCCCATATCAAGGGGAGAAGGTGCCCATATACATACAGAGGATGAGGGTGGCATAGGGCACAGAGGGCTGGGTGCCATACTGTGGGCCCATATCAAGGGGAGAAGGTGCCCATATACATACAGAGGATGAGGGTGGCATAGGGCACAGAGGGCTAGGTGCCATACTGTGGGCCCATATCAAGGAGAGAAGGTGTCCATATACATACAGAGGATGGGGTGGCATAGGGCACAGAGGGCTAGGTGCCATACTGTGGGCCCATATCGAGGGGAGAAGGTGCCCATATACATACAGAGGATGGGGGTGGGGGCATAGGGCACAGAGGGCTAGGTGCCATACAGTGGGCCCATATCAAGGGGAGAAGGTGCCCATATACATACAGAGGATGGGAGTGGGTGGCATAGGGCACAGAGGGCTAGGTGCCATACTGTGGGCCCATATCAAGGGAAGAAGGTGCCCATATACATAGAGAGGATGAGGGTGGCATAGGGCACAGAGGGCTGGGTGCCATACTGTGGGCCCATATCAAGGGGAGAAGGTGCCAATATACATACAGAGGATGGGAGTGGGTGGCATAGGGCACAGAGGGCTAGGTGCCATACTGTGGGCCCATATCAAGGGGAGAAGGTGCCCATATACATACAGAGGATGGGGTGGCATAGGGCACAGAGGGCTGGGTGCCATACTGTGGGCCCATATCGAGGGGAGAAGGTGCCCATATATATATACAGAGGATGGGGGTGGGGGGCATAGGGCACAGAGGGCTAGGTGCCATACTGTGGGCCCATATGAAGGGGAGAAGGTGCCCATATACATACAGAGGATGGGGGTGGGTGGCATAGGGCACAGAGGGCTAGGGGCCATACTGTGGGACCAGTATATCAGTATACAGTATATATACAGTACTTTGCTTGGGCATCACCAGGAAATACAGGGAATTACCTCCAGAGCGCAGATCCCCAGAGCGACCCCACCAACAATCTTCCCATTCCGGCTAAAGAAGTGCTCGAAGGCGGCCAGGCAGCCCTGGGGGGGGGTCACAGAGACAGTGGGTCATTCACTTGTACCTATACAGCCAGAAATACACATTCTTTCTTTGTTCTGTAAGGCTCAGTACTTGGAATATCCAGTACTGGGCATGGATATGCACTTTGAATAATGAAAGTAATACTCTGATTGGTTGCTACTGGTCACAAGACCTCAGCATCTTGCTCTACAGCTCTATAGCAGCCCATTAGGCTTAGCTTTGTATTAGATAAACTCTTTTAATGTGCAGTATCCTTATGGATTTTGGGGTACCGAGGATAAATACTAACTGGCACCCATTTATATATGCCAGGGCCTGGTATCTCTGGGTTGGCTGAGCACAGCCCTGTGCTTTATCTGTTGGTAATGTGGGAATATAGATAATAAAGAAGCACTTGGCTTTGTATATCTAATGGGTCAGGGTATGAAGCATGGCGTCCAATCACTGCCTGGCATCTATATGGGTACATAGGAATATGCCCTCTCTGGGCACAGGCACACTCAGTACAGTAACCCTCTGGGGTAATCCCATGGCTCCTACCTTCACATCAGGGTCAATTTTATACTTCTGGCACGGGCTGATGTTGGCACAGCATACGGGCGGGTACTGCTGGTTCCTCTGGTAATATGTGGAGTTGGTGAAATCCTCATAGCTATAGAATCCACAGCACTTCAACTGGGAGAGAAACAGTCAGTGTGATATGTATTGTTCCACTGCTTCTAGCAAGCTACTCAGCCCCGTTATACAGAGCGGGGAGATCATTATCGGCCTATAGATACTCAGCCCCATTATACAGAGCGGGGAGATCATTGTCGGCCTATAGATACTCAGCCCCATTATACAGAGCGGGGAGATCATTATCGGCCTATAGATACTCAGCCCCATTATACAGAGCGGGGAGATCATTATCGGCCTATAGATACTCAGCCCCATTATACAGAGCGGGGAGATCATTATCGGCCTATAGATACTCAGCCCCATTATACAGAGCGGGAGATCATTATCGGCCTATAGATACTCAGCCCCATTATACAGAGCGGGGAGATCATTATCGGCCTATAGATACTCAGCCCCATTATACAGAGCGGGGAGATCATTATCGGCCTATAGATACTCAGTCCCATTATACAGAGCGGGGAGATCATTATCAGCCTATAGATACTCAGCCCCGTTATACAGAGCGGGGAGATCATTATCGGCCTATAGATACTCAGCCCCATTATACAGAGCGGGGAGATCATTATCGGCCTATAGATACTCAGCCCCATTATACAGAGCGGGGAGATCATTATCGGCCTATAGATACTCAGCCCCATTATACAGAGCGGGGAGATCATTATCAGCCTATAGATACTCAGCCCAATTATACAGAGCGGGGAGATCATTATCGGCCTATAGATACTCAGCCCCATTATACAGAGCGGGGAGATCATTATCAGCCTATAGATACTCAGCCCCATTATACAGAGCGGGGAGATCATTATCGGCCTATAGATACTCAGCCCCGTTATACAGAGTGGGGAGATCATTATCGGCCTATAGATACTCAGCCCCGTTATAGAGAGCGGGGAGATCATTATCGGCCTATAGATACTCAGCCCTGTTATAGAGTGCGGGGAGATCATTATCGGCCTATAGATACTCAGCCCCGTTATACAGAGCGGGGAGTATACCGTTCTGCAGTAGAGATATTCATTATTCATTACTGTACCTCTTTCATGGTTGCATTCCATATTGTGGTGAGTTCATCACTTTCCCCATACTGGTAATGCAGGTATTTCACAGCCACGTTACCAAGGTACTCAATGAAAATTCGAGACTAAGGGAAAAATTAAAAGGTCCCAAACAGTGTCAGTGACTTCTTCCTCTCCCTGTATTGTATCTGTATCCCTCTGTATATTAGAGTGTAAGCTCTGCAGGGCAGGATTCCCTTCTCCCAATGGTTCCCTCTCCCTGTATTGTATCTGTGCCCCTCTGTATATTAGAGTGTAAGCTCTGCAGGGCAGGATTCCCTTCTCCCAATGGTTCCCTCTCCCTGTATTGTATCTGTGTCCCTCTGTATATTAGAGTGTAAGCTCTGCAGGGCAGGATTCCCTTCTCCCAATGGTTCCCTCTCCCTGTATTGTATCTGTGTCCCTCTGTATATTAGAGTGTAAGCTCTGCAGGGCGGGATTCCCTTCTCCCAATGGTTCCCTCTCCCTGTATTGTATCTGTGTCCCTCTGTATATTAGAGTGTAAGCTCTGCAGGGCAGGAGGTTCTATATTAACCCCTGAGCGGTTGCCCTCACCGAGTACCAGTGTAATTACAGTACCTCGTTACTGTGGGGTTCGGGGGGGGCAATGCTTACCACAGATGAGAATGCCAGCACTACCACAGCTCCTGCCACTTCAGCAATAAAAATAATGAGGATGATGATGAAGAACTGCAAGGAAAGGGCAGATATGATAGATATTGGGGTTACACAGTGCAGGTTATATGGGGCAATAGGAGGAATTAATGGGGGGAATCACTAGTAGGGAGGTTTATATAGCACAACAGGAGGGTAAGGGAAGAGTATATATGGAGCAGGATGGGCAGGTCTATCATCTATACAAAGGGGTGGAAGAGGGGCGAGTAGGAGTATATAGTATATAGAAAGAGCTTACCAACATTAACATGCAGCGGCTCTCCTTCACGGCCCCACAGCAGCCGAGGAACCCCATAAGTATAAGGAACCCTCCGACGGCAATGCACAGATACCCCACATTCACCACCTGCATGAGCTGGGGGGCAGCAGAGCCCAGGATCTGAAGAAAGGAGCCTCCATCCACCTTCACCCAGACACCGATGCCCAGTACAGCCACCCCGCCCAACTGCAACAACAGGGAAACGTTATCTACTGGGGCATCTACTGGGGTATCTACTGGGGTATCTACTGGGGTATCTACTGGGGCATCTACTGGGGCATCTACTGGGGTATCTACTGGGGTATCTACTGGGGTATCTACTGGGGCATCTACTGGGGTATCTACTGGGGTATCTACTGGGGCATCTACTGGGGCATCTACTGGGGCATTTACTGGGGCATTTACTGGGGCATCTACTGGGGCATTTACTGGCTCCTCCTGACTTTAACCATTATATCACATGCCTCTGATTGGCCATTATCTGATTATACTTATAGTGATTACATGCCTCTGATTGGTCATTATCTGAATATATTTATAGTGATTAATTGCCTCTGATTGGCCATTATCTGATTATACTTATAGTGATTAATTGCCTCTGATTGGCCATTATCTGATTATACTTATAGTGATTAATTGCCTCTAATTGGCCATTATCTGATTATACTTATAGTGATTACATGCCTCTGATTGGCCATTATCTGATTATACTTATAGTGATTAATTGCCTCTGATTGGCCATTATCTGAATATACTTATAGTGATTAATTGCCTCTAATTGGCCATTATCTGATTATACTTATAGTGATTAATTGCCTCTGATTGGCCATTATCTGATTATACTTATAGTGATTACATGCCTCTGATTGGCCATTATCTGATTATACTTATAGTGATTACATGCCTCTGATTGGCCATTATCTGAATATACTTATAGTGATTACATGCCTCTGATTGGCCATTATCTGATTATACTTATAGTGATTACATGCCTCTGATTGGCCATTATCTGATTATACTTATAGTGATTACATGCCTCTGATTGGCCATTATCTGATTATACTTATAGTGATTACATGCCTCTGATTGGCCATTATCTGATTATACTTATAGTGATTACATGCCTCTGATTGGCCATTATCTGATTATACTTATAGTGATTACATGCCTCTGATTGGCCATTATCTGAATATACTTATAGTGATTACATGCCTCTGATTGGCCATTATCTGATTATACTTATAGTGATTACATGCCTCTGATTGGCCATTATCTGATTATACTTATAGTGATTAATTGCCTCTGATTGGCCATTATCTGATTATACTTATAGTGATTAATTGCCTCTGATTGGCCATTATCTGATTATACTTATAGTGATTAATTGCCTCTGATTGGCCATTATCTGATTATACTTATAGTGATTAATTGCCTCTGATTGGCCATTATCTGATTATACTTATAGTGATTAATTGCCTCTGATTGGCCATTATCTGATTATACTTATAGTGATTACATGCCTCTGATTGGCCATTATCTGATTATACTTATAGTGATTAATTGCCTCTGATTGGCCATTATCTGATTATACTTATAGTGATTAATTGCCTCTGATTGGCCATTATCTGATTATACTTATAGTGATTAATTGCCTCTGATTGGCCATTATCTGATTATACTTATAGTGATTAATTGCCTCTGATTGGCCATTATCTGATTATACTTATAGTGATTAATTGCCTCTGATTGGCCATTATCTGATTATACTTATAGTGATTAATTGCCTCTGATTGGCCATTATCTGATTATACTTATAGTGATTAATTGCCTCTGATTGGCCATTATCTGATTATACTTATAGTGATTAATTGCCTCTGATTGGCCATTATCTGATTATACTTATAGTGATTAATTGCCTCTGATTGGCCATTATCTGATTATACTTATAGTGATTAATTGCCTCTAATTGGCCATTATCTGATTATACTTATAGTGATTACATGCCTCTGATTGGCCATTATCTGATTATACTTATAGTGATTACATGCCTCTGATTGGCCATTATCTGATTATACTTATAGTGATTACATGCCTCTGATTGGCCATTATCTGATAATACTAATTAAGTCAGGGTACAATTTGATGACAGGGTGCCCCTATGCCAGTTGCTGCTGGCAGAATGGAGCAAAATAACCTGCACCCCTCCCATGAGGCCTTCAGCCCTGTATTCATGACAGGTAGGCGGTACATGGGCGGTACATGGGCGGTACATGGGCGGTACATGGGCGTTCCCTTGCAACTAAGTTACCCTAATTTAATTAATCACAGGGGGTTTCTGGAGGTATCTCTCCCCTACCCTCTCCTGCCTCCTGTCGTTGCCCTCCTACATTTACATTTCCTATTGGTTTCTCTCTCTCCAATACTCACAAATATGATTCCATTGAACACAAACATCATGGTCTTGAGGAAGGAGAAGCAGCCCATTGTGGTACCTGAAAGGCTCGGAGCAAGGAGAAATGGATGTTATTGGACATTCCCATAAGCAGTCAGTAGTAGTGTCTGTATTAGGAGGAGAGGTAGGTAACCCTGGTGTATGTAGTGCCAGGTATCTGGGGGTGCCCCTGGCACAGCTATTAACCCTGCCCAATCCAAGTGCAAAGGGAAGGCTTTGGGATGTACCAATCATGGGACCCCAACCGTTGCATATGCCCAGTGATGGGCCGAGGGGGAACTAAAGAAGAATTGTTTTTCCTCAAATGTCCCTAAGTTGCCACCGTAGCCATATGCCCTATATAGAAAATACAGCCCTGTGTATAAGGAAGTACTGAGTGGTAGGTGCCCCTGGTATTAGCGGTAGGGTATACACCTTATACTTGTGTATTAGGGGAAGGGAAAAATAGGTGCCACTGATGGGGGAGGGGGAGGTTGGTACTTTTATGGTTGTGTATGGGGGGAAGAGTCCATTTATTAGCAGGAGGGAGAGGTAGGTAGGATATAAGGGGAGACTAACGTGTCTCTGACCTCTGATAACTTCTCCCCAGAGGCACAAGGAAGTAGCAATAGAGTTGGGTTACTGGGGAAATTCACCTAAAAATTAACTTTTAGTAACTTATAACCATCAGCTCCACAGCTTGGGACAGGGGGGGGGGGGTCTGCTTTATTCTTCCTTTAATATTTATTTACCTCTTAAATGAATTGCCCCTATAAATAAATCATTACCCCCCCCTAATAAATAAGTTATTACGGAACATTATTTCCAGGCAGTAATGCAGAAATATTATAATAGTGTCCCATTAATGGTTTAAAGTGGGTAATTGTGCCCATTGGCCGGCTGAAATTTTTTCAAAAATGGTGATATATTTACCAGCTCTTTGACTTATAACCATTAATATGTCTATAAATGTATAACCATCCTCACAAGAACATTCCTAGTGACCAGTGGTGAGTAATAAGCAACATTATGGGAATATTGAGCCATGCCAAACTTCCCCCCACCGTGATTCCCCCCGCCCCCTGGGGGCAATTCATCAAAAAATCTCCCATCATGCTTAGCCAACAGTTGTACTGGGAATCCCCGATACAGAGCATTGGAGCGTCATGGAACATTCCGGAATGTACAGGGACCAACCATTGGATCATACAGGGGGACAAGGACCGCACCAACACGCCAATGTGTTCCTCACTCAATGGGATTTTTAAATCTGCCCAATTCTTGGCCAGATATAGTTCAGGCAGGTTTATTATACTATACATGGGCCAATAAGCTGCTGCCCAGGTCTGGAGGGAGCATGTTGGTCCATGTATGGCCAACTGTACTCTGGTTACTCTAGTATTACCTGGCAGAGTATTAATATTATTACTTAGGATGTAAAGGTTTTGACTGTCTGCACAGAGGGATTCAGCTCCATTATTGCCAAGCAGACAAGCAAAGGATAAAGAAGCGTAAGCTCCACTGGGGCAGGGACTGATGGGATTGATGTACCTGCCCCCCCCCCTATCTGTGCATAATGCTGACAGACACCAAAGAGGAGGATTCTGGGTGTTTAGGGCTCCATGCCTGTAACAGGGGGCATGAATGGGGGAGAAAATGGGGTTTTTTCCACTGTGCCATTAGTTACGGAGAAGATCTAAAGGGCAAGTTAACCGGCGCAGGGGTATAAATGCCTCTGGGTATAATGGTTTCTCCGAATCCCCAGGCCTTGTGCCATAAATTGGGAGAATCTCATCACATAAACAAACAATTCCCTGACAATCCTGCTTTTGTGTAAATAACTCAGCCGCTCTCACTTTTATTCTCCTGCAGGTTCCCTTCCCTCTCTGTGCTCCATTCCCATCCCATCACTTTCCTCTATTCTCTCTTTTATTCACCTTCATGCTCTCCCCTCTCTTCCCCTTATCTTCATCTTCTCTATACTCCATGTTCAACTGTAGGCTCCGCACTCCCCCCCATAGTATCACTCCTGCTTCTCTCAGCACTGCCCCCCAGCCCTATGCTCCCTATCCCCTTATGGTCTCTGGAAGGAAGAAGATCAAACCAAGTGAGGCAAGAAGCCGGGGGAGCACAGAGAAGGGGGGGGGGGGGGGTAATAATAGAGTTAGGGAGCAGGAAAGAGAGAAGGAGCAGTTGAGGGAGAGGAAGAACAAGGAGAACATAATAAGGATGAATAGGTGCAGACAAACTCGAAAAGTCGAGAGTCAGAAGGCAAAAAGAAAGGTTGGGGTAGAATGAGTGGGGTCAGATTATGGAGGAGATTAATTAAGAGAATTGATTGCAGCAACAGATAAAGGGAGGGGTCAGATCTTAGGGGGAGGAGTCAGACAAGAAGATAAAAATTAAGGAGATGAAATATCAGACAAGAGTGATAAGGGATTCATTAGAGAAGCAGCGAAAGTAGACAAGTTGAGGGTAGAAAAATATATAAATTATAGAAAGGGGAGGAGTCAGCCAAGAGGGGGAGGTGTCAAATGAAAGAGGGAAAAGACAATATAAAATTAGATGGACGAATTAGTCAAGGGGGGAATGTAATGGGTGGAGTTAAGTGAGGCGAGAAGATGAATGAGGCGGAGTCACAAAAGATAATGAGTAGTTTTAGGTCAGAATAGTGGAAAGATATTTTAAGGCCTCAGATTACATTGTGTAAGGTGTAATTAAATCTTGGCCAATTAAGGAACAAACCCACAGTACCTCAACCTCTGTGCGGCAATTTGTATTTGTGTCGGTGCCTGATTCCTGTAGGAAGGGACAGGGAAAATAAGTGAGAGGCTGCGGTACTTGTTACATTGTACAGCAGCCCCAGGCACTGACAGTACACTCCTATACTCTTAGTATCCTTAGTATCCCTAGTATCCTTAGTATCCTTAGTATCCCTAGTATCCTTAGTATCCTTAGTATCCCTAGTATCCTTAGTATCCCTAGTATCCCTAGTATCCTTAGTATCCTTAGTATCCCTAGTATCCTTAGTATCCCTAGTATCCCTAGTATCCTTAGTATCCCTAGTATCCCTAGTATCCTTAGTATCCTTAGTATCCCTAGTATCCTTAGTATCCTTAGTATCCCTAGTATCCTTAGTATCCTTAGTATCCTTAGTATCCCTAGTATCCTTAGTATCCTTAGTATCCTTAGTATCCCTAGTATCCTTAGTATCCTTAGTATCCCTAGTATCCTTAGTATCCTTAGTATCCCTAGTATCCTTAGTATCCTTAGTATCCCTAGTATCCTTAGTATCCTTAGTATCCCTAGTATCCTTAGTATCCCTAGTATCCCTAGTATCCTTAGTATCCCTAGTATCCTTAGTATCCCTAGTATCCCTAGTATCCTTAGTATCCCTAGTATCCCTAGTATCCTTAGTATCCTTAGTATCCCTAGTATCCTTAGTATCCTTAGTATCCCTAGTATCCTTAGTATCCTTAGTATCCTTAGTATCCCTAGTATCCTTAGTATCCCTAGTATCCTTAGTATCCTTAGTATCCTTAGTATCCCTAGTATCCTTAGTATCCTTAGTATCCCTAGTATCCTTAGTATCCTTAGTATCCTTAGTATCCTTAGTATCCTTAGTATCCCTAGTATCCTTAGTATCCCTAGTATCCTTAGTATCCTTAGTATCCTTAGTATCCCTAGTATCCTTAGTATCCTTAGTATCCTTAGTATCCCTAGTATCCTTAGTATCCTTAGTATCCTTAGTATCCTTAGTATCCCTAGTATCCTTAGTATCCCTAGTATCCCTAGTATCCTTAGTATCCTTAGTATCCCTAGTATCCTTAGTATCCTTAGTATCCTTAGTATCCCTAGTATCCTTAGTATCCTTAGTATCCTTAGTATCCCTAGTATCCTTAGTATCCCTAGTATCCTTAGTATCCTTTGTATCCCTAGTATCCTTAGTATCCTTAGTATCCTTAGTATCCCTAGTATCCTTAGTATCCTTAGTATCCTTAGTATCCCTAGTATCCTTAGTATCCCTAGTATCCCTAGTATCCTTAGTATCCTTAGTATCCTTAGTATCCCTAGTATCCTTAGTATCCTTAGTATCCCTAGTATCCTTAGTATCCTTAGTATCCTTAGTATCCCTAGTATCCCTAGTATCCTTAGTATCCCTAGTATCCTTAGTATCCTTAGTATCCCTAGTATCCTTAGTATCCTTAGTATCCTTAGTATCCTTAGTCTCCTTAGTATCCCTAGTATCCTTAGTATCCCTAGTATCCTTAGTATCCTTAGTATCCCTAGTATCCTTAGTATCCTTAGTATCCTTAGTATCCTTAGTATCCCTAGTATCCTTAGTATCCTTAGTATCCTTAGTATCCTTAGTATCCTTAGTATCCCTAGTATCCTTAGTATCCTTAGTATCCCTAGTATCCTTAGTATCCTTAGTATCCCTAGTATCCTTAGTATCCTTAGTATCCTTAGTATCCTTAGTATCCTTAGTATCCATAGCTACAGAGACAGTGAGGAGGCATAGACTCATTGCTCTGATGCTCTTCCACTGGTTCCATTATGATGTGATCCTTAGCCTGGGGGTCAAACGACTGGTTCAGCCCGATTTGGCCTAGAATGTAAGTGACCAAATTGGGGCTAATATTTGTGTATGTCCATCTTAAAGGAATACTGCCATGGGAAAACATGTTTTTTTCAAAACCCATCAGTTAATAGAGCTTCTCCAGCAGAATCCTCTGTTTTTCCCATGGGGCTAGCCTTTTTCTTCATTTCCCAGGGTGCCACAGCCATGTGACCTGTGCTCTGATAAACTTCAGCCACACTTTACTGCTGCGCTGCAAGTTGGAGTGATATCCCCCTCACCCCCAGCAGCCGATCAGCAGAACAATGGGAAGGGAGCAAGATAGCAGCTCCCAGTAGGTATCAGAATAGCACTCAATAGTAAGAAATCCAAGTCCGGCTTGGGACTCCTCCAGTTACATGGGAGTAGGAGAAACAATAGGTTAGCTGAAAGCAGTTCTAATGTGTAGCACTGGCTGAAAGCTCAGACTCAGGCACAATACACTGAGATGGCGCCTACACACCAATATTACAGCTACAAATACATTTGTTGGTTCAAGAATAAAAGTTTAAACGGCAGAGGGAATTATTTGCAGGGAGGCAGAGAAATCAAATCCGACACTGGAATGGGAAATTGAGTCAGAGAAGGAAGAGAGGAGCCCAAAAGGGGGACAGAGAAGAGATTGGGGAGAGGAGAAATAACAGGAGTAGAGGAGTCTGATAAGGTGAAGCGGAGGAGTCAGGAAAGGGGATAATGAGCCAGAAAAGTCAGAGAAGAGACAGAGACAGAAGAGTAGGAATGGGGAGTGGAGACAGGAGAGGGGGGAAAGGTGGAGGAGGGCAGTGATGGTAAGAGGAAAAGAATCCATAAGGGAAGGCTGCCTAAGGTGTAGGGTTTTTATGTTGTTTACTGAAAACTTTACAAAATCAGAAGTAACAGAGCTTAGGCTGACACGGCAACAGTACGGGGGGGGGCTGCGAGCACAGAAAGGGGCAGGAGGGGCACAGAGACGGCAGGTGGTATTTTTGGCAGGGAATGAAGTTACTCACCTGTCAGGCGCAATCTCTATCCCCGCTGTGTGACTGCCACTTACTGTTCCCTCTCCTGGTAACTGCCAACCTCACTGATCTCTCCTAGAAACTGACTCTGCACCTGAGGCAAACTCCTGGGATTCACCCCCGGGGGGGAGGGACAGCGAGGGAGGGGCAGCGCGTGAGAACTGGCAGTACCAACACTGTGTAGCTCTCTCCTCTGGGGCTGTGAGCGAGGGAGACAGGGTACGGCATTGGGGGGTAGGGACCCTCTGGGTGGGGCGCCGCACTCGCACAAGATAATGTTTGATGGGCACTTGATGAGGATTTGGCACCTCTATGGGGGCATCACTGACCCCTAGTGGAGGGCAAAAAAAATTAGAATTATGTGCAATGATGTTGGAATTCAAATTGTAGAAACTTTAACCTTAGGCACCTGTAAGGGGACCTGGAACCTGCGACTTTCTGAACTACATCTCCCAGAATCCCCTTCAAAACAGAATCATTGACTGCACTGAAAACAGTTTGGGTATGTATGTATAACTTTATTTATAAAGCGCCACAAGGGTACGCAGCGCTGTACAATCTTACAATATACACAATTACACACAGGGAGGGCAAGTGTTATAATAAATACAATAAATATATATAAATGCACAGGGAATAAGTGCCATGTGGTATGAGACACAGTAGGAAGGAGGTCCCTGCCCCGTAGAGCTTACAGTCTAAGTGGTTGGGTAACATACAGGCACAAACTGGGAGGTAAGAGTGCACTAGGTATGGGTACAGGATGCATCAAAATGAACTGCTAATAAGCCATAATAACATAGTAACATACATAGTAACATAGTAAGTTGGGTTGAAAAAAGACATACGTCCATCACGTTCAACCATAATGCCTATATATAACCTGCCTAACTACTAGTTGATCCAGAGGAAGGCAAAAACCCCCATCTGAAGCCTCTCTAATTTGCCGCAGAGGGGAAAAAATTCCTTCCTGACCCCAAGATGGCAATCGGACCGGTCCCTGGATCAACGTGTACTGGAAAATATTCTTTCCAAGAATATTTTGTTCTCAGAGGGGTTAATACTTGGGGGAAATTCCTTCCGTAGCTTGCGACTGCCTGCACCATGCACTTGCACCAGCAGGGGGAGCCTGTGGCTACGGGAGGCGCATATAAAAATGTAAATATTTAGCGTTCCTCATGGCTCTGGGACACGTCAAACATTCTAAAGCAAACACTAGACCTAAGGTGCCCCCCCCTATGAAATGAATAGCTGCTAAAAAAAAATGCATTCTCCTTGCAGTGGGCCAAGGGGGGCAGCCCATTACTATTACCATCATGTATTTATAGAGCGCTGTACAGTAAATGGGTATATACAGTGAACATACAGTTTCACAGTCTGGCATTTAATTCTCATACCAGATACTTTGCTGCAAGATATCATAATCTGGGCCACCATTAGTGGGGTACAGGGGGTACTGCAGGCAGGAACCATGTGGCACAGGGGTGCCCAGAAATGGAAAGGTGCGTTTCGCTGGTGGCAAAAGGGGCTGGGCTTGGGGGAGTGAAATGTTATTATTATTATTATTATTTATATAGTGCCATCAATATACGCAGCGCTTTACAGAATAGAGGGGTACAAAAGACATAACAGTTAACATGTACATATAAACAATACACAAAAATGGGTTACAGTTACATTGGATGAGGATCGGAGACACTAGGGGGAGGGCCCTGCTCGCAAGAGCTTACAATCTAAAAGGGAGACATAAGGTCAGGGTAACTCGGATGGTGTTAGAGTTTATGTAGGTGTGTAAAGTGACAGTAAGTGTGAAGTGAGAGGTGAAATGTGTCTGTGCAGGGTCAGACTAGGGGGTACAGGGCCCACCAGTGTTTCTGCCTCAGGGGCCCCTCCATCCGTCCAGCCCCCTCCCCCGAGCGCATTAATGAAACTTACCTGCAGAGCGATGGGGAAGGGAGACTGGAGGAGCGGTGGAACTAGGGGTAGGCAGAAGAGGCATGTATGTAGGGTGCAATGCTGGGGGGGGGGGGCGCTATTCCATGCCCTTGTCCCCCACAGCCTGCTTCTTTATGGTAAAAGTGGGGCTTATTCTTGCGCTCTCATCCCTCCCCTCGCTGCCAGCATGCATGCACAAGTCTGGGAATGAGTCCGCACAATGGGAGAGGGGCAGGCTGGTCTGCTGGGCTGGTGGGGTGCCCTGTGGGGATCAGGTCTGAGCCGCCGGGACCCATCAGGTTTTTTCCTGGTGGCCCAGTCTGACCCTGCTTCTGTGCAGCTGGTCAAAATCAAAGACAGAGAGCAAACAACAGGAACCATTGCTGAAATGTAGGGACATTTGGCAACTATACATCCTTAGTGTAATGGGTGAGAGCAGGGCCGTGTTAATAAATGGGCAAAAGGGCATGTGCCCAGGCCTCACCAGCAGACAGAAATATCCTACAGAGATGGCAGACCTCTTTATTTAGTCAACTGGAAGAGCTCTACAATGCGGCTATTATATTGTCTTTGCTTTCTATCTTGTGGCACCCCAATATCTGCTCCCATAGCGGTCGGTCCAGGGTAGCACCCCCGGGGGATCGTGCCTACGTCAGTAAGTACAGACCATTTCACATGGGTATTTCTATCACATAGTTCTTGGGGCAGTCAGTGCTTTCTCCAAAAAGAAATTTGTAGGTCCCCCAGGTCCCCAGTGACTGAAGGGTCTGCTTCCTCCAGGGACCCCAGGGCAGCGGGCTGGGAGAGTCTGCTACTTTCCACCGGGCCCTTCTAAAGAATTTTTTGTAGGGGGGCCCAGCGCAGAGCAGTTACCACACTGCTATGGAGTTCCGTAAGGAAAATTCTACTAAATTGTGCAAGGTAAGGGCCAGAAGAGAGCCCGGCAGTGGAGCAAAACTGCTGTGCCAGGGTAGAATACTAGGCAGCCATCTGTGCCCTGAGCCCACTGGTACCTTAAAGTGGCCCTGGGTGACTATACTTGGCCATGAATGAATGACAGTTATGGAACTGTGCATAGGCTCAATTGGTCCCTTTATAATTACCATGGACACCCCCCAGGGATAGATGTCACCTGGCAGCCTTGCTGTGAAGGTCGCATTACCTGCAGGAGATTCTTCGTATTTTAACGAAGAATAAATGAATAACGCGTTTTTCAGGATAAAGCAAACTTAGTTACTACAGTCACAACACCTTCCATCATTTTGGTAGGAAGATGCAGCAAACAGCGCACAATAAAGAATCTGCAGTACCCGATCATATCCTCAAGAGGCCGCTGCTTCCCATAGCGTAATATACAGAGGCTGCAGTTACAGCACATTCACGCAAGGTGGAGCTGTTTGACAGTACCCAGACAGTAGGCGGAGACACTCCTTGCAAAGGAGGCGGATCCTACAGGGGGCGGGTCCCGTTGCTTCAGATGAGTCCTGTCCTGCCGGTGCAGTTGGAGTTGGGGATCTGTTCGCTGCGGGATGGCTACGGCGGATCGTAGGGCCTTTGCACAGAAAATCAACAGGTAACCTGGCGTGGGGGCTTTACTGAATCCCGTGTAGCAGTGACAGGGGGAAAGCACACAGTCAGGTACAGCGGTGACAGGGAGGGGACAGTCAGGAGCAACAGTGACTGGGAGGGGACAGTCAGACAGGTGCAACGGTGACTGGGAGGGGACACACAGGTACAGCAGTGACAGAGAGGGGACACACAGGTACAGCAGTGACAGAGAGGGGACACACAGGTACAGCAGTGACAGAGAGGGACACACAGGTACAGCAGTGACAGAGAGGGACACACAGGTACAGCAGTGACAGAGAGGGGACACACAGGTACAGCAGTGACAGAGAGGGACACACAGGTACAGCAGTGACAGAGAGGGACACACAGGTACAGCAGTGACAGAGAGGGACACACAGGTACAGCAGTGACAGAGAGGGACACACAGGTACAGCAGTGACAGAGAGGGGACACACAGGTACAGCAGTGACAGAGAGGGACACACAGGTACAGCAGTGACAGAGAGGGACACACAGGTACAGCAGTGACAGAGAGGGACACACGGGTACAGCAGTGACAGAGAGGGACACACAGGTACAGCAGTGACAGAGAGGGGACACACAGGTACAGCAGTGACAGAGAGGGACACACAGGTACAGCAGTGACAGAGAGGGGACACACAGGTACAGCAGTGACAGAGAGGGACACACAGGTACAGCAGTGACAGAGAGGGGACACACAGGTACAGCAGTGACAGAGAGGGGACACACAGGTACAGCAGTGACAGAGAGGGGACACACGGGTACAGCAGTGACAGAGAGGGGACACACAGGTACAGCAGTGACAGAGAGGGGACACACGGGTACAGCAGTGACAGAGAGGGGACACACGGGTACAGCAGTGACAGAGAGGGGACACACAGGTACAGCAGTGACAGAGAGGGGACACACAGGTACAGCAGTGACAGAGAGGGACACACAGGTACAGCAGTGACAGAGAGGGGACACACAGGTACAGCAGTGACAGAGAGGGGACACACAGGTACAGCAGTGACAGAGAGGGACACACAGGTACAGCAGTGACAGAGAGGGGACACACAGGTACAGCAGTGACAGAGAGGGGACACACGGGTACAGCAGTGACAGAGAGGGGACACACGGGTACAGCAGTGACAGAGAGGGGACACACGGGTACAGCAGTGACAGAGAGGGACACACAGGTACAGCCGTGACAGAGAGGGGACACACAGGTACAGCAGTGACAGAGAGGGGACACACAGGTACAGCAGTGACAGAGAGGGACACACAGGTACAGCAGTGACAGAGAGGGGACACACAGGTACAGCAGTGACAGAGAGGGGACACACAGGTACAGCAGTGACAGAGAGGGGACACACGGGTACAGCAGTGACAGAGAGGGGACACACGGGTACAGCAGTGACAGAGAGGGGACACACAGGTACAGCAGTGACAGAGAGGGGACACACAGGTACAGCAGTGACAGAGAGGGACACACAGGTACAGCAGTGACAGAGAGGGGACACACAGGTACAGCAGTGACAGAGAGGGGACACACAGGTACAGCAGTGACAGAGAGGGACACACAGGTACAGCAGTGACAGAGAGGGGACACACAGGTACAGCAGTGACAGAGAGGGGACACACAGGTACAGCAGTGACAGAGAGGGGACACACGGGTACAGCAGTGACAGAGAGGGGACACACGGGTACAGCAGTGACAGAGAGGGACACACAGGTACAGCAGTGACAGAGAGGGGACACACAGGTACAGCAGTGACAGAGAGGGGACACACAGGTACAGCAGTGACAGAGAGGGGACACACGGGTACAGCAGTGACAGAGAGGGGACACACAGGTACAGCAGTGACAGAGAGGGGACACACAGGTACAGCAGTGACAGAGAGGGACACACAGGTACAGCAGTGACAGAGAGGGGACACACAGGTACAGCAGTGACAGAGAGGGACACACAGGTACAGCAGTGACAGAGAGGGGACACACAGGTACAGCAGTGACAGAGAGGGACACACGGGTACAGCAGTGACAGAGAGGGGACACACAGGTACAGCAGTGACAGAGAGGGGACACACAGGTACAGCAGTGACAGAGAGGGGACACACAGGTACAGCAGTGACAGAGAGGGACACACGGGTACAGCAGTGACAGAGAGGGACACACAGGTACAGCAGTGACAGAGAGGGGACACACAGGTACAGCAGTGACAGAGAGGGGACACACAGGTACAGCAGTGACAGAGAGGGGACACACAGGTACAGCAGTGACAGAGAGATGGTCAGTGGGTGGGAGTCACCCCTGGTTTCATATGTAAGTAAATGAGATGCTTATGTTGCGCTGGATCCCCTGTGGCCCCAGATTAGTTCTTATGTATTCCTGGTGGCTCTGCTCTGTCGAGCAGGGGGCAGAGGATTATGGGAACTGTAGTTTAGTAAAAGTTTCAGTCTGTGGATTCTAGCTGTTCTGTTCTGTAAGGGGATAATCCCATGCTACTAATGGGAACTGAATATAATGTGTATTTAATGTAATATAATATATACTATCTGCTCTGTTATGTACTGAGGGGGGTGTCATAGATACGCGCAGCATATGGTCTGTCTGTCAGGGGGGTACAGTTTCACTTGGGTCCCACGTCCCTGCCCCTCATCTGCCCTCATACACCCCCTCTCCCTGATACCATCTGCTCCTAACAACTGTCTGTACTACACAAGCGCCGCACTGTCCCTCTCCCCTGGGGTATTGGCACCAAAGACGGGGTTACAGGGACAATAAGGCACTCAGGGGCAGGGTTACAGGGACAATAAGGCACTCAGGGGCGGGGTTACAGGGACAATTAGGCACTCAGGGGCGGGATTACAGGGACAATAAGGCACTCAGGGGCGGGATTACAGGGACATTAAGGCACTCAGGGGCAGGGTTACAGGGACAATAAGGCACTCAGGGGCGGGATTACAGGGACATTAAGGCACTCAGGGGCGGGATTACAGGGACATTAAGGCACTCAGGAGTGGGGTTACAGGGACAATAAGGCACTCAGGGATGGGATTATAGGGAAATTAAGGCACTCAGGGGTGGGGTTACAGGGACATTAAGGCACTCAGGGGCGGGGTTACAGGGACATTAAGGCACTCAGGGGCAGGGTTACAGGGACAATAAGGCACTCAGGGGCAGGGTTACAGGGACAATAAGGCACTCAGGGGCGGGATTACAGGCACATTAAGGCACTCAGGGGCGGGATTACAGGGACATTAAGGCACTCAGGAGTGGGGTTACAGGGACAATAAGGCACTCAGGGGCAGAGTTACAGGGACAATAAGGCACTCAGGGGCAGAGTTACAGGGACAATAAGGCACTCAGGAGTGGGGTTACAGGGACAATAAGGCACTCAGGGGCGAGATTACAGGGACATTAAGGCACTCAGGGGCAGGGTTACAGGGACATTAAGGCACTCAGGGGTGGGGTTACAGGGACAATAAGGCACTCAGGGGTGGGGTTACAGGGACAATAAGGCACTCAGGGGCGGGATTACAGGGACATTAAGGCACTCAGGGGCAGGGTTACAGGGACAATAAGGCACTAAGGGGCAGGATTACAGGGACATTAAGGCACACAGGGGCGGGATTACAGGGACAATTAGGCACTCAGGGGAGGGGTTACTGGAATAAGGGGGCGGGGTATAATACATTTGCAATATTAGTGAAATGGAACACACTCTCACACACACATAAGTGAAATTCTACGTTAGTCACAGTTGTGATTACCAGTAACCCTATGGAAGTGCTGAGCTCCCTCCCTTCCTCCCAAGTTCCTCTCCCGCACCCCCTGCGTCCTGTTATTGTTACAGGAGGAGCTGACACTTCCTATAGAATCAGCAGCCGCAGTCTGTGTCCTGTCAGCCCCAGGGGAGAGGGGCCCATTGTGTCGGGCCGAATGGGATAATACCCACGTGCTGGGGCACAGCCGGCCCTCCTGTTGTATCTCTCTGTGCTGTCTCTGCCTGGCTTGGTCTCCCCTCCTGAACCCTATCCTGGGCTGTACACCCTGCTTTCTCTATATTAGAGTGTAAGCTCTGCAGGGCAGGATTCCCTTCTCCCAATGGTTCCCTCTCCCTGTATTGTATCTGTGTCCCTCTGTATATTAGAGTGTAAGCTCTGCAGGGCAGGATTCCCTTCTCCCAATGGTTCCCTCTCCCTGTATTGTATCTGTGTCACTCTGTATATTGGAGTGTAAGCTCTGCAGGGCAGGATTCCCTTCTCCCAATGGTTCCTTCTCCCTGTATAGTATCTGTGTCACTCTGTATATTAGAGTGTAAGCTCTGCAGGGCAGGATTCCCTTCTCCCAATGGTTCCCTCTCCCTGTATTGTATCTGTGTCCCTCTGTATATTAGAGTGTAAGCTCTGCAGGGCAGGATTCCCTTCTCCCAATGGTTCCCTCTCCCTGTATTGTATCTGTGCCCCTCTGCATATTAGAGTGTAAGCTCTGCAGGGCAGGATTCCCTTCTCCCAATGGTTCCCTCTCCCTGTATTGTATCTGTGTCCCTCTGTATATTAGAGTGTAAGCTCTGCGGGGCAGGATTCCCTTCTCCCAATGGTTCCTTCTCCCTGTATTGTATCTGTGCCCCTCTGTATATTAGAGTGTAAGCTCTGCAGGACAGGATTCCCTTCTCCCAATGGTTACTTCTCCCTGTATAGTATCTGTGTCACTCTGTATATTAGAGTGTAAGCTCTGCAGGGCAGGATTCCCTTCTCCCAATGGTTCCCTCTCCCTGTATTGTATCTGTGCCCCTCTGTATATTAGAGTGTAAGCTCTGCAGGGCAGGATTCCCTTCTCCCAATGGTTCCCTCTCCCTGTATTGTATCTGTGTCCCTCTAAATAATTCAGAGGATGAACGTTCCCTCCCTGTGTATTTGGGTTACAATCCGGCACAGCCGCTCTCATGTTTCAGCCCTGCCATGGGGTATAATTGCCGCACATGGTGCTGAGAGTTACAGACATGCCTCTCTGTGTAACGACCGACCAGTGTGATTGGCTACTAACTTCATTGGGGCCCCCGGGCCGATCTGCTCAGGCTCAGCAGTGGCTCTGTTTGGCTATAGATCTGAATGTGGCCACGTGAGTGTCTCCCAGACTGAGGAGCCAATAGGAGATATTTGATCACATGATTTACTGCGGTTGGACGGGTTGTAGCGGCAGTTGCAGTTTAGCAAGAGCAGCAGCGCATTACCGCTCATTTACTAACCGGCCAATGCCCCTTCAGCTCTCTCTCACCATTAAATATGTACGTCTCTGCCCCCGGTTTTACTCTTTGTACCATATCCATGTACCCTTCTGTATCTGCCCCCCCCTACACCCCCATAGTGTATGTAGTGCTGGAATGCCCCAGGAAATGCCCCACTTGGGAAATCAGATACCAATTTTCCAATTAAAATACCTTACTAAATTCCCGATTGCTAAATTTGGATATTTTTCACACCCCTGATCTGATGCAGCCACACCCAGTTACAACCAAATGACCCTAAACTCCACCCACATTTAGTTAAGTCCCACCTCCTTTGAGATTTGTAAACAGAGCCACCATCAGGAACCATGGGGCCCCATACTATTAAATTAGCAGGGCCCAGCCCCCTTGGGGGCCCCAATTATCAAGCCAATGGTCATCTGGTCTCACCCTGATCCTTCCAAACTCCAACCACTCCCCTTCAAGCCCCGCCCCAAGCCCCGTCCCAACTCACACTTTTATGCCTTTCCTATTATATGGCCCCTGGTCTATAGAATTCCCTGTATCCCCCTATTGTGGGCCTGTCTGTGGCTCCTCCTATCAGCCTGTATATGCTGTGATGCAGCCCCCTACCCACAAGTCTTCCTAGGACCCCAATCATTGGCCTGGGGGTCACATGATTATATCATCCCAATTTGGCCCACCTCACTGAACTGACGAATGGCCCTCACACCTATTACAGCTCCTCCGGGCATTCATATGTGGCTTTTATGGCATGCTGGGAGTTGTAGTTCTAAACAGCTGCAGTCGCATGCATTGTGATCCATAAGTATGAAACCAGGCCTGTGTCCCCTGTTGGTATTGTATAAGGAGATTCTCAGAAATGGGAGCTTTGGGTGGATATAAGGAGGCTTGTATGAATAGGAGTGGAACAATGGAGCTGCTGTGCAAGGCAGAAGCTGCAAGGAGAGTATTTTGGTCCAATGACAACCCAGTATCTGTTGCTTACATGTACTAAGAACAAAAGCCTGCGGTAGAAAGGCAGAGTATTATTGTGAGTATTATTCTCGTAGAGCCGTGCCCATTGGGTAATAGCCGCCCTTCAGCTCGCCGATAAGGCCATGAAAGCAAGTTAATGATTGGCGCAGTGTTTGTGGCACGTGTCTTTCAGCCAATGTTGCCGGGAGAGATCAGTGAATAACTATAATGAAGGAGCCAGATAACTCAATGAACTTGTACTTAAAGGGGAAGTAAAGCCTCCTCTCTGTTGGTTTACAGTCATTTTTAAATGTAATTGCTATCAAAAGCAGTGCCTGTTTGGCTGTATACATTCTCTGCACTGCTGGTTCTGACTGGGGAAGCATTGTATCAGATTTACTGGAGGAGAGCCGACTTCTGCTACTTTGTTTCCAGAGTCAGAAGCAGCCGTGCAGAGCGGGAAGTTGGTTGGAATGACACAAGTGTTTATTTTGGGTTTATATCTCCTTTAATCAAAGCTTGTTTCTCATTGTTACCACATACGCCCCAAATAATCCCAGTGTAGGGCAGAGCCGTTCCTTTCAGCTGCTTGGAGAAATCTATTTCCTTTCCTTGCCTTCACTTCCTGTTCTGTAGGAAATGCCCCTCTATCCAACACTGGGGGGGTATGGCAGCTCCCGTAAAACTCCCACAGGATGTCCGGCTGGGAGCTCATTCTTTCTCTAAAACTGGAAGCGAAACAGTAGTTTTCAATACAGGGAGAGGGAACCATTGGGAGAAGGGAATCCTGCCCTGCAGAGCTTACACTCTAATATACAGAGGGACACAGATACAATACAGGGAGAGGGAACCATTGGGAGAAGGGAATCCTGCCCTGCAGAGCTTACACTCTAATATACAGAGGCACACAGATACAATACAGGAAGAGGGAACCATTGGGAGAAGGGAATCCTGCCTTGCAGAGCTTACACTCTAATATACAGAGGGACACAGATACAATACAGGGAGAGGGAACCATTGGGGGAAGGGAATCCTGCCCTTCAGAGCTTACACTCTAATATACAGAGGGACACAGATACAATACAGGGAGAGGGAACCATTGGGAGAAGGGAATCCTGCCCTGCGGAGCTTACACTCTAATATACAGAGGGACACAGATACAATACAGGGAGAGGGAACCATTAGGAGAAGGGAATCCTGCCCTGCAGAGCTTACACTCTAATATACAGAGGGACACAGATACAATACAGGGAGAGGGAACCATTGGGAGAAGGGAATCCTGCCCTGCAGAGCTTACACTCTAATATACAGAGGGACACAGATACTATACAGGGAGAGGGAACCATTGGGAGAAGGGAATCCTGCCCTGCAGAGCTTACACTCTAATATACAGAGGGACACAGATACAATACAGGGAGTAGGAACCATTGGGAGAAGGGAATCCTGCCCTGCAGAGCTTACACTCTAATATACAGAGGGACACAGATACAATACAGGGAGAGGGAACCATTGGAAGAAGGGAATCCTGCCCTGCAGAGCTTACACTCTAATATACAGAGGGACACAGATACTATACAGGGAGAGGGAACCATTGGGAGAAGGGAATCCTGCCCTGCAGAGCTTACACTCTAATATACAGAGGGACACAGATACAATACAGGGAGAGGGAACCATTGGGAGAAGGGAATCCTGCCCTGCAGAGCTTACACTCTAATATACAGAGGGACACAGATACAATACAGGGAGAGGGAACCATTGGGAGAAGGGAATCCTGCCCTGCAGAGCTTACACTCTAATATACAGAGGGACACAGATACAATACAGGGAGAGGGAACCATTGGGAGAAGGGAATCCTGCCCTGCAGAGCTTACACTCTAATATATAGAGGGACACAGATATAATACAGGGAGAGAGAACCATTGGGAGAAGGGAATCCTGCCCTGCAGAGCTTACACTCTAATATACAGAGGGACACAGATACCATACAGGGAGAGGGAACCATTGGGAGAAGGGAATCCTGCCCTGCAGAGCTTACACTCTAATATACAGAGGGACACAGATACAATACAGGGAGAGGGAACCATTGGGAGAAGGGAATCCTGCCCTGCAGAGCTTACACTCTAATATACAGAGGGGCACAGATACAATACAAGGAGAGGGAACCATTGGGAAAAGGGAATCCTGCCCTGCAGAGCTTACACTCAATATACGGCTGTGCGTATGGGGACAGCTGTGCGTATGGGTACGGCTGTGTGTTTGGGCACGGCTGTGTGTATGGGTACGGCTGTGCGTATGGGTACGGCTGTGTGTATGGGTACGGCTGTGCTGGGCGCTGCCAACTGATACCAGCTGAGCACACAATGCAGCACTGTGCTGCCCGGGGAGTCGGGGTAATGTATCAGGGATGGCTGGAATGGGCGGGATAAAGAGAATAAGGAGAGAGATAGGGAATGGTTACTAGCACCCGCCTTATAAACTGCCAACTTTAAAGGGGAGATTCGCCCCTTTCTTGGCATAATGAATGAGAGTTCTAAGCAGCTTCCCATAACCATTCATTCCTCACTCTCACTGTCTGTATTATTATGTGTAAATATTATTGCCAAGCAGCGTCTGCCTCGCCCCTTCTGCACTGCTGGTTCTGACTCTGACACAGCTTAGCAGAAGCCAACTCTCTTCTGGCCAAAACTCCACATCACTTCACAGCCAGCATTGTATAGGGAATAGATAGCGATACATCCATTTTGAGAAAAATTCCTCTTTAAAAGGGGGACCCCACCTGTGAAATTCCGTGTTTCTAGACACACAGGGTTACATACATATTGCTCATAATTCTAGATAGTGATGATAATGAATGAGTGGTGGAGCCCGGCATGAAGCAGCATGTCGCCCAGCAGCTGCCAGCGTCCTACCATCCTCGCTATTAGTTATTCCCCCTGCCCCCCCCCCCCAGGACAGTTAATGTAAAGCTAAACTTCCCATTTTTGTTTCCCCTTTAAATGATTTGTGTTCCCAGAATGTTTCTTTTCTCTGTGATTATATTGCGGGTCACTGGGTGCATGACGAGCGCAGGATAATAAATCATTTTGCACATACAGAATGCGCATGCTTTCAGGCGATTGCTTTAGGCGCATTGTGTATGGCTACATAGAAACCGGCGCAGTCTGCAGCATGCCTTGTCTGCAGTCTGCCCCTCCCACTGCAGGGTGATACAGTGACACAGACAGGAGGGGGCTATGGGACACGGAGTCTGTCCCTCCCACTGCAGGGTGATACAGTGACACAGGCAGGAGGGAGCTATGGGACACGGAGTCTGCCCCTCCCACTGCAGGGTGATACAGTGACACAGGCAGGAGGGGGATATGGGACACGGAGTCTGCCCCTCCCACTGCAGGGTGATACAGTGACACAGACAGGAGGGAGCTATGGGACACGGAGTCTGTCCCTCCCACTGCAGGGTGATACAGTGACACAGGCAGGAGGGAGCTATGGGACACGGAGTCTGCCCCTCCCACTGCAGGGTGATACAGTGACACAGGCAGGAGGGGGATATGGGACACGGAGTCTGCCCCTCCCACTGCAGGGTGATACAGTGACACAGATAGGAGGGGGCTATGGGACACGGAGTCTGCCCCTCCCACTGCAGGGGGACACAGTGACACAGGCAGAGGGGGCTATGGGACATGGAGTCTGTCCCTCCCACTGCAGGGTGATACAGTGACACAGACAGGAGGGAGCTATGGGACACGGAGTCTGTCCCTCCCACTGCATGGTGATACAGTGACACAGGCAGGAGGGGGCTATGGGACACGGAGTCTGCCCCTCCCACTGCAGGGTGATACAGTGACACAGACAGGAGGGGGCTATGGGACACGGAGTCTGTCCCTCCCACTGCAGGGTGATACAGTGACACAGACAGGAGGGAGCTATGGGACACGGAGTCTGTCCCTCCCACTGCAGGGTGATACAGTGACACAGACAGGAGGGAGCTATGGGACATGGAGTCTGCCCCTCCCACTGCAGGGTGACACAGTGACACAGACAGGAGGGGGCTATGGGACACGGAGTCTGCCCCTCCCACTGCAGGGTGACACAGTGACACAGACAGGAGGGAGCTATGGGACACGGAGTCTGCCCCTCCCACTGCAGGGTGACACAGTGACACAGACAGGAGGGAGCTATGGGACACAGAGTCTGCCCCTCCCACTGCAGGGTGATACAGTGACACAGACAGGAGGGGGCTATGGGACACGGAGTCTGCCCCTCCCACTGCAGGGGGACACAGTGACACAGACAGGAGGGAGCTATGGGAGATGGAGTCTGTCCCTCCCACTGCAGGGTGATACAGTGACACAGACAGGAGGGGGCTATGGGACACGGAGTCTGTCCCTCCCACTGCAGGGTGATACAGTGACACAGACAGGAGGGAGCTATGGGACACGGAGTCTGTCCCTCCCACTGCAGGGTGATACAGTGACACAGACAGGAGGGAGCTATGGGACATGGAGTCTGTCCCTCCCACTGCAGGGTGATACAGTGACACAGACAGGAGGGGGCTATGTGACATGGAGTCTGTCCCTCCCACTGCAGGGTGATACAGTGACACAGACAGGAGGGAGCTATGGGACATGGAGTCTGTCCCTCCCACTGCAGGGTAATACAGTGACACAGACAGGAGGGGGCTATGTGACATGGAGTCTGTCCCTCCCACTGCAGGGTGATACAGTGACACAGACAGGAGGGAGCTATGGGACACGGAGTCTGTCCCTCCCACTGCAGGGTGATACAGTGACACAGACAGGAGGGGGCTATGGGACATGGAGTCTGCCCCTCCCACTGCAGGGTGATACAGTGACACAGACAGGAGGGGGCTATGTGACATGGAGTCTGTCCCTCCCACTGCAGGGTGATACAGTGACACAGACAGGAGGGGACTATGGGACATGGAGTCTGCCCCTCCCACTGCAGGGTGATACAGTGACACAGACAGGAGGGGACTATGGGACATGGAGTCTGCCCCTCCCACTGCAGGGTGATACAGGGACACAGACAGGAGGGGACTATGGGACATGGAGTCTGCCCCTCCCACTGCAGGGTGATACAGTGACACAGACAGGAGGGGACTATGGGACACGGAGTCTGCCCCTCCCACTGCAGGGTGATACAGTGACACAGGCAGAGGGAGCTATGGGATAGGGCAGATGTTAGTGACAGACAGCGGGGCCCAGGGTTGCAGTTGGTCAGTGTGGGAGGAGGGAGAGGTGAGTGCAGGACTGTGGGAGTGTGTTGCACCTGTGAGTAATTGGAGCAGAACAGGTGGAACAGGTGTATGAAGGGAGGGGCAATGGGAGAGTTAACTGCCGAGTTGCCAGACAGCCCTGCTGACAGACAGAGAGGGTGCTGCCTGGGTGTCTGTAGCTGGGTGCCAGGGCTGTGGGTGCCAAGGCATTATGGGAATGGCGCACACACATACACGTATGTAGGTACCATTATTAGTATTTATTTCTATAGTGCCAGTTACGCAGCAACAATAATTTACCAAACAAGGGTTACAGTGAAATTAGGGTCAGGGGGCCCTACTCACAGGAGCTTACAGTCTGTAGGGACAGATGGAGGCACAGTAACAGGGAAATGCTAAGGGAGAGGGACACTTAATGAAACCCAGATCCCTATAAGGCACAGCCCAGGCAGCAGCCATAAAACTGACAGAGTGCAGCACAGAATAACCCCCCCCCCAACATGGGCCGTTCCTGCTGGCTGGGGGGGATATGGGATTCTGTGTATAGAATTCACTGCCTTGCAGACGTTGTTCAACTACAAATCCCACAGCCCACTGCCAGCCAATGCAAGCTTACATTAAGGCTGCTTCCTCATCCCTTTAAAACCAGGGAGGTACTAAGCCCACACCACAGCCTTGGCTAATTAGCAGCTAATTAAGATGATTGCTGCAGATTACTCGGCATTAGCTCAGTTAATGTCAGACACCTTAATTCTACCCCCCACCCCTGTCACCCACACTGGGGGCTCAGTCTCCCAGTTCCTGTGACTTGCGCCTGAGTTTATATTGGAGTCACTGCTGAGGGCCCTAGGGGGGCTTCAATGGAGGGGGCTTGATTGGGGACGTGGCCAAGAGACACATGAGTGAGTACCTGTCGCTGGGGTTCTGCCAGGAAGTAGAGACAGTCACATGAGTACCTGTCGCTGGGGTTCTGCCAGGAAGTAGAGACAGTCACATGAGTACCTGTTGCTGGGGTTCTGCCAGGAAGTAGAGACAGTCACATGAGTACCTGTCGCTGGGGTTCTGCCAGGATGTAGAGACAGTCACATGAGTACCTGTCGCTGGGGTTCTGCCAGGAAGTAGAGACAGTCACATGAGTACCTGTCGCTGGGGTTCTGCCAGGAAGTAGAGACAGTCACATGAGTACCTGTCGCTGGGGTTCTGCCAGGAAGTAGAGACAGTCACATAAGTACCTGTCGCTGGGGTTCTGCCAGGAAGTAGAGACAGTCATATAAGTACCTGTCGCTGGGGTTCTGCCAGGAAGTAGAGTCAGTCACATGAGTACCTGTCGCTGGGGTTCTGCCAGGAAGTAGAGACAGTCACATAAGTACCTGTCGCTGGGGTTCTGCCAGGAAGTAGAGACAGTCATATAAGTACCTGTCGCTGGGGTTCTGCCAGGAAGTAGAGTCAGTCACATAAGTACCTGTCGCTGGGGTTCTGCCAGGAAGTAGAGACAGTCATATAAGTACCTGTCTCTGGGGTTCTGCCAGGAAGTAGAGACAGTCATATAAGTACCTGTCACTGGGGTTCTGCCAGGAAGTAGAGTCAGTCACATGAGTACCTGTCGCTGGGGTTCTGCCAGGAAGTAGAGTCAGTCACATGAGTACCTGTCGCTGGGGTTCTGCCAGGAAGTAGAGTCAGTCACATGAGTACCTGTCGCTGGGGTTCTGCCAGGAAGTAGAGACAGTCACATGAGTACCTGTCGCTGGGCTTCTGCCAGGAAGTAGAGACAGTCACATGAGTATCTGTCGCTGGGGTTCTGCCAGGAAGTAGAGACAGTCACATGAGTACCTGTCGCTGGGCTTCTGCCAGGAAGTAGAGACAGTCACATGAGTATCTGTCGCTGGGGTTCTGCCAGGAAGTAGAGACAGTCACATGAGTATCTGTCGCTGGGGTTCTGCCAGGAAGTAGAGTCAGTCACATGAGTACCTGTCGCTGGGCTTCTGCCAGGAAGTAGAGACAGTCACATGAGTACCTGTCGCTGGGGTTCTGCCAGGAAGTAGAGACAGTCACATGAGTACCTGTCGCTGGGGTTCTGCCAGGAAGTAGAGACAGTCACATGAGTACCTGTCGCTGGGGTTCTGCCAGGAAGTAGAGTCAGTCACATGAGTACCTGTCGCTGGGGTTCTGCCAGGAAGTAGAGACAGTCACATAAGTACCTGTCGCTGGGGTTCTGCCAGGAAGTAGAGACAGTCATATAAGTACCTGTCGCTGGGGTTCTGCCAGGAAGTAGAGTCAGTCACATGAGTACCTGTCGCTGGGGTTCTGCCAGGAAGTAGAGACAGTCATATAAGTACCTGTCGCTGGGGTTCTGCCAGGAAGTAGAGTCAGTCACATAAGTACCTGTCGCTGGGGTTCTGCCAGGAAGTAGAGACAGTCATATAAGTACCTGTCTCTGGGGTTCTGCCAGGAAGTAGAGACAGTCATATAAGTACCTGTCACTGGGGTTCTGCCAGGAAGTAGAGTCAGTCACATGAGTACCTGTCGCTGGGGTTCTGCCAGGAAGTAGAGTCAGTCACATGAGTACCTGTCGCTGGGGTTCTGCCAGGAAGTAGAGTCAGTCACATGAGTACCTGTCGCTGGGGTTCTGCCAGGAAGTAGAGACAGTCACATGAGTACCTGTCGCTGGGCTTCTGCCAGGAAGTAGAGACAGTCACATGAGTATCTGTCGCTGGGGTTCTGCCAGGAAGTAGAGACAGTCACATGAGTACCTGTCGCTGGGCTTCTGCCAGGAAGTAGAGACAGTCACATGAGTATCTGTCGCTGGGGTTCTGCCAGGAAGTAGAGACAGTCACATGAGTACCTGTCGCTGGGGTTCTGCCAGGAAGTAGAGTCAGTCACATGAGTACCTGTCGCTGGGGTTCTGCCAGGAAGTAGAGACAGTCACATGAGTACCTGTCGCTGGGCTTCTGCCAGGAAGTAGAGACAGTCACATGAGTACCTGTCGCTGGGGTTCTGCCAGGAAGTAGAGACAGTCACATGAGTACCTGTCGCTGGGGTTCTGCCAGGAAGTAGAGACAGTCACATGAGTACCTGTCGCTGGGGTTCTGCCAGGAAGTAGAGTCAGTCACATGAGTACCTGTCGCTGGGCTTCTGCCAGGAAGTAGAGACAGTCACATGAGTACCTGTCGCTGGGGTTCTGCCAGGAAGTAGAGACAGTCACATGAGTACCTGTCGCTGGGGTTCTGCCAGGAAGTAGAGACAGTCACATGAGTACCTGTCGCTGGGGTTCTGCCAGGAAGTAGAGTCAGTCACATGAGTACCTGTCGCTGGGGTTCTGCCAGGAAGTAGAGACAGTCACATAAGTACCTGTCGCTGGGGTTCTGCCAGGAAGTAGAGACAGTCATATAAGTACCTGTCGCTGGGGTTCTGCCAGGAAGTAGAGTCAGTCACATGAGTACCTGTCGCTGGGGTTCTGCCAGGAAGTAGAGACAGTCATATAAGTACCTGTCGCTGGGGTTCTGCCAGGAAGTAGAGTCAGTCACATAAGTACCTGTCGCTGGGGTTCTGCCAGGAAGTAGAGACAGTCATATAAGTACCTGTCTCTGGGGTTCTGCCAGGAAGTAGAGACAGTCATATAAGTACCTGTCACTGGGGTTCTGCCAGGAAGTAGAGTCAGTCACATGAGTACCTGTCGCTGGGGTTCTGCCAGGAAGTAGAGTCAGTCACATGAGTACCTGTCGCTGGGGTTCTGCCAGGAAGTAGAGTCAGTCACATGAGTACCTGTCGCTGGGGTTCTGCCAGGAAGTAGAGACAGTCACATGAGTACCTGTCGCTGGGCTTCTGCCAGGAAGTAGAGACAGTCACATGAGTATCTGTCGCTGGGGTTCTGCCAGGAAGTAGAGACAGTCACATGAGTACCTGTCGCTGGGCTTCTGCCAGGAAGTAGAGACAGTCACATGAGTATCTGTCTCTGGGGTTCTGCCAGGAAGTAGAGACAGTCACATGAGTACCTGTCGCTGGGGTTCTGCCAGGAAGTAGAGTCAGTCACATGAGTACCTGTCGCTGGGGTTCTGCCAGGAAGTAGAGACAGTCACATGAGTACCTGTCGCTGGGCTTCTGCCAGGAAGTAGAGACAGTCACATGAGTACCTGTCGCTGGGGTTCTGCCAGGAAGTAGAGACAGTCACATGAGTACCTGTCGCTGGGGTTCTGCCAGGAAGTAGAGACAGTCACATGAGTACCTGTCACTTGCCCTTATTTAGGTCTGACTCGTGAAGCAATGTAGCAGCAAGTCAGTTCTGAGTTTCAGGGCAGCTATCAGTTGGGCAGCTCTGTCGGAAGGCCCCATACACGGGCAGGTAAGCTGCCGACTCTGTCCATCATTGGAAGCATTTATTGGCCCATGTGTGGCCACCGTTAGTTGGCTTCTGCTACACTGTTTCAGGAGTCAGAACCAGCAGTGAGGAGGGTATAAAGACACTGCATTGAAAAGCAATGAGTATGTTGGAAGGTTGCTTAGAAGTAAGGGTTGGCCCCTTGTGTTATGCACGGAGTATGGCACAGAACAAGGGCCCCTAAGGGCCCGAAACAAAACAAGGCTTACAGAAAGGGAAGGCTGGGCAGCCGGCTGTGGTGCTATCCCGGGGAATGCGGACAGACAGGATGGGGAACGGGTTGTCTGGGCCGGGAAAGTGGTGTGCGCACAGAGACAGTGGGAGTGTGAGCTCCAGGTTACACGTGTGTGTGTGTTTGCTTGTGCGAGAGTGCACGTGAATACATGTCAGTTGTGTCCAAGGGGTGGGATTTATATTTCTAGGGTATTAGTCCATGGCAGCCAATCAGAACGTTGCTTTCTTTACCCATACTGCAAAGCTGATTGGTCTTCATTTGTGATTTTTTTTAGGAGAGTTATTGGCTTTTTTTTGTTCAGCAGCATTTCCGAAGCTTTCTGATTGCTAGGGACTACTGTACCCTAGCAACCAGGCATTGGATTGAATGAGAGAACAGAAGATGAATAGGAAAGGCCTGAATAATAAAAAGTAACTATAACAGTAAAATTGTAGCCTCACAGGGCAACAGGATTTGGCTGCCGGGGTCAGAGAGCAATTAAGGCTTTGCTTTTGTATTTCCAGGACAGTGGCTGCAGAGGTTCGAAAGCAAGTGGCCCGGGAGTATGGGGGCTCTCCGCAGCTTTCCAAGAAGCGAGGGGGTCAGGCGTCGGTGAGTTCTGTCAGTGGCACCTTCTTCTGCCCCTGCTGGGGGGCATCCTTCCTTCATTTCCCTACTTCTCCCCTACGCTTGCTCTTGCTCCCCCTGCTGGGGGCATCCTTCCTTCATTTCCCTACTTCTCCCCTACGCTTGCTCTTGCTCCCCCTTCTGGGGGCATCCTTCCTTCATTTCCCTACTTCTCCCCTACGCTTGCTCTTGCTCCCCCTTCTGGGGGCATCCTTCCTTCATTTCCCTACTTCTCCCCTACGCTTGCTCTTGCTCCCCCTGCTGGAGGCATCCTTCCTTCATTTCCCTACTTCTCCCCTACGCTTGCTCTTGCTCCCCCTGCTGGGGGCATCCTTCCTTCATTTCCCTACTTCTCCCCTACGCTTGCTCTTGCTCCCCCTGCTGGGGGCATCCTTCCTTCATTTCCCTACTTCTCCCCTACGCTTGCTCTTGCTCCCCCTTCTGGGGGCATCCTTCCTTCATTTCCCTACTTCTCGCCTACGCTTGCTCTTGCTCCCCCTGCTGGAGGCATCCTTCCTTCATTTCCCTACTTCTCCCCTACGCTTGCTCTTGCTCCCCCTGCTGGGGGCATCCTTCCTTCATTTCCCTACTTCTCCCCTACGCTTGCTCTTGCTCCCCCTGCTGGGGGCATCCTTCCTTCATTTCCCTACTTCTCCCCTACGCCTGCTCTTGCTCCCCCTGCTGGGGGCATCCTTCCTTCATTTCCCTACTTCTCCCCTACGCTTGCTCTTGCTCCCCCTGCTGGGGGCATCCTTCCTTCATTTCCCTACTTCTCGCCTACGCTTGCTCTTGCTCCCCCTGCTGGGGGCATCCTTCCTTCATTTCCCTACTTCTCCCCTACGCTTGCTCTTGCTCCCCCTGCAGGGGGCATCCTTCCTTCATTTCCCTACTTCTCGCCTACGCTTGCTCTTGCTCCCCCTGCTGGGGGCATCCTTCCTTCATTTCCCTACTTCTCCCCTACGCTTGCTCTTGCTCCCCCTGCTGGGGGCATCCTTCCTTCATTTCCCTACTTCTCGCCTACGCTTGCTCTTGCTCCCCCTGCTGGGGGCATCCTTCATTCATTTCCCTACTTCTCCCCTACGCTTGCTCTTGCTCCCCCTGCTGGGGGCATCCTTCCTTCATTTCCCTACTTCTCCCCTCACCTACGCTTGCTCTTGCTCCCCCTGCTGGGGGCATCCTTCCTTCATTTCCCTACTTCTCCCCTACGCTTGCTCTTGCTCCCCTTGCTGGGGGCATCCTTCCTTCATTTCCCTACTTCTCCCCTCACCTACGCTTGCTCTTGCTCCCCCTGCTGGGGGCATCCTTCCTTCATTTCCCTACTTCTCACCTACGCTTGCTCTTGCTCCCCCTGCTGGGGGCATCCTTCCTTCATTTCCCTACTTCTCCCCTATGCTTGCTCTTGCTCCCCCTGCTGGGGGCATCCTTCCTTCATTTCCCTACTTCTCGCCTATGCTTGCTCTTGCTCCCCCTGCTGAGGGCATCCTTCCTTCATTTCCCTACTTCTCGCCTACGCTTGCTCTTTCTCCCCCTGCTGGGGGCATCCTTCCTTCATTTCCCTACTTCTCGCCTACTCTTGCTCTTGCTCCCCCTGCTGGGGGCATCCTTCCTTCATTTCCCTACTTCTCCCCTACGCTTGCTCTTGCTCCCCCTGCTGGGGCATCTTTCCTTCATTTCCCTACTTCTCCCCTACGCTTGCTCTTGCTCCCCCTGCTGGGGCATCTTTCCTTCATTTCCCTACTTCTCCCCTACGCTTGCTCTTGCTCCCCCTGCTGGGGGCATCCTTCCTTCATTTCCCTACTTCTCCCCTACGCTTGCTCTTGCTCCCCCTGCTGGGGGCATCCTTCCTTCATTTTCCTACTTCTCCCCTCACCTACGCTTGCTCTTGCTCCCCCTGCTGGGGGCATCCTTCCTTCATTTCCCTACTTCTCCCCTACGCTTGCTCTTGCTCCCCCTGCCCATTTATATGCTGTTGATGCTGATGATGTTTCTCTCGGTGTACAGTTTCTTTATCCTCTCTGTATTGTCTCTTCTTCTCCATTTATATTTCTGTTTCCCTTATTATTTCAGGTGCCCTTGTCTGATGTAGTAGAACCCCTGGATTTTGAGGAGTACCTCTCCAGTCACCCCCCAGATGCTGAGTGCGAGGCCATCAGAGATCTCTATGATGTTCCTCCTGATGATATTGAGATTCTATATGAGCCCAGAGAATGTCGCACTATAGAGCCGGCTGCACCAGAGGAGGGGTGAGGGACTCAGGCAGGGGGGCACTGGTAAAATATGTCTGACCTGACGTTGATATAGACAAGAGGGAACTATGGGACATGGATTCTGCCCCTCCCACTGCAGGGTGATACAGTGACACAGACAGGAGGGGGCTATGGGACACGGAGTCTGCCCCTCCCACTGCAGGGTGATACAGTGACACAGACAGGAGGGGGCTATGGGACACGGAGTCTGCCCCTCCCACTGCAGGGTGATACAGTGATACAGACAGGAGGGGGCTATGGGACACGGAGTCTGCCCCTCCCACTGCAGGGTGATACAGTGACACAGACAGGAGGGGGCTATGGGACATGGAGTCTGTCCCTCCCACTGCAGGGTGATACAGTGACACAGACAGGAGGGGGCTATGGGACACGGAGTCTGTCCCTCCCACTGCAGGGTGATACAGTGACACAGACAGGAGGGGGCTATGGGACACGGAGTCTGCCCCTCCCACTGCAGGGTGATACAGTGGCACAGACAGGAGGGGGCTATGGGACACGGAGTCTGTCCCTCCCACTGCAGGGTGATACAGTGACACAGACAGGAGGGAGCTATGGGACACGGAGTCTGCCCCTCCCACTGCAGGGTGATACAGTGGCACAGACAGGAGGGGGCTATGGGACACGGAGTCTGTCCCTCCCACTGCAGGGTGATACAGTGACACAGACAGGAGGGGGCTATGGGACATACATTTGGCCCCTCCCACTGCAGAGACCCAGGGACAGGAGGAATTAAATGTTTTTAACTTGATTTTCTACTGCAGGAAGTTGGATGCGCGAGTGCGGGAAGCACTGAAGGTTTACATGCATGACTGGGTGCTGGTACAGAGAAGGTAATTCTAATTTGGTTTGTTACACAGAGATTAATATGACAAAACAGGGACAGTAGAAGTTCTTGAATAAGTGAATTCAGACTATGGTGCTGCCATACTGATACTCCATGTAGAACGGATAGAGCGCTGTGTGCTGCAGAGTCGGAGGCTATGCTATAGTGCAAGCAATAGTGAAATTATGGAAAAGCAGTCCTGTCAGTGAGTTTTGTGTTGGGCAGATCCCAGGAGCTGAGCACGGCCTACTCACCCATCACGTTGGAACGCCAGAGGCAGCTCCAGAGGGGCTTGAGCCGACACCTGTATGAAGTGGATGAGGCTGAGGAAGAGAGGGCTGCTCAGGAGGAGCAGGTAGGCCTAGGAGCTGACAGTTGGGGTGAATGGGCTGTGGGTTGGTATCAAGCTGATTACACACCACATGTCTGTTCCTCAGGAGGACAAGAAGCGTGCGTCAGTCTCTATGGACGATACCCCCCGTGGGAGCTGGGCCTCAAGCATCTTCGACTTGAAGAATTCCTCCCCGGACCCCCTGCTTCCCGGTCTTCTGGAAAGGGCACCCTCTGAAGAGACGGATCAGATTAACCAGGAGCAACGCAGAGAAGGCAGGCACCCCCAAATCCTGGCCCTTTACTCAGCTCCTGATGAGGTGACTCTACCAAATAGCCCCCCTTAACCGTAATCCAGCCAGTTTGCATGAGAGAGACCTGAAAAAGTAACAATAACAATAAAACTGGAGCCTCACAAAGCAATAGCTGCCGGGGTCAGTGACCCCCATTAGAAAGCTGGAAAGAGTCTGAAGAGGAAGGCAAATAAATCAAAAACTATAAAAAATAAGGACCAATTGAAAAGTTGCTTAGAATTGGCCATTCTATAACATACTTAAAGTTAAATTAAAGGTGGACCACCCCATTAACCTTTCTCTATTCACCCCTAGGATGAAGCCGTGGAACGTTCCAGCATTCCGGAGGTGCCAAAAGAACACTTTGGGTTCCGGTTGCTCGTGAAGTTCCTCTCACTGAAGTGCGTATGATACGGTCTCGGTACTGAGTATTCCCATCTGGTCGCTCCCTGAGGTCTAGCAAAATGCAAAAGTTAGGCCTCACTCAACTTACTGACCAGTGGCACGGGGGGCATGACTTGGGCGCCATTAATTCTGGGCCTGGCACTGGCTAAGCCTGCCCTCGTGCCCTCCTAGCATTTAGCCATTGGTTGGGGGGTTATAGCTTGCCTTGTGCGCAGAACTGCCCTTCTCTGTATCTGTGTTTTTATACCTATGACCATATGGGTCACGGGCAATTTCCACTGGAGACAGGTCTAGTCTGTGGGATTTTGGGTATTTATGTCCACTGGCTGAGCAAACACTGCATATGCCACAAGTCTTAAGGGGTTATGTAAAAAAAGCCACTTAAGTGTGTTAGCTAACATCAACGGTGGTGTTGCCCATAGCAACCAATCAGCAATTAGATTTGAACAGTCACCGAGTTAGAAAAAATATCAAAGATCTGATTGGTTGCTATGGTGTACTTGGCTTGCACATTATAATAAATATGCCCCTAAGTTTGCCCAGGTGCAGTGACAGATAGCAACCAGTCAGCAGGTAGTATTTACTGGTCACCTGTTTCAAAGCAAACATCTTATTGGTTGCTATGAGTTACCGCTGCTGGGGAAACTTAGTGCCAGTTATTATATATGGGGGATATCATGTTTAGTTTTTATGCATTTGCATAGGGCGCAGTGGGCGTGTTTATATGCCTGGCAGATTCAGTGTACATATATGCCCTAGTATGTGCCCATATACACTAACCCTTGCCCTATCTCTCTCTCCATTGCTAGGTTTGAGATAGAAATCGAGCCCATATTTGGGGTTATGGCTCTTTATGATGCTAAAGAAAAGAGAAAGGTATGTGATGGATAACCATGTCTGGGTCACAGTACTGACATATTGGCTGCTTTGAGTTAGTTACCCAACATTTATTATCCTTCCTGTATCTATAGTCGGAGATGCAGCAAGAAATTAGGGGAATGATGGAGCTTCTTTATACTTGTAATATAACACAATAGGATGACTGTGGGAGGCAGTTAGGAAGCTTGAGGCCAGGCTTCCTGAGAGACAATGGCAGCTAAAGCAAGACTGATAGAAACTATAGAAACATGGGATTACACACTCAGCTCTTAATATTTACATTAATTTAATCCAAATGTAAAAATGAATGTACAGACCCCAGGGATACAGCTATTAGGCCTAGGAATCCCCGGCTGGTTCCCCTGGCGCTGAACAGACAAATTCCGTGCCAGGCACCTCGAGAGCTTGGATTACAGAATCCTATAGCTGGGTGCTGGCTGGGTGCCATGGCAGCTCCATCACTGATAAGGAGCCAGGCATATACCGTGCCAGTATATAGGGTATACATGGAGCTACCCTTCGCTGATGCTCTGATCTCTCTCTCGCTGCAGATATCGGAGGGCTTCCACTTTGACCTGAACTCAGACTCCGTGAAGAATATGCTGAGGTCACAGGGTGGGCACCAGGCACCTTCTACCCTTGCACGTTCTGCCATTTTCTCCATCACGTACCCCTCTCCAGACATATACCTTATCATAAAGGTGCCGTATAGTATATGTGTGTGTGTACCCTGTTATGTGCATGGTACCCAGCTATGTGCCATTCTCTGCTGCATGATTTCCTGCATTATACCCACCTCTGAGCCTCATACCCAGCTGTGTGCGTAAATCACTTATGTGCGTATAGCTTGATTTATGTAGTGCTGTTTGGATACTCAGTGCTTTGCAGTGTTACTTTAATAGCTTGTGTGATGCCCAGATACCCAGCTGTATGTGTGTGATGCCCAGATACCCAGCTGTATGTGTGTGTGTGATGCCCAGATACCCAGCTGTATGTGTGTGTGTGATGCCCAGATACCCAGCTGTATGTGTGTGTGATGCCCAGATACCCAGCTGTATGTGTGTGTGTGATGCCCAGATACTCAGCTGTATGTGTGTGTGATGCCCAGATACCCAGCTGTATGTGTGTGTGATGCCCAGATACCCAGCTGTATGTGTGTGTGTGATGCCCAGATACCCAGCTGTATGTGTGTGTGTGATGCCCAGATACTCAGCTGTATGTGTGTGTGATGCCCAGATAGCCAGCTGTATGTGTGTGTGTGATGCCCAGATACCCAGCTGTATGTGTGTGTGATGCCCAGATACCCAGCTGTATATGATGCCCAGATACCCAGCTGTATGTGATGCCCAGATACCCAGCTGTATGTGATGCCCAGATACCCAGCTGTATGTGTGTGTGATGCCCAGATATCCAGCTGTATGTGTGTGTGATGCCCAGATACCCAGCTTTATGTGTGTGATGCTCAGATACCCAGCTGTATGTGTGTGTGATGCCCAGATACCCAGCTGTATGTGTGTGATGCCCAGATACCCAGCTGTATGTGTGTGTGATGCCCAGATACCCAGCTGTATGTGTGTGTGTGATGCCCAGATACCCAGCTGTATGTGTGTGTGATGCCCAGATACCCAGCTGTATGTGTGTGTGATGCCCAGATACCCAGCTGTATGTGTGTGTGATGCCCAGATACCCAGCTGTATGTGTGTGTGTGATGCCCAGATACCCAGCTGTATGTGTGTGATGCCCAGATACCCAGCTGTATGTGTGTGTGATGCCCAGATACCCAGCTGTATGTGTGTGTGATGCCCAGATACCCAGTTGTATGTGTGTGTGATGCCCAGATACCCAGCTGTATGTGTGTGATGCCCAGATACCCAGCTGTATGTGTGTATGATGCCCAGATACCCAGCTGTATGTGTGTATGATGCCCAGATACCCAGCTGTATGTGTGTGTGATGCCCAGATACCCAGCTGTATGTGTGTGTGATGCCCAGATACCCAGCTGTATGTGTGTGATGCCCAGATACCCAGCTGTATGTGTGTGATGCCCAGATACCCAGCTGTATGTGTGTGTGATGCCCAGATACCCAGCTGTATGTGTGTATGATGCCCAGCTCTGTGTGTTTGATGCCCAGTTCTGTTGGTGAGACCAGTCTGCTCTGTGTTCCAGCTGGAGAAGGTGCTGCAGCAAGGGGATATAGGAGAGTGCTGTGAGCCGTATATGGTGCTGAAGGAGAGCGATGGGATGAAGGTAGGTCTCTTGGTGGAGGGTGGGGGGGGGATGAAGGTAGGTCTCTCTCGGTGGAGGGTTAGGGACAGCTGACAGCCTGTTGGGTGTATGGGATAAGCATATCCAGCACTTTGTACAATGTGCACTTATCAGCATTAGCCCCCAGGGATCTGCTGTTATGGTCGGGGGCCCAGGCTAATTGCCCTCTCTGCCTATCCCTGTATAAGGAATAGTAGCTACATAGACTTAAAGGGAAAGACTCTGCATCCTGACTAATATACCAGTCTTTGTTTTATATATTAGGCAATGGCAGGAGTTGAGTACAGGCCACATTGCCCCAGAGTGCACCCTGCCCTGAAATCTCATGGGTGCAAGTTCTCTAGAGATGGGCCCTAAGGGGAGCAAGGGCTTTTAACTATAAATCCAGCCATAAAATCCACCATGAAACCTACCTGTAAACTAGATTTATTCAATGTGCGTCTGTGATGCATTTTTATAGTGAAACGCTTCCTCTTTAATGGTATAAGTTTAAGGTTTATGAGGAATCTCCTTATCCCGTCTTCCATAAATGCCCATATCAGCTGCTGGAATTCTCCCTGTGTGTATATTTATATGTATAGCAACAAACTTAATACCCCACATTACTACAGCCCTAACTCATGTCACATTCCTACAATGGAAAGTTCTGTGCAGGGGCGGCCATCTTGCCTGTGTGCTTTTCAGCAGTCTCAAGTCACAGCCACCAGAGTCAGATTGCAGATTATACAGTTCCCGGTGTTAAGTGAGATAATTATATTCCCCCTATTGACACCCCCCAAGGAAGAAGGTGCTTCCCCAGGATGTACTAGTACCTACTCCTTCCATTAAGCAGAATTAAAGGGGAAGTAGGAAGTACAGGAAACCAGACTCATGGTCACTAATGGTTAATAATTTGTGTCTCCAGAACAAGGAGAAGGTGGACAAGCTGCGAGGCCAAGCGGACCAGTTCTGCTCACGACTGGGCCGGTACCGCATGCCCTTTGCTTGGACGGCCATACACCTCATGAATATCGTCAGCAGCGTGGGGGCGGTCGAGCGAGATTCCGACTCAGATAGTGGTAACTGTCCCAAGAGTGGCGGAGGGTGATAGGAAGGAAGGGGGTGATGGAGGTAGCTATTGTGGGGCAGGGGTCCTAAAGGAAATGACAAGGAAAGGAAAACCTGTAAATGGGAGGGAGGTACCCAGAGTGGCCTCTCCTCCTCCTGCAACATCTCACAGTGACACAGGCATGGGGAACTATAGCATAAATGTGTTACAGCCTATGGGACATGGAGTCTGTCCCTCCCACTGCAGGGTGATACAGTGACACAGACAGGAGGGGGCTATGGGACACGGAGCCTGTCCCTCCCACTGCAGGGTGATACAGTGACACAGACAGGAGGGACCTATGGGACATGGAGTCTGTCCCTCCCACTGCAGGGTGATACAGTGATACAGACAGGAGGGGGCTATGGGACACGGAGTCTGTCCCTCCCACTGCAGGGTGATACAGTGACACAGACAGGAGGGGCTATGGGACACGGAGTCTGTCCCTCCCACTGCAGGGTGATACAGTGACACAGACAGGAGGGAGCTATGGGACACGGAGTCTGTCCCTCCCACTGCAGGGTGATACAGTGACACAGACAGGAGGGAGCTATGGGACATAGAGTCTGTCCCTCCCACTGCAGGGTGATACAGTGACACAGACAGGAGGGGGCTATGGGACATGGAGTCTGTCCCTCCCACTGCAGGGTGATACAGTGACACAGACAGGAGGGACCTATGGGACATGGAGCCTGTCCCTCCCACTGCAGGGTGATACAGTGACACAGACAGGAGGGGGCTATGGGACATTGAGTCTGCCCCTCCCACTGCAGGGTGATACAGTGACACAGACAAGAGGGAGCTATGGGGCATGGAGTCTGCCCCTCCCACTGCAGGGTGATACAGTGACACAGACAGGAGGGAGCTATGGGGCACGGAGTCTGTCCCTCCCACTGCAGGGTGATACAGTGACACAGACAGGAGGGACCTATTGGACATGGAGTCTGTCCCTCCCACTGCAGGGTGATACAGTGATACAGACAGGAGGGAGCTATGGGACACGGAGTCTGCCCCTCCCACTGCAGGGTGATACAGTGACACAGACAGGAGGGAGCTATGGGACATGGAGTCTGTCCCTCCCACTGCAGGGTGATACAGTGACACAGACAGGAGGGGGCTATGGGACACAGAGTCTGTCCCTCCCACTGCAGGGTGATACAGTGACACAGACAGGAGGGAGCTATGGGACACGGAGTCTGTCCCTCCCACTGCAGGGTGATACAGTGACACAGACAGGAGGGAGCTATGGGACATAGAGTCTGTCCCTCCCACTGCAGGGTGATACAGTGACACAGACAGGAGGGGGCTATGGGACATGGAGTCTGTCCCTCCCACTGCAGGGTGATACAGTGACACAGACAGGAGGGACCTATGGGACATGGAGCCTGTCCCTCCCACTGCAGGGTGATACAGTGACACAGACAGGAGGGGGCTATGGGACATTGAGTCTGCTCCTCCCACTGCAGGGTGATACAGTGACACAGACAAGAGGGAGCTATGGGGCATGGAGTCTGCCCCTCCCACTGCAGGGTGATACAGTGACACAGACAGGAGGGAGCTATGGGGCACGGAGTCTGTCCCTCCCACTGCAGGGTGACACAGTGACTCAGACAGGAGGGGGCTATGGGGCACGGAGTCTGTCCCTCCCACTGCAGGGTGATACAGTGACACAGACAGGAGGGAGCTATGGGACACGGAGTCTGTCCCTCCCACTGCAGGGTGATACAGTGACACAGACAGGAGGGAGCTATGGGGCACGGAGTCTGTCCCTCCCACTGCAGGGTGATACAGTGACACAGACAGGAGGGAGCTATGGGGCACGGAGTCTGTCCCTCCCACTGCAGGGTCATACAGTGACACAGACAGGAGGGAGCTATGGGACACGGAGTCTGTTCCTCCCACTGCAGGGTGATACAGTGACACAGACAGGAGGGAGCTATGGGACATGGAGTCTGCCCCTCCCACTGCAGGGTGACACAGTGACACAGACAGGAGGGAGCTATGGGACATGGAGTCTGTCCCTCCCACTGCAGGGTGATACAGTGACACAGACAGGAGGGAGCTATGGGACACGGAGTCTGTTCCTCCCACTGCAGGGTGATACAGTGACAAAGACAGGAGGGGGCTATGGGACAGGGAGTTTGCCACTCCCACTGCAGGGAGCTATGGGTCAGTACTATACCGTATGGATCTCTCTCTGTGTATCAGAACGAAAGGGAACCTGGAATGAGCGGAAGAGGAAAGCATTCGAGCGGCTGAGCGTTGGAGATGAGACGTGTGGGCTTCACACCTTTCGCCCGGCGACACTTACTGTCACCAACTTCTTCAAACAGGTGAGCACCATGATGGAGGCAACACAAGCTGTATGAGGGGGTAGGAGTGTGAATCCTGCCCCTGGCACAGTAGGTACATAGCATTGCTTGGGCATCAGATGGGCATTTGCTGACAGCTCCTCCCTTGCAGGAAGGGGACCGGCTGAGCGATGAAGATCTCTACAAATTCCTGGCCGATATGAGGAGACCTTCTACAGCTCTGCGCCGCCTGCGCCCAGTAACAGGTATTTTCTTTTTCTTTGTAATTATAAAATAGTACTTTGTACTTGATCGCAACTAAGAATAATGAATCTTTATTGAGGCAAAACCATCCTAATGGGTTTATTTAATGTTTAAATTATTGAAGCATGGAGATCCAAATTATGGGAAGACCCCTTATCTGGAAAACCCCAGGTCCTGAGCATTCTGGATAACAGGTCCTATACCTGTAGTCATCATAGCCTGGTCCTGGGACTGATTTGGGGGATTTAGGTAACAAGCAGAGAGTATTGGAGGGAAATTAGATGGATATGGATAACTACATCAGCCATCTTGTTCTTACTTAAAGGGATACTGTCATGAGTATTATGGGGTACTTTTTATTTCTAAATGACACTGTTACACAGCAAATAATTCCCTCTGCCAGTTAAACTTTTATTCTTCAACCAACAAATGTATTTGTAGCTGTAATATTGGTGTGTAGGCGCCATCTCAGTGCATTGTGCCTGAGTCTGAGCTTTCAGCCAGCGCTACACATTAGAATTGCTTTCAGCTAACCTATTGTTTCTCCTACTCCCATGTAACTGGAGGAGTCCCAAGCCGGACTTGGATTTCTTACTATTGAGTGCTATTCTGATACCTACTGGGAGCTGATATCTTGCTCCCTTCCCATTGTTCTGCTGATCGGCTGCTGGGGGGGGGGGGGGGGGGATATCACTCCAACTTGCAGCGCAGCAGTAAAGTGTGCCTGAGTCTGAGCTTTCAGCCAGCGCTACACATTAGAACTGCTTTCAGCTAACCTATTGTTTCTCCTACTCCCATGTAACTGGAGGAGTCCCAAGCCGGACTTGGATTTCTTACCATTGAGCGCTATTCTGATACCTACTGGGAGCTGCTATCTTGCTCCTTTCCCATTGTTCTGCTGATCGGCTGCTGGGGGTGAGGGGGGGGGGGGATATCACTCCAACTTGCAGCTGCAGCAGTAAAGGGTAACTGATTTTTATTAGAGCACAGGTCACATTCAGGATTCTGCTGGAGAAGATCTATTAACTGAGGGGTTTTGAAAAAAACATCTTTTCCCCTGACTGTATTCCTTTAAAGTTTTCTGCTGGATCAAATAAAAGTCAAGTGTACCTTTAAGAGCTCCCTCCCTGGTTGGAGGAGAAGGCTTTTCCCATGGCTTTATCAGTAAGGCTGAGGCTATTGCCAATAAATCTACACCCCCAAGCACAAAGGAGCGCTGGTTCAGCAGTTAAACTTATCTCCCCCGGGGGCTGTGATAAACTGCTTTCTCCAGTGGCCGAGGGCTGGATGCCAGCGGGACTGTGTTTGTGCCCATGGTGGAGCTCAGCTTGGGGCACAGGTCCATTGTACTGTACATGGTTTAATTATACTTTTAGTACTTTTGCAATTGGTCTCCATTATTTATTATTTGTGGTTTATTAATAATTTCACTTCCTGTTTAGCAGCTATCAAGTTTGGAGTTTTAGCAGCTATCTGGTTGCTAGGGTCCAAATTACCTTAGCAACCAAGCAGTGGCGTGAGTGAGACATTGGCATATAAATAGGAGAGGGCCTGAATAGAAAGAAGAGTAATCAAAAGTAATAGTAACAATACAACTGTAGCCTCAGAGAGCAATAGGTATTTGGCTGCCGGGGTCAGTGACCCCCATTTGAAAGCTGGAAAGATTTGGAAGAAGGACATATAATCTGAAAGCTATAATAAATGGAGACCAATTGAAAAGTGGCTAAGAATTGCTCATTCTATAACATACTAGAAGTTCTTTTGAAAGTGAACTACAAACAGAACTTAGGGACTCTTAGCACCCACCCCTGCATAATGTTAGGCCTGATCCCTTGGCCAGTTACCTCATCTGAGGGTCATTAAAATGGCCCTGCTCATCCCTACTAAACTCCCAGCATTCCATTAGAACATGTCACATGGTATAACCAAAGCAGGGAAGGCAAACCCGCTACGAAACCCCTGGCTATTGGTCTTTTATATGAATATATCGCCTGGTATAAAGTCATTAGCGAGGGCAATACATTAACTGCTTGTTACAGGCACCACCCTCTTAATCCCATCATTCCCTCTGAATGTGTCACATGGTATGACTGAAGCAATGAGACAAGAGGAACGCCCGTAGAAATAGCATGATCATGGCACTGCCCCTTTGCTGGTTATTGACCTTGTCAATGTCACAGTGTCCTGTTAAAGCGCCCAACATGTAGTTAAGCCAAACAGTGAGCTCCCTATCTGGCTGTGCCCCCTTGCGTGTGAGTGTGGCGTATTGCCTGGGGCAGAGGGGCAATATTGAGATACCTGTGCCAAGTACTGTGTGAGACTGCACGGTAGCTGTGCCCTCTTGCTTGTGTGTGTGTGGCGTATTGCCTGGGGCAGAGGGGCAATATTGAGATACCTGTGCCAAGTACTGTGTGAGACTGCACGGTAGCTGCGCCCTCTTGCTTGTGTGTGGCGTATTGCCTGGGGCAGAGGGGCAATATTGGCATACCTCTGCCAAGTACTGTGTGAGACTGCACGGTAGCTGTGCCCCCTTGCTTGTGTGTGTGTGGCGTATTGCCTGGGGCAGAGGGGCAATATTGGCATACCTGTGCCAAGTACTGTGAGAGACTGCACGGTAGCTGTGCCCCCTCTGACATGTAGTCTTGGCACAGTTGGCTAATATGGGCGTGTGTCTATAAATCACGATTCGCAGTGCACGGACGCGAGCAAGCACAGACGTGCCGTTTCCACCAATAATCCATATCTGTGCAGGGAGACGTAACAGGTACCTGTAGGATATCACTGAGTTGGCCCTGCAGTGTATATGCCACCACACTGGGTACTGCCACCCTATCCATTGCTGTCCCCCGGGCACCTAAAGGCAGACATGCTGCCCATGTAGTTCTATGGTATTTACTGAAGGATGCATTCATAGCAGCCAGCAAATACAGCAGGTATATAGATGCCTCCTGCACCACATATGTAGCTACACTGTGGGTCATTTGTTAACACTGGACAAATTTGCACCTGGGCAGTAACCCATGGTAACCAGTTGGAATTCTGCTTTTGTTAAACGTGCAGCTGCTAGAAAAATATAATCACTGCTTGGTTGCTATGGGTTAAGGTAGCCATACACGGGCAGATTTAAGCTGCTGATTGGGGTCCTTTAGACCAATTCAGTAGCTTATCTGTGTATGGGCACCCCGATGTGTCTACCTAACCGAGATCTGATCTAATATTGGCCAGATCTAGATTGGGCAAGTTTGATTTTCCATCGGGGGCCACATTGGATCGTTGATGTGGCGTGACAGCGCCTATGCCTGCCATTTAAATTTGATTGTTTGGCCCTAGGGCCGAAGGACCAGATTAGCCCGATATCGCCCACCTTAGGTTTAAGAGCATACTGAGCTGGGAACAAAGTAAATGATTTTAACATGACACATTGAATATCAAAGCTGTAAATCCTGTCTGACAAGCTGTCCAGGCTCCCTTTCTGTCAGTCAGACGTGGAGGGGAGGAGCAACTTCTACCCCAGAATGTGGCCAATGAAAACAGCCAGAAACTGTGATGTCACAGAGCTGTCGACCAATCCCAAGTCACGAGGGAGGTAATGATCCACTCCAGGCCATTTTGAGACCTTATTTCATGTTATCATTTAGTGTGAGGAGAAATAAACCCAGGACTGGATCATTATCTCTCCCATGACAGGGGCCCGGTTGGTAGCTCTGATACAGCAGATTGCTTAGAACCTTACAATAATGCGACGGAGCAATAGGCCTCCTCAGCAATAGCAGTGACATCCCCAAGCGCAGCCCCCGTGTTGTTATTATACAGAAGAGTGGGCGCATCTCTGCTGCCCAAGGTCACGGTTTCATTTTCTATCGACAGGAGGAAGTAGAACTTCCCTAAACCATTTCCATCATTATTTCAGATTATTTAGTTCTCATGATTGAGCTTGAGATCCCTGCCGGTTCTGGGAAGGCCATGGGTGTTGGTGAGAACCAACCATAAAGCGCAGATGAAGTGTATCTTATTCCTAATCTGTCCATTGTAGTCCACGGCTCTGTGTATTGCAAGAAGGTACTGTATATAACATGGAGGCATTGGGACAGGACTCCGCCCATTAGCTGAGGGCCCCATTTATCACAAGTGTTTCTCAGGGTTGGACATGCCCATAGGGGTATCGGGAAAATACCTGGTGGCCCCCAGTCCTGCTGGCTCCCACTGTTGACAGTACTCTTCCCTTGTTTGACTTGTGCAATAACTTTTTTTCCTTCTGGGCCCCAATCACCCACCAACCTGCACCCCCCCGCCACTGCGCACTGCCGTACCAACTTTATTTTTTTCATATTCGAGATGAACACAATTAAAGATGGCCGTCTGTTTCAGTCAAACTGTTGGGGAACGGAGAGAAAACCCGGTGGGCCCAGTGGCCCCTTCCAACCCAACTGCAGGTGCTGGCACATTTCCGCCCCCCATCGCGGGCGCAAGGAGTAAGTGCAGTACGCATGGGGGGGATCCAGACAGCCTGTTTTTTCAAGGGGCTGTCTGGATCAGTATTCTGAAAACTGGGCAGAAACCTTCCGAATTGCATCTGGCAGATGCAATAACCCCACCCCTGAAGTCATTATGCAACCAGAAAACATCGTCAAATGATGTCAGCAGTTTGCATGATGACATCAGCTACGCACTGCACCAATGTCATCAGGCACAGCCCTTTGTCCAGGTTTAAAACCCGTCAAAGGTGGCAACCCTAGTCCCCGTGGACCCCAGACACCCCAGCCTGACCCTGAGTCTAGCTGGCATTTTGCATATTTGGGGTTAATGTGTTCACTGGCAATTTTCTGCAGTGATTTTCTGGTGTGTCTGGGGTTAATGAGCTTATAATCTGTTTCTTCAGTTTCTACATGTTTAACGTTAATATGTTCATAGTCCATTTGTGCAGCAATCTTTCTTGTGTGTCTGGGGTTATTGAGTTTATAATCGGTTTCGGAAGCATTCTTCGTGTCATGTCTAGGGTTAATGTGCTTATAATTCAATTTCTGTAGGTATCTACATTTTCTGTAGTTACCCCAAACCTTGATTATGGCTCTCTCATTTGTTTCCATTAGCTCAGCTAAAGATTGACGTGTCCCCGGCTCCGGAGAACCCCCAGTTCTGTCTGACTCCAGAGCTCCGTCATGTAAAGCCCTATCCGGACCCACGTGTGCGACCGACTAAAGAGGTGCTGGAGTTTCCATCTCGAGAGGTGTACGTACCTCACACGTCTTATCGGTGAGTATCAGCCCACCTTGTTGTGCTTCTAACACGTATCATGTGACACATGACCACCAAGTCCCACGTAGGTAGCGAACCTGTACATGCTTGGTACCAGCCAGTTGGTATCCACTATCCGTATCCATGCATGTCATACTCTCATGGTTAGGGTGAAGTATTTTTGAATTGTTTATATTTTTAATCAAAGTGAAAATTACTTGTGTGAATCTCTGGGAACCATTACTTGGGCTGGGAAATCCTAAGATCTTATTAAGTACCCTGCTCTCAAATGTTCAATCCAGGAACTGATCCCTGCAGTGTGGACATGTTTGCTATTTTGTTCTTTATGCTGCGTGGCAGTGTCTTTTGGACTCTTCCAGCCCCTCCCTAATGTCTAGCTTGGGCCCCTCTTAGCAACAAGGTAGGCCTGGGGTACCCAGGGCACAAATAAGCACTCACCCCAAATCTCCCCCTAACTGGCCTTCAGGCTGGGCCCCCTTAGCCCATAACAAGGTTACAGATATATAGAAACATTGGGGTAACAGTCACCCTGCTATAGTTCCAGGGGTACCCAGGGTACAAATAAGCACTCACCCCAAATCCCCCCCTAACTGGCCTTCAGGCTGGGCCCCCTTAGCCCATAACAAGGTTACAGATATATAGAAACATTGGGGTAACAGTCACCCTGCTATAGTTCCAGGGGTACCCAGGGCACAAATAAGCACTCACCCCAAATCCCCCCTAACTGGCCTTCAGGCTGGGCCCCCTTAGCCCATAACAAGGTTACAGATATATAGAAACATTGGGGTAACAGTCACCCTGCTATAGTTCCAGGGGTACCCAGGGCACAAATAAGCACTCACCCCAAATCCCCCCCTAACTGGCCTTCAGGCTGGGCCCCCTTAGCCCATAACAAGGTTACAGATATATAGAAACATTGGGGTAACAGTCACCCTGCTATAGTTCCAGGGGTACCCAGGGCACAAATAAGCACTCACCCCAAATCCCCCCCTAACTGGCCTTCAGGCTGGGCCCCCTTAGCCCATAACAAGGTTACAGATATATAGAAACATTGGGGTAACAGTCACCCTGCTATAGTTCCAGGGGTACCCAGGGCACAAATAAACAAATCTCCCAGAAACAACGAACTTAATCTTAAGATATGTAAGTCGTATCCATTCAATAATGGTAGTCACTACATTTATTAAATTTGTTGCAATATTAAAAGTTTATTTGTGCGTTTTAATGAATGTCGGCCTGTGTCACGTCTCCTTCAGCTGTACTGGCAGTTACTGCCGCCTGTTTCAAGTGTGATATTACAAGCAAGGGTCTGTAACTCCGCGCAGAGCACATCAGTCCTGTTTGTATTGTGTAAGTCACAATATGGTGAATCTTCATACACAGTGGCCACAGTGAATCTGTTGTGAAGCAGATGGGTCATCAGGGTCAGTGTGAATGTTTAGAACAGACCTGAAACAGAAGCATAGAAACATACAGTATATAGAATAATATACAGAATAATAGAAAAATACAGTATATGGCTGTAGTTCTAGCCTTGTGATTAATATCTATGTGATTATACAGCTTCTTTCTATTACAGTTACACACGGCGGCGCCCCTCTGGGGAGGGATCCCAGTAATATCTGCGCATTTATACGCCCCCTTTCTATTACAGTTATACACGGCGCCGCCCCTCTGGGGAGGGATCCCAGTAATATCTGCGCATTTATACGGCCCCTTTCTATTACAGTTATACGCGGCGCCGCCCCTCTGGGGAGGGATCCCAGTAATATCTGCGCATTTATACGGCCCCTTTCTATTACAGTTATACGCGGCGCCCCCCTCTGGGGAGGGATCCCAGTAATATCTGCGCATTTATACGGCCCCTTTCTATTACAGTTATACACGGCGCCCCCCTCTGGGGAGGGATCCCAGTAATATCTGCGCATTTATACGGCCCCTTTCTATTACAGTTATACGCGGCGCCCCCCTCTGGGGAGGGATCCCAGTAATATCTGCGCATTTATACGGCCCCTTTCTATTACAGTTATACGCGGCGCCCCCCTCTGGGGAGGGATCCCAGTAATATCTGCGCATTTATACGGCCCCTTTCTATTACAGTTATACACGGCGCCGCCCCTCTGGGGAGGGATCCCAGTAATATCTGCGCATTTATACGGCCCCTTTCTATTACAGTTACACACGGCGGCGCCGCCCCTCTGGGGAGGGATCCCAGTAATATCTGCGCATTTATACGGCCCCTTTCTATTACAGTTATACGCGGCGCCGCCCCTCTGGGGAGGGATCCCAGTAATATCTGCGCATTTATACGGCCCCTTTCTATTACAGTTATACGCGGCGCCGCCCCTCTGGGGAGGGATCCCAGTAATATCTGCGCATTTATACGGCCCCTTTCTATTACAGTTACACACGGCGGCGCCCCTCTGGGGAGGGATCCCAGTAATATCTGCGCATTTATACAGCCCCTTTCTATTATAGTTACACACAGCGCCGCCCCTCTGGGGAGGGATCCCAGTAATATCTGCGCATTTATACGGCCCCTTTCTATTACAGTTATACAGGCGCCGCCCCTCTGGGGAGGGATCCCAGTAATATCTGCGCATTTATACGGCCCCTTTCTATTACAGTTATACAGGCGCCGCCCCTCTGGGGAGGGATCCCAGTAATATCTGCGCATTTATACAGCCCCTTTCTATTATAGTTACACACAGCGCCGCCCCTCTGGGGAGGGATCCCAGTAATATCTGCGCATTTATACGGCCCCTTTCTATTACAGTTATACAGGCGCCGCCCCTCTGGGGAGGGATCCCAGTAATATCTGCGCATTTATACGGCCCCTTTCTATTACAGTTATACGCGGCGGCGCCGCCCCTCTGGGGAGGGATCCCAGTAATATCTGCGCATTTATACGGCCCCTTTCTATTACAGTTATACGCGGCGCCGCCCCTCTGGGGAGGGATCCCAGTAATATCTGCGCATTTATACGGCCCCTTTCTATTACAGTTATACGCGGCGGCGCCCCTCTGGGGAGGGATCCCAGTAATATCTGCGCATTTATACGGCCCCTTTCTATTACAGTTATACGCGGCGCCGCCCCTCTGGGGAGGGATCCCAGTAATATCTGCGCATTTATACGGCCCCTTTCTATTACAGTTATACGCGGCGCCGCCCCTCTGGGGAGGGATCCCAGTAATATCTGCGCATTTATACGGCCCCTTTCTATTACAGTTATACAGGCGCCGCCCCTCTGGGGAGGGATCCCAGTAATATCTGCGCATTTATACGGCCCCTTTCTATTACAGTTATACAGGCGCCGCCCCTCTGGGGAGGGATCCCAGTAATATCTGCGCATTTATACGGCCCCTTTCTATTACAGTTATACACGGCGTCGCCCCTCTGGGGAGGGATCCCAGTAATATCTGCGCATTTATACGGCCCCTTTCTATTACAGTTATACACGGCGCCGCCCCTCTGGGGAGGGATCCCAGTAATATCTGCGCATTTATACGACCCCTTTCTATTACAGTTATACAGGCGCCGCCCCTCTGGGGAGGGATCCCAGTAATATCTGCGCATTTATACGGCCCCTTTCTATTACAGTTATACACGGCGCCGCCCCTCTGGGGAGGGATCCCAGTAATATCTGCGCATTTATACGGCCCCTTTCTATTACAGTTATACACGGCGCCGCCCCTCTGGGGAGGGATCCCAGTAATATCTGCGCATTTATACGGCCCCTTTCTATTACAGTTATACGCGGCGCCGCCCCTCTGGGGAGGGATCCCAGTAATATCTGCGCATTTATACGGCCCCTTTCTATTACAGTTATACGCGGCGCCGCCCCTCTGGGGAGGGATCCCAGTAATATCTGCGCATTTATACGGCCCCTTTCTATTACAGTTATACACGGCGCCGCCCCTCTGGGGAGGGATCCCAGTAATATCTGCGCATTTATACGGCCCCTTTCTATTACAGTTATACACGGCGCCGCCCCTCTGGGGAGGGATCCCAGTAATATCTGCGCATTTAAACGGCCCCTTTCTATTACAGTTATACGCGGCGCCGCCCCTCTGGGGAGGGATCCCAGTAATATCTGCGCATTTAAACGGCCCCTTTCTATTACAGTTATACGCGGCGCCGCCCCTCTGGGGAGGGATCCCAGTAATATCTGCGCATTTATACGGCCCCTTTCTATTACAGTTATACGCGGCGCCGCCCCTCTGGGGAGGGATCCCAGTAATATCTGCGCATTTATACGGCCCCTTTCTATTACAGTTATACGCGGCGCCGCCCCTCTGGGGAGGGATCCCAGTAATATCTGCGCATTTATACGGCCCCTTTCTATCACAGTTATACGCGGCGCCGCCCCTCTGGGGAGGGATCCCAGTAATATCTGCGCATTTATACGGCCCCTTTCTATTACAGTTATACACGGCGCCGCCCCTCTGGGGAGGGATCCCAGTAATATCTGCGCATTTATACGGCCCCTTTCTATTACAGTTATACGCGGCGCCGCCCCTCTGGGGAGGGATCCCAGTAATATCTGCGCATTTATACGGCCCCTTTCTATCACAGTTATACGCGGCGCCGCCCCTCTGGGGAGGGATCCCAGTAATATCTGCGCATTTATACGGCCCCTTTCTATCACAGTTATACGCGGCGCCGCCCCTCTGGGGAGGGATCCCAGTAATACAGAGTTGTAGCTGAAAGCTAAGAATTGTACCTTTGTGAGAATGTGACTAAGCTGCTGCCTTTGCTTGGCCATTTGTGCTTGCTGCTGTGTCACCGCTTCTATCACAACCTGAAGAATGAGATTCTGACGTTCAGTCTGCACCTGTGTATATAAAACATAAAGGGAACGGTCGCTAAGAATGTAGAGTTAGGGCGGCCATATTGGCCTACCTCTTTCTTATTAATACAGCTTGCCTCAAGTGGCCATGCTAAGGGTGCATGTGATGCCCATTCGCTTGGGGTGACCTGAATGGGCCCTTATATTATCAGTGTTCTTCTGGGAATATTTACAGGAACCGTTGGTCAGTATAAGGCACATAAATCAAATTGCTGTGGGTAGTTGGGACCACGTGCTGTTGGGCTGTGGAACCCATTCACTGAGGCCAATTCCCCTTTATACCTTCAGCGCTGCAGCCTCCCCTGCCTTTGCCTTGCCCACTCCCTCTTCCAGGTGCTGCACCCTCTCCTGGAGCTCTCGGTATCCTTTCTGGAGCTGCCATAACTCACTCTCTATCTGGTTGGAGAACATCTGTATCTCATGCTCCTCCCCCTGTAGGAGACATCAGGAGTAGCAGCTTAGCCATTGGGAATTATAAGGATGAGTCAAGAAGAAGCCAGAATTATATGAAGTATGCACAAATTCCTCTGCATTTCCCACAGCCAAAATGGCTGACCTTGAAGTTCCCCATTGGAAAAAGGTTATAGTTGGAACCAACCTATCAGACACATTAGCCCAGGACCATAGCAGCTAATGTAATCACTTCTAAATGATGACCCAACATTTCTCTTCTAGGTATTGTCTCTCCCACCTGTCTCCCCTATACTGGGCTTTCCCACGTGTCCCCCCTATACTGGGCTTTCCCACGTGTCCCCCCTATACTGGGCTTTCCCACGTGTCTCCCCTATACTGGGCTTTCCCACGTGTCTCCCCTATACTGGGCTTTCCCACGTGTCTCCCCTATACTGGGCTTTCCCACGTGTCTCCCCTATACTGGTCTTTCCCAAGTGTCTCCCCTATACTGGGCTTTCCCACGTGTCCCCCCTATACTGGGCTTTCCCACGTGTCTCCCCTATACTGGGCTTTCCCACGTGTCTCCCCTATACTGGGCTTTCCCACGTGTCTCCCCTATACTGGGCTTTCCCACGTGTCTCCCCTATACTGGGCTTTCCCACGTGTCCCCCCTATACTGGGCTTTCCCACGTGTCTCCCCTATACTGGGCTTTCCCACGTGTCTCCCCTATACTGGGCTTTCCCACGTGTCTCCCCTATACTGGGCTTTCCCACGTGTCTCCCCTATACTGGGCTTTCCCACGTGTCCCCCCTATACTGGGCTTTCCCACGTGTCTCCCCTATACTGGGCTTTCCCACGTGTCTCCCCTATACTGGGCTTTCCCACGTGTCTCCCCTATACTGGGCTTTCTCACGTGTCTCCCCTATACTGGGCTTTCCCACGTGTCTCCCCTATACTGGGCTTTCCCACGTGTCTCCCCTATACTGGGCTTTCCCACGTGTCCCCCCTATACTGGGCTTTCCCACGTGTCTCCCCTATACTGGGCTTTCCCACGTGTCTCCCCTATACTGGGCTTTCCCACGTGTCTCCCCTATACTGGGCTTTCCCACGTGTCTCCCCTATACTGGGCTTTCCCACGTGTCCCCCCTATACTGGGCTTTCCCACGTGTCTCCCCTATACTGGGCTTTCCCACGTGTCTCCCCTATACTGGGCTTTCTCACGTGTCTCCCCTATACTGGGCTTTCCCACGTGTCTCCCCTATACTGGGCTTTCCCACGTGTCTCCCCTATACTGGGCTTTCCCACGTGTCTCCCCTATACTGGGCTTTCCCACGTGTCTCCCCTATACTGGGCTTTCCCACGTGTCTCCCCTATACTGGGCTTTCCCACGTGTCCCCCCTATACTGGGCTTTCCCACGTGTCTCCCCTATACTGGGCTTTCCCACGTGTCCCCCCTATACTGGGCTTTCCCACTCCTGCTGTCTCTCTCTTCCCAGGGGTCTCTTTCACGTGCTTCTGTCCTCATATTCATGTCTTCCATGTATTTCTTTGTCAGTAGGTTTCTCCTCTGTCTCTTTGATTTATCTCCCCTTAGGGTCTCTGCTGTAACTGCCCCCTAGAGTTATCTCTTGCCGGGTAAGGTCTCCCTCATTATATTCTCTCTCCCAACTATTATTTTATCTTTACCCCTTCTCTTTCCCAGTGTTGTTGCTTAGTCTTTCCCCCTCTTCCAATGATCTTTCCCATTCCCTTCTGCTATAGAGAATGGAGTAGCCCATACATTGCCTTATCTCCCAAGCAGCACAGTCCTGACGTTTATGTGACCCCTCACCTGGAGTCTCTGCACCTCTCTGCGGAGCCTTTGCTCTTCACTCCATGCTCTGCTGCTCTGCTCCCCCAGCCTCTGCAGATGGTGCTCCTGCCTGCTGTGCCGGCTCTTCAACCTTTGGAGTTTGTTAGTAGTGGAGGAGTAGGTGTCCGACAGTGCCTGCCCCAGTTGAAGGGTCCCATACACCAGCACATTAACCTCCCCCTGCAGCGCAACCTTTCCCTCATCCTCCCCCTGGGAGACGGGCAGCGCCAGCAGCGGCAGGACCAGCGGCAGCAGCAGGACCAGCGGCAGCAGCAGCACCAGCGGCAGCATGGTGTAAGGACCCCAGGGAAGAGGGAGTCTGTGGCACCGGGCACACAAGATAAAGTGGCAGTAAATATGCTGCTTGCAGGGACATGGGAGGTGTGTGCTGGGGTTGTGCAAGATGGAAGGGAGATTACGACAGGTGCTGCAGGAATGCACATACAGGGGCTGGAGAAAAGGGCACATTCTCTTGATTTCCAGTGGATTTGGGGAATATTTGTATTTTTTCGATTCTGATTTATTGATACTTTCACCCCTTTTCTTGTCTATCTGCTTCCCTATCCATCAGCAAAATGAATCAATGGTTTCTACTCACAATGCAGTGTGTTTTTTTCCCAGAAATGCAGCATTTTGCGTCCAAAGTAGTGCTTTACACTTCACAAATGAGCTTTATTTATACCTGCCATCACTGTCTAGTATTGTATAATGACATGTTGTAGTGTGTGTGTGGGGATAGTATAATGGAGCATTCCATCACAGTGGCACAGATCCCCAATTTAAGCAGCAGTCCAGGCCTGCTTTATGGCTGAGATTCTAGCTATCTGTATAACAGAGCATTCTGTCACAGTGGCACAGATCCTATCTGACCCCCACATTGTAAGCAGCAGTCCTGCCCTGCTTTATGGCTGAGATTCTAGCTATCTGTGTAACAGAGCATTCTGTCACAGTGGCACAGATCCTATCTGATCCCCCCCATTGTAAGCAGCAGTCCTGCCCTGCTTTATGGCTGAGATTCTAGCTATCTGTATAACAGAGCATTCTGTCACAGTGGCACAGATCCTATCTGATCCCCCCATTGTAAGCAGCAGTCCTGCCCTGCTTTATGGCTGAGATTCTAGCTATCTGTATAACAGAGCATTCTGTCGAAGTGGCACAGATCCTATCTGACCCCCTCCCCACTGTAAGCAGCAGTCCTGCCCTGCTTTATGGCTGAGAATCTAGCTATCTGTATAACAGAGCATTGTTATTTTCGTTTCCCCATGTCCCTCCCTCCCTGGCTTGGCATGAGTCGCGCTGTTACTCCAGTTCAGTCATTTTGCCCCCCTCATGTCTGCGGTCACTGCACAGTAAATACAGGCAACCCCTTTCCAAGGTTACACATTGGTAATTCTGTCTGCGTATTCCTATTGGCTGGTAATGTTGTGCCTACTATGTCCTCTGGGTTGGCAGCCAATTTCCCTCTCCCGCTGCAGCCCCTGTGGTTAGAAAACCAGCTAGACTGCAGGTAGTAAAAACTGCTTATATTTTATATATAAAGTAAAAGTGCAGAACTGACTTTGTTAGGTAACAGTGTGGGGGGGGAGGTGTTTGCAGAACACAGACTGGTTCTGGTGCTGGATAGATTCCTTTCATTTAGTATGTTGCACATATGAGCTATACGGAAGTCATTCAAGGGTTAATCAGCATAAATGTCAGGGGTAGGGTAAAGTGACACTCCCCTCTGTGTCCCACATTCTGTTTATCCTCTGCCCCTGAGGCTGGGTGGGAAGGTAACAAAGGGTCCGGTTAGATCATTTTCACTGGACCCCCAGGCTGTTGCCTGTAATAAAACCTGACTTCAATCCCCCACTGACAGAGGGGTCTCTCTCATAACCCGGCAACTGTATTACTTCTCTGTTAGATATCACATTCCTGGGTTTGGGGAAGGGAAAGAACAATATGTTTCATCTTATTATCTTATGTTCCTCTTCTTTCTCTGCTACTATCACAATATCACCCTGCAGTGGGAGGGGCAGACTCCGTGTCCCATAGCTCCCTCCTGTCTGTGTCACTGTATCACCCTGCAGTGGGAGGGACAGACTCCGTGTCCCATAGCCCCCTCCTGTCTGTGTCACTGTATCACCCTGCAGTGGGAGGGACAGACTCCGTGTCCCATAGCCCCCTCCTGTCTGTGTCACTGTATCACCCTGCAGTGGGAGGGACAGACTCCGTGTCCCATAGCCCCCTCCTGTCTGTGTCACTGTATCACTCTGCAGTGGGAGGGACAGACTCCATGTCCCATAGCTCCCTCCTGTCTGTGTCACTGTATCACCCTGCAGTGGGAGGGACAGACTCCATGTCCCATAGCCCCCTCCTGTCTGTGTCACTGTATCACCCTGCAGTGGGAGGGACAGACTCCGTGTCCCATAGCCCCCTCCTGTCTGTGTCACTGTATCACCCTGCAGTGGGAGGGACAGACTCCGTGTTCCATAGCTCCCTCCTGTCTGTGTCACTGTATCACCCTGCAGTGGGAGGGGCAGACTCCGTGTCCCATAGCCCCCTCCTGTCTGTGTCACTGTATCACCCTGCAGTGGGAGGACAGACTCCGTGTCCCATAGCCCCCTCCTGTCTGTGTCACTGTATCACCCTGCAGTGGGAGGGACAGACTCCGTGTCCCATAGCTCCCTCCTGTCTGTGTCACTGTATCACCCTGCAGTGGGAGGGACAGACTCCATGTCCCATAGCCCCCTCCTGTCTGTGTCACTGTATCACCCTGCAGTGGGAGGGACAGACTCCGTGTCCCATAGCTCCCTCCTGTCTGTGTCACTGTATCACCCTGCAGTGGGAGGGACAGACTCCGTGTTCCATAGCTCCCTCCTTTCTGTGTCACTGTATCACCCTGCAGTGGGAGGGGCAGACTCAGTGTCCCATAGCCCCCTCCTGTCTGTGTCACTGTATCACCCTGCAGTGGGAGGGACAGACTCCGTGTCCCATTGCTCCCTCCTGTCTGTGTCACTGTATCACCCTGCAGTGGGAGGGACAGACTCCATGTCCCATAGCTCCCTCCTGTCTGTGTCACTGTATCACCCTGCAGTGGGAGGGACAGACTCCGTGTCCCATAGCTCCTTCCTGTCTGTGTCACTGTATCACCCTGCAGTGGGAGGGGCAGACTCCATGTCCCATAGCTCCCTCCTGTCTGTGTCACTGTATCACCCTGCAGTGGGAGGGACAGACTCCATGTCCCATAGCTCCCTCCTGTCTGTGTCACTGTATCACCCTGCAGTGGGAGGGACAGACTCCGTGTCCCATAGCTCCTTCCTGTCTGTGTCACTGTATCACCCTGCAGTGGGAGGGACAGACTCCATGTCCCATAGCCCCCTCCTGTCTGTGTCACTGTATCACCCATCAGTGGGATGGGCAGACTCAATGTCCCATAGCCCCCTCCTGTCTTCCATAGTTGATTATAGAGCTCCCATAGCTAACTGAATGGCTGATGCATCTCTTTCTGTTGAATTAATGTTATACCAACTGATTTCAAGCCACCTCTCTATTCACAGGAATCTGCTGTTTGTGTACCCTCGAAGCCTGAACTTAAGCAGCCGTCAGGGGTCGGTGAGGAACATTGCTGTGAAAGTTCAGTTCATGGCTGGAGAGGACCCAAATCAGGCATTGTCGGTGAGTGTAGGAGTGAGAGTGTGAGAGGAAATAAATAGCCAGAGAATTGCGCCATTGGTTAATGTAAGTCATGTGTTTGGTTACAGGTGATCTTTGGCAAATCAAGCTGTAGTGAGTTCTGCAGTGAGGCTTACACACCTGTTGTGTATCACAACAAGTAAGTAATATTACCAGTTTAGTTGGCCATACACAAGCTGATAAAAGCTGCCAATGGTCTGAGTCTGCCCTATGTATGGGGCCCTCAGAGGGGCCTGCCTCACCAATATCTTGCCGAAAATCAGGCAAATGTCAGTCAGGCAGGTTTAAAAAATCCCTTTGGGACAAGGAGCGCATTGGGGTATTGATACGGCCCTCATCCCTACAGCCAATATCCCAGCAATGTTATCCGCTTGTTTGGCCTGAAGACCGAACAATAGGATCAATCTGACATTGCGCACCTTAAGGTGGGAAAAATGGGGAAAGATCCACTTGTTTGGTGACCTCATCAAATGAGTAAATCTTTCAGTTTATGGCCAGCTGTAGCCGTGGGGTTGGAGTCCTAGGCAGTTACACAGGGTCTGTTAGAAGGACTAAGCACCTTTTCAATTTACGTGATATTTTTTCTAGTTTTTAAGCTATACATATGTCATGTGATCAAAATCTAAGCAGAAGAAGATCACAAGACTTTTCTCACTAACTTAATTTTCTGCCGACTATTACCAGGCGACCAAAATAAACAGCAAGTGGCTCTCTTGTTACAAACTCATTATATCGGCATTGTCAAAACTGCTAATATCTTGTCTGTATTTAGAATGTTTACATTTCCTATAACACAGCAAGGTATTTATATAAACTATAGTAGCCGTTCTGAAGCAAACACACAACTTTTACCAGTGCGGGGCAGCAGTACATTATAGTTTAATTACTTTGATAAATTGTAATTTTTTGGTGTTACTGTTCCTTTAAGTGGATCTACCCATAGGACTCCAACTCTTAGCTTCATGCAGTTTAATTTAATGTTATCCCTTGTAGTAGTTTGATCAAAACTAACTGCTGGTTGGTTACTATTGGTAACAGCAAGGGTGATGGTTATTATTGTTATGGTTACTATTCCCTTCATATTCTCAGTATTTGCCCTCTTTCTTTAAATGTGTTTGTTTGTTCTACCACACGTAAGGTCTCCTGATTTCTATGAAGAATTCAAAATGAAAATCCCAGGAAATCTGACAGAAAATCATCACCTTCTCTTCACCTTTTACCACGTGAGCTGCAGGCCCAATCAGAGCAGTGCTGTGGAGACTCCGGCAGGGTATACGGTGAGTGCCTTATATATGCCTGAACCCTTCTCCCAGATTATTTCTGTCCCGATAAACAACCTATCAGAGAATAATATTAAATTACTGTGTACATATTCCTAGTTGCCCTTTATATATTTTACCCTGAGCCACCATTTTGTGATCTTTTGTTTCACTCACTGGAGCAAATTGTGTAGCACCACATGCGCTTAGAATGTGCAATGACTGGTATAGCCACGTCACAGTAGAACAATACAAACAACATTTCGGTATTACATAGTTACATAGTTACATAGTTACATAGTTACATAGGGTTGAAAAAAGACCATTGTCCATCAAGTTCAACCCATCCGAGTAAACCCAGCACACAACCTATACTAACCAATCTATACACTCACATACATAAACTATATATATACAACCAGTAATACTAACTGTAGATATTAGTATCACAATAGCCTTGGATATTCTGCTTGTTCAAAAACTCATCCAGGCCCCTCTTAAAGGCATTAACAGAGTCTGCCATTACCACATCACTAGGAAGGGCATTCCACAGCCTCACTGCCCTCACCGTGAAAAACCACCTACGCTGCTTCAAATGGAAGCTCCGTTCCTCTAATCTATAGGGGTGACCTCTGGTGCGCTGATTGTTTTTATGGGAAAAAAGAACATCCCCCAACTGCCTATAATCCCCTCTAATGTACTTGTACAGAGTAATCATGTCCCCTCGCAAGCGCCTCTTTTCCAGAGAAAACAACCCCAACCTCGACAGTCTAACCTCATAGCTTAAATCTTCCATCCCCTTTACCAGTTTAGTTGCACGTCTCTGCACTCTCTCCAGCTCATTAATATCCTTCTTAAGGACTGGAGCCCAAAACTGCCCCCCATACTCAAGGTGAGGCCTTACCAGGGACCTATAAAGCGGCAAAAATATGTTCTCATCCCTTGAGTCAATGCCCTTTTTTATACAAGACAGCACTTTATTTGCTTTAGTAGCCACAGAATGACACTGCCTGGAATTAGACAACTTGTGATCTACAAAAACCCCTAGATCCTTCTCCATTAAGGATGCCCCCAACACACTACCATTCAGTAGATAGTTTGCGTTTATATTATTCCTACCAAAGTGCATAACTTTGCACTTGTCAACATTGAACCTCATTTTCCAGTTTGCTGCCCAGTTTTCCAATTTTGTCAAATCGCTCTGCAAAGCGGCAGCATCCTGCATGGAACTTATAGTTTTGCACAATTTAGTGTCATCAGCAAAAATAGAAACAGTACTGTCTATGCCCACCTCCAGGTCATTAATAAACAAGTTAAAAAGCAAAGGACCAAGGACTGACCCCTGCTGTACTTCACTAACCACACTGGCCCAATTAGAAAATGTTCCATTTACCACCACTCTTTGTACTCTATCCTTCAGCCAGTTCTCTATCCAATTACAAATATTATGTTCTAGGCCAATATTCCTCAATTTGATCATTAACCTTCTGTGAGGTACTGTATCAAACGCTTTAGCAAAATCTAAGTAGATGACATCAACTGCCATTCCAGCATCAAGGTTCCTGCTCACCTCCTCATAAAAGGCAACTAAATTAGTCTGGCAAGATCTGTTACGCATAAAACCATGCTGGCACAAACTAATAGTATTGTGAACTGCAATGTATTCAACTATCCTATCCCTTATTACCCCTTCCAGAAGCTTTCCTACTACTGATGTCAGACTAACAGGCCTATAGTTTTCAGGCTGAGAACGAGATCCCTTTTTAAATAACGGCACCACATTAGCAATCCGCCAGTCTCTCGGCACCATGCCAAACCTCAACGAATCCTGAAAAATTATGTGAAGAGGCTTGGCAATCACAGCGCTCAGCTCATTTAATACCCTGGGATGAATCCCATCCGGTCCTGGACCTTTGTTTACCTTTACATGTTCAAGTCTCTTTTGAATTTCCTCCTGAGTGACCCATGCGCCAGTAGCTAAATTACTAGCACTGGGTATATTACAAGGGAAGCCTTCATTATCTGGCTCCTCAGATGTATAGACAGATGAAAAATAAGAGTTCAAAATTTCAGCTTTTTCCCCGTTCTCATCAACCAACGTACCCCCCCGTGATAATAAGGTTCCCACCCCTTCTTGCTTCATTTTTTTACTATTCACATAATTAAAAAATAATTTTGGATTCTTTTTACTCCTAGCTGCAATATCCCTTTCCATCTCTATTTTAGCTTGCCTGATAGCTTTTTTGCATGCTTTATTTGCTTCCTTGTACCTGATGAAAGTTTCCGCTGTCCCAGCTAACTTGAATGCTTTAAAAGCACGTTTTTTATTACCAACCTCGACCTTAACTCTTTTATTCAGCCATAAGGGTTTTGCTTTGCGATGCCTCTCCTTGCTTACAAGGGGGATATACTGTTGTGTATACCTGCAAAGCAATGTTTTAAAGATGTTCCATTTTCCTTCTGTGTCTAACCCCATGAAAAGCCTTTCCCAGTTGACACATTGCAGAGATGCCCTTAAACTGGCAAAGTCTGCACGTCTAAAATTGAGCGTTTTAGTTACTCCCTTATAGAGCTGTCTCTGTAGCATTATCTCAAAGGAGACCATGTTGTGATCACTGTTCCCCAAATGCTCACCCACACAAATGTTAGAGATAAGTTCAGTATTATTAGATATTACCAGGTCCAAAATAGACTCATTCCGAGTAGGTTCTTGAACCACCTGAAATAAAAAGTTGTCATTTAGCATATTTACAAACCTACTAGCTTTTTCTGACTTAGCCACCCCATTACTCCAGTCAATGTCCGGATAATTAAAGTCCCCCATAATAACAACTTGACCCAATTTTGAAGCCTCCTCCAATTGCAAAAGTAGCTGGGACTCATCCCCCTCATCTATACGGGGTGGTTTATAGCATACACCAATGATCATTTTCTTTGTGACCTTCAGCCCTACTGAAATTTCTACCCAAAGAGATTCAACGTTTTCATTGGTAATGTCTTTATTACATGGCTTTAAATCTGACTTTACATAAAGACAAACCCCTCCACCCTTTTTAATCCCTCTGTCCCTCCTAAAAAGCGTATACCCATTTAAATTCACTGCCCAGTCGCCCAGTATTCATCCTGATGAAGCGAGGTACAGACATCCCCCCAAACATTGATCATGTGGTAAAACTGGCTTATAAACAAGAGGCTTGAACAGCAAAGAAATGGCGAGTGCTGCTTGATTGTTCTACTGTTTCACTCACTGATCACCTGACAGCAAATAATGATGGTTCTGACTCTGACTGAAACAGGAAGAAGTGTGTGAGGAAAAGACACAGCCCTGTCCATTCATTGGCTGATAACCTAGCGTGTATGTGTGCCCTTGGTTTGTGTGTGAGCAGAGCGCCTCATACCAGTCTGAGGGAGAGACTTTGTTACTTAATGTAAAAACTATCCCTGAACAATATAGGGCTGTATAAAAATATACTGCAAAAAAGGGATCGCCTCCTGGGATCATAGGATTCACAGTGCACACAAACAAGTCAAGGCTACATGCTAGGCCCCATCAGCCAATGAATGGACAGTGTTCTACCCTTTACTCCCACACTACTTCCTGTTACAGTTAGAGCTGCGTTACTTCCTGTCAGCTGATCTCTGAGGGACCACACAGCCCATCACTAAATGGCGGCTCAAAGGAAAGGATATAAAAGGCCAATATTTACTGATATATATATATTCCAATTTGGCGAGATTCTTTAATAGGCCACTTAACATAATATAAACTATCTGTTGGTTACGTATTCATTCTGGGGGTATAGTTTTCCTTTAAAATGGCAGTGTTTCATTGCCCATAAAGATCTCCCTGAGAGCAGTACGAAGGCCAAAACCCCATAGCCCTAAAATATAAGCTGCAGCCCTCCAGCTATTGATGAACTGACAGCACAGCCAGTGCCCCTTGGTGATTATCGCCTGACAGTGAGCGCAAGCAAAGCCTTTAACTGATTCTCCTCCTAACCTGTGTTTATTCACCTCATCTCAGTGGATTCCACTGATGCAACATGGCCGTCTGCAGACTGGATCTTTCTCTCTTCCTGTATCGGTGGAGAAGCTGCCCCCAAGTTATTCGGTGCTGACCCCCGATGTGAGTAGATGCATTTTTTACTATACGTCACACACAACTCTAAACAGCTCAGTATGGAGGGGATCAGTACAACGGGAGCAGAGGGTTTGACTGGGTCTTGTCCTGAAGAGCCGTTTGGAGTCAGTAGCATGTGGTGGAGAGTGAAGTGGTGCAAAAGAAAGGCCCTAGTCAGGTCTGGACTGGGGTACAAAATAGGCCCTGGCAAGTACACAGAGGCCCAAGCAGCCCCCATTAATAGTGAGTGTCTATGGCATCTTACAGCAGCCCCTCTGGCATTTGCCTGAACCCACAGATTGCCAGTCTGGGCCTGATTTTCAGTACACAGAGGCCCAAGCAGCCCCCCATAGGCCCAATAAATAGTGAGTGTCTATGGCATCTTACAGCAGCCCCTCTGGCATTTGCCTGAACCCACAGATTGCCAGTCTGGGCCTGATTTTCAGTACACAGAGGCCCAAACAGCCCCCCATAGGCCCAATAAATAGTGAGTGTCTATGGCACCTTACAGCAGCCCCTCTGGCATTTGCCTGAACCCACAGATTGCCAGTCCGGACCTGATTTTCATACACAGAGGCCCAAACAGCCCCCCCCCCATAGGCCCAATAAATAGTGAGTGTCTATGGCATCTTACAGCAGCCCCTCTGGCATTTGCCTGAACCCACAGATTGCCAGTCCGGACCTGTCCTTGGTACAGCACATGGTACCAAGTTGAGGTCCACAAGAACTGTGGCCCGGTACAAGGAGCTACAGTATAGACACAGATGTGTTCCATGGGGGGTTTCCACTAAAGAACTGCCATGAAGTAAGGGAATAATTAGCATCCAGGGAAAATTCATACAAGTCTAGTAACATGAATGTCCAGTGACATAAATGTCTTGTGGGATGTATGGACCAGCATGGGATGCTTGAATATGCAGTATTTTCCATTCTTATATAAAGGTATTGTTAGAAATGCAGAAAAGTGCCAGATTAATACCCCCTCACCCACTGGACTGGCAGCTAGAAAATAAATGGGATTTGTATTTTTCTGTATAAGCACTAGGGATGCACCAAATCCACAATTTTACGATCCGGCTGAACCCCGAATCCTTTGCGAAAGATTCGGCCGAATGCCAAACCAAATCCAAATCTGAATTTGCATATGCAAATTAGGGCAAGAAAGGGTTAAAGAGAAAAAATTTTAACTTGTGTGTTTATTTGACAAAAAGTCACATGAGGCATGGATTCGGCTGAATCTGAATCCTGCTGATAAAGGACATATCTTGGCCGAATCCCGAACCGAATCCTGGATTCAGTGCATCCCTAACAAGCACCCATAGGCGGTCCCCCTGCAGCTGCTGCAGTAGGCATGGGCCCTTGGGTGCCTGCATAGAATATAAAGCGCTCTGGTGCATATGGCTCTGGAATCCCATTTACTCTGCAACCTGCGCGCTCCTGCCCAAATCTGTTTTGTTCATTGCGCTGTTTCTCCTCTATTCGACAGGTCCAGCTCCCAGGAATGAAGTGGGTGGATAACCACAAGCCTGTGTTCTCTGTGGATTTGGTGGCTGCCTCCTCTGTCCACACACAGGTGAGTGTCAGAGGCGCTGTGCTTGCAGACAGATGCTCGCTGGGGGTAGGATAAGGGGCAATAGCATGTACAAGGGGTCTCTAGTGTACATAACCCGCAGGATATTCAGTGTGTGGCTCTTCCGGCTCTCTGGGGATTCTGGGATTGGAATTACAGAAGTTTGGCTGCTGCTTCCAAATAGGATCCCACTGACGTCCTGCTGGGGATTTATTTAATTATAGTATCTCCCAGCTGAACCATTTCCTGTCTCTGTCATTACATGCTGGAACCCATATTTATCCCTCCCCCACAAGCTGGTGTGGGCTAAAAGTTCCAGAGGATACTGGGAGTTGTTGTTTACAACAGTTGGCGTTCCCTGTGTGCTTTGGGATTTTTAGGGTATCAGAACCACAACGCCAAGGCATGATGTATAACTGAACTCTCGGACATGTGTCCTGAACAGCCTACCCCAGGGTTCACTGCCATCCCTGTCCCACAAATATCTTTTTCCTAAACCAACTCCACCTGTTGGATTGGCTTGGTACTGCACTCTGCGACCCTGCTTGTGCAAAAACCATGGGTATAGAAGCCTGTAGGTTTGTTAGGTAAAGTCTACATTGCTGTAGCTCTGCTGGGCTGGCACATGTCCCCGCACTCCAGATGCAGGGGGCAAGCACAGTGCATTTGCCACTGTAGCCCCATTCCATTTTGATTTTACCTCCTCATAAAAACTGAACAGCTCAGGGGCATACCTACAGAGGAAGCAGACCCTGCGGTTTCAGGAGGCCTAGGCAGGGTCAGACAGAGCTGGTGAGACACTGAGTAAAAACCTTGCGGGTCCCTGCCGTTGTTGGTCCTGCCGAACCAGTTATGCTCCTCTCTAACTCAGGCACTTCTCCCTCATCCCCCCGATTTCACCTCAAATAAGACCAAAGCAGTCCGGACACCCCAGTCCAATCTTGGGACCAGGAGAGTAGGGGGCCCAGTAATGCTTTATTTAAAGGGCAGTTTCAATATATCTCGGTAGAATTGGTCAATATACCAATGTATGAGGGACCTTAACAGAATTTGCTGTGGGGCTCAGTAACATCTAGTTCCACCACTGGACCAGCTTTGCTCCCTTCTCCTTACTGTGGTTTATCCAAGCCCTTGTGAGACTGCCATTATCCTAGAGGACCAGCCAGGAGATTTCCCATAGAATGCGGACAAATCCTGCAGCCAGCAATGCACTTTCCCTAGGGGAAGCCACAGTTATTTGGCCGCATCCATCCAGAAGCCTGCAGGGCTGAGGAGAAATAACTATGCAAAAGGCCAAGTGGAAAATGATGTCCTCACGTGAGACGGGGGCAGCCTAGCATTCACCCATCAGAAAGTTGCGGCTGAGCAGCTGTTGCACAACTACAGATTCCAGCCTCCTCCTCTGACAGCTGCCAGGACTTTATCTGGAATACCAGTGGAATAAATGAGTGCCCAGGATGCGGCGCGGTGATGCCAGTGCATATGATGTATGTAAATATGCAAGGGCCTGTGTAGCTGGTAATGGCTGGTTATTTCCTCTGTTTGCATCATTATAAAAATAGGTTCCTCATGTGGCTAGAACTTCATAATCTGCTATGCTAAATCATGCTAAATCTTGTCGTTGGTGTTCAGTCCTATCCAACCCAGCCCTCTGCTTGCAACCTCCCTGTCCTGTTCTAGTCCCGCCTACTCCTGATTACCCACCCCTCTCCCATTATAAGAAAGGTAAAGCCTGCAAACCAATGAATGTAAAATTGCTCAGAGAGCTCTTCTAAGCACTTTTGCAATTTACATTTATTCTAGTTTTCAACATATTGGCAGATTTTAAACTGGCAATAGAATGAACTTGAAACTACGGTGCCATCTGCTGGTTGGTCTGGCCAACTGTCTACAGTTTAATGAGACAAATCAACATTGCCGTTGCTCTGCTCAGTGGCTCAAGGGTTGGGGACCCTTCATCTAGATTGAGGACAGACTAAATCCCCCAGAATTCCTTTATCTTAGTGGTACTGAGCCCATGGTACTGTCCATGTTCATTAGCAGGTATCTGCCTCCCCTGCATTAGAATTTACCCACTTCTCCCTATTGCCTGAAGGTTTCTCCTCTTTTCATTATCAGTTATGATACAGTATGTCTCCATAGGACCCCCATTTGGACAAGTTCTTCACATTGGTGCAGTTGCTGGAGGAGCAGAGTTTCCCATTCCGGCTGAAGGACGTGATCATCACGGAAAGCAACGTGGAGTCCGAACTGAGGAACAGCATGGTGAACTTGCTCCAAGCGGCTCTGGGGCCTGCTGTCTGCTTCTGTCATCCCCTGCTGGACAAGCTCATACTACTCATTGTGCGACCCCCTATCATTGGGGGCCAGATTGGTCAGTCCATCCTGGTTTCATATCTCCCTTCCTCACAGTGCCCTATCATTGATTCCCCATTTCCTGGTCTACCATATTCATACTTGTCAGCTGATGAGATTCAGATTTGGATACTCCATACTGTTATACACATGTTTCTGCCATTTTAATTACTTTAATTAGTTACTTTTTACTCCTTTCCTTCTTTCCATACTTGTCTCTTGTCTGTCGTTATGCACATTTTCCACTCTCACTTCTTGTTCTCACAAGTGCTGTTCTCTCTGTACCTGCAGTGAACCTGGGCCGTGCCGCATTTGAAGTGATGGCCAAGCTTGTGGGCCATATCCACCGTGACGTGGAAGTGGGTCAGGACCAGCATGGACGAAACAGCCTCTTGGCTTCCTATTTGTATTACGCCTTTCACCTTCCCAGCGATATGCCAGCACAGCTAAACAGTGAGTGGGACCTTCCTGATAAATATTTTTAGTATCTTCTTTACTTGCTGCTCTTTTCTCCCTGTTTCCAAGTGTTTTTCCCAACATTTCCTTTTTCCCCCTATACAGTGGCCACTAGTACATCTACCGCATCCTCTCTCCATTCTGCCACAATGTCCCGTGCAACAGGGCGCCCCAGCAGCTATACACTGGCCCGCTGCAAAAGCATCAGCAATAGTAACCCAGATCTGACCAGCATTCCTGGCTCCACAGACGATGAGGAGGTGCAGAGGATCTTAGGAGGCAAGGTACATAACTGGGCTTACGTACTGCCATGTTTGGCTTGAGATCAGGGGCGGGCCAAGCTGACTGGACGCCCTAGGCAACCTGGTCGGCCACTTCGCCCCTGCACCTTCCCCCCCCCCTCGCGTGTGCTTTGGCGCGCACACGCAGTTCCGGGGGGAGGGAGTTGCGATGGGTTATTGTCCCCACCACGTAATGACAAACGGCAGGAGCAATGACAAAGGATTGGGATTCCCTTCTTTATCCCTTAGTCCCTGTCTGGTTGGGATTCCCTTCTTTATCCCTTAGTCCCTGTCTGGTTGGGATTCCCTTCTTTATCCCTTAGTCCCTGTCTGGTGGGGATTCCCTTTTTTATCCTTTAGTTCCTGTCTGGTTGGGATTCCCTTCTTTATCCCTTAGTCCCTGTCTGGTTGGGATTCCCTTCTTTATCCCTTAGTCCCTGTCTGGTGGGGATTCCCTTTTTTATCCCTTAGTTCCTGTCTGGTTGGGATTCCCTTCTTTATCCCTTAGTCCCTGTCTGGTGGGGATTCCCTTTTTTATCCCTTAGTTCCTGTCTGGTTGGGACTCCCTTCTTTATCCCTTAGTCCCTGTCTGGTGGGGATTCCCTTTTTTATCCCTTAGTTCTTGTCTGGTTGGGATTCCCTTCTTTATCCCTTAGTCCCTGTCTGGTGGGGATTCCCTTTTTTATCCCTTAGTTCCTGTCTGGTTGGGATTCCCTTCTTTATCCCTTAGTCCCTGTCTGGTTGGGATTCCCTTCTTTATCCCTTAGTCCCTGTCTGGTTGGGATTCCCTTCTTTATCCCTTAGTCCCTGTCTGGTGGGGATTCCCTTTTTTATCCCTTAGTTCCTGTCTGGTTGGGATTCCCTTCTTTATCCCTTAGTCCCTGTCTGGTTGGGATTCCCTTCTTTATCCCTTAGTCCCTGTCTGGTGGGGATTCCCTTTTTTATCCCTTAGTTCCTGTCTGGCTGGGATTCCCTTCTTTATCCTTAGTCCCTGTCTGGTTGGGATTCCCTTCTTTATCTCTTAGTCACTGTCTGGTTGGGATTCCCTTCTTTATCCCTTAGTTCCTGTCTGGTGGGGATTCCCTTCTTTATCCCTTAGTCCAGGGGGCTCAAACTCAATTTAGCTGGGGGCCGCAGGAGGCAAAGTCAGGATGAGGCTGGGCCGCATAAGGGATTTCAGAAAAAATTGGCTTTCAAGGGATAATGCAAGGCACGGCAGGCGGGAGCTGCTGATTGCGGAAATGACATTATGCCATCATAACAGTTATTATGGGAAGACGTTCTGTGTGCACAATTAGCTCCTTAGCAGCTAATTGTGCACACAGAACGTCTTCCCATAATAACTGTTATGATGGCATAACGTCATTTCCGCAATCAGCAGCTCCCGCCCGCTGTGCCTTGCATTATCCCTTGAATCGCAATGAAAATCGTGATCCATTCATTGCTTTTGAGAAGGCGTTGGTTGGTGCGGGCCACAAAATATTGTACCGAGGGCCGCAAATGGCCCCCGGGCCGCGAGTTTGAGACCCCTGCCTTAGTCCCTGTCTGGTTGGGATTCCCTTCTTTATCCCTTAGTCCCTGTCTGGTTGGGATTCCCTTCTTTATCCTTAGTCCCTGTCTGGTTGGGATTCCCTTCTTTATTCTTAGTCCCTGTCTGGTTTGGATTACCTTCTTTATCCTTAGTCCCTGTCTGGTTTGGATTACCTTCTTTATCCTTAGTCCCTGTCTGGTTTGGATTACCTTCTTTATCCTTAGTCCCTGTCTGGTTTGGATTCCCTTCTTTATTCTTAGTCCCTGTCTGGTTTGGATTACCTTCTTTATCCTTAGTCCCTGTCTGGTTTGGATTACCTTCTTTATCCTTAGTCCCTGTCTGGTTTGGATTACCTTCTTTATCCTTAGTCCCTGTCTGGTTTGGATTACCTTCTTTATCCTTAGTCCCTGTCTGGTTTGGATTACCTTCTTTATCCTTAGTCCCTGTCTGGTTGGGATTCCCTTCTATATTCTTAGTCCCTGTCTGGTAAGGATTCCCCTCTTTTTGGGGGAATTAATATTCCTCACCCCCCTTCGCTGGTGCTCCCTTCTTTCTTTTGGTGTCTGTCTCACCTGCTTCCCTGCCTGGGTGCTCTCATTTTTTTTTTACAGGGTATTGATCGCTCTCACTCCTGGGTGAACTCTGCTTATGGCCCTGGGGGTCCCAAATCTGTGCAACGGCGGACCCAGCCCAACTCCAACACTGAGCTCCGACAGGTGGCACTTTGTTTCCCCAGCCCTCCCCCACCCTAATCCCTAGCATGTAACTGAGTATTCTGCATGCCCCCTGTGTTACTCTGCATGTGCTAGTGAATCTCTACGCATGCCCCTAATAATATATCCTCATCACCCCCTGGTGGTATAGATAACAGTGCTGCCACACAGTGTTAGCAAACAGTATTACACCATGAATTTCATGCAGATCACAGTTCATTTAACAGGGTTTTCTTATTGAGCCACATTAATGATCGGTTTCTGGGCCATGGAGGATTATAACTACGGACTGTATTCTGAAATACAGTGCGGTACAATAGGGAGCGGGCATACCTTGGTATCTCATTCACAGGAGCTGCCACTATGGTTCAGGTACAATAGGTGCAACAGACTGTATGCCAAGAACTAACTAGCATAGAGGTAGCAGGATTTCTGTAATAATCACTCCTAGCAACACATTCAGTCTCTTCTAAAATTCAGTCCGTAGGGCATCAACACAGGGCACTTGCATGACATCCATGCATAGTTATCAATTCCTGGTAAGGAGAGTAACCTTGGGAATGCTGGGTCCCTTGCCACCTACCCTGCCTCCATGCACCAGCAGTCCAGACTTGGCACCCAGCCCACAGTGCCAATGGTGCCAGTGCCAAACCAGTTGAACCAATGAGCTGTTTTGTTTTACCAGACTGGGACACGTTACTGAGAATGGGCTGTGACAGTTAAAAATCAAGCTCCGCGTATGGGGGGGTTTAAAGTATGCTGCCCGCTCAGCTCTCTTCCTTCCGTTGTGTGTATTATTGGCAGTGTATTGTGGTACTGTGTGTACGGAGATGTGCCCTGGGTGTGTGCTTGAAGTGTGTAACAACGTGTGATCACTCAGTACCCAGTGGGCCAAAATAGGCCCTGGCATTCCAAGTACACAGAGGCTCAAACAGCCCCCCAGCAGCCCAATAAATACTGACTGACTATGGCACCTTACAGCAGCCCCTCTGGCATTTGCCTGAACCCACAGATTGCCAGTCCGGGCCTGATTTTCAGTACACAGAGGCCCAAACAGCCCCCCCCATAGGCCTAATAAATAGTGAGTGTCTATGGCACCTTACAGCAGCCCCTCTGGCATTTGCCTGAACCCACAGATTGCCAGTCCGGGCCTGATTTTCAGTACACAGAGGCCCAAACAGCCCCCCAGCAGCCCAATAAATAGTGAGTGTCTATGGCACCTTACAGCAGCCCCTCTGGCATTTGCTTGAACCCACAGATTGCCAGTCTGACCCTGATTTTCAGTACACAGAGGCCCAAACAGCCCCCCATAGGCCCAATAAATAGTGAGTGTCTATGGCACCTTACAGCAGCCCCTCTGGCATTTGCCTGAACCCACAGATTGCCAGTCCGGGCCTGATTTTCAGTACACAGTGGCCCAAACAGCCCCCCAGCAGCCCAATAAATAGTGAGTGTCTATGGCACCTTACAGCAGCCCCTCTGGCATTTGCCTGAACCCACAGATTGCCAGTTCGGGCCTGTAGTGGGGTTTGTATCATTCCTTCTAATCATTCCTGTCTTTCCAAATCTGATATTTCCTCTCTTTTTTCTTATTTCATCTTCATGTTCTCCCAACCTTTTCTCACCCTCCTCCTTCTTTTTTTCCTTTGCTTCTGTCCTTACTTCTTTTTCCATCATTCTCCCTTTGCCATCACTCTTTCCCATCATGCATTCCATCTATCCATTTCCTGTAACAGAATGTGGAGCGCAGCCCTAACCGCATATCCAGCTACATGGAGGGTGGAGCATCCTCTGTCCAGCCGCGGCCAACCGCCAAAAAGGTATAAAAGGGGTCTGGGGGCAGCAGGGAGAAGTCGGTGGCGGGTCCTTTAAATCATTGCAGGGGGTTTCTCCCCAGCTTAGAGAATATACATACAGGGTCACATTAAATACTTTTTAGTTTGTGTCCAAATATCATATATTAGCCAATTACTCTGCCTTCTGCTATTTAACATGCCTGCACCATGCACTGACTTACTGTAACAGCTTTATCCCTAGTATTCCTTCTCTCATACACCATCAACCCTCCTTATACTGCTCTTCATTCACTCACTCACCAAGTTATTCATTCATTTACTCAATCATTCATTGAACATTGTTATTTTAGTAATCTTTTAGTGAGTATGTTATATTCTAGGACTGGAGTCTGCTCCTCCCACTGCAGGGTGATACAGTGACACAGACAGGAGGGGGCTATGGGACACGGAGTCTGCCCCTCCCACTGCAGGGTAATACAGTGACACAGACAGGAGGGGGCTATGGGACACGGAGTCTGTCCCTCCCACTGCAGGGTGATACAGTGACACAGACAGGAGGGGGCTATGGGACACGGAGTCTGTCCCTCCCACTGCAGGGTGATACAGTGACACAGACAGGAGGGGGCTATGGGACACGGAGTCTGCCCCTCCCACTGCAGGGTGATACAGTGACTCAGACAGGAGGGGGCTATGGGACACGGAGTCTGTCCCTCCCACTGCAGGGTGATACAGTGACACAGACAGGAGGGGGCTATGGGACACGGAGTCTGTCCCTCCCACTGCAGGGTGATACAGTGACTCAGACAGGAGGGGGCTATGGGACACGGAGTCTGTCCCTCCCACTGCAGGGTGATACAGTGACACAGACAGGAGGGAGCTATGGGACATGGAGTCTGTCCCTCCCAGTGCAGGGTGATACAGTGACACAGGAGGGGGCTATGGGACACGGAGTCTGTCCCTCCCACTGCAGGGTGATACAGTGACACAGACAGGAGGGGGCTATGGGACACGGAGTCTGTCCCTCCCACTGCAGGGTGATACAGTGACACAGACAGGAGGGGGCTATGGTACATGGAGTCTGTCCCTCCCACTGCAGGGTGATACAGTGACACAGACAGGAGGGGGCTATGGGACATGGAGTCTGCCCCTCCCACTGCAGGGTGATACAGTGACACAGACAGGAGGGGGCTATGGGACACGGAGTCTGCCCCTCCCACTGCAGGGTGATACAGTGACACAGACAGGAGGGAGCTATGGGACAGGGAGTCTGCCCCTCCCACTGCAGGGTGATACAGTGACACAGACAGGAGGGGGCTATGGGACACGGAGTCTGCCCCTCCCACTGCAGGGTGATACAGACTGGAGGGTCCTGGGCAGGTTGTCAATCCATGTTACAGCATTACCTTGTAACACAGACAGAGGGAAGCCATAAGGGTCTTTTCCCAGAATCCCTCAGACAGGGCAATGTGCTACAAGTGATACCAGCTGTTGTTCTGCCATAGTTGCTGCACGAGGAGTTGGTGCTGCAGTGGGTGGTTAGCAGCGCCGCGGTACGGGAGGCCGCCATGAGTCAAGCTTGGTTCTTTTTCCAGCTCATGGTGAGTAATTACAGAAAGGGGGTCTCTATTCTTTATTGTAATAAAATGCAAGGTGGGTAGGGGGTATAGACTGTTGCTTGTGAGAAGGAAAGTCTGACCATTATCATCCTTCTGGCTCTGGAATGATCTGCTTCTGATTGGCTGACTTCTTTCTCTCCGCTTCTGTCAGACGAAGAGCATGACCCTTCACTTGCACATGTCTGAGAGGCTGGACGCCCCCCGGAGACAGCGCTTTCCGGAGAGATTCGTTGATGATATTTCTGCGCTTGTGTGTAACGTTTGCTCAGAGATTACCAGCCGCTACCTCAAGGTCAGCTCATTGGTTTTGGCTGTCTCTTCCCATGGCCCCTGGCCTCTCGACCCTTCTGTCCCACCTGTCTCCATTCTCATTATTGTATTTTTCCAGGATCCAGAGTTTACTGAGCGCCTGAATAGCAGCCTCGCCTTTTTCCTGAATGATCTCTTGTCCCTGATGGACCGAGGATTTGTCTTTAATCTAATCCGATCTTACTACAAGCAGGTAATGTGGAAGCTGACAGTGAGGTTCCGCCTCTTTACAGGAAAGTCTGTGTCTGACTTAGCGGGATGTTTCATTGGGAAGTCGGAGCTGCCACTGTGATATTCCAAGTGCCATCATTTATGTTTCCAGGTGAATAATAAGTTGTCAACAGCACAGAACCCGAATGCCTTGATATCTATGCGCATGGATCTGATCCGCATTGTGTGCTCCCAGGAACACTACGTCTCCTTGAACTTACCCTGTGGCACTCTGACACCCCCAAATTCCCCAACTCCTTCCATCTCCTCCACCACCTCCCAGGTACAGTGACATAAGTGACATAAACAATACAGCCCTATGGAATATAGAGAATGTATTTTCTGCTGCAGGGTGATACAGTGACACAGACAGGAGGGAGCTATGGGACATGGAGTCTGTCCCTCCCACTGCAGGGTGATACAGTGACACAGACAGGAGGGAGCTATGGGACATGGAGTCTGCCCCTCCCACTGCAGGGTGATACAGTGACACAGACAGGAGGGAGCTATGGGACATGGAGTCTGTCCCTCCCACTGCAGGGTGATACAGTGACACAGACAGGAGGGAGCTATGGGACATGGAGTCTGTCCCTCCCACTGCAGGGTGATAGAGTGACACAAACAGGAGGGGGCTATGGGACATGGAGTCTGCCCCTCCCACTGCAGGGTGATACAGTGACACAGACAGGAGGGGGCTATGGGACATGGAGTCTGCCCCTCCCACTGCAGGGTGATACTGTGACACAGACAGGAGGGGGCTATGGGACATGGAGTCTGTCCCTCCCACTGCAGGGTGATACAGTGACAGACAGGAGGGGGCTATGGGACACGGAGTCTGCCCCTCCCACTGCAGGGTGATACAGTGACACAGACAGGAGGGGGCTATGGGACATGGAGTCTGCCCCTCCCACTGCAGGGTGATACAGTGACACAGACAGGAGGGGGCTATGGGACACGGAGTCTGCCCCTCCCACTGCAGGGTGATACAGTGACACAGACAGGAGGGAGCTATGGGACATGAAGTCTGCCCCTCCCACTGCAGGGTGAATGACAGAAGGGAGGTACGGGGGGGGGGGGTCACCCTTCTGAACACCCCCGTTGTTCTTTCCCTCAGAGCTCGGTGTTCTCCAGCCCGGCCCAGGACAGGACTATCACAAACATGTTTGAACTGTCGGTGCCATTCAGACAGCAGCACTTCCTTGCCGGCCTAATCTTGACAGAACTTTCCCTTATTCTGGAGCCAGATGTAGAAGGGTGAGATCCGAAAAAAACTAACATAAGGCTATTTCCTCTGCCTCTCCTCTTCCTCTGACTATGTTAAACTACAATTCTTAGCATCCCATTGTCTGGGAAAGGCTGGTAGGTCCTGGGATTTTATTTCTCTTGCTCTCTTCATTGTGGCCATTTATTTGCTCTTTCTTTTACATTGCGTTCCATTTTGTGTGTCCCATCTCTCCACAGAGTATTCTTTCTCCAGAAGAAGTCCATCAGCACTCTGCACAACCTGATCTGCAGCCACGACACTGACCCCCGCTATGCAGAGCCACTGGTCAAAGAGAGTGTCGCTCGCCTCTACCTACCCCTGATTGGTGTCATACTGGAGAATCTGCCCCAGCTGTATGATTTTACTGGTAAGTGCCAGCCAGGCATTCAAATATACATATTTAACCGATGTGCCTATATATCTGTAACCTTGTTATGGGCTAAGGGGGCCCAGTCTGAAGGCCAGTTAGGGGGAGATTTGGGGTGAGTGCTTATTTGTGCCCTGGGTACCCCTGGAACTATAGCAGGGTGACTGTTACCCCAATGTTTCTATATATCTGTAACCTTGTTATGGGCTAAGGGGGCCCAGCCTGAAGGCCAGTTAGGGGGAGATTTGGGGTGAGTGCTTATTTGTGCCCTTGGTACACCTGGAACTATAGCAGGGTGACTGTTACCCCAATGTTTCTATATATCTGTAACCTTGTTATGGGCTAAGGGGGCCCAGCCTGAAGGCCAGTTAGGGGGGGATTTGGGGTGAGTGCTAATTTGTGCCCTGGGTACCCCTGGAACTATAGCAGGGTGACTGTTACCCCAATGTTTCTATATATCTGTAACCCTGTTATAGGCTAAGGGGGCCCAGTCTGAAGGCCAGTTAAGGGGGGATTTGGGGTGAGTGCTTATTTGTGCCCTGGGTACCCCTGGAATTATAGCAGGGTGACTGTTACCCCAATGTTTCTATATATCTGTAACCTTGTTATGGGCTAGGGGGAGATTTGGGGTGAGTGCCATGGGTACCCCTGGAGTTATGAGGGGCCCAACCTGTTTAATGCCCCACCTGTATATCAGTGGGGCAACAGAAGATGCTTTGTAGAGGAGCGAGAACATAAAACTTAACTGAGTTTTTCCCATCAGATCCCCATGCACATCGGGTGCGCAACGTTTCTGCACTGGTGGATGAGGTGGACTCGGATGGGACAACTATCAATCCGACAGTTGCCATGGCAATAGCTGGATCCCCGTTACCTGCTCCACAGAAAACCAATAACTTTCCTTTACCGCCTCCTGTAAGTAAATCCCCCAGAGCATCACCTAATGCTGAACTAAGTATTTTTTCTCTTGTTGGGGCAATTTTTTCCTCTAATTACAGCCCTAGATATATAATTTTTTCTCACCTATTACTATATATATTGTGTCTGTTCCTGCAGCCTGCCCGGGCAGGTAGCACCCTCTCTGCTGATGCTAGTCGCAATCTGCTGGTCTGCGCCCTGTGGGTGTTGAAGAACGCAGAGAGAGACCTTTTGCACCGTTGGTTCTCCAACCTGACTGTGCTGCAGCTCACTCGCCTTCTGGAGCTGCTCAGCCTGTGTGTCTCCTGTTTCCAGTATAAGGTCAGTTCTGCTGATTGCCATTATTTTGCTGTCACCTTACCGGCGTCACTGTTTTCTGACAAGCTTCCACTTCAAGGGCTGTGCCAAATGGGCCATTAGGTCTAGTGCTGCCATCTGGTGGGGAAACAGCCATGGTCAAAATGCCCCACTCTGCCTGTCTCCCTAATGTTCTCTAATGACAAGTTCCCTGGCAGGAGTTGTGACTGGCGGCTTTTCATGTTTGTTATTTGAGACTCCCTGTGTGCCACTTGCCTTATTCTTTTGTTTCTCTGCTGCACTCCCTGTGCCAGGGCAAGAAGGCCTTTGAACGTATAAACAGTCTGACATTTAAGAAGTCACTGGATATGAAGGCCCGGTTAGAAGAAGCAATACTAGGGACGATAGGGGCCCGGCAAGACATGGTGAAACGCAGCAGAGGTGAGTCCTTGGTGTATAAATGAGTCTCTGCCCGCTGAGTTATGCATGGCAGTGTAAAGGGGGCCATAAATGATGCGATCTGCTCATTTGGCGAGGTCACCAAATGAGCGGATATGCCCACCTTAGGTGGCAAAATTGAGCGAATTCGATCATTTGGCCCTAGGGCCTTGGGTATATGGGCCATCGGACCGAGGACAGAATCAACTAGCCAATGTGTTCTTCGATCAATCAGGAAAATCAAATCTGCCTAAACGAGATCTAACCAATTTTAGGGGGTAGGCCCGTCTGGGATGCCCATACACGGGCAGATAAGCTGCTGAATCAGTCTGAAGGATCTGAATTAAGAGCTGAAATCTGCCCATGTATGGCCACTATAACAGCATGCTTACCTAGCTACCTACAACCTTTCTGATAAAGGCTCTATTCAGTTAATTAGATCCTACCAAATGAATAAAATTCCTTTGTGGCCCCTTGGGAATGGATGTCTTAGGCTTAGCAAAGGGGGATATGGTGCGGTTACACAGGAGGCCACTGGGACATGGGCCCTTACTCACAGGCAGAATGGTATTTAGTACGTATGAATGGGGTGCCTTATTCATATCAACCTTTACCCTAACTTACCCTCTTGCCTGACTCCATCACTGCAGAACGTGGTCCCTTTGGTAACCAAGAGAATGTGCGATGGAGGAAAAACATAACTCAGTGGAGGCCGACCAGTGAGAAGACAGAGAAGTAAGTACCCATGGCATATACAGTATGTACTTGGCAATAGGCTGGTTCCTCCAACAGAGATGGAATTAGAGGAAAAATGATGGCCACCTCTGATAATTCTAGTGATGGAGTAGTGCATTCCTAGGACTGATATCATGAGAATGGCACTTAATTTATTTATTTGCCCGATTTGCTGTATTTAGAGAGTTGAAGCAGCACAAAAACACAGCTCTTACTCCTTAGTGAGCACTAGGAGTCAAGTTGCTCCCATAGCAAATGCTGACTGCCAGTACTTACAGAGGTATCAGGGCTGCTGTAGCTCCATAATGCCAGCAATTACTGAAAACTAGTATTCTCCTGGAGATGGCGCTACTGATTCATATTAAGAACAAAATGGATAAATTAAATAAAAGTGTGAGAATGGATCAGGCATCTATAAAGTGAGCAAAGCACAATTATGGGCATGCAGATGTCACAAAGCAGGGTGCTGGTCTTGTCTCTTATTTGTAGGACACAAGCAGAACGAGAGCTAGAGATTATAGTAGATGGGAATATGGCGACTGAGGCCAATATGGTGGTGTTAGACACGCTGGAGATCGTTGTGCAGGTAAGCATATGGCTTCACCATACACTCATTATATTGTGACCCTCCACCAGGAGAGGCAAAAGGAACCCAAATCAATTCTCTCTTTTCCATTTGCAGACAGTGATGATGTCTGAGCTGAAAGAGAGCATTCTGGCAGGAGTGCTGAAAGTGATATTACACAGCTTGGGCTGCAGCCAGAGTGCCCTATACCTGCAGCACTGTCTGGCCAGTCAGAGAGCACTGGTGAGCAAGGTAAGAGGAGGCAGCAGAGCAATGGGATACAAGGTGAGGAAAGGAGGGAAGAAAACTAAGGCACATTGGCATACTGATAAAGTGGGATGTAAAAAGCTAGCATCCAGGGAGTTAGTCATGGGGAATGTGAGCTTACAGGTGTGCAAAATAGGTATACAGGGAAGCAGTGTTGGGCAAGGTAATTATACTGGGAGGCTCTAGTGTGTTGCATATAACAAAATTGCCTTATGTTGTGTGATAGGATTCTAAACAGACATGGTGGATTTTGAGTCCTAGTACAGTGGCCCATATAGGTTTGCCCCATTCACTATCTAACAAGTCTCCCCCCGTCTTTATCCCTCTTGTGCAGTTCCCAGAGATGCTCTTTGAAGATGATACCGAGCTGTGCTCTGATCTGTGTCTCCGACTCCTACGCCACTGCAGCAGTTGTATCAGCAGCGTCCGCACCCAGGCCAGTGCCTCTCTCTACCTACTCATGAGGCAGAACTTTGAGATTGGAAATGTAAGAGACTAGTATGGAAGTGTCTGCTCTTATCATTGCAGGGTGATACAGTGACACAGACAGGAGGGGGCTATGGGACATGGAGTCTGTCCCTCCCACTGCAGGGTGATACAGTGACACAGACAGGAGGGAGCTATGGGACATGGAGTCTGCCCCTCCCACTGCAGGGTGATACAGTGACACAGACAGGAGGGAGCTATGGGACATGGAGTCTGCCCCTCCCACTGCAGGGTGATACAGTGACACAGACTGGAGGGGGCTATGGGACATGGAGTCTGCCCCTCCCACTGCAGGGTGATACAGTGACACAGACAGGAGGGAGCTATGGGACATGGAGTCTGCCCCTCCCACTGCAGGGTGATACAGTGACACAGACTGGAGGGGGCTATGGGACATGGAGTCTGCCCCTCCCACTGCAGGGTGATACAGTGACACAGACAGGAGGGAGCTATGGGACACTGAGTCTGTCCCTCCCACTGCAGGGTGATACAGTGACACAGACAGGAGGGGGCTATGGGACATGGAGTCTGTCCCTCCCACTGCAGGGTGATACAGTGACACAGACAGGGAGCTATGGGACACGGAGTCTGCCCCTCCCACTGCAGGGTGATACAGTGACACAGACAGGAGGGGGCTATGGCACATGGAGTCTGCCCCTCCCACTGCAGGGTGATACAGTGACACATACAGGAGGGAGCTATGGGACATGGAGTTTGTCCCTCCCACTGCAGGGTGATACAGTGACACAGACAGGAGGGGGCTATGGGACACGGAGTCTGCCCCTCCCACTACAGGGTGATACAGTGACACAGATAGGGAGCTATGGGACACGGAGTCTGCCCCTCCCACTGCAGGGTGATACAGTGACACAGACAGGAGGGAGCTATGGCACACGGAGTCTGTCCCTCCCACTGCAGGGTGATACAGTGACACAGATAGGGAGCTATGGGACAAGGAGTCTGCCCCTCCCACTGCAGGGTGATACAGTGACACAGACAGAAGGGGGCTATGGGACAAGGAGTCTGCCCCTCCCACTGCAGGGTGATACAGTGACACAGACAGGAGGGAGCTATGGCACACGGAGTCTGCCCCTCCCACTGCAGGGTGATACAGTGACACAGACAGGAGGGGGCTATGGGACACGGAGTCTGCCCCTCCCACTGCAGGATGATACAGTGACACAGACAGGAGGGAGCTATGGGACACAGAGTCTGCCCCTCCCACTGCAGGGTGATACAGTGACACAGACAGGAGGGGGCTATGGCACATGGAGTCTGCCCCTCCCACTGCAGGGTGATACAGTGACACAGACAGGAGGGGGCTATGGGACATGGAGTCTGCCCCTCCCACTGCAGGGTGATACAGACAAATAGGAGCTGGTGTTCGGGACAGTCTGATAATATTTTTTTATTTGTTTTATCAGAATTTTGCTCGGGTAAAGATGCAGGTCACCATGTCCCTCTCCTCATTAGTGGGGACATCACAGAAGTTTAATGAGGAGCACTTGCGCCGGTCACTAAAGACCATCCTGACATACGCAGAGGAAGATCTGGAGATGAGAGACACAACGTTCCCTGAGCAGGTATGAGTAGGGCCAGTTGGCCTCCAAGTAAATCTAAGACCAGGGGAAACGTACAATTGCTGTACTAGTAGAGCAGAGCTGCCGGCCATCATTGCTAGTGGTGCTCGAATTGTCTCACTGAGACCATAACTGAAGTTCTGCTCCTTTTTAGGTCCAAGATCTGGTGTTCAATCTACACATGATCCTGACAGACACGGTGAAGATGAAGGAGCATCAGCAAGACCCTGAGATGTTAATAGATTTAATGTATAGGTGAGCGCCAGTCCCACATACGTGCAGTACCCAATCACTGGAACTGTAGAGACCTCAGAATTCTGCTTCCATTCTATCTGCAAAGACCTAGAGATCTCAGTTCCAAGTGTGTCTCTGGTTCCATGTCAGTTGGTACATGCCTGGAGATTCTGGCTCTAATTCCGTGCATTCTGATTCTGTTTCTACAGAATTAGAATGTTTGTGGGGACCCACAACTAGAGGAAGGTTGGTAAGGACCAGTGACCCCTGCCCAGTTGCGAGCCATAATTCCATTTTTAACCCTTGTGTGTAACACTAGTCAAGATGATAAGTCCTTGGGGGTCATGTATCAACACTGGGCAAATTTGCCTGTGAGCAGTAATCCAATCAAATTTTTGCATTCATTGTTCAACCTGCAGCTGACTGAAAAAAGCCAATCACCACTGTTGATATTTGAGCCCCAAGTCTCATACGTAAAGCTATAATGTAGTTTGATGATATGGAAAATTATCTGGGAAAATGATGTGTGCAAAATATAACAATGGCAGGAAGGGATGTGTCTGTAGTTAACAAGCAGTAAGTGGGTAGATACTCAGGCCTTAAGGGTGAAGACACACAGAGCTACTAGTAGCAGCTACTTGTCATGGCTACAGAAATTGATAATTCTGATAATTTACTGATAATTGTCTCTACGTGTGTTTTAGCAGAGGCAATTCTCAGTATTGTATATGGCAGGGTATTTTCTGGCATTTAGTAGCTGTGAACAAATAGCTGCTATTAAGTAGTCTTCACCTAAAAAGGGAAAACATTACTTCCTGACCCATTCAGAACTACATTCCCTTCTTATTTAAAAAGCCATGCAACTGATTTTTCAAAACTACTGACTCATTCCATAACGTGACTGCCCTTGCAGTAAAGAAGCCCTCCCACGCTGATGACTAAATCCCCTTTCCTCCACCCTCAGTAAAGATACTCAGCACATGCACATTCTAAAGGAAAAAAGAAAACCTTAGACAAAAGTTTCTATACTGTATATATTTGTATGTATATGTGTGTTTTAGCAGAGGCAATTCTCAGTATTGTCTATGGCAGAGAATTTTCTGGAGTTTAGCAGCCGTGACAAGTAGCTGCTACTAATTAGCTCTGTGTGTGTTCACCCTTAAGGCCTGAATTATCTACCCACTTACTGCTTGTTAACTACAGACACATCCCTTCCTGCTGTAGTAGCTGCTACTAAGTAGCTCTGGTGTCTTCACCCTTATACAGATATAGAGTCTGGGCATCTCAATGGTTTCATAAACTTTTCTGTACTTATCCTTTAGGATTGCCAAGGGATACCAGAACTCACCAGACCTGCGTCTCACGTGGCTCCAGAACATGGCAGCCAAACACAGCGAACGTGGGAATCAAGCGGAGGCTGCCCACTGCTTTGTACATGGCGCCGCCCTGGTGGCGGAATACCTCAGCATGCTGGAGGATGCCAGACACCTGCCTGTGGGCTGTGTTAGCTTCCAGGTACCTTCACACTCCGAAATTCACTGTCTTACCTAAATGTGACTTCCTGCCGATCCGCCCAGTTTATACACTGGTTCATTTGTAATAAGCCATGTCTGTTTAACCCCGCAGAATATCTCCTCCAACATTCTGGAGGAGTCGGCGGTGTCCGACGACGTGGTATCGCCAGATGAGGAGGGAATATGCGCTGGCAAATACTTCACCGAAGCAGGACTGGTGGGACTACTGGAGCAGGCCTGTGCCAGCTTTAACCTGGTATGGGCCACTCATATTGGGCACAATCCCTGGCCTAGGCCTAGTCTACGTTGTATTTTGTTGATATAACAGTCACGTGTGATATAAACCCCTCTCTTGTGCAGGGCGGCCTGTTTGAGGCAGTGAATGAAGTGTACAAGATACTTATACCCATCTATGAAGCCAGTCGAGATTACAAGAAATTGGCGGTGGTTCATGGGAAATTACAGGAGGTGTTCAGCAAGATCACCAACCAGGTGTGTGCCCCACTAGCAGCCCATATTCATATCCTGGACTCCCCTTCAGCTTATGAAATGAGCCCATTAACGAGAATTCAGGACACAAGGGCTGAGGAAACATGTCCTCTTAAACTGGTTCCTAGCGGGCATTACCCACAGGGCTTCAATCCAAAGACTTGTTTGTCCCGCATACTGCCCAATGCCACATATTCCGTAAGGAACAGAAAGTGCCCCTTATGTTGGTCTGCGGGTGCATCTTCCCAAAGTGCAGGACTGGGACCCATTGCTCCTGCGCAAGGGAAGTGCTTCAGAGACCCATTAGAATTCCTGCATGGGGAATAGGGAAAGGTGGGCCCAATGGATATTACTGTATATTAACCTGTGCTCTTCACATTATTTCTACTATCTCTTCCTGGTGCCATTTATTCTTCTCTCATTTCTGCACTACCATATTCTCCTATATGCTGTAATTTCTACATTCTCACTTGTTTTACCTTCCCATATTCTCTTATATGGTGTCATTTCTTCTTCCTCATGTCTTCTACCCTCCTGTATCCTCCTATACAGTGTCATTTCTTCGTTCTCACTTGTTTTACCCTCCCTTATCCTCCTATATAGTGTAATTTCTTTATTTCCAATTTTTTACCCTCCCCTATATGGGGTAATTTCTTTATTTTTACTTTTCTGACCCTCCCCCATATCCTAGTATTTGGAGTTATTTCTTTGTTATCACTCCTATATAGTGTAATTTCTTTATTTCCAATTTTTTACACTCCCCCATATGGGGTAATTTCTTTATTTTTTCTTTTCTTACCCTCCTCCATATCCCTCCTATAAAGGGTAATTTCTTTGGTATCACTTGTTCTACTCTCCTATGTCCTCCAATATAATGTAATTTCTTTTTTTCCAAGTTTTTACCCTCCCCCCATATCCTCCTATATGGGGTAATTTCTTTATTTTTACCTTTCTTACCCTCCCCCATATCCTATATGGAGTATTCCTTTATTTTTACTTTTCTTACTCTCCCCCATATCCAATATGGGGTAATTTCTTTATTTTTACTTTTCTCACCCTCCTCCATATCCTCCTATATGGGGTAATTTATTTTTTTTAACTTTTCTTACCCTCCCCCATATCCTACTATATGGGGTAATTTCTTTATCACTTGTTCCACCCTCCCATACCTTCTTATGTTATTTGTATTTTTCCTCTCTTGTGCAACCCACAAACTGGGTGGGGTAATTTCTCCTTCCTTACTAGTTCTACTCTCCTGTATCCCCAATTGTACCCTCACTTCTACCCCTCTGTTTATGACTCCCCCATGTTGACTTGCCCCTTACTAACCCAAATAGATTCCTTCATTTCCATTCTCCCCTTCTCCTTGTTTCCATGTACCTGTCATTATCTCCACTGCCTCCATATTCACTTCCCATTTCTATCATTTTACCTTCTTCTTGCTTCCAAGTTCACATTGTAATAATTGCCCCTGTCCTTTCCCTCTCTTGCTCCTGCCTTCTGTCATTCTCCCCTGCTCCTGAGCAGATCACAAGCTGGGAGGTAGGCAGTGTGAAAATTAAACCAATATTTTATTTTCCCTCCGCTTCTCTTACCCACAATGACTTGCTGCACATTGGTTAACTCCCCACCCCCCACTCATTACGCCAATGATAACTTTTTAATTATGCAGTAGGATTGAGCCTGTTTATATTCACTGTACCGCCATAAGTGGCCCACCCGGCCCCAAGTTCTCCCTTTCATATGAAGGATTTAATTATTAGCCAATGGGAAAAAAAGTCCCAGCACCAAACTTCAAATTGACCAATGATTGCCTGTGAATCCCCAAATTGTCACTGGATAAGGAATCCTACTGCATAATTAGAATGTGTGCTTGCACAGCACTGTTGTGTCCATCACAGAGGAGTGGATTGCATTACAAAATGTTGTGTTGTGGTTGGTAGCCATTTGCATGCCCAGAGTACTAGCATGCCTATGTGTATATGTGTGAGTGCCCTGTATTGCTGCTGCATTGTTGTATACTCCATGAATGGAAGCTGTGGGTGCTTCTGAGTGTTCCTCGGAGCTGTTAACTTCACAAGTGCGTTGGATTGCGTATGGCCGGTGTGCCTCGTACATCTATGTGTTGTGCCTCACACCCTCCCTAACACCAGACATGTACAGCGCTTGTCTCATTAGCACCACATTAGTGCCGTCATGTTGCTAATTTTAATTTGTTTCTTCTTGTTTCTCCCATTCTTCATGTTGCTGCTGCACCTGGATGTTACTGGTGAGTGTCACAAACATCTTGTTATTTTCATTCCACGGATATATCGCTGATAATTATATATGCCTCAATGTCCTGCCCCACCCATAGCCATCTCAGTTTTCCTAGTCTGACTGCGCACACACAGATCTGGCACATCTTTGGGCCTTCTCTGACCGCCCCCCCTAAACACAAATCTATGGACCTCCTCTGATCCCCCTGGAACATCTATGAGCCTCCTCTGATCCCCCAGGCACATCTATGAGCCTCCTCTGATCTCCCTGACACATCTATGAGCCTCCTCTGATCCCCCTAGCACATCTATGAGCCTCCTCTGATCCCCCTCGCACATCTATGAGCCTCCTCTGATCCCCCAGGCACATCTATGAGCCTCCTCTGATCTCTCTGACACATATATGAGCCTCCTCTGATCCCCCTAGCACATCTATGAGCCTCTTCTGATCCCCCTCGCACATCTATGGGCCTCCCTTGACCCCCCTGGCATATCCATGGGACTCCTCTGATCCCCCTGGCACATCTATGGGCCTTCTCTGACCCACTGGCACATCTATGGAACTTCTCTGACCCCATGCTGTTCTGCCTCCTCAGATACATAGAGGATGTTTGGGACCTATTTCCGTGTTGGTTTCTATGGTTCAAAGTTTGGAGATCTGGATGAGCAGGAGTTTGTCTATAAGGAACCATCCATAACCAAACTGGCAGAGATATCTCACCGCCTAGAGGTAAGAGGGTAGAAGGTGGGTGTGTTTATAGGGTTGTAGCCTGTAGGACACTTTCTTTGTCAGTCACTTTCCAAAGAGAAGAGCTGCTGCTGATGTAATGTGCAATGGCAGATATCAGCGTGTGAGTCTGACTGTCTCAATAGACCACTGTAGGAATGTTCCCATATGGGACATGCTGAGGAAAACAGTCTGGCACACAGGTAAGTGCTGCCCACACTGACTATAACGTTTCCTTTCTGCCACCAGGAGTTCTACACTGAGAGGTTTGGGGAAGGGACAGTGCAAGTCGTTAAAGATTCCAATCATGTGGATAAAAGCAAACTGGACCCAAACAAGGTAAGAGCCGCAGTCTGTCAGTGAGACAAAGGGCTTGTACTTTTGGGGATCCCCAGTCCTTGTACACAGGGGCCATAATAGGTAAATAAGCATACACAGTGTCAGATAAAGCTGTTGTTAGTACTAACCTGGCCATACATAACTCTGCATGGAACCATTTGCTGTGCCCTTTATTAATTGTTTTAGGGACACCTTCAATGTGCTGCTCATTGAGCTTGATTATTGCCATTTCCCTTGCAGGCGTATATTCAGATCACGTATGTGGAGCCATTTTTCGATACGTATGAACTGAAGGACCGCGTCACATACTTCGACAAAAACTACAACCTGCGCACCTTCCTCTTCTGCACACCCTTCACGCTGGACGGCCGGGCACACGGGGAGCTGCACGAGCAATACAAGCGCAAGACTGTGCTCACTACATCCCACGCCTTCCCCTACATCAAGACACGCATCAATGTGCTTGACCGGGAGGAGGTAAAGTACACAGAGGGGGTTCTTGGAGGTTCAGTTCAACTAAACAGTAGAAAATGAGGCAGATTGATCATCAGTGGGCCAGCAAGACACCAGGAAAAAAACAGTGCGTCCCACCGACCCAGACCCGTTTCCAGGGCTGCCAATAGTGGGCCTGGTGGGTTTTTGGGTCTAAAGGGTCCTGGCCATACTGCACTTACTTGATTAGCCGGTCCCCTGCTATCCGTGAGCTACAGAGTTCGGAAGTGAGTGTGGATGCTTGGGTGCCTGCATCCTCTTTCCAGGAGGAAAGGTTAACTCCTGGTAGAGCTGCATGGGGATTGGATGGGCTTGGGTGGGGGGGGCGGGAATTAAACTTCACCCATCCAATCACTGTGCAGCTCTACTGGGATATAAACTTAAGTGAAAAAAGGAGCAGTACAGAAAGCTGTGTGGAAAGAGCATGCAGGCACCAGAGCTCTCTCCCTTCCCAAGTCTGCAGCTCATTGACAGCAGGGGGGCCCCGGCTAATAAAGTAAGTGCAGAACTGCAGGGCCCCTCTTGGGAGGGAAGATTCGTGACTGGGGTGGTGGGCCCCTGAGGTGACCAGAAAACCCCAGTGCAAATTGGGGATAGATCATTTTTACAGAAAAGATGATTAGAAGGATCAGTATTTAAGGGCAGGAGTGGAGACATGGAAGTCAGTTGGAGCTTAGGGATCATTTTGGGGATAGAGTAAGGTAGGCAGGTGAAGGAGTACACAATGAAGATAGAGGACTTAAGTGGAGCTCACAGGGGGCATAAGATAGTTGGAGAATAGAGATAGGACAGGGGAGACAGAGGGAGCTCAAGGATAGGAAATGGGACAGCAATCTGATAGGACAGGGGGCATAAGGCTGAGGAAAGGTGCACTTTTGCTAGCCTGGAGAAGGGTAGAGAAGGATCACAGGGTATGAAAATACTATTCTGGCACTTTGGAAAATTCTGCGCTTGTTGCTGAAGCAAGATTGGGAATGTATGGGGGTGCATAACAGAAGAATCAGCCAAATGGTGGTACATCGTTTAGAGTCTAGGGTCGTGGAATGGGCAAAGATAAGGCGAGAAGCCTGATACAGACGAATGAGAGAGAACAAGATGGAGGCAGTGTATCAGTATCAGTAGAGTTCTCTTCTAGTGTCTATAAGTACCCTGCTAATCCAACAGTGTGCCCATTCTTCCTCATCTATGAACCATAATCCCTGCACCCTATGGACTATTTTATATATATATGCCATTATGAACTATGCCATTAGGTGGTGCTCATCCCGGTAGAAGTGGCAATTGAAGACATGCAGAAGAAGACTCAGGAGCTGGCGTTTGCCACTCACCAGGACCCGGCTGATGCTAAGATGCTACAGATGGTGCTGCAGGGCTGCGTGGGCACAACAGTCAACCAGGTGATAGCGGCAGTCCTTTTCTGCCATGATTTGTGATTATAATGGAAATACAGATCAATACTGACTGGAATGTCTCGGCAGTAGGAGCCACCATGTTTTTTTTGTCTGTCTATCATCCCACCTAGAGAATGTCTGTCCATTATGTGCTGTGCTGCACTTCTTTTCTTTCAGGGCCCTCTGGAGGTGGCCCAGGTGTTTCTGTCTGAGATCCCAGAAGATCCGCGACTTTACCGACTCCATAATAAGCTGCGCTTGTGCTTCCGGGACTTCACCAAGAGGTGAGGAGACACTGAGGCATGGGGAGTGGTGCTGGAAAGCGGGCTTGGCTCAATTATTCCATGGTGATATTGATGTTGTGCTTGTGTGGCCCCACAGGTGTGAGGATGCCCTGAAAAAGAACAAAACTCTAATTGGTCCAGACCAGCGAGAATATCACAGGGAGCTGGAGAGGAACTATCAGAGGCTTAGAGAGGCTCTTGCCCCTTTAACGTCTCGGAGGATCCCACAACTCTATAATGACTTATTGCCCCACACTACTGCCAGGTAGGGTTTATATATGGCATAGCCAGTGAGAAGGTGACATGCACACCAGCTAGACCTTCTGCCTCAGAACCTGCACAGTGGGGTCAGTTAGTGACTGAGGATGAAGAACTATCTATAACTTCTTTCTCCTCTTTGCAGAGACTCTTTGAATCGCTCAAGTCGTATTGACGTTTGAGATGCTAAATGCCTTACTACTGCCCCTTTCTGATGAGGAACACTAACGAAGAGGATAAGCAGCAAGCAGGTCCGACAGGGATTTAAAATAGGCCTTGGCACTTTAAGTACACAGAGGCCCAACCAGCCTCCCATAGACCCAATAAATAGTGAGTGTCTATGGCATCTTACAGCAGCCCCTCTGGCATTTGCCTGAACCCACAGATTGCCAGTCCAAGCCTGTATAAAATCACTCAGAGCGGCCAGCCTCCATAGAGGCTAACTGGATGGCTGAAATGCAGAGTAGCTGGGCCCCGTGCCAGTTTGGGCTAAGTACAAAGCTTCCTCTTCTGTGTGAACTTGAGTCTAGGACCAGCGAGAGGCTTTGGACTTGTAAAAGGACAAGCAGTATGGTGGCTGAGAATGGTGTAACGGATAAATATGGATTTGCAAAAAGCTGGGATAGGGACAGGATTAACTGATTTCCCCGGTATATGTGAATGCATTCTGAATATGGCTACCATTCCACCCCCCCATGGCAGCAAGGACATTGCCGTTTAATTAATTCTGTTGACAGCTCAGGGAGAACTAAGCTCAGAGTGTTGCCAGCGAGACCACTGTGTCTGCCCCTTCTTACTGCCTGCGCTACTGCCATAGTGTCCATTATCCCCCATCCCACAAAAGTTTTGCACTGTAGGAAGGATCCTGTTCATGTCCGGTTACTGAGTTTGCCCTGTATCAGAGCCGCTGTGGTGTTTCTCCTCTTGTGCAGGGTTGTTGCACTCCCCTGATATGCTGCCACTCCATCCATGTTGCTCTTACTACTGTTACTTTGTGTGTCCTACTGATATTTAGTGTTTCTGTCTGTTTCCATCTCATTATCAGTTTTTCCTTGTTTTGTCACCCAATGGGACTGTCAATTCCTGTCACCCAGTGGGACTGCGTAACTGTCACATTATATTCTGTTGTCCACTGGCATTGTCGGTATCTGTTCTGTCACCCACTGGGACTGTGTCAGTATTACTGTCACTTCCTGTCCTGTCGCCCACTGGGACTGTGTCAATATCACTGTCACTTCCTGTCCTGTCACCCACTGGGACTGTGTCAGTATCACTGTCACTTCCTGTCCTGTCACCCACTGGGACTGTGTCAGTATCACTGTCACTTCCTGTCCTGTCGCCCACTGGAACTGTGTCAGTATCACTGTCACTTCCTGTCCTGTCACCCACTGGGACTGTGTCAGTATCACTGTCACTTCCTGTCCTGTCACCCACTGGGACTGTGTCAGTATCACTGTCACTTCCTGTCCTGTCGCCACTGGGACTGTGTGTTACTGACACTTCCTGTTTATTTTCCACTGGGACTGTGTGTCACTGACACTTCCTGTTTATTTTCCACTGGGACTGTGTGTCACTGACACTTCCTGTTTATTTTCCACTGGGACTGTGTGTTACTGTAACTTCCTGTTCTGTCGCCACTGGGACTGTGTGTCACTGTCACTTCCTGTTTATTTTCCATTGGGACTGTGTGTTACTGTCACTTCCTGTTCTGTCGCCACCGGGACTGTGTTTCACTGTCACTTCCTGTTTATTTGCCGCTGAGATTGTGTGTCACTGTCACTTCCTGTTTATTTGCCGCTGGGAGTGTGTGTCACTGTCACTCCTGTCCTGTCGCCACTTGGACTGTGTGTCACTGTCACTTCCTGTTTATTTGCCACTGGGACTGTGTGTCACTGTCACTTCCTGTTTATTTGCCGCTGGGAGTGTGTTACTGTCACTCCTGTCCTGTCACCACTGGGACTGTGTGCTATTGTCACTTCTTGTTCTGTCGCCACTGGGACTGTGTGTCACTGTCACTTCTTGTTCTGTCGCCACTGGGACTGTGTGTCACTGTCACTTCCTGTTTATATGCCACTGGGACTGTGTGTCACTGTCACTTCCTGTTTATATGCCACTGGGACTGTGTGTTACTGTCACTCCTGTCCTGTCACCACTGGGACTGTGTGCTATTGTCACTTCTTGTTCTGTCGCCACTGGGACTGTGTGTCACTGTCACTTCTTGTTCTGTCGCCACTGGGACTGTGTGTCACTGTCACTTCCTGTTTATATGCCACTGGGACTGTGTGTCACTGTCACTTCCTGTTTATATGCCACTGGGACTGTGTGTTACTGTCACTCCTGTCCTGTCGCCACTGGGACTGTGTGTCACTGTCACTTCCTGTTTATATGCCACTGGGACTGTGTGTTACTGTCACTTCCTGGTTATATGCCACTGGGACTGTGTGTTACTGTCAATCCTGTCCTGTCGCCACTGGGACTGTGTGTCACTATTACTTCCTGTTCTGTCGCCACTGGGACTGTGTGTCACTGTCACTTCCTGTTTATATGCCACTGGGACTGTGTGTCACTGTCACTTCCTGTTTATATGCCACTCCACTGGGACTGTGTGTCACTGTCACTTCCTGTTTATATGCCACTCCACTGGGACTGTGTGTCACTGTCACTTCCTGTTTATATGCCACTCCACTGGGAGTGTGTGTCACTGTCACTCCTGTCCTGTTGCCACTGGGACTGTGTGTTACTGTCACTTCCTGCTCTGTTTCCTGTTCTGTTTCCCCAGGAAATTGTGAGTATCACTGCCACTTCCTGTTCTGTTCCCCTGGGATTATGTCAGAATCACTGTCACTTCCTGCTGTCACCCAGTGGGACTGTGTCAGTGTCCCTTTCTGTTCTGTCACCCAGTGGGACTGTGTTAGTATCACTGCCATTTCCTGCTCTTTTACCCCCTGGGACTGTGTGTCACTGCCCCTTCCTGTTCTGTCACCCGATGGGACCCCAGTTTGTCACCCAGGGTGATTGGCTTTGCCCAGTGCCACTTCCTGTTCCCAGTCACTGTTACCCGCTGACACACATTAAATATATGAGCCGTTTGTTTTGTAATAAAATTCTTGTAGTGTGGCGCTTGTGTGACTTATATATGACTTCTGTGACTTATACATATAATGAACTGACTCCCTGTACTGCCCACCCCCAGTATAAGCGGGAGAGAGCCCACCTAAATATGAGGGCTGCCCCTGTGCTCCTTTACACCCCAGCCACATATCAGTGCACGGCTACTTTAGATGCAGTGCAGGCTGCAGCACACATGCAGGATTTTATGCTAAGTTTTAAAGAGGCAGCATCCCAATGAACAGGGTTTCTGCTCTGTCCCTTTAAGTACATGCTGATGCGCCGGAACCCCCGGCCCGACAGATGAACAATGAACTGATTTAGTCAATTTGCCATAAAGTGGAACAAGTTTAAATGTCCGCATTCATTATGGCAACTGACTGCTCCCTGGCACACAGCTCGGAGCGATGGCTCTGCCGGCAGTGCAGCTGTCACGGGCCCCCTGCGCCCAATCCTCTGCTTAAACACTGCTGCTCAACATATCCCTGCATACTGTAACATAACAAGCGGTAAGCATGCTGGGAGTTGTAGTCCAACATCATCAGGGTTTTATTTCCAAAGCAGTATTGCTCATTAATACTGTTCCCCATTTCTCCAGGTGCCATTAAAATGCAAAAGAATTCTCCAATGGGAATCCCAGCAGCTAAAGCCCAGCAATAATGTTCAGCTGCAAAGATCAAAGCACACAAGCTCTATGGTAAATTTTTCATAGTTTTCATATATATATATATATTATCCCTTATAATACATGAGTTCCCTGACTGCTAATATCCTTATCATTTACAGTAGGGGGTACATTATCCCTTATAATACATGAGTGATACTCAGAGTTCCCTGTATAACTCAGCCTGCAGCCTTGTGCCTTTATATGGGGGGCACAGAACCCCTCAGTGACTGCTAATATCCTTATCATTTACAGTAGGGGGTACATTATCCCTTATAATACATGAGTGATACTCAGAGTTCCCTGTATAACTCAGCCTGCAGCCTTGTGCCTTTATATGGGCACAGAACCCCTCAGTGACTGCTAATATCCTTATCATTTACAGTAGGGGGTACATTATCCCTTATAATACATGAGTGATACTCAGAGTTCCCTGTATAACTCAGCCTGCAGCCTTGTGCCTTTATATGGGCACAGAACCCCTCAGTGACTGCTAATATCCTTATCATTTACAGTAGGGGGTACATTATCCCTTATAATACATGAGTGATACTCAGAGTTCCCTGTATAACTCAGCCTGCAGCCTTGTGCCTTTATATGGGCACAGAACCCCTCAGTGACTGCTAATATCCTTATCATTTACAGTAGGGGGTACATTATCCCTTATAATACATGAGTGATACTCAGAGTTCCCTGTATAACTCAGCCTGCAGCCTTGTGCCTTTATATGGGCACAGAACCCCTCAGTGACTGCTAATATCCTTATCATTTACAGTAGGGGGTACATTATCCCTTATAATACATGAGTGATACTCAGAGTTCCCTGTATAACTCAGCCTGCAGCCTTGTGCCTTTATATGGGCACAGAACCCCTCAGTGACTGCTAATATCCTTATCATTTACAGTAGGGGGTACATGCGGTTCATCCACTTCTGCCCACTAATGCCCCTATCATGCCTAAGATCTCTACAGACCTATTTGTATGACAAAATTGTTCTATAATAATTCACCCCCAGTTGGCATTGAATAGCGAATAACTGGCTCACAGCATGGAAGCTGTTGGGCTGCAGGTATGAGGAATTAACTTGCAGATATATGAATCTATACCCAGGGCTGCCATCAGAAAATGTGGGGCCCCGTACATGTTATTTATATGGGGCCCCCATGAACACAAGTGCATAATACTAAAGTTTTGCCCACACCCCCTGTGTGTGCAATATAAACAGCTGATGTTACTCTATAATAAGCCGTTCATATAAAGAGTTCCATTGATTAATCAGTGCTAATCAGTCAGTCAGTTCATTGGGGCAGTGGAGTTTGCCCTGAGTTTCTTTGTATTGTTGGTCAGTGGAGTTGCCCCCCTGCCTGCCCACTCAGGCCTCTCTGTATTGTATTTTACTAAATACACAAGTTTTTAGGCAGGTTACTGTCTTGGGAAAACATATTTTTGTAAAAACCCCTCAGTTAATAGAGTTTTTCCCATGGGGCTAGCCATATTCTTCATTTCCCAGGGTGTCTATAGTAAGAATTGGGACTCCTCCAGTTACATGGGAGTAGGAGAAACAATAGGTTAGCTGAAAGCAGTTCTAATGTGTAGCGCTGGCTGAAAGCTCAGACTCAGGCACAATGCACTGAGATGGCGCCTACACACCAATATTACAGCTACAAATACATTTGTTGGTTCAAGAATTAAAGTGTAAATGGCAGAGGGAATTATTTGCTGGGTAACAGTGTCATTTAGAAATAAAAAGTACCCCATAAAAATCAGAATCCCTTTAAGGAACCTTATGAGCCCGGATACATACAGTATAATTCATTCCCACGCAGATGGGAGCCCGGTTACATACGGTATAATTCATCCCCACACAGATGGGAGCCCGGTTACATACGGTATAATTCATTCCCACGCAGATGGGAGCCCGGTTACATACGGTATAATTCATTCCCACGCAGATGGGAGCCCGGTTACATACGGTATAATTCATTCCCACGCAGATGGGAGCCCGGTTACATACGGTATAATTCATTCCCACGCAGATGGGAGCCCGGTTACATACGGTATAATTCATTCCCACGCAGATGGGAGCCCGGATACATACGGTATAATTCATTCCCACGCAGATGGGAGCCCGGTTACATACGGTATAATTCATTCCCACGCAGATGGGAGCCCGGTTACATACGGTATAATTCATTCCCACGCAGATGGGAGCCCGGTTACATACGGTATAATTCATTCCCACGCAGATGGGAGCCCGGTTACATACGGTATAATTCATTCCCACGCAGATGGGAGCCCGGTTACATACGGTATAATTCATTCCCACGCAGATGGGAGCCCGGTTACATATGGTATAATTCATTCCCACGCAGATGGGAGCCCGGTTACATACGGTATAATTCATTCCCACGCAGATGGGAGCCCGGTTACATACAGTATAATTCATTCCCACGCAGATGGGAGCCTGGCTACATACGGTATAATTCATTCCCACGCAGATGGGAGCCCGGTTACATATGGTATAATTCATTCCCAGGCAGATGGGAGCCCGGATACATACGGTATAATTCATTCCCACGCAGTATAATTCATTCCCACGCAGATGGGAGCCCGGATACATACGGTATAATTCATTCCCACGCAGATGGGAGCCCGGATACATACGCTATAATTAATTCCCACGCAGATGGGAGCCCGGCTACATACGGTATAATTCATTCCCGCGCAGATGGGAGCCCGGCTACATACGGTATAATTCATCCCCACACAGTATAATTCATTCCCACACAGTATAATTCATTCCCACACAGTATAATTCATTCCCACACAGTATAATTCATTCCCACACAGTATAATTCATTCCCACGCAGATGGGAGCCCGGATACATACGGTATAATTCATTCCCACGCAGATGGGAGCCCGGATACATACGGTATAATTCATTCCCACGCAGATGGGAGCCCGGATACATACGGTATAATTCATTCCCACACAGATGGGAGCCCGGCTACATACGGTATAATTCATTCCCACACAGTATAATTCATTCCCACGCAGATGGGAGCCCGGCTACATACGGTATAATTCATTGCCACGCAGATGGGAGCCCGGCTACATACGGTATAATTCATTCCCACGCAGTATAATTCATTCCCACACAGTATAATTCATTCCCACACAGTATAATTCATTCCCACACAGTATAATTCATTCCCACACAGATATGAGGGAGTCCAGGAATGGAGACTATTTTACCCCCCAACATTCCATCAGTGAGTCCCTGTAGCACCTCACTATGGGGAAGGATTTTATTTGCCATTTAGCCCCTTTGCTCGCCCATTCCGTCCCATTCCCAGCGGTAATTACCCCCGTGTCCCTTTAAGAGCAGCCGCGGAGCTGTTGGGGGCGGGGCCGGAGGGGGTCCCAGTTACAGGGAGAGTTTTGGGAGCGGAGTGGATGAGGAGAGGCAGAGAGAGGAGGCAGGAGGGATCCCGCGTACGAACCGTTGGGTGAGTCTCTATTCTGATAGCTGCGGGCATTAACCCGGCAAGTGGGGGGCTAATAATGTCCCGGACACCCCATGGCACCCAGAAATGGGAGGTGGGGGGCTCTAATCCCTTCCCTGCCCCCCGTCTCCAAAGGATGAAGATCAGGAGAGTGCGCTAACTATAACCAGATGTGCGCCAGCATCACTATGTATGAGCGCTGCCAGTAGGGGCGCTGCGCACTGCGCATTGGGGCTAATGATGCCCCCACTTATACCCTCATAGCAACACCCCAACTTCATTAGAGCCCCTAATATTGGGGGGCAGCATTGTGGGTTAGTTTGCCTTTCCGTGGGATGTTCTGCAGCTTCCAAAAATCTGCACTGTGGGTTCCCACTCAGGATTCTCTCACTGTAGGATTATCTGACTGGGGGGGGGGGGGGGGGTCGGAGTGTAATTGCCATCTGCACAGACTCTGTAGCCCCCAGAGAATATTGTAGGGGGGGGGGCAAATACTTGCCTCCAGCTGTTGTGGCTAAACTTCAGCTCCTAGTAATATGAGCTTGGGCTGCTGGGGCATGCTGGGAGTTGTAGTCCAGCAACCAGAGGCTTGTCTCAACCCTATGCAACCCCACTTTGGCTTTAATGTTTATTGGGCTTAAATGGCCCCTCTGTAAGATTCTCTCCCGGTCAATGTTTGAGCTCATTTTCTGTATTTAGCAAAACTTTCCCAAAACAAAACAAAAAATTGTAGTTGCAATTAGTGGCCATAGAGTCGGCTCGGCCGCACAGAGGGGTAGAAAGGGGCTGTGTGATTGGTTCCTGGGTTTTAGTGGTAAATGTGGGAGAGGAATTCCCTGCCCCCTCCCGGAGTATCTGCCAGAAGCTTTATGGATTCCAGATTTCCCCACTGGGCTGTCAGCGACCCACCCTGGGCAAGCAAACTGCCGGCATGGGGGGCACGGGCAAAGTTGCCCCCACTGGGCTGTCAGCAACCCACCCTGGGCAAGCAAACTGCCGGCATGGGGGGCACGGGGGAAGTTGCCCCCATTGGGCTGTCAGTGACCCACCCTGGGCAAGCAAACTGCCGGCATGGGGGGCACGGGCGAAGTTGCCCCCACTGGGCTGTCAGCGACCCACCCTGGGCAAGCAAACTGCAGGCATGGGGGGGCACGGGGGAAGTTGCCCCCACTGGGCTGTCAGCGACCCACCCTGGGCAAGCAAACTGCCGGCATGGGGGGCACGGGCAAAGTTGCCCCCACTGGGCTGTAAGCGACCCACCCTGGGCAAGCAAACTGCCGGCATGGGGGGCACGGGGGAAGTTGCCCCCATTGGGCTGTCAGTGACCCACCCTGGGCAAGCAAACTGCCGGCATGGGGGGCACGGGCGAAGTTGCCCCCATTGGGCTGTCAGCGACCCACCCTGGGCAAGCAAACTGCAGGCATGGGGGGCACGGGCGAAGTTGCCCCCATTGGGCTGTCAGCGACCCACCCTGGGCAAGCAAACTGCCGGCATGGGGGGGCATGGGCAAAGTTGTCCCCACTGGGCTGTAAGCGACCCACCCTGGGCAAGCAAACTGCCGGCATGGGGGGCACGGGCAAAGTTGCCCCCATTGGGCTGTAAGCGACCCTCCCTGGGCAAGCAAACTGCCGGCATGGGGGGCACGGGCAAAGTTGCCCCCATTGGGCTGTAAGCGACCCACCCTGGGCAAGCAAACTGCCGGCATGGGGGGCACGAGGCGAAGTTTCCCCCACTGGGCTGTCAGTGACCCACCCTGGGCAAGCAAACTGCAGGCATGGGAGGGGGCACTCTTCCAGGGGGACACAGGGGCCACTGCTTCTCTGCTGATGTTTCAAGTGTTGGTACAAGTAGGAAGATTTCTTGCAGGGGTGGGCAATAATTGTGTAGGTTTCCATTTTTTCCCACAACTGTCCCAGCAACTTATGTCCCCCTCGGAAACACGTAAAAAAGTTAATTTTAATTTAGGGGAATGTTAAAATCTATAGTGGGGTGCCAATTTACTAGACTGCCCCCCCCCCTCCCCGCCCAGTGACCAAAATTGCTTGCTTTATACCCCAGCTAGACACACACCCCCATTTTTTTTTAAAAATGTACCAGGCCAGGGTACTTTCCCTCAGCCACACCTCCATCTTCTTTCATTTGCCCAGGGACCCCTCGCTGGATACACACAGACTGTACTAATGCAGGGCCCTGGTACCTATATTGGCCCCCAAGGGCCACAGTGGATCTAAATACAGCCCTATACTAGTCTGCTCAATGGCCAATCAGGGGTCCGGCAAGGGAAAATGAAAAGAAGGAGGGGGAGTGGCCCCTGGCCGTGGCAGCACTGGGGTTCCTACCTTATTGAATAGGTTTTCCTCTGCTTTTATTGGCCCTGATGATATTAAAGTGGGCGGAACCTTTATTAATGATTTGCTAAAATGTTGTGTTGTGCCCGAAATCCGGGAGCCCCGGGGGGTGGGAATGTTATCCCCCCCGCTCTTATGGAACGGACACTCTATAGAAATCTATTCTGTTTTGGCCACAGACAGTGCAGTAAAAGAGCTTTGATATTTGTCACTCTGTGATGTCATAGAGTGACATATAATAGACTGACAAATATATAGCTCTTGTGTATGATGATATATTTCGTAACAGTCAGTCAGCATACGCACAGCTTTACTTTATATACTATACTGTCATCCATATACCCTATATACAGACTCCTCTGATCTACTGTTATCTATTAGGCCCCTCCCCTCTGCTGTTCATTGGTGGGCATTGCATGACATCTGTCAGTCAATCGCTGATGTGTAAAAAAAATGCATGGAGAAAACAATCTCTTATATTGGGTGAGTGATACTTTTATATGGGCACAGAACCCCTCAGTGACTTCTAATATCCTTATCATTTACAGTAGGGGGTAGATTATCCCTTATAATACATGAGTGATACTCAGAGTTCCCTGTATAATTCAGCCTGCAGCCTTGTGCCTTTATATGGGCACAGAACCCCTCAGTGACTGCTAATATCCTTATCATTTACAGTAGGGGGTACATTATCCCTTATAATACATGAGTGATACTCAGAGTTCCCTGTATAACTCAGCCTGCAGCCTTGTGCCTTTATATGGGCACAGAACCCCTCAGTGACTGCTAATATCCTTATCATTTACAGTAGGGGGTACATTATCCCTTATAATACATGAGTGATACTCAGAGTTCCCTGTATAACTCAGCCTGCAGCCTTGTGCCTTTATATGGGGGGCACAGAACCCCTCAGTGACTGCTAATATCCTTATCATTTACAGTAGGGGGTACATTATCCTTATAATACATGAGTGATACTCAGAGTTCCCTGTATAACTCAGCCTGCAGCCTTGTGCCTTTATATGGGGGGCACAGAACCCCTCAGTGACTGCTAATATCCTTATCATTTACAGTAGGGGGTACATTATCCCTTATAATACATGAGTGATACTCAGAGTTCCCTGTATAACTCAGCCTGCAGCCTTGTGCCTTTATATGGGCACAGAACCCCTCAGTGACTGCTAATATCCTTATCATTTACAGTAGGGGGTACATTATCCCTTATAATACATGAGTGATACTCAGAGTTCCCTGTATAACTCAGCCTGCAGCCTTGTGCCTTTATATGGGCACAGAACCCCTCAGTGACTGCTAATATCCTTATCATTTACAGTAGGGGGTACATTATCCCTTATAATACATGAGTGATACTCAGAGTTCCCTGTATAACTCAGCCTGCAGCCTTGTGCCTTTATATGGGGGGCACAGAACCCCTCAGTGACTGCTAATATCCTTATCATTTACAGTAGGGGGTACATTATCCCTTATAATACATGAGTGATACTCAGAGTTCCCTGTATAACTCAGCCTGCAGCCTTGTGCCTTTATATGGGCACAGAACCCCTCAGTGACTGCTAATATCCTTATCATTTACAGTAGGGGGTACATTATCCCTTATAATACATGAGTGATACTCAGAGTTCCCTGTATAACTCAGCCTGCAGCCTTGTGCCTTTATATGGGGGGCACAGAACCCCTCAGTGACTGCTAATATCCTTATCATTTACAGTAGGGGGTACATTATCCCTTATAATACATGAGTGATACTCAGAGTTCCCTGTATAACTCAGCCTGCAGCCTTGTGCCTTTATATGGGCACAGAACCCCTCAGTGACTGCTAATATCCTTATCATTTACAGTAGGGGGTACATTACTGGCATTATATAAGACACTTGTGGGCTGGGTTATTGGGATAAGGAGTTACAGGGACAATAAGGCACTCAGGGGCGGGGTTACTGGAATAAGGAGTTACAGGGACAATAAGGCACTCAGGGGCGGGGTTACTGGAATAAGGAGTTACAGGGGCAATAAGGCACTCAGGGGCGGGGTTACTGGAATAAGGAGTTACAGGGACAATAAGGCACTCAGGGGCGGGGTTACTGGAATAAGGAGTTACAGGGGCAATAAGGCACTCAGGGGCGGGGTTACTGGAATAAGGAGTTACAGGGACAATAAGGCACTCAGGGGCGGGGTTACTGGAATAAGGAGTTACAGGGACAATAAGGCACTCAGGGGCGGGGTTACTGGAATAAGGAGTTACAGGGACAATAAGGCACTCAGGGGCGGGGTTACTGGAATAAGGAGTTACAGGGACAATAAGGCACTCAGGGGCGGGGTTACTGGAATAAGGAGTTACAGGAGCAATAAGGCACTCAGGGGCGGGGTTATTGGAATAAGGAGTTACAGGGGCAATAAGGCACTCAGGGGCGGGGTTACTGGAATAAGGAGTTACAGGGACAATAAGGCACTCAGGGGCGGGGTTACTGGAATAAGGAGTTACAGGAGCAATAAGGCACTCAGGGGCGGGGTTACTGGAATAAGGAGTTACAGGGGCAATAAGGCACTCAGGGGCGGGGTTACTGGAATAAGGAGTTACAGGGGCAATAAGGCACTCAGGGGCGGGGTTACTGGAATAATGAGGCACTCAGGGGCGGGGTTACTGGGGCGGATCTGTACAAGGACAGGTAGATGGCACTTGTTCATGGAGGAACATCTGGGACACAGATGGTGGGATCACAGTTACAGCCAGAATACTAGAACCCTCCACCCTGTTTAATGAGAGCGAGAGATGGAGAATGGGAGGGTGGTGGAAAGAAAGGGCTGAGAAAAGGGAAAGGAGACAGATGGGGGGGGGGGGGTGAGGAAAACAAGGTGGGGAGATCACAGGGGAAGGAGGGAAGTTTAGAAAGAAAACATAATTTGATGAAGGAAAAAGAAATCAGGTACTGAGGGAGAGAGGAGAGGGGGAAGGAGAGGCTGAAGAAGGGAATGAGAAAGCAGATGAGGAGGGGAGAATGGGGGGGGGGGTGGAATTAGGAGCAATGAGTAATGGAGAATATGGGGCACTAATAAACAGAATCAGTGAATGGGCCCAAAGCACTCAGTCCGGTCCTGTCCTCTGATTGGCTTCTTGGGGGAGCGCAGCGCAGGCACCTAGGGGGGCCCTGCATAGAGTTAATACCCAGTGGGCTCCACATGAGCAGGCAGGTTAGATTGTCAGCTCTTCAGCTCCCAGGTGATACCCCGGGGTAAGTGCAGTGACAGCAGAGAGTAATGTCGGCTGGGGAGTCAGTGATTTCATTTATTTCCTTTATTTCTAACCGTATTCTCCGGTACAAGTTGCAGAAGTCATGTAGGGCGGGTTCTATAAAACCCTATAAGTACCGTATATATTGGAGAAGCATGGGGAAGGGCCGGCCCCTAGCTCCAGGGGCCCCTATAGTACCGTATATATGGGAGAAGCAGAGGGAAGGGCCAGCCCCTAGCTCCAGGGGCCACTATAGTACCGTATATATGGGAGAAGCATGGGGAAGGGCCAGCCCCTAGCTCCAGGGGCCCCTATAGTACCGTATATATGGGAGAAGCAGAGGGAAGGGCCGGCCCCTAGCTCCAGGGGCCACTATAGTACCGTATATATGGGAGAAGCACGGGGAAGGGCCGGCCCCTAGCTCCAGGGGCCCCTATAGTACTGTATATATGGGAGAAGCACGGGGAAGGGCCGGCCCCTAGCTCCAGGGGCCCCTATAGTACTGTATATATGGGAGAAGCAGAGGGAAGGGCCAGCCCCTAGCTCCAGGGGCCACTATAGTACCGTATATATGGGAGAAGCATGGGGAAGGGCCGGCCCCTAGCTTCAGGGGTCCCTATAGTACCGTATATATGGGAGAAGCAGAGGGAAGGGCCAGCCCCTAGCTCCAGGGGCCACTATAGTACCGTATATATGGGAGAAGCATGGGGAAGGGCCGGCCCCTAGCTCCAGGGGCCCCTATAGTACCGTATATATGGGAGAAGCAGAGGGAAGGGCCAGCCCCTAGCTCCAGGGGCCACTATAGTACCGTATATATGGGAGAAGCATGGGGAAGGGCCGGCCCCTAGCTCCCGGGGTCCCTATAGTACCGTATATATGGGAGAAGCACGGGGAAGGGCCGGCCCCTAGCTCCAGGGGTCCCTATAGTACCGTATATATGGGAGAAGCACGGGGAAGGGCCGGCCCCTAGCTCCAGGGGTCCCTATAGTACCATATATATGGGAGAAGCAGGGGGAAGGGCCGGCCCCTAGCTCCCGGGGCCCCTATAGTACTGTATATATGGGAGAAGCACGGGGAAGGGCCGGCCCCTAGCTCCAGGGGCCCCTATAGTACTGTATATATGGGAGAAGCACGGGGAAGGGCCAGCCCCTAGCTCCAGGGGCCACTATAGTACCGTATATATAGGAGAAGCAGAGGGAAGGGCCAGCCCCTAGCTCCAGGGGCCACTATAGTACCGTATATATGGGAGAAGCACGGGGAAGGGCCAGCCCCTAGCTCCCGGGGCCCCGATAGTACCGTATATATGGGAGAAGCACGGGGAAGGGCCGGCCCCTAGCTCCAGGGGCCCCTATAGTACTGTATATATGGGAGAAGCACGGGGAAGGGCCGGCCCCTAGCTCCAGGGGCCCCTATAGTACCGTATATATGGGAGAAGCACGGGGAAGGGCCAGCCCCTAGCTCCCGGGGCCCCGATAGTACCGTATATATGGGAGAAGCACGGGGAAGGGCCGGCCCCTAGCTCCAGGGGCCCCTATAGTACCATATATATGGGAGAAGCACGGGAAGGGCCGGCCCCTAGCTCCAGGGGCCCCTATAGTATAAACACAGAGCAGGAATGCTGCCTGGGAGCAATTAGGCTAATGCAGTGCTGGCCTGTGGCAAGCGGCCCACACCAAATATTTATTTTCTCTTCATTATCCTTCCCCCAAATAAACAGTTCCTGTGGTTCAGGAGAAGTGTCAGGACCCCCCATAAAGGCTATGCCCCACCCCAGATAAGTGCCCGGGGGGGCGTCTCAGGTTTATATATTACAGGGATCAGAAGGCACAAACCAGCACCCACCCAATGCCACCCATTCACTCCAATGGCATCTGCCTGTCACTGCCCAAAGGGTGGGGGCCCACTTGTGTATTTTCATGGTCAGAATTTACAGTGTGTCCCCCCCCCCAATGTGTTTTTCTTGATGGGAACAAGTGAGTCACACGCTGAGACTGCTGAGAGAGTGCGAAGGGAGAGAGAAATAAGGGAGGTGGAGTGGCAGCAACCGAGAGGGAGGATGTGAGAGAAGCCACAGAGAGAAGGGATGGGGCACGACTGGGCATGAGATAAGATTGTGGCACTGAGGCCGACTGCCAGCCTCGAGGGGGGGGTGGAAATGGTCCTGATAATGAGAGCAATAAGGGAAGCCAGTCCCTGAAATACGTGTCCCAGCATCCCCTGACAGCCAATAATCCCTTCCCAGAGGCACCATCTCTCCCTACTATACCTGCTATCCCACAGCCCCAGTCCCTTCCCAGAGGCTATTATCCCCCCACTGCTACTATAGGCACCATCTCTCCCTACTATACCTGCTATCCCACAGCCCCAGTCCCTTCCCAGAGGCTATTATCCCCCCACTGCTACTATAGGCACCATCTCTCCCTACTATACCTGCTATCCCACAGCCCCAGTCCCTTCCCAGAGGCTATTATCCCCCCCACTGCTACTATAGGCACCATCTCTCCCTACTATACCTGCTATCCCACAGCCCCAGTCCCTTCCCAGAGGCTATTATCCCCCCACTCCTACTATAGGCACCATCTCTCCCTACTATACCTGCTATCCCACAGCCCCAGTCCCTTCCCAGAGGCTATTATCCCCCCACTGCTACTATAGGCACCATCTCTCCCTACTATACCTGCTATCCCACAGCCCCAGTCCCTTCCCAGAGGCTATTATCCCCCCACTGCTACTATAGGCACCATCTCTCCCTACTATACCTGCTATCCCACAGCCCCAGTCCCTTCCCAGAGGCTATTATCCCCCCACTGCTACTATAGGCACCATCTCTCCCTACTATACCTGCTATCCCACAGCCCCAGTCCCTTCCCAGAGGCTATTATCCCCCCACTGCTACTATAGGCACCATCTCTCCCTACTATACCTGCTATCCCACAGCCCCAGTCCCTTCCCAGAGGCTATTATCCCCCTGCTACTATAGGCACCATCTCTCCCTACTATACCTGCTATCCCACAGCCACAGTCCCTTCCCAGAGGCTATTATCCCCCCACTGCTACTACAGGCACCATCTCTCCCTACTATACCTGCTATCCCACAGCCCCAGTCCCTTCCCAGAGGCTATTATCCCACTGCTACTATAGGCACCATCTCTCCCTACTATACCTGCTATCCCACAGCCCCAGTCCCTTCCCAGAGGCTATTATCCCCCCACTGCTACTATAGGCACCATCTCTCCCTACTATACCTGCTATCCCACAGCCCCAGTCCCTTCCCAGAGGCTATTATCCCCCCACTGCTACTATAGGCACCATCTCTCCCTACTATACCTGCTATCCCACAGCCCCAGTCCCTTCCCAGAAGCTATTATCCCACTGCTACTATAGGCACCATCTCTCCCTACTATACCTGCTATCCCACAGCCCCAGTCCCTTCCCAGAGGCTATTATCCCCCCACTGCTACTATAGGCACCATCTCTCCCTACTATACCTGCTATCCCACAGCCCCAGTCCCTTCCCAGAGGCTATTATCCCACTGCTACTATAGGCACCATCTCTCCCTACTATACCTGCTATCCCACAGCCACAGCCCCTAGTCCATCCGTGAGTGTGAGCTCACCATGTTTGTGTGCAGGAAGGCCCAGCAGGGATATAGGCAGTGACGCTGATGCCCTGCAGGACACTTCCCGTTGTTTACACCATCTTACATTTCTGGTACCTGTGCCTCAGCCGGGGCTGTGTAAGGCCGGACGGCTGTGGCACCATAGAGAAGACCTGGTGCTTTTGCATGGATGTAGTAAATATAACTTAGTATGCCGAGGTAATAAAGGTTTTTTAAAAAAAAATCAATTCAGTAGAAAGGCAATGTAAGGCTGGGGATAGAGGGAGGGGGGTTCTGGGAGTTGTAGTTCTTTATGGCCAAAGGTTGCTGATTTGTGGGGGTGAGAAGTCTGAGTTTGAAACAACAGAAGTGCATTATTGTATGACTGGTAGTAGTACTTGTGGGGGGGGGGAATGATTTCCACATGTCCCAGACAGGGCTGTGCTAGGGAACTAGGAATGCAATACATTCCCTGGGGAAGCGATAGATAAGTGGTTGGTAACAGCAGTGTTGGGTTACTGGGGGGAGCACCCGCAGACTTGTACCACTGGCATAACTACCGTGGGTGCCCAGCCCATATGCAAGCCCCTGTCTAATTAGTTGAGTGTTGGGAGTTTTAGTTCAACAGCAGCCTGAGGGTCACATGTTGCACATCCCTCTTGTCTTGGTTTGTGGCTCTCCTCCCTGGGTACCAGACAGTCTCCAGCTGTTTGTCTGTACGGAGGGGCTCGGGTTACTGGGCTGCCTCCCCCCAGTCTGTCAGCACCAGGCTCTGTGGTGGGGTCTGGCCTGACACCAGTGCTACAGGGAGAGCCGGCTATGGGCATGGAATTGCAATGTGTGTTAGTGTAGGATGTAGTAGTGTGTGTGTGTTAGTGTAGGATGTAGTAGTGTGTGTGTGTTAGTGTAGGATGTAGTAGTGTGTGTTAGTGTAGGATGTAGTAGTGTGTGTTAGTGTAGGATGTAGTAGTGTGTGTTAGTGTAGGATGTAGTAGTGTGTGTTAGTGTAGGATGTAGTAGTGTGTGTGTGTTAGTGTAGGATATAGTAGTGTGTGTGTGTTAGTGTAGGATGTAGTAGTGTGTGGTGTGTTAGTAGGTGTAGTGTGTTGTGTAGTGTAGTAGTGTGTGTGTGTTAGTGTAGGATGTAGTAGTGTGTGTGTGTTAGTGTAGGATGTAGTAGTGTGTGTGTGTTAGTGTAGGATGTAGTAGTGTGTGTGTGTTAGTGTAGGATGTAGTAGTGTGTGTGTGTTAGTGTAGGATGTAGTAGTGTGTGTGTGTTAGTGTAGGATGTAGTAGTGTGTGTGTTAGTGTAGGATGTAGTAGTGTGTGTTAGTGTAGGATGTAGTAGTGTGTGTTAGTGTAGGATGTAGTAGTGTGTGTGTGTTAGTGTAGGATGTAGTAGTGTGTGTTAGTGTAGGATGTAGTAGTGTGTGTGTGTTAGTGTAGGATGTAGTAGTGTGTGTGTGTTAGTGTAGGATGTAGTAGTATGTGTGTGTTAGTGTAGGATGTAGTAGTGTGTGTTAGTGTAGGATGTAGTAGTGTGTGTGTGTGTTAGTGTAGGATGTAGTAGTGTGTGTGTGTTAGTGTAGGATGTAGTAGTGTGTGTTAGTGTAGGATGTAGTAGTGTGTGTTAGTGTAGGATGTAGTAGTGTGTGTTAGTGTAGGATGTAGTAGTGTGTGTTAGTGTAGGATGTGTAGTGTGTGTGTTAGTGTAGGATGTAGTAGTGTGTGTTAGTGTAGGATGTAGTAGTGTGTGTGTGTGTTAGTGTAGGATGTAGTAGTGTGTGTTAGTGTAGGATGTAGTAGTGTGTGTGTGTTAGTGTAGGATGTAGTAGTGTGTGTTAGTGTAGGATGTAGTAGTGTGTGTTAGTGTAGGATGTAGTAGTGTGTGTGTGTTAGTGTAGGATGTAGTAGTGTGTGTGTGTTAGTGTAGGATGTAGTAGTGTGTGTGTGTTAGTGTAGGATGTAGTAGTGTGTGTTAGTGTAGGATGTAGTAGTGTGTGTGTGTTAGTGTAGGATGTAGTAGTGTGTGTGTGTTAGTGTAGGATGTAGTAGTGTGTGTGTGTTAGTGTAGGATATAGTAGTGTGTGTTAGTGTAGGATGTAGTAGTGTGTGTTAGTGTAGGATGTAGTAGTGTGTGTTAGTGTAGGATGTAGTAGTGTGTGTTAGTGTAGGATGTAGTAGTGTGTGTTAGTGTAGGATGTAGTAGTGTGTGTGTGTTAGTGTAGGATGTAGTAGTGTGTGTTAGTGTAGGATGTAGTAGTGTGTGTTAGTGTAGGATGTAGTAGTGTGTGTTAGTGTAGGATGTAGTAGTGTGTGTTAGTGTAGGATGTAGTAGTGTGTGTGTGTTAGTGTAGGATGTAGTAGTGTGTGTGTGTTAGTGTAGGATGTAGTAGTATGTGTGTGTTAGTGTAGGATGTAGTAGTGTGTGTTAGTGTAGGATGTAGTAGTGTGTGTGTGTGTTAGTGTAGGATGTAGTAGTGTGTGTGTGTTAGTGTAGGATGTAGTAGTGTGTGTTAGTGTAGGATGTAGTAGTGTGTGTTAGTGTAGGATGTAGTAGTGTGTGTTAGTGTAGGATGTAGTAGTGTGTGTTAGTGTAGGATGTAGTAGTGTGTGTGTGTTAGTGTAGGATGTAGTAGTGTGTGTTAGTGTAGGATGTAGTAGTGTGTGTGTGTGTTAGTGTAGGATGTAGTAGTGTGTGTTAGTGTAGGATGTAGTAGTGTGTGTGTGTTAGTGTAGGATGTAGTAGTGTGTGTGTGTTAGTGTAGGATGTAGTAGTGTGTGTGTGTTAGTGTAGGATGTAGTAGTGTGTGTGTGTTAGTGTAGGATGTAGTAGTGTGTGTGTGTTAGTGTAGGATGTAGTAGTGTGTGTGTGTTAGTGTAGGATGTAGTAGTGTGTGTGTGTTAGTGTAGGATGTAGTAGTGTGTGTGTGTTAGTGTAGGATGTAGTAGTGTGTGTGTGTTAGTGTAGGATGTAGTAGTGTGTGTGTGTTAGTGTAGGATGTAGTAGTGTGTGTTAGTGTAGGATGTAGTAGTGTGTGTTAGTGTAGGATGTAGTAGTGTGTGTGTGTTAGTGTAGGATGTAGTAGTGTGTGTTAGTGTAGGATGTAGTAGTGTGTGTGTGTTAGTGTAGGATGTAGTAGTGTGTGTGTGTTAGTGTAGGATGTAGTAGTATGTGTGTGTTAGTGTAGGATGTAGTAGTGTGTGTTAGTGTAGGATGTAGTAGTGTGTGTGTGTGTTAGTGTAGGATGTAGTAGTGTGTGTGTGTTAGTGTAGGATGTAGTAGTGTGTGTTAGTGTAGGATGTAGTAGTGTGTGTTAGTGTAGGATGTAGTAGTGTGTGTTAGTGTAGGATGTAGTAGTGTGTGTTAGTGTAGGATGTAGTAGTGTGTGTGTGTTAGTGTAGGATGTAGTAGTGTGTGTTAGTGTAGGATGTAGTAGTGTGTGTGTGTGTTAGTGTAGGATGTAGTAGTGTGTGTTAGTGTAGGATGTAGTAGTGTGTGTGTGTTAGTGTAGGATGTAGTAGTGTGTGTTAGTGTAGGATGTAGTAGTGTGTGTGTGTTAGTGTAGGATGTAGTAGTGTGTGTGTGTTAGTGTAGGATGTAGTAGTGTGTGTGTGTTAGTGTAGGATGTAGTAGTGTGTGTTAGTGTAGGATGTAGTAGTGTGTGTGTGTTAGTGTAGGATGTAGTAGTGTGTGTGTGTTAGTGTAGGATGTAGTAGTGTGTGTGTGTTAGTGTAGGATGTAGTAGTGTGTGTTAGTGTAGGATGTAGTAGTGTGTGTTAGTGTAGGATGTAGTAGTGTGTGTTAGTGTAGGATGTAGTAGTGTGTGTTAGTGTAGGATGTAGTAGTGTGTGTTAGTGTAGGATGTAGTAGTGTGTGTGTGTTAGTGTAGGATGTAGTAGTGTGTGTTAGTGTAGGATGTAGTAGTGTGTGTTAGTGTAGGATGTAGTAGTGTGTGTGTGTTAGTGTAGGATGTAGTAGTGTGTGTTAGTGTAGGATGTAGTAGTGTGTGTGTGTTAGTGTAGGATGTAGTAGTGTGTGTGTGTTAGTGTAGGATGTAGTAGTATGTGTGTGTTAGTGTAGGATGTAGTAGTGTGTGTTAGTGTAGGATGTAGTAGTGTGTGTGTGTGTTAGTGTAGGATGTAGTAGTGTGTGTGTGTTAGTGTAGGATGTAGTAGTGTGTGTTAGTGTAGGATGTAGTAGTGTGTGTTAGTGTAGGATGTAGTAGTGTGTGTTAGTGTAGGATGTAGTAGTGTGTGTTAGTGTAGGATGTAGTAGTGTGTGTGTGTTAGTGTAGGATGTAGTAGTGTGTGTTAGTGTAGGATGTAGTAGTGTGTGTGTGTGTTAGTGTAGGATGTAGTAGTGTGTGTTAGTGTAGGATGTAGTAGTGTGTGTGTGTTAGTGTAGGATGTAGTAGTGTGTGTGTGTGTTAGTGTAGGATGTAGTAGTGTGTGTTAGTGTAGGATGTAGTAGTGTGTGTGTGTTAGTGTAGGATGTAGTAGTGTGTGTTAGTGTAGGATGTAGTAGTGTGTGTGTGTGTTAGTGTAGGATGTAGTAGTGTGTGTTAGTGTAGGATGTAGTAGTGTGTGTTAGTGTAGGATGTAGTAGTGTTTGTTTAATATTCCGGTGCAGAGACATCTGGGGGCTTTGAATTTGCTCTGCATTCCATGTCCCTGTTCATAAAAACAGAGAGAACCCAAATAAGGAGAGAGCGGCGCCGCCACCGCACATTGTTCCGCACACTCCTTGCGCCTGGCGACCCACAGCGCCCTGCTCTTCTTATGTCACTGGGTTAACTCTCTAACACCCAGTGTGTGCACATAGCAAGTGGTGAGGGGGCAGAACAGGGTGTTTATATGTACTGAGTGGGGAGAGGGGGCCGAACAGGGTGTTTATATGTACTGAGTGGGGTGAGGGGGCAGAACAGGGTGTTTATATGTACTGAGTGGGGAGAGGGGGCCGAACAGGGTGTTTATATGTACTGAGTGGGGTGAGGGGGCAGAACAGGGTGTTTATATGTACTGAGTGGGGAGAGGGGGCCGAACAGGGTGTTTATATGTACTGAGTGGGATGAGGGGCAGAACAGGGTGTTTATATGTACTGAGTGGGGAGAGGGGGCCGAACAGGGTGTTTATATGTGCCGAGTGGGATGAGGGGGCCGAACAGGGTGTTTATATGTACTGAGTGGGGAGAGGGGGCCGAACAGGGTGTTTATATGTGCCGAGTGGGATGAGGGGGCCGAACAGGGTGTTTATATGTACCTAGTGGGGTGAGGGGGCCGAACAGGGTGTTTATATGTGCCGAGTGGGATGAGGGGGCCGAACAGGGTGTTTATATGTACTGAGTGGGGTGAGGGGGCCGAACAGGGTGTTTATATGTGCCGAGTGGGATGAGGGGGCCGAACAGGGTGTTTATATGTACTGAGTGGGGAGAGGGGGCAGAACAGGGTGTTTATATGTGCCGAGTGGGATGAGGGGGCCGAACAGGGTGTTTATATGTACTGAGTGGGGTGAGGGGGCCGAACAGGGTGTTTATATGTGCCGAGTGGGATGAGGGGGCCGAACAGGGTGTTTATATGTACTGAGTGGGGAGAGGGGGCCGAACAGGGTGTTTATATGTGCCGAGTGGGATGAGGGGGCCGAACAGGGTGTTTATATGTGCCGAGTGGGGTGAGGGGGCAGAGCTGGGTGTTTATACGTGACGAGTGGGGTGAGGGGGCCAAACAGGGTGTTTATATTTGCTGAGTGGGGTGAGGGGGCCGAACAGGGTGTTTATATGTGCCGAGTGGGGTGAGGGGGCCGAACAGGGTGTTTATATGTGCCGAGTGGGGTGAGGGGGCCGAACAGGGTGTTTTATATGTGCCGAGTGGGGTGAGGGGGCCGAACAGGGTGTTTATAGGTGCCGAGTGGGGTGAGGGGGCCGAACAGGGTGTTTATACGTGCCGAGTGGGGTGAGGGGGCTGAACAGGGTGTTTATACGTGCCGAGTGGGGTGAGGGGGCTGAACAGGGTGTTTATACGTGCCGAGTGGGGTGAGGGGGCTGAACAGGGTGTTTATACGTGCCGAGAGGGTGAGGGGGCTGAACAGGGTGTTTATACGTGCCAAGTGGGGTGAGGGGGCCGAACAGGGTGTTTATATTTGCTGAGTGGGGTGAGGGGGCCGAACAGGGTGTTTATATGTGCCGAGTGGGGTGAGGGGGCCGAACAGGGTGTTTATATGTTCCGAGTGGGGAGAGCTGGGTGTTTATATGTGCTAAGTGGGCAGAGCAGGGTGTGGGTGGGTATGTGCCCACTGGTGGGAATGTAGTACCCACAGTAGTTACAGAGTGGAGGAGAGAGAATAGGTGGGAAAGCCCAGAGATGAGCCCAAGCCTGGGATAGTTTGAAGTCCCACTCAGACATTAGGAACACCTATTCCCGAGAAACTGCCCACAAAGTGGCCCTCAGATCATCTGTGTTTGGCCGTAGCCCCCGCTCCATATGTGAGCACAGTAAGGATCCCTCACCAACAGCACTGCCTTAGGGAATCGTCTGCTCCTCCACTCTGACTTCTCCTATCCAATTACTCCGGGGGTGAATGTGGCCGACATATGGTCTCCCACTCAGCCACCCAAGCTAATCTGCCTGGGAACAGCCTGGGGCGCTGCTTAGGGCCCCTCCATCCCTCTGCCTTTATCTGCCGGGCCCCTAGCACCAAGCTCTGTACAGTCTCCGGTCCCTATGCTGTGAGTGAGGGGGACACAACTATTTGGGGACTTTGCATGGGATGTGCTGATTGGCTGAGAGTACGAGGCATAGGAACCAAAACACAGGGACAGCTGGTCAGTTCATTGGAGCTGCTGAGAGACTAGAGAGCAGCAAAGGGGCCTTTAAAGTTAATACTGAAGACAGAGGAGACCCCAGATTTAGACAGATGGATAGGGGGATTGCTGAGACTCCATTGCTTCTATAAACATCTACCTGAAGGTATGGCAGCCCATTAGCCTCCTTGTGTGCCGGCCTGCCCGCTGTCTCACTGTCCCCTCTTTGTCCCTTGGAAATGCTTGTCCTTGGCTTTTATAACTGACCATCTGCATGGAAGTATTGATCTCATAGGCAGAGACCTCTCCGCCTGGCTCTATGGCCCGGGGGTGCCCAAAAGGTAAGTGATGCGCCGTGGCACTGATTCCGGCTGCTCCATGTCTGCGTTACAATCGAGGCATTTATAATAGGGGTGCCATGCACTGTCAGACACGACTCTGAGCATATTTGTTAGCCGTGCATTTGTTTATATTGCTCCAGTCTCTTATCTCACGCTCGGATACCTGTACTGGGGTAAATAGTGTCTCACAGATACCCCCCTTGTGCTCTGATCGCTCTGAGAGAAAGCCATAAGGCATAATGGCGTATTCCCTTTAGGCATTTGTTAAGAAGCGCCTAAACCTGGCCAGGCAGCCATCTTACTAACCAGGGCAATGTTTCATAATTGTACAAAGATCTCTGGAGCTGGGCCATAATAATCGCCATGAAAGTGCCATACCTGGACCACAGGCCGCCAGTTGGACATCACTCTCTAGAAGTGGCCATACCAGCTGGGTCCGGTGCTGGACCAATGCCCGTGTATGGGCAGCCATCCTGAATACTGGGACAAGGGCACTGAGCAGAGAGGGCGGTATATTGGTGGCTTTTTGGGACAAAGGCCTGGGCAGGGATACTGACTGGGTCTTGGGCACGTTGGCCTGCGTGTGTGATCGGGTCGGTGAAAGCCGAGGATAAACTGCTTTGGGCCGGGGTCCTTTCCATTGACTATGGCTGAGCTTTGCTGTATTGTAGCGATGGGGTCCTGGGTTTGATTCCAACCAGGCCACTACCTGCAGGAGGTCTGTAGGGTCCCCCTGTGGTTGGTCGGTGGGGGTGTGCAACAATCACAAGGCACTCAGGCAGGTCAGTTGGCTCCTGATTACATTGCCCCTAGTGAGTGTGGATCTGCTAAAGGCCTTAGATTGTAAGCTCTGCTGGGCAGGGAGGAATGTATAACCTCCAGGCTGTGGGCTGTATAGATAGTAGGGGAGCTACCAGTCCTCCAGCTGCCCCTCTTCCCACCCCCTGCACTCTCGCTGTCCCTCGGTCACACAGCTTCACGGGGCATTAGAGCAATAAATGCTCCTTTGTGCTGCCCGGATATTTCCGTGCCTTGCTACGCGCCGCACATGTCTCTAATAATAACCGTGGCACCATGGGGCGGCCTGCATTCACCCGGAAACCTCCCCTGCCCATCTCCCCATGCATCTCCTCTGCATCAGGGCCTTGTTTGCCTCTCTTGGGCCCCGAACCAAGCCCTGAATTCATAATATGGCCATCAGCTGCAATATATATACATTATATATATATACATATAGCTGGGCCATCTAGGAACTTTCACCCTGCAGTGGGAGGGACAGACTCCATGTCCCATAGCCCCCTCCTGTCTGTGTCACTGTATCACCCTGCAGTGGGAGGGACAGACTCCGTGTCCCATAGCCCCCTCCTGTCTGTGTCACTGTATCACCCTGCAGTGGGAGGGACAGACTCCGTGTCCCATAGCCCCCTCCTGTCTGTGTCACTGTATCACCCTGCAGTGGGAGGGACAGACTCCGTGTCCCATAGCTCCCTCCTGTCTGTGTCACTGTATCACCCTGCAGTGGGAGGGACAGACTCCGTGTCCCATAGCCCCCTCCTGTCTGTGTCACTGTATCACCCTGCAGTGGGAGGGGCAGACTCCATGTCCCATAGCTCCCTCCTGTCTGTGTCACTGTATCACCCTGCAGTGGGAGGGACAGACTCCGTGTCCCATAGCCCCCTCCTGTCTGTGTCACTGTATCACCCTGCAGTGGGAGGGGCAGACTCCATGTCCCATAGCTCCTTCCTGTCTGTGTCACTGTATCACCCTGCAGTGGGAGGGGCAGACTCCGTGTCCCATAGCCCCTTCCTGTCTGTCACTGTATCACCCTGCAGTGGGAGGGGCAGACTCCGTGTCCCATAGCCCCCTCCTGTCTGTCACTGTATCACCCTGCAGTGGGAGGGGCAGACTCCATGTCCCATAGCCCCCTCCTGTCTGTGTCACTGTATCACCCTGCAGTGGGAGGGGCAGACTCCGTGTCCCATAGCTCCCTCCTGTCTGTGTCACTGTATCACCCTGCAGTGGGAGGGGCAGACTCCATGTCCCATAGCTCCCTCCTGTCTGTGTCACTGTATCACCCTGCAGTGGGAGGGACAGACTCCGTGTCCCATAGCCCCCTCCTGTCTGTGTCACTGTATCACCCTGCAGTGGGAGGGGCATACTCCGTGTCCCATAGCTCCCTCCTGTCTGTGTCACTGTATCACCCTGCAGTGGGAGGGACAGACTCCATGTCCCATAGCCCCCTCCTGTCTGTGTCACTGTATCACCCTGCAGTGGGAGGGGACAGACTCCGTGTCCCATAGCTCCCTCCTGTCTGTGTCACTGTATCACCCTGCAGTGGGAGGGGACAGACTCCGTGTCCCATAGCCCCCTCCTGTCTGTGTCACTGTATCACCCTGAAGTGGGAGGGACAGACTCCATGTCCCATAGCTCCCTCCTGTCTGTGTCACTGTATCACCCTGCAGTGGGAGGGACAGACTCCATGTCCCATAGCCCCCTCCTGTCTGTGTCACTGTATCACCCTGCAGTGGGAGGGACAGACTCCGTGTCCCATAGCTCCCTCCTGTCTGTGTCACTGTATCACCCTGCAGTGGGAGGGGCAGACTCCGTGTCCCATAGCTCCCTCCTGTCTGTGTCACTGTATCACCCTGCAGTGGGAGGGACAGACTCCGTGTCCCATAGCCCCCTCCTGTCTGTGTCACTGTATCACCCTGCAGTGGGAGGGGCATACTCCGTGTCCCATAGCTCCCTCCTGTCTGTGTCACTGTATCACCCTGCAGTGGGAGGGGACAGACTCCGTGTCCCATAGCCCCCTCCTGTCTGTGTCACTGTATCACCCTGAAGTGGGAGGGACAGACTCCATGTCCCATAGCTCCCTCCTGTCTGTGTCACTGTATCACCCTGCAGTGGGAGGGGACAGACTCCGTGTCCCATAGCCCCCTCCTGTCTGTGTCACTGTATCACCCTGCAGTGGGAGGGACAGACTCCATGTCCCATAGCCCCCTCCTGTCTGTGTCACTGTATCACCCTGCAGTGGGAGGGACAGACTCCATGTCCCATAGCCCCCTCCTGTCTGTGTCACTGTATCACCCTGCAGTGGGAGGGACAGACTCCATGTCCCATAGCTCCCTCCTGTCTGTGTCACTGTATCACCCTGCAGTGGGAGGGACAGACTCCATGTCCCATAGCCCCCTCCTGTCTGTATCACTGTATCACCCTGCAGTGGGAGGGACAGACTCCGTGTCCCATAGCCCCCTCCTGTCTGTGTCACTGTATCACCCTGCAGTGGGAGGGACAGACTCCATGTCCCATAGCCCCCTCCTGTTTGTGTCACTGTATCACCCTGCAGTGGGAGGGACAGACTCCGTGTCCCATAGCTCCCTCCTGTCTGTGTCACTGTATCACCCTGCAGTGGGAGGGGCAGACTCCGTGTCCCATAGCCCCCTCCTGTCTGTGTCACTGTATCACCCTGCAGTGGGAGGGACAGACTCCATGTCCCATAGCCCCCTCCTGTCTGTGTCACTGTATCACCCTGCAGTGGGAGGGACAGACTCCGTGTCCCATAGCCCCCTCCTGTCTGTGTCACTGTATCACCCTGCAGTGGGAGGGACAGACTCCGTGTCCCATAGCCCCCTCCTGTCTGTGTCACTGTATCACCCTGCAGTGGGAGGGGCAGACTCCGTGTCCCATAGCCCCCTCCTGTCTGTGTCACTGTATCACCCTGCAGTGGGAGGGACAGACTCCGTGTCCCATAGCTCCCTCCTGTCTGTGTCACTGTATCACCCTGCAGTGGGAGGGGCAGACTCCGTGTCCCATAGCTCCCTCCTGTCTGTGTCACTGTATCACCCTGCAGTGGGAGGGACAGACTCCATGTCCCATAGCTCCCTCCTGTCTGTGTCACTGTATCACCCTGCAGTGGGAGGGGCAGACTCCGTGTCCCATAGCCCCCTCCTGTCTGTGTCACTGTATCACCCTGCAGTGGGAGGGACAGACTCCGTGTCCCATAGCCCCCTCCTGTCTGTGTCACTGTATCACCCTGCAGTGGGAGGGGCAGACTCCGTGTCCCATAGCCCCCTCCTGTCTGTGTCACTGTATCACCCTGCAGTGGGAGGGGCAGACTCCGTGTCCCATAGCTCCCTCCTGTCTGTGTCACTGTATCACCCTGCAGTGGGAGGGACAGACTCCGTGTCCCATAGCTCCCTCCTGTCTGTGTCACTGTATCACCCTGCAGTGGGAGGGACAGACTCCATGTCCCATAGCCCCCTCCTGTCTGTGTCACTGTATCACCCTGCAGTGGGAGGGGCAGACTCCGTGTCCCATAGCCCCCTCCTGTCTGTGTCACTGTATCACCCTGCAGTGGGAGGGGCAGACTCCGTGTCCCATAGCTCCCTCCTGTCTGTGTCACTGTATCACCCTGCAGTGGGAGGGACAGACTCCGTGTCCCATAGCTCCCTCCTGTCTGTGTCACTGTATCACCCTGCAGTGGGAGGGACAGACTCCATGTCCCATAGCCCCCTCCTGTCTGTGTCACTGTATCACCCTGCTGTGGGAGGGACAGACTCCATGTCCCATAGCCCCCTCCTGTCTGTGTCACTGTATCACCCTGCAGTGGGAGGAGCAGACTCCATGTCCCATAGCTCCCTCCTGTCTGTGTCACTGTATCACCCTGCAGTGGGAGGGACAGACTCCATGTCCCATAGCTCCCTCCTGTCTGTGTCACTGTATCACCCTGCAGTGGGAGGGACAGACTCCGTGTCCCATAGCCCCCTCCTGTCTGTGTCACTGTATCACCCTGCAGTGGGAGGGACAGACTCCGTGTCCCATAGCCCCCTCCTGTCTGTGTCACTGTATCACCCTGCAGTGGGAGGGGCAGACTCCATGTCCCATAGCCCCCTCCTGTCTGTGTCACTGTATCACCCTGCAGTGGGAGGGACAGACTCCGTGTCCCATAGCCCCCTCCTGTCTGTGTCACTGTATCACCCTGCAGTGGGAGGGACAGACTCCATGTCCCATAGCCCCCTCCTGTCTGTGTCACTGTATCACCCTGCAGTGGGAGGGACGGCTCTGTTGAGGTAATGTTTCAAAAGTTGCAAGTCTAGTAACCAATAAGCAGGTAACATTTAAAAATATGCCTGGTTTCTATGGGTTACTAGACCAGGTGATAAGGTTGGAAACCCATATGTACCATAGGTGCTTCCCGTGTGTGTGTGGGTGCCATGGTGCCCAGCAGTTACTAATATTGGTGCATATATTGAGTCTGTGTATGGCTGAGCCAAATCTTGATTACCCACTTTTGCCCTAGTTACCAGCCTAGGGCCTAATCATAAAAAAATTCTAGTTGCAAAACAACAAAATAATTTTTTGGGCCCCTAAACATTTCCATGAACATATGTTGGAATGCATACCAGTCAATAGCCTACTGGCCCCCAGTTCGTCCTGGCCCCCCAGCTGGGCCTGCTGGCTGGGCCCCTGTGTATATGGTTACCAATCACCTGCAGTGCTGTTTCTGGGCCCTGAGGAATCCCGCCCATGCCTGGAATGTGTCTGGGCAGAGAGGGGTCTGTCTGCTCCTGGTGTTGAAATAACCAATTTCATGTAGTTCCCCCTGAACTCCCTATTCCCGGCTCTAATCTTCAGCCAGTGGGGGGGGGGGGCTCTGCTTTCTGTCACTCAGTTTGAGGGGGGGGGACCCTGCATTCTTAAAGGCACCTACACCCAAAAGCCTTGGCCTCATGAGAGAGAATATCATTCTAAGCAATTTCCCAATATCCATTCATTCCTCACTCTCACCAGTTGTACAGTTGTACAGTTAGGTATAAATGCTGCGGAATACAGCGCCTGTCTGTCCCATTCTCTTCCCTGGTTCTGACTCTTGAAACAATTTAGAAGTCAGTTCTTCTCTGGGTCTGCTAAACTGGTTTGTGAGTCAGAAATACTCTCTCTGCAGTGTTGGACTGGGAACCCAAGGGCCCACCAGAAAACCTTGGACCCTAGGCCCACTTTCTAGGGTATTTTTCCTCCTTTCCTCACCCAAACTCTTTATTCTCTTAGTCTCTTTTATTTACATGCTAGCATCTATCCTTCCATCTATTTCTCCTCTTTCTTCCCATTTAAAAATAGGGAATGACCATGAAACAGACCAAATGTTGAGGAGCAGGAGGGCCCACTGACACCTGGTCCCACTGGGAGTTTTCCTGGTATCCTGGTGGGCCAGTCCCACACTGTCTCTCTGTACCAGACTTGCTTATTTGAGTTAGCTCTAATACATATTCCAGAAATGCCCCCCCCCCACTTAAAAGATCTTTATAACCCCTATCCCTTTTCTTCCCATAACCCCTTGATTCTCCCCCCATTCTGTATAACCCCTTAATATAACTCTTTCTATTGCTCCATATAACCCCTCCCTATAACTCCTCCTATTGCTCCATATAACCCCTCCCTATAACTCCTCCTATTGCTCCATATAACCCCTCCCTATAACTCCTCCTATTGCTCCATATAACCCATCCCTATAACTCCTCCTATTGCTCCATATAACCCCTCCCCTATAACTCCTCCTATTGCTCCATATAACCCCTCCCTATAACTCCTCCTATTGCTCAATATAACACCTCCCTATAACCCCTCCTATTGCTCCATATAACCCCTCCCTATAACTCCTCCTATTGCTCCATATAACCCCTCCCTATAACTCCTCCTATTGCTCCATATAACCCCTCCCTATAACCCCTCCTATTGCTCAATATAACACCTCCCTATAACCCCTCCTATTGCTCCATATAACCCCTCCCTATAACCCCTCCTATTGCTCCATATAACCCCTCCCTATAACCCCTCCTATTGTCCCATATAACCCTCCCTATAACTCCTCCTATTGCTCCATATAACCCCTCCCTATAACTCCTCATATTTCCCCATATAACCCCTCCCTATAACTCCTCCTATTGCTCCATATAACCCCTCCCTATAACTCCTCCTATTGCTCCATATAACCCCTCCCTATAACTCCTCCTATTGCCCCATATAACCCCTCACTGTAACTCCTCCTATTGCCCCATATAACCCCTCCCTATAACTCCTATTGCTCCATATAACCCCTCCCTATAACTCCTCCTATTGCTCCATATAACCCCTTAATATAACTCCTCCTATTGCCCCATATAACCCCTCCCTATAACTCCTCCTGTTACTCCTTATAACCCCTCCCTAAACTCATCCTATTACTCCTTATAACCCCTCCCTAAACTCCTCCTATTACCCCTTATAACCCCTCCCTAAACTCTTCCTATTACTCCTTATAACCCCTCCCTAAACTCTTCCTATTACTCCTTATAACCCCTCCCTAAACTCCTCCTATTGCTCCATATAACCCCTCCCTAAACTCCTCCTATTGCTCCATATAACCCCTCCCTAAACTCCTCCTATTGCTCCATATAACCCCTCCCTAAACTCCTCCTATTGCTCCATATAACCCCTCCCTAAACTCCTCCTATTGCTCCATATAACCCCTCCCTAAACTCTTCCTATTACTCCTTATAACCCCTCCCTAAACTCTTCCTATTGCTCCATATAACCCCTCCCTAAACTCCTATTACTCCTTATAACCCCTCCCTAAACTCCTCCTATTGCTCCATATAACCCCTCCCTAAACTCCTCCTATTGCTCCATATAACCCCTTAATAAAACTCTTTTTATTGCTCCATATAACCCCTCCCTAAACTCCTATTACTCCTTATAACCCCTCCCTAAACTCCTCCTATTGCTCCATATAACCCCTCCCTATAACTCCTCCTTTTGCTCCATATAACCCCTCCCTAAACTCCTATTACTCCTTATAACCCCTCCCTAAACTCCTCCTATTGCTCCATATAACCCCTCCCTATAACTCCTCCTATTGCTCCATATAACCCCTCCCTAAACTCCTCCTATTACTCCTTATAACCCCTCCCTAAACTCCTCCTATTACTCCTTATAACCCCTCCCTAAACTCCTCCTATTGCTCCATATAACCTATTACTCCTTATAACCCCTCCCTATAACTCCTCTTATTGCTCCATATAACCCCTCCCTAAACTCCTCCTATTGCTCCATATAACCCCTCCCCATAACTCCTCCTATTGCTCCATATAACCCCTCCCTATAACTCCTCCTATTACTGTATATAAGCCCCTCCCTATTAGTGATGTGCTGACCAGCTCAAAACCCGGGGGACACACAGGTTCGGGCCGACACACGTAGCAAATATGTGGGGGCTGAGCCCTTCCTGCCACCCTCCCCGTCTGCAGCCTAACTTGTCCCCTCTTCCGCCTTTGGTAGGGTCTATTTATAGATGCGTGCCTGTCCCGCCCCCCCTGATTTCAGACATGGGGTGGGCACGGGTATATAAACTGATGCAGCTCAGTGGACTGGGTTGGGTGAAGAGCAGGCCGGGTTGGGTGCGGGTAGGTGAAGGGCTGGCCGGGTTGGGTGTGGGTAGGAGAAGAGCAGGCCGGGTTGGGTGCGGGTAGGAGAAGAGCAGGCCGGGTTGGGTGCGGGTAGGTGAAGAGCAGGCCGGGTTGGGTGCGGGTAGGAGAAGAGCAGGCCGGGTTGGGTGCGGGTAGGAGAAGAGCAGGCCGGGTTGGGTGCGGGTAGGAGAAGAGCAGGCCGGGTTGGGTGCGGGTAGGTGAAGAGCTGGCCGGGTTGGGTGCGGGTAGGAGAAGAGCAGGCCGGGTTGGGTGCGGGTAGGTGAAGAGCAGGCCGGTTCCAGGTTGAGAAGGGGCAAGTTAGGATATGGGATTCCCAACCAGCGCAGCTCTGGGTGTTGCTATGTTTGTGGCCCGTAGGTTACGGTTGCTGCCATTTGCCCTGTGTGCCAGTGTTGGGGAGAGACAGCCACTGCTAGAGGATGATTTGGTTCCCTCTGGCCTGAATAGTTCCCACGGGGGTGGCTGGGGCTTGGCAGGCAGGAAGCCGGGCAGTAAGCAAACTGGGTAGAAATGTTTATTTATAGAGAGCAGGCGATCCTTATATGGGGGCAGGAGAGGGGAAAGGGGGGAACCGCTGGGGGAGAAACATTTGCATTAACACTCTATTACACAGCTGGGGTGGCCAGCATTGGTACCCCAATATTTCTATATATCTGTAACCTTGTTATGGGCTAAGGGGGCCCAGCCTGAAGGCCAGTTAGGGGGGGATTTGGGGTGAGTGCTTATTTGTGCCCTGGGTACCCCTGGAACTATAGCAGGGTGACTGTTACCCCAATGTTTCTATATATCTGTAACCTTGTTATGGGCTAAGGGGGCCCAGCCTGAAGGCCAGTTAAGGGGGGATTTGGGGTGAGTGCTTATTTGTGCCCTGGGTACCCCTGGAACTATAGCGGGGTGACTGTTACCCCAATGTTTCTATATATCTGTAACCTTGTTATGGGCTAAGGGGGCCCAGCCTGAAGGCCAGTTAGGGGGGGATTTGGGGTGAGTGCTTATTTGTGCCCTGGGTACCCCTGGAACTATAGCAGGGTGACTGTTACCCCAATGTTTCTATATATCTGTAACCTTGTTATGAGCTAAGGGGGCCCAGCCTGAAGGCCAGTTAGGGGGGGATTTGGGGTGAGTGCTTATTTGTGCCCTGGGTACCCCTGGAACTATAGCAGAGTGACAGATTGGGAGAGGGTAGCCCCAGCATAACAATATGGTCCTTGCCAATAGTGTTGGGACAGTTATTGGTTAAGCAGACTGGCAAGAGTGCCCCACTTATGGCCCAGAAAGACAAAAGGGGCACGTACCACACACAGAGATGGGTATAAATGACAAACCCAAGTGTGTGAGATAAAGGGGAGAATATTAGGTTCCACTGTGTGTGTGTGTATATATATAGTATAATAGTAAACACAGATCCCCATACTGGGTACATTATGCGTTGGTGTTACCAGTGTGTCTTTGGCTGTGTGGGAAAAGCATGGAGATTTGCAGTTTGCAGTTTCAGCAATCTGGTTGCTAGGGTCCAAATTACCCTAGCGACCATGCATTGATTTGAATAAGAGACTGGAGTATGAAAAGAGAGGGCCAGAATAGAAAGATGAGCAATAAAAAGTAGCAATAATCACTAATTTGTAGCTTTATGGAGCATTCCTTTTTTAGATGAAAGCTGGAAAGAGTCAGACGAAGAAGAAGGCAAATAATTGTAAAACTATAAAAAAAGAAAAAACGAAGGCCAATTGAAACTTTGCTTAGAATTAGCCATTCTGTAACATCGTAACAAAGGTGAGCCACCCCTTTAAAGGGCAACTTTTCCTTCCTATGTGGAAATGTTATGCAGGAGATGGATTATTTTGCTTCTTGCGTTATTGTTTTAACTTGATTCTACAACGTTGTTACTTCTATTTACAAGCACCGCCCACCTGAGTGGGGTGTGGTCAGAGTAGTGAGAGGTGTGGCCAGGAATACTCCACCCCCTATTATTCCAAGCAACTCTCCAATATATATTAACTACTCATTTTCAGGTTCTCTAGTTCTGACTCCTAAAACAATGTAGCGGATGGCGGTTCTTTCGGTTTCCCAGTGGGGTTTACGGTTGTCCCAGTACGCTGTCTCTTTAACCATGAATTTCCTTAAAGTACCAAGTTCAATGCTGCTGGAAGGCACCCAAAATATACAGAGCTTGGTATCAGCGACCGGCCGGCTCACAGAGAGATAGCGAGTAGCATTCCTTTCCTACAGCAAAGCTCTCAGCGCGTGTATGGAGTCGGGCATAGGCACGGGCTGGGAAACCTAATGGCCGCGCTTAGAGTGTAAGCTCCGCTGGCACAGGGACTGCTGTATAATCATACAGAATATATAAACACTATGGTAAAATGAATATCCCAGTGCTAGCCAATCAGATTATTTTTCTCTGGGATAAATGTATTTTCCTTTCTATCATATTTAGGGTTAAAAAAACCAAAACCTGAGGGGCCACCTCTCCAGTAAAGGCCAATTCCCATGTTGGTTAATGAGAGCCTTGTTCTGTAGGGTAGGCCTGCGTGTGTGTGGGCTCAGCACTGGGACTGCCAGCAGCGCGGCACAGAAAGGGCAAAGGCGGCACAGTTCTCTTACATTGGCCCTCCTTGTGCTTTATAGCCAGGGGCCAACACAGGCTCCTTATTGGGAGGATTTCCCTCTTTGTCCAACACACTATTCAGCCCCCATATCCTGTCCGGCTCTGTCAGTCGCAGCCCTGTTCCTGCCGTGGGCTTCATTCTTCTTCTCTATGTGGCACCAACTTAAACACGCAGGGGGTTATTTCCATGGGAAGAAAGGGGGTTTTATGCTAATATTCCCCTATAGTAAATGATAAGGATATTACAAGTATCACTCATGTATTATAAGGGATAATGTACCCCCTACTGTAAATGATAAGGATATTAGCAGTCACTGAGGGGTTCTGTGCCCATATAAAGGCACAAGGCACAAGGCTGAGTTATACAGGGAACTCTGAGTATCACTCATGTATTATAAGGGATAATGTACCCCCTACTGTAAATGATAAGGATATTAGCAGTTACTGAGGGGTTCTGTGCCCATATAAAGGCACAAGGTTGCAGGCTGAGTTATACAGGGAACTGTGAGTATCACTCATGTATTATAAGGGATAATGTACCCCCTACTGTAAATGATAAGGATATTAGCAGTCACTGAGGGGTTCTGTGCCCATATAAAGGCACAAGGCTGCAGGCTGAGTTATACAGGGAACTCCGAGTATCACTCATGTATTATAAGGGATAATGTACCCCCTACTGTAAATGATAAGGATATTAGCAGTCACTGAGGGGTTCTGTGCCCATATAAAGGCACAAGGCTGCAGGCTGAGTTATACAGGGAACTCTGAGTATCACTCATGTATTATAAGGGATAATGTACCCCCTACTGTAAATGATAAGGATATTAGCAGTTACTGAGGGGTTCTGTGCCCATATAAAGGCACAAGGCTGCAGGCTGAGTTATACAGGGAACTCTGAGTATCACTCATGTATTATAAGGGATAATGTACCCCCTACTGTAAATGATAAGGATATTAGCAGTCACTGAGGGGTTCTGTGCCCATATAAAGGCACAAGGCTGCAGGCTGAGTTATACAGGGAACTGTGAGTATCACTCATGTATTATAAGGGATAATGTACCCCTACTGTAAATGATAAGGATATTAGCAGTCACTGAGGGGTTCTGTGCCCATATAAAGGCACAAGGCTGCAGGCTGAGTTATACAGGGAACTCCGAGTATCACTCATGTATTATAAGGGATAATGTACCCCCTACTGTAAATGATAAGGATATTAGCAGTCACTGAGGGGTTCTGTGCCCATATAAAGGCACAAGGCTGCAGGCTGAGTTATACAGGGAACTCTGAGTATCACTCATGTATTATAAGGGATAATGTACCCCCTACTGTAAATGATAAGGATATTAGCAGTCACTGAGGGGTTCTGTGCCCATATAAAGGCACAAGGCTGCAGGCTGAGTTATACAGGGAACTCTGAGTATCACTCATGTATTATAAGGGATAATGTACCCCCTACTGTAAATGATAAGGATATTAGCAGTCACTGAGGGACTTACATGAGAACAGGCTCAGGGCACGCTGACCACACTCTATATAATGATTCTTGCGAGTCCCTTGCTATCTGCAGATTTATTCCAGATATTTATGTTACTCCGCGAAGAGATTTTCCATTCCTCCACCCCTCGCTGTGATGTTGCTGAAGGCAGAGAGGGGGGAGGCCTGAGAGACAGACGAGAGCTTGTGGAAAAGTGTGTGAGAAAGAGTGCGACCAAATCAGCACATAGAGGGAGAGAGGCCTTTACTGTAAATAGAGCAACCGGAATGGGCAAATGTGTGCCTGTAGCCTTGCTATACTGTATATATATATAGGGAGAGTTAGGGGGTACATGCTGTGCCGCTCAGTGTATCAGTGTATGGATATACAAGTAGGCAGAGGGCTGGCATGTTACCCGTGGGTATATGCACATATGGATATACAGTGAGGGCTAGCATAGATCCCCCCTCCATTTGACTTGAATGAGAGGCCTGGTAGCCCCAGGACTGGTGTTTTATTGGCCATAAATGCTCCCTGGCATCACTGAATCACCTACCAACAGTCACATGGGGTGTGAATACATATATAGTGTATGTATAGTGCATATATCCATGTGTGTATATATATATATAGTGACAGTGGGAGGCACAGCTTGTGGACTGCTGGCTCCATCTGCACCCCCCCCAGCCACAGTGCAGTTTGGAAAGACCCGCAGTGCCATAGGGAGGGCAGCACATACTGCATTGCTGTGCCCCAGAGCTAATGATTAGCTGTGCCCGCCTGTCAGTACTGGGCAAGGCAGCGCTGCTGATGGGAGCGGGCAAGTCACAGTGTGTTAGGAGGCAGTCGGGCAGAATGAAAGGGGATGAGGCAATGAAGGAAATAGAGGAGTGGGGGATAAGCCTAGAGAACACATGGGGTGGAGAAGGAATGGTGGCAAAGGGAGGGATATGGGAGCAGCACAGTGGGTTTATCCATGCCAATCACAAGGTGTGGGGATACACGGGCACCTCCTCAGGCTGCACAGCTGGCATAAGGATGGCATAGAGACAGGTGGGACAGGGGCCCCCAGGGCAGAGGTGAGCGGCTGATTGGGCTCAGTACAGAACCCATAGGGGGGGTCGCCAGGACTAAGCACGGGGCACAGCAATGCTGATCAGGGAAAGTGATAAGGAAATCCTTGTGACAGCCACATACACAGCGTGTGATCTGCATCATGGGGAGGGGAGGGTGGGGATGGGGGCTGTGTCATGGGGAGGGTGGGGATGGGGGCTGTGTCATGGGGAGGGTGGGGATGGGGGCTGTGTCATGGGGAGGGTGGGGATGGGGGGCTGTGTCATGGGGAGGGTGGGGATGGGGGGCTGTGTCATGGGGAGGGTGGGGATGGGGGGCTGTGTCATGGGGAGGGTGGGGATGGGGCTGTGTCATGGGGAGGGTGGGGATGGGGGCTGTGTCGTGGGGATGGGGGCTGTGTCATGGGGAGGGTGGGGATGGGGGCTGTGTCATGGGGAGGGTGGGGATGGGGGGCTGTGTCATGGGGCAGTAGGGAGGGAAGTATATACACTGTACATGAGGCAGAGTTTATAGGGTTAATGATAGCATATTGGGCTACAGATACTCAGGGAATCATACATAATCATGCATGAAGGCCCAAGTTCTAATGTCTATTCACATTGTTATGGTGGCCCTTCAGCTGTTGTTGAACTACTGTTTCCAGTGCCCTCAGCCATCAGGAAGGGAAAGCCATGTCTGGGAATATAGAGAGCGCTAAATTGTCCTTCCCTGCAGGAATAGTTAGTAGAAAGGGTGAGCGCTGGTGCCACCCAGTGGTGAATATGATGAGTTACACAACTATAGGGTCAGCTTTTATCTCCCCCTTCTGTGCTGTGCTCTTACTTGGTATTATATTACAGGGATAAATGCTGATACCCCCACATGCTGCAGCTCCCTTCTATCAATGTCACCCTGCAGTGGGAGGGGCAGACTCCATGTCCCATAGCTCCCTCCTGTCTGTGTCACTGTATCACCCTGCAGTGGGAGGGGCAGACTCCGTGTCCCATAGCTCCCTCCTGTCTGTGTCACTGTATCACCCTGCAGTGGGAGGGGCAGACTCCGTGTCCCATAGCTCCCTCCTGTCTGTGTCACTGTATCACCCTGCAGTGGGAGGGGCAGACTCCATGTCCCATAGCTCCCTCCTGTCTGTGGTCACTGTATCACCCTGCAGTGGGAGGGGCAGACTCCGTGTCCCATAGCTCCCTCCTGTCTGTGTCACTGTATCACCCTGCAGTGGGAGGGGCAGACTCCGTGTCCCATAGCTCCCTCCTGTCTGTGTCACTGTATCACCCTGCAGTGGGAGGGGCAGACTCCATGTCCCATAGCTCCCTCCTGTCTGTGTCACTGTATCACCCTGCAGTGGGAGGGGCAGACTGTGTCCCATAGCCCCCTCCTGTCTGTGTCATTGTATCACCCTGCAGTGGGAGGGGCAGACTCCGTGTCCCATAGCTCCCTCCTGTGTCACTGTATCACCCTGCAGTGGGAGGGGCAGACTCCGTGTCCCATAGCCCCCTCCTGTCTGTGTCATTGTATCACCCTGCAGTGGGAGGGGCAGACTCCGTGTCCCATAGCCCCCTCCTGTCTGTGTCATTGTATCACCCTGCAGTGGGAGGGGCAGACTCCGTGTCCCATAGCCCCCTCCTGTCTGTGTCATTGTATCACCCTGCAGTGGGAGGGGCAGACTCCATGTCCCATAGCCCCCTCCTGTCTGTGTCACTGTATCACCCTGCAGTGGGAGGGGCAGACTCTGTGTCCCATAGCCCCCTCCTGTCTGTGTCACTGTATCACCCTGCAGTGGGAGGGGCAGACTCCGTGTCCCATAGCTCCCTCCTGTCTGTGTCACTGTATCACCCTGCAGTGGGAGGGGCAGACTCCGTGTCCCATAGCTCCCTCCTGTCTGTGTCACTGTATCACCCTGCAGTGGGAGGGGCAGACTCCGTGTCCCATAGCTCCCTCCTGTCTGTGTCACTGTATCACCCTGCAGTGGGAGGGGCAGACTCTGTGTCCCATAGCCCCCTCCTGTCTGTGTCACTGTATCACCCTGCAGTGGGAGGGGCAGACTCCGTGTCCCATAGCTCCCTCCTGTCTGTGTCACTGTATCACCCTGCAGTGGGAGGGCAGACTCTGTGTCCCATAGCTCCCTCCTGTCTGTGTCACTGTATCACCCTGCAGTGGGAGGGGCAGACTCCGTGTCCCATAGCTCCCTCCTGTCTGTGTCACTGTATCACCCTGCAGAGGGAGGGGCAGACTCCGTGTCCCATAGCCCCCTCCTGTCTGTGTCACTGTATCACCCTGCAGTGGGAGGGACAGACTCCATGTCCCATAGCTCCCTCCTGTCTGTGTCACTGTATCACCCTGCAGTGGGAGGGACAGACTCCATGTCCCATAGCTCCCTCCTGTCTGTGTCACTGTATCACCCTGCAGTGGGAGGGACAGACTCCATGTCCCATAGCTCCCTCCTGTCTGTGTCACTGTATCACCCTGCAGTGGGAGGGACAGACTCCATGTCCCATAGCTCCCTCCTGTCTGTGTCACTGTATCACCCTGCAGTGGGAGGGGCAGACTCTGTGTCCCATAGCTCCCTCCTGTCTGTGTCACTGTATCACCCTGCAGTGGGAGGGGCAGACTCCATGTCCCATAGCTCCCCCCTGTCTGTGTCACTGTATCACCCTGCAGTGGGAGGGACAGACTCCATGTCCCATAGCTCCCTCCTGTCTGTGTCACTGTATCACCCTGCAGTGGGAGGGGCAGACTCTGTGTCCCATAGCTCCCTCCTGTCTGTGTCACTGTATCACCCTGCAGTGGGAGGGACAGACTCTATGTCCCATAGCCCCCTCCTGTCTGTGTCACTGTATCACCCTGCAGTGGGAGGGACAGACTCCCGTGTCCCATAGCCCCCTCCTGTCTGTGTCACTGTATCACCCTGCAGTGGGAGGTACAGACTCCGTGTCCCATAGCTCCCTCCTGTCTGTGTCACTGTATCACCCTGCAGTGGGAGGGGCAGACTCCGTGTCCCATAGCTCCCTCCTGTCTGTGTCACTGTATCACCCTGCAGTGGGAGGGACAGACTCCATGTCCCATAGCTCCCTCCTGTCTGTGTCACTGTATCACCCTGCAGTGGGAGGGACAGACTCAGTGTCCCATAGCCCCCTCCTGTCTGTGTCACTGTATCACCCTGCAGTGGGAGGGGCAGACTCCATGTCCCATAGCCCCCTCCTGTCTGTGTCACTGTATCACCCTGCAGTGGGAGGGGCAGACTCTGTGTCCCATAGCCCCCTCCTGTCTGTGTCACTGTATCACCCTGCAGTGGGAGGGGCAGACTCCGTGTCCCATAGCTCCCTCCTGTCTGTGTCACTGTATCACCCTGCAGTGGGAGGGACAGACTCCGTGTCCCATAGCCCCCTCCTGTCTGTGTCACTGTATCACCCTGCAGTGGGAGGGGCAGACTCCGTGTCCCATAGCTCCCTCCTGTCTGTGTCACTGTATCACCCTGCAGTGGGAGGGGCAGACTCCGTGTCCCATAGCCCCCTCCTGTCTGTGTCACTGTATCACCCTGCAGTGGGAGGGACAGACTCCATGTCCCATAGCCCCCTCCTGTCTGTGTCACTGTATCACCCTGCAGTGGGAGGGGCAGACTCCGTGTCCCATAGCCCCCTCCTGTCTGTGTCACTGTATCACCCTGCAGTGGGAGGGACAGACTCCATGTCCCATAGCTCCCTCCTGTCTGTGTCACTGTATCACCCTGCAGTGGGAGGGACAGACTCCATGTCCCATAGCTCCCTCCTGTCTGTGTCACTGTATCACCCTGCAGTGGGAGGGACAGACTCCATGTCCCATAGCTCCCTCCTGTCTGTGTCACTGTATCACCCTGCAGTGGGAGGGGACAGACTCCATGTCCCATAGCTCCCTCCTGTCTGTGTCACTGTATCACCCTGCAGTGGGAGGGACAGACTCCATGTCCCATAGCCCCCTCCTGTCTGTGTCACTGTATCACCCTGCAGTGGGAGGGGCAGACTCCATGTCCCATAGCCCCCTCCTGTCTGTGTCACTGTATCACCCTGCAGTGGGAGGGACAGACTCTATGTCCCATAGCCCCCTCCTGTCTGTGTCACTGTATCACCCTGCAGTGGGAGGGACAGACTCCGTGTCCCATAGCCCCCTCCTGTCTGTGTCACTGTATCACCCTGCAGTGGGAGGGACAGACTCCGTGTCCCATAGCCCCCTCCTGTCTGTGTCACTGTATCACCCTGCAGTGGGAGGGGCAGACTCTGTGTCCCATAGCTCCCTCCTGTCTGTGTCACTGTATCACCCTGCAGTGGGAGGGGCAGACTCCGTGTCCCATAGCTCCCTCCTGTCTGTGTCACTATATCACCCTGCAGTGGGAGGGACAGACTCCATGTCCCATAGCTCCCTCCTGTCTGTGTCACTGTATCACCCTGCAGTGGGAGGGACAGACTCAGTGTCCCATAGCCCCCTCCTGTCTGTGTCACTGTATCACCCTGCAGTGGGAGGGGCAGACTCCATGTCCCATAGCCCCCTCCTGTCTGTGTCACTGTATCACCCTGCAGTGGGAGGGCCAGACTACATTATGCGTTCTACCATTTTTATTCTACTGTTTATCTCCCTATTAAATTCATTCTCTGTGTTGCAGGGCCAAAAGTGACGACACATCAATCTCAGGCACCTTCTTGATTGGACATTGGGACAGTTGGTGACATGATGGCGCAAGTTCTACATATGGAGGCCCACTTCCCAGGTACTCATTGCTGGGGGAGACTGCCGGTGGTTCTGCCAGGCTGTTCTGTACGTGTCTAATGGACACAACTAGAGATGGAAATATTCTGATTACTGTGTTGTCTCTTTTGCCAGGGAAGCCGGGTCCTCCCTCTCTCTCTTCTATGAAAGACCCAGAAGCAGCCTATTCGGTGGAGACGCCCTACGGTTACCGCTTGGATTTGGATTTCCTCAAATACGTTGACGACATAGAAAAGGGCCACACTATAAAACGAGTGCCAGTGCACCGCCGGCCCCGCTATGGATCCCTGCCCCGAGGCCCTGGATACACAGGCTCATGGTGGACCTCTACGGAATCCCTCTGCTCCAATGCTAGCAACGACAGGTAACATGAATGTAGGGGTTACTATGGGAACGGAGGGTGGCAACCAGTTCATACGGTATATATATAAGGACACAACTAATTTCCACTTTTATTCATTGTAGCCGCCATTCTTCCTACTCCTACTGTGGCAGAGGCTTCTACCCAGCCTACGAGAGCAGAGGTGGGGCCCAGGCACCCCATAACTTTAATCCAAGGGTGGAGAAGACGCTGCTCGATGCCAGTAAGAAGTTGGAGGCAGGGCAGTCTCGCCCTCTCAGCTTGGGATGCCGCTCCACCAGCTCTCTGTCTACTCAGTCTCTCTCTCGCTTTCCCTCAACCTCATCCCAGCAGATCTCTTCTTTTACCCCTCTAAGCTCTGGGATGTCCACCCCAGTGTCTCCGTCGCCGGCCCAGCTTCAACATGTGCGCGAGCAAATGGCGGTGGCACTCAAGAGGTTGCGGCAGCTTGAGGAACAGGTGAAGATGATCCCCGTCCTGCAGGTGAAGATCTCTGTTCTCCAAGAAGAGAAACGCCAGCTCAGCGTCCAGCTCAAGAGCCAGAAATATCTTGGGCACCCAAGGGGTAACATTAGGGGTAAGGACAGAGGTGAGCTATACATCGAGATCCCAGAGGAAGAGTCAAAGGTGGAGAAAGAAGAAGGTGAAGATAAAGTAGCTGGTAAGGAGGGACCTGAAAAGGAAAACAAGAAACCGGAAGGGGAAATCAAAAACCCAAAGGAAGTGTGTAAGAAAGAGACGGTGGAAAACAACAGTTTACCTGGGAAAAGAATGTGCAGTGTTGGGGTGTGGGTACGAGAGACGGACTTTGCCCCACTTCCCATAAGGCAGCTAGAGGCGGACAAGCAGAAGATGCTGGTCCAGGCTCTGTCGGCCAAAATAGCAGTGCTTGAAAAGCAACTTGGCCGGGCGTTAATAGAAGTGCAGAATGCCAACCGCAAGTTGGAGGAGGCAGAAAGGGCAGGGAGAGCAGAGGAGGCGGCAAAGAGGGAGAAGAAAGAGGAGGTGCGGGCAGATGCTGTCAAAGTGGCCCGGGTGGAACGGGGGAGTGAAGTGGTCTCCAGCACCAAAGTCGGGCATGGGGTCCAGCCGCAAAGAGCACGAGACCTGGAATGGAGAGGAGCAGCAAAAGCAACAGACGGAGAGGAGGAACGAGTCTACAAAAGCAAAGAGGTGGTGGAGAAGCCATTGCTCTCTCCCTCAGGACCAGCTCCCAAATTCCATCTGGTCAAAAAAATCAGCATCACTGGGCACTGCTCTACAGAAGGTAAGGAGATCCTTAGGTTCCATGATTAGCAGATGCTGCCCATATGAGACCCACAAGTACCCTCACTCCCTAGGTACACAGGGCCTTACAGCAGTGTCAGATGGATAGGTCCAATTCCCTTTACTTCCGCTTCTGTGTCCCTATGTTACCTGGGTCCTGACTGGGGACCGGCCTTGGACTGATAGAGCTGGATCCAGACAGCTGTGTTCCCCATGGATGAGAATGGGGGTGGTGCTTGGTGGAGAAGGACAAGACAGTACATCCCTATTGCACAGAGCTCCATCTAGTGGCCAAAGCTATAACCACCCTCATTATATTGCCTGAGTGTCTGAATGGCACAGGAAAATACCCAACTGGCTTCTCTGCCAAGCTCCAACTCCTGGGCCAATATGTGGGTAGGCATTGGGGGTTCAACTAACTTGGTACATAGGGTGACTCCCTGTTTATCTCTCACAGCCAGTGGGTGAATGACAGTTTTTCTCCTTTATCCCAGAGCCTGCAACAGAAGGAAATACGGGCGGAATACTGGCCCAGACAGCTACGTGGAGTCAGATGAACGTGTCGGGCGCTGCGGCAGGGAGGGAAGGAGATGGCACAGGTACAAAGCACAGATGCCCCGCGTTCATGCCAAGCACATTATTCCTGATTCTGCTCTCAGATTTGGGAGAAATGGATCAATTTGTGGCTTTGTTACAGTTGAACCACTAACCCATAGCAGCCTATTACTGGCCAGATTAGTGGCTCTGTATAATGTGATCTCCCCGCTCTGTATAATGGGGCTGAGTATCTATAGGCCGATAATGATCTCCCCGCTCTGTATAATGGGGCTGAGTATCTATAGGCCGATAATGATCTCCCCGCTCTGTATAATGGGGACTGAGTATCTATAGGCCGATAATGATCTCCCCACTCTGTATAATGGGGCTGAGTATCTATAGGCCGATAATGATCTCCCCGCTCTGTATAATGGGGCTGAGTATCTATAGGCTGATAATGATCTCCCCGCTCTGTATAACGGGGCTGAGTATCTATAGGCCGATAATGATCTCCCCGCTCTGTATAATGGGGCTGAGTATCTATAGGCTGATAATGATCTCCCCGCTCTGTATAATGGGGCTTAGTATCTATAGGCCGATAATGATCTCCCCGCTCTGTATAATGGGGCTGAGTATCTATAGGCCGATAATGATCTCCCCGCTCTGTATAATGGGACTGAGTATCTATAGGCCGATAATGATCTCCCCGCTCTGTATAATGGGGCTGAGTATCTATAGGCCGATAATGATCTCCCCGCTCTGTATAATGGGGCTGAGTATCTATAGGCCGATAATGATCTCCCCGCTCTGTATAATGGGGCTGAGTATCTATAGGCCGATAATGATCTCCCCGCTCTGTATAATGGGGCTGAGTATCTATAGGCCGATAATGATCTCCCCGCTCTGTATAATGGGGCTGAGTATCTATAGGCCGATAATGATCTCCCCGCTCTGTATAACGGGGCTGAGTGTCTATAGGCCGATAATGATCTCCCCGCTCTGTATAATGGGGCTGAGTATCTATAGGCCGATAATGATCTCCCCGCTCTGTATAACGGGGCTGAGTATCTATAGGCTGATAATGATCTCCCCGCTCTGTATAATGGGGCTGAGTATCTATAGGCTGATAATGATCTCCCCGCTCTGTATAATGGGGCTGAGTATCTATAGGCCGATAATGATCTCCCCGCTCTGTATAATGGGGCTGAGTATCTATAGGCCGATAATGATCTCCCCGCTCTGTATAATGGGACTGAGTATCTATAGGCTGATAATGATCTCCCCGCTCTGTATAATGGGGCTGAGTATCTATAGGCCGATAATGATCTCCCCGCTCTGTATAATGGGGCTTAGTATCTATAGGCCGATAATGATCTCCCCGCTCTGTATAATGGGGCTGAGTATCTATAGGCTGATAATGATCTCCCCGCTCTGTATAATGGGGCTGAGTATCTATAGGCCGATAATGATCTCCCCGCTCTGTATAATGGGGCTGAGTATCTATAGGCTGATAATGATCTCCCCGCTCTGTATAATGGGGCTTAGTATCTATAGGCCGATAATGATCTCCCCGCTCTGTATAATGGGGCTGAGTATCTATAGGCTGATAATGATCTCCCCGCTCTGTATAACGGGGCTGAGTATCTATAGGCCGATAATGATCTCCCCGCTCTGTATAACGGGGCTGAGTGTCTATAGGCCGATAATGATCTCCCCGCTCTGTATAATGGGGCTGAGTATCTATAGGCCGATAATGATCTCCCCGCTCTGTATAATGGGACTGAGTATCTATAGGCCGATAATGATCTCCTCGCTCTGTATAATGGGACTGAGTATCTATAGGCCGATAATGATCTCCCCGCTCTGTATAATGGGGCTGAGTATCTATAGGCCGATAATGATCTCCCCGCTCTGTATAATGGGGCTGAGTATCTATAGGCCGATAATGATCTCCCCGCTTTGTATAACGGGGCTGAGTATCTATAGGCTGATAATGATCTCCCCGCTCTGTATAACGGGGCTGAGTATCTATAGGCCGATAATGATCCCCCCGCTCTGTATAATGGGGCTGAGTATCTATAGGCCGATAATGATCTCCCCGCTCTGTATAATGGGGCTGAGTATCTATAGGCCGATAATGATCTCCCCGCTCTGTATAATGGGGCTGAGTATCTATAGGCCGATAATGATCTCCCCGCTCTGTATAATGGGGCTGAGTATCTATAGGCCGATAATGATCTCCCCGCTCTGTATAATGGGGCTGAGTATCTATAGGCCGATAATGATCTCCCCGCTCTGTATAACGGGGCTGAGTATCTATAGGCCGATAATGATCCCCCCGCTCTGTATAAAAACCCCCTGAATAACATACCTTACTCCTTGCATTCGGTCTGATCTGGTTTCTGATTTATAAGTGGAAATTTCCAGCTCCTTTCTTCCTGGTACAGTGTGAAGCCCCGCCCCCTCTTCCTGTTTAGCTTTCCTTATCTCTCTGACTACAGGGCAGTCGAAGAGGAGAGCCTTCTGTGCATGACAGGGAAGAAGCTTTCTGGGAATCTTAAGGAAAGCTGAACAGGAAGAAGGGGCGGGGCTTGATGCTGTAGCAGGAGGGCAGTTGTGAATGCTAGGGGGCAGCACAGAGTCAGTACCAATAGGAATGTGCATGGGGAATGAGTAACAATGACGTGGGATGATTCTGTGTGACAGACCCAACCAAGGAACAAGATAAAGGCAAGAGGAACGCACAGGAAGATCCACAACCAAAACCGGCCCAGTTCCCCCGGCTGAATGGAGAGTAAGTACCCACTCCTCTTAATCCAGTCACGTGTGGCGTATTGTCTGCTCTTATGCGCAGCTCCGTGTATCTGTATTGAAAGCTGCAATCTGATTGGCGCTAACTCTTTCCTTTATAGAATGGACTCTGCCTCCTCAGAGGATTCTGGGACTATGGAGAATCCATCAGACAGTGAGAGCACAGAGAGTGAATATCATGAGGCGAGTGAGGCATTGGCGGGGGCACAGGCTGAGCTCCACTCGTTAGCAGCGGGTAACAGTGATACCCCAAAGGAACCAGAGAGAGAGCAACCTGCACCCACAGCCATAGTGTCCCCCCCCAAGCCTACTCCCAGGTAATAGCACCATGCTTCCATCCCTCCCTCCTGTCCATTTCACCCTGCAGTGGGAGGGGCAGACTCCGTGTCCCATAGCCCCCTCCTGTCTGTGTCACTGTATCACCCTGCAGTGGGAGGGACAGACTCCGTGTCCCATAGCCCCCTCCTGTCTGTGTCACTGTATCACCCTGCAGTGGGAGGGGCAGACTCCGTGTCCCATAGCCCCCTCCTGCCTGTGTCACTGTATCACCCTGCAGAGGGAGGGACAGACTCCATGTCCCATAGCCCCCTCCTGTCTGTGCCACTGTATCACCCTGCAGTGGGAGGGACAGACTCAATGTCCCATAGCTCCCTCCTGTCTGTGTCACTGTATCACCCTGCAGTGGGAGGGGCAGACTCCGTGTCCCATAGCTCCCTCCTGTCTGTGTCACTGTATCACCCTGCAGTGGGAGGGACAGACTCCATGTCCCATAGCCCCCTCCTGTCTGTGTCACTGTATCACCCTGCAGTGGGAGGGACAGACTCCGTGTCCCATAGCCCCCCCTCCTGTCTGTGTCACTGTATCACCCTGCAGTGGGAGGGGCAGACTCCGTGTCCCATAGCCCATAAATATTAATATAACACTGTTGTTGCAGGGTGGAGCTGAGCAATGTGCTGATTTCGGGGTGCGTGGCCCTTCAGAAGTCTCTAGATGAAGGCACAGCTCTTCCAGAAATGGAGAAGGTGAGGGAGTTGCAAGGCCAGGGATGGGTGTATGAGGCTGGGGGGATTCTCAGATAAACGGCATCTTTTTGCTCTTTTTTTGCATCTAGTCAGCGGCGCACAGTGTGATTTTGCAGGAATGGATGAAGATACTTCGGCAGAAGGATGTGGACCCGGCTGTAATTCGCCACCATCTAACAGTGTTCCGCGCCATGTCCCCACGTTTGCTGGAGGTCATCATAAACATGGCCGACGCCAAGGGGAACACGGCAGTGCACTATGCTGTGTCTCAGTCCAACTTCACTGCGGTCAGGCAGCTCCTGGATACAGGTCAGTGCTGACAGACAGCCAGGTGGCTGGAATTTAAACTAATATGTGGTTGGTAGGGTCCTACTTACCCAGGTAACAAGGCAATGGATTGGATGGCAGACCGAAAGATAATTAGGAAAGGACCTGGTTGCCGGGGTCAGTGACCCTTTTATGTTCTTTCTATGTTTGCTGCCTAGTTTAAAGCTCTTTCCTGCCCTTTTCTGCCTTCTGTACCCATCCAGTTTCTCACCCCCCCATCCCTGCCCTTTCATGCTGCTCCTCATCCTCTCACCCTCCTTCGTCCCTCAGGCCTATGTGATGTGAACAGACAGAATAAGGCCGGATTCACTCCCCTCATGCTCACAGCCCTGGCGGCTTTTCGATCTGACGAAGATATTGAGACGGTCACGCAGATGTTGCGTCTGGGAGATGTGAACTGCAGAGCCAGCCAGGTACCGGCAACCCCCCCTCCTCTGCCCCCACATACAAACTGACAGCAAATGTCCCAACAGATCTGACCCTTACAGGTACCTGTTGATCTTAGGGAGCATTGCCAATGCCAGTACCCATTAGTCCTGCTTCCCACCCCATATATAATGGCCAGAGATACAGTGCCCTGCACACAGAATTAGTAAGAACTTTCCATTTGCCTTTAGGCTGGGCAGACTGCTTTGATGTTGGCCGTCAGTCATGGGAGGTTGGATGTGGTTCGGGCCCTGCTGGCGTGTGGAGCAGACGTCAACATACAGGATCACGATGGCTCCACGGCACTTATGTGTGCATGTGAACACGGCCACGCGGATATTGTCAGTCTACTCCTGGCTGTACCTGCATGTGATGTTTCACTCACTGATAATGTAAGTCTGGCACACAGCTTGGCCTGTCTCTCCCCGGGGGGCGCCGCCGCGTATAACTGTAATAGAAAGGGGCCGTATAATAGGCTGCTGTATACACAGGTTTTAAATTGTTACAGTATAGTAATAATACAAACAGTGGGAAAATATTGCAATGAATAAAAAAATAAAAAACACATATTTCATAGTGCATATTACAGGAGGAAGTAGGGCCTTCCCATATGGAGTTTACATCTATACTCTATGCGATACTAATACTAACAATATATATGCTTTGTTTTATACACACATATAGGATGGAAGTACAGCTCTGTCTATTGCGCTGGAAGCTGGACAGAATGATATAGCAATGCTGCTATCTGCACATAACTCCAAGATATCCAATCAGGTTTGTAGGAATGCAATACAGTTATGACACAGACTGGAGGGAGCTATGGGACATGGAGTCTGCCCCTCCCACTGCAGGGTGATACAGTGACACAGACAGGAGGGGGGCTATGGGACATGGAGTCTGTCCCTCCCACTGCAGGGTGATACAGTGACACAGACAGGAGGGGGCTATGGGACATGGAGTCTGTCCCTCCCACTGCAGGGTGATACAGTGACACAGACAGGAGGGGGCTATGGGACACGGAGTCTGCCCCTCCCACTGCAGGGTGATACAGTGACACAGACAGGAGGGGGCTATGGGACACGGAGTCTGTCCCTCCCACTGCAGGGTGATACAGTGACACAGACAGGAGGGGGCTATGGGACACTGAGTCTGCCCCTCCCACTGCAGGGTGATACAGTGACACAGACAGGAGGGGGCTATGGGACATGGAGTCTGTCCCCCCCACTGCAGGGTGATACAGTGACACAGACAGGAGGGAGCTATGGGACACTGAGTCTGTCCCCCCCACTGCAGGGTGATACAGTGACACAGACAGGAGGGAGCTATGGGACACGGAGTCTGTCCCTCCCACTGCAGGGTGATACAGTGACACAGACAGGAGGGGGCTATGGGACACGGAGTCTGTCCCTCCCACTGCAGGGTGATACAGTGACATAGACAGGAGGGGGCTATGGGACACGGAGTCTGCCCCTCCCACTGCAGGGTGATACAGTGACACAGACAGGAGGGAGCTATGGGACATGGAGTCTGCCCCTCCCACTGCAGGGTGATACAGTGACACAGACAGGAGGGAGCTATGGGACATGGAGTCTGTCCCTCCCACTGCAGGGTGATACAGTGACACAGACAGGAGGGGGCTATGGGACATGGAGTCTGCCCCTCCCACTGCAGGGTGATACAGTGACACAGACAGGAGGGGGCTATGGGACACGGAGTCTGCCCCTCCCACTGCAGGGTGATACAGTGACACAGACAGGAGGGGGCTATGGGACACGGAGTCTGCCCCTCCCACTGCAGGGTGATACAGTGACACAGACAGGAGGGGGCTATATTGGGGGTCTCTGATTGGATACAAAGCTAACATCCCATAACATATAATGATACCTTATTGCAGGATGAAGGAACAGACCCTAAACGCCAGAGAGTGAACCCATCAGATGAATCCCAATAAGAGGAGGAAGTGGGTGAAGCTCAAGTGGGGGCCACAGAGACACTGCATGCCGTCCAAAGCTATAAGTGGCCCCTGTAATACTGCACTGCAAGAACCACTAGGATTTTACACTCGGCTTCAGCACCATGGAGAGAGGGGGGGGGGCTTAGGGGACGGGAGAGAGGAAGTGAGAAGCTAAAGCAAAGCAAACAGCCATAGAGTATTGGGGGGGGGGGCTAAGGGAAAGCAGAGATGAGTGATGTACATAAGGGAAATGAGGAGGTAATTAGAGAAAGAGAATGGAAGGTTATTGGAGATGTACGAGAGGCTGAGAATGTAGAGAGAGGAGTGGGATCAGGTCTGAGTTTAGGATTGGTGGGGCTCATAGTGAAACAGTTACTGTGTTGGCGCCGGTATTTATATCAGGTATCGCCAACCTCTTGCCCTCGAGCTGTTGTTGAACTACAAATTCTAGATCCCCACCAACACTAAGGCTGCTGGGAATTGTAGTGCAACAGCAGCTATAGGACCAAAGCTTGGGCAACAATGCTAAACAGTGCGGCTCTCCTTACTGAACCTGCTGTTCCACCGGCCAGTCCCAGGGGGCGCTGCTTGTTCATTTGAGGCACATAACTCAGCTTTCCTGCCCACATTCATTGCTACTTTATTTGTAGCCCACAGGGGCAGGACTGGACACCCCAGGAAGCCGTGGCCATGACTTCAAGCTATTAAATGCTTTTAGCATAGAAACACTGAGGGCAAAATGCCACGTGCCACACCCACTGCAGCTGGTGAGAGCAGGACCCACAGGGGCTAGAAGCCCTGTGATTGGTGAGTTATGTTCTGGCGGGAAAGCCCACTCTCAAGATGAAAAGGGGGTGACTGGGAGCTGTACTTAGAGTGAAACGGTAAATGTTGAAAAGATTGAGAATGTGAAAAGAAGACAGCGGAGAGAGGTGGGAGATGCCATAGTAATAAACAGGGTGATGCCCTCGGGTGGGGGAAAAGCGTCGCCTCTCTCCTCTTTACCAGCCAGTTAAGCTCATTCCATAGGATTCAGCAATAATACTTACAGACTATCGGTTGTTATACAGGCACTGCAATTTATATATTTTTGTTATGCATACTTATATATGTAGAGAGGACTCTCTATCTGTATTTTATAAAAACTGTATCGCTATATATATATAAATGTAAAGAATATATATATGTACCTTTGTGTTACAGGTTTCCTTTTTAATGAACAAAGATATTGCAGTACTTAACCCTCACCCGAGGGTGGCAGTATATCCGCATAGCAAAAATGTAATATCCTATCCCACAGCCCCAGTCCCTTCCCAGAGGCTATTATCCCCCCACTGCTACTATAGGCACCATCTCTCCCTACTATACCTGCTATCCCACAGCCCCAGTCCCTTCCCAGAGGCTATTATCCCCCCACTGCTACTATAGGCACCATCTCTCCCTACTATACCTGCTATCCCACAGCCCCAGTCCCTTCCCAGAGGCTATTATCCCCCCACTGCTACTATAGGCACCATCTCTCCCTACTATACCTGCTATCCCACAGCCCCAGTCCCTTCCCAGAGGCTATTATCCCCCCCACTGCTACTATAGGCACCATCTCTCCCTACTATACCTGCTATCCCACAGCCCCAGTCCCTTCCCAGAGGCTATTATCCCCCCACTGCTACTATAGGCACCATCTCTCCCTACTATACCTGCTATCCCACAGCCCCAGTCCCTTCCCAGAGGCTATTATCCCACTGCTACTATAGGCACCATCTCTCCCTACTATACCTGCTATCCCACAGCCCCAGTCCCTTCCCAGAGGCTATTATCCCCCACTGTTACTATAGGCACCATCTCTCCCTACTATACCTGCTATCCCACAGCCCCAGTCCCTTCCCAGAGGCTATTATCCCACTGCTACTATAGGCACCATCTCTCCCTACTATACCTGCTATCCCACAGCCCCAGTCCCTTCCCAGAGGCTATTATCCCCCCACTGCTACTATAGGCACCATCTCTCCCTACTATAACTGCTATCCCACAGCCCCAGTCCCTTCCCAGAGGCTATTATCCCCCCACTGCTACTATAGGCACCATCTCTCCCTACTATACCTGCTATCCCACAGCCCCAGTCCCTTCCCAGAGGCTATTATCCCCCCACTGCTACTATAGGCACCATCTCTCCCTACTATACCTGCTATCCCACAGCCCCAGTCCCTTCCCAGAGGCTATTATCCCCCCACTGCTACTATAGGCACCATCTCTCCCTACTATAACTGCTATCCCACAGCCCCAGTCCCTTCCCAGAGGCTATTATCCCCCCACTGCTACTATAGGCACCATCTCTCCCTACTATACCTGCTATCCCACAGCCCCAGTCCCTTCCCAGAGGCTATTATCCCCCCACTGCTACTATAGGCACCATCTCTCCCTACTATACCTGCTATCCCACAGCCCCAGTCCCTTCCCAGAGGCTATTATCCCCCCACTGCTACTATAGGCACCATCTCTCCCTACTATACCTGCTATCCCACAGCCCCAGTCCCTTCCCAGAGGCTACTATACAGTAGATATAGGATATTTATGGGAAGATGTTGCTGGAGCAGAGAAATAGAAAAAGTTTCTGTGGACCCAAGGACACAATTTCAGCTGTATCCGGTATCCCACAGCAATGGATCCGTAGGCGTATACTGTATCTGGTTCCACACCTCTCTCTCCATGGTGGTGTGATTACAGATCCAGCCCAGACCCAGCTCGGTGACTCCCCATCCCAGCAGAAGCCCACGTGGGTGTTCTGACCCGGTGCCAGGGAGCAGCTGCACCCACTCATCCCTATTAATCGACATGAGAAACATGAGATGAACTTCTCCTCCCACCCACGGCGCTGGGACCTCTCTGCCCAGAGACCGGCAGTATTTGTACCTATTATCATAGGGCTTAAATTAATGGGACTTAAAGGGAAACTCCACCCCAAAACTAAACAAAAATGTAACTAAAAGCAGCATTTATCTGGCTGTTCTTATTCTTTGCACTGCCAAGTCTGTGGGGGTTTCACAACTTCTCATAGGCTGACCAGAGAGATACCATAAAACTATGGAAGCATAGGGATTCCCCTGTACTAAGCGCAATTCAGCAGGAACAGCCCCCTAAGTTTGCTCATAGCCTGTACTGAGATATACCATATAACTATGGCACATAGGGATTCCCCTGTACTAAGCACAATTCAGCAGGAACAGCCCCCTAAGGTTGTTCATAGCCTGTACTGAGAGATACCATAAACCTATGGCACATAGGGATTCCCCTGTACTAAGCACAATTCAGCAGGAACAGCCCCCTAAGTTTGCTCATAGCCTGTACAGAGAGATACCATAAAACTATGGCAGAATAAGGATTCCCTTGTACTAAGCACAATTCAGCAGGAACAGCCCCCTATATGTAGAACGTCTAGGGGAACCACACTGGTGTGACTAATGTTCCAAGTGGTTGCTAAATAAGGCTAGTGATTGGCTGATTGGACTGACTCAGCAGTTTTTTGTCAGCCCATGTATGGCCACCTTAAGTCTGGTAATTATGGACTTGTATGACTGACACTGGTTAAGTGGGAAAGTTGAGGATCTGTTTGTGGATACAGGCCCCAGAGACTGAGCCGTGCCAGCATGGGGTTATCCTTGAGAGAGGGTTCCCTGGTTGCCCACATTTACAGCAAACCCCTACATTGTGGCTAGGAGCATCCAACCACGTCATCTTTTTGCTTTTCTACACAGCCAAGAGATGGCGCTCTTCCATTACTGCAGATGGCTGGCAGAGCAGAAGGGCACTTTGTCCAACCCGGTGTGCTTTCAAGGCAAACTAGAGCAGAAGGACGTCTTGTTCCTGTCCAAAACTGTGTTCAGTTAAATAAGTCAATATTTAGCCTGGGTCTGCTGGCCTTGGCACACTAAGGGCTATGGCACGGACTTTCTTTGGAACAGTCTATAGTGGCTACTGGCCGACAAGCTATTTGCATTCCAGCCAATGACAGGAGGCACGGGCAGATTTGGGCACCTCTGCATCAGAGCTGATGACATAACCCCTGTGCCATCCGCCTAAAGCTATTATCATTTGCTTTTAGTAGTTATCTTAAACGGCAGATTTGTTCCACCATCATGTTTATGGTAAATCCTCACCAGTGAACCCCAGGAGCAGCAGCGGCCTATTGAGGGTACAGAGTATGCCCCATTTGTATTTAGCTCACACAAAAAAACTCCCCTAGGTTTGCACATAGCCCTTTTTTAAAAAAAAAAATCTCAATAAACAGCACCTGTGTTCTCCACAATGTTGCCCCCAGCAGCTCCACCACCGGTTAGGCCAAGTGTTACGTGTCAGGGGCACTGCACATGCTCAGTGGGCTCTGAGATGCTGCTGAGAATCTAAGCTCAGGGGTTGTCACAAATCACCACCTAGCAGATATCTGTCAGATGCTACAGGGCTGATTATATTCCGATGCAGACTGCACTGATTTCTGAGCTGCCATGTAATGTTCATCTGGCTTAAATACTAATCAGTCCTGTGTTGTGGCTGTCATATTTATTGTGTCTGTATATTGTGTGTGGGTCCCTAAGCCCAGGTAACTGCCCAGAACCAGCAGAAATGAAAATGGGGAGCTATTGTCCCATCAGTTTTGCAACTGGTCTTCATTAATTTTATTTTATTTTTTTAATTATTTTTCATTCTCTTCCACATCTTTCCAGCTTTATAATGGGGGTCACTGACCCCAGCAGACAAACAACTATTGCTCTGTAAGGCTAACATTTTATTGTTACTTTTTATCCCTTATCTATCTGTTTATTCCCTCTCCTATACAAATTCCTGTCTCTTGTTTCAACCACTGCCTGGTTGCCAGGACCCTAGCAACCAGACTGGACCCTAGCAACCAGACTACGGCTGAAATTCCAAACTGGAGAGGTGTGGAACAAAAACCTAAATAACTGAAAAACCACAAAAAAATAAATCAGAATAGCCCTGGGGGCAGCCGTTCCTGCACTGGTACAGCTGGGGTGTTTGCTACAGAAACCCTACTATAGTTTATATAAATACCCCGCTGTGTAGCCCCGGGGGCAGCCATTCCTGCACCGGTACAGCTGGGGTGTTTGCTACAGAAACCCTACTATAGTTTATATAAATACCCCGCTGTGTAGCCCCGGGGGCAGCCATTCCTGCACTGGTACAGCTGGGGTGTTTGCTACAGAAACCCTACTATAGTTTATATAAATACCCTGCTGTGTAGCCCCGGGGGCAGCCATTCCTGCACTGGTACAGCTGGGGTGTTTGCTACAGAAACCCTACTATAGTTTATATAAATACCCCGCTGTGTAGCCCCGGGGGCAGCCATTCCTGCACTGGTACAGCTGGGGTGTTTGCTACAGAAACCCTACTATAGTTTATATAAATACCCCGCTGTGTAGCCCCGGGGGCAGCCGTTCCTGCACTGGTACAGCTGGGGTGTTTGCTACAGAAACCCTACTATAGTTTATATAAATACCCCGCTGTGTAGCCCCGGGGGCAGCCGTTCCTGCACTGGTACAGCTGGGGTGTTTGCTACAGAAACCCTACTATAGTTTATATAAATACCCCGCTGTGTAGCCCCGGGGGCAGCCATTCCTGCACTGGTACAGCTGGGGTGTTTGCTACAGAAACCCTACTATAGTTCATATAAATACCCCGCTGTGTAGCCCCGGGGGCAGCCATTCCTGCACTGGTACAGCTGGGGTGTTTGCTACAGAAACCCTACTATAGTTTATATAAATAACACACTGTGTAGCCCTGGGGGCAGCCATTCCTGCACTGGTACAGCTGGGGTGTTTGCTACAGAAACCCTACTATAGTTTATATAAATACCCCGCTGTGTAGCCCCGGGGGCAGCCATTCCTGCACTGGTACAGCTGGGGTGTTTGCTACAGAAACCCTACTATAGTTTATATAAATACCCCGCTGTGTAGCCCCGGGGGCAGCCATTCCTGCACTGGTACAGCTGGGGTGTTTGCTACAGAAACCTTACTATAGTTTATATAAATACCCTGCTGTTTAGCCCTGGAGGCAGCCATTTTAAGCTGGAACAAGGCACAGGTTATATAGCAGATAACAGATAAGCTCTATTTATCGGTTATCTGCTAAGTAACCTGTGAATTTTCTCCTTAGAATGGCTGTCCCCCAGGGCTACACAGCAGCTTTGTTTATATAAACTATAGTAAGGATTTGAAGCAAACAGACAACGTTTACCAGTGCAGGGCAATACAGCATTAATATATTAAATTACTTTTATACATTTTTTTGGTGTTACTGTTCCTTTAAGTGAGCATTAATGTTCTCTGAGATAAATGTCCAGAACCCAGTTATGGCAGGAAGGGCTCAGGCCGGATCATAGTTCAAAGAAAGAAGTTCCATTTTAGATTAAAGCCCAAAATAAAAACCATGAGACTCGTGGAAGCTTAGGAAATAAATAAATTATATATTAATCTTTTCTTTCCCAGGAATGACAAAAAATATACATACAGGAAATACATTGTGCAATACACTGTACAGAAACAAATATTTACACCCTTCAGAACAAAAAAAAAAAATATATAAGAAAGCACTCTCTTTCCAAGGCTCGGGCAGGACGGATTCGTTTCAATACTGCAGAAAAAGGGATACTTGCATACAAAGAGCAGAGGCGGGATTTCGGAGAAGGCGTGTCCCAAATCATCCATTCAGAACCAACGATTGTAAAACCTGAGATTTTTCGAGGAAAAAAAAAATATACGCGACGATAGCTCAGTTCTGCACCGGGAAGCAATTAAGGCAGCAGTAGTAACAGGCACGGTTTAACCTCGTTAGGTGCTGATCCGCGGGACAGCGTTCCGATGACATCACAAACGTTCAGACTCGAAGCCCTAGAACCATTCAGTCTATCCAAATCCCAAACAAAAACAAAAAAAGTCGCTTCTGCCGTCATACCCTGTTCCATGAGTACGGTGAATAGAAGGAAGCTGAAGAATTGACAACTCTGTGCAACAAACATACAAACGCAGGAGAGAGGGGGGGGGAAAAAGTGCAGGCGGAGGGCGGGGGCAACAGTGGAACCGCTGCAAAAGAATGATGGTAGAACCAGGCACTTGTGGGTAATTAGTGGCCTTTGTCACTTTGCTACATCCTATCAGGAAGGCAGTGCCAAATATGGCTACCCGAAAAAAGGTAGTAAACATTCTCCGACAACCTGAGCAGATTGGGACGTCCACAAGTCTATATAGAAAACAAAAAAAGCTGCAAGTTCTGCTCCCCCACCGGGTCCCTCCCGTTCAGAGTTTGGTTCTTTTTAGTGTTTTTTTTTTTTCTTCAAGATATTGTGCTTTTAAAACAAAACAAAAGACAGATATAACCCCAGCCAGGATTGTAGGTAAGTCCTTCACAGTCCCCCCTAGTGCAGTTTCGCCATTGTGTTTCCGTATTCCTTCGTGTAAGATCTCTCGTTTCCGAGGGGAATTGTCACATTACTAGTGTGCAATAGAGCATAAAACATGGCACAGTAAAAAAAAAAGAAAAAATTAAACTTAAATAGAATTATCTCAGACACAAAAAAAAAGTGAAGTCCACGGGCGATTTGTAGGTTGAGTCTTAGGAATCGCCGAGGACGAATCAACGTTTGGGCTGCGTGGGTTGGACTTAGTGACAACTAATGTACAAAAAAAAAAAAGTGTGTTTTGGTTTCGTCGTTATTTGTATTGTCCCTGAAACAGTAAGCAGCAACATTTGGCGACAGGCACACGAGTGGTCAAGTTGTTCAAGCAATGTCATCTTCCAAGCTCACCATCTGCCTCTGTGAATGGGAAACACAGAAACACGTTAGTGACCAGTACAGACCGATCTTAGCATTAGCATTCATTTCAATTATATAGAGAAAAACACACAACAGGGGGGCTGGTCCCAAAAACACAGCACTTTGTATACATGGGTATAGGCCCCCTCTGTTAAATTGAACAATTTCATTTAAAGCTGCTCTTCTGAGCAATTGACATTCTTTTAGTTATGATATTACCATTTTTACACTACTACTATCATGGATTTTGCAACTGGAGCACCCCCTGCTGTTCTGTCTGATGGACTAGCTGTCAGATAATTAAAGGGGTGGCTCACTTTCACTATGTTATAGAATGGACTGTTATTACCAACTTTTTCAGTTGGTCTTCATTTTTTATTTTGTATGCTTTTTGAATTGTTCTCCTCTTCTGACCAAAAACTGTTGCCCTGTGAGTCTACAATTGTATTGTTTTTGTTATTTTTCATTGCTTATCTTTTTATTTAGGCCCTCCTCTACTGATTTCTCTGTCTCTATTTTAAACCACTGCCTGGTTCCTAGGTTGAATTGAACCATAGCAACCAGAGAGCTGTGGAAATTCCAAACCGAAGAGCTGCTAAACAAATAAAAGCTACTGGGGGTATCCACCTTATCTTGCTTATCTGGTGGTATGTATTATATGTGGTTGTATTTTCAACATAAGAGCAATATTGTGCTGTGTTGTTATCATTTAACACCTTATGAAGATATTTTTATTGTGATAATACCACTGGTGTGTATTGCTTTATTTGAGTGCAAGCCCTACTTCTCTATTTAGTTTGATGTACCTGGGGGTGGGGAGGGGGAAGTATATTTGGGCTTTATTGCACCTTATTCTACCTTATTAGTTTTCATTTTCCATCTAGCAGTGTGCTCTCCATTGATTAAAAAAAACCTACTACTCAGTGCCATTGCTCTTATCCTATTGATCAACAGAATTTTGCATAAAAGTATCAAGAGACGCCTCCTGCTTCAGTAATGTAAGCTTCTGCCCCCCCCCCCCCCAGCAGACAGCATTCCTGTAACACATTCATGATATTGGCAGTGTTAAACTGCTAATATCACAAAAGCTAAAATAGAAAAAGCCCATCGTTGTTTGGGTGGGTATATATTTCCCCTTAAAGAGCATTAAAGGACCATTGAGCCTTAGCTGAATGTTCAAGGGAACAAACAAAACCAAATTTGCGCCTTCATTGAATGGATACATTAGAAGTGGGATTATGCTCACCGAAGGGTAGGTGTATCCATCCTGACTTCTGCCGATGTGAATCTGGTCTTCCTCGGTTGTTTTTTGGTACACGGGATTATCAAAGTTTATGCTGTTTGTATTTTTTAATCTCCAGTTCTTCCAGAGGAGGAATCCCCCGAAGGCAACAAGGCAAAGTATCACTAGAATGAGAAAAGCATTAAAAAGTTAGACCAATTGCAATATTTTGCCTTTAGAAACAACACTACCCTGTCCTTGTTTCAATGTTCTGTATAAAGGCTGACATGATAAAGGCTTACAGAAGTCAAGTTTTGGGTTCTATTAGAACCTGCCATGGTGCCAAGCATAGTCAGTGTAAAGTAGGAGTTACTGTAACTGGATAGATTTAAGTGGGCCGAAAAAGGAGGCTCTGGACATGGCAGCCAACACCTCCACTAGTAGCCAAACGCTCACAAGACAAATGTGTTGGGACGACATTATGGTCCCGGCCAAATGGCAGGTATGTTTAGCAGCGAAGGTTTCAGGTGACATTCAATAGCCTCACTGCCACCCGACATCGTGACAAAACTACACAGTACAAATAAGTCATCTATACCCAAGTACATTCATCGCAGAGAAGCTCATGGATTAAGTGAGGAACTCACCAATAGGGAGCACAATGTAGAGAGCAGTGGGATGGGATCGGGCACTTTCAACTACTCCTTCATTAGCAAATTTATTTCCAGCTACAGGAAGGGAAAAAATGCAGTTAGCAAAACATGTTACATAAACATAAGTCAATATCAGGTGAGAATACATAACTGCACCCCCCACCGTCCCCACCGACTGTGCATACCTAGTTGTGAATGAGTCACAGGCTCCCATGTGGTACGATCAGGGACTCTTTCTGTAACCATTCTCTGGGTTGTTTTAGGGGATTCTGTGGTAGGCCTTGGTGGTGCTACAGTGGTGCTGGCCATTTTTGGTCTCTGTGGAGCAACAGTTGAGGTAGTTGAAGTAATCTTAGCCAGTGTTGTGCTCCTAGTAGTGGGACGTGTTGTTGTAGTGGTTGTGACTGGTGCTGAAGTGGTGGTTGTGGTAGAGGTCTCTGGTAACACTGGTTCTGGAAAGTAAGGACACAATAAATCAGAATAGGTTTCTTTTGAATAGCCAGCACAAAAAAGTTAGCCAACCTGGAACACAGAGAACCGTTCCGAGAGATCTGAAGCAAGGGGCCTACCTTTCACGCAGCTCCTCATGTCTGCCCCCAGGTGCATCCCATCTGGACAAGCACAGGTGAATTTGGGAGAACGTGAGGTAATGAGCGGTGCTGGAAGGCACAGGTACTCGCAGCCGCCATTGCCAAGGTGGTGAGATTCACACCAATTTTCAGCTGTGGCAGAAAAAAAATTGATGAGTTTAAATTCATTGGACACAGAAGAGAGAGTACAAGGTAACACTGCTGGACTTATAACTATAGAAAGGTAAGTAAGGAGCCACATAGTGGGGCAATCATTTTCTACCATACATTTATACCCCTATATAAAACACGGTGCTAATGTGCCCCAGCAGGCCCCTTGGGAGAACAGGTCCCCCTGCCCCTCCCGCCACTATGTGCGCCTCTTATGTGGAAGCACTGACAGACCATCTCACTATTCAGAGTGCACTCAATTCCCCTGGACTGAAAAAACAGGAGCAACATGGCAGAAGGCAGCTCTAATCATCCTATTTAAGAACATCTGTTGGGCCCTAAAACCTAATGGGTGAATTTCAGCAATAAAACCATCTAATTGCAGACAATTAAAGCTGTAAGGGTGGCTCATACCTTTCGGTTGCCTCAGGTTGTGGTACAAGACAATGTCCTCTGGAGACAAGAGATCTTCTGCTACTTTCGTGATATTGCTGCCAGTCAGTCTGTTTGCGCTAAAGATGGCCTCATTTTCAATGTCAGTCCAGAATACAAGATCCTAAAAGAAAGAGGGGTCGTCGTCAGCACATGTACTTCATGAGATTACACATGGTACCTCCATCCCATAATTATCTGATGCCAATCTGCTCATAAGATAACAGCCTATGCTGCCCCACACTATTTTTTATTATTTGTGTGCTGGGCAAAGCCTGGGTATCATTATCAGCTTACCTCAAAGACGGTGAGCCCAAAAGGATGAGCCAGGTGGGTCTCGTCTGATATGACCGTTATTCTGTTCTGCCCAGTGACATCAATACAGGACAGAGAGTGAAGCTTAGAGTCCACCCAGTATAGCCGTTGGTTGGTTAAGTCTAAATATACAACACAAGGGAGAATGTCATCATGAAAATTGAAATTGTTACAATAGGAAGACCAGCTTATGGAACAGTAAGTATGCGGAGTAATCCGCAGGTAAAAGATTGCTCACCTAATGTGATGCCGTTGGGCCATTCAATGTTCTCTGTAACCAAGGGGTATCTGTCAACTCCATTCAAGCCTCCTTTCTCAATCTTGGCTGGGAGGCCCCAGTCAGTCCAGTACATAAACCTGTAATTAAAAAAAAAAAAAAAAAAACATTTAAGGCTGCAGCAGGTAACAATGTATAGGTTTATATACAACACAGAGCTAACGGGATCTCTGACACACTTACACGGCATCATAAACATCGCCAAAAGGGATCACTTCTCTCACTAACACTGTATTCATAGCCTTCATTTTATTTTGTATACAACCAAGACTAAGCCCTATTACTGGCCCCTATGAGCATCATGCCGTCCTTCTAATTCCCAGTTCTGTTGCAGTGTAATATAACACAAGTAATTTCCACCTGACTTACCCTTGAGAAGGATCCACCACAATGTCCCTTGGCTTTGCCAGATCGTCACTGAAAAGAGTTTTCCTTTTTGATCCCTCTGTGTTGGCCACAGAAATGGTGCTGAACTTAGAGTCTGTCCAATAGATGTTCCCGTGGATCCAGTCCACTGCAATGCCATCAGGAGCCTGGATTTGGCTGCTAATCACAGTTTCGTGGTGGGACGTGTTGTCTGCCTTATCCATCGATGCACTAATTATGGTTGGGAAGAAATGACATATTAGACCTTTGTAAATGTAATAAGCTCACTTAAAGGGGTGGCTCACTTTCAGGTTAGCTTTTAGTATGTTATAGTCTATTTGTAGAATCTTTTCAATTGGTCTCCATTTTTAATTATTTGATTTCCTATTCACCTTTCCAGCTTTCAAATGGTCACTTTCTTTTTGTTACTTTCTATTACTAATCTTCCTATACAGGCCCTCCACTATTCATAGCCCTGTCTCTCTTTCAAACCACTGCCTGGTTGCTAGGTTAAACTGGACCCTAGCAACCAGGCTACAGCTGAAATTCCAAACTAGAGAGCTGCTAAATAAAAACCTAATTAATTCCAAAACCGCAAATATGAAGACCAACTGCAAACTGTCTCAGTATAGCACTCTCTGCATCATACTAAAAGTTAATTTAAAAGGTGAACAACATATGCAGTATTTAGAGGGTACATGACTGGGCATTCTTTACCATGCAAGAGGTTGATCTGAGAGGGCATCCACCCTTCATATAGGAGAACTAGTTTGGGGTGTAAAGCAGCAACGCCAGTCTCGCCATTACCTGTATATTTTCCTCTGAGTCAGGTCAGACCAATAGATTTTGTTGCTGGCAATCTCCATATCCAAAGCCACCACATTCTTAAGGCGAGGGATAAAGCTTGTGTATTCGCTCCGATCCAGCGTCATCTTCCTCACCTCGTGCCGGTTTGTGAAGAACAGGTAAGCCACAGTTCCTACACGTGCACAGGAATGAAACAACAGATCAGACCATGGGATATTTTGACAGATGACAAGCACAAAGAAGCTCTAAAGCCCACAGGCAGGCTTGGCATTGTACTTACCGATGGATTTGCAGGATGCAGTCACTGGGTCCATCTGATAACCTTCTCTGCATTCACACTTGTAGCCTCCATCAAGATTGATGCAAATCTGACTGCAGGTATTGGGGTTCTCACATTCATTAATATCTGGATAAAAGAAAAGAAGGGAAAGAAAACATTAGACTGGATTTGAAGTACTCTGAGTACCTTTGATGCTACAAAGATCCAAAAAAAAAAAACTCTGATGCTAAAAAGTTCCAAAAAAAGCTAAAATTACCTTCACAGCGTTTCTTGTCCACAAGTCTGTACCCTTCGTTGCACAAACACTCATATCCTATTTTAAGATCATTGCAGATGTGGGCGCAGCCGCCGTTGTTTCGCATGCACTCGTTTTCACCTGAAGAGAAAGGGTTGGTGTTAAATATCATGATTAAGGAACGAGGCAAGTGCCGTGATTAGTCCTTATGTGACACAGGTTGATACTCACCACACTCCTTGATGGGTTCATCTGACCAGTCCCTGCAATCTCTTTTCTTGTTGCAGACTTTGTCCATTGTGATACACTCCCCAGAGCGGCATTTGAATACATCAGGGCCTTCACATTTTGTCACTGTTTGTAGAAAAACAAAATAGACACCTTATTATTAAAGATCACGTGTGACCATACATATATGCCATATGTAGGTAAGAATCAATCATTTTCAGCTTGGCAGTTCGGACATAAACTCTATGAACCTTATGGCAAATACAGTAATGACCATGAACACTTCTACAGTACTGGTTTGTTAAACAATGTCCATTAAAGGAACAGCAGTTTTACAAACAAAATGGGCCACATGCTATATTTTTTTCAGTCTGGGCAAATGAGATGCTCACCATTAACACAACCCTCCTCATCGCTAAGATCTTTGCAGTCATATTCTCGGTCACACTGGCGGCTGCCATGAATGCACGTCCCATCGTTACACTGGAACTCATCCGGGCGGCAAGTGGGTTTCACTGAAGAGAGATAGAGATAGGAGTGAATAACAAAGTGGTTATCTTACCCTAGATGCACACAGCACCGTGCCACTGTATCTTTGCAGGAGGGTAGAGGTGTTTTAGGGTTCCCGACAGCTCACTAAAAGTGTAGGGACCTGTGGCAGCTCTACTGCCAGGACAAAGACGTATATACGGGAACAAGAAGGACGCAACCACAGAGGCAGTTCAAACTTGTTCAATTTATTGTTACGCGCTCATAGCTTTTATAACCTTCTGAGTAAGTGCAAATACATAGGAGTGTATTATAACAAATAGAAAGACCACTGTAGTTTCAAGAATGGCCTTCAAGGATTGCTTGTGCCGAACAGGAATATAACCGATAAGATAATTAATATGTATTTCATAATGTGCAAGCCGTGCAGAGTCACTATTTGAGAGAAACCAACTTATTATGGGATGTCAAGTCTTCCAGTCTGCAGTTACAAAATGGAGATACATTTTAAAATGGAGTATAATATTCTAAGCCTCAGAGTATATGAATATATGATAATATGTCAAACCTCACAGGGTGATACCTACCACAGTCCTTCTCATCGGATTTATCCTTGCAGTCGTATCCCCCATCGCATTTCCAGGACATGTGTATGCATTCTCCACTCCCACAGTGGAACTCAAGGGGAGAGCAGGGCTTGTCAGTCTTGATGGGTTCCCTCCCCTCGCAGTGCTGTTCATCTGAACCATCTTCGCAGTCGGGGTCCCCGTCACAGGCCCACAATTTAGGGATGCAAATGCCTTTATCTTTACACTGAAACATGGCTGGGTTGCAAGTGGGGGCTGGACAATAACTCTCATCGCTACCGTCATCACAGTCCAGGTCTTCATCGCAAACAAAGTCAAGGGAGATGCATTTCCCACTTCGGCATGTAAACTGGTCATCAGCACACACCTTACGAGCTAAAGGATGAAAGGATTAAATAATAATTATTAAAGTTCAGGGCAGAAACAAAAAAGGAGGGACAGTCAGACAAAGATGGGCCAAAAGACCTGCCAACTTGTCCCCTCCAGACTGAGCCAGCTGCTTATTGGGGGGCCCTCCTGACAGCCTGCCTGACCCATATATTGCTGATTTAAAAATCCCCTTGGGTTAAGGTTGCATTATAATGGTGGTCTAAGGAGATGCCTTCCATGACTAGTAGGTCTCCTTAGGCTTTCATTATGAACCAATTGTTGTCCCGGTGCCAAACTTCTCATTTGACGAGGTTGTCAAATGAGGGGGTCGGCCTGGGACAACAATTAATTCATAATGGATCTAAATGTGTGCCCAGCTTTAATTCTGCTTAAACATTAATACTTACTACAGTCATTCTCATCAGAACCATTTTCACAGTCTGTCTGGCCATCACATTTCCATAACAGGGGAATACAACGGTTAAGCCTTCCGCCACAACTGAAATGGTCAGCACCGCATGTTACCACCTCTGTAGACAAGAGGAATCATTATTAAAATTCAAAATACAGAATTTTTTTTTGCCAGTAATGTGTCTCACTGAGATATTTTCAATGTACTTACTGCAAGTCTCTGGGGATTCATCGGATCCATCCTTACACTCAGCACTGCCATCACAAATCCACTTGTAGGGGATACACTTCCCATCTCCGCATTGGAATTCACTCCGATCACACTTTCTAACCTCTGAAATGCAGATTCAAGGAATGATGATGAATACCCACAAGTTGTTGTTGTATCAGTTTCTAATTGCCAATATATAAACATTTTATCCAGTATTTGTTAAAAGGAAGTGACCAGTGCACTACCAAGTACTCAGACAGGGATGAGCGGCACACCTTGTGTGAGAGAAAGGCTGGGAGCTAACCCTATGCAATCACATTTTAAAGTTGGTTTATAACCAAGGTACAGGGCAAACAATGCAACAGAAAACAGTGTTGTGTGCTCTACCCAACTCAGGAAAGCACTAGGGAGCAATCATACCACCGACACTGCATCACATATAGGAAACACCCCACAAAGAGGGAAATTCAGTGCCGATCCCAAGACCCAAAGCACATGACTACTACTTTCAGAAAGCGAATGTGATAGGACACTGAATCAGCTTATTCCAATGGCACGTGAACATCTTGAGTACATTCCATTAAGTGACAATGGACAACTGTGTTCTATATAACCCATTAACTATATGGCTAAAAAAAAACACAACAATACGGCATTGGGTTTGTTCCTAGATGAGGAGACTGTAATCTAACGCCCTAAAAAACAGAAGCAACAGGACCTAGCAAAAATACCTCAGTCAAAGTCTGAGCTACTCATAATTGGCTGACAACCCTCCATTCTGTGAGGAATCCTCCATTTTACATATGATCAAGCAGTGTAGATCCCACTAAGGAACACACCTCTCCCCAAATCCCCATGGTCACACACCCCAACAAGACATTTGGCTTAACGTGGCACATTTTTATTTATGTCTCAAAACACCTATAGCCTATATTGTTATCAGCCGGCGGATCATTCATCTTCTGCGCCATTTGATCAATCAGTGCTCTGTATTTAAACGCTTTATACACAGCTGTCGTCAATAGAAAATCCAAACCCTGGTGTAATGGAGGCTCAGCACACGTGTCACATACCAGGAAACCGCCCTCTGCCAGAACTACCTCAGTCACACACAGCGACAAAGGCATTTTCCACTAGTAACTGCACAAACATTTACGTCCTTCCTTGTATGTGGAGCCGAGTTACTATTTTGAGCCCCTCATTTCTCCACTTTATTCTTCCTTATTGGATTAGAACACTACAAGTAAGCACAAGCAGCATGATGGCCTTTAGGTGAAACAGGGCACAGTTAGCCTAAAAAACCCTCACAAAAAGAACTTCAGTAGGTTTCTAATGGTCTTTTTGTTATTAATTTAAGGGAAAAGTGACCTTAGTGGCATCAAGTCAAGGGAATCGTTGCTTTAGCAGTTATTTGTTGAGAATGATGCAGAAAAACGTTGACTTTGCTTCAGAATGAAGCCATTTTAAGCCATGGGCCGTTAAAAATCATCCCCCTGAGACGATATAACCGTTAAGTGTTCCTCTCCGACTTCAAGGTTTACATTTAAACTTGAAGGTGAAGTAAAAGTAGTTTTCCATGAAGATATCAGGCGGCAGAATGACTCAGCACAGAGCTACAGTCATCTGCCCTTATGTACTGCAGACACTTTTACCTCACGCGTACGATAATCTTGGGTGCCATGTGCTAACGCAGAGAGTGGACAAGGACACCGTCAAAGTAATTTACGGCGTGAAGTGAGGGGGGGTGCCAACATGCGTCAAATAAGATTTGTAATATAAGGAAATTGGCCATAGCTGGGTTTTATATAATGACACAAGTCTAGGGGTTCACTTCCAGTAACAAAAATACCAATTGCAAAACAGTACACTGCCGTTATTCCCCAGTTATGAGAAAAAATAATGGTCTAATGCTCAAAGCAACTACAGGAAATGGAAGATTTTTTTAAATGAAGAAGCAGGAAACTCTATAGCAATGCTCAAAGTAAGGGTGGGGCTGCCTGGTAAAAGCAAGAAAATACATTAAATAGCAGCATTGGCCAATAAAACAATATTAATGTAAAGCATCCACTAAATCATGTGAAAACAAGGTGTGCCTCAAATATAGCTTATAATAAGTGAAATGACGCATCTTGTGCAATATCGTTTTCAAGAACGGGAGACAGGAAGTACATGCCACCATTTTAGATTTCACAAAGGGCCTAGCAGTTTAGTAAAACTAGTGACTTTCTGCGCTGCTGAGGTATTTACTACGATTTATTACTACTACAATCTTAACAAATGATAAAAGTCCACACTGAACTATTAGTGAAGGTAAACGGTAAATCTGACGCACCTTGTTGCCATGTTTTGACAAATGAGGTTACACTTGCCACAATAAGTGGAACAATGTTAATATAACCCTGCAATCAGTATTGGGCTTGGATACTTTAGAAAAATAAAAAAGCCATGGGAACCAGTAGTGATTTTTACAACAATTAAAGTTCATTTGCACTGCCATCGTTTATTTACCTCATTACGATCAAGTTTAACAACAAATCCGGGGCAAGAATATTTGCATTTTACCTCACACTTATCACAATCCAATCTGACACCCTAATCTGGGGCAGGAATATCTGCCATTTTGCCTTTTTAACTCACTATCAAGTTTGAATTCTAATCTGTGGCAGAAACAATTGCCATTTTGTGTTTTTACCTCACAATCAATTTGACAGCTAACCTGCAACAGAAACAACCACCATCTTGCCTTTAACCTCACTCATTCATGTTTACCCAATCAAGTTCAACAACTAATCTGGGACAGAAACTGCCATCTTGCCTTTTTTACCTCACATTTCGTGAAAAACAACTAGTTCAACACACAGCCTTCATGGGGATTTTTACAACCAGAGTCATAGGGATTTTTCTCAAGCCTATTAATTAAAAAGCAATTTTTTTACCTCAATTGCTCTTTTTAATATTAAGAGGCCACAGTTACATATTATGTTTTTTAATGTACTACAGGTATAGGACCCGTTATCCAGAATGCTTGGGACCAAGGGCATTCCGGATAAGGGGTCTTTCCGTAATTTGGATCTTCATACCTTAAATCTACTAAAAAAAAAAAAAACAATAAAACATTAATTAAACCCAATACGATTGTTCTGCCCCCAATAAGGGGTAATTATATCTTAGTTGGGATCAAGTACAGGTACTGTTTTATTATTACAGAGAAAAGGGAATCATTTAACCATGAAATAAACCCAATAGGGCTGTTCTGCCCCAATAAGGGGTAATTATATCTTAGTTGGGATCATGTACAAGGTAGTGTTTTATTTTTATAGAGAAAAAGGAAATCAATTATAAAATATGAATTATTTGATTAAAATGGAGTCTATGGGAGACGGGCTTTCCGGATATCAGATCCCATACCTGTATTTGAATTATACCTATATTAAATTTGACCACATCGCTATATACCACGTTTTCTACTAGAATGGATGCCACAAACTGATATAAGAGAGGTGGCCAAATGATAGTTCCTATGCACAGGGGGTTTGTATTTTTCAGCCCTATAGACATCATAAAAGTATGACAAACCCCAGACAGCCTTCAGCTGCTGGGGATGGCAATTAGCTCCCTATACCTCCCTAAATGTCCAGTGGTTGCTTCTCCCTCAACGAAGCAGATACAGAGAAAGCTGGGCATTCAGGAGGTAAAGGGAACCCAGTGGGGGCACCGACTGGTAAGAAGTTTTATTATACATTTATGAAAAAAGGTCTTATTTCCAAAGTGTTGGGGTCCCTTAAATGTTGGAGAATCCTCTTAAAAAAGGCATGAACCAAATTTATCGCTATATACCCACCACGTCACCCTTTAATCTGGAAACATATATAGTAACAGGCCCGGACTGGCAATGTGTGGTTTCTAACATGCCAGAAGGGCGGTTTTAAGATGCAATTTATTGGTCCTGTGGGGGAGCTGTTTGGGCCTCTGTGTTGAAATATTTTGTTGCACCTCAGTCCAGACATGTACAGTAAGTTGCATATTGCCTAGCCACATAGAAAGCAGAGCAGTCTGCAACACACTGATAGAGAGGAAGGGGTCCCTGTAAATAAAAAACGACAAGACCCCTCTACCTGAGGGGGGGGGGCATCAGGAAATGTATTCATATAGTCCCTACAGTTGTTTCTGATCTATAATGCTCAGAAAAAGTGGTTTAATGTTGCAGTTTAATAACATCAGGAGGAGGACAAAGTCGATATATTCTAGTTACAAATAAAACTGATTACACTCGGGGCCTCAAAACCAATCCGATACTGCCCAACCCTAAACCCAGGCTTGACAATGGAGCTTACTACAAACAAGGAGTGGCCCCAAAGCCACATCATACACATATCATAAGCGCAGAGCCACGCCCTCGCCTCATGCTGGAAGGCACCGCCCATCTACACATTTATGGCCACAGCTAACCGGCGGCAGCCAATGGGCTGCTTCCCTTCACTGACAGCAACCGTGGGCGGAACCTTTCACACGCTGGTGGGCGGATACCTCTAACCACATCAAGCCCTCTCGCCCCTCCCCTCAGTCACGTCCTTCCCTCGTAATGATTGGTGGAGAGGGTGGAGGCTCGCAATCGGCAGATTTTACGTCAGCCAATCGGCGGGCGGTACACTCATTCACAATCCCAAACCAACAGGAGGTGGGCGTGGCGAGTAGAAGCGGGCGTTTTCCGCATGTGTGAGAGGAAACACCGGTTGTAAATGTCATTGCGATAACGCTAATTACCGGGCTGACGGGCAGGGCTCCTACTATGGGAGTCCGCTAGATATATTAGCATGCTCTGACGGGGGCATAGGCGCTGAGGTAACAAAAATCATATAACTATATGAGAGAAAGGGTAGTTGCAATAAAATGGGATTATTGTTAATAGTAACTACAGCTATCAGGGAGGGCAGCTTTAAATAGAAGCCCCAGCCTCCCTGCACTGACAGGGCTCCCCTTGCCCCGGACTGACCTCTGCGCATCAGTAATACTGCAATACACTTCCATTTGGGTTGGTTGCTACGGGCAACCAAGGGCCTGCACTTTTGCATCAACACCAGTAAGTGCCCCCCCAACTTCAACCCCAATACCATCAAGGCTGGGGGTCATTTCCCAGTAGTAACTACATTATAAACAAGCCCCACAGCATGCATTGCATTGGCACAAATGCTTTATCCCATAGACATATGTAGATATACATTCCCCAGAATGGGCAGGCATCCCAGTGCCACCATGAACCCCTGGCTGGCACTTACCTGAGATGGCAGACACATGGCACAAGCCAAGGAGCAGCAGGAAGGATGCTGGCAGTAGTGCAGGCTTCATCATGAAGGCTTCAGATCCTCCCTGTAATGTGAATGGGGCCCCCCTTCTATCCTAGGAGCAGGGGATACTGCTTAGGTGCTTGCACAGCTGGTCCTGCTGGAAGAGTGTTTGGGGCAGCCCTGAGTGAGTTTCAATTAATTGCCCCCTTTTTTTTTTCCTCTAACTGCCACCCCCATGAGGGAGGGGCCTCCAGTGGTGTGATTTTTAAACCTCGTTGCATCTCAGTAGCAGGGAGGGGCTACTAAAACGCACCATTTGACATGGCAGGGTAGTCCTTCCCTGTAGGGGCAATGCTATTGGCTGAGAGTCACACGTCCCCACCCAGGGGGTGAGTCACATTGCAGCTCTGACCCCTTGTATCATACGGCATAACTGGAATACCTCTGCACTGCATTCCTACTGGGGGGGGGGGACCAAATAAACATAAACATTGGGGGGAAATCATCTCAGCATTTTCTATTTATACTGATTGCAACTGCTATTGGACTACAATTCCCAGCGTCCCCCAAATCTGAGAAGCACAGATTGGGCATAATGGCTTTTATAGCCTCAGTGTTGTATGTATGTATGTATGTATATCTTTATTTATAAAGTGCTACTTATGTACGCAGCGCTGTACAGTAGAATCCATTAATACAAACAGGGGGTTAAAGATAATGGATAAATACAAAGTACACCAATAAATACAAATAAATACAAGGTACAGTTGCAATAAGAGTCAGAAACACAAGATGAAGGAGGTCCCTGCCCCGTAGAGCTTACAATCTATATGGGAGGGGTAACTAACAGACACAAATGGGCAAATATAAGTGCTGTAGGTCACAGTGGGTGACATTACAGTATAAGTGCCAGTTCCCAGATCAGGTGCTGGGTGAGTGCTCCAAAGGGTAGTCTTTAAGTTTAGTTTTAGTGTTGTGATCATTCAGTGCTTATGAATTATTAAGAAGCATTAAGCCATAGGCAGCAGCAATTATGCAATCATGTTATAATATATCATAAACTATTATGCAAGTCTGCACTGAACTATCCGGCTTTAAAGGGGAAGTCATGCCTCCAGAAATAGGCAGCTTTGACTACAATACAACTGCAACTCCAGGCGTATGTATGTATTATTATTATTAACATTTATTTATAAAGCGCCGACATATCCCGCAGCGCTGTACAATAAGTGGGTTTCATACATTGGACATACAGAGTAACATATAAAGCAATCAGTAACCGATACAAGAGCTGAAGAGAGCCCTGCCCAAAAGAGCTTATAATCTACAAGGATATCTTTATTTATAAAGTGCTACTTATGTACGCAGTGCTGTACAGTAGAATACATTAATACAAACGGGGTTATTAAGATAATAATAGATAAATACACAGTATAACAATAAATACAAGATACAGTTGCAATAAGAGTCAAAGACACAAGAGGATGGAGGTCCCTGCCCCGTAGAGCTTACAATCTATATGGGAGGGTAACTTACAGACACAAGTAGGCAAATGCGGTATAAGTGCTGTAGGTCACAGTGGGTGACAGTACAATATAAGTGCCAGTTCCCAGATCAGGGGCTGTGCGAGTGCTCCAAGAGGTAGTCTTGCAAATTATCACTGTAAATTTGTAAACACGATAGTCACTGCAAATTATCAGATGCATTTTAAGGTTTTGAGACAAGTTGCAGTTAACATTTCTTTCCAGAGGAGGCTTTGTTATTACAGAAAGCCATCTGCACTTAAATCATAATTAGCATTAGCCCCTAGGGGGCCCAATTACTAGTGACCAGAGCCCTAATACTATGGGGTCCAAATGGAAAAAATGCTCCTTGCATGTATAGCCGCACCCCTGATGTGCACTGGCCATTCCCCAATGATGCCAATCCCTGCCCACTCCCACCAAGCCTATTCCCTATCCCTTTTGGAATCATCCTTTTCTATCTTGGACTTCCTTCTGCCATGGGGCCACCAGAGCTGTCAACTCTAAGGGTGAAGACACATGGAGCTACTAGTAGCAGCTACTTGTAGTGGCTACTAAAATAGACAATGCTGACCATTTACTGATAATTGTCTCAATGTGTGTTTTAGCAGAGGCAATTGGTGGGCGGGAGATAGTGCAGAACAAATTTGCTGCTATACCTGGAAGTGACGTCATTCATATGAGCAAATGCTGAATTGAAGGCAAAAAATCGTGCCTAAAATCTTATGCAAACTTAGGGCAGTTTAAAAGTAAATGGGAGAAAACTATCTGATGACAAGAGGCAGGGGGAGAGAAGTCAAATTCTGGTATCTCCTGCAAAAATAGGGGGGGTTGACAGCTCTGGACCACTGACTGTAGTACCCAGGGTTGGACTGGGCCAGTCCAAGCAAGCAGATATTTTTAAGGATTCACTAAAATATTGAGGGAATTGCTTTAAGTGCCTGGAGACTGGTAGATGGACCTTTAAAATGGGTAACTCCTAGGATAATTGGAAGGGTTGACAGCTCTCTACTGGCAGTACCCCCTGTACCTCCCAAATGGTGGCCCTGTGTGCACCCTGCAGCGGAACACTGCGCATGTGCTTTCCCCTGGATTAAGAGGAGGGGCACATTAGAAGTACCAATAAGGTAACGGTAGGCAGATTTCAGTTGCTGATACCCGTGTATGGGCACCCCCCGACGGGCCCACCCTAAAACTGTCCAGATCTCCAAAAAATTACGACTGAACTAGTTTAGGGGTATATTCAACCTTTAGTATAAGGGGTCCAGGTGTCCAAACTTCAAAAAACCCTTAGCTCACAGTAAAACTCCAACAAAAAATACCTCAAAATGAGAAAACAAGGCTGGCACTAGAAAAAACTGGACCAGTTAATCAAAAAGGGGCAAAATAAGGAGCAAATATTCCCATGTATGGTTACCTTAATAAGGGGTTGAGCTTGGGTTATACCTTAAAGGGAAAGTTCACATCTAAATCAACTTTTGTATGTTATATAGTGGCCAATTCTAAGCAGCTTAGCGGTTGGTCTGCATTTTTTATATTTATAGCTAGAAAAGCCTAACAAACACACTGACTATGTTATTATCATTGCTATTCTATTGTCACTGCTATTTAATAGTGCTAATCTTTCTTTTCAGATGTTTTCAAGTAAAGCACAGTGTTAAATACAGTCTGAAATAATCATCAGATGTACGTGAGTACGGTTTCACTGAATAGTAAGTGATTTTCATGGGAAAAAAGCTGTGTTGTAACATGTACACCCAGAAAAAGGCCAGGTCTGTCTGTTTGTGTTGGAAACCCATGCATGTGTTCTTTGGCAGCTGCCCAACAGCATGCCCGGTATACATGCGCAGGGCATAGAAACATTTGTTCTCTGCAGGCCAACCAATATCACACGGCTTGGGCAGAACATGACTCCATGGAGCGAGAGCTACGGAACAATTTATGTCACTGAGCTGCTGTACAAATGGAAGCATACACCGGGGGCTCTAATTCTGTAACCAACACTTGGTTAAAGTTGCTTTAAGGCCAAATTTACCAAATTAAAAGCCCTACAAAAACATTCTTGTCTTTCTTTGTGTTTATAAATGGAGCAGTGGTGGTAGAGGGGGCACCAAGAGATGTAAAAGGCAGGGTTTCGCCATTATTGGTGTGGCTGGGCAAGGCCATAGGTTCTGTTTGTTGGGGTCCAGGTGATCATTAGGTTATAAGTTGGGGCCCCCAGGGTGGAGGACCCTGTTAACTATATGGGGCCACATGATTCCTGATGGTGACCCTGTGCATAAGGCACTGAAGGAGGGCGTGCCAAGGTAAGAAATATAGGGGGCCAATGGACTGCTTCATAAAAGGGATGGTTCCTAATAATCGTAGAGCTGCTACCAGTCTGGGCTGGTAAAGTAAGGTATGTTATTTGCAGCTCAGTAATTGGACATTAGTTCTCCTTTAAATATTATAGTCCACCTTATGGTAATCACTAGATCCACTTACCACTCTGCATGGTGGCATTAAAACCAAGGAACCAAGGAGACCAAGTCCTATAGGATCTTCTCACCTTGCACATGGCTGAAGCCCCTCTGGGCGTACCCAGAACCAATATGAAAGTATTACATAGAGTATGGAAGTTGTTTGGCCCAAATAAATATTCCTTTATAAATATTCATATACTGATTGGCATTTCCAGTGCCTGTGTGGCTACATTACGGTATTTTCAAATAAGGCTTTCAGGACTCCTGTGTCACATGGCTGATTAGTTTCTCTGATTATTAAGTAACTCTGTAATCAAATCTGCATCTTTATTGGTGCCGCAATAACATGTACTTTCCAGAGCCATATACTTACTCTGTGTTTTGTAACAGTCATGTGAAAGATCTGCCCATGCTGGCGTCATCTGGAGAATGCTCTTGTGCTATATATGTATATAGTTTGCCTTGCACAGAAGTATCCAATACAAAATATTGGAGTTATAGGGAGGGGTAATATGGAGCAATAGGAGGAGTTATAGGGAGGGGTTATATGGAGCAATAGGAGGAGTTATAGGGAGGGGTAATATGGAGCAATAGGAGGAGTTATAGGGAGGGGTTATATGGAGCAATAGGAGGAGTTATAGGGAGGGGTGATATGGAGCAATAGGAGGAGTTATAGGGAGGGGTTATATGGAGCAATAGGTGGAGTTATAGGGAGGGGTTATATGGAGCAATAGGAGGAGTTATAGGGAGGGGTTATAAGGAGCAATGGGAGCATTTATACGGAGGGGTTATATGGAGCAATAGGAGGGGTTATAGGGGGGGTTATATGGAGCAATAGGAGGAGTTATAGGGAGGGGTTATATGGAGCAATAGGAGGAGTTATGGGGAGGGGTTATATGGAGCAATAGGAGGAGTCATAGGGAGGGGTATATGGAGCAATAGGAGGAGTTATAGGGAGGGGTTATATGGAGCAATAGGAGGAGTTATAGGGAGGGGATATATGGAGCAATAGGAGGAGTTATAGGGAGGGTTATGTGGAGCAATAGGGGGCGTTATAGGGAGTGTTATATGGAGAAATATGAGGAGTTATAGGGAGGGGTTATAAGGAGCAATGGGAGCAGTTATACGGAGGGGTTATATGGAGCAATAGGAGGGGTTATAGGGAGGGGTTATATGGAGCAATAGGAGGAGTTATAGGGAGGGTTATGTGGAGCAATAGGAGGAGTTATAGGGAGGGGTTATATGGAGCAATAGGAGGAGTTATAGGGAGGGGTAATATGGAGCAATAGGAGGAGTTATGGGGAGGGGTATATGGAGCAATAGGAGGAGTTATAGGGAGGGGTTATATGGAGCAATAGGAGGAGTTATAGGGAGGGGTTATATGGAGCAATAGGAGGAGTTATAGGGAGGGTTATGTGGAGCAATAGGAGGAGTTATAGGGAGGGGTTATATGGAGCAATAGGAGGAGTTATAGGGAGGGGTTATATGGAGCAATAGGAGGAGTTATGGGGAGGGGTATATGGAGCAATAGGAGGAGTTATAGGGAGGGGTTATATGGAGCAATAGGAGGAGTTATAGGGAGGGGATATATGGAGCAATAGGAGGAGTTATAGGGAGGGTTATGTGGAGCAATAGGGGGCGTTATAGGGAGTGTTATATGGAGAAATATGAGGATTTATAGGGAGGCGATAGGAGGGCTTATAGGGGTTATAGTGGTAGGAGGGACCAAAGTAGAATGCTGCATGCCGGGGCCAGGCCCTCTGAAGTTTTTTCTCATGGGGGGGTGCCCAAATTTAGGGACATTACAATAGGGGAAGCTGGGGGCCAGGAGTATATGGGTACCTGTTAAACAGTCCTCCTACATAATGTTATGGGTGACCCTAAAATTACGAGACTGTGGGGCCTAATAACACCTAATTACACCTCTGTTCAGATGTATAAAAAAACGTGGAGCTATTAGACAGGCCAAGGGCTGTCCCTCTAGTTACTTGTTTGACAACACGGCTGTACATGAAGGTCACATACATTTATTTGTTTATTACTGATATCTGCAGGTCTTTACCCTCACAGGAATGGCTTGTTTTCAAACAGAAAATAGGACTTTGGAAACAAGAGCTATACTACATGCAAATGTTTGCAGTAATGTATCTTACCTTGACCTACACATACAGTAGGTAATTACACCAAGAGAACTGTATATTTGTGACAGTACACATTTAATCTGCATCTTTGATGGATCATCATGGACCATAATGGTAATCATATTAACAATAACTGAAGTACTCCATGTAGCAGAAAATAAAACCATTTTGTAAACCTTAGGATTACCAAAATCAACTGTCTGGAATATCATAAAGAAGAAAGAATGCACAGGTGAGCTCTGTATTTGCAAAGGGACAGGTAGGCAAAGGAAGACCTCCACTGCTAATGGCAGAAGAATCCTCACAGTGGTAAAGAAAAATCCTCAAATGACTGTACAACAGATCGGAAATACTCTTCAGGAGGCAGGTGTGACTTTGTCATAGACTACTATCCATATATCCCTATGTACAGGAAAACAGAGGCTACACTGCAAGATGCAAACCACTATGTTAGCCACAAAAATGGGCAGGTTTGCAAAAAGGTTCTTAAAAGAGCCTGCAGTAGTCTGTAAAAAAGGTGTTACGGACAGACGAGACCAAGATTAACCTGGATCAGAGTGATGGCAAGAGGAAAGTGTGGAGACGAAAAGGAACTGCCCAAGGTCAAAAGCTTAGCAGCTCATCTGTGAAACATGGTGGTGGGGGTGTTATGGCTTGGGTGTGGGCATGTATGGCTGCCACAGCTACTGGCACATTTATCTTCATTTATGATATAACTGCTGATGTCAGTTGCACAATGAATTCGAAGGGATATAGAAACCTCTTATCTGCTCAAGTTCCAGTAAATGGAAAACCCTTGAATGGCTGAGCCAGTCATCTGATTTAATTCAAATTGAGCATGCCTTCCATTTGCAAGCCCCCAGAACAATCAGGAATTGAAGGTGGCTGGAGTAAAGGAGATGTCTATGAATCAAAGACTTCAAGTAGTCATTGCAAGCAAGAGAGATGCAACAAAGTACTAAATATGACTGCTTTAATATACCTACCATGACTTTGTCCCAAACATTCTGGTGCCCTGAAATGAGGGGGACTATGTAGGGACCCAAAATGAAAATAGCACGTATGACATTTCTTGGCTGCTAATGCAGCTTCTGCAAGCAAAGCCCCCTGACTTTGTATTATGTGTCATAACAAAGCACAACCACAGCATTATATATTCCCCCACATTATTTAATATATATCATCCCCTAATAATTCCTCCGTCTGCTACCCAATCCACCGTTCTCTTGTGTTCTCTACAGTATATTCATTTCCCCTCTTTTTGTTTATTCTTTTTCTTTTCTTCTGCTCTTCTGTTCTCTATAACCAGGGTCAGACTGTGGGGACCCCACACCCCCTCATAGACCCCCGCTGTGGCCTCCACACCCCTCCAGGGGCCCCTGCCACCCACGCAACACCGTCCCCCCAAGCACGCATATATAATAGTTATCTTGGGCGCAATCAGGGGAGGGGGCTCAGCTGGGTAGCGCCGGTGGGGATCAGGTCTTGGTTGGCGGGTCCCACAGCATTTTCCCCGGTGCCCTGCCAGCCCAGTCCAACCCTGTCTATAACCCTCTCTGATGACTATACATTTTTCATCTGTATAACGCTCATACATCTCTTCTCTACTTTTCTCCCAGCAAGCTTTTCTCCTCTAAATGCTCTTTTTCCTTGGGCTTCTTAACCAATTGGTTTTCTTTTCTTAACTCTTTTCCACCATTTTATACTGCTACTCTCTAGCCTTCACCATTTCTTCTTTCTCTGCTTTCAGTTTTATAGTTTCATTTCCTCCCTCTTCTTCTTTCACCTACTTCAGCCTCTACTGTAATTCAAGCATAACCTGCAGCGCTGCCATTTTCTAACTTTCTACAACTTTAGATATGGCTTGTCTTTTTCTGTTGTGGTACTGCCGCACAGGGATTGGATTGGCTGGAGGGAGATTCAGAGTTCACTCTCCAGCCTATCCAGCAAGAAAAAAGACAAGCAATTCCGCTGTAGCACAGCGGCTTAACAACAACGTGCCAGGCTCCCCACAGAAATAAAACTTTAGAGGGGTCCAGCACACACCTACCTGGCCCTCTCTCCAACCGTTTACCCTTGTTCCTCCACATCCCTTCCCAATTCCATAACTTCATAAAACTGGAATGTCATGGAAGGGAGCTGGAGAAGAAACTTATTTTGTGTCCTACAACCCAAACCATTGGCGCAAAGCTCTATGTTCATCTGCCAGGGTCAAACTGGTTTCTCCGCATTTATTCCTTGTGCCTGTGATGGGGGGAGATGTGCCGCCTGCAGTTCTCAGAAGGAGCTGGTCTGCGTCGGTGTGGTCGTGGGGCCAATGAGGGCCGGGGCCCACTGGGTTTTTTCCAGGCCCGACCCTGGCATCTGCAGTTACCATGCCACAGTCTGCCCAATGCACATACTTTGTTTTCTGCAGTCTTTGCTACTGAGTAAATGGGCCAGCTACTATTATTTTATTTGAAAATGGGACCAAATGCAATGGTATAACAGAGAGTGGAAAAAAACACGTATTAGGCTCATTGCTTATTCACAGTTCATGTCTGGGAAGAACCACCATCATGGTGCAAGATAGATGTTCCTGTTTCACAGATTTCCTTCTCATTCTCAGATATTACTGACGTTCTTCATTGGGTTCTCAGTTCTTCAAACAGCTGACAGCATGTGGCAGTTGGAAGAAGAATCAAACAGATCCCCTTTTCCTTCCATTCCTATAAAGTTATGCAGAGGTAGGCGAGTGTATAACAATGTTTTAAATTCCCTTTGCGCCCATAGCAGACAGCAGAAACCCACTTGGAGGAACGACTTCTTGCTTTAGCTAATGTATATGTTGAACATATCTGCTGATAAACTGTATCCCTGATATCTGGAGACATCTTCAAAAGTTCTTATGGAATAAGTAAATGTTTTTTGTTTTTTAAAATCTTTAAAACTACTCTGTACAGCCCCCAGAATAATATACCTTACTCCATGCATCCTGATTTATTTTGTTTCTCTACTACAGCCAGTTCAACTACAGCTCTTTTACTGACTTCTATGTCTAGCGTGAAGCTCCGCCTCATTTTGCTTTCTGAGCCCTCCTTCCCTCTCCAAATATGTTGACCTCAAAGAGGTGCCTACTGCACATGCCTGATTGATTTAAATTGGAGCAGAGACAGTGGGCATGCCCAGTAGGAGAAGGAGGGATCACAAAGCAAAAGGGGCGGAGCTTCACACTAGACAAGGAAGTCAGTAAAAGAGCTGCAACAAAAAAAACAAAATAAATATGCATACAGGAAGAAAGGTATATTGTTTCTGGGGCTGTTTAGAGTAATTTTACAAGAATTTTAAAATAAAAGGCTTTCTTTATCCTTTAATCACATGATATCACGCTCTAGTACACTATAGAATTCTAAGGCTCATGTCTCACATGGGGAGGTTAGCAGCTGATACTCGTAATTGTTTCTTGTGGGGGCGTAATAGCCTACTTGTAGCAGCTACTAATTTCCCTGTGAGAGATGAGCCTTCATGGTTGTACATGTTATTGTGATATAAAGAAACAAGCAAGCTGAGCTACCGTTCCATTGATAGCTGATATCATTTCCAAAGTATTTCAGTTTTTGGGTTCAATTAAAGTACTAAGGCTGCCCATGCGTGTGCTATTTTCATATTAAATATTGGTAGGAAAGGTGGGGACGTGGGAGGAAATGATACAAAGACAAAGGGTGGGGGAGGGTAAATACTGTATATTAGGAGCTGTAATTATTACCAAGTAATAACATTGGGAGGGCTTGAAAGTGCCAATATATATATGGGCCTAGAAGGCAAGCGTGGGTGGTGCACAATACGCCTAGCTGATATACATGCGAGAAGATGCTTATATTTCCCACAAGAATTTTTAAGCTGCTTGACAGTTTTGTAATAAATTGGCGCAGAAATGCCTTGCGTGACATAGCCCTAACGTGGACACTGGCCTCTGTGCAGTCACACACTCCAGAGAGTTGGAGCCAGTGGCGTGACTATAGAGGAAACAGAACCCATGGTCACGTGGGGCTCAGGGGGACAGGGGGCCCAGACCATGGGGTTTGCCTCCTCTATAGTTGTTAGAAAACCCCCTTCCCCAGCTGCTATGTTAACCACGCCGACCCAAAGGCTGCCCCATTCTCCCATATTTCAGCACCCAAGTCTGCTCTGTGTTTCTGCACACAGGTTGGCATCATGCCTGTCAGTGCACATACAGGTCTGAACAGACGAGAGAAGATTGGTTGTTTCCAGTGGTGTAACTAGATGTTACTGGGTCCCAAAACATTGGTTAGTTGACAATTCTACCAAGATATATTGAAATTGTTTGTTAATTCGGGCCCTTTACTCTTCTGTGCCCCCCTGCAACTGCAGGGCTTGCTTTCCCTGTAGTTATACCCCTGTGTATTTCTCTGACCACGTTTATACATTATATATAGCACCACCAATGTGTGCAGTGCGCAATGCATAGACCCAAACAGGGGTATAGTTATTATCCATTACACAGTGAGAAACAATTCTAGGAGCGCTAGGAGTTTCAGACAATTTATTCTCACAGAAAGTCTTGATACATTCCATGCAAATGAATCACCTTACTGGCAAACATACAAATATATACAGTATAGAAACTTTTTTCCTTTAGAATGTGCATGTGCTGAGTATCTTTACTGAGGGTGGAGGAAAGGGGATTTAGTCAGCAGCGTGGGAAGGCCTTCTTTACTGCAAGGGCAGTCACTTATGGAATGAGTCAGTAGTTTTGTAAAATCAGTTGCATGGCTTTTTAAATAAGAAGAGAATGTAGTTCTGAATGGGTCAGGAAGTAATGTTTTCCCTTTTTAGGTGAAGACACACAGAGCTACTTAGTAGCAGCTAATTGTCATGGCTACTAAACTCCAGAGAATATCCTGCCATAGACAATAGTGAGAATTACCTCTGCTAAAACACACATAGAGACAATTATCAGTACATGATCAGCATTGTCTATTTTTGTAGCTGTAACAAGTAGCTGCTACTAGTAGCTCCATGTGTCTTCACCCTTAATTGGCCTTTGGCGGGGTGTTCCCTTCTGATGGCTTATCTTGTAGGGGGACTAGAAGGAATCAAGCTTAGACATGTAAGCACATGACATCAATTGTTCTCTATCAATATAATCTGCAGTGTGATATTTAATTACTTAATTGTTATATTTCTATGTTTTATACTTGTGCCAAATCCATTGTCATAGCACAGTGCGAGGGATATCATATTGCACAATGCATCCCGTGTGTTACATAACACTGCTCTCAAAAAAGCTATACTTTGTTTTTAATAACACTTTTTGTTTTTTTATTATAGTCTCACAGCTCACCATAGGCCTAAGCAGGTAAGCTTTTTGGTCAAGATTGACTGTTTGTACTTCTTTTGGTATTAGTGGTTAGATGGAAGCTCAAGTGTTCCCACTTAGGAAAAGATTTATGGCCACTTGGGATCTTAAAAAGACTGCTGCAACTTGCATGTTCATCATGAGACAGACTGGCAGAGAGCTGTATAGAGACAGGCCAGCAATGGGGCACTTCATTCCATTTATGTCTCCCTGTATATGAGCTAACTTACAGCCAGATGCCAGTCAACAAGGAAGTGGCAAGAGCTCAAAGATGGGGGCAGAGGAGAGGGTTGGTGGGGTATGCTGACTTTTTGAATTTTACATGGGGTTAGCCATATTCTTCATTTCCCAGGGTGCCACAGACATGTGACCTGTGCTCTGATAAACTTCAGTCACACTTTACTGCTGCGCTGCAAGTTGGAGTGATATCCCCTTCTCCCAGCAGCCGATCAGCAGAACAATGGGAAGGGAGCAAGATAGCAGCTCCCAGTAGGTATCAGACTAGCACTCAATAGTAAGAAATCCAAGTCCGGCTTGGGACTCCTCCAGTTACATGGGAGTAGGAGAAACAATAGGTTAGCTGAAAGCAGTTCTAATGTGTAGCGCTGGCTCCTTCTGAAAGCTCAGACTCAGGCACACTTTACTGCTGTGCTGCAAGTTGGAGTGATATCCCCCACTCACCCCCAGCAGCCGATCAGCAGAACAATGAGAAGGGAGCAAGATAGCAGCTCCCAGTAGGTATCAGAATAGCACTCAATAGTAAGAAATCCAAGTCCAGCTTGGGACCCCTCCAGTTACATGGGAGTAGGAGAAACAATAGGTTAGCTGAAAGCAGTTCTAATATGTAGCGCTGGCTGAAAGCACAATACACTGAGATGGCCCCTACACACCAATATTACAGCTAAAAAAGATACATTTGTTGGTTTAACAATAACATTTTAAATGGCAGAGGGAATTATTTGCTGGGTAACAGTGTCATTTAGATATAAAAAGTACCCCATAAAAATCATGACAGAATTTCTTTCAATTCATGAACTCCAATGCAGACTGCACTGAATTTAATACAGCCATGCAGTGCACATTTAAATGAATAAGCCCTTAGCATGGGAATTTTATTAGTGTTCAACTTGCCACATTATCCCTTTAGAAATAGATACCGATAAGATAAACATGCTGCACGACCAATAAGTAACAGCTATATGTTGTGCAGTCAGATTGTTGCCCTTCACTTCCTGTTTTGGCAGGTGTTCCTGATTTAAGGGATGCTCTGTCCAACCCTAATCTGCAAGAAGAATCTAGAAACATAAAGTATCAGATAACCTCATATAAATAAGACTTGAACTCAACTTAGACTTGTTTATATTTAATGTTAAATCCTGTGTATTTTTATTTCCCTAAACTGCTATAGGAGTCACATGTCCCCCCTTCCTTTGCGGGATAGTATATACAGTGGTGTGAAAAACTATTTGCCCCCTTCCTGATTTCTTATTCTTTTGCATGTTTGTCACACTTAAAGGGGAAGGAAAGGCAAAGTCACTTGGGGGTGCCAAAATGTTAAGCACCCCCAAGTGACTTTAACCGCTTACCTTGTACCCCGGGCTGGTGCCCCTGTTCGGAGAAAATAGCACCAGCCCGGGGCACCTGGAGCGCAGCACTTCCTCCTTCCGCCTTCCACTTCCTAAACTGCCGGTGGCTGGGCATGCACAGTAGAGCGAAAAAGCCGACTTAAATGTTTAAGTTCGGCTTTTCACTCTACTGCGCATGCGCGCGCAGCGAAGCCGGAAGGAGGAAGCGCCGGCAGCTACCCCGGGCTGGTGCTATTTTCTCCTGACAGCGGCACCAGCCCGGGGTAAAAGGTAGGCGGTTAAAGTCACTTGGGGGTGCCTAACATTTTGGCACCCCCAAGTGACTTTACCTTTCTTTTTCCTTTAAATGTTTCTGCTCATCAAAAACCGTTAACTATTAGTCAAAGATAACATAATTGAACACAAAATGCAGTTTTTAAATGAAGGTTTACGTTATTATGGGAGAAAAAAAACTCCAAATCTACATGACCCTGTGTGAAAAAGTGATTGCCCCCCTTGTTAAAAAATAACTTAACTGTGGTTTATCAATTTCAATTTTCAATTTCAATATCAATTTCTGTAGTCACCCCCAGGCCTGATTACTGCCACACCTGTTTCAATCAAGAAATCACTTAAATAGGAGCTACCTGACACAGAGAAGTAGACCAAAAGCACCTCAAAAGCTAGACATCATGCCAAGATCCAAAGAAATTCAGGAACAAATGAGAACAAAAGTAATTGAGATCTATCAGTCTGGTAAAGGTTATAAAGCCATTTCTAAAGCTTTGGGACTCCAGCGAACCACAGTGAGAGCCATTATCCACAAATGGCAAAAGAATGGAACAGTGGTGAACCTTCCCAGGAGTGGCCGGCCGACCAAAATTACCCCAAGAGCGCAGAGACAACTCATCCGAGAGGCCACAAAAGACCCCAGGACAACATCTAAAGAACTGCAGGCCTCACTTGCCTCAATTAAGGTCAGTGTTCACGACTCCACCATAAGAAAGAGACTGGGCAAAAACGGCCTGCATGGCAGATTTCCAAGGCGCAAACCACTTTTAAGCAAAAAGAACATTATGGCTCGTCTCAATTTTGCTAAAAAACATCTCAATGATTGCCAAGACTTTTGAGAAAATACCTTGTGGACCGACAAGACAAAAGTTGAACATTTTGGAAGGTGCGTGTCCCGTTACATCTGGCGTAAAAGTAACACAGCATTTCAGAAAAAGAACATCATACCAACAGTAAAATATGGTGGGGGTAGTGTGATGGTCTGGGGTTGTTTTGCTGCTTCAGGACCTGGAAGGCTTGCTGTGATAGATGGAACCATGAATTCTACTGTCTACCAAAAAATCCTGAAGGAGAATGTCCGGCCATCTGTTCGTCAACTCAAGCTGAAGCGATCTTGGGTGCTGCAGCAGGACAATGACCCAAAACACACCAGCAAATCCACCTCTGAATGGCTGAAGAAAAACAAAATGAAGACTTTGGAGTGGCCTAGTCAAAGTCCTGACCTGAATCCTATTGAGATGTTGTGGCATGACCTTAAAAAGGCGGTTCATGCTAGAAAACCCTCAAATAAAGCTGAATTACAACAATTCTGCAAAGATGAGTGGGCCAAAATTCCTCCAGAGCGCTGTAAAAGACTCGTTGCAAGTTATCGCAAACGCTTGATTGCAGTTATTGCTGCTAAGGGTGGCCCAACCAGTTATTAGGTTCAGGGGGCAATTACTTTTTCACACAGGGCCATGTAGGTTTGGATTTTTTTTCTCCCTAAATAATAAAAACCCTCATTTAAAAACTGCATTTTGTGTTTACTTGTGTTATCTTTGACTAATAGTTAAATGTGTTTGATGATCAGAAACATTTTGTGTGACAAACATGCAAAAGAATAAGAAATCAGGAAGGGGGCAAATAGTTTTTCACACCACTGTAGCTTTGGGAGAGAAGCTGCACAGAGGCACACATATTACAATTCCACTTGAGTTTTATCTAGATTGCCATGTTTTGCTAGAGCCAGACCAAGCAGTATTTGTCTAGTGCTCTTCCACTAGGCCCCCTCATTCGCCACCCTTGCTAATCCTGCATGCCCCCTTTTTACGGGAACCTACCCCCCTTGGGCTAAATCATGGGTCACCTGGAATTGGTGACAAGCAATATTTATGTGTGTCACAGGTCACCCCTGGGCCCCCTATAGAGAAAGCAGACCCAGGCTCACCCATGGCTGTGGGGTTAGCTTCCTCTGTAGTCACGCTACTGCCCCCCCAATGCTAGATTTGTAACTGCCTGATCCCCGCCCCCATTTGCTCACCCACTTTGTCTCCAGCTTCTGTATGCTTTGCCCTTATCACTTCAGTTGTGTCCCCACCTTTGCACCCCAGGCATATGCCACCCCCTGCCTACCCCTAGTTCTGGACCTGATTCAATAGCCCTAGGTCAGTAATAACCCCTATCTTGTGCCTTTTGTTGCCCCTGGGACTCATGTTCAAACTCCAGGTGTTTGCAGCTGCCTTCAATCCAGCTGTAGTTCATTCTCTTTATGTATCACCCAAGCTCAATTACATTCCTTTTATTTGTCTTTTAAAATAGGCAAAGGTTCACTTGATTATAGATGGTATATGGAAGCCTCAATCTTCTGGTTTCTGAGGTTAAAGCTGGTTGCTCTGAGGGTGGGTTTATAGCCCATTGCCTAAAAAGTAAGGCTGTGATTAGTCTTAGGCGCACACGGCACCACGGTGGTCGTAAGCTGAAACCACCAATGCAGGACGATGGGTGTTTTTATTTTGGTCAAGAAGATTATACTTCACACATTATAGCCAACAGTGTGAGAAGTTACTGGGAGCCAAAAAAAAATCTGTTTAGGCTCTCCAAAACTTCAAGGATTTGCACTGCTTTGCAAACATATATTTTAGTTATATAAGAGAGTCAGGGCCAGCAGCCCCAAGGGATATCATGGATTTTTCATGTTTGGGGCAGGATGTAAAAACAGGTTTCAGAGCTGTTTAGGATGGTGAAATATATAACAACAGAACATGTTAATAAAATAAGAAATGGCTCAGAACCTAATTTTAGGTTGCAAAGCTCATTCTGGAACTTTATTTGGACAAAAGGAAACACAGGTTTAGATGAACATCAAATGACATTGTGCAACCACTGTTGGATGGACAAAATGGACAACATCCAACATTACTGTATGCCCCCACCCCCTCTAAACAGCTGCAAAGACATACATAGGGCATAGAATAACATTGTATCACCGGGCCCCACCAGAAAAGTATATCTATGGGCCCTTAAGCTGGCCATACACGCACCGATAATATCGTACGAAACCTCGTTTCGTACGATATTCAGTGCATGTATGGCAAGTCGGTGAGTCGACCGATATCGCAGGATGCGGGCCGCTTTAAAGATTTTGATCGGGCGCCATAGAAGGCGCCTGAACAAAATCTGTCTTCGGGGCTGAATCGGCAGAAGGAGGTAGAAATCCTGTTTCTACCTCCTTATCTGCCGTTTCAGCCCTGAACGGTTAGTGGCGCTTTGTATGATCTTTGAAGATCTAAAATCGCCACGTGTGTGGCCACCTTTACTCCATGGCCCTCAATCCCTGATTCAACCCCTACATCTGTGGAGGTGGCAGTATCTTACCAAACCCCATATTCCCCGCCCCACTACTGCCCAGATGTACACATTATGTAGTACTATATCATATAAAATCCCATAGCTGTGTTTTTTGGAGTTGTGCATGACATTTACTGTACATATCTTCAGAAATAAACAACTGTTTCCCCCCACGGTTAGTGTTTCCCCAGCACATTCTCACACCCCTTCATGCTTCCTGGAATACAATGGAAGGAATGTGATTCCTGGAATGCTTTCCTACGGCCGGGGTTCCCCCACACATGCAAGACGGTACAAAGCAGTGGCTTTGCAGAAATCTTAATTTTCTAGGAAAAAATGTACATAACCTACGTTAAAGTCGACGTATACATACACAGGAATGTTCTTCTACCTGTTCCTAGCCCTAATCCTAACTTTAAATGCTGAGGCAATATTGGAATATTGGAATGCTACTGTTGGAAATTCCTTCTTGCTGTATAATCGGGCACAATCAATTTTGCCATTTTAGGCCTACCTCTACCTTCTAAAATCCATCAAACAGCATGAAAACGATAAGATGGTGTTGTGCTAGACAATCATACATTCCCCCCCAGAAAGGTAACTTTTGCATAGAGCCCATACTTGTGAATTAGCCTTCCCACTAATCCACATGAATGGAACCAATCAAGGAATCATGGATTCCCTGAGCTACCTGTTTCTCCTATTCCATGCCCACACTTCATACTTTTTATCTTCTTATCCTCTCCATCTACCACAAACATTGGTGCCCATTAATCCATTATCACCTCTGCACGATGCTTTTCCTAAAATACATCTGCTAATGTTTTAGTACGTTGGAAGATATGCTATTTGGCCAAAAATGTCCGGATAGATCTTATTCCTTTGAAACTCTCTACTTATCTTGAAGGCCCTTCACTAGATGTTGGAGCACGGAGGTTTGCTTTTATTCAGATACAAGAACTTCAGTGAGGATGGGAGAGGGGTGTTAAGGCCTGGCTTGCATTCCATGTTTCATATTCTAGTTCATCCCATAGGTGTTTACTTGGATTGAGATCAGGGTTCTAAGCAGGGCAGCCAAGTTTTTCCACTCCCCTCTGTACTGACTTTTCTACCAAACAGCATAGCACTTAAAAGGCAAATGCAGCGAAATCCAAATATTCTGAATTGTTTCATCCCTATTTACATTGTACATTGTGGTATCTTATTAATAGCAGCATTGTAAGACAACAAATTCATTTTTTTCCAGTGGTATTCAAAGTCATTTCACTTGGCATTTTTTTTATATTTGTTTTGGAACTCTTACATTAATTAGTGTTTTTTTATTCTATGCTTAGTGCTTAACCTTCTTTGACAAGAACCCAAGTTAAATCTGGCACCACAGTGGTATAGAATTAGCTCCATATCTTATTTTAATTACTATTGTCTATTTTAGATCATAAGGAGCTACCCTGGACAGTTTGGGATCCCATCCAGTATGTTAAGAACCACCAATGAAGGTATGGTTTTCTCCTGTTGTTTTCTTCTCTGTGAAAGTGTTGCTGACTAAACTTACAATTTTAGCCCTGTCTAAGCAACTTTCTCAGTGTGGGGTGTCCAGGGCCCACTGGGGCTGCAACTGGAACCCTCAACCTCAAATTGGAGCTGCTATATTTTTGTGTACCCCCTCTCCATGGCATTCCACACTTCCTCCTCGCAGCCACGATGGAAGGGGGAGCCCTGGCGCTGGAGCATGGGCCTGGGTCAACGGTGGGCGAAGGGCCCACGAGGGCTGGGGTCCATTGGGCTTTTTCCCGGTGCCCTGCTGGACCTTCTATATGCCCTCCGATAGCCACTCTGTTATGTTATAGTCCTATAAAAAAGGTAACAGTGGATTTCACATGATGTCATTGGCCAGAGACTGCAAATATGGAGAATAATGAAGATTAAGGGAGGCTTGACCCAAGTGGAATTGCCACCTTTGTAAGCAAATTAGGGTTCAGATTCGGCTCAGTAATTGGCTGAATCTTTTACAAAGGTTTCAAGGTTCGGCCAAATCCCAAAATAGTGGATTTGGTGCATCCTTAGTTTATAGAATGACAGAGTGGCTGATCCGACCAACCAGACAACATTTTTAATTCCACTGTGAAAAAATATAAATGTGTCTTTATATGTCTTTATATCTCAATTAACATGTTTATTAATATTAATGTTACCATTAAGCACCATCAATTTCAACTTCTGGTGACCCTATGGATTGTGTTTCTCAGGCATGTCCTGGGTCTTCATCATTCATTATTGCTGTCACTGGGCCTTCAGCTTTTCTAAACATGGTTGTCTTTTACAATGAGTAGGTTCTTCTCACAGTATTTTCTCCTCAAATTGGATCTTGTCATTAAGTTTTCATGTGAATCTGGCCCAATATGCCCAAAATAGGACAATTTCACACTGGTCCTTTGTGCTTCAAGTGGAACGTCAGGCTTGCTGTGCTTTCCTTGATGTCCTTGGGATCCTCCGCCAAAGGTCCAAGTGCTTCTTCTTCATTGTCCAGCTTTCATACCTATAAAGAGCGACCAAAAACACCATCATCTGGATAACTTTACTCTTTGTTTTTATAGACAAATCAGGACTTTTGAAGATCTTTTTCTAAGTCTTTGATCATTGTTCTATCAAATACCAGTCTGCTACTGAATGTTACATTACTACTCCTTTAAACCTAGTCTTCATGGTCTCTGTGTGTCTTTAATTACTAGTTTATGTGCCTGGATTATCCAGTATTACGCAGAATCAGTTTTTCAGATCCAAAGTTCTGACTTTGTTCCTTTTGTTTTATTTTCAGTGCGTCCCTCAAGGGCAAAGTTGGAACAGATGGGCACGTATGAGCCAACCTTTAGAATGATGATCCAGCCTTGTACGGAAGGTCATTGACTGGCTGCAGAGATCCGTCAGATGCAGGTCTGATATAACGTTAACCAGTGGATATCAGTCAGGCTGTAATGGAGATATAGACCATGAATATTAATGGCGAATAATGAACTTTACCTTTACCCATGGCTTTCCAACCCCTATCTATTTAAACTACCATAGCTGGGATCCATTCCAACCCCATGCTTGATTCTTAACAAGATCATATCGGCTGTTGATATGTTCCCGAGCAGGCTCTGCATTGTATTGTGAGTGGGTGGATAAGTGACCATTAAAGGGGTTGCTTACAACATGCAAGGAAAAAATTGGGCATGCCATGTATTTGCACCCTGCACCCTAAATGAATTTCCACAGGTCTCTGCACTCCAGAATGGATTGGTGGATGGGTTGGATAATCTGGATCACCACCCATGACTGCACACATACCTCCCAACATTTGAAAAATGAAAAGAGGGACAAAAAGATTTGGCAGCAATTTTTTGTCCATGCCCACTTTTGTGGCCACGCCCCACTTACCACACCCATCCTTTTTTTGTTTTTCAAAAAATACTCCTTTTATATAGTTGAAATGGCGGGATCAGACGCAAAATGTGCTATACCCTCATACTGTACTACCTAAGCAAAACAATATAGCAACTCCTACATATAAATACAAATATAGAGAGAAGGCAGTCAGTTATAAGTGAGTTATAACTATGTAGCAGTTTTGCCCCCCCATACACAGTGCCCCCAATGGCCCAATAGACAGTACCCCCCATACACAGTGCCCCCATAGACAGTACCCCCCATACACAGTGCCCCCATACACAATGCCCCCATAGACAGTACCCCCCCATAGAATGTGCCCCCAATAGCCCCCATAGACAGTACCCACCCATACACAGTGCCCCCAATTGCCCCCATAGACAGTACCCCCCATAGAAAGTGCTCCCATAGTCAGTACCCCCCCATAGAAAGTGCCCCCATAGACAGTACCCCCCATACACAGTGCCCCCAACTGCCCCCATAGACAGTAACCCCCATACACAGTACCCCCATACACAGTACCCCCCCACAGAAAGTGCCCCTAATTGCCCCCATAGACAGTACCCCCCATACACAGTGCCCCCAATTGAGACAGTTCCCCCCATACACAGTGCCTCCTTCTTCAGCGGCTCCTCTCTGTATGAGGCTCCTTGCGTGGTGGCGACAGGCCCTTTTATAAGGCTGCGCCCTGTGTGTACATGTGACGTCAATACACACGGGGCGCAACCTTATAAAAGGGCCTGTCACCACCACGCAAGGAGCTGCATACTCAGAGGAGCCGCTGAAGAAGCAACGCATCCCACTGTCCCGGATACTTCAATGAATGTTCTGCATTTCCGTAATCTATTAAAACCGGGACTGTCCCGCGGAAAGCAGGACAGTTGGTGGGTATTACTGCACAGCAAATCATTAATAATTATAGTTATTACCTTTTATTTATCACTCTACCATTTATTTCTTCTCTCGTCTCATTTTTGCATTTATATATATATATATATACATCCCTTTTGATGATCCCCCCTTTATGCAATAAATAAATGCCTGGAAGCTAGAGTTAATATAGAGCCTTAAAGCAAGAAGTATAGGATTGACAAGATTACGTTGGCTGTTCTTGTGTATGCAGCAATGAATATGTACCCTGTCTGGGCAAGAGCCTCAGCGGCTCAACAAGCAAATATTATCATTTATTAACAGAGATCAATGTGCAAAAACTGACACAATTCACCACATTTGTTTTGCCCACAATGCAGAATTCTTTTCCCAGAATGCCACCATCATTGCAAGTACCTCTACCCTCAACTGCTAGGTGCAATAATGCTTCAGTATTTGTTTCTTTATGTACAGTGTCAGACTGGTGTATCTGGGCCCACCGGAAACTTTACCACAAGGGCCCCTATAGGGCCAGAACTAGGGGTAGGCAGAAGAGACACATGACTAGTGGTGGTGGCAGAAGGGTGCAGGGCACATCTTTTTCTGCTTGCCTGCCTGCCCTCCCCTAGTTTTGATCCATCTGAAAGTCTGGATGCCATACACACCAATGCACAAAAGGGTTGTCAGGTGTTTGAAGAGACCAGTGGTTGGCTGCAAACATCCACCCATGGACAAACCATTTACACTCCCCTGCAGAGCCTGGGTAGGCAGGGTGTTACGTGGGCCTGGCGGGTACTGGTGGGTCTTACCCACCCCCACTATTTACTATAAAAGAAATAACAAAATAACGTACTGGCACATAAAGCAAAGGGTACCCTTGTATAAAAGACAGGTAGAAATTACAGGGCACTGAGCTTTTAGTCCTTTGCTTCCATCGCCTTTTTTGTGGCCCCTTGCTGGCCGATGATGTTAAGGTGGAGGCGGGGCTGAAAATGGGTGGGGCCAGTGAAATACCAGCAGGGTGGCAACCCTTATCACAATGAATAGGTTGTAGGTAAGTTAGATGTTACAGTACTGATACTATGGTAGCCCTGTATTTAGCGTCTCACAATTACTATGAATCCCCCTGATCTCCCTAGTTTGTGCCAGCATTCAGAAGGGGGGGATACACATGTACCGCCAAGTTACCGGCTCTCTCTAGTCGTAGATTCGCCAAAAACTCAGGGTGCAAATGGCTGGGGAAGCATACAAAGTACAAAAGGTAGCTTTGTGTTTGTGTTTTGCTCTTGGCCATTGTCAGATTGTTGATATATCAGGCTTATGAATCAAACATCACAGTCACTTTCATAAATATACCCCTAGGTAATCAGATTATGTAGTAGTGTAGTCATCATAGAATTCCAATGGTCTCAACCCATGTACAAATGAGAGGATCCCTTCTTTGTTTTGCCTTTGTAACAAATGCGCTACATTGCTGTGGCTTTTTTGGGAGACTGCTGCCTTGGCAACGTGGCGGAGTCCTCCCCTGTTATTAGGTTACAGTACTGATACAACATGGCACATACCCAAGCCAACCTGCCCAGCTCTGTAATTAGACATAATTCTCCGCAGCTTTCTACATAAAGAGCAAGCTGTGTTTATTTATATGTACAGTATCAGCGCAACGGGCAACCCAGGGGATAGAAACTACCTTCTCTTGTAACTAGGAAAGCAAGCTAATAAACCCCAGCATTTGTCTTTATAGGTGCAGAGTCAAAACTAAAACACAGGGACACTAACTGGAAAATGTGGGAGTCTCAAGTGATCAGAGGCACTCCCTTTCCTGCTCTTTAACACTCAAATATTGGGAGGTATGGTAATGTCATGCATGGTCATGTTGTGGGTCAGATCCTGTGCAACATGAGCTAGTGGGTTGACCTAAAGAAGGTTCAAGGCCCAAACAAATGTTTGGCTGGAGATGAAGAGTAGAGCTGGGAGTGAATTGGAAAGCTGGCTGGACTTGGTATCGGTCACTTACCAATGGTAATTATAGGCATATGGTCCTCTAATGGGTCTTCTTCAAACCATTGTCATGCTCTGTCACCCAATGATATTCTCAGTATTTATAAGGAAGTTGGAAGCAGGGTCAGACTGGGGGGTGAAGGGCCCCAGGGGCCCGGCAGGCGCCGCCCCCCTGCCCGCAGGGCCCCCCCCAACCCCCCTCACAGGGCCCCCCACCCGGCGTCCACCCCCGAGCGCGTAAATTTAAAGTGTCAGGGGAGGAGCAGTCGGGCAGGAGGAGCGCAGGCAAGGGTCGGGTCTGGGCCGCCGGGGCCCACTAGAGCTGGGGCGGCCCAGTCCGACCCTGAATGTAGGATAGGATTTGTGGAAGCAGTAAAGGCAAACAAGCTTTCTGTTTTATGGCTTTTTGTTTAGGACAGACATCAACAACCCTTTTTGCTTGCTGTGGCATAGATAAGAGGTGTTAAAGGTCTTTGGCTGTTTTAATAGGAATTTTAATTAGTGTGTTGACCCAGAAGTTCCAGAATTTATTAAGAGGTATATTGCCTCTTAATTAATACATGTGTGTGTGTATATATATATATATATATATATATATATATATATAGAGTAGCTGTAGAGAGAGTCTGCACTCACAGGTCTTACAGAAAATGTAGAGGTTTTATTCAAATCAACATCTAACGTATCGGCTGCATCCACATCCTTTCTCAAAGTGGTCAAATACAAGAATCTGCTGTGTCCCTATAGATTTTGTAGGTAATTTCATTGGATGTCTTGGAACTGAGGCATGGGAAGGGGCAGCCTGGACACTAAGTCATCCTCAATATTCTCTTTAAAATAACAAGAGACCTGCTTAAGATCAAAGCAAGTCACCCTTATTCCAATGGTCAAACTGGAATAAATCTTTTACTTCTGGACTGTTCTTGAACAGAAAAGGAAAGTCATACTTAACAGCGTCCAAGCTGGAGAGGACACGTCTGTCTTACAATCATGGGCTTTAGGTGGAGGGAGCATAGGTGGGCTTTAGGTGGAGGGAGCATAGGTGGGCTTTAGGTGGAGAGAGCATAGGTGGGCTTTAGGTGGAGGGAGCATAGGTGGGCTTTAGGTGGAGAGAGCATAGGTGGGCTTTAGGTGGAGGGAGCATAGGTGGGCTTTAGGTGGAGGGAGCATAGGTGGGCTTTAGGTGGAGGGAGCATAGGTGGGCTTTAGGTGGAGGGAGCATAGGTGGGCTTTAGGTGGAGGGAGCATAGGTGGGCTTTAGGTGGAGAGAGCATAGGTGGGCTTTAGGTGGAGGGAGCAAAGGTGGGCTTTAGGTGGAGAGAGCATAGGTGGGCTTTAGGTGGAGGGAGCATAGGTGGGCTTTAGGTGGAGAGAGCATAGGTGGGCTTTAGGTGGAGGGAGCATAGGTGGGCTTTAGGTGGAGAGAGCATAGGTGGGCTTTAGGTGGAGGGAATCCATAGATTTATCTCCAAAATGAGCACAAATTAAAAATGGCATCTACTAGTAAAAGGGGAAGGACCAATGGCAGTCATTGATAATGTGGGAAAAAGGGACAATTCAGGCCTTCACAGAGCTGAGCCTATAAACAAGCACCCATGGAGATTTTTAGTAATGGAGTGGAGACCAAAGCACCAGACGTGCATCACCGGAGTACGCAAACAGGCAACATTCGCCAACCCATATGATAAATAGGAGTGATGCGAGATGCTGGCAGTTGATGTCACTTTACACAAATGAATTAACAAAGAAAGGTAAAGCTAATGGGGGGGGTACCAAATTGTTAGGGACCCACCAACAAATATCTAATATATTATTGCCTTGGCTATGTGTACCCATTGGCCCTTGGCTCAGTGGGGTCCTTTTTCTTAAAAAATACCCTTGGTCAAAGTACAAATTATGTTCTATTAAACTGTGCAACAAGTCTCAGACACAAGTTAGAACTATTGGACCTCCAGCTGTTTTTAAACAGGAACCCCATCAGTGGGTCCCTAATGTCACATGATTAACATAGCAGCTCACCTTCACCAGTGCAGTCGCCAGTGGCAACCACTTAGCTCTTTGCTTTCATTTTCTTAACTTGCAGTAGGCTGTTCCAAGCCAGTTGCCAACTGGTTGCCATTGGTTACTACACTGTTAGTAAATGATCACCCCTATGTGCAGAAATGTTTTTTCATGTGGGATTCAGCAGTGAAAGGGGCAACGGCTTGCTCTGTTTTTCTGCTCTCATCAAAGTCCAGTTCCACTGACAGCTATCAAATAAAACCTTGACGGCCGGGTTACTCAATCACCAGAGTCCCTGAGCCAGATTCAAGGGCACATCGGGCCCTTTCTCTTCCAAGGTTGTTCTTCAGTGAATTACGTAGGTACTGGTGAAAAACACACATACCAGTATTACTTTCATCTTCCTAGGGATTCCACTCAGCAATAGCAATGCAAAAAAAAGCAACTTCGGCAAATTGTGGTGCCGCATATGCCATCCCAACGGCGATTTACATTCTAGCCGGTGGGATGGCGGCATTGCGTGGGGACAAGAGATATTTGTTGCGGCACGACTAATCTCCTAAAGGGCAAGAAGAAAGCCAAACAAGGCCTTGACTTTTGCAAAGTACGCTTAATCATACAGCATAATAACCCAATCACAGCGATTGCACCACAATACCTACTAGCAGGAATAAGAGCCCTTGTAATCTTTATCTCTTGCAATATAACCTCCTATAGGAAACAGTAAAACTTGATGGTAGAGCCCTTTATCATCACAAAGCGTGCGACAACTACTGTACATCGGCTCCAAAGTGCGGCATACAGATTTCCGTATTTTGTTCCATGCAGGTTGTGTGGCATTAGCCAACAAATTGTACTTGCAGGGCTCTTCCGTATCTAGATGTTGCCCTAAGGAACTGGAGAACCCCAAGATCAGGGGCCCCCGAAGACTTGGGGAGCAACACAAGCATAAAAAAGTTCCTGAGGTGCCAAATAAGGGCTATGATTGGCTATTCGGTAGCCCTTATGGGGACTGACAGCCAACAAAAAGTTCTGTTTATTAGTATAACTGGTCTTTATACCTTCAAAACATGCCTCCAAGCAGGGTCGGACTGGGGGGTGAAGGGCCCACCGGGGCTCCCGCCCCAGGGGCCCTGCAGTTGCCCACGCCCATAGCCCCCCCCCCCGGAGGGGCCCCCCTAACCCCCCCTCGCAGGGCCCCCCACCCGATGTCCTCCCCCGAGCGCGTAAAATTAACGCGTCAGGGCAGGAGCGGTCGGGCAGGGGGAGCACCGCAAGGGTCGGGTCTAGAACCGGGGCCCAGTCCGACCCTGCCTCCAAGCCAGAAATGTGTATAGAACTGAGCTAATTCCATTTGGTCCTTACTGACAGTACCAAAGAAGGTTACAAAGGGAATTGAACCTGGGACTTTTATTGGCTGCTAGGGAGGCAACTGTGAGTTTGTATGTTAGTATTTTACCTGGCTTTTCTGCTTAATATAACTAATCCCTGCATTCTCATTGGCCACTGCCAGCCAGTCACTGCATTGCCCTTCCAGTTGAATTAATGTTCCAGTCCTTGCTGAAGCCTTCTTTCTGTAGCTGCTCATCTTTACATGTACCGACCTAAGCCTGTTAGTATACCTTGTTTTACCTGCCCCAACCTCTGCATGGAATACTGACTACACTGACTTGTTGCCAGCCCTTACCTTCGCCCATCTCACTATGATTCCTGCCCCCATATTGCTGACACTTACCCCACCTATAAACCTGTTGAATTATAAGCACGGCGTAAGATATAAAGTGACACCTTTGATTCCCAGGCTAAAAAGGTACAATAACATCTTCAAAAGAACCAAGTTTGTTATCAGTTGCCATCATAGGGGGTTATGTAATAAAAGACCCAGGAGAAGAAACCCATAGCAACCAACCAGTAGCTATGGGTTACTGCTACTGGGCCTTTTATTACATATGGGGGTTAGAGTTCTAGAATTACCAATCCAAGATTTCATCTTGAAAGATCATTCTGTATAGATCAGCATCAGTATTGGTGCAAGGGCATGACATGGGCATTGGTGGAATTAAGTATTGGCGATGCACACCATCAATCTAATAAGCATCAGGGTGGGTGCTCACTGCTGGGGTCCCCTAGAAGATCACCAGGTTCTATACAAAATGGAAGAAAAGAAGGGCACTCCAAAATTGTATTTGAAAAATGTATTATTGGTTGGGGTTGAAATGCGTTGGGTTTTTTATGTAAATAATACATTTTTCAAATACAATTTTGGAGTGCCCTGTGCTTTTCTCTTATATGGGCATGGGTGGGACTCTGTAGTGGGGGAGGAGCTTACATGCTACATAGACCCCATCCCTTCCCACCCTGATGGAACTCCTCACAGCAGATGGTTACTTACATGAAAGAACCAATGGCAGAGAAGGAAGCACAATCAGAATATTTACTTCCTGTTTGTTATCAGAAGTGACACTGGCACAGTAACACTAAACCCTCGCTATCGAGATAAGATGATTAATATTAAACTTTCACCCCAGAGTTAATTGGAGCACTTGGGGGGTGGGGTCTGTTTATCAAACACTCCTTTTATTGCCCATGTAGTAAAGATATACTGCTGTTATTATTATTATAGGGTTTGTTTAGAATACAGTTGGGAAGTTATGGCAGTGTAAGATACAAGTATGAGGCTAATGGCGCCCTTAGTATATTGAAGGAAATAGGAAATTTGTTGATGGAGATGGGAGAGGTGAGGGGTCATGCCATTTGGTGGCAGTGTCAATGGCATTCAGCATTCAAGCAGGTAGGGTTCTCCTAGCCAAATTTGACAAGAAAAATCAGGATGAAGTCATAGTGGTAGTGATGTTTCAAATGGGAGTGGCTTACAGTAATGACTAAAGCCTCAACAGGAGGCAGAGCAAGGGCAAGAGGGGCAGTACACAGATACATAGTGTAGGCCCAGTGCCATAAGGACAATCAATTGAGCCCCCAATATTATTATGAAGTATTGCTGACCTTACCCCTGCCAACATTCCCCTATGCGCTTGCACTATGGTTGCTATCTTCTGTTTGTGGTGGATCAAGACTACGGAGGATAGGGCTGCCCAAGGGGGGGGACTAAGATGTAAGGAGCTGTCCAGGGGCAGGGATAAGATGCAGGGCCAACATCAGAAACTTTGGGGCCCCACACAAGTCATTTATATGGGGCCCCCCATGAACACAAGCTGCAGAACCAAAATAGTGGCCACGCCCCTTGTGTGCGCAATATAAACAGTTGATGTTTTACTATAATAAGCAGTTCATTTAAATAGTTAATATGAATAATAAAGTGCTAATCAGTCAGTCAGTTCATTGGGGGCAGTGGGATTTACCTTAAGTTTTTTAATTCATTGATGGTCATTGGAGTTTGTCTCTGCAAAGCTTCTCCCTGCATTGTCTTTAGCTTCATACGCAAGTTACTTAAGTCCAAGGCATGTTACGTAGCTTTCTAAGCAGTTTTTGCAGAAGTTACGTAAATTGTGTAAGTTTCGGCAAATTGCGTAACCTTCGCAACAAGACCGGGCCCCCCAAAGAAAGAAGATTTTTTATGGGGCCTGGTACAGTTGTACCCCCTGTACCCCCCTGATGGCGGCCCTGATAGAATGTAATGGGGCTGTCCAATGGCAAGACTAAGATGTTAAGGGGCTGTCCAATGGCAAGACTAAGATGTTAAGGTGCTGTCCAGAGAAAGCTTAGATGTAAGGGGGCTGTCCAGGGGTGGGACTATGATGTACTGGGGCCGTCCAGGGGAAACTTAGATGTAAGGGGGCTGTCCAGGGGTGGGACTATGATGTACTGGGGCTGTCCAGGGGAAACTTAGATGTAAGGGGGCTGTCCAGGGGTGGGACTATGATGTAATGAGGCTGTCCAGGGGAAGCTTAGATGTAAGGGGGCTGTCCAGGGGTGGGACTATGATGTAATGAGGCTGTTCAGGGGAAGCTTAGATGTAAGGGGGCTGTCCAGGGGTGGGACTATGATGTAATGGGGCTGTCCAGGGGAAACTTAGATTTAAGGGGGCTGTCCAGGGGTGGGACTATGATGTAATGGGGCTGTCCAGGGGAAACTTAGATGTAAGGGGGCTGTCCAGGGGTGGGACTATGATGTAATGAGGCTGTTCAGGGGAAGCTTAGATGTAAGGGGGCTGTCCAGGGGTGGGACTATGATGTAATGGGGCTGTCCAGGGGAAACTTAGATTTAAGGGGGCTGTCCAGGGGTGGGACTATGATGTAATGAGGCTGTCCAGGGGAAGCTTAGATGTCCAGGGGTGGGACTAGGATGTAATGGGGCCATCCAGTTGAAGCTTAAATTTAAGGGGGCTGTCCAGGGGTGGGACTATGATGTACTGGGGCCGTCCAGGGGAAGCTTAGATTTAAGGGGGCTGTCCAGGGGTGGGACTATGATGTACTGGGGCTGTTCAGGGGAAGCTTAGATGTAAGGGGGCTGTTCAGGGGTGGGACTATGATGTACTGGGGCCGTCCAGGGGAAGCTTAGATTTAAGGGGGCTGTCCAGGGGTGGGACTATGATGTAATGAGGCTGTCCAGGGGAAGCTTAGATGTCCAGGGGTGGGACTAGGATGTAATGAGGCTGTCCAGGGGAAGCTTAGATGTCCAGGGGTGGGACTAGGATGTAATGGGGCCGTCCAGTTGAAGCTTAAATTTAAGGGTGCTGTCCAGGGGTGGGACTATGATGTAATGGGGCTGTCCAGGGAGTGCTGAGATGTAAGGGGGCTGTCCAGGGGTGGGGCTAAGATGTAAGGGGGCTGTCCATGGGTGGGGCTAAGATGTAAGGGGGTTGTCCAGGGGTGGGGCTTATATGTAAGGGGGCTGAAAGTGCAGCACTTTGTGTTAGGGTTGAGCCAGTACTGTAGGGCTGTACCATCTGGCTCCTGCAGAACAAGAGGCCGCACCTCGTGGCTGATCCCTGGCTGCTCACAATATAACAGCAGTGTGATTCTACAAATATTTAAGTAAGGGAAGGAGCCAGCGTTAATGCACGTCACATGGCCAGATAGAAAACTGTCACATGCACCAACCTCTTATACCAGTGTTTGCTTTAATCAGAAAATGATTTCCATATGGAACCAAATGACTCCCTGACAATGGAGCAATGTGCAAAAAAAAAACCAAAAACAGACGTGAACCCCTTTTTTTAAACCCACAATGCACCTCTGATTTACACCTGCTGTTCCCTGAATAGAGCCTGTCAGTGCTACATGGATGGGGCAAGGGCATCCCCTGGCACACCACTAATGACATGCCAGTAAGTAGGGTCAGGGGATGCAAGGCACTGTCGAACCCCGTAGTTAAAGGCTAATAACAGACCAAGTCACTGGGGAATGCCAGCAGGAATCATGGAACCCCATATCACTAGGTTATCAGCTCCCTATGGGGCTATGGTTGCCACCCATCTGGATTTACAAAATAGGACTTTCCTAGATTGATGCAGCGACCACCCCTATTAAATCACAGCACCGCTACCGTGACATCACTATCCTGTCCCATGACATCACTGACGATAGGGCCCAGTTATTAGCACACTTGTCATCAGAGCCCCCTGTATGGTGGGCCCTGCCAACATGGAAAATGGGGTGCCAATAAAAAAAATGCCCCAATTATGTTAAAACCCTGTGCATGATTTGCCAACCCCCGCCCACAGGCCTACAAATCACCACTTTTCCCCTCTGCCATAGGGGCCCCTGACTGCACTACCCCCCTGTACCCTCAATTTGTTAAATACCCCAGGTCAGCACCCCTATTCACAATAGCGTGAAGATTGCTGCATGCACTTTCATAAAAAGTACCCAGGGCCAGGGCATTTTTTAATGAAGAGGGGCACTAACATTTCCTTGTCCTTTAATGCCCATTGAACCTTGTGTAGCATGTTGGTGCTATATAAATAAAAGATACTGGTAAGTGCCTACGTATAGATGCCCTAAGGGTACAAGTCAGTCTATTTTGTTGTGAATATAAACAATATGACAATGTTGTGGGTGGAGTGCTGGGAGTTGTAGTTCACAACAAGTTGTACATACTGGAGCTTACTCAGTCTAGCAACTGTTATACTATATCCCCTATCGTATGTTATTTGTGTTTGTATCTAGGTTTATTCCATTTGATACTGGAGGGCCGCACCCTGAAACAAATGTAATAGACCTGACCCGGCACACAGTTTCCCTCTGGCCAAGACGTAGTCAGAGAATCACACCACACTGTGGCCCTTCCCTTTCCTTCCCTCGGTGCATAGATAGGAAGGAAGCATTCGCAGCATGAAAGGAATCTCCAGTACAAAGCTTCCCATACAATGTGCTATTAACCCTTGGGCTGACAGAGTGACAGCAGTGTATATGTGCGTCACAGAACCCGGCTTGACTGAGTTTGCCGAGGGGGTCAGATCATCCTTTGGGTAACAAACTAGGCATTTCCCATTGAGCCCCTTTAAAACTAAAGACATCTGAAAGCGAAATTCTGCAAGGCAAAGTTGCAGTTAAAGTTGCACGCTGCAGACTGTGGCAATTTCAGTTCAGCCATGAAGGATGCACCTAGGGCACCTACACCATCACTTATGAATCGCTGACCCCAGTTGTAATGCTTGCTATGTACGGATGGGTGAATTGTATTGTTATAGACAACAGCACAACCAGACAGCCCCTGCACCTCACTGTGTGCAGCCATATACTGTGTGTATGAAAGCTGGGGCTTCTGCATGTGTATATCAAACAAGAGCCCTAGATGTGTGTGCAGGCCCTTTATCTGCATGGCCACCATGTCTGCACTCAGATACACAATAGTCCCTTACAGGTCTGGACTGAGAGTCAAAATTGGTCCTGGCATTCCAAGTACACAGAGGCCCAAACAGCCCCCCCCCCCACCCACAGGCACAATAAATAGTGAGTGTCTATGGCACCTTACAGCAGCCCCTCTGGCATTTGCCTGAACCCACAGATTGCCAGTCCGGCCTGATTTTCAGTACACAGAGGCCCAAACAGCCCCCCCAGCAGCCCAATAAATAGTGAGTGTCTATGGCACCTTACAGCAGCCCCTCTGGCATTTGCCTGAACCCACAGATTTCCAGTCTGGGCCTGATTTTCACTACACAGAGGCCCAAACAGCCCCCATAGGCCCAATAAATAGTGAGTGTCTATGGCACCTTACAGCAGCCCCTCTGGCATTTGCCTGAACCCACAGATTGCCAGTCTGGGCCTGATTTTCAGTCCACAGAGGCCCAAACAGCCCCCCCATAGGCCCAATAAATAATGAGTGTCTATGGCATCTTACAGCAGCCCCTCTGGCACCTTACAGCAGCCCCTCTGGCATTTGCCTGAACCCACAGATTGCCAGTCTGGGCCTAATTTTCAGTACACAGAGGCCCAAACAGCCCCCCATAGGCCCAATAAATAGTGAGTGCCTATGGCACCTTACAGCAGCCCCTCTGGCATTTGCCTGAACCCACAGATTGCCAGTCCGGGCCTGATTTTCAGTACACAGAGACCCAAACAGCCCCCCATAGGCCCAATAAATAGTGAGTGCCTATGGCACCTTACAGCAGCCCCTCTGGCATTTGCCAGAACCAGCAGATGTGGGTGATTAAGATGGATGTAGCTTTGGCTCACACGCCTCTAATGTCAATGTTATCTCTGTGTGTGGGTGTTTATTGGGCACGCTTGTGTGTGCACTTCCCTAGTGAGCAGGGCCCTCTGATCCCATTTTTATTTCGTAACTGATTTGTTAGAAACATGCAAAGTAGCTTGGGCGATGCAGTGGCACAGCTTGGTGGGAACATGGCTGCCCCTGTAAGTAATAATGGGGCTTGAGGATCCGTGTGACTTATGTCACGGTGATAAGCCATGTTCTACGTCTGGGAAGCCCAAGGGTTCAAATGTGCTCCTGGCAGTCCACTTCTCTAACTGGCAGACTGGGATTCAAAATAGCCCTGGCATTTCAAGGAGACAAAAGCCCAAACAGCCCCCAGCAGCCCAATAAATAGTGACTGTCTATGGCACCTTACAGCAGCCCCTCTGGCATTTGCCTGAACCCACAGATTGCCAGTCCGGGCCTGATTTTCAGTACACAGAGGCCCAAACAGCCCCCCCATAGGCCCAATAAATAGTGAGTGTCTATGGCACCTTACAGCAGCCCCTCTGGCATTTGCCTGAACCCACAGATTGCCAGTCTGGGCCTGATTTTCAGTACACAGAGGCCCAAACAGCCCCCCAGCAGCCCAATAAATAGTGAGTGTCTATGGCACCTTACAGCAGCCCCTCTGGCATTTGCCTGAACCCACAGATTGCCAGTCCGGGCCTGATTTTCAGTACACAGAGGCCCAAACAGCCCCCCCAGCAGCCCAATAAATAGTGAGTGTCTATGGCACCTTACAGCAGCCCCTCTGGCATTTGCCAGAACCCACAGATTGCCAGTCCGGGCCTGATTTTCAGTACACAGAGGCCCAAACAGCCCCCCCATAGGCCCAATAAATAGTGAGTGTCTATGGCACCTTACAGCAGCCCCTCTGGCATTTGCCTGAACCCACAGATTGCCAGTCCGGGCCTGATTTTCAGTACACAGAGGCCCAAACAGCCCCCCATAGGCCCAATAAATAGTGAGTGTCTATGGCACCTTACAGCAGCCCCTCTGGCATTTGCCTGAACCCACAGATTGCCAGTCTGGGCCTGATTTTCAGTACACAGAGGCCCAAACAGCCCCCCCATAGGCCCAATAAATAGTGAGTGTCTATGGCATCTTACAGCAGCCCCTCTGGCCAGGGGTGGGCCAAGCCGACCGGGCGCCCTAGGCAACCCGGTCCGCCAACTCCGCCCAACTCCCCGCCCCCCCGAACGGCGCATGCGCGCCAAAGCACAAGAGGCGGTGTGATTAGATCGGTCATTGCCTCTGCCGCTAATGACAAGCGGCGGAGGCAATGACAAAGTAGCACTAGGGGTAGGCAGGAGAGGCTCGTTTCGCTGCCTCTTCTGCCTACCCCTAGTTCTGGCCCTGCCTCTGGCATTTGCCTGAATCCACAGATTGCCAGTCCGGGCCTGATTTTCAGTACACAGAGGCCCAAACAGCCCCCCATAGGCCCAATAAATAGTGACTGTAAGGTGCCATAGACAGTCACTATTTATTGGGCCTATGGGGGGCTGTTTGGGCCTCTGTGTACTGAAAATCAGGCCCGGACTGGCAATCTGTGGGTTCAGGCAAATGCCAGAGGGGCTGCTGTAAGGTGCCATAGACACTCACTATTTATTGGGCCTATGGGGGGCTGTTTGGGCCCCTGTGTACTGAAAATCAGGCCCGGACTGGCAATCTGTGGGTTCAGACAAATGCCAGAGGGGCTGCTGTAAGGTGCCATAGTCACTCACTATTTATTGGGCCTATGGAGGGGCTGTTTGGGCCCCTGTGTACTTGAAATGCCAGGGCCTATTTTAAACCCCAGTCAAGGCCTGTACCTAGGGCCTAAGGCAGCGGCTTAGTAGCAGGGGTACCATAGTAACCAAGCCCTGACCTGTTACAGTTTAGCAAGTTAGATTATTTCCTGGGTGCCGGGAGTTTTACCTCAGAGACACATTATTACCACACAGTTTCTCAGCATTTACTGACATCCTTGAGCAATTGCCTCACGTCCTTGTCCTTTTTGTTTCAGTTACAATCTGCCTCCTGCCAGATACGTGTGACCCAAACTACTTCCTGCCGAAGGGACCGAGTGCTGGCGCTCAGCCAAAGTCTCTCAGGCGGGACTTCTTGCCTAGTGGCTGCCATGGGCAACCCTCACCTTGTACCAGTCCTCCACCCACCTGACCTTAGCCAAGGCGCAGCTCGTGTTGCAAGGAGGGAGGTTAAACATTGACAGGTATGAGGCCAGGGAGAAAGTAGGGGATCTCTGGTATAGAACAGGGATTATGGTGTACCCTTGGTTATTCGCTTGCCCATAACCTTGGCATTGCTGCCCCTCCATCCAAGCACTGATTGCCCCCATAATAACTCTTGTAGCAGAACAACACATTGGTGTATTTGCCACCGGGTAACACAAAGAAGTAAGGACCTGGCATGGCTGTTATTGGCTTTACACACTATTAAATCGTTGCCAATAATTTTAGTACAGAATGTTTCCACAAAAACAACCCTTAGGGTAGAAATGCTTGTAAGGGGTTCTGTACCAGCCCAAGGGCACCACAGCTCCTTAGCAGGGAAGATCTGTGCAGCTGAAGATGCCCCCAGTAGCCCCCCATTTTCTCTCTGGTAAGTCCCAGTACATGTGCCACAGGGTGGGCACTGGGCATTGCCATCTCACACTGCTTTGGGTTCTCATTGGGAGTCTCAGCCAAGCCAAGGGGCTTTGGACTACCCAAGGTGCACCCTAGTTCTCAGATCTCTATCCCTTGGGTAGGGCTCATACTGGAGGCCCCCATTAAACCCCCTTATCTTTGGGGATGACCAACCAGCCAGGAATGTTATTAGTCAGTACAGGTAATTCATGGTTCTTGAATCCTGAACAAAAACCTTTGGCTTCATGGTATGAGAGGCTTTGTACCTCTCGACCTTCTATACCTTCCGGCCCTACCTGCAGTTGTGTAGGTGTCCGTATAAATAGCACATATTATGTACCTACCAGGCCTCTCACTCCTATTTTACTAATAGAACCTCCAAAAATTCCCATCAGCCCTTTGTGTTTTTTACCAACTTTTATAAACTCTATACCAACTGGCACTATGAATTCTAATCTAATCGTAGGACATGTGCAGTCACGGGCTGAGCTGAGAGGTGCCAGTGCATTGTGGGTGGGTCTCCTTGAGATTAGTGTTCTAGACAAATGTTCCATATAGATAGCAAAATATGAGCCACCAGGAAGTGGGCCGACATTTACATTCCTGTATAAGAAAATAAGAAAAGAAGAAAATGAGGTTATTGTGGACTGGGAACATTCCTGAGCTCAGTGCGGCCGTAGGTATGCGACTTCTGCAGTTATTTCTTTCTGGGGCATTTCTTAGTACCAATAGTAAATGAAATCAATCCAGACTGCTAAATCACACTGAGATATTCGATCCCTGGACCAGGGTGGGGGGGGTAGATTACATGAATAACAAACACACACATTGGTGCCTGGCTCGCCCGCCAAGCTAGATTTTAGCGTAGGGCCAGTGTTGCCATAGAGGTGCACAATGGCTCGGTCTCTGGGATACACAAACTCAGCTGTCTCTCCCTATGGGGGCCGGGTCACATATCAGAGAAATGATGTCATCCAGTTGGGTAGATGTGATGTCAATAGAGAAGGCTGCTCATTAGTCAAGCTGTGCTTAAAGGGGTAGTCCTCTATCTGTGTGGGAGATAACGAGGAGCCATTGTTCCCAGGGCAGTGGAGAGGAGGTGGCACACAGCAGAGCCCAGGGTCACCTAGACACTGACTGCAGAACCTTGCAGATGACTACTTAGTGCTGGTCTATGGCAAACACCGAGTATGGGCCACTCTGCCAGCCAATCACTGTGAGCCTCTCCATAAATCAGCAATGATATGGTGGTGGAGGAGTCATCTTATCTGGCAGCTTCAGGGGATATCCTTATCAGTATCTTCCCTCCCTCTTCCCACCAATCGCTGCCCAATAAGAGTAATAGAGATAATAAAACAACACCCTATCCAGTCCCAGTCATACCCCCAAATGCAATAAAAGGCTCTAAGTTTGCCCAGTAGCAGTACCACATGGCAACCAATAAGATATTTGCTTTTAAACAGGTGACCAGTAAATTCTACTTGCTGATTGGTAGCTATGAGTTGCCGCTCCTGGGCCAACTTAGTGCCTTTTATTACATAACCCTATTTGTGCTTTATCCCCAGCGCTTGCACTGAATGCCCAGATTGCCTTTAATACCCCCCCCCTCCATTTAATTGATAAATATCTTAACCATAGGAAGAAGGGCATCTGGTCACTGTGCTAAGCTGATCTCTCTATCCCACTGGTGATACCAACAGCACAAGCGGAAGGCAGCTGCATGGGGTTCTAGAGGCAATGGCTCCCCCTGCTGGCCTAAAGCTCTCATGGTTTGTCAGTATAAGTTCAGTATTCGGCCAAAACCAAAAGTGATGGATTCAGCGCATTTACATTATATATAGGTTGTTCCCCTTTACAATCAATTTTTAGCACTTGACAAACATTGTTATTCTTAGACCATTTACAACTGGTTTTCATTTTATATATTTAGTGGGTTGTCAGTTATTTAGCTTTTTGTTCAGCAGCACTTCCATTTTGGAGAGTTATCTGGCTGCTAGGGTTAAAATTACCTTAGCGACCAGGGAGGGGCTCAAATGAGAGACAGGTATATTTAGTAGGGATACACCAAATCAGGCAGATTGTAAGATAGACGGATGCCACAGCTCAGATTACACGCTGGATACTGCGCCTTCAGGCACATTTACTGATTAGCCAAGAGGCCTTTATTTTTAAAGACTTACAAACCTGCATAGAAAAATAAAGGGTAAGCCAGAAAGAACAAAGGCCTGCACAGAACAACAAAACCAACATCCATGGCCACCAAAAAATCCCCACAGTGGGGAAGGCAGTAGAACACTGGTTTAGCGGTTACCAAGTTATATCCTCTAAAGTCTAATGTTTATAAACATAACCCATACAAATATTCAGAGGTGTTACAACAAAAGTCTTTGGAGGCGCCCAGAGCACCAAACCCTACAACCCTTGGGCCCACACCCCCAGGGGGAAGGTCTGCTTCCTCTATCATTACACCACTGCAAATAATGCATAGTTAGCTAGTATGCACAGCCCTTTAAAGGGAACATATCCCAGTTTGTGATACAAGCTCATTCAGTTAGGATCATGTTAAAAAGATGAAAAAAATGAACCATTTCTCCACCCCTTAGGCTCACAGTGGCATTCACCCCTCCTCCCTCGCCTTGTTTTATTGTCTATTGTGATGGATTTTAAGATTTCCATAGGGGCAGATTTATCAAAATGTGAGTTCAGAGCTGAATACAAACTCCCCCACATTCTATTCATTCCTATGGGTTTTTTTTTAGAAGTGTATTTGACAAAAAGTTCTAACTTTCACCCATTGATAAATACACTTCTTAAAACCCCCTAGGAATGAATAGAACGAGGGGGAGTTTTTATGTATTCAGCTCTGAACTCACTTTTTGATAAATCTACCCCATAGTGTGTCGCACAGATTTTCTGGAAAGTCCCAGAATCCATCAGTTCACAATGGAACAAGGTGAGGGAGGGGTTGCAGTACACCGTGAGCCTAAGGGACATTTGGGAAGTGGTTTTATTTCTTGCTTTCTTTTAGTATGTGCAATTAGCCGTCTGTATATATTTATTCCGGCCCCTTTACATGGGACACTCACTCAGTAACTGTTTGGCATAGTTGTTCCATAGCAACTCACACCCATCCCCAGATGCAAAAGAAAGGCAAAAAGCAAGAAGGTCTAGCAGACGAACAGGGGGAACCTTACCCGCTTCCCATTACTCACCCCAAACCCTGAGGGAGTCTGCCCTACATACTAGGACTATGCCCAAATAATGCCAATAGCATAACTCTGGGGATCAGCATGCATTAAAGGAAGAGGAAACAAAACCGGCCACAATCATGACAGACCCGCGTTTTTTTTTCTTGTCTATTTATGAAGACTCAGCATTTTTATTCGGGTTCATCTCCCCCAAAAAAACAGTAAAAAAAAATCCATACAAAAAAAAAAAAAAAAAATAAGAAACAGAGCGAGGTATTCCATCTTGGGTTTAATTTATAACGGTTTGAAATCCAGTGACACTGACACACATACATACAGCTACCGCCGCCAGCCCCGCCCCTCCCTGTGCAGCAACATGAGGGAGGGGGAGGGGGACGGGACGCTGGGCTTGATTTTGACCTGTTTTTTGTAAAATACAGTACTAAAAGGGTGGATTGCTAACAGCATGCATCCACGGGGCCGACACTACAGTGATTCCATACTGTAACGCAAACAGTACTGCCGTAAAAAAAAAAATAATATATATTCATATAGAATCAGAAGTCGATCCTTTTAACCTATCCTGAGAGGCCGAGCAGTCGGGCCCGATACTTAATGCGTTTGCCTTGCTACAGACGGGCGCGTCCCTACATCTCATCGTTTATATAAATATGGAAGAATTTACTTTGTACAGCTCACTACATTTCTGGCTACCCGTTAGCGACCTACCGAAAGGAAGGGGTTCCGAGGAGGGAGGGGTGGGGTTTAGGGGGGGGTGCGTGGTACTTCAGGGGTTGGAGTCGGCGTTCCAGTGGCACGCTGTGGAATGAGACGTGAGGGGGCTTGAAGGAATGTTACGAGATTCTACTTCAGTCGTCTTCGCTTCCGCTCCCTGAGCGCTCCTACAAGACAAAAGCATGTTGAATATTTAAAACCCAGTGTCATACAGGCTATAGGTTTCCTGCGCTTTGCCCATTAAAGGGGAACTAAGCCCATATATAAAATATGTAAACTTATTTCAATTGGTCCTCTTCTGTAATTTACATTCAGTTTTAGTGGTTTGAGGGATTAGCAGTTTTAGGCTGCCAATATCAGATTTAAAAGAAAGATAAGCAGAAAGCCCAGTATTGCAGCCTAAAAATGCTAGTATCTCAGAAACTACTGAATATAAAAAAATAAATAGGGACACCAGCTCTCTCCTCCCTAAAAACCCCTTCTGCCTTATGAGACTACCACTAGACAGATGTAACCAGCAGATCTGCTGACTAAGGAAAGAGAAGCAGGGAGACTGGAACTTACATTGGCCTCTTCTTGTTCTTCCTCGCTATCATCATCGCTGATCACCGGCTTGGCTCTGCACCCTCGGCCGGTCCGCCTGCGTCCCTTCATCCTCTCCTGCCCCTTCTCCTTGCGACCCAGTTTAATCTTCACCTTCACGGAGCGAGCTGTTGGAGAGAACATTGGAACAGGAGTTATAGAATTACTTCCCCTATAAAGTCAAAATGACAACGCGGACAACATGGCGGTGTCGGCGTACTCACACTCAGACTCTGAGCCTTCTTCTTCCACGTCCTCCTCTTCCTCACTCTCCTCTCCCTCGCTCTCCTCTTCCTTCTCGATCTTCTGTCTCACACTGGTGAACACGGACTGGAGCACAATCGAGTCTTCATAGATCTGTAAAAAGAAAATGGACACCCATCATTTATCTAGCATTGCCATCAACCACTTGCTGGGACAAACATTACTTCTGTTTAACCCCATAACTGCCAAGCAATACAGAATTTATGCTGCTGCTGCTGCTGCAAAAAAAAAAAGGTTCCAGAGTGGCGGCAGCGTAGGTTCTACATTTACACACCCTTCAGCGACCAATGAAAGGATGTAAAAAGGTCAGTACTGCTTACCAAGGAGCCCTCCAGGTTGAAGGTCTGAGCATTCTGACACAGCAGCATGACGTCTTTCTCCAGATCATTTAGGCTGCGGTACTTATGGTTTCGGATCCTCTCCTGCAGAAACACAAGGGAGCTTTGGGTCAGATTGCTGATCACATGGTACTGGGAAGGTGAACATGACATCAGAAAGCACCGGCACTCACCTTGATCTTCCTGAAGTCCACTGGCTTACGGATCAGCTCGTAGTACTCAGGGAGTTCCTTACGGGATGGCAGTTGGATAAAAACTTCACTTAGCTGGCGCCCGTTTCCACTGAAAGACAGAAATACACATATGAGCTAGGGAACTATGGGCAACGGACTATGCAGCAGTTTATGCAGCAGTCAGGGGTCTCCTCACCTGTCTTTGTACTTAATGACGGCATCCACAATCTTCTTCATTTTCTTTGTGAGTTTTGGGGGGTTTGGGGAAAGTTTCTCGGCAGGGGGCCGCCCCCTCTTCTTCTGTTTCTTACCCTCGTCATCCCTCTCCCTGCCCCGTGTGCTTGTGGTGGGCATGACTATGCAAGGGTCTATATCTCTCTTCCTCTTGCGAGTGGTTTTCTTCTGGCGCACTTCTTCCTCAATCTCTTCTAGAGTGCCCTCTTCTATGGCCTGCGGGGAGTCAAAAAGGCACGTGAGAACCAATACACAGGGTCACACATGCTTCTCTTTCCATAGAGTGCATCTTATCTAGTACCTTCAGCCACTGCTTTTCCGTGAGCGAGTCACTATAATCCACCTCCTTGCGGTTACGGGAGCCGCGGCCAAACATCTTTTCTTCTTCTTCTTCGCAAGTAAGGCGCTCAACCTCGGCGTCGTCCTTAATGATCCAGGACGGCAGCTCATCTTCCTCCATGAGGCGAGGTTTGCGTTTGGGATTACGGGCTTCCTCTCTTCGCCTGTCCAGATCCATACGCTGGGAGGGGGAAAAACCACCAGCAGTTTGTATTAAAGGAAACATGCCAAAAGCAACATATAGAACTATTTCCATTACTTAGATAATAGTCTGAAGTTCCATATGCAAACTTATGTCCCTCTGCTGCTTGGGAATCCCACAGAATAATATTTGAAACAAATACAGATTCTTCCAATTGCCCTAAAGAAAATCAGCATAAGCCCCCATGTGTAATATAAGGCACTAAGTTTGCCCAGGAGCAGTAACCAATAAAATGCTTTTAAACAGGTGACCAGTAAATTCAACCTGCCGATTGGTTGCTATGGCTTACCAACATAATGCCTTTCATTACATAACCCCAAAAGGTGTTTTTATTCAAAGGAACAAACCATGAAAAGGTCGAACTCTTCCTCGTGTCGAGCGATCATCTGATTCACAGTCTCATCGTCTGGCACCTCATCTTCCTCCTAACAGTGAGAGGGGTGATTAGTGAGCAAAGGGTCTTATAAGATGTACATGGTGACAGTTAATGATTAATCTCAGTGCAGGGAATGGCCTGCCCTTACCTTACCCCGACTGGGGGTGGTGTTTTGCCTTCACCAATTCAGGTATATTATGCAAGTCACTGACATAATACAAGTGGGTGAGCCTGTTATCAGGTATTTTGTATAATAAGGTGCGTCTTGCTTGCAAGAGATGAACCATGTGACACATTCAGACAATGATAAGTGAGAGGGGTAAAGTGACAAGCACATAAGGGGGTGTATTTATTAACACTGGAGACCGGTGATGTTGCCCGTACCAACCAATCAGCAATAACATTTGAAAAAATCAGACTGGTTGCTATGGGCAACATCACCGGTGATGTTTGTCTCCAGTGTTAATAAATACACAACTGTCTCCCTCACATATCTAGGGATTTGACCTTATTAGCAAGTGCGAGTACATACAAACAGTGAAGCATAGGGAGACAAGACTACCGAGTCGCACCTCATCTTGTTCTTCATGCTCTAGAATGGCCTGCAGGAAGACCTTGCGCTCATGGCTGGAGGATTTTTGGTCGAACATCCCGGCCTGGATAACTTTCTGATCCACGTTTAGCTTATACTTGGCGGCGGCCAGGATCTTTTCCTCCACGCTGTTCACAGTGCACAAGCGCAGCACTCGCACCTCGTTCTGCTGCCCGATTCGGTGAGCTCGGTCCTGAGCCTGCAAATCCTGCCCGGGACAGACAAGAGAATTTGCCCTTTACACAACACTATTTTTATGGCAAAATTATAAAGTTCTTGCAAAGACAATGTTATGATAGATGTAAAAAAAACCATTTACTTTCTGGTGTCAGTATCTCTTTAACAAGCAGAACAACACACAAGTAATAAATGGACATTTTTAGCATTAAACAAAAAAAAAACATGGTTGATTAGAAAGAACTTTGTACCTGATGTGGGTTCCAGTCACTATCGAATATGATAACAGTGTCTGCCGACTGAAGGTTCAAGCCCAGACCCCCAGCACGTGTGCTGAGCAGGAAGATAAAGTATTCAGAACTGGACTCGTTAAATGTTTTTAGTAACATGCCACGATCTTCTGCCTTGGTGGTGCCTACAGAACATATTGCAAATACACATTAGACACAAAAAAACTGCATTTAATATTATGTAAAGCATTCTGCTCTGACAGAAAACAGGGCAAATCATGGAAAAAGAAGCTTGTAACCACCTACCGTCCAATCGGAGGTATTTAAAGCCACGATAAGCAAAATAATCTTCCATGATCGTCATGAGGGTGGTCATCTGGCAAAAGAGCAGGACCTTGTGCTGGGTGGCTCTCAACTTGGGCAGTATCCGATCTAAGAGCTCAAACTTCCCAGATGCCCGGTAGAGGTCTGCCCTATAAATTAACCCATGCGTTCAGTCAGAAAATGGCAACACGTTTACTGTCCAGTAAACGTACAAATGTCATTAGCTGCAAACAATCAATAGTTCTCAAGCCCACTGAGTTCCAACATTTTGTGAGGAGCTACATTTTAGTATGTTATAGAATAGCCAATACATTACATTATTTACTTTTTATAAGTTTGTGAATGATGTGCCTTCTTCCGTCTCTTTCAAACTTTTAAATGGGGTTCACCGACCCCGGCAGCCAAAAACTATTGCTCTGTGAGGCTACAATTTTATTGTTATTGTCACTATTACTTTTCTATTTAGGTCCTCTCCTATAAATTTACCAGTCTCACATTCAAACCACTCCCTGGTTGCAGGTCCGGACTGGCAATCTGTGGGTTCAGGCAAATGCCAGAGGGGCTGCTGTAAGGTGCCATAGTCACTCACTATTTATTGGGCCTATGGGGGGCTGTTTGGGCCTCTGTGTACTGAAAATCAGGCCCAGACTGGCAATCTGTGGGTTCAGGCAAATGCCAGAGGGGCTGCTGTAAGGTGCCATAGACACTCACTATTTATTGGGCCTATGGGGGGCTGTTTGGGCCTCTGTGTAGTGAAAATCAGGCCCAGACTGGCAATCTGTAGGTTCAGGCAAATGCCAGAGGGGCTGCTGTAAGATGCCATAGACACTCACTATTTATTGGGCTGCTGGGGGTGCTGTTTGGGCTTCTGTGTACTTATTTTGAATCCCAGTCCAGGCCTGTCTGATTGCTAAGGTGATTTGAACCCTAGCAACCAGAGAGCTTCTGAAATTTCCGATGCTGAACAAAAAGTATTCAAAATAAAACGGAGTTTAATCCAGGACATAGAAAGTAATTAGAATTAACAAAACAGGGTAGCACTGAGTAGGGGTATGGCTGATATGAGGAAACCCCCCTACCTAATTGGCTATGTACCCTATTATAATAAGGAAAGAAAGAAAAGAAAAGAAAAGAAAGAAAAGAAAGAAAAAGAAAGGGAAGAGAAAGAAAAGCTGCAGAAACTCACCCCTGTACAATTCCTCCCGAGAATCCCAAGTGTTCAGAAAATGACTCCTAAAAACAAGAAATCGACACCATATTAAATATATAAAACACACAACTCTGCTCTCTCCGACTTCCTGGTATTATCAGCGCTTACCTCTATGTGCTGGAACATGTACGGATGGTTACAGATCTTCCTTAGCTGCATAATAGTGTTCATGAGGGTCTTGGTGCCTCCCTTGCCCTGTATGGGTGTTACACATAATAAACTCATTGAGAGAGACATCTCTAATTTATAAACTATATTTTGCTCCAATATATGCAGCACAGGGATGGAGCATAGGCAGAAGCTTAGTATTATTATTTAGTATATATATTCCTGTTCTAGAGCATGGACAGTACCTTTTTATCCTTCTCAGAGCCGTCTGTGAGCAGCACCCCTTTGGCCTGCATGTGCCTGTACAGAACGCGCTGTAATGACGACATGTCGCACTTGATAACATATTCCACCTAGGGAGGAGGCAAAAGAAAATAACTACGTTACAGGCTTACCAGGGGCAAAAGCATTAAAGAGATACTCTGAAATCTGCCGAGCTGCAGCTAGGGAAGTGATGAGAGAAAGAAATAAAGCATATACAGAACGTATTACCTTTTCGGGCAGTTGAGCTTCCACTTCTTTTTTAAGTCGCCGGAGCAAGAAGGGACGAAGGACTTTATGGAGACGGCGGATAATTAGGATTGTTTCTTCCTCGTTTAGATCCACCTAGGGAAAAGAAAATATATCAATTATGTATCTGACTGCAGGTGTCTTCTTTTTGTACACCAGGGATAACAAAGTATGGCTCTTCAGCCATTGTAAATCAAAACGAACCCTCAGACTAAAGGTGGCCATACACGAGCAGATCCGCTCGCTTGGCGATGTCGCCAATCGAGCGGATCTTCCCCCGATATCCCCACCTACGGGTGGGCGATATCAGGGAGCATTTAGGTAAAAAAAAAAATAATCCGATCGTTTGGATTATGTGGGCGGCAATGGGGCAGTTGGACCGTATCAACGAGCCATTGCGGTCCCCGATCCAACCGGATTTTCTAACCTGGCCGATCGAGATCTGGCCAATTTCAGGCCAGATATCGGTTGGCCAGGCCGCTCTGCCCTGCCCATACACGGGCCGATTAGCTGCCGAATCGGTCCAAGGGACCGATATCGGCAGCTATAGTCGGCCCGTGTATGGCCACCTTAACAAGGGCCTCTGTAAAGTTCCTTGTTATGTCCTGTGCCTAGCAACTTTGCAATTGGTTGCAATTTTTTTTTTTTTTTAATAATTATTTGCTACCTTCTTCTACATTATTTAAGCTTTCAAATGAATGTCACCGACCCCTGCAGCGAAAAACCTTTTGCTCTGTAAACTTACAATTTTGTTATTCTATTCAGGCCCTTTCCTTCATATTCCTATCTCTCATTCACACCATTGCCTGGCTGCTAAGGTAAACACATCCCTAAACTGTAGAGCTACTGAACAAAAAGCAGATCTTAATCTGGTTGGGCCACCAAGGTGATTGGTTAAAAGTGGCTGATTGTAGGTTTGCAGTCCTCATCCAATGAGATTTCCCAGCCAGCACTGGCCATATATGGGTCAGAGGAGGCCATGTTGACCTCTTACAACTGCCAATAAGATAGTGCTGGGCGGTATACCGGTAAAAACTGATCACCGGTTTTTTTTTTGAAACCGATATGAATTTTTTACATACCCCCATACCGGTGTGCGCGCTTCCTGGTACTACTTCCGGGTGCGCGCGTGACGTCAGCGCGCACGCGACGTCAGCGCGCACGCGACGTCAGCGCGCACACTCTACAAAAGCGCCATCGCTAGGAGGCATCACTCAGAGTCGGACCGTGGTGACCGAGTACTTCAGCGGAAAGCGGTTATTGCCAGGTTTACAGTGATTGTTCTGATACAAACACACCAAAGAAGACAGGCCACGTTGGTCTGTTCCAAAGGTTTCTGTTTACTTAATGCAGGGTGAGCCTGTCACCCACTTTAATGTTTGGGGGCTATGACTATGGTGCTTGGATCGCCACAGTCATCAGATAAAAAATGTCAAAATAATCCTGTCTCTGTCACCAAATAAGCAGGCCTGGACTGGGATTTAAACTATGCCCTGGCATTTAAAGTACACATAAGCCCAAATATCCCCACCAGCTCATTAATAGTGACTATTTATGGCATCTTAAAGCAGCCCCTCTGGCATTAGCCCAGAATTCACAGGTTGCTAGTCTGAGTGGTGACAGGCATGTTGGGGAGTTTTGACCATTGTTTTTTTCTTTCTGCTTTAGTCCTGGCCAGCTTGCTGTATGGGGGGCAATGTATTGGCACTGTCTTTGGGAGGAGGGGTGGCCTGCAAACTATTTAGGGGCCCTGGCCACCAATATTTATTATTTATTTATATACCGTCAAATACCGTGATACCGATATAATTTTAAAAAATACCGTGATATAAATTTTTGGTCATACCGCCCAGCTCTACAATAAGATGTCAATTTAAAGTGTGGCTGGGTCAGCAGACATGACAGACTGAAAGGTATTATTAAATTGCTAACCCAGCATCCTTTATTTCCTAAAACCACACCAGGAGGAAGCCACTATTGCCTAACTGGAATGCTAGACAGGAAGTGATAGTCCTGTAAGTAAGCAGACAAACACGAGTACATCAAGCCATATACCTTCTCTCCAGTCATGGCAAAGGGGGCATTAAACCACTGCTCAAAAGTGCTGCAGCTCTTGAATATAGTGGGGAGCAGGAAGTTGAGAAGAGCCCACAGCTCAGGAAGCTTGTTCTGCAGCGGGGTACCGGTGAGAAGCACGCGCCGGGGGGCTACGTAGTGTGTGTTCAGGACTTGCGTCAGCTTGCAGTGATGGTTCTTCATTCGATGACCTTCATCCACAATCATATACTTCCAACGGATCTGCGGGCAAGGAGAGAAAGAGCAAATCAGGGCGGAAGCCATGGCAGAGGTTGGTTTTGTGCCTTCTGCACAGTGAACTGGCAAACTACCTTGGCTAGTATGTGCTTATCCTTAATGATGTATTCGTATGTAGTGAGGAGGACGTTGAATTTCCCGCTGCGGAGCATTGGAACAAAAGCGCGGCGAGCAGCAGGAGAGCCCTATAAAAGGGAAACACATTAATACACTGAATGAACACAGAACAATAAAAACATGGCCCCGACTAAGGGAACCCACGGATACGCTTTGTGCATTATAATTAATCCCAGTGCCCCATCAACAGAGGTATCTCAGGGCCTCCATATTTATTTATTATTGCCCATATTTAAAATGGTCAATTCTTAGCAACTTTTCCACTGGGTTTCATTTTTAATTTCTTTTTTAGTTTTTAAATTTGCTTTTCTCTTCTGATTTTCCAGTTTCAAACAGGGGTCACTGACCCAAACACACAAAAATAAGTGCACTTTGAGGCTACAATTTTATAATAAAATATATAAACAGTTTCCCATTTGAACCACTGCCTGGTTGCTAGGATAATTGGGACCCTAGCAACCAAACAGCTGGTAAAATTCCAAACCGGGAAGCTAACAAAAAGTTAAATAATTCCAAAACCACAAACAATGAAGACAAGTTGCAAATCATCTCAGAATACACCTCTCTACATCATACTAAAAAGTAAAGAACAACCCCTTTAATAAACCACATTAAGCTTTTAAATTTTATTCCTAAAAAAAATCACTAGGTGGCACTAAATCAGCACCACACAAAAGCAGGAACATTGGTGAAGCCTAAACTGGCTACCATTGTGTCTAAAATATATGGATATATGACCACCTGGTCATGTTTGTTACCAGCCTTTAGCCAAGGAGCCAATCAGAAAGGGAATCAACAGGTTTTCAGGCATAATGTGCCCACTCACAGCCAATGCAAACCAACAGTAAACATGCAATTACCTTGTAGGAGACTTTCACCACCGACGGACCCCACTTGTCAAACTCATAAACCCAGTTGGATAAAGTCCTGAAAAAAAAAAAAAAAAGATAAGAATGTGCTATAAATTGTAATATGTCTATGAAAGCTGCTCTGTTTCCTTTGTGATGTAAAGATATAGCAGCTATATATGTATGTGGTCTGTATGTATATTCAATTTCCTCTCTGCAGCGCTGGAGGAGTAAAACCCCAGTATTTCAAAGATATATAAGGACCAACAGGGGGTGCCAGGTGAATATGTGTGTGTGTAGCACTTATCGAGTGGTGCCAGTTTACTTACGACAGTGGCACAATGATGAGGAAAGGCCCGTTGATGCGCTTGTGTTCCATGAGGTATGTAATCAGAGCAATGGTCTGAATAGTCTTTCCCAGACCCATCTCATCGGCAAGGATCCCATTCAAGTTATTGTTGTACAGGGAGACCAGCCACTCCAGGCCCTTAATCTGAGAGGGAAAAGAGTGTGAATGAAACAACACAGACCCAATATAATAAAAGTGACTGAAACCACTATCCAAGTCTGTACATCAAACAAGCAGAAGGAACCCTCCTCCTAACTGAATCTGTATCTCATACAGACACACTGTACTACCCTCCAACCCAGGTCTGGGCTGGGATTCAAAATTAGTCATAGTACTTTAAGTACAGAGATCCAAACAGCCCCCCAGCAGCCCAATAAATAGTGAGTGTCTATGGCACCTTACAGCAGCCCCTCTGGCATTTGCCTGAACCCACAGATTGCCAGTCCGGGCCTGATTTTCAGTACACAGAGGCCCAAACAGCCCCCCAGCAGCCCAATAAATAGTGAGTGTCTATGGCACCTTACAGCAGCCCCTCTGGCATTTGCCTGAACCCACAGATTGCCAGTCCGGGCCTGATTTTCAGTACACAGAGGCCCAAACAGCCCCCCAGCAGCCCAATAAATAGTGAGTGTCTATGGCACCTTACAGCAGCCCCTCTGGCATTTGCCTGAACCCACAGATTGCCAGTCCGGGCCTGATTTTCAGTACACAGAGGCCCAAACAGCCCCCCAGCAGCCCAATAAATAGTGAGTGTCTATGGCACCTTACAGCAGCCCCTCTGGCATTGGCCAGAACCCACAGATTGCCAGTCCAGGCTGGTCCAACCTACACATCTCACATGTTTTGCGACTGTTATGCACTATACTACATTGCTAGAAGCCAGATCATAATAAAATGATGTCAAACAGAGATCGTTGGACACATAAAAATCAAGAGTTTGGACTGATATTAGTATTGGAAGTATTATGGTGGACAGATGTTCTGTGAACGGCAATGTGTCCCCTGATCTCACAAGTTACAATACCTCTAGGCTTTCAGGCAGTCACATGTTTGCAGAAATAAGGCAAAATAAAGTAAAAAACAAAAAAACCTTCCCATTTTATACAAATAACAGGATTTAATAAGACCAAATGAAGAAGGTGTTTATCCCACATGTTTCACAGTATTAGCTAGAAGTTATTTGAGAAAGCGTGTGACAATACAAGGTAAGCCAGGGGATCACTGCAAGGGGGTGGGTTCAAGAAAGCAGTTATGCCTATTTTCAAGGCTAAACAGGTGTATTTTTCTCCAGTGCAGCAATGCATTATAATGCCCAAGACTAGAAAACCCAGATGCAACGTATGCGCCACTCACCTGATACTGTTTCAGGATGCCGTTAACCAACAGGGTTGACTGCTTGTCCACCTTCTCACTTACTGCGTGCGCCACTGCATAGTAAGACTGGAGGCCACTGGTCTCAGCATGTGATATACCGTACTCGTCATCCACATCCTGTCGGGCATTACTGGGAGGAAACATACAGGCACACTGTCACTTACTGAGTTACATATTGGCAATTTGGTTATTGGAAGAGAACCGGCAGCCTTTCGGCCCAAGTATGTGCGGCTTTAATAAATATAATGCAATTCCTGACGCCCCCCCCATACTTACTCTATTATTTCCCGTGCATGCACCTCAGACACATCGTCGCTGTCTGGATCAGCAATTTTTTTAGTCTCGTCCACAGCCAGCAGGGAAGTGACTGAAGGCTGCTGTTGTTCATCTTCTTCCTGAGCCATAAAAGTATCAGAGGTATAATAAACACTGTTTTCAAGAGCCAAGCATAAAAGCCCCACATAGACGGACATAGGAGGCAATAGGAAGGAAAAAAAGGTTGACCGTCCGCCTGTCCTCCAATTCAACTTACCTCTTCCTCATCCTCTGATTCACTCTCCTCGGTATCGGACCGTGGTGCAACTTCATACCTATCCAAGAGAAAGTAAAGTAGGTTTTAGGTAGAAGTTTTTTCTGCCCAATAAACTGCCACAGCTCAAGCACCGTTACCTTTGCCTAGCCCCAAACATACCCAGGGTTCATTTCAAGCCATGCCTCCAGCTGCCCAGCCTTTGGCGCATCAGCACCCGTCAAGATCTTTCCGCTTTCCACATGGATCACTTTGATTGGGAGGTCGCTCATCTGGCTGGTCTCATCCAGTGGCTAGGATACAAACAGGTACACAAGTTACGTAAAGTCAAATCTTCCCTGGAACAGGATTACCACCACTACACCCTCACAGCAAAGGGAACGTCTCTCCAAACCAGCCTATATTCCATATTCCCTGCCCACCTCTCCATCAGGTCCAAGTGCCGATTGCTGGCCTTCTGTGATCTCTTGCACCTGGAAGAAAACGAACAACTTGTTCACCAATCTAGATTTCACTTTGCTCCCTCGGAGACCCCCTACACCATTCCAATAGGGGCAGTAACAAGTTTCACAGCTAAGTGGAATCTCTGGCAATTATCCCACCTTTTTCTTTTTCCTTCTCTTCTTTTCTTTGAGGGCTTGCACTGCCTTGTGCTGCCGCACCAGTTCCGTCAGATTTGCTACATACTCGTCCGTCTGCTGCAGGAGGTAGGCCAGACGCTTGTCTTTCTTCTGATCGATCAGCTTTCTGTAGCCCTCCTCATCCTCAGCCTAAAAGAACAAAATACATTGCAGCAAGAAAATAAATGCACAGGAAAACACAGTCAGATATACACTCAGTGTTGCCCCAACAGTATATCCCATTAAATGAAGCTCTTGTGCCAGGGTAAAGGGCAAGTACTAACCATGAGCCTGCGCATTCTCTCCTTCTCAATCCTTTCATTCTCCTTCTTCTGCTCTCGCTCGGTGTTGGCATGGTACGTGGCCACAGCCTTTGTCAGTTTTTGGATCTTCCCTGTGACTGAGCGATGGAATTCCTTGAAGTCCTTGGCATGTTGGAGGATGCTGTTTAGATACTCCTAAAACATGAGAACAGCGGCAGAGGGTTGGCATAAGATACAGAAGCATCTGGCACACACAGGAACTCTGCATATTGTATGAGCCAGATGCACCAACAAGTCAGGTCCATCTACAATCACAGTTGTAGCCCCGCAATAAAAGTCCAAGTCTCAGAATTATCTGAGCTTGATGCCAAAACCGCCATTATTCTTGCCCATACCTGGTGCTTTTGTCTCCTCTTGCGCTCCTGCTCAATCTTCTGCTGCTTTTCCAGTTTTTCCGTGATACGCGCCTCGCGCAGGGACTGCCGCTTGCTGCGTTTGTAGGCCTTTGCGTTTAGGGCGGTCTCAAGGGCCGTGTCCCTCCGCATGCAGACCACAACTTCTTGCCGCAGCTGCACAATAGGAAACCAATTTACAAAGTCAGCTCTTACTTATAAAGAAGACTTACATTAAAGAGGTAGTTCAACTTTAACTTTCAGTATGTTATGGATTATCCTATTCGTCACTTTTTATAATTTCTGCCCTTTCCAGCTTCCAAAAGGGGGAGGGAGTGGTGGTTACTATCCTTGGCAGTTAGTAGGGCTACAATTTTTTTGCTAGTTTTTATTACTCTTCTCTCTCTAGGGTAAACTGGACCCTAGGAAAAGAATGGAACTGCTGAAACTGTGAAGAGCAGTTGTCTCAGCATGTATCTGCACAATGTTATAGTTAAACTACCACTTAAAGGGGTTGGTCACCTTAAAATAAACTTAGTATGATGTTGAGAATGCTATTCGGAGACAATTTGCAGTTGGTCTTTATATTTGTGGTTTTTGTTTTATTTAGCTGCTTTGTTCAGCAGCTCTTCAATGTGGAAGTTCAGTAGCTAACTGATTGCTAGGTTCCAATTTAATTTAGCAACCAGGTAGTGGTTTGAAAGAGACAGAAATATGAATAGAGTATAAGTAATAATGATAAAACTGTAGCCTCACACAGCAATATAGTTTTTCGGCTGCTGGGGTCAGTGACCCCTGTTTGAAAGCTGGAAAGAGTAGGAAAAGATAAAGGCAAATAATTAAAAAGACCAATTGAAAACTTGCTAGGAATAAGCCATTCCATTACATACTAAAAGTTAACCTAAAGGATAAACTACCCCTTTAATATCATGTTTAACGCTATAGCTAACCCACTTATTGTACAGCGCTGCAGAATATGTTGGCGCTTTATAAATAAATGTTAATAATGGCTAAAAACACTAGATGAAAGGGGAATATGCTCCGCCCGTCCTGCTACAACAGAAGGGAAGAACTTACTTGTCTCTGAAAATTGAGAAGCCTTAAAGCTTTCAGCTCTATGGTGGCTTTGGTCCTTAGATCTCCAGGCAAAGAACCAGGAAGATTTTCCAGTTCCTGGATCCTGTGTGCAATTCTCGCCTGCAGCCTGCAAAGGCAAACCATGTCACGCAGTTATATTAGGATCCCATACGCCATATAAGCTAGAGTAATATCTTACACAACCCCCTTCTGTGTATCTAGAGTAATATCTTACAGTTTTTACTTTTGCCAATATATTATTACGATGGATATTAAGAGAGTTAAGCAAACCCAAATGCACTACATGGTCACATCAGAGATCTCACCTGTACTCCCGTTCCTGTAGCACCTCCACAGGATCCAGGCCTCGCGGTTTCTGTATGGGAGTGATGCGGTTGGGCTTAGGGTGAAACTGTACTATGGGAGGAGGCTGAGCCGGCTGGCCTGGAGACTGTGTCTGCGGAGGCATCACGGGGGAAGCAGCCGGTGGGACAGCCGGAGGGGCAGGGGAAGGGCGGCCAGTAGGCTGTGGAGGAATCAGCTTCTGGGGGGCAGTGGCAGGGGCAGCTGCATTAGCCATGGGACCTGTGAGTGGGATACAAGGTTAAGACATCTGTACGGCCTAGCGCAAACATTCCCCAACTGATTCAGCCAATTACAAGATGTACCTTCAGGCCAAGGCTTAGGTGGAGCACCAGCAGGGTGGCCAGGCATTCCAGGTGGAGCTCCTGAAGGGCCGGGAGGTGGCATAGTAGGACCAGCCATTCCTAGTAAAACAAAAATGTTAAAACTTGTAATAAAAGCATTAATATACATTAAGCAGCTTACCTTCATCCCTCCAGGGCCTTACCATGAGGTCTGTTGTAGTTAGGGGGCACTGGGCCTGGGGCAGGACCAGCGCCAGTCCCCGAAGCAGCAGGTGGAGGTAGTGTTGGCATCTGTTGTTGCATCCCAGGCATGGGTCTCTTTCCCTGCACTGCCATCTGAAGGTGGTCGGGTAAAGCTTGCCCCCTGGCTAACATTTTGTAAGCCATTATCTGAGCCCGCAACTGGTGCAGCTGGTTCTGGTTGAAGGGAGTAGGACTTCGGCTTGTCTGCTGTTGTGGGTCCGAGTTCTCCATATTCACCGCTGATGGCCCAGAAGGCATCGGAGGGCCAGAGGGAGGACCATTAGATGGTACAGGGCTGGGCACGTGCTCAGAGTTGCCCAGAGGTGATGGGTATCCTGCAGGAGAGGAAAGACATTGCGATTACAGGCTATTCAGGAATGGGGAGATGGATCTGATTACTTGGTGATGGGTTCCAGTGCTAGATCCAAATCTTTGTGTTTGGGTCTTTGTGGTACCCGGCTGCACATACCTTGAGAGTGCTGGTCCATAGGACTGGGTGGAGGCCCCATCCCAGAGTGAGCAGCAGGTCTCATGCTCATACCCTTCATCTGATTGTATCGGGGGTCTTCAGGGATTGCTTTGTCATGAATGGAATCCATTGGCTGTCAGAAAAGGTTACAGAACAGTTACAGAAGTTCAAAAATGGTAACATTGTATAGGAAAGGAAGGCGTTGTGGCATTAGTCACCTTGTGCATCTGGTGCATATTTTCAGGTGGGTACCCAGCAGGTCCCTGTGGAGGAATAGGTGGCCCGGGGCTTGGTCCCATCATGCTGTGTGCAGAGCCAGGGGAGGGGCCTGGGCTGGGGCCTAGCATAGCTCCAGGAGAAGGCCCTGGCCCGGGGGAAGGTACAGGCCGGGGAGTGCCCCCCATTGGAGGGTCTGGGGTGGACATCACTGCAGGGAGAAGATCCAATCACTGCAAACCTGTAAGGGAAGTACATATTTTATGTTTAATGCAGGAAGGTTACTATACATACAATAGGCAATGGATAAAAGGCAGATAAAATCTGTCAAAAGATTTGTTGTGTCTGTTTTCCTCTGCCAGAGACACACAGCTCTCCCCTCTCCTGCTCCCTCCCCCCCCCCTTAGAAAGGTGGATCTGAGCCAATCAGAAGCTTCCTCATAGTCTTACTAACTGAGCATGTACACCGGTCTTGGTACAGGAGTGAGGTATTATGGGAATTTCTTTACAGAGCTCAGCGTTTTTTCTTCCTGTTTGGCTTCTGATCATCTGGTCGGGAGAAATACGGGGAGACTTAAGGGCACTATTGAGAGAAGTGAAGGTATGCCTGCAGCTTGGGATTAACTCTTTACTAGCCTTTCCTTCTCCTATAAATAGTTTAAGTCATGTATGTATTTTAAGGATTTAACCCCACAGTAGGGCGTATGTTTTTATTCTGGCAACAGTTCCCCTTTAATAAAATTAGCTGCTCACAGACAGAGTGAAATGACTGTTAATTACACGGCCGGTCCTGCTGCTCAGCCCAGTTACGGCACACTAAATGTACTAAATTAGGGCAGGAGAAGAGATGGAACAGCCTGTTTCCTTATGGAGAGATCCGGGCGTATCTGGAACAAGCTGCTCCTTTTCTCCGACGGCAGATGAAAAAGCACATGGGGGGAAATAACAAGCGCGGCTTCAAAGGCAGAGCGCATTAATTATTGATGTTATTTTATCGACGCCGCGGCAGACAAAGAGCAACGTGCGTTGGGCTTCCAAGCCAGGAAAATAAAAGCATTCAGCCCTTCCTATTAATACGCCCCTGCTCTAGCAAGATAGGACTGTCAGCCTTCGGCTCTATACAGAGTAACACTGAGCATTAAAGGGCCTAGCCCCTAGTCTAGGGGGGTCCCACCACTGCTCACACTGTGACCCTGAGGCATACTAACTCTAGTCTGTGCTAAGTATGTACTAAGCTTTATATGCAGGAACTGCCATACTGCTTACTTTAGGGTGAAGACACACAGAGCTACTAGTAGCAGCTACTAAAATAGACAATGCTGATCAGGTACTGATAATTGTCTCTACATGTGTTTTAGCAGAGGCAATTCTCAGTATTGTCTATGGCAGGGGATTTTCTGGCGTTTAGTAGACGTGAAAAAGTAGCTGCTACCAAGTAGCTCCATGTGTCCCTTAGGGTAAAGACACACAGAGCTACCAGTAGCAGCTACTTGTCGTGGCTACAAAAATAGACAATGCTGATCATTTACTGATAATTGTCTCTACGTGTGTTTTAGCAGAGGCAGTTCTCAGTATTGTCTATGGCAGGGTATTATCTGGCGTTTAGTAGCTGTGACAAGTAGCTGCTACTAAGTAGCTCCGTGTGTCTTCATCCTTAAGGCGGCCATAGACACTAAGATCCGCTTGTTTGGTGACCTCGCCAAGCGAGCAGATCTTCTCCCGATATCCCCACCTACCTTGGCGATATCGGCCTAATTCAGTCGTTTGGCCCCAGGGCAAACCGATTGAATTAGAACAACTGGTATAGGCATCCATCGGTTTGGGGAACTAATCAACTATGCAGCCCCCAATCCGACAAAATCAAACCGATCAAGATCTGTTTTTTAGATTTCAGGCCAGATGTGGGTCGGGCAGGCCCGTTGTTAGTGCCCATACACAGGTTGGTAAGCTGCCGTATCGGTCTAAGGGACAGATATCGGCAGCTAGAATCGCCCGCATATGGCCACCTTTAGGCATTTTTATTCTGTATGATATGAGGGTGAAGACACAGGGAGCTACTTAGTAGCAACTATTTGCCGCTGCTACTAAAATTCAGAATATCCTCTGCCATAGACAATACTGAGATTCGCCTCTGGTAAGACACACGTAGTGACAATTATCAGTAAACGATCAGCATTAGTAGTTTCTGTAGCCATGACAAGTAGCTGCTACTAGTAACTCCCTAAGGGCAGTGGCACAAGGGGAGATTAGTCGCCTGTGATAAATCTTCGTTATTGCGGGCGACTAGTCTCCCCGACATGCCATCCCACTCTAAAGAATGTAAATGGCCGAGGGGATGCCATACGCGCCTCTTCAGTTTTCCAAAGTCGCCCAAAGTTTCCATGCAAGGCAACTTCAGAACGTCTCGGATGTGGTACATCCCAACAATTACCAGTATCATTCTCCCCAAAATACACCAACATCTTTATGTACTGTCTGCCTCCTTTTCCTCACACCCACTTGTGTGCTCTCCAGTCACCAGTGGGACCAGCCCATTCAAATTCTCACCAACAGCCCTGTGCCCCCCATCACTCCCACGCTCCCCAGCGGCACTGTGCCCCCCATCACTTCCCACGCTCCCCAGCGCCACTGTGCCCCCTCATCACTCCCACGCTCCCCAGCGCCACTGTGCCCCCCCATCACTCCCACGCTCCCCAGCGCCACTGTGCCCCTCATCACTCCCACGCTCCCCAGCGCCACTGTGCCCCCCCATCCACTCCCACGCTCCCAGCGCCACTGTGCCCCCCATCACTCCCACGCTCCCCAGCGCCACTGTGCCCCCCCATCACTCCCACGCTCCCCAGCGCCACTGTGCCCCCCATCACTCCCACGCTCCCCAGCGCCACTGTGCCCCCCCATCACTCCCACGCTCCCCAGCGCCACTGTGCCCCCCATCACTCCCACGCTCCCCAGCGCCACTGTGCCCCCCCCATCACTCCCACGCTCCCCAGCGCCACTGTGCCCCCCCATCACTCCCACGCTCCCCAGCGCCACTGTGCCCCCCATCACTCCCACGCTCCCCAGCGCCACTGTGCCCCATCACTCCACGCTCCCAGCGCCACTGTGCCCCCATCACTCCCACGCTCCCCAGCGCCACTGTGCCCCCCCATCACTCCCACGCTCCCCAGCGCCACTGTGCCCCCCCATCACTCCCACGCTCCCCAGCGCCACTGTGCCCCCCCCATCACTCCCACGCTCCCCAGCGCCACTGTGCCCCCCCATCACTCCCACGCTCCCAGCGCCACTGTGCCCCCCCATCACTCCCACGCTCCCCCAGCGCCACTGTGCCCCCATCACTCCCACGCTCCCCAGCGCCACTGGTGCCCCCCATCACTCCACGCTCCCAGCGCCACTGTGCCCCCCCCATCACTCCCACGCTCCCCAGCGCCACTGTGCCCCCATCACTCCCCAGCGCCACTGTGCCCCCCCCCATCACTTCCCACGCTCCCCAGCGCCACTGTGCCCCCATCACTCACACGCTCCCCAGCGCCACTGTGCCCCCCATCAGTCCCACGCTCCCCCAGCGGCCCTGTGCCCCACGTTCCCCCAGCTGCCCTGTGCCCCTCTCCTACCCCACACACTCCCCAGCTGCCCTGTGCCCCTCTCCTACCCCACACACTCCCCAGCTGCCCTGTGCCCCTCTCCTACCCCACACTCCCAGCTGCCCTAAACACAGCCCCCCAGGTCTCCCTGCTCTGCAGAACCCACCCCTTAGTGACCCCATTACCCGAATTAACACTGGCACCCCTGTGTGCCCCCCACTCTCGCACCCCGGCCCCCCCACTCACACATTAGTGCCCCACCGCCCAACCCCAGTGGCACCCACCCTCTCCCATCACTTTCCCAGTCCCAGTCACTTGTAGCCCATGAAACTTTCCCTCTATCCCCTCCTCCCACTCACTCGCCCTGTATCCTTCTCCCGGCGCCCTCCCCTCCCACACGGTACCTCTCCGCCACATCCCATCATGCCCCTCTCCCACCCTTGCCCACAACCCACCTCTCTTATTGCCCACTCTCCCCAGGCACCCCAATACCTTCTGCTCCTCGCTGCTATCAGGCCCCTTTGTCCCTTCTGTACCTCCCATTCCCCGCCCACTTCATTCAATAGATGCCCAGGCTCCCCCCGCCGGACACCAGCAGCATGAGAGGCAGCCGGACAAACGCCTTACCCGCCCCTTTCCTTACCTAACTTGCCCCCAAATCCTTCAGCCGTCTCTCTCCAACTATCACCGGGAACACCGGGTCGTTCCCGCCGCTACCTCGGCTCAATTTCTCTGCTCACCCCTCCCCCTTTCTTTTAGCTGCCTAGCACGCAGCGTGCGCGTTACGTCATTGCGTCGCCTGATAGACTGGAGTGGGGCTCTGAGCCGGGAGCGTTGCCATGGAGACATCAGGGGAAGGACAGACATGTTTGATAAGGGAACACCCCCACCCTCCCCACACACGCTCTCCTATGCCTTCTTCTTCCAGTAATATTCCGCGGCTTTTCCCACAAGAATATGCTGTACTTAGGCTATCATGTTGTCTTTATATTTGCTGTTGCTTGTAGTGGGCTCCAAAAAGGCCCTTATTATTTAGGAACATGAGTTTTTGCGTGGGGTGCAATAAAGATAAACGAGAAAATGATGAATAACACTGTGTAAGGCTTGTTAGAAATATAGTCAATCATGCACCCTATATTGTAAAATATAAGGACTTGTCACCAAGCAATTCAATGATATTATAATATTCTGGCCAGTAAAAATGATGCCAATGTTATTGACAGCAAAGTAAGATAAATATATAGAAAGCACAAGGGAAAGGTGGCCACCCTAATCATGTGACACAAATTACATCACTAAGAACCAATTCAAATTGATGACATCAGTAAGCACACCTTATAAAGGTATAATTTGCAGGATTTTCACGAGTCTTCTATAATATAGAAATCATATACCTCATGGCTGGGCCTGCAGATTGGATGGCCATAATTTGTGTAAATTACCCTTATTCAGATTGACAAACCAAAAATACTCAAGGGATGTTATATTGACCAATTAGTGGATTAAGATATACAAATTATGTCTTATATGACTTTTACTAGCAATTAGAATAATGGCACGCTTTTGTCTGAGATATACAAAGCAAGCGATTAGCCATTTTTTATAAGGATTTGGCTAACGGAGGTCATTGTGTCATTTCAGAATAGGTCACATGATCACAGCAACCATGTACCTGACATCAAAGGAAATTGAGTGTGAGATGATGAATTTGCTCCATCCCATCAACAGTGTCTAGTCGTTACAGATCTTTACAAAAAAAAGGAATATAACTCAGTACATCGCCAGAAAGGTCCATATTTAAGAGTGAAAACAGAGCGTTAGAGTTCCTTTCTGGTGCACTGTTGTAAACTATCATTTCAGTACCTAAGATGCAATTTGACTGGCTTCAGTTTATCTTTTGTGGGACTATGTGGTTCAATAAAAAGTAATCATGTGTTGCTTTATGTTTCATTGGTTTAAAGTTCTTTTGTATGATTTACTCACCTGTAGAGAAGGGACTGGACACCCTGTTTATAGATATAATAAACTAAGGAAAGTAGACTCAGAACTATATGGGTGACTAAATCCAAAAGGAAGCTAGATATAGTCTATAGAGTGTAATAGGAAAGCAGCTGAGGAAAACAACTGCCAATGATGGTGTTGCCTGAAAGCTTAAGTGACAACACTGTTACCAAGAAGGATGATGGCTTTTGTTGCTTGTGGGAAAACCAAAATGCCTGGAATCAAAGTTATGTAGATCTCTTTGTTTTCTTGCTCCCTGGATCTGGAACATTTTAACTCTTAACATCTGCCAGTCATCAACTGATTATATCTGCACTGTCCAGCTTCCTCCATGGTGCAGGAAATGGTGGAGCCCATGGGCACACAGATGGCCATATGAATGCCTTGAGGGTTTCTCTCAGGAGCCTATGGGCAGACTGAGTGCCATACAAATGCCCTGAGGGTTTCTTTCAGGAGCCTATGGGCAGACTGAGTGCCATACGAATGCCTTGAGGGTTTCTCTCAGGAGCCTATGGGCAGACTGAGTGCCCTACGAATGCCTTGAGGGTTTCTCTCAGGAGCCTATGGGCAGACTGAGTGCCATACGAATGCCTTGAGGGTTTCTCTCAGGAGCCTATGGGCAGACTGAGTGCCATACAAATACATTGAGGGTTTTCTCAGGAGCCTATGGGCAGACTGAGTACCAAACAAATGCCTTGCGGGTTTCTCTCAAAAGCATATGGGCAGACTGAGTGCCATACAAAAACCTTGGGGGTTTCATTCAAGTTGGACTACACCTATGTTCATAACACAGCCCTTTTATATGTACTTTTTCAACCATAAAGTCCCTTTTACACTTTCATGGCCAAGGTTGGGAAGACAAGGTTTGGACTGGCAAACAACATGTGTTGGTCCCACTATTATAGCAACCTGAAGGCTTTTGTACAAGCTTACCAGTTAGAAGTTTAGACCGTTATTGTTGAACCCTGGTAACTTATAGCCCATGATTGTCACCTGAAAACACAGGCAGGTAAGTGTTGTGATAATATTTCTAGGCAATTCTCCCTCAACTTCTTAGGTAGGTGGATCACATCTGTCGCTACAGGTATATGTATAAATAGATATGTATATGCTAAAGACTGTATTCATTCAGCCATACAGCCTGCCTCTATAGAAACTGCACATATAAAACCATCACAATGGAAACATGGGTGCGGTTGTGGGTGGAAGCTTCAATAAGAAGCTTTAATGTAATTCAGTCCTCTTATTAAATGGGCGAGGTGACAAACTTGTTTAAAATATATAAGCATTCATTTGCCCCTACACACCATTATAAACTCTTTATTTTGTCTGCTACCAGCACAGGCAAGTGCTCAATGGACAAAACCAGCTGAACCATACAAATAACTCTTATATGTGGGTTACAAACGTCCATCTTTAATTGAAAATAAAATCCAGTCAGCTATTTACAGGACATAACCAATTTCTATTCAAGGCTATGGCTGCAGCTTTGCTAGAGCCTCAACAAACATGGCGCCGCCATCCTCTCCAGACAATCACATGGCGCATAAAGAACCCTAAATGCCGGCTTAATGCGAGCGACGATGGGCGGAGCCGTCCATTCATTTATCGTAGCCAATCGTATGCCTGCGTTGGTTCTTTCGTCGCGGCTTGAAACGCCCAAGCTCCGCCCTGCCAATGCCGTCTTTAGGGGCTACAGGGAAAAAAAAAAAAAACGAGCATGCGCAGTCGCTGTTCTACTGCGGCTCTTAGGAATCACTTGTCTTAGGAGGCAGACAAAATTATATTTGTGTGTGCTTGAGTTGCCTTTCTTTATCAGATATCTCCTTTTAAATTACACATCTGTATCAAATACATCGCCAATATCTAATTCTGAGTAGTGCTTATAATTGAAGCAAAACGCAATAAGCTTAAGCGTCTGATTTGTGAGGAAAAAAATCATATTTTGGATTAGGCGTGTTAATCACAGACACGTTGTTAGGGGGGAAAATCAGTATAACAGAGTTTTATATACATATATACACACACACATAATAAGAACAGTGAATTTACATGAGGATAACTACACATTAAAAGCAACTAACAATTTCCACATAGATCAATTATTTGGGTGCATATATTTATTGGCTTGCAACTTTGATCATTGTTTTAAGAGACGGGTAAAGAAAAACACTGGGGGAGGGTAAAGGGGCAAAGCTAGGTATAGGCAGGGACAGATTTCCAATCTGGGCGCCCCCACAAGGCCCAGGCGTGGGCATTTAAACACTCATAGGGAGCAGTGGGGTGGGGTGAGGTCCCCATTGCTCCGTATGAGAGAAAGTTTCAAAATTTTGTTGCGGTGGGGTGGCATGCCACCCCTAAATTTGTGCCGCTCTAGGCCCGGGCCTTGTATAGGTTGGGCCTGGGTATAAGTAGACAATGGAGGCCCAAACAGCCCCCCACCAGCCCAATAAATAGTGACTATGGCATCTTACAGCAGCCCCTCTGGCATTTACCAGTCCAGGTCTGGTGGTGGCCATATGACATGTGGACCAAGCAGCTGGGGGAAGGCGTGCAGGGTGGGCACTGAGATGTGCAGTATTGCCATGGTCGCTAATAGCACTTGGCCAGTCACTTGTTGCTAACCTGGCCTGTGTGCCTTTTGTTTTAATGAAATAAACTGGCTCTGGTACTGGTGCCATGTTTCTTGCTTCCAGGGGCCCTAGCTGTAGCTTGAGCTGAACACAAGCACTGTACTACTCATGCCCGAGCCCAGTCAGCCCCACGGGACACCCGGGAGGTTAGGGCAGACACAGTGCTGTCCAGCAAAGGGCCACAGATGGTTCATTTTTGAAAAAAGAAGTGCTCTGGGCTCTAGGTGCAAAGTTAGCAACTTGGTCATTAGACAATGCCTAGGAAATCTACTCCCTGCCCCAAGCATTCATGCTGACAGGGAGTATCAGCTAGTGTTTGCCTAATCTTTAGGTAACAGGTAGAGGAAAAACAATGTTGCAGCATTGAAAACAGTTGCTGAAACGTTTGGCAAGGCCCTATGGCTACAGACACTCAAGTGTGGGAAAAGCATTACACTGTCAGTCTTCATTGCCACTGGGGTAGGCCAAACTGGGTGCAAGATATAACGTAAAACTCCAGCTTCATGTCAGCTGTGGGGCTTGGGTGGGGGGGACCAAAGACACAAGGACAAGGAAAGCCTGAATCACTGGGGTTTAGATATGAGCTGCTTTGTGTGGTATATTTTTATTGAGATCCACAATGTTGGGGGTTATAGTTTTCCTTTAAAAGGGAGGTTTAGGGTGGCTTTATTGTTAATGTGGCCTGGCCCATTAATGCCCTACACCTGTACCACCATGCCATTATATATATTTATTTATAGCTAGGGAATATGTTCCCATTTACAAATGCCAGAGGACCAAAGGTTCAGATTTCCAGAGTCGCACAATGGGAGGCGCCATTTTGTCACTCACAGTATACGGCATACACAGCTACTACACAGAAGAGGCTTGAATTCTCATAGACGTGAGCCACGTAGCTGTCAGAGTGTGAGTCCCACAGGCAGCGGCTGACCACTGCGATATCTTCCTGCCCCCGTTCGCCCAGCGTCACCACACACAGCGCTTTGTAGCGAGTGGGCAGCACCCGTTTTACGCGGCCCTTGACCTCTTCGCTGACTTCCTTCACCAGGGATGGGGCGCTGGCAGGGTTGTAGGTGATCGTGCCAAGTCTCTCGGGGAGATAACTCTCCAGGACCTGTTTCATGGCAGTCACTTGGATCTTCTCTGAGGGGTGTGAGGCAAAGGAGGGAGGCTGCGGCATGGGAGAGAAGTGGGTTAGATAAGGGACCTCTGCTGCTGCCAAAACACTGTGCCTTCTTATGCGGCCAAGAATGGGTCGTTCTTATGGGGCCATGAAGGTACCCGGGACTCCCTGTGTATAATATCTGTCTGCAAAGGTAGTCTTTGTTTAATCACTGTGATTGTCACGGAGATGCCCACAGCATTCACAAACATATGCATATAGTTAATCCTTATTGGAGGCAAAACAAGCCTATTGGGTTTAGTCAATATTTATATGATTTTAAGCAGACTTAAGTTATGGAGATCCAAATTACGGAAAGATCTCTTATCTGGAAAACCCCAGGTCCCGAGCATTCTGGATAACAGGTCCCATACCTGATCGCACACTTACCTGGGGCTCCACTATCTCTGTCTTTTTCGCTCCTTTCAATGCTCTTTTCTCCTAAATATAAACACAAGATAAAACAGATATATATTATTATTATAGAAGGTATGGGGGTATGCCCAGGGTGGCAAGGGAATCCACCTATCTCTTTCTGCTTTATACATAGCATAGAAGGGGTTGGATGGCTTATTAGCAAGTGAGGGAATAAAGGGCTATAGGAGGTAGCTCGTTCAAGTTATGGGAGATAGCTCTCAGTACAAGTGAGGGAATACAGGGGTAGGGGAGATAGCTCTTAGTACAAGTGAGGGAATACAGGGGTAGGGGAGATAGCTCTCAGTACAAGTGAGGGAATACAGGGGTAGGGGAGATAGCTCTCAGTACAAGTGAGGGAATACAGGGGTAGGGGAGATAGCTCTTAGTACTAGTTGATCCAGGGACTGGTCCGATTGCCATCTTGGGATCAGGAAGGATTTTTTTCCCCTCTGCGCAAATTAGAGAGGCTTCAGATGGGGTTTTTGCCTTCCTCTGGATCAACTAGCAGTCAGGCAGGTTATATATAGGCATTAAGGTTGAACCTGATGGACATGTGTCTTTTTTCAACCAAACCCAACCATGTTACTATGTACAGCCTTTTGTTACTGATGTTGATGCTACAGATATGTCTCTTTCTCCTGTACCAGAAGCCAAATTAATATATAGGTCCCTTTTTCCTGCCCAATAGCCTGGGGATCTGTCTCCCTTAATAGAATAGTAAGTTGTACTTTCCTCTGCCTAACACTAGGGGGAGACTGCAAACAAAATGCATGGAAAGCCAAGTATTGTACATTTCCAGCTCAAGTAAATCGATTCGCCTCTCATCACTTTTCATTTATTTCTGGTTTATCACAGCATGGTGCCCTAAGCTATTTATTTAAGACTTATAGTACTCACTGTAATAATACTATGGCAGGTACCTCTGAAATAGTGATGTGTGGGTCGACATTATGTTGACCAGCACCCACCCTAACCCACCTGCTCTCAACTGCCGCTCAACCAGAAGGTGGGAGGGCAGGGAGGTGTGTGCCTATAAATACAGGCTACTAGAGGTGGAAGCCGGGCAGGGGAATGTCTGCTTCAAGGCCACGCCCTTTCGCCGCCCTCTCACCTTGACCGACTAAACCCACCCCCGCGCACGGGCACCTGTTTAAAAGCAAGCATCTTATTGGTTTCTATAGCTTACTGTTCCTGATCAAACTTAGTCTCTTTACTTACATATAGGGGCAAAAATCCAAAAAACATTTGCCTGCTGGGGCTTTTTGATGGCATTTGCTGCCAGTAAACAACTTGGTATAGATAAAAAAGGAAAGCAGAAATGTAAATTATATGGTGTCGGCAATTAGGCCCCATGTTTGGTGTAGAAGGCAAGCAGTTAATAGATTTTTAATGTTGCCTCTAGGTAGAGATAGGCAGGGGCGGGCCAAGCCGACCGGGCACCTTAGGCAAACCAGCCGGAGAGATACGTGCCTGGCGTCCCCCCAGTGTTACTCCCAAGGCAGCTGCCTCTTCTGCCTGCCCCTAGTTCTGGCCCTGGGGATAGGTAACCCAGTGAGGCCCTCTCCTACGTGCCAAGAACCAAGTAACAGTCCAAGCTGGTACCCACCTTCAGATTCTTGGTCATCCTCTGAGCAGCGAGAAGCCCGGACAAGCTCCAAGATGATTGGTTACTGAAGGATACTTTGCCCAAGGAGGCTTTCCCTCTAAGGGGGGGCTGTGAGAGACAGGAATTGCAGAAATATCACATTACAATAAATATAAGGTTAATATATAAATAATATGTATCCCATTAACACAAGATAACTTGGGTGCTGGAAGGCCAAGAACCGGGAACCCATTCTCAGAGCTGGTAATGAACAGTGAGCATTTTGTGGTAAAAAAAAAGCTCAGTATTTTGCCCATTGTTGGCAATGCATAGTCAGTTTGTTTGGCCAATAAACATCTTTCAGTCCAGCTGACCAATCACTATACAGTGTATAAATCCTTATCATTTCAGCCAATTGAAATCTTTACATTAAATGTGGTGCCAAATACAAGATCAGACTTACGGTCCCACCGGCATATGATTTCCATTCTCTCTGTTCCTGCTGCTCCAGTTACCTGGCAGCCCTTGTTTGTAATATTCCTTATCTGCTCATGCATTCATTTCCCCTTTAATCCTTTCTTGCACCTTAACCCCTTCTTGTGCCAACCTTTCATTATCATTATCATTATCATAGATACTCAGCCCCATTATACAGAGCAGGGAGATCATTATCGGCCTATAGATACTCCGCCCCATTATACAGAGCGGGGAGATCATTATCGGCCTATAGATACTCAGCCCCGTTATACAGAGCGGGGAGATCATTATCGGCCTATAGATACTCAGCCCCATTATACAGAGCAGGGAGATCATTATCGGCCTATAGATACTCAGTCCCGTTATACAGAGCGGGGAGATCATTATCGGCCTATAGATACTCAGCCCCATTATACAGAGCGGGGAGATCATTATCGGCCTATAGATACTCAGCCCCATTATACAGAGCGGGGAGATCATTATCAGCCTATAGATACTCAGCCCCGTTATACAGAGCGGGGAGATCATTATCGGCCTATAGATACTCAGTCCCGTTATACAGAGCGGGGAGATCATTATCGGCCTATAGATACTCAGCCCCGTTATACAGAGCGGGGAGATCATTATCGGCCTATAGATACTCAGCCCCATTATACAGAGCAGGGAGATCATTATCGGCCTATAGATACTCAGTCCCGTTATACAGAGCGGGGAGATCATTATCGGCCTATAGATACTCAGCCCCGTTATACAGAGCGGGGAGATCATTATCGGCCTATAGATACTCAGCCCCATTATACAGAGCGGGGAGATCATTATCGGCCTATAGATACTCAGCCCCATTATACAGAGCGGGGAGATCATTATCAGCCTATAGATACTCAGCCCCGTTATACAGAGCGGGGAGATCATTATCGGCCTATAGATACTCAGTCCCGTTATACAGAGCGGGGAGATCATTATCGGCCTATAGATACTCAGCCCCGTTATACAGAGCGGGGAGATCATTATCGGCCTATAGATACTCAGCCCCATTATACAGAGCGGGGAGATCATTATCGGCCTATAGATACTCAGCCCCATTATACAGAGCGGGGAGATCATTATCAGCCTATAGATACTCAGCCCCGTTATACAGAGCGGGGAGATCATTATCGGCCTATAGATACTCAGTCCCGTTATACAGAGCGGGGAGATCATTATCGGCCTATAGATACTCAGCCCCGTTATACAGAGCGGGGAGATCATTATCGGCCTATAGATACTCAGCCCCATTATACAGAGCAGGGAGATCATTATCGGCCTATAGATACTCAGTCCCGTTATACAGAGCGGGGAGATCATTATCGGCCTATAGATACTCAGCCCCGTTATACAGAGCGGGGAGATCATTATCGGCCTATAGATACTCAGCCCCATTATACAGAGCGGGGAGATCATTATCGGCCTATAGATACTCAGCCCCATTATACAGAGCGGGGAGATCATTATCAGCCTATAGATACTCAGCCCCGTTATACAGAGCGGGGAGATCATTATCGGCCTATAGATACTCAGTCCCGTTATACAGAGCGGGGAGATCATTATCGGCCTATAGATACTCAGCCCCGTATACAGAGCGGGGAGATCATTATCGGCCTATAGATACTCAGTCCCGTTATACAGAGCGGGGAGATCATTATCAGCCTATAGATACTCAGTCCCATTATACAGAGCGGGGAGATCATTATCAGCCTATAGATACTCAGCCCCGTTATACAGAGCGGGGAGATCATTATCGGCCTATAGATACTCAGCCCCATTATACAGAGCGGGGAGATCATTATCAGCCTATAGATACTCAGTCCCATTATACAGAGCGGGGAGATCATTATCAGCCTATAGATACTCAGTCCCATTATACAGAGCGGGGAGATCATTATCGGCCTATAGATACTCAGCCCCGTTATACAGAGCGGGGAGATCATTATCGGCCTATAGATACTCAGCCCCGTTATACAGAGCGGGGAGATCATTATCGGCCTATAGATACTCAGCCCCGTTATACAGAGCGGGGAGATCATTATCGGCCTATAGATACTCAGCCCCGTTATACAGAGCGGGGAGATCATTATCGGCCTATAGATACTCAGCCCCCGTTATACAGAGCGGGGAGATCATTATCGGCCTATAGATACTCAGCCCCGTTATACAGAGCGGGGAGATCATTATCGGCCTATAGATACTCAGCCCCATTATACAGAGCGGGGAGATCATTATCGGCCTATAGATACTCAGCCCCATTATACAGAGCGGGGAGATCAGTATCGGCCTATAGATACTCAGTCCCATTATACAGAGCGGGGAGATCGTTATCGGCCTATAGATACTCAGCCCCGTTATACAGAGCGGGGAGATCAGTATCGGCCTATAGATACTCAGCCCCATTATACAGAGCGGGGAGATCATTATCGGCCTATAGATACTCAGCCCCGTTATACAGAGCGGGGAGATCAGTATCGGCCTATAGATACTCAGTCCCATTATACAGAGCGGGGAGATCATTATCGGCCTATAGATACTCAGCCCCGTTATACAGAGCGGGGAGATCAGTATCGGCCTATAGATACTCAGCCCCATTATACAGAGCGGGGAGATCATTATCGGCCTATAGATACTCAGCCCCATTATACAGAGCGGGGAGATCATTATCGGCCTATAGATAATCAGCCTCATTATACAGAGCGGGGAGATCATTGTCGGGGTAACCTACCTGTAAGGGTTTCTCCAGGCTGTCTCTTTTCCCTAGGTTCGTCATGCTGGCCACCGAGGCTCTCTTCCCTTCTGGCTTGGAAGCCATAGTGTGGGTGCCTCTCCCCAGTCTCACTGCTAGGAGTGAAGGTAACAGAGTTCCGTTGGGAGGGACAGGTTGCAGGTAAATATTTATGTGAGCGGCTCAGGCTACTGGGTTAGTGAGCACTTGCGCTCTGACTGCTGATCCTTAGTGTAAATAACAAGGGCTGAGATCTGAAGAACAAGTACAGGGCTGGTTCATACAATTGGCAACTCCCATTTTAAAGCCAAATGACTAGAGTTAAGGTGAATGTGTAAATGTAATTGCTACTGAGAGCATATAAGGGCTCTGGCACACGAGGAGATTTGTTGCCTGCGTTTTTTCCCCCTGGCGCTTTGGCGACAAGTCGCCACGACAATACCCACGAAGAGATTTCATGGGAGTTGAGCTCCAGGCGATCTGCTACCCATGGTACACTCAACAGTTAACCCCCCCTCATGTTTACTCAAGTCGCTCGGCATGATTTTGCGAGTCTTTTTCGGCGATTTCCCGAAATCGCCCCGCCATGTCTGCCATCCCACCGGCGACTTACATTGTAGCCTCGTATGTTTTGACGCTGGCGATTTCCATTAATTTAGCATTGGTGTCTTGTCGCTCGTCTTGTCGACAAATCTCCTCGTGTGCCCTAAAGCAGGGCAGGACTGCTGCTTACAATGGGGGGATCAGATAGGATCTGTGCCACTGTGACAGAATGCTCTGTTATACAGATAGCTAGAATCTCAGCCATAAAGCAGGGCAGGACTGCTGCTTACAATGGGGGGATCAGATAGGATCTGTGCCACTGTGACAGAATGCTCTGTTATACAGATAGCTAGAATCTCAGCCATAAAGCAGGGCAGGACTGTTGCTTACAATGGGGGGATCAGATAGGATCTGTGCCACTGTGACAGAATGCTCTGTTATACAGATAGCTAGAATCTCAGCCATAAAGCAGGGCAGGACTGCTGCTTACAATGGGGGGGATCAGATAGGATCTGTGCCACTGTGACAGAATGCTCTGTTATACAGATAGCTAGAATCTCAGCCATAAAGCAGGGCAGGACTGCTGCTTACAATGGGGGGATCAGATAGGATCTGTGCCACTGTGACAGAATGCTCTGTTATACAGATAGCTAGAATCTCAGCCATAAAGCAGGGCAGGACTGCTGCTTACAATGGGGGGATCAGATAGGATCTGTGCCACTGTGACAGAATGCTCTGTTATACAGATAGCTAGAATCTCAGCCATAAAGCAGGGCAGGACTGCTGCTTACAATGGGGGGATCAGATAGGATCTGTGCCACTGTGACAGAATGCTCTGTTATACAGATAGCTAGAATCTCAGCCATAAAGCAGGGCAGGACTGCTGCTTACAATGGGGGGATCAGATAGGATCTGTGCCACTGTGACAGAATGCTCTGTTATACAGATAGCTAGAATCTCAGCCATAAAGCAGGGCAGGACTGCTGCTTACAATGGGGGGATCAGATAGGATCTGTGCCACTGTGACAGAATGCTCTGTTATACAGATAGCTAGAATCTCAGCCATAAAGCAGGGCAGGACTGCTGCTTACAATGGGGGGATCAGATAGGATCTGTGCCACTGTGACAGAATGCTCTGTTATACAGATAGCTAGAATCTCAGCCATAAAGCAGGGCAGGACTGCTGCTTACAATGGGGGATCAGATAGGATCTGTGCCACTGTGACAGAATGCTCTGTTATACAGATAGCTAGAATCTCAGCCATAAAGCAGGGCAGGAATGCTGCTTACAATGGGGGGGATAGGATCTGTGCCACTGTGACAGAATGCTCTGTTATACAGATAGCTAGAATCTCAGCCATAAAGCAGGGCAGGACTGCTGCTTACAATGGGGGGATCAGATAGGATCTGTGCCACTGTGACAGAATGCTCTGTTATACAGATAGCTAGAATCTCAGCCATAAAGCAGGGCAGGACTGCTGCTTACAATGGGGAGGGGGGGGGGGGTCAGATAGGATCTGTGCCACTGTGACAGAATGCTCTGTTATACAGATAGCTAGAATCTCAGCCATAAAGCAGGGCAGGACTGCTGCTTACAATGGGGGGATCAGATAGGATCTGTGCCACTGTGACAGAATGCTCTGTTATACAGATAGCTAGAATCTCAGCCATAAAGCAGGGCAGGACTGCTGCTTACAATGGGGGGATCAGATAGGATCTGTGCCACTGTGACAGAATGCTCTGTTATACAGATAGCTAGAATCTCAGCCATAAAGCAGGGCAGGAATGCTGCTTACAATGGGGGGGGGGGGGGGGGGGGGGGTCAGATATACACATAGCAGTCCAGAACATTCTGTCACAGTGGCACAGATCCTATCTGATCCCCCCACTGTAAGCAGCAGTCCTGCCCTGCTTTATGGCTGAGATTCTAGCTGTTTACATATTTGAGGGCAGAATTAGCAGGTTGCTATTTTGTTAATAAGATGTATTATAGATTGTGGGATCACATACAGCTCGAGTTGTTTGACTTGGGATTCGGCTGGAAGACGTATGGGTGACACCGACACCTGTTGCTTATTGGTTTTATCTTGTAACTACACCTTCCTGCTCAAGTGCTTCTTGTTTAAATAAACAGGGGGTATTTGTTGATAGAGTATTATGTGGCTGGCAGAGTCATGGAGTTCGTGTGCAGGTAGGTACTTGCCTGACATCGGCACCTACTCGTTCTGATAAGCGCCAGCATTTTCAGCACCGGCCCTGGGTTACTGGCAGAGCAAGGGTTACAGGTGGGCAGGGTATTACATTGGTTAGGGGTAAGCTACACAGGCATTTCCAGCACCGGCCCTGGGTTACTGGCAGAACAAGGGTTACAGGTGGGCAGGGTATTACATTGGTTAGGGGTAAGCTACACAGGCATTTTCAGATTAGCCCGGGGATTCTGCACTAAATCAGGGGAGAAGGATTTAATCCCGATGTAGTGAATTTTAACCCCGAAATGACATTCAGGGAACAATTAGGATGTACTTTCCTTTATGCAGAAACACTAGAGAAGGAGTTGGGGTGCTGCCTGTGCATCTAATTCCCTCAGGGGTGTCAGGGGGTGCAGAGTTTTGCAGTTAAACAACAGCAGGAGGGCCAGGGATTGGCCATTCCTAACCCACATGACTATTTGCCATGATAAATTGCAATGCTATCCCTTAGCAACTTGGCGCTGGCATTGTGCTGCCTCTGGGCAGGATAAAGCTCTTGTTGAACTAAGGCCTGAGTCAATATTGTAGCACTGAGGGGAGAAGCTTTGCTTTGTTACATCCCATGGATCCCTAGTACCTACACGTGTCTGTATTCCCACTAGTGCCGTAGCGCTGATCCCACGTATCCAGCCATTCAGTCAGAGGTTCTCGCTGGCTCCGTGCATATTCTGGTGCTAGCATTGCCTACAACTTGGCCTAAACTGCAAGGGATTCTATGCTCTGATTGGCTACAAGTTGGTGCAGACTTGTGAGGGTTCTAATGCTATGCCAGGGTACAGGGTGGTCTAGACTTGCTAAGGTTCTAATGCTCTGATTGGCGACAAGCTTTTCCAGAGGTGCCAAATAAGGGCTGTGATTGGCTATTAGGGGCCTCTATGCACCCTATCAGCTTACAGGGGCTTTATTTGGTAGGAAATCTTGTTTTTATTCAACCAAAACTTGCCCCCAAGTCAGGAATTCAAAAATAACTCCCTGGTTTGGGGGCACTGAGAGCAACATCCAAGGGGTTGGGGAGCAACATGTTGCCCCTGAGCCACTGGTTGGGGATCACTGTTCTAATACATTGATTGGCTTCTGGTTGGTTCTAAGCATGTGAAGACTCTAATTGGTTTTGTGGTTGGTTCTAAGCATGTGAAGGCTCTAATTGGTTTCTGGTTGGTTCTAAGCATGTGAAGGCTCTAATTGGTTTTGTGGTTGGTTCTAAGCATGTGAAGGCTAATTTGTTTTGTGGTTGGTTCTAAGCACGTGAAGGCTCGAATTGGTTTTGTGGTTGGTTCTAAGCATGTGAAGGCTAATTTGTTTTGTGGTTGGTTCTAAGCACGTGAAGGCTCGAATTGGTTTTGTGGTTGGTTCTAAGCATGTGAAGGCTAATTTGTTTTGTGGTTGGTTCTAAGCATGTGAAGGCTCTAATTGGTTTTGTGGTTGGTTCTAAGCATGTGAAGGCTAATTTGTTTTGTGGTTGGTTCTAAGCACGTGAAGGCTCGAATTGGTTTTGTGGTTGGTTCTAAGCGCGTGAAGGCTCTAATTGGTTTTGTGGTTGGTTCTAAGCACATGAAGGCTCTAATTGGTTTCTGGTTGGTTCTAAGCATGTGAAGGATCTATTTGGTTCCTGGTTGGTTCTAAGCATGTGAAGGCTCTAATTGGTTTTGTGGTTGGTTCTAAGCACGTGAAGGCTCTAATTGGTTTTGTGGTTGGTTCTAAGCACATGAAGGCTCTAATTGGTTTCTGGTTGGTTCTAAGCATGTGAAGGGTCTATTTGGTTCCTGGTTGGTTCTAAGCATGTGAAGGCTGTAATTGTTCTAATGGTTCTAGGCAAGTAAAGATTCTAAGGCTTTGACTGGCTTCATGTTGGTTCCGATGCTACTGGTTCCCCTAACGATAAGAACACTGTAAGGCTTTGAGTGGATGTTGCCATATAAATATTCTGACAGGTTACAGGCTGGATATGGATCTGTAGAACCGGCCATATAATCAGCCATTATTTCCCTGAATTATTGTGGGAAATAACAACTATTTATATCTCACAATCAGCAGATCAAAAGGTTTCCTGGAACCCTGAATATCAGCTGCCCATCCCCCCACTCAATCACTGGTCTCTGAACAGAACCAAGAAGGTCCATACCTGCTCAGTACTAGGGACAGCGCCCAACTCCGGGTCATTTCGCAGTACCGGCACACACCAAATGCAAAAGCCATATCATGTGACTTTAGAGCGGTACAATATGCAAACAGAGGTTTGGTGCTTCTCTAATTTTCTTTAAACCTAATTAATAAAATTAATTAATGAAATAAGGTCCCAAATATGCCCTTGTAGTTCATCTTCCACTGCAAGGTTGCTGGTTGCCTTTTTGTCTCGCCCACCTCCCCCTCAGGCTTTCCCTCTACTCTGAAGCCAAACCTGGTTATGATTTATTTCCATGCATCCAGCCTCTGTGTGTACACATCCATAGGGATCAATGGTCTTTTTTTTTATTGTACCAAAGCTAGGCATCCTGGTTCCCTTATGAGGGCCTGGAGCCCCCCAAAGAACACTGCACCGCCATGCTTGGTAGTGAGGGGCACCATATTGTTCCCATTAGGCAGTGAGTGTGACACTCAATCCCATCAGTCTACTAAATAGTAGGCCTAGTGAATAGGCTGAATTCAGATACTATAATCACTATCGCTAGTAGATAATAACTGCCTGATTGCAACCCCCCCCCCCCCAAGAAAGAAAGAGGGGGCATTAAGCAATTGCAGTAGGCGCCAAGCCACAAATTAGTACGGATAAAGTTACACAAGGTTACAATGCTAACAATCCAGCCGGCGGCCAGTAATTATGGCACAGAGACGCCATTACAGTGCAGATTATAGGTTATATCAGTATATGAGGACCTTTGTTCCTACAGCTCCACAAACTACAGCCCCCAGCATGCTCTGCCACACTGCACCAATGCTGACCCAGTGGGAAATCCTGTGGGCATAGATCCTACATGGAAGGGTTCTGCTGATCCCCGAGGTAATGATACCAAACTGATAAGCAATAGCATCATGACCCGGAATGGTTCCCCAGTACTGCCTGGCTCATTACGACCCTTTGCCGGCCCGTTACACAGAAGGTAACACGTGAATGCTGTATGTGAGACAAACTTGGGCTGGGGAAGGTTTGAATATAAAATACTCTGCTGGTCTGTAGGTGGCGCTCTCCAACACATAGAGAACTATAGGGCTGATCTACCTTTATTCATTAGTTGGCTGCCAGTCAGTGCGCACACAGGGGGGAAGCTTTGTGTTTGCAGTGACAGACGGGTCCCATTCATGGCTGCCACTCTGCATACTCATCACACTGCTGCCACAGATAATGCCATGTGTGCCATCGGCCCAACCTACTGTGCCTATATAAACCTTGCCAGCACTGATCTCTCCTCCTTGCTACCTGCCCCTACTGCTGGCATTCCCCCCCCCCCCCCCCCAGCCCCTGGTACCCGTGGCCTTGGGTCTCTGCCTTTCCTCAAACCTGATTAAACTCACAATGGACAGGGGCACCAATTATATCTAGATATTAATTGGCATCTGAGATTCACACAGGGCAGTAAGCATTTCTGGGAGGGGCGTGGGGACGTCAAAACCCCACCCACCCTTTTGTCACCGAATCCCGAACCAAATCCCGGATTCTGTGCATCCCGAGTCACCAAGGAGCGTGATACTTCCGTCGTGAGATACAGAAGGCCCAGATCTAGGGGGAGGCAAGCAGAGGGTCTGAGCCCAGTGCCCCCCACTGTTGCCCCCTAGGCACGTGCCCCTTCTGCCCACCTCTAATTCCAGCCCGGTCAGTTTTAATTTAGCAGCAACCCTACTGAACACTTCGGATTCCTCCCTTCTATTTGTAGGGCTAAATGTGATCTTCTCAGCAGTACCCCTCACTCACACACTATTCTATATGTAACGTAAGGTAGGAAAGAAATGGGTGCCCCCAAGTCCGTTTTGCAATATGCTTCCTGCTTGTCCTGCTGCCCAAGGTGAGTATAAGGTTTAGGCAGAGTGTCCCATAGCACCCAGTTATGTGCTGCCTTCAGAAGTCAGTAGGGGGCACCAGTTAGCCAAACACCAGCCCTGGTTTCCCTGTAATGAGAGATACCTGCACACAGTTGCAGTTTGTATAAAGCATTTAGGGACTAACGGAGAAGCCAACTGAAAGATCAGTTGTGGGGGGGGGGGAATCTAATGGCCACTGGGTATAGCCAGTGTGGCTATTACGGCCATGTTTGCACATGTATTACACTGCTGTGAGCTAAGGAAGGCTATATACTAGGCCACACTGCCTGCAGACCTTTGGTATATAAGCTTGTTTCTGATTGGGCCCCTTTTGACCCAGGTACCCTAAAAATAATTTCCATAACTACAGTGTTCCGTATATACGCATTTATATACTATATAGATTCAGACAAAAGCAGCTGTACAATGAAAGCTCCACCAATCGTATGCGTCGGCTCTTATTCTATCTGCTCGTCGTGCATTGTGATTGGCTGGAACTTTAGCTGGAAGAGCTTTTCATTCTCTTCTGAATGCAGGTCATTCCAGGATACCGCTCTCATGGGGGCAGGCAAGTTGGCAAATTCCTCTTCATTCACATCAAAGTCTTCCATCTTGGCACGAAGAAGCCACCAGCGTCCAAAAAAGCCAATGTCTAGGACCCTGCTGGGGAACTGTGCCCAGCGAGGCTGTAGGTGCGGGCATTGGGCAGGGTAGAGGTCACAGTCCGGGTCGTAGGGTGCCTCATAGACAATGGAGAAAAGGAAAAGGTTTAAGTGGCGCAGTCGACCCTGGTTCCTGAGGTCCATAAGGTTCTGCACGTGCTGGTCCGACTTCCTGCTCCTCGTCCACGGTGAGAGCAGGAGGAGGGAGGCCGAGGCCTCTAACATGCAGCTGTGGAAGTGATCCTCCCCCGGGGCCTTGGCGGAACAGACTCCAGCAGCCGTCAGTAGGGAGAGGTAGAAAGCCGCCTTGCCTGGCCGCTCCTTAGCTCCCACAGCGATGTCCTTACAGGCCTCAGCGTAGTCGTGCAGCAGGCTCTTTGTCCAAACAGCTGTATGGGGGGGCAATTAGTTGTGAGTCTCGGGCAACCGTATTTACCCCCACCGAGCAATCTACATGGGCTTCAGTTACTGTGCGACTAGGTGTAACTGGGCCCCCCAGCAAAATCATTATAGAACCCCCCTAAACTGTGGGAAAAGGATATACATCATACACACATACTGAAACAGCTTATTGGTCATTGGCGCTGAGCCCTACCCACTTACTATGGGCTGCTACTATGGGCTGCTACTATGCTCAGCACACAGTGACAGAAAGCCCTACCCACTTACTATGGGCTGCTACTATGCTCAGCACAGTGACAGAAAGCCCTACCCATTTACTATGGGCTGCTACTATGCTCAGCACAGTGACAGAAAGCCCTACCCACTTACTATGGGCTGCTACTATGCTCAGCACAGTGACAGAAAGCCCTACCCATTTACTATGGGCTGCTACTATGCTCAGCACAGTGACAGAAAGCCCTACCCACTTACTATGGGCTGCTACTATGCTCAGCACAGTGACAGAAAGCCCTACCCATTTACTATGGGCTGCTACTATGCTCAGCAAACAGTGACAGAAAGCCCTACCCACTTACTATGGGCTGCTACTATGCTCAGCACATAACAGTGACAGAAAGCCCTACTCACTTACTATGGGCTGCTACTATGCTCAGCACACAGTGACAGAAAGCCCTACTCACTTACTATGGGCTGCTACTATGCTCAGCACACAGTGACAGAAAGCCCTACTCACTTACTATGGGCTGCTACTATGCTCAGCACACAGTGACAGAAAGCCCTACTCACTTACTATGGGCTGCTACTATGCTCAGCACACAGTGACAGAAAGCCCTACCCACTTACTATGGGCTGCTACTATGCTCAGCACAGTGACAGAAAGCCCTACTCACTTACTATGGGCTGCTACTATGCTCAGCACACAGTGACAGAAAGCCCTACCCACTTACTATGGGCTGCTACTATGCTCAGCACAGTGACAGAAAGCCCTACTCACTTACTATGGGCTGCTACTATGCTCAGCACACAGTGACAGAAAGCCCTACCCACTTACTATGGGCTGCTACTATGCTCAGCACAGTGACAGAAAGCCCTACTCACTTACTATGGGCTGCTACTATGCTCAGCACACAGTGACAGAAAGCCCTACCCACTTACTATGGGCTGCTACTATGCTCAGCACATAGTGACAGAAAGCCCTACCCACTTACTATGGGCTGCTACTATGCTCAGCACAGTGACAGAAAGCCCTACTCACTTACTATGGGCTGCTACTATGCTCAGCACAGTGACAGAAAGCCCTACCCACTTACTAAGGGCTGCTACTATGCTCAGCACAGTGACAGAAAGCCCTACCCACTTACTATGGGCTGCTACTATGCTCAGCACACAGTGACAAAAAGCCCTACTCACTTACTATGGGCTGCTACTATGCTCAGCACACAGTGACAGAAAGCCCTACCCACTTACTATGGGCTGCTACTATGCTCAGCACAGTGACAGAAAGCCCTACCCACTTACTATGGGCTGCTACTATGCTCAGCACAGTGACAGAAAGCCCTACTCACTTACTATGGGCTGCTACTATGCTCAGCACAGTGACAGAAAGCCCTACCCACTTACTATGGGCTGCTACTATGCTCAGCACACAGTGACAGAAAGCCCTACCCACTTACTATGGGCTGCTACTATGCTCAGCACACAGTGACAGAAAGCCCTACTCACTTACTATGGGCTGCTACTATGGCCTGCTACTATGGGCTGCTACTATGCTCAGCAAACAGTGACAGAAAGCCCTACTCACTTACTATGGGCTGCTACTATGCTCAGCACAGTGACAGAAAGCCCTACTCACTTACTATGGGCTGCTACTATGCTCAGCACAGTGACAGAAAGCCCTACCCACTTACTATGGGCTGCTACTATGCTCAGCACAGTGACAGAAAGCCCTACCCACTTACTATGGGCTGCTACTATGCTCAGCACATAACAGTGACAGAAAGCCCTACCGACTTACTATGGGCTGCTACTATGCTCAGCACACAGTGACAGAAAGCCCTACCCACTTACTATGGGCTGCTACTATGCTCAGCACAGTGACAGAAAGCCCTACCCACTTACTATGGGCTGCTACTATGCTCAGCACAGTGACAGAAAGCCCTACTCACTTACTATGGGCTGCTACTATGCTCAGCACAGTGACAGAAAGCCCTACTCACTTACTATGGGCTGCTACTATGCTCAGCACAGTGACAGAAAGCCCTACCCACTTACTATGGGCTGCTACTATGCTCAGCACACAGTGACAGAAAGCCCTACCCACTTACTATGGGCTGCTACTATGCTCAGCACACAGTGACAGAAAGCCCTACTCACTTACTATGGGCTGCTACTATGCTCAGCACACAGTGACAGAAAGCCCTACTCACTTACTATGGGCTGCTACTATGCTCAGCACAGTGACAGAAAGCCCTACCCACTTACTATGGGCTGCTACTATGCTCAGCACACAGTGACAGAAAGCCCTACCCACTTACTATGGGCTGCTACTATGCTCAGCACAGTGACAGAAAGCCCTACCCACTTACTATGGGCTGCTACTATGCTCAGCACAGTGACAGAAAGCCCTACTCACTTACTATGGGCTGCTACTATGCTCAGCACACAGTGACAGAAAGCCCTACTCACTTACTATGGGCTGCTACTATGCTCAGCACATAACAGTGACAGAAAGCCCTACTCACTTACTATGGGCTGCTACTATGCTCAGCACACAGTGACAGAAAGCCCTACTCACTTACTATGGGCTGCTACTATGCTCAGCACAGTGACAGAAAGCCCTACCCACTTACTATGGGCTGCTACTATGCTCAGCACAGTGACAGAAAGCCCTACCCACTTACTATGGGCTGCTACTATGCTCAGCACACAGTGACAGAAAGCCCTACCCACTTACTATGGGCTGCTACTATGCTCAGCACACAGTGACAGAAAGCCCTACCCACTTACTATGGGCTGCTACTATGCTCAGCACACAGTGACAGAAAGCCCTACCCACTTACTATGGGCTGCTACTATGCTCAGCACACAGTGACAGAAAGCCCTACCCACTTACTATGGGCTGCTACTATGCTCAGCACAGTGACAGAAAGCCCTACCCACTTACTATGGGCTGCTACTATGCTCAGCACATAACAGTGACAGAAAGCCCTACCCACTTACTATGGGCTGCTACTATGCTCAGCACAGTGACAGAAAGCCCTACTCACTTACTATGGGCTGCTACTATGCTCAGCACAGTGACAGAAAGCCCTACCCACTTACTATGGGCTGCTACTATGCTCAGCACAGTGACAGAAAGCCCTACTCACTTACTATGGGCTGCTACTATGCTCAGCACAGTGACAGAAAGCCCTACTCACTTACTATGGGCTGCTACTATGCTCAGCACAGTGACAGAAAGCCCTACTCACTTACTATGGGCTGCTACTATGCTCAGCACAGTGACAGAAAGCCCTACCCACTTACTATGGGCTGCTACTATGCTCAGCACAGTGACAGAAAGCCCTACCCACTTACTATGGGCTGCTACTATGCTCAGCACAGTGACAGAAAGCCCTACCCACTTACTATGGGCTGCTACTATGCTCAGCACAGTGACAGAAAGCCCTACCCACTTACTATGGGCTGCTACTATGCTCAGCACACAGTGACAGAAAGCCCTACCCACTTACTATGGGCTGCTACTATGCTCAGCACACAGTGACAGAAAGCCCTACTCACTTACTATGGGCTGCTACTATGCTCAGCACATAACAGTGACAGAAAGCCCTACCCACTTACTATGGGCTGCTACTATGCTCAGCACACAGTGACAGAAAGCCCTACCCACTTACTATGGGCTGCTACTATGCTCAGCACACAGTGACAGAAAGCCCTACCCACTTACTATGGGCTGCTACTATGCTCAGCACATAACAGTGACAGAAAGCCCTACCCACTTACTATGGGCTGCTACTATGCTCAGCACATAACAGTGACAGAAAGCCCTACCCACTTACTATGGGCTGCTACTATGCTCAGCACAGTGACAGAAAGCCCTACTCACTTACTATGGGCTGCTACTATGCTCAGCACAGTGACAGAAAGCCCTACTCACTTACTATGGGCTGCTACTATGCTCAGCACAGTGACAGAAAGCCCTACCCACTTACTATGGGCTGCTACTATGCTCAGCACAGTGACAGAAAGCCCTACCCACTTACTATGGGCTGCTACTATGCTCAGCACAGTGACAGAAAGCCCTACCCACTTACTATGGGCTGCTACTATGCTCAGCACAGTGACAGAAAGCCCTACCCACTTACTATGGGCTGCTACTATGCTCAGCACACAGTGACAGAAAGCCCTACCCACTTACTATGGGCTGCTACTATGCTCAGCACACAGTGACAGAAAGCCCTACCCACTTACTATGGGCTGCTACTATGCTCAGCACATAACAGTGACAGAAAGCCCTACCCACTTACTATGGGCTGCTACTATGCTCAGCACAGTGACAGAAAGCCCTACTCACTTACTATGGGCTGCTACTATGCTCAGCACAGTGACAGAAAGCCCTACTCACTTACTATGGGCTGCTACTATGCTCAGCACAGTGACAGAAAGCCCTACCCACTTACTATGGGCTGCTACTATGCTCAGCACAGTGACAGAAAGCCCTACCCACTTACTATGGGCTGCTACTATGCTCAGCACAGTGACAGAAAGCCCTACCCACTTACTATGGGCTGCTACTATGCTCAGCACAGTGACAGAAAGCCCTACCCACTTACTATGGGCTGCTACTATGCTCAGCACAGTGACAGAAAGCCCTACCCACTTACTATGGGCTGCTACTATGCTCAGCACAGTGACAGAAAGCCCTACCCACTTACTATGGGCTGCTACTATGCTCAGCACAGTGACAGAAAGCCCTACCCACTTACTATGGGCTGCTACTATGCTCAGCACAGTGACAGAAAGCCCTACCCACTTACTATGGGCTGCTACTATGCTCAGCACAGTGACAGAAAGCCCTACCCACTTACTATGGGCTGCTACTATGCTCAGCACACAGTGACAGAAAGCCCTACCCACTTACTATGGGCTGCTACTATGCTCAGCACACAGTGACAGAAAGCCCTACCCACTTACTATGGGCTGCTACTATGCTCAGCACATAACAGTGACAGAAAGCCCTACCCACTTACTATGGGCTGCTACTATGCTCAGCACAGTGACAGAAAGCCCTACTCACTTACTATGGGCTGCTACTATGCCTCAGCACAGTGACAGAAAGCCCTACTCACTTACTATGGGCTGCTACTATGCTCAGCACAGTGACAGAAAGCCCTACCCACTTACTATGGGCTGCTACTATGCTCAGCACAGTGACAGAAAGCCCTACCCACTTACTATGGGCTGCTACTATGCTCAGCACAGTGACAGAAAGCCCTACCCACTTACTATGGGCTGCTACTATGCTCAGCACAGTGACAGAAAGCCCTACCCACTTACTATGGGCTGCTACTATGCTCAGCACAGTGACAGAAAGCCCTACCCACTTACTATGGGCTGCTACTATGCTCAGCACAGTGACAGAAAGCCCTACCCACTTACTATGGGCTGCTACTATGCTCAGCACAGTGACAGAAAGCCCTACCCACTTACTATGGGCTGCTACTATGCTCAGCACAGTGACAGAAAGCCCTACCCACTTACTATGGGCTGCTACTATGCTCAGCACAGTGACAGAAAGCCCTACCCACTTACTATGGGCTGCTACTATGCTCAGCACAGTGACAGAAAGCCCTACCCACTTACTATGGGCTGCTACTATGCTCAGCACAGTGACAGAAAGCCCTACCCACTTACTATGGGCTGCTACTATGCTCAGCACATAACAGTGACAGAAAGCCCTACCCACTTACTATGGGCTGCTACTATGCTCAGCACAGTGACAGAAAGCCCTACCCACTTACTATGGGCTGCTACTATGCTCAGCACACAGTGACAGAAAGCCCTACCCACTTACTATGGGCTGCTACTATGCTCAGCACACAGTGACAGAAAGCCCTACTCACTTACTATGGGCTGCTACTATGCTCAGCACATAACAGTGACAGAAAGCCCTACCCACTTACTATGGGCTGCTACTATGCTCAGCACACAGTGACAGAAAGCCCTACCCACTTACTATGGGCTGCTACTATGCTCAGCACACAGTGACAGAAAGCCCTACCCACTTACTATGGGCTGCTACTATGCTCAGCACATAACAGTGACAGAAAGCCCTACCCACTTACTATGGGCTGCTACTATGCTCAGCACATAACAGTGACAGAAAGCCCTACCCACTTACTATGGGCTGCTACTATGCTCAGCACAGTGACAGAAAGCCCTACTCACTTACTATGGGCTGCTACTATGCTCAGCACAGTGACAGAAAGCCCTACTCACTTACTATGGGCTGCTACTATGCTCAGCACAGTGACAGAAAGCCCTACCCACTTACTATGGGCTGCTACTATGCTCAGCACAGTGACAGAAAGCCCTACCCACTTACTATGGGCTGCTACTATGCTCAGCACAGTGACAGAAAGCCCTACCCACTTACTATGGGCTGCTACTATGCTCAGCACAGTGACAGAAAGCCCTACCCACTTACTATGGGCTGCTACTATGCTCAGCACACAGTGACAGAAAGCCCTACCCACTTACTATGGGCTGCTACTATGCTCAGCACACAGTGACAGAAAGCCCTACCCACTTACTATGGGCTGCTACTATGCTCAGCACATAACAGTGACAGAAAGCCCTACCCACTTACTATGGGCTGCTACTATGCTCAGCACAGTGACAGAAAGCCCTACTCACTTACTATGGGCTGCTACTATGCTCAGCACAGTGACAGAAAGCCCTACTCACTTACTATGGGCTGCTACTATGCTCAGCACAGTGACAGAAAGCCCTACCCACTTACTATGGGCTGCTACTATGCTCAGCACAGTGACAGAAAGCCCTACCCACTTACTATGGGCTGCTACTATGCTCAGCACAGTGACAGAAAGCCCTACCCACTTACTATGGGCTGCTACTATGCTCAGCACAGTGACAGAAAGCCCTACCCACTTACTATGGGCTGCTACTATGCTCAGCACAGTGACAGAAAGCCCTACCCACTTACTATGGGCTGCTACTATGCTCAGCACAGTGACAGAAAGCCCTACCCACTTACTATGGGCTGCTACTATGCTCAGCACAGTGACAGAAAGCCCTACCCACTTACTATGGGCTGCTACTATGCTCAGCACAGTGACAGAAAGCCCTACCCACTTACTATGGGCTGCTACTATGCTCAGCACATAACAGTGACAGAAAGCCCTACCCACTTACTATGGGCTGCTACTATGCTCAGCACATAACAGTGACAGAAAGCCCTACCCACTTACTATGGGTTGCTACTATGCTCAGCACAGTGACAGAAAGCCCTACTCACTTACTATGGGCTGCTACTTTGCTCAGCACAGTGACAGAAAGCCCTACTCACTTACTATGGGCTGCTACTATGCTCAGCACATAACAGTGACAGAAAGCCCTACCCACTTACTATGGGCTGCTACTATGCTCAGCACAGTGACAGAAAGCCCTACCCACTTACTATGGGCTGCTACTATGCTCAGCACAGTGACAGAAAGCCCTACCCACTTACTATGGGCTGCTACTATGCTCAGCACAGTGACAGAAAGCCCTACCCACTTACTATGGGCTGCTACTATGCTCAGCACAGTGACAGAAAGCCCTACCCACTTACTATGGGCTGCTACTATGCTCAGCACAGTGACAGAAAGCCCTACCCACTTACTATGGGCTGCTACTATGCTCAGCACAGTGACAGAAAGCCCTACCCACTTACTATGGGCTGCTACTATGCTCAGCACATAACAGTGACAGAAAGCCCTACCCACTTACTATGGGCTGCTACTATGCTCAGCACAGTGACAGAAAGCCCTACCCACTTACTATGGGCTGCTACTATGCTCAGCACACAGTGACAGAAAGCCCTACCCACTTACTATGGGCTGCTACTATGCTCAGCACACAGTGACAGAAAGCCCTACTCACTTACTATGGGCTGCTACTATGCTCAGCACATAACAGTGACAGAAAGCCCTACCCACTTACTATGGGCTGCTACTATGCTCAGCACACAGTGACAGAAAGCCCTACCCACTTACTATGGGCTGCTACTATGCTCAGCACACAGTGACAGAAAGCCCTACCCACTTACTATGGGCTGCTACTATGCTCAGCACATAACAGTGACAGAAAGCCCTACCCACTTACTATGGGCTGCTACTATGCTCAGCACATAACAGTGACAGAAAGCCCTACCCACTTACTATGGGCTGCTACTATGCTCAGCACAGTGACAGAAAGCCCTACTCACTTACTATGGGCTGCTACTATGCTCAGCACAGTGACAGAAAGCCCTACTCACTTACTATGGGCTGCTACTATGCTCAGCACAGTGACAGAAAGCCCTACCCACTTACTATGGGCTGCTACTATGCTCAGCACAGTGACAGAAAGCCCTACCCACTTACTATGGGCTGCTACTATGCTCAGCACAGTGACAGAAAGCCCTACCCACTTACTATGGGCTGCTACTATGCTCAGCACAGTGACAGAAAGCCCTACCCACTTACTATGGGCTGCTACTATGCTCAGCACACAGTGACAGAAAGCCCTACCCACTTACTATGGGCTGCTACTATGCTCAGCACACAGTGACAGAAAGCCCTACCCACTTACTATGGGCTGCTACTATGCTCAGCACATAACAGTGACAGAAAGCCCTACCCACTTACTATGGGCTGCTACTATGCTCAGCACAGTGACAGAAAGCCCTACTCACTTACTATGGGCTGCTACTATGCTCAGCACAGTGACAGAAAGCCCTACTCACTTACTATGGGCTGCTACTATGCTCAGCACAGTGACAGAAAGCCCTACCCACTTACTATGGGCTGCTACTATGCTCAGCACAGTGACAGAAAGCCCTACCCACTTACTATGGGCTGCTACTATGCTCAGCACAGTGACAGAAAGCCCTACCCACTTACTATGGGCTGCTACTATGCTCAGCACAGTGACAGAAAGCCCTACCCACTTACTATGGGCTGCTACTATGCTCAGCACAGTGACAGAAAGCCCTACCCACTTACTATGGGCTGCTACTATGCTCAGCACAGTGACAGAAAGCCCTACCCACTTACTATGGGCTGCTACTATGCTCAGCACAGTGACAGAAAGCCCTACCCACTTACTATGGGCTGCTACTATGCTCAGCACAGTGACAGAAAGCCCTACCCACTTACTATGGGCTGCTACTATGCTCAGCACATAACAGTGACAGAAAGCCCTACCCACTTACTATGGGCTGCTACTATGCTCAGCACATAACAGTGACAGAAAGCCCTACCCACTTACTATGGGTTGCTACTATGCTCAGCACAGTGACAGAAAGCCCTACTCACTTACTATGGGCTGCTACTTTGCTCAGCACAGTGACAGAAAGCCCTACTCACTTACTATGGGCTGCTACTATGCTCAGCACATAACAGTGACAGAAAGCCCTACCCACTTACTATGGGCTGCTACTATGCTCAGCACAGTGACAGAAAGCCCTACTCACTTACTATGGGCTGCTACTATGCTCAGCACAGTGACAGAAAGCCCTACCCACTTACTATGGGCTGCTACTATGCTCAGCACAGTGACAGAAAGCCCTACCCACTTACTATGGGCTGCTACTATGCTCAGCACAGTGACAGAAAGCCCTACCCACTTACTATGGGCTGCTACTATGCTCAGCACAGTGACAGAAAGCCCTACCCACTTACTATGGGCTGCTACTATGCTCAGCACAGTGACAGAAAGCCCTACCCACTTACTATGGGCTGCTACTATGCTCAGCACAGTGACAGAAAGCCCTACCCACTTACTATGGGCTGCTACTATGCTCAGCACAGTGACAGAAAGCCCTACCCACTTACTATGGGCTGCTACTATGCTCAGCACAGTGACAGAAAGCCCTACCCACTTACTATGGGCTGCTACTATGCTCAGCACAGTGACAGAAAGCCCTACCCACTTACTATGGGCTGCTACTATGCTCAGCACAGTGACAGAAAGCCCTACCCACTTACTATGGGCTGCTACTATGCTCAGCACATAACAGTGACAGAAAGCCCTACCCACTTACTATGGGTTGCTACTATGCTCAGCACAGTGACAGAAAGCCCTACTCACTTACTATGGGCTGCTACTATGCTCAGCACAGTGACAGAAAGCCCTACCCACTTACTATGGGCTGCTACTATGCTCAGCACATAACAGTGACAGAAAGCCCTACCCACTTACTATGGGCTGCTACTATGCTCAGCACAGTGACAGAAAGCCCTACCCACTTACTATGGGCTGCTACTATGCAGAGTTAGATTGCCAGTAGCACCAATCTCCCTGGGATAATGAATGAGCCGCACATGTCCCGGATAACGGAGCCCTTACCTATTTTCCCACTCTTGAACCGTTCCCACCGTCCCGGTTTACCGACGGCCTCCGTAGCCTGGCCACTAGCCGCCGACCCAGAGCACGACCTCCTCAACACGACCCCAATCCACCGTGCTGCCATCGCCTTCCGCCAGCTCTGCAGCCACTTCCGGTACCTGTGCCCTTAAAAAGCGCTACACTAAAAACATTCCGGCCAGAAACGTGCAGTGTGGCGGATTATCTCCCCCAAGCGCCCAAAGCAACGCGGAATGACGTGTTGGGAAGCATATTCAATAAAAAAAATAAACCCCCAAAAAGTTATGATGCGGGTTTCTATTAATAATGATACATTTCTGCTTTCTAATTGCAATCCCGGGCATTTCCGTCCCAGTTCAAGTTCTATCCGGAGGGAATTGGTAGCGCACTAGCATTTGGAGCGGACCAAGGAAGACTGGGGGTGACGATTAGTCGAGACGAGAATTGTGTTGCTGTTACACAATAATGTCGTGCCATATGAAGTAGGCTGAAAGACAGAGGGGGTAGCCGTTCCTTGTGCGCCTTCACTCGGCTCCGCCTGTACTGGAGTAGCACACAATCCGCCCCTCGCCCCCCCCGTCATTGCTTTGGTACAGTCCTGGTTGGGTGATGACGCGGAAGCTCCTGCAGTAGCAGTGTAACAGCCTGAGGCACCTGGGCAGGTGGGGAGTTACGGTTCGGTCGCACCCCGGGGTGAGTGAGAGGCGCCCGGCTGGGGCAGGGGCAGTTTCATCGCTGTCGCCAACACTAAGGAGTCGCAATGGCCTCAGCAGATGATTTGAAGTTCCAAGGTAAGAAAGTGCAGCCATGGCTTCCCTCCCATTCCCTTCGCTTATTGTGTGTATCTGCCATCATCTGCTTGCCTCAGCCTGTCTCCCCCCCACTGTGTGTGTATCCATTCATGCACTGCATCTATAGCCATTAGTGAGTGCGATTGCTATAGGGAGCCCCGCCTGACACTCTCTGGTTGTGACTTAGGAAACAATGTAGCAGAAGCCAGGTCTGTGATTGGTTGGTTTGATTGCATTGTCTCATGAGCCAGAACCAGCAGTGCAGAGACTATAAACAGCCAGACACAGTGTTCAGTAGCAGTGACTGTAGCTCAGATTAATATTGTCTCTCATTGAGCAAAGAAATCAGCTGAGGAGCCAGAGCCGCCCGGGGGCGCCGACCCCTGACAACTACAGTAACCAGTTTGCACTGGGACACCACTATCTGTTTAAAGGGCCGGTAGCGCACAGTAAAGGAAGTAAATAGAATGTACCAGGTGAAATGTCAACAAGGATTGTAGGGGCTTCTGGGAAATGTTATTGCTGAAGAATCAACTAACAAGTTGGTTTAACCAGACTCATTGAGATTAGTCAGTAGTTTGGGGGGGACATACATTTGCTTGTACTCATAGTCTCGTAGTGCCTAGAGCAGCAGCCCTGTGCCCTGGCCCGCTAACCGCTGGGACTGGGGGCGCCCCTGGCCCGCTAACCGCTGGGACTGGGGGCGCCCCTGGCCCGCTAACCGCTGGGACTGGGGGCGCCCCTGGCCCGCTAACCGCTGGGACTGGGGGCGCCCCTGGCCCGCTAACCGCTGGGACTGGGGGCGCCCCTGGCCCGCTAACCGCTGGGACTGGGGGCGCCCCTGGCCCGCTAACCGCTGGGACTGGGGGCGCCCCTGGCCCGCTAACCGCTGGGACTGGGGGCGCCCCTGGCCCGCTAACCGCTGGGACTGGGGGCGCCCCTGGCCCGCTAACCGCTGGGACTGGGGGCGCCCCTGGCCCGCTAACCGCTGGGACTGGGGGCGCCCCTGGCCCGCTAACCGCTGGGACTGGGGGCGCCCCTGGCCCGCTAACCGCTGGGACTGGGGGCGCCCCTGGCCCGCTAACCGCTGGGACTGGGGGCGCCGTAGTGAGAGCAGGTGGTCCAAATGCCGACTTCCCTCCCTGAAGATCGAGAAAAATTCTGCAGTTCTGAATCCAATATTCTAATAAATGTAATTGCCCCATGTACAATGGGCCAGGGGAGCATGTCTAGGCGCTCTAATGTGCCTGTGCTGCCATCTAGTGGCAGGGAGGGGCGCTGGGCCAGATACCACAAATCAGAAGGGCTGCTCAGCTCTGTTCATTGATCTCCAAACAAATCTCCAGACAAATCAGTAAATAGAGCTCAGTAGGAACCTGGCATGAGATGGTGAGACCGCAATTTTCAGCCTCTGACCTCCCTGGGAAACTTTAGTTGTACTGTACCACTGAGCCGGGCTGTCAGGCTCTGTGTGCAGCTGCAGTGGGATGCTGGGAGTTGTAGTACAGGAATAGAAGGTTTGCGGGTCAGATGCAAGGGCCCTTTCAGACCTTTCAGTGTTTCAGTGCACCATAACACCAAAAGATATTAGGGTACTAAAGAGCTTACAATCTAATTAGGCCATTGCTGCATTGGATTTGCAATACTGCCCACTGCTGTGCCGTCCTGCCCTGACCCGCCATTATGTTGATCCGCTTTCAGAATTTGATGAAGCTGCTGACTTACTGGCGGCTGATCCAGGTGCCACAACAAAGAGCCTGACGGAGGAGAGCCGGCCCCAGCATGCCACTCTGCACGTGGGCGGGGATAGTGAAGAGGAGGAGGGCGAATCAGATCAAACGGAGGTGAGGGGGGTGCCTAAGCCACACATTATTTAGATATTTTCTGTATATACATCAGGAATGACCAAGTGCGGCCCCCCTGCAGGTAGCCAACCCACCCATCCTCCTTTCTGTGCCACCTCTCTGTATCATTATTCCTCTGTAAGTCAGATTTGGAGCCTCTTTGGTTAATGTAGTTATTAGGGTTCCCCAGCATTAGCTAAACGGGAGGTGGCACAGGCACTGTCTGTAGGCGAAGCCACCCTGTCAGGCCTGGACTGGCAATCTGTGGGTTCAGGCAAATGCCAGAGGGGCTGCTGTAAGGTGCCATAGTCACTCACTATTTATTGGGCCTATGGGGGGCTGTTTAGGCCTCTGTGTACTGAAAATCAGGCCCAGACTGGCAATCTGTGGGTTCAGGCAAATGCCAGAGGGGCTGCTGTAAGGTGCCATAGACACTCACTATTTATTGGGCCTATGGGGGGCTGTTTGGGCCTCTGTGTACTGAAAATCAGGCCCGGACTGGCAATCTGTGGGTTCAGGCAAATGCCAGAGGGGCTGCTGTAAGGTGCCATAGACACTCACTATTTATTGGGCCTATGGGGGGGGCTGTTTGGGCCTCTGTGTACTGAAAATCAGGCCCGGACTGGCAATCTGTGGGTTCAGGCAAATGCCAGAGGGGCTGCTGTAAGATGCCATAGACACTCACTATTTATTGGGCCTATGGGGGGGGCTGTTTGGGCCTCTGTGTACTGAAAATCAGGCCCGGACTGGCAATCTGTGGGTTCAGGCAAATGCCAGAGGGGCTGCTGTAAGGTGCCATAGACACTCACTATTTAATGGGCCTATGGGGGGGCTGTTTGGGCCTCTGTGTACTGAAAATCAGGCCCGGACTGGCAATCTGTGGGTTCAGGCAAATGCCAGAGGGGCTGCTGTAAGGTGCCATAGACACTCACTATTTAATGGGCCTATGGGGGGGCTGTTTGGGCCTCTGTGTACTGAAAATCAGGCCCAGACTGGCAATCTGTGGGTTCAGGCAAATGCCAGAGGGGCTGCTGTAAGGTGCCATAGACACTCACTATTTATTGGGCCTATGGGGGGCTGTTTGGGCCTCTGTGTACTGAAAATCAGGCCCGGACTGGCAATCTGTGGGTTCAGGCAAATGCCAGAGGGGCTGCTGTAAGGTGCCATAGACACTCACTATTTGTTGGGCCTATGGGGGCTGTTTGGGCCTCTGTGTACTAGGAATGCCCGGGCCTACAAAACTGCCCAATGGGGATCCAGTATTTACAGGCAGAGGAGTATAAAGTGCCTATTGCTTGTGTTCTAATGAGCTGTCCCTGTCCCCAGCTTTTGGCCTCGCAGAAGAAGACATCCAGCTTTTGGACCTTTCAGTACTATCAGGACTTCTTTGACATAGACACGTACCAGGTAATATGTGGGTGCTGGTGCTGTGGGAGTCTGCAGAGAGAAGTTGTTTTTTATTGCCATGATGGCTTTGTGTCACCCTGCAATGCTCTCGTTGCCTATCTCAGGTTCTGGACAGGATCCGAGGCTCCATTCTGCCCATTCCAGGGAAGAACTTTGTTCGGAACCATCTGAGAAACAATCCTGATTTGTATGGTGAGCTGGGAAGCACCTTGATCCTGTCGGCTACTCGGCTATTTCCGCTGCTCTAACTTGCTCTTTTTATAGGTCCGTTTTGGATCTGTACTACACTGGTAATTACAGTAACGATCATGGGCAACCTGGGGACCTACATGCTCCTACACGACCAAGAGGGCTACCAGTACAGCCCCGAGTTCCACAAGTGTGAGTGTTTGTCTTACCCCTCTAGGGGCTGACGGCTTGTCCCCCCTGTCTGTGTCACTGTATCACCCTGCAGTGGGAGGGACAGACTCCATGTCCCATAGCCCCCTCCTGTCTGTGTCACTGTATCACCCTGCAGTGGGAGGGGCAGACTCCGTGTCCCATAGCCCCCTCCTGTCTGTGTCACTGTATCACCCTGCAGTGGGAGGGACAGACTCCGTGTCCCATAGCCCCCTCCTGTCTGTGTCACTGTATCACCCTGCAGTGGGAGGGGCAGACTCCATGTCCCATAGCCCCCTCCTGTCTGTGTCACTGTATCACCCTGCAGTGGGAGGGGCAGACTCCGTGTCCCATAGCCCCCTCCTGTCTGTGTCACTGTATCACCCTGCAGTGGGAGGGATAGACTCCGTGTCCCATAGCCCCCCTCCTGTCTGTGTCACTGTATCACCCTGCAGTGGGAGGGGCAGACTCCATGTCCCATAGTTCCCTCCTGTCTGTGTCACTGTATCACCCTGCAGTGGGAGGGACAGACTCCATGTCCCATAGTTCCCTCCTGTCTGTGTCACTGTATCACCCTGCAGTGGGAGGGGCAGACTCCATGTCCCATAGTTCCCTCCTGTCTGTGTCACTGTATCACCCTGCAGTGGGAGGGACAGACTCCATGTCCCATAGCTCCCTCCTGTCTGTGTCACTGTATCACCCTGCAGTGGGAGGGACAGACTCCGTGTCCCATAGCTCCCTCCTGTCTGTGTCACTGTATCACCCTGCAGTGGGAGGGGCAGACTCAGTGTCCCATAGCTCCCTCCTGTCTGTGTCACTGTATCACCCTGCAGTGGGAGGGGCAGACTCCGTGTCCCATAGCCCCCTCCTGTCTGTGTCACTGTATCACCCTGCAGTGGGAGGGATAGACTCCGTGTCCCATAGCCCCCCTCCTGTCTGTGTCACTGTATCACCCTGCAGTGGGAGGGGCAGACTCCATGTCCCATAGTTCCCTCCTGTCTGTGTCACTGTATCACCCTGCAGTGGGAGGGACAGACTCCATGTCCCATAGTTCCCTCCTGTCTGTGTCACTGTATCACCCTGCAGTGGGAGGGGCAGACTCCATGTCCCATAGTTCCCTCCTGTCTGTGTCACTGTATCACCCTGCAGTGGGAGGGACAGACTCCATGTCCCATAGCTCCCTCCTGTCTGTGTCACTGTATCACCCTGCAGTGGGAGGGACAGACTCCGTGTCCCATAGCTCCCTCCTGTCTGTGTCACTGTATCACCCTGCAGTGGGAGGGGCAGACTCAGTGTCCCATAGCTCCCTCCTGTCTGTGTCACTGTATCACCCTGCAGTGGGAGGGGCAGACTCCGTGTCCCATAGCCCCCTCCTGTCTGTGTCACTGTATCACCCTGCAGTGGGAGGGGCAGACTCCCTATAGATACCCCACATGTTAATCACCCTGGCCCAGATTCCTTGCACCCCGTGACACCCTTTGTAACAGCTATTTGTCTGTCTTCCAGTGTCGGTGGCCGGAGTGGCCATATACAGTTACGCTTGGGCAGTCCCTTTGGGCCTGTGGGGTTTCCTACAGTGGAGGAAAGGGGTGACCCCTGAAGTGAGTTCTTACAGCTTCATGGAGACTGTGTGCATTTATGGCTATTCACTCTCAGCCTACGTCCCCGCCACGGTGAGTCCCATCCCAAACCTGCAATAACCTCTCTCTTCCAGCTGCTTCCTCCCCAGCCGGCAGCCTAGTGGCAGGTTACCGGGTGCCATGGTGAGGAATAGATCATATTGATGTCTATGGGGCTGGCCACATTAACATCTGCAGTAGTGGCATTACATTAATAAACAATGTTTTGCTGTATAAATAAAGTTTATTGATGTTATGGTGACTCTCTGTTCTGTACTCCCAGGTCCTCTGTGTGGTACCGCAGGACATTTTCAGGTGGATTTTGATCCTTGTGGCTATGAGTCTGTCCAGCCTTGTTCTTGTCCTCGCTTTTTGGCCTCATATCCGAAGAGACAACAAGGTGGTGGTGATCTCATTGATGGCTATTATGGTTGCGCTGCATGTACTTTTAGCTGTGGGTTGCAAGGTACTGGAATACAAAGAGTTAACTGTATAACACCCCCCCCCCATCCCTTTAGTTCCAGGCAAGTAGCCAGGTGTTCTGATTCATGTGCCTGAACCCCAAACTGACTTGTGTCGGAATCCAGCTATTGGCCAACCTGCCTTCTTGTTTCTTATTGGCTGCTGCTCAGCTGACACAGTTACCAGCCTAAGACATATTATGTGGTTGCTGGGGTCAGTCTCCCCAACAGCCAATAAGAAAAACTCCAGCCATGCAACTTGTGATTTTCATTGGTTGCTCTTACGTCATTGTGAGGCTCGGTTGGTTGGTGCCGGAGTCAGTGAGACCTCCATCTTAGTCAATGTTCCCTGCAATGCAGGAACAGTCTCTATTGCACTAGGGCAGAGCAATTCTCACAATCCTCTCTCTCTCTCTCTCTCTCTCTCTCTCTCTCTCTCTCTCTCTCAGCTCTATTTCTTCAGGCAGCCGCAAGTACCCAATAACAGCAAGCATGTTGCAGTCACCACGGCCCAGAAGATTATAAGTCACGTCACGGCCAATTAGCTGTCGCGTTCCGGCCTTCCCTAGCGAGAGAGCCAGGCCTGGCCGTTGGCGAGTGAAGGATTCTGCCCTCCTGACCTGGATGGAGGGTATTTATGCACTGTTAGCCTGTTCTAAGGCCGGTAACTGACCCTGCCCATTGCTCACCTCAAGGTGTCCCTCTCCCATAGGGGCAAAGCAATAGAAACAGAAGGGCTCTCTTTCCCCATGAGGCTCTTCTCTATAGTTTTCTGATTCATAAAGATTTCTTCTATGTTTGGCTAATAAAGAGTCATTATAAGAATGTCCTGTTCTCTGATTCATGTTCACTAATGAATACATCACTGACCAACCTTTCAGGGTATGAGATTGATCGCCCCTATTGGGCCAAACAGCTGGCAATCTACAACTGCCTTTCCAAGTACTTGAAACACAAAGGCCTTCAAATTATAGACCCAGTTGGGTTGTTCGGATCAGCAACTCGAAGGCCCCGTCTGAAGGTCAAAGCGCCACAGAGCAGGGAGGGGCAGAGCTTGGCAGTGAAGTCCTGTATGAACCCAACAGGGTGCTTTATTATTATCGGGAGCAGTGCCCAATGGCAGGAAAGAGCAGGGCCCAGATCTGCCTCATCCTTTCAGCAATGACGACTAAAGGATTTAGGTTGAGTGGAACACTCTGTGCCTGCTTCTAACACTTGGCCAAGACTATGGGCTCCTAACTAATACAAGGCCCTTGGGGATAGGATAGGACCCAGACTGTGGGCATAATGCCCACATAACATACAGCAGGGCACAGCTCTGCTAAACATTTCCTAAAGAACCCCAATACCTGTGAATCGTATAGACCTATCCCTCTCCTCAGCTCTGGCCAAGATATTCTCTAATAACTTTAGGGGGCAGATTTATCAAAATGTGAGTTTAGAACTTAATATATCAAAACTCACCCAGATTCTATTAGTTCCTATGGAATTTCTAAGAAGTGTATTTATCAAATGGTGAGTTCTAATTTTCACTCATTGATAAATACGTTTCTAAAAATCCCATAGGAATGAATAGACCGGGGGTGAGATTTGATATATTAAGCTCTAAACTCACATTTTGATAAATCTGCCCCTAGGAGTAATGGCGACCATAAATCCACTCTAAAGAGACAAGATGGAGGCCCAACAAAGCCAATAGCAGGAGTTTGTTCACTCACTCGCCAAGATGCTGGTGTCTCTGTACAGAGGTAAAAAAAAAAAAAAAAGTCCTGATGCAACCAATTACCTTCAAAAATCACGTAATTAGTGAAATTAAGTCCACCTGTGTGCAATCTAAGTGTCACATGATCGGTCAGTATAAACACACCCCAGAGGCTTCAGCACCACTAAGCAAGAGGCTTTACACCAGTTGAGAAGTACAAGTCAGGGTTGGGTTATAAAATAATATCCAAATGTTTTAGGATCCCCCGGAGCCCCATCAAATCCATCATCTGCAAATGGAAAGAACATGGAACCACGACAAACTTGCCCAGAGAGGGCTGCCCAGCAAAACTCACAGAGCGGGCAAGGAGGGCATTCATTAGAGAGGCAGCACAGAGACCAAAGGAGTTGCAAAGTTCCACAGCAGAGACTGGAGTATCTGTCCATACAGCTGGGCTTAACGTTAAAAATAAGAAAGCACGTTTTGGATATGCCAAAAGGCACGTGGGCGACCCCCAAATGTATGGAGGAAGGGGCTCTGGTCAGATGAGACTAAAATGGAACTTTTCGGCCACCAAGGAAGATGCTATGTCTGGCACAAACCCAACACATCCCATCACCCCAAGAACCCCATCGCCACAGTGAAACATGGGGGGGCAGCATCATACTGTGGGGATGTTTATCAGCAGCAGGGACTGGGGAACTGCTCCGAGTCGAGGGAAAGATGGCGCTAAATACAGGGATATTATTGAGCAAAACCGGTGTCAGTCTGCCTGTGATTTAAGACTGGGACGGAGGTTCCAGCAGGACAATGGGCCGAAGCTACTGCTAAAGCAACACTCGAGGGGGTGAAATGTATTGGAATAGCCCAGTCACAGTCCTGACCTCAATCCCATTGAGATTCTGGGGTCAGACTTGAAGATCGCTGTTCACAAGTGAAAACCATCCAACATGAAGGAGCTGGAGCAGTTTTGCCTTAAGGAATGGGCACCAATCCCAGTGCTAAGATGTGGCTCATAGAGACTTACCCAAAGCCACTTGCAGCTGGAATTGCCACAAAAGGGGGCTCTACAAGTTACTGACGTTAGGGGGGGTGAATAGTTATGCAAAAATACATCTTCAAAGTTGTAGGCATGTTCTATTAATGAAATGGTGCAAACCCTCAAAACAATCCATTTTAATTCCAGAAAACAAAACATGAAAAATGCCAGGGGGGGGGTGAATATTTAGCAAAGCCCTGTATACCCTCTGAGCTACTGGAGAAGATTGCATGACCTGGGGGGAAATCTGCAACATTTCTCCATTTCTCCCGGGACCAGCCCACAGTCATGTGCCTCAAGATAATAAACCTTATTTTTAGTACGGAACCGATGGGTCAAGATCCAGAACTGGACCAACCTTGCATTATTGCTGCCTTGATGCATCAGCGTAAAGGAGAAGGAAAGGCTAATAAAGAGTTAATCTCAATAGTGCCCTTACGGCTCCCCATATTTCACCCGTTCAGATGATCAGAAGCCAAACGGGAAGAAAAAACGCTGAGCTGTGTAAAGTAAGTTCCCATAATGCCTCACTCCTGCACAGACACCGGGACCAAGTGAACATGCTCAGTAAGACTATGAGGAAGCTTCCTGCTGATTGGCTCAGATCCACATTCCTACGGGGGGAGTGAGTTCTAAGCATTCTTGAGGGAGGGGGGAGCAGGAGAGAGCTGCTTGTCTCTGGCACGGGAATTAGACACAACAAATATTTTGACAGAGGATTTTCTAGCATTTCTGCGAGTGCTTATGGCTGTATTTACATAGACCTTTGTGATAAAGCTCACTGAGTTTTTACTTCTCCTTTAATGTCTTTCATAATTCTGTCATAGAAGAAATTGACCCCTGTAAATAAAGTGTGTTTGGCCCTACCCAATCCCATGGGATATTTTTATGCCTTAGGTCTTAACCTCTGTGTAATTGATTGGGAAAAGCCTCCAGCTGCCTAGTGTAGAGAGACTGGTATAAAAATATACCATGGGATTGGGTAGGGCCATGGGGATTGGGTATCTCAGCCCCTCCGGCTCAGTTTCCTGGGGGTGCGGCTCACAGTGGGTTCTTCCAGGAACATTTCTGAATTGCGTACCGTCGAGGCTGGCCCTGATGGAGTTAGAGAGCTGCCCTGGTCAAAAACTGACCTATGCAGCAAAAGCATGGCCACTAACTTGCTGATGTCTGCTCATTTCAGGCTAATGGTTGATGTTCTCACACAGAGCCAATCTGATTGGAGGAGCTCAGAGGTAGATAAAGCCTCTGTTACAGTAGGCGATAACATGGCTAAGATCCTTACTGCTTTACCAGGGAGGGGGGGGGTCTGAGACCCCCAAGAACAAGTATTTTCAGTCGTCTGCCAGGACCATTAACAATCACAGATGACGATCAATTAAGCTGCTTGGGATAGGTCATCTATAACATAGTAATTTCCCCTTTATGACAAGCGCAATTTTACCCGACGACAGAGAAACAAAATCAGACTTTTTTCCAAAAAAAATCCCTCCCAACTTTATTGAACACTACAGGCAAAGGGGAGAACAGCAGTTGTGTTAGAAACGGTTTCCTATTCGTCCTGAGACGTCCCAGCCCCCCCCCCACCCCCACCAACCAACCAACTCTGAAAACCCATCTTACAACTACAATCTGCCGCCCCACGCGGGACAGACGAGACACAAATAATAATAAACGGACAGAGTACAAATAACGAGGGATCCTGCGAGACGACAAATTCCCTGGAAAAAAGAGAAATAAAATACTAAAAAGTAGCAAATGAGTAGACACTAAGCAGCAGGGGGCGGGGCTTCAGGGGGACAAGGCTAGTTTACAGGCACAAGGCTATACTATGGGGGTCTAAGCAGGAGGGAGGGGGGGGGGCGACAAGCAATTTTTATAGAAGAAAGAAAAACGCTAAAAAGGACGGACACTTGGGCCATCTCGATGCATTCCGACCATGCGCTAACAACGTCGCGGCGAGGGCAGAGGTAGGAAGAAGGAAAAGGCCAAAATAACGGAACCTGTTGCACGGAAAGTCGGACACAGTCCAAGTAGAGGGACGGGGGGGGGGGGGGATAAAGCAAATTCACATTTCAATAGGGGTTTTGGCTTTAATAAACAATCATCCTAACCCTTCGTACAACACCGACCACATGACTGTCGCTCCCGTACGGGGCAGAGAGAGTCTCTGTTACCCCGGGGCGGGCAGGGGGGGTTGGACCAACGGCTTATTTCATCTACCCCAGAATAGTTAGTGTTTCGTGACACAATGAAAGTAGCGCAGGGTTGGCTTCCAGCTAATTCTAACGACTTCATTGCAGCAATTCATTCTGTCGCCTTCCAAAAAGAAGAAAATATATAAAGAAGCGTTGGTCATGAGTCGGAACCGGTGAAACAACCGGAGAGTCGGGATCACCCTATTCCTGCAATGGTGCCCACTGCTTAAAGGGCCGGCTCCCTCTCCTTGCCCTATAACCCCCCCCCCCCCCCCCCCACAACAACAACCTTCAAGCCTGTCTTTTCCCAATAGGCAACCATGATACTAATTCACAGCAATGGCTCTAAGGCGGCACAGAGGGAGGAGGCCCCACGTGCTAGGCGCGGCAGTTTGAGAAGCAACACATGATTGGTTTAAATTTCTCCGTAACGTACAAGCGTCAAGATTAAACCCCGCCCCCTCAATTTGCTATTTTTGTTCCTTTTTTTTTCCATAAAGTGAGGGGGTGGGGTACTATATTTCATTAAAAAATGTACAAGTCCATATTGAGAAAGCAAGAGGATTTGCTCAGGCAGAAGAGGAGGGGGCAGGTGTGGAGGTGAGGGGGGGGGGCAAAGGTGTCGGCAGTTTTGGCCGAGGGGGAGGAGGGGAAGGAAGGGCAGAGAGGTTGCTCTGCGATCATTTGGTATCCTGATGCTGTCAGTTTGAGGAGGACAAGGGAGCAGGGAGGAAGGTGAGACTGAGCAAGCTTTAACTCCCATAATGCATTGTGTTGGTGGTGATAGACATGGGAGAAGCCATGGAGATAGCGGGGCCTCCCATGGTGAACTGGTTGTTGACAGGGTAGTGGCTGGTGGTGTTGGAGGCGGCCTGGCCCCCCGCGGATCCTACAATAGAATAAAGAGAAGCCCATAAATACCACTCGCTGTATTATATACCCCCCCCATACAGTCAGAGGGCCGGCTCACCTTGCACTATCCCCGTGCTCATGATGGATCCCATCCTGGAGTGAGTGTGATTGACAATCCCCGTGTTTGCTGGAAGGGAACACAGGAGGGTTCAGCCACACACAATATACGGAATAGATTCATGGAAAGAAACGGAAATATGAGGTTTGAAGCTGAATTAGTACAAGCACTGGCCCCCCCCATTCCCAGCATGCCCTGCGGGGGGAGCCCTACTGGAGTCTTCCTAGAGGGCAGTCTGGCTCACGAGAGCAACTGGGATTTCCCTTTATCTGTGCTCCTATAGAGAATTAAAGGACAACCTAAGCTGCCACTGGCTTTTACTGAAAGCGCTTGATGGTAATTGGCCAATTCAGCCAAAGGACTGAGGCGACTGTGCCAGCAGGCGTTACAACCAGTGTGGCCGCAGCCTAAGCCAATAATAATACAATAAATGGCGAAGCATTCCCCAAACGGGACTTGGCGCGAGAAATCCCTTTAGGGGTGAAATAATAAAAAAAGGAATGGTATGAAGAATGGAATGGATTAAAGGGTAAGTGCCACTGAGTGAGTTAGAGCTAAAAGCCCGTGATACACAGGGCAGTGGCACAGAGCCCGTGTCCCAGACACACACGCTACCCCCTTGGCACAAAGCTTGCACTTTACATACATGACAGTTAAGGAGGTTGGTTAGTGAATCCCTGGCAAAAGGTGTGATTGGTTAGCAAACCCAGTGGGTTTGGTTTTGAAGGAAACACGAGCTTATGGTATTACTGGAGGATCCGAGTGTCAGGTCTTGGGGCTCCGGGTGCAGCGGCGCGGGAGGGCAGGACACTGCAGGCTGCTCACCTAGAGGGATGAGGTTACTGTGGCTGATGCCTGAGCTTCCAGCTATAACACTGCTGAGATCATAGGCGTTGGGCATTCCTGCAGGGAGGCAAGCACAAGCACATTGTAATGAGGAATAAGTCCATTCATGATTTCATTAAACCCCGCTTCCACCCCCACCCCCCCCGGGCCAAACTACCACGTAGATCCATGGGTCCCTAACTACATTAAAAGCGTGATAGGGCCCCCTCATCTAATGGTTTATTCCAGTCATTCCACCCAATAGCAGACCGAGGCCTATTCACATAGCACTCAGGGGGGCCTTTGTTTTAGCCCTATACAGGGACCCTTCAGCTGCCAAGTCATCCCACCTACGCCCAGCTTTACTCTTCATCTAATGTTTCACCCAGAGCTCATTTGGCTCAAGAGTGACCGAGGGGTTAACACACAGGAGAAATTCACAATACAGGTCTATATATAAGTGGAAACCCATAGCAACCAATAAGAATTTAGATTTTTACATAGCCAGATTTCCAAAGGATCCCACTCAAAGGTGCCACTCATGGATGGTGGAATGGAACGGATACGACCGATTGGCCGACACTATGGCAGGAGTGTGGCCTTGTCTTACCAGCCGAATTGGTAACAATACTGCAAATCCCCAATTAGAGAAAATTTCTGATTGGTTGCTATGGGTTTCTGTCCCATCATAAGTCATCTCTGTGAAATCCCCAATATCCCAACCACTAATGGGAAGATCTGTCGGTCACAATCCGCAGAAGAGCAGGCTGATTGGCCACCTCATTCTCATACCCCGGGGTGCACCCCAGAAGAGCAGAAGCTGCACCCCACTTACCTCCCATGCCCATTCCTGTGTTCATTGAGTATGCCCCTGACGTATTCCACATGTTCTCTGAAGGGGAGGAATAGTGGGAGCCGGGGGGAGGAGACGGCGTGGAGCCCGTGTACCTGAAAGAGACATACCCCGTGTGGGCTGTGGGGGGCGATGTAGAGTAGGTCCAGCCTGAGCTGTGCCAGGAAGGGAGAAGGGCACCTACCTGAAGAAGGGGTTCTTCAGATCCAGCAGGTTACTTGACTTGGACCCAGTCTGATCCACCTGAGCAACAATACTGATATCATAACTCTGCCTGCAAGAGACACAATGGTGAGGGGAAGGTAAAGCTGAAAGTGCAGGAGAACCAATCAGGAGAGCAGCTCGCTCCTACCTCTTGTTGGCAATGAGCAGCGCGGTGCCGGTCAAGGTGTCCCCGGCTTTGGTGAATAACGGCGACTGTAAGAGACAGCGGACCTGGTACCAGTGAGTGAGAGGCTCGGTCGGGGCTGTCGACAGCCAGACGGTCATTCTATGAGATGAAAAAGGGAGAAGATGTGACGTCGGGCAGGCAAAGCCCGGACCCTTGCACTGTGGGATTATGGGGGGGGGGGGGGGCTCCCTCAACAGGACCCCCTGACACTCACATGGATCCGATAAAGGCCACGTCAAACCAGAAAGCTAAACCGTGCACCAAGCCGGAGTGCAGCATGTGGAAGGAGAAAGGGATCTCTATCCTGCGCAGGGAAGAGAAGTTGGTCAGCACTTGTATCAGCCAATCAATGGCAAGCACCCTGCCAGCTCCGCCCCCTACCTGTGCAGATCGGCCTCTTTGGCATCAAGGAAATTCACTGTGTACTTGACTGATTTGGCCATGAGGATCCGGATATCGAAGGTGTCCTGTGAGAGGGTGGGGAGAAGGTTTATACCAGCGAGAGACAGTAGGGCAGCGCTCACACGAGAGACACACCCCGGCCCTGGGACCTACCACGACTGGCTGCTTGAAATACTCGTCCACCGCTGCCCCGCGCAGAGCTGAGAGATCCACTCCATGAAACGATGGCTGGTACCTGGGGGGAGACAGCAATGATGCACAAACCTGCTAGTGCAAGGGGAGGAGCCAGGGGAATGGGGGCGGGCTTCTGGGTCACTATGGGCGGAGCAACAGGGGAAGCAAGAGTACCAGGCAGCACTCTAAACCATTAAAGGAAAACTACAGCCCAGACAATGTAGGTCTCTATAAAAATATATTGCATAAACAGCTCATATGTAAACCCTGCTTCTTCTAAATAAACCATTTCATATAAATCTACTTTTTTTTTTTTTTTTTTAGTGCTATTGGGTAATCCTAAATAGAAAACTGCCATTTTAGGTACTAAGGGCCGCCCCCTGGGATCATAGGAGTCACAGTGCACACAAACAAGCCAAGGCACACATACATGCTAGGCCCCATCAGCCAATGAATGGGCAGAGTTCTGCCTTTTGCTCCCACACTACTTCCTGTTACAGTTAGAGTTGCATCACTTCCTGTCAGCTGATCTCTGAGCACACAGCCCATCACAAAATGGCGGCTCAAGGGAAAGGATATAAAAGGCCAATATTTACTGATATATATATTCCAGTTTGGGGAGATTCTTGAATAGGTCCCTTAACATAATATAAACTGTCTGTTGGTTACGTATTCATTCTGGGGGAATAGTTTCCCTTTACATGACACTGCCAGTAACTAAGCTGAAGAGACTCCACCAGCACATCCCATAATAAGAGATCAGACAAAGCCCAGGAGGGAGGCTTTAATATTCCCACTCACCAGAAATTGGCCTTTGTAAACTGTTCCATGTAAAGCTGCTCGTCTGTGAATGGCGCCAAATGCACGTCTCCTATTGTGGGGAACATGTTACCTGGGGGAGACCAAAGGAATGGGTTAGTGGGGGGCACAGATAACTTTCCATTTCCCATAGCCCCCTCCTGTCTGTGTCACTGTATCACCCTGCAGTGGGAGGGACAGACTCCATGTCCCATAGCTCCCTCCTGTCTGTGTCACTGTATCACCCTGCAGTGGGAGGGACAGACTCCATGTCCCATAGCTCCCTCCTGTCTGTGTCACTGTATCACCCTGCAGTGGGAGGGGCAGACTCCATGTCCCATAGCCCCCTCCTGTCTGTGTCACTGTATCACCCTGCAGTGGGAGGGGCAGACTCCATGTCCCATAGCCCCCTCCTGTCTGTGTCACTGTATCACCCTGCAGTGGGAGGGGCAGACTCCGTGTCCCATAGCCCCCTCCTGTCTGTGTCACTGTATCACCCTGCAGTGGGAGGGGCAGACTCCATGTCCCATAGCTCCCTCCTGTCTGTGTCACTGTATCACCCTGCAGTGGGAGGGGCAGACTCCATGTCCCATAGCTCCCTCCTGTCTGTGTCACTGTATCACCCTGCAGTGGGAGGGGCAGACTCCATGTCCCATAGCTCCCTCCTGTCTGTGTCACTGTATCACCCTGCAGTGGGAGGGGCAGACTCCATGTCCCATAGCTCCCTCCTGTCTGTGTCACTGTATCACCCTGCAGTGGGAGGGGCAGACTCCATGTCCCATAGCTCCCTCCTGTCTGTGTCACTGTATCACCCTGCAGTGGGAGGGGCAGACTCCATGTCCCATAGCCCCCTCCTGTCTGTGTCACTGTATCACCCTGCAGTGGGAGGGGCAGACTCCATGTCCCATAGCCCCCTCCTGTCTGTGTCACTGTATCACCCTGCAGTGGGAGGGGCAGACTCCATGTCCCATAGCTCCCTCCTGTCTGTGTCACTGTATCACCCTGCAGTGGGAAGGGGCAGACTCCATGTCCCATAGCTCCCTCCTGTCTGTGTCACTGTATCACCCTGGCAGTGGGAGGGGCAGACTCCATGTCCCATAGCTCCCTCCTGTCTGTGTCACTGTATCACCCTGCAGTGGGAGGGGCAGACTCCATGTCCCATAGCCCCCTCCTGTCTGTGTCACTGTATCACCCCTGCAGTGGGAGGGGCAGACTCCATGTCCATAGCCCCCTCCTGTCTGTGTCACTGTATCACCCTGCAGTGGGAGGGGCAGGACTCCATGTCCCATAGCCCCCTCCTGTCTGTGTCACTGTATCACCCTGCAGTGGGAGGGGCAGACTCCGTGTCCCATAGCCCCCTCCTGTCTGTGTCACTGTATCACCCTGCAGTGGGAGGGGCAGACTCCATGTCCCATAGCTCCCTCCTGTCTGTGTCACTGTATCACCCTGCAGTGGGAGGGGCAGACTCCATGTCCCATAGCTCCCTCCTGTCTGTGTCACTGTATCACCCTGCAGTGGGAGGGGCAGACTCCATGTCCATAGCTCCCTCCTGTCTGTGTCACTGTATCACCCTGCAGTGGGAGGGGCAGACTCCATGTCCCATAGCTCCCTCCTGTCTGTGTCACTGTATCACCCTGCAGTGGGAGGGGCAGACTCCATGTCCCATAGCTCCCTCCTGTCTGTGTCACTGTATCACCCTGCAGTGGGAGGGGCAGACTCCATGTCCCATAGCCCCCTCCTGTCTGTGTCACTGTATCACCCTGCAGTGGGAGGGGCAGACTCCATGTCCCATAGCCCCCTCCTGTCTGTGTCACTGTATCACCCTGCAGTGGGAGGGGCAGACTCCATGTCCCATAGCTCCCTCCTGTCTGTGTCACTGTATCACCCTGCAGTGGGAGGGGCAGACTCCATGTCCCATAGCTCCCTCCTGTCTGTGTCACTGTATCACCCTGCAGTGGGAGGGACAGACTCCGTGTCCCATAGCTCCCTCCTGTCTGTGTCACTGTATCACCCTGCAGTGGGAGGGGCAGACTCCGTGACCCATAGCCCCCTCCTGTCTGTGTCACTGTATCACCCTGCAGTGGGAGGGACAGACTCCATGTCCCATAGCCCCCTCCTGTGTCACTGTATCACCCTGCAGTGGGAGGGACAGACTCCATGTCCCATAGCTCCCTCCTGTCTGTGTCACTGTATCACCCTGCAGTGGGAGGGGCAGACTCCATGTCCCATAGCCCCCTCCTGTCTGTGTCACTGTATCACCCTGCAGTGGGAGGGACAGACTCCATGTCCCATAGCCCCCTCCTGTCTGTGTCACTGTATCACCCTGCAGTGGGAGGGGCAGACTCAGTGTCCCATAGCCCCCTCCTGTCTGTGTCACTGTATCACCCTGCAGTGGGAGGGGCAGACTCAGTGTCCCATAGCTCCCTCCTGTCTGTGTCACTGTATCACCCTGCAGTGGGAGGGGCAGACTCCGTCTCCCATAGCTCCCTCCTGTCTGTGTCACTGTATCACCCTGCAGTGGGAGGGGCAGACTCCGTGTCCCATAGCTCCCTCCCGTATCTCACCATTAGGCTTGAGGAACTTCTTTGCGTGCAGGTAACTCTCCAGCATCCTCTCGTTAAACAGCATGTACCCCATTGGCTCAGAGATGATAATATCCACCTGCTCTGGGAGGGCGGTCTCCTCTACCTTGCCGGGTATGACCACAATGCGATCGGTCAGATTGTTGCTTTTCACCAGCAGCTGAATTGCAGACAAAACAAAGATGTCAGCCACCAAGCCAGCATTCCCCAGGTTACCCAGGATACAGCGCCCTAGGTGCCCCCCCACCTCTGCATGCTGTGCCATGGTGCTGGCTTCCACTGCGTACACCTTGCGGGCACCGGCCTGAACTGCAAAGAAGGAGAGGATTCCTGAGCCGCAACCAACGTCCAACACCACCTGGGAGAGAAGGATTGGGGGGTTAGAAAGGATATTAGGGTGACAGGATGCCCCACTGCCCCCAATGTCCCCTCCTGACCTTGTCTTTGAAGTCCGTATGGTTCTGCAGTATGGCCCTCTGGTACGTTCCGGTCCTCACATAGTCCTGCATCATGTTCTGTTGCTGTGAGAGATACCCGTAAAACTGGGGGGAGAACACAATGAGAGTAAATATCAGGTCTTTATACGGGGGGAGCCGACTGGCAGGGTCTGCGCCGTACAGCACCCCAGTAACCCCAAGCGAGAAAAGGTGAATTATGGGAGGCTGGGGTACCCTTCAAGGTGAGTTATGGGGAGGGGCTAGGGTACCCTTCAAGGTGAATTATGGGGGGGTGGGGCAAGGGTACCTTTCAAGGTGAATTATGAGGGGGGAGGGGCTAGGGTACCTTTCAAGGTGAATTGTGGGGGGGTGGGGCAAGGGTACCCTTCAAGGTGAATGAAGGAGGGGCTACGGTACCATTTGAGGTGAATGTTGGGGGCCTAGGGAAACCGTCGAGGTGAATTATGAGGGGGGGGCAAGGGTACCCTTCCAGGTGAATTATGAGGGGGGGGGGGCAAGGGTACCCTTCCAGGTGAATTATGAGGGGGGGCAAGGGTACCCTTCCAGGTGAATTATGAGGGGGGGCAAGGGTACCCTTCCAGGTGAATTATGAGGGGGGGGCAAGGGTACCCTTCCAGGTGAATTATGAGGGGGGGCAAGGGTACCCTTCCAGGTGAATTATGAGGGGGGGCAAGGGTACCCTTCCAGGTGAATTATGAGGGGGGGGCAAGGGTACCCTTCCAGGTGAATTATGAGGGGGGGCAAGGGTACCCTTCCAGGTGAATTATGAGGGGGGGGCAAGGGTACCCTTCCAGGTGAATTATGAGGGGGGCAAGGGTACCCTTCCAGGTGAATTATGAGGGGGGCAAGGGTACCCTTCCAGGTGAATTATGAGGGGGGCAAGGATACCCTTCCAGGTGAATTATGAGGGGGGGCAAGGGTACCCTTCCAGGTGAATTATGAGGGGGGGCAAGGTACCCTTCCAGGTGAATTATGAGGGGGGGCAAGGATACCCTTCCAGGTGAATGATGGAGGAGCTAGGGGGGGGGCTAAGGAGCCCTAGTGTACACATGTAAGGGAGACACCGACCCATTAATAGTGTAAATGTGCTTATTGTTGGCCACACCCACCTGGAAGTACTGTACCGCCGACGACTCCTCTGTCCGCTCGCTGAACACGCTCTTCTCCGAGGCCGGAGTTCGGCAGCCCTTGATGATGTTGTAAAAGGAGCAGAAATCTGCGGCAGAGAGAGACTTTACTGTGCGTCCAACATACGCTGGGTGGGCTACAGGGTCACACACCCACCCCCAAACAGCCAACCCCCCTATTATACACCAATTCATTCTATGCCCTGCCTGCCCATTAGGAATATGGCTTCTCCATCTCTTCTACGACTCCCAGCATGCCCTTTGCCAAGTGTTGGGGGGCCCCCTGGGAGCTGCTTTCCTACACCGGGCACAGACATGCCATTCTATGGGTGGGAGAACAATGCACCAAAGGTGGGTGCTGCTGGCTGCTGAGGGGTGCACCTACCTGCTGGTGTGGCAAACTGGACCAGGACACTGTTGCAGCCCAGGGTGACAATGAAAGACTGTTTCCCCACCCGGCTGCACTCCGTGTCGCGCGAGACCGTGCATTTGAACACGCAGACGTTTTCAGCTGGAAAGGAAATAAGAGAGTGAGTGGGGGGCAGAGTAGTCACTGGGGGGCAGAGTAGTCACTGGGGGGCAGAGTAGTCACTGGGGGGCAGAGTAGTCACTGGGGGGCAGAGTAGTCACTGGGGGGCAGAGTAGTCACTAAGGGGGCACCGACAGTCACTTAGAATCCAGGGTAGCGCATATAATATGGGGAGATGGGGCAGTACCACTGTATAGCACTGGGGCCCAGCATCATGCTATTCAGCTGCTGTTAAACTACAACTCTCATCCCCAACCCAAGCATTAAGAGAGGGAAATATAAACCTTATGTACCCTATGTAGCCCAGAAATGTGTGTGTGTGTATATAATATAATATATATATATAAATACATGGGGTCTTTTCTCTGATTCAGGAAAGCTAAAGAATTTAAATAATGAATATCTTTTCTGTCCTTTATCTGTCCAGGGTCATGGGCTACAGAACATAAAGAAGGAGGTGGGACAGAAAACAATAGGGGGGTCAACTGTCACACACTGCCATCTGTTTCTACAGCTACTCATCTCTATACATGGCAGCACCCACGGCTAGGGACTCCGAGTATCACTCATGTATTATAAGGGATAATGTACCCCCTACTGTAAATGATAAGGATATTAGCAGTCACTGAGGGGTTCTGTGCCCATATAAAGGCACAAGGCTGCAGGCTGAGTTATACAGGGAACTCCGAGTATCACTCATGTATTATAAGGGATAATGTACCCCCTACTGCAAATGATAAGGATATTAGCAGTCACTGAGGGGTTCTGTGCCCATATAAAGGCACAAGGCTGCAGGCTGAGTTATACAGGGAACTCTGAGTATCACTCATGTATTATAAGGGATAATGTACCCCCTACTGTAAATGATAAGGATATTAGCAGTCACTGAGGGGTTCTGTGCCCATATAAAGGCACAAGGCTGCAGGCTGAGTTATACAGGGGCATCTTATAATACATTAGTGGCACTTATATGAAGCAGTTACCCTGTAGCCCCAGGCAGTTATACAGATGGGAGCTGCAGTAGAAGACCCCCTCGGTGATGCGGAACAGACAATGCTTGGGTGACAGTGGCCTTCAAACATCTGCCACCAGTAAGTCTGTATGAGACGGTTCACATTACTGGGAAGCCAAAAGGCAGATTTCTTGTAACACTGCAGGAATGTTTCATATTACGCAAGGTTTCCCCACACAAAGGAAGATCAGGCCTATAAATATATATATATACACACTAAGAAGAAGCAGAAGCCGTGCTTACAGGGATGCTTTGCTTCACCTAAAAGCTAATTTTTAGTAGGTTACAGAATGGAATGGTCATTATTTTATTTTGAATTATTTGCCTTCTTCTGTCTCTTTCCAGTTTTCAAATGGGGGTCACTGACCCCGGCAGCCAAAAAACTATTGTTCTGTGAGGCTCCAGTTTTATTGTTATTGTAACTTTTTCTAACTTTCTTTGCTATTTAGTCTCATATAATAGTCTCTCATCCAAACAACTCCCTGGTTGCTAAGGAAACTTGGACCCTAGCAACCAAATAACTGCTGCAACCCCAGACTGCTGAGCTGAAAATGAAATAATTAAAAAACTACAAATAAAAATGAAGACCAATTGCAAATTACTCTCTACATCATACTAAACATCAACTCCAAAGTGACCAACCCCTTCGACTTTTCCCCGTGCATTGCAGAGCCCCCCAAGTGCTGCCAGGAGCCCCCAATTCTCAGATACAAATCCTACAGTTATTTATCAGTGGGGGGAGAAAGCACCTCTCCCAGGGCTACTGAAGTCGGTGCAGCTATAAAGCAGACGCAAGACACCCAACAATAAGCCTCATTCTATCCAATAGCAAAGCGGCAGGGGGTCTTTGTCCAATCAGTACAATACCCCAGCAAGGGGGGGGGGTACAGCCATCCCATTATCCCAACCAACACAAAAGGCTAGTGAGGCTCCATTGTGGCCTCTGCTTTCATCCCGATGCGAGGCCTGCTGAGCGCGGCCGCCATACAATCCAACATGGCGCATTTCCATAATGGACAGGTGGATATAAAGCACAGTAGGCACCGCACCATGCACATATTAGAGATTCAGTTACATGCAGACTGCACTGGTTTCTGAGCAGCCATACAGAAGGACAGGTAGAGAGGTGCCCACCCTATCATACAGGGCTCTGAGTCATAGGAAGGAAGCAGCAGTTTGATCCCCCCCCATGGTGCTTGGTACAATCCAGATTATGGGTGCTGAACACGGCCCTTATAAGAGGTGCTGAGAGTGCAGCAGTAGGGAAGGTACCACGGGTGGTGCAGTCAGGGTGCCGGGGTGGGTTGGGTTTACTCTGACCCACCCGTCTCTAATTAGTGATGCTGTGGGATGAAAGGATTGTGGGTTAAACTGACTGGGTGCGCACCCCAAGCCTGGCAGCAGCGAGACCTCTCACTCATGTACCTGTATCAGTGGAGTAAAGGTGGAGTAAATATGGAGTAAAGGTGGAGTAAATATGGAGTAAAGGTGGAGTAGTGCTGCTCCGGACAAACCTCCAGCCCCCCTGAGCAACAAGTCCCTATTGGGCTGGCAATATGCACTGGGTCCAATAGGCAGGATCCGATTGTTTGGGCCCCTGGATTCGGGATCAGATTCAGATCAACGTGCTGAAGCGACCCTCACCTGATTGGATATCGGTTGGGCAAAACCCCATAGAGGGGCCAATAAACTACTGACTACATGACCTGAACAGAACAGAGTCGAGTGATATCGATGGTTTGTACCATGTCCCATAACCCCCTGGTGCACACAGACAAAAACAGAGTCCCAAGGCACCCCCAGGCAAATACATGCCTGACCGTAAGCCATACCAAAAACAGAATCTGATTGGGCGTCGTATATACCCGCTGGTACCCAGTACTGCCCATACACCTACAGTATATACCCGCTAGTACCCAGTATTGCCCAGACACCTACAGTATATACCCGCTAGTACCCAGTATTGCCCAGACACCTACAGTATATACCCGCTGGTACCAGTATTGCCCATACACCTACAGTATATACCCGCTGGTACCCAGTATTGCCCATACACCTACAGTATATACCCGCTGGTACCCAGTATTGCCCATACACCTACAGTATATACCCGCTGGTACCCAGTATTGCCCAGACACCTACAGTATATACCCGCTGGTACCAGTATTGCCCATACACCTACAGTATATACCCGCTGGTACCCAGTATTGCCCATACACCTACAGTATATACCCGCTGGTACCCAGTATTGCCCATACACCTACAGTATATACCCGCTGGTACCCAGTATTGCCCATACACCTACAGTATATACCCGCTGGTACCCAGTATTGCCCATACACCTACAGTATATACCCGCTGGTACCCAGTATTGCCCATACACCTACAGTATATACCCGCTGGTACCAAGTATTGCCCATACACCTACAGTATATACCCGCTGGTACCCAGTATTGCCCATACACCTACAGTATATACCCGCTGCCCATACAGCTACAGTATATACCCACTGGTTCCCAGTATTGCCCATACAGCTACAGTATATACCCGCTGGTTCCCAGTATTGCCCATACACCTACAGTATATACCCGCTGGTACCCAGTATTGCCCAGACACCTACAGTATGTACCCGCTGGTACCCAGTATTGCCCAGACACCTACAGTATATACCCGCTGGTACCCAGTATTGCCCATACACCTACAGTATATACCCGCTGGTACCCAGTATTGCCCATACACCTACAGTATGTACCCGCTGGTACCCAGTATTGCCCATACACCTACAGTATATACCCACTGGAACCCAGTATTGCCCATACACCTACAGTATATACCCGCTGGTACCCAGTATTGCCCATACACCTACAGTATGTACCCGCTGGTACCCAGTATTGCCCATACACCTACAGTATGTACCCGCTGGTACCCAGTATTGCCCATACACCTACAGTATATACCCGCTGGTACCCAGTATTGCCCATACACCTACAGTATATACCCGCTGGTACCCAGTATTGCCCATACACCTACAGTATATACCCGCTGGTACCCAATATTGCCCATACACCTACAGTATATACCTGCTGGTTCCCAGTATTGCCCATACACCTACAGTATATACCCGCTGGTACCCAGTATTGCCCATACACCTACAGTATATACCCGCCGTACCCAGTACTGCCCATATACCTACAGTATATACCCGCTGGTACAGCCCATACACCTACAGTATATACCCGCCGTACCCAGTATTGCCCATATACCTACAGTATATACCCGCTGGTACAGCCCATACACCTACAGTATATACCCGCTGGTACCCAGTACTGCCCATACACCTACAGTATATACCCGCTGGTACCCAGTACTGCCCATACACCTACAGTATATACCTGCTGGTACCCAGTACAGCCCATACACCTACAGTATATACCCGCTGGTACCCAGTACTGCCCATACACCTACAGTATATACCCGCTGGTACCCAGTATTGCCCATACACCTACAGTATATACCCGCTGGTACCCAGTATTGCCCAGACACCTACAGTATATACCCGCTGGTACCCAGTATTGCCCATACACCTACAGTATATACCCGCTGGTACCCAGTATTGCCCATACACCTACAGTATATACCCGCTGGTACCCAGTATTGCCCAGACACCTACAGTATATACCCACTGGAACCCAGTATTGCCCATACACCTACAGTATATACCCGCTGGTACCCAGTATTGCCCAGACACCTACAGTATATACCCGCTGGTACCCAGTATTGCCCATACACCTACAGTATATACCCGCTGGTACCCAGTATTGCCCATACACCTACAGTATGTACCCGCTGGTACCCAATATTGCCCATACACCTACAGTATATACCCGCTGGTACCCAGTATTGCCCATACACCTACAGTATATACCCGCTGGTACCCAGTATTGCCCATATACCTACAGTATATACCCGCTGGTACAGCCCATACACCTACAGTATATACCCGCTGGTACCCAGTACTGCCCATACACCTACAGTATATACCCGCTGGTACCCAGTACTGCCCATATACCTACAGTATATACCCGCTGGTACAGCCCATACACCTACAGTATATACCCGCCGTACCCAGTACTGCCCATATACCTACAGTATATACCCGCTGGTACCCAGTACAGCTCATACACCTACAGTATATACCCGCTGGTACTCAGTACTGCCCATACACCTAAAGTATATATCCGCTGGTACCCAGTATTGCCCATACACCTACAGTATATACCCGCTGGTACCCAGTATTGCCCAGACACCTACAGTATATACCCACTGGAACCCAGTATTGCCCATACACCTACAGTATATACCCGCTGGTACCCAGTATTGCCCAGACACCTACAGTATATACCCGCTGGTACCCAGTATTGCCCATACACCTACAGTATATACCCGCTGGTACCCAGTACTGCCCATACACCTACAGTATGTACCCGCTGGTACCCAATATTGCCCATACACCTACAGTATATACCCGCTGGTACCCAGTATTGCCCATACACCTACAGTATATACCCGCTGGTACCCAGTATTGCCCATATACCTACAGTATATACCCGCTGGTACAGCCCATACACCTACAGTATATACCCGCCGTACCCAGTACTGCCCATATACCTACAGTATATACCCGCTGGTACCCAGTACTGCCCATACACCTACAGTATATACCCGCTGGTACCCAGTACTGCTCATATACCTACAGTATATACCCGCTGGTACCCAGTATTGCCCATACACCTACAGTATATACCCGCCGTACCCAGTACTGCCCATATACCTACAGTATATACCTGCTGGTACCCAGTATTGCCCATATACCTACAGTATATACCCGCTGGTACAGCCCATACACCTACAGTATATCCCCGCCGTACCCAGTACTGCCCATATACCTACAGTATATACCCGCTGGTACCCAGTACTGCCCATACACCTACAGTATATACCCGCTGGTACCCAGTATTGCCCATACACCTACAGTATATACCCGCTGGTACCCAGTATTGCCCAGACACCTACAGTATATACCCGCTGGTACCCAGTATTGCCCAGACACCTACAGTATATACCCGCTGGTACCCAGTATTGCCCAGACACCTACAGTATATACCCGCTGGTACCCAGTATTGCCCATACACCTACAGTATATACCCGCTGGTACCCAGTACTGCCCATACACCTACAGTATATACCCGCTGGTACCCAGTATTGCCCATATACCTACAGTATATACCCGCTGGTACAGCCCATACACCTACAGTATATACCCGCCGTACCCAGTACTGCCCATATACCTACAGTATATACCCGCTGGTACCCAGTACTGCCCATACACCTACAGTATATACCCGCTGGTACCCAGTACTGCTCATATACCTACAGTATATACCCGCTGGTACCCAGTATTGCCCATACACCTACAGTATATACCCGCCGTACCCAGTACTGCCCATATACCTACAGTATATACCCGCTGGTACCCAGTACAGCTCATACACCTACAGTATATACCCGCTGGTACCCAGTATTGCCCATACACCTACAGTATATACCCGCTGGTACCCAGTACTGCCCATACACCTACAGTATGTACCCGCTGATGCCTGGTATATTGTAGTTATTGTGGGCAGACACCGATGCCCATAGGATATACAAGAGGCAGCAGACAGTTCCATACATTACAGACAGGCCGGCGGTTAGAGACAGAGTGGCCCCTGGGCTCCCAGTGTGAGGGAGAGGGCTAGGGATGGCCAACCTGTGACAGAGCAATGACATGCCCGGCTGCAGCCCCAGGGCTAGTTCAGCAAGAGCTGGAGACTTAACAGGGAAGACATTCAAAATAACTAATTCTTACACAGTCACCCATTTCCCAGAGCCCCTGTAATTGCGCACATACACACAGTATCCAGAGAGAGCCCACTGGGTCCATGCAGAGCCATGCAGCGGGGCGGTACTGATAGCAGTGTAGGCGGCAGCATACACCAGAGCAGCAGCAAGGGGTGAGTGGGGAAGGCGAGGGTATAACAAGGGCCCAAACAGCAGCTTGTGGGGCTCCCAGAGCGGCAGTGCCAGTGCTCCAGAAGGAGCCGGATCTCCGCACACACACTCCCCAGCCTAGCGCCCCCAGCCGCCCATTACCGTTGTACAGCGCAATGTCGCCTCCCCGGGCCTCCAGCCGCAGCTCCCTCTGCTCAGCGTGTCTCTGGATCTCCCCATTCGCGTCCCCGATACTGAGGAGCCGCACGCCGGGAAACACCGACACCGCCGCCATGTTTACAGAGAGGCGGGCCCAGCGGGCAGCGCACAGGGTTATGGGAGGAGGAGGAAGCCGAGCGCCACACTGAAGGGACAGCGACACCGCTCGACTGGGAGGGGAGAGATGGGAACGGCGGCCTCTGGCGGTGAGATGGGGGAATTACAGCGGGCTGGAACCCTGTCACTGAAGGGCTTCTTCACCTTTGAGTAACGTTTAATAAAACGTCGTGAGTAATATTCTGAGAAAAATTGCAATTGGTCTCCTTTTTTTATTTGAAGTTTTTTTTTAATGATTTGTATTTTTGTTCAGCAGCTCGGTTGCTACGGTCCAGATTACCTTAGCAACCAGGGAGTGGTTTCAATGTGAGACTGATATATGAATGGGAGAGGCCTGGATAGAAAAATTAAGTTATTAAAAGTTGCAAAATTGTACTCTTACAGAGCAATAGTTTTCAGGCTGCCAGGGTCAGTGACCCCCATTTGAAAGCTGGAGAGAGTTAGAATAAAAAGAATAATTCAAAAACTATAAAAAAAAAAAATAAACAACAATGAAGGCCAATTGAAAAGTTGCTAAGAATTGGCCATGCTTACATACTAACTAAAAGGTGAACTACCCCTTTAAAGCTGGGCGGGAGTAGTGGGTAGGCGGGGCTCTGTACAGGCTAATTACATGGGATTTTGGGTGATCAGAATGGCAGTTTGCCCCAAATATCCCAACAGGGGCCAATGGGCCTGTAGTGAGTCTCTATAGGAAAGGAGCTGCCAACTTACCCCGTGTTAATGGGGGAGAAAATGATCCAGTCTTGGGGGTGTGTTTACTAACAATGGAGATAAATATCACTGGTGATGTTGCCTGTAGCAACCAATTAGGTCTTTGCTTTGATTTCTAACTTGTAGGTGACTGTTCAAATCTTATTTCTGATTGGTTGCTATGGGCGACATCACCGGAGATATTTATCTCCGATCTTAGTAAGTCTGATTTCTTCTTCCCACTAAATAATACCATGAAAGGCCTGGAGTGGATCATTATCTCCCTCATGACACAGGGTTAACAGCCCCCCCCCCCCCATTACTAGAGTTCCAACTCTATAGCCCCTGGTGGGGGTACTTTTATCTACAATGATATTCTCCCCCATCCCCCCAGGGGTCAGAGATCCAGTCTCAACCCATTGTTTCCATCACTGCAGGGTTCTGAGGAGGATTAAAGGGACACCCGGGGGGGGGGGGTAACCAAAAGGGAAAGCGCTGATCTGAAGCCCCCCTGTGCCATCAGGCTGAGAGGATTAATTAGCAGCGATTAAGAAAGGGCAGATAAGCAGGGAAAGGAAACAACTCCATGGCACTTTTCATATATTTTATTCCATGAAAATGGAAACTCAAACAGAAATTAAAGCATTTGGGAAAGTGATATGTGGGTTAAACCAAAACCCACGGGTCGGGCAGGTTGGGGCTGAACCATTGCAGGTTCGGGTCGGGGGGGGGGGGGGAATGCACTCCTCCTCTGCTTCTGAAGATTACGGAGCAGGAAGACGTGGGGACAAGTGACAAATTGCGCACTGATGACATTACAGGGATCCAAGTGTTCCTATAAGTTATAGCAGATTTTCCCCATTGTGTAGCTTTCTCCCTGCTTTACTGTACAACAGGAGGCCAGGAGCACTTTCCTTCTCTGCAGGGATCTGCTCCCCAGAACTTTACTTCAGAAGAACAACCAATGTATCTCCTGCTCTTATATTGCAAATTAACATGGGCCCCATGATACCACATTGGCAGGGCCCCACCAGCAGGAGGCGCCAAGCATTAGCCTGCTGCTCCCCTGGTCAGCAAGTTGAATGGGGCACCAATAAAAAGAGAATTCCACATACACTTGTGTTTATGCCCATGGGTCCCCCTACCAAGCTCCATAACGACAAAACTCACCCATAACCCACCAATATTCCACTCATAACCCACTAATATCCCACTCATAACCCACCAATATCCCACCAATATCCCACCCATAACCCACCAATATCCCACCCATAACTCACCAATATCCCACTCATAACCCCCCATAACCCACCAATATCCCACCCATAACCCACCAATATCCCACCCATAACCCCCCAATATCCCACTCATAACCCCCCAATATCCCACTCATAACCCACCAATATCCCACCCATAACCCACCAATATCCCACCCATAACCCACCAATATCCCACCCATAACCCCCCATAACCCACCAATATCCCACTCATAACCCACCAATATCCCACCCATAACCCACCAATATCCCACCCATAACCCACCAATATCCCACCCATAACCCACCAATATCCCACTCATAACCCACCAATATCCCACCCATAACCCACCAATATCCCACTCATAACCCACCAATATCCCACCCATAACCCACCAATATCCCACCCATAACCCACCAATATCCCACCCATAACCCACCAATATCCGACCAATATCCCACCCATAACCGACCAATATCCCAACCCTAACCCACCAATATCCCACCTCTTCAAGGCACACAAATTGAACTTTCAAGTCTCTTGGGGTCCCTCTGCCATGGGGCCCTCAACCCCCCCCCCCCCCCCCCCCAGGGTTGTGGTTCTGGAATATCAAGGGCCACAAACGTGTTCACCCTCAAATTTCATTGTAATTGTCTCTGTTCTTTAGGCTGCCCTCCTCCCAAGGTGTGCATTTGTGCCAGAGATTCAGTGCAGGGCCCCCTGGTGGCACCGAGTGGGTTGACAAGTCAGTGACGCATTCCATGCAGTGCCACTGGTGTTTATTGGAAAAGATGGAGAGTCCAAGGGGTTTGGGTCACGTTATTGTTAGGAAGGTGCTGAAGGAATTTCCCACCCTTCCTTCCGTGGCACCGCTGCTGCCCCCAGGGAGTGGGGCGGGTTGCGATATTTCAAACGTGGGTCTCTAAAAGAGAAAGAACATGTAAGAGATTAACATCCCAATGTAACTGGTAGGGGTGATAGCTGCCCGGGCATTATGTGCTGCACCCACAGCCATACACCTCCCCAAACCTCTGTGTGCACTGGGCTGTGCCTTACACCTACACACCTTACTCCTTACTACCTACCCGACCAGTGTATGCTAAGCATTGCACATGTATTATAAGGGATAATGTACCCCCTACTGTAAATGATAAGGATATTAGCAGTCACTGGGGGGTTCTGTGCCCCCCATATAAAGGCACAAGGCTGCAGGCTGAGTTATACAGGGAACTCTGAGTATCACTCATGTATTATAAGGGATAATGTACCCCCTACTGTAAATGATAAGGATATTAGCAGTCACTGAGGGGTTCTGTGCCCATATAAAGGCACAAGGCTGCAGGCTGAGTTATACAGGGAACTCTGAGTATCACTCATGTATTATAAGGGATAATGTACCCCCTACTGTAAATGATAAGGATATTAGCAGTCACTGAGGGGTTCTGTGCCCATATAAAGGCACAAGGCTGCAGGCTGAGTTATACAGGGAACTCTGAGTATCACTCATGTATTATAAGGGATAATGTACCCCCTACTGTAAATGATAAGGATATTAGCAGTCACTGAGGGGTTCTGTGCCCATATAAAGGCACAAGGCTGCAGGCTGAGTTATACAGGGAACTCTGAGTATTACTCATGTATTATAAAGGATAATGTACCCCCTACTGTAAATGATAAGGATATTAGCAGTCACTGAGTGAATTCATGTGTTCCTTATGTATTTTGTCAAGGGCCCATCAAAGGCAACATAAGGAAATACTTTCTTCACAAGAAGGATAATAAATACAAGCCTTCCTGCAGATGTTGTGGGGGAAGCAATTCAAACATACACAGGACAGAGATACATCAATTTTAAGGGCTTACAATCCAAACAGAATCAGGCAGTCAGTGGGCACAATAATAGGAGTGGTTGTTTTCTGTTTCCTCAAATTCTAAGTAGTTACATTTTTTTTGCTCACGTCGCAATTGTAACAAAATTCGTATTTATACCTGTCCCCCTTATGTCTTATGTACAGAAGAACAAATGGAAAGGACGAGAGGCTACACATTACCCTGTGATCATAGCCCCTAGCCTATAGTCCATAGCCCATAGCCCTCAGCCTATAGCTAATAGCCCCTAGCCCAGGGGTGGGCAAACTACGGCCCGCGGGCCACGTCCGGCCCCTTGGCCTTTTTAATCCGGCCCGCCGACGATGCCAAGTCTCATCACGCGAGACTTGGTGTCATTGGCGGGCCGAAATTAAACAGACTAAGGGGGCGTAACGCTGGCCTGGCACTGCCCAGTCTGGCCCAGGGGTAAGTAAATGTGGCCCGTGAGCCAAAAAGTTTGCCCACCCCTGCCCTAGCCTATAGTCCATAGCCCCTAGCCTATATAGTACATAGCCCCTAGCCCATAGCCCCTAGTCCATAGCCCCTAGCCTATATAGTCCATAGCCCCTAGTCCATAGCCCCTAGCCTATAGTCCATAGCCCCTAGCCCATAGCCTGTAGTCCATAGCCCATAGTCTATAGTCCATAGCCCCTAGCCCATAGCCCCTAGTCCATAGCCCCTAGTCCCTAGCCCATAACCCTTAGCCCCTAGCCCATAGCCCCTAGCCCATAGCCCCTAGCCCATAGCCCCTAGTCCATAGCCCCTAGCCTATAGTCCATAGCCCCTAGCCCATAGCCTATAGTCCATAGCCCCTAGCCTATAGCCCCTAGCCTATAGCCCATAGCCCCTAACCTATAGCCCATAGCCCCTAGCCTATAGTCCATAGCCCCTAGCCTATAGTCCATAGCCCCTAGCCTATAGTCCATAGCCCCTAGCCTATAGTCCATAGCCCCTAGCCCTCAGCCTATAGCCCATAGCCCTCAGCCTATAGCCCATAGCCCTCAGCCTATAGCCCATTGCCCATAGCCCTCAGCCTACAGCCCATTGCCCATAGCCCTCAGCCTACAGCCCATTGCCCATAGCCCTCAGCCTACAGCCCATAGTCGGCTCAGCACTACACTCATCCACACATATATATATACTGTATATATACATATACACACAGATATATACACACAGTGATGGAGGTAGTGCGGAGACACAATGAAGCACAGAGTAAAAGGGAAATTCCTGTGAATGCGAGGGGGAGGGGCTTGTGTAGCGACTATTAAACCTGGAGAAAAGTTCCATTCTTGGGCTGTAGGAAGCCGACCAGGGGCAGCTGTTTCTCATTACCAAATGTAACCCACCTCTGGCTGAGCAGTTAACCAAATCACTACCAGGCGGTCTGTCTGTGTGCTGATGTGTTGTTAAAGGGATTCTGTCATGATTTTTACTGGGTACTTTTTATTTCGAAATGACACAGTTTACATAGCAAATAATTCCCTCTGCCATTTAAACTTTTATTCTTGAACCAACAAATGTATTTGTAGCTGTAATATTGGTGTGTAGGCGCCATCTCAGTGCATTGTGCCTGAGTCTGAGCTTTCAGCCAGCGCTACACATTAGAACTGCTTTCAGCTAACCTATTGTTTCTCCTACTCCCATGTAACTGGAGGAGTCCCAAGCCGGACTTGGATTTCTTACTATTGAGTGCTATTCTGATACCTACTGGGAGCTGCTATCTTGCTCCCTTCCCATTGTTCTGCTGATCGGCTGCTGGGGGAGGGGGGGATATCACTCCAACTTGCAGCGCAGCAGTAAAGTGTGCCTGAGTCTGAGCTTTCAGCCAGCGCTACACATTAGAACTGCTTTCAGCTAACCTATTGTTTCTCCTACTCCCATGTAACTGGAGGAGTCCCAAGCCGGACTTGGATTTCTTACTATTGAGTGCTATTCTGACACCTACTGGGAGCTGCTATCTTGCTCCCTTCCCATTGTTCTGCTGATCGGCTGCTGGGAGGGGGGGGGTATTACTCCAACTTGCAGCGCAGCAGTAAAGTGTGACTGAAGTTTATCAGAGCACAGGTCACATGGCTGTGGCACCCTGGGAAATGAAGAATATGGCTAGCCCCATGGGTAAAACAGATTACAATGCAGGATTCTGCTGGAGAAGTTCTATTAACTGAGGGGTTTTGAAAAAAACATGTTTTCCCAAGACAGTATTGCTTTAGCTTTTAGTATGATGTAGAGAGTGCTTTTCAGAGACAATTTGCAATTGGACTTCATTTTTTATTATTTGTATTATTATTATTATTTCAAATTTTGTTCAGCAGCTCTCCCGTTTGGAGTTTTGGCAGCTATTTGGTTGCTAGGATCCAAATTACCTTAGCAACCAGGGTGTGGTTTTAATGAAAGATTGATATATGGGCTTGAATAGAAAAATAAGTACCAACAAAAAGTAAAAATAAAAATAATAAACAATAATCAAAAACTATAGTTTATTGGCTGCCGGGGGCAGTGACCCCCGTTTAAAAAGCTGCAAAGTTTTAGAAGAAGACGGCAAATGATTGAAAAACAATAACAAATAAATAATGAAGACCAATTGAAAAGTTGCTTAGAATTGGCCATTCTATTACATACTAACAGTTAACTCAAAGGTGAACTACCTCTTCAAGACATTTTCAGGATAGCAGGGCCATTGATCATAGGGGCGGAGCAATGGGCACCAAACTGCCCCCAGTATTTAAATGCCATAGACATTGCCCTCTTGGTTACCCCCAGAGCAGTGGTTGCTATGGCAGTAAAATCTAGTCCAGATTGGTGGATCCCCCCCCCCCACCCCCCTGTAGGCTGCATGGTGTAATGAGAAGCAGCTGGAGATACACAGTGGGGTGCCGCATAGGGCTCAGCCAGGGCAAACTCCACTGTATATTAGGTACCATGGGCTGATTATACTGTATATATATATATATATATATATATATATAACCCTCACCCTCTCTCATTTTCTCTTCTATATTCCCTATATTTTGAACATTTCCTCCATACACAACATTTAGTCCAATATTAATACAATATTAAAGGGGAAGTAAACCCACTGAGCTAATATAGGGCACAGGCCCACCCTCTGAACTGCCCCAACCTTGGTTCTGAAAATGGGTTTCCCAGGCCATTGGAGACTGAGGTTGGTTAAAGGAGACCTGTATAGGGACCAAGTGGGTGTAGTTCTCCTTTGTTCCTCGTTGATTCTAGTGCAGTATGCAGACACTTACCTTATAATAAACCATATTATCAAAGGCCCAGTCTGTAAAGAGAAAAGTTCATTTTCACTTGTGTAAAAGGACCAGTAGGGGCAAGAATGAAGGACAGAGAATAGCAGAGGGGGCAGATGGGTGAGTAAGAGAGAAGAAGTAGAGAAAGTAACTGGAGGAGAGAATTGCAGCAGGCAGGGGTTGTAAAAGGAATGAATGAATATTTACCTGACGCCATAGTTTCACTGGTCCAAACGGATTCTCTCTCTCTGCAAAGCAAAACAGTTGTTAAGATCTATGTGCTATTTACTAACACCCACACTGGCGCTGAGAGCCCATAATGCTCCTTCTATGTGCCATTACTGGAGTGGTTTGTAGCCTGAGCCCATAGCCCTCCCATTGTGTTATAACCCCACATTAGGACTGTATTCCCCTGCTGAATGAATGCTGAGATCCTGATACAAACAAATAAGCTTTATGGGACCCAGAATTTCCTGCTGCACCCTTGATTTTAATTACCCCAGAATCAGCTCAGGCCCCTTGTATTACCCCCGGACTCCCTTGTTGTATTTTTTTAAGGGGGCGCCTGAGCGAAGAATCTATTCCGCTGCCCCATGTTTGTGTTTTCTTGATTAATACATAAGTAAGAATCCAAACAGGGGCTCAGAGGCAGAGGGGGCCTGAGAGACATGAATGTCCAATGAAGATGAAGGCACGGCTAGTGGGGAGAAGGGAGTATTTAGGTGAATCCTGGGTATGTTCTGGGCTTGGGTTCTGAGTCATGGCTGGGTGAATCAGGTAGGCATACAGGGACACACATACAGACACGGGCAGGGACAGACACACATACAGACACGGGCAGGGACAGACACACATACAGACTCGGGCAGGGACAGACGGACACACATACAGACTCGGGCAGGGACAGACGGACACACATACAGACACGGGCAGGGACAGACTGACACACATACAGACACGGGCAGGGACAGACGGACACACATACAGACTCGGGCAGGGACAGACGGACACATATACAGACACGGGCAGGGACAGACTGACACGCATACAGACTCGGGCAGGGACAGACGGACACACATACAGACTCGGGCAGGGACAGACGGACACATATATAGACACGGGCAGGGACAGACAGACACACATACAGACACGGGCAGGGACAGACTGACACACATACAGACACGGGCAGGGACAGACTGACACGCATACAGACACGGGCAGGGACAGACTGACACACATACAGACACGGGCAGGGACAGACTGACACACATACAGACACGGGCAGGGACAGACTGACACACATACAGACACGGGCAGGGACAGACGGACACACATACAGACACGGGCAGGGACAGACTGACACACATACAGACACGGGCAGGGACAGACTGACACACATACAGACACGGGCAGGGACAGACTGACACACATACAGACACGGGCAGGGACAGACGGACACACATACAGACACGGGCAGGGACAGACTGACACACATACAGACACGGGCAGGGACAGACGGACACACATACAGACACGGGCAGGGACAAGACGGACACACATACAGACACGGGCAGGGACAGACTGACACACATACAGACACGGGCAGGGACAGACTGACACACATACAGACACGGGCAGGGACAGACGGACACACATACAGACACGGGCAGGGACAGACGGACACACATACAGACACGGGCAGGGACAGACACACATACAAACACGGGCAGGGACAGACACACATACAGACACGGGCAGGGACAGACGGACACACATACAAACACGGGCAGGGACAAGACACGGCAGGGACAGACACACATACAGACACGGGCAGGGACAGACACACATACAGACACGGGCAGGGACAGACACACATACAGACACGGGCAGGGACAGACACACATACAGACACGGGCAGGGACAGACACACATACAGACACGGGCAGGGACAGACACACATACAGACACGGGCAGGGACAGACACACATACAGACACGGGCAGGGACAGACACACATACAGACATGGGCAGGGACAGACACACATACAGACACGGGCAGGGACAGACACACATACAGACCCGGGCAGGGACAGACGGACATACAGACACGGGCAGGGACAGACACACATACAGACACGGGCAGGGACAGACGGACACACATACAGACACGGGCAGGGACAGACACACATACAGACACGGGCAGGGACAGACAGACACACATACAGACACGGGCAGGGACAGACACACATACAGACACGGGCAGGGACAGACACACATACAGACACGGGCAGGGACAGACACACATACAGACACGGGCAGGGACAGACACACATACAGACACGGGCAGGGACAGACACACATACAGACACGGGCAGGGACAGAACTGACACACATACAGACACGGGCAGGGACAGACACACATACAGACACGGGCAGGGACAGACACACATACAGACACGGGCAGGGACAGACTGACACACATACAGACACGGGCAGGGACAGACTGACACACATACAGACACGGGCAGGGACAGACTGACACACATACAGACACGGGCAGGGACAGACGGACACACATACAGACACGGGCAGGGACAGACTGACACACATACAGACACGGGCAGGGACAGACGGACACACATACAGACACGGGCAGGGACAGACGGACACACATACAGACACGGGCAGGGACAGACGGACACACATACAGACACGGGCAGGGACAGACACACATACAAACACGGGCAGGGACAGACACACATACAGACACGGGCAGGGACAGACGGACATACAGACACGGGCAGGGACAGACACACATACAGACACGGGCAGGGACAGACGGACACACATACAGACACGGGCAGGGACAGACACACATACAGACACGGGCAGGGACAGACAGACACACATACAGACACGGGCAGGGACAGACACACATACAGACACGGGCAGGGACAGACAGACACACATACAGACACGGGCAGGGACAGACACACATACAGACACGGGCAGGGACAGACACACATACAGACACGGGCAGGGACAGACACACATACAGACACGGGCAGGGACAGACACACATACAGACACGGGCAGGGACAGACTGACACACATACAGACACGGGCAGGGACAGACACACATACAGACACGGGCAGGGACAGACACACATACAGACACGGGCAGGGACAGACACACATACAGACACGGGCAGGGACAGACTGACACACATACAGACACGGGCAGGGACAGACACACATACAGACACGGGCAGGGACAGACACACATACAGACACGGGCAGGGACAGACACACATACAGACACGGGCAGGGACAGACAGACACACATACAGACACGGGCAGGGACAGACACACATACAGACACGGGCAGGGACAGACACACATACAGACACGGGCAGGGACAGACACACATACAGACACGGGCAGGGACAGACACACATACAGACACGGGCAGGGACAGACTGACACACATACAGACACGGGCAGGGACAGACACACATACAGACACGGGCAGGGACAGACACACATACAGACACGGGCAGGGACAGACACACATACAGACACGGGCAGGGACAGACTGACACACATACAGACACGGGCAGGGACAGACACACATACAGACACGGGCAGGGACAGACACACATACAGACATGGGCAGGGACAGACACACATACAGACACGGGCAGGGACAGACACACATACAGACACGGGCAGGGACAGACGGACATACAGACACGGGCAGGGACAGACACACATACAGACACGGGCAGGGACAGACACACATACAGACACGGGCAGGGACAGACACACATACAGACACGGGCAGGGACAGACACCACATACAGACACGGGCAGGGACAGACACACATACAGACACGGGCAGGGACAGACACACATACAGACACGGGCAGGGACAGACACACATACAGACACGGGCAGGGACAGACACACATACAGACACGGGCAGGGACAGACACACATACAGACACGGGCAGGGACAGACACACATACAGACACGGGCAGGGACAGACACACATACAGACACGGGCAGGGACAGACACACATGCAGACACGGGCAGGGACAGACACACATACAGACACGGGCAGGGACAGACACACATACAGACACGGGCAGGGACAGACACACATACAGACACGGGCAGGGGACAGACGGACACACATACAGACACGGGCAGGGACAGACGGACACACATACAGACACGGGGCAGGTACAGATGGACACACATACAGACACGGGCAGGGACAGACACACATACAGACACGGGCAGGGACAGACACACATACAGACACGGGCAGGGACAGACACACATACAGACACGGGCAGGGACAGACACACATACAGACACGGGCAGGGACAGACACACATACAGACACGGGCAGGGACAGACACACATACAGACACGGGCAGGGACAGACACACATACAGACACGGGCAGGGACAGACGGACATACAGACACGGGCAGGGACAGACGGACATACAGACACGGGCAGGGACAGACACACATACAGACACGGGCAGGGACAGACGGACACACATACAGACACGGGCAGGGACAGACACACATACAGACACGGGCAGGGACAGACAGACACACATACAGACACGGGCAGGGACAGACAGACACACATACAGACACGGGCAGGGACAGACACAACATACAGACACGGGCAGGGACAGACACACATACAGACACGGGCAGGGACAGACAACATACAGACACGGGCAGGGACAGACACACATACAGACACGGGCAGGGACAGACACACATACAGACACGGGCAGGGACCAACCGGGCAGGGACAGACACACATACAGACACGGGCAGGGACAGACACACATACAGACACGGGCAGGGACAGACACACATACAGACACGGGCAGGGACAGACACACATACAGACACGGGCAGGGACAGACACACATACAGACATGGGCAGGGACAGACACACATACAGACACGGGCAGGGACAGACACACATACAGACACGGGCAGGGACAGACGGACATACAGGCACGGGCAGGGACAGACACACATACAGACACGGGCAGGGACAGACGGACACACATACAGACACGGGCAGGGACAGACAGACACACATACAGACACGGGCAGGGACAGACACACATACAGACACGGGCAGGGACAGACACACATACAGACACAGGCAGGGACAGACACACATACAGACACGGGCAGGGACAGACACACATACAGACACGGGCAGGGACAGACACACATACAGACACGGGCAGGGACAGACACACATACAGACACGGGCAGGGACAGACTGACACACATACAGACACGGGCAGGGACAGACACACATACAGACACGGGCAGGGACAGACACACATACAGACACGGGCAGGGACAGACTGACACACATACAGACACGGGCAGGGACAGACACACATACAGACACGGGCAGGGACAGACACACATACAGACATGGGCAGGGACAGACACACATACAGACACGGGCAGGGACAGACACACATACAGACACGGGCAGGGACAGACGGACATACAGACACGGGCAGGGACAGACACACATACAGACACGGGCAGGGACAGACGGACACACATACAGACACGGGCAGGGACAGACACACATACAGACACGGGCAGGGACAGACACACATACAGACACGGGCAGGGACAGACACACATACAGACACAGGCAGGGACAGACACACATACAGACACGGGCAGGGACAGACACACATACAGACACGGGCAGGGACAGACACACATACAAACATGGGCAGGGACAGACACACATACAGACACGGGCAGGGACAGACACACATACAGACATGGGCAGGGACAGACACACATACAGACACGGGCAGGGACAGACACACATACAGACATGGGCAGGGACAGACACACATACAGACACGGGCAGGGACAGACACACATACAGACACGGGCAGGGACAGACACACATACAGACACGGGCAGGGACAGACACACATACAGACACGGGCAGGGACAGACACACATACAGACACGGGCAGGGAACAGACACACATACAGACACGGGCAGGGACAGACACACATACAGACACGGGCAGGGACAGACACACATACAGACACGGGCAGGGACAGACACACATACAGACACGGGCAGGGACAGACACACATACAGACACGGGCAGGGACAGACACACATACAGACACGGGCAGGGACAGACACACATACAGACACGGGCAGGGACAGACACACATACAGACACGGGCAGGGACAGACACACATACAGACACGGGCAGGGACAGACACACATACAGACATGGGCAGGGACAGACACACATACAGACACGGGCAGGGACAGACACACATACAGACACGGGCAGGGACAGACACACATACAGACATGGGCAGGGACAGACACACATACAGACATGGGCAGGGACAGACGGACATACAGACACGGGCAGGGACAGCACACATACAGACACGGGCAGGGACAGACACACATACAGACACGGGCAGGGACAGACACACATACAGACATGGGCAGGGACAGACGGACATACAGACACGGGCAGGGACAGACACACATACAGACACGGGCAGGGACAGACACACATACAGACACGGGCAGGGACAGACACACATACAGACACGGGCAGGGACAGACACACATACAGACACGGGCAGGGACAGACACACATACAGACATGGGCAGGGACAGACACACATACAGACATGGGCAGGGACAGACACACATACAGACACGGGCAGGGACAGACACACATACAGACATGGGCAGGGACAGACACACATACAGACACGGGCAGGGACAGACACACATACAGACACGGGCAGGGACAGACACACATACAGACACGGGCAGGGACAGACACACATACAGACACGGGCAGGGACAGACACACATACAGACACGGGCAGGGACAGACACACATACAGACATGGGCAGGGACAGACACACATACAGACATGGGCAGGGACAGACACACATACAGACACGGGCAGGGACAGACACACATACAGACATGGGCAGGGACAGACACACATACAGACACGGGCAGGGACAGACACACATACAGACATGGGCAGGGACAGACACACATACAGACACGGGCAGGGACAGACACACATACAGACATGGGCAGGGACAGACACACATACAGACACGGGCAGGGACAGACACACATACAGACATGGGCAGGGACAGACACATACAGACACGGGCAGGGACAGACCACATACAGACACGGCAGGGACGACACACATACAGACACGGGCAGGGACAGACACACATACAGACATGGGCAGGGACAGACACACATACAGACACAGGCAGGGACAGACACACATACAGACACGGGCAGGGACAGACACACATACAGACACGGGCAGGGACAGACACACATACAGACACGGGCAGGGACAGACACACATACAGACACGGGCAGGGACAGACACACATACAGACACGGGCAGGGACAGACACACATACAGACACGGGCAGGGACAGACGGACACACATACAGACACGGGCAGGTACAGATGGACACACATACAGACACGGGCAGGGACAGACACACATACAGACACGGGCAGGGACAGACACACATACAGACACGGGCAGGGACAGACACACATACAGACACGGGCAGGGACAGACACACATACAGACATGGGCAGGGACAGACTGACACACATACAGACACGGGCAGGGACAGACACACATACAGACATGGGCAGGGACAGACACACATACAAACATGGGCAGGGACAGACACACATACAGACACAGGCAGGGACAGACACACATACAGACACGGGCAGGGACAGACAGACACACATACAGACACGGGCAGGGACAGACACACATACAGACACGGGCAGGGACAGACACACATACAGACACGGGCAGGGACAGACGGACATACAGACACGGGCAGGGACAGACACACATACAGACACGGGCAGGGACAGACGGACACACATACAGACACGGGCAGGGACAGACACCACATACAGACACGGGCAGGGACAGACGGACACACATACAGACACGGGCAGGGACAGACACACATACAGACACGGGCAGGGACAGACGGACACACATACAGACACGGGCAGGGACAGACACACATACAGACACGGGCAGGGACAGACGGACACACATACAGACACGGGCAGGGACAGACACACATACAGACACGGGCAGGGACAGACAGACACACATACAGACACGGGCAGGGACAGACACACATACAGACACGGGCAGGGACAGACACACATACAGACACGGGCAGGGACAGACACACATACAGACACGGGCAGGGACAGACACACATACAGACACGGGCAGGGACAGACACACATACAGACACGGGCAGGGACAGACTCACATACAGACACGGGCAGGGACAGACACACATACAGACACGGGCAGGGACAGACACACATACAGACACGGGCAGGGACAGACACACATACAGACACGGGCAGGGACAGACACACATACAGACACGGGCAGGGACAGACGGACATACAGACACGGGCAGGGACAGACACACATACAGACACGGGCAGGGACAGACGGACACAGACTCTATACACACATGCCCAGAATGGAACCAGTGTTTCACACCTTTGTTTCTGCTTCTTCCTGTCATTACCTACAAGAGAGAAATGTGCATCACACAGAGCCAAGTGTAAGCGCAGAGTAATACCAGAACCAGCGCCCCCTACTCACGTCTCTTCATGATCAGCACCAACGCTGACACCACAATGGCCACCACAGCCGCACCCCCAGCAGCCGATACTGCGATCACCCAGATGGGAACTGTCGCCCGTAATAGTGAGACAAGGGGAAATGTGTTTAGTTGCACTTCTCTGGCACAGAAACGGTTAATATATATACCTGTATATATATATATATATATACCTATAAATATATATATATAGCATATACAGTATTGTTACCCCAAAATAATATTGTGCCTAATGAAAGAAATTGTCTAAGCAACTTTCCAATATACATTCATTTCTGCTGCACCTACCTGTCCCTTATACTCCAATATACAGAGCTTACACTCTAATATACAGAGGGGCACAGATACAATACAATACAGGGAGAGGGAACCATTGGGAGAAGGGAATCCTGCCCTGCAGAGCTTACACTCTAATATACAGAGGGGCACAGATACAATACAGGGAGAGGGAACCATTGGGAGAAGGGAATCCTGCCCTGCAGAGCTTACACTCTAATATACAGAGGGGCACAGATACAATACAGGGAGAGGGATCCATTGGGAGAAGGGAATCCTGCCCTGCAGAGCTTACACTCTAATATACAGAGGGACACAGATACAATACAGGGAGAGGGAACCATTGGGAGAAGGGAATCCCGCCCTGCAGAGCTTACACTCTAATATACAGAGGGACACAGATACAATACAGGGAGAGGGAACCATTGGGAGAAGGGAATCCTGCCCTGCAGAGCTTACACTCTAATATACAGAGAAACACAGATACAATACAGGGAGAGGGAACCATTGGGAGAAGGGAATCCTGCCCTGCAGAGCTTACACTCTAATATACAGAGGGGCACAGATACAATACAGGGAGAGGGAACCATTGGGAGAAGGGAATCCTGCCCTGCAGAGCTTACACTCTAATATACAGAGGGACACAGATACAATACAGGGAGAGGGAACCATTAGGAGAAGGGAATCCTGCCCTGCAGAGCTTACACTCTAATATACAGAGGGACACAGATACAATACAGGGAGAGGGAACCATTGGGAGAAGGGAATCCTGCCCTGCAGAGCTTACACTCTAATATACAGAGGGACACAGATACAATACAGGGAGAGGGAACCATTGGGAGAAGGGAATCCTGCCCTGCAGAGCTTACACTCTAATTTACAGAGGGGCACAGATACAATACAGGGAGAGGGAACCATTGGGAGAAGGGAATCCTGCCCTGCAGAGCTTACACTCTAATATACAGAGGGACACAGATACAATACAGGGAGAGGGAACCATTGGGAGAAGGGAATCCTGCCCTGCAGAGCTTACACTCTAATATACAGAGGGACACAGATACAATACAGGGAGAGGGAACCATTGGGAGAAGGGAATCCTGCCCTGCAGAGCTTACACTCTAATATACAGAGGGACACAGATACAATACAGGGAGAGGGAACCATTGGGAGAAGGGAATCCTGCCCTGCAGAGCTTACACTCTAATATACAGAGGGACACAGATACAATACAGGGAGAGGGAACCATTGGGAGAAGGGAATCCTGCCCCGCAGAGCTTACACTCTAATATACAGAGGGACACAGATACAATACAGGGAACCATTGGGAGAAGGGAATCCTGCCCTGCAGAGCTTACACTCTAATATACAGAGGGACACAGATACAATACAGGGAGAGGGAACCATTGGGAGAAGGGAATCCCGCCCTGCAGAGCTTACACTCTAATATACAGAGGGACACAGATACAATACAGGGAGAGGGAACCATTGGGAGAAGGGAATCCTGCCCTGCAGAGCTTACACTCTAATATACAGAGGGACACAGATACAATACAGGGAGAGGGAACCATTGGGAGAAGGGAATCCTGCCCTGCAGAGCTTACACTCTAATATACAGAGGGACACAGATACAATACAGGGAGAGGGAACCATTGGGAGAAGGGAATCCTGCCCTGCAGAGCTTACACTCTAATATACAGAGGGACACAGATACAATACAGGGAGAGGGAACCATTGGGAGAAGGGAATCCTGCCCTGCAGAGCTTACACTCTAATTTACAGAGGGGCACAGATACAATACAGGGAGAGGGAACCATTGGGAGAAGGGAATCCTGCCCTGCAGAGCTTACACTCTAATATACAGAGGGACACAGATACAATACAGGGAGAGGGAACCATTGGGAGAAGGGAATCCTGCCCTGCAGAGCTTACACTCTAATATACAGAGGGACACAGATACAATACAGGGAGAGGGAACCATTGGGAGAAGGGAATCCTGCCCTGCAGAGCTTACACTCTAATATACAGAGGGACACAGATACAATACAGGGAGAGGGAACCATTGGGAGAAGGGAATCCTGCCCTGCAGAGCTTACACTCTAATATACAGAGGGACACAGATACAATACAGGGAGAGGGAACCATTGGGAGAAGGGAATCCTGCCCCGCAGAGCTTACACTCTAATATACAGAGGGACACAGATACAATACAGGGAACCATTGGGAGAAGGGAATCCTGCCCTGCAGAGCTTACACTCTAATATACAGAGGGACACAGATACAATACAGGGAGAGGGAACCATTGGGAGAAGGGAATCCCGCCCTGCAGAGCTTACACTCTAATATACAGAGGGACACAGATACAATACAGGGAGAGGGAACCATTGGGAGAAGGGAATCCTGCCCTGCAGAGCTTACACTCTAATATACAGAGGGACACAGATACAATACAGGGAGAGGGAACCATTGGGAGAAGGGAATCCTGCCCTGCAGAGCTTACACTCTAATATACAGAGGGACACAGATACAATACAGGGAGAGGGAACCATTGGGAGAAGGGAATCCTGCCCTGCAGAGCTTACACTCTAATATACAGAGGGACACAGATACAATACAGGGAGAGGGAACCATTGGGAGAAGGGAATCCTGCCCTGCAGAGCTTACACTCTAATATACAGAGGGACACAGATACAATACAGGGAGAGGGAACCATTGGGAGAAGGGAATCCTGCCCTGCAGAGCTTACACTCTAATATACAGACAACCAATAGAGGTAAGGAGGCGCATACTAACCATACACTGTGACTTGCAGGACATTGCTAGCCTCTGATGAGTGCTGAGTATCAGAGAGCCAGGCTTGGTAGCGGCAGTAGTATCGCTTCACATCAGCCGCACGGAGCCCAGTAACGGAGAAGGTAACGCTGTGCCGGGCCTCCTGGGCATACTGTTTCAGTAGGTGCTCACCGCTGCCCTCCAGATAAAGGTAGAAGATTCCCTCCTTATACTCCGGGGGGGCTGTGCATTGCAAGTTAGCCGACTGCCCCCCACGCACAACCCCGGGGGTTTCCAGGGCAAGGACAGGGGGCGGCAGAAGTTCTGTAAAATAACAAACACATTATAGACAGTTATTAATCTCCCCCCGCCATCCCATCTACATGAATATATTTCATACACCCTCTCCATTGTAATCCCTGTGGGCAGGGTAGGTGCAATGATCAGGTGACTGAGCCGACATTATTATTATTATTAGTAACATTTATTAATAAAGCGCCAACATATCCCGCAGCGCTGTACAATAAGTGGGTTTCATACATTGGATATACAGAGTAACATATAAAGCAACCACTGATACAAGAGGGCTTACAATCTACAAGATAAAATAATTTTATTAAAAAAAACGTATAGGCTGCTGTGCCCTGAAGGGCCCTGGCTGGGCAGGCAATACGCTTGTCTTCGCGTCCATAAGACCAACCGTCTGCTCCAGAACTATGGGTCAGCTCTTGTGGTACCAGCGCCACTGCCCTTGTGTGCAGTGTAAATGCAGGGAGGGTATGGGAATGGGGGTGACGGGGAGGGTATGGGAATGGGGGTGACGGGGAGGGTATGGGAATGGGGGTGGCGGGGAGGCTATGGGAATGGGGGTGGCGGGGAGGCTATGGGAATGGGGGTGGCGGGGAGGGTATGGGAATGGGGGTGGCGGGGAGGGTATGGGAATGGGGGTGACGGAGGGAGGGTGACAGGGAGGGTATGGGAATGGGGGTGACAGGGAGGGTATGGGAATGGGGGTGACAGGGAGGGTATGGGAATGGGGGTGACAGGGAGGGTATGGGAATGGGGGTGACAGGGAGGGTATGGGAATGGGGGTGGCAGGGAGGGTATGGGAATGGGGGTGACAGGGAGGGTATGGGAATGGGGGTGACAGGGAGGGTATGGGAATGGGGGTGACAGGGAGGGTATGGGAATGGGGGTGACAGGGAGGGTATGGGAATGGGGGTGACAGGGAGGGTATGGGAATGGGGGTGGCAGGGAGGGTATGGGAATGGGGGTGACAGGGAGGGTATGGGAATGGGGGTGACAGGGTGGGGGCAGAAGGGGTTGTGGCTCTTAATATCCTTACCTTCTGCCAATTTATACCCATGTGTGGGCACCTTACTTTTATGGGGGGCACTGTACAATGAGTACCTACCTGTCTTTGTGCCAGATATTTTCATTCCAATGACTCCTGCAGCACGGGTATAAAATAAAGAAACATGTTAATGGCATGTATATTATAGAAAGGCCTAAACAGACATAGAAACAACAACAACAAAAAAGAAAACAGGAAAGTTAAAGTCAATGTTTTTTGGTTGCCAGGGTCAGTGACAAATGGATACCTGTACCATACTAAAAGTTTGTTTAAGGGTGAATTTACCCTTTGAAAATTAATCATAATTAGTTCCTCTTTTAGTGTCTTAAACAGGAAGATCTATGTGGGGCTGTAAGTGCTTGAGGGTAAATATACACAGAATTTTTTTCAGAAACAGCCACATATTGATATTCGTTATAGTACAGGATCCCTTATCCGGAAACCCACTATCCAGAAATAAGCAAATAATTCTAATTTTTAAAAATGACTCCCTTTTTCTCTGTAATAATAAAACAGTACCTGTACTTGATCCCAACTAAGATATAATTACCCCTTATTGGGGGCAGAACAGCCCTATAGGGTTTATTTAATGGTTAAATGATTTTTTAGTAGACTTAAGGAATGGAGATCTAACTTACAGAAAGATCCCTTATCCGGAAAACCCCAGGTCCGGAGCATTCTGGATAACAGTTCCTAGTGCTGGGCGGTATGACCAAAAATTTATATCACGGTATTTTTTTTATTATATCGGTATCACGGTATTTGACGGTATTTTTTTTTCCCCATTCATGATTAGGTGACCACCCCAAACACCCCCCCCCCAACCCCAAACACCCCCCCATCCCCTTCACATAAATATAACTTACTGGCCAGGCAGCCGCAGGCACCCCCGACAGCTCACAGAGCCTCCTGGCAATTTTTCTTACTATTTCCGGGTTGCGCGCGTGACGTCAGCGCGCACAACCCGGAAATAGTAAGAAAAATTGCCAGGAGGCACCCACACCAGTATGCCGGTAAGTTAAAAAATTTTATCATTTTTTTTTAAAAAAACAGTGTTCGGTATATACCGGTATACCGCCCAGCACTAACAGTTCCTATACCTGTACCCATGTTAGGAACAGGAATACAGAGTATAGTGCTACTAGTATTATCATAGGGACGCAGAGCATAGTACTACTAGTATTATACATACACAGAGGATAGTACTACTAGTATTATACATACACAGAGGATAGTACTACTAGTATTATACATACACAGAGGATAGTACTACTAGTATTATACATATACAGAGGATAGTACTACTAGTATTATACATATACAGAGGATAGTACTACTAGTATTATACATACACAGAGGATAGTACTACTAGTATTATACATACACAGAGTATAGTACTACTAGTATTATACATACACAGAGGATAGTAATACTAGTATTATACATACACAGAGGATAGTACTACTAGTATTATACATACACAGAGGATAGTACTACTAGTATTATACATATACAGAGGATAGTAATACTAGTATTATACATACACAGAGGATAGTACTACTAGTATTATACACAGAGGATAGTACTACTAGTATTATACATACACAGAGGATAGTACTACTAGTATTATACACAGAGAATAGTACTACTAGTATTACACATACACAGAGGATAGTAATACTAGTATTATACATACACAGAGGATAGTACTACTAGTATTATACACAGAGAATAGTACTACTAGTATTACACATACACAGAGGATAGTACTACTAGTATTATTCATACACAGAGGATAGTACTATTAGTATTATACACAGAGAATAGTACTACTAGTATTACACATACACAGAGGATAGTACTACTAGTATTATACACAGAGAATAGTAATACTAGTATTATACATACACAGAGGATAGTACTACATGGGGGTACCAGTGTTAGACACAAGTACACAAATCATAAGCCCAACATAGGGACACAATGGCTGAAGCCCCTGAGAGTAACAGGTAGCACACACCGGGTGGTACCCAGCTTACCGAGCAGAAGGACCAGCTGCCGTAGTTTCATGCCTGGCTCGCTGCTCTGCGTCGCTGTCTCTGAGCTCTTTGGGACACAGAATCACCGCACCCAGGAAAAGGAACTGGAGGTCACCGACAGGAAACCCCTTGTATTACATAAGAAGGTGCAACGCCAACACAAGGCCAACCGGTACTGGGCTAAACTGCCAGCAGCTGGGTACGGTTATCATTTGTTAAGGTTCCATATTCAGGGCCCCTCAGGTCTCATAGGCTGCTAGCAAATAATACATTTATATTATAACATTTATATTACACCCCCTGGGGTAGAGGGCTTATTGGAAATAATGACATTATGTTACACAACAGATGTAGCTGAAAAAGTTGATCTATAGGAAGCCATGTCCAAAGGGTCAATCGGACCAGTCCTTGGATCAACTATACACAAAGAGAGTTTATTTTGGTGATAGGGTTGCCAACTTTTTGGTGAAGTATTACCGGCCTTCTGGTCAGGGAGTAGGAGGTGATGTCACACAGGGGCGGGGAAATGGGAAGAGTGGGCGGGGAAATGGGTGGGGTATGGGCAGGACTGTCCTTACAAGAGGGAATCCAACAGCGGAGAGAGTTGGGGAAGGGATTTATATTACGTTCCTGGTAAGTTTGTAATTCCGGCCCTAGCTGGAGATTTGCCGGCTAAGCCAGACAAATACTGGCTGGGGGGCAATTTTGTGACCCTGTATTTTTTCTCTTGCCCTTCCCTGGAGCTGCCAGTTTAGCTGCTTCAGGGAGAAAATTCCACAGCCTCCTGGGCTTGTAGGGCTTTTGCTCTGATTCTGACCAGATAGATTTACTGGTTCTACTAATGAACCTTGTGCTGTTGGATCTGGAAATTCATGCACCAAGGCCTGTCCCGGTGGCGCTAGTGTTAGCACCATAACGGGAGATGCTTTTCAGCTCAAAGCCAGATGGACTGGAACCCAACAGCAAGAAAGTGTTTTTAAATCAGTGTTCAATCCCATAGCAGAGCTTATCATGCTTAATGGGGGCTGAAGAACAAGTAGCCACCATCAGATCCCATCTGGGTAAGTCAGTTACAGCTCCCAGCATGCTTTAACCTTTACACATTGAAAAATGAGGTTTGTAGCCTGTAATCTTCATGGTTAAACCAGGCCTAAACATGTCCCAGGGGAATAGCTGGGGTATGTTTTGGCCCTTTCTGTCTGCCTTCAGTTTTGCCCTCTGTCCCCATTACTCCAGGAATAACTGGTTAACCCCGCGTGGCAACCGCACCCAAGTTCTTTATTTCTATTTGACAGGATCGGTGATTGCTGTCCAGTAACTTCCCCAAAGGCACACACTGACTCAGTATTTCATAGGAAATAAAAAAGAACAAAAACATGCAGCGCTGAGGGTTTTTCAGCTGTGGAAAACAGCAATACAATGTGACGGCAAGATGAGACAGCAATGTTTCGTATAAGTGTAGTTTCCCCTTACAATGAATGTCATTCAGATTGCTCAGAACTAATATCTGGTTTCTAGAGGGAACTGGGCAGCAGTTTGGAAGCCAGAATGGCAGAAATGCAGCAGAAGGCCTGGACTACAGAAGAGCATTGGGGCCACCAGATTTTTTTTTCTGTTTGTACAAAACCTGCTGTTAAAAGTCATTATTGTGAGTTTAAAAGTCATAATTCAACAGATTATTTTTTTTTTGGTGGCCCCACTGCTCTTCCGTACTGGACAGAAACATAAGTAACAGCAATAAAACTCAAACCGTACAGTCCGTTTTTTGGTTGCTAGGGTCAGTAGCTACCAGCAACAGATGACATTTAGGCAAACAGGAAGGCTAATAAATCATATTAATATGAATATCAGATGGATAAGTGTGGGAAAATACAATGAGCCAGAACTGGACTGGAGTAGCCCAGCCCTCTTATGGGTTATCAGCTGAGCAAGCACCATGCTGTCTTATAACTATGAAGGCAAACAGAATTGCCCGCTATTAGCTGGTAGGGAGGGAGGACCAGGCAACAGCCCTCCAGCAAATACAGTGATTTAATCTGCCTCAGCCACACAGTCAGCACCAGCCCCCTGCCCTGTTTATCAATGGCTGATGGAAGCCAGCCGGGCACAGATAGAGGTATGTAAAAAGGTAGCCATATACGGTAAGATCTGTTAGTTTGGCAAGGTCGATCCTTCCCCCGATATGCCCACCTCGGTTGGATAATATTGTGCTAGTGGGATTGGCCCTAGGGCTAAACAATCGCATTTCAAAAGTTGGGCGACTGCAGCGATGAGCCAACGTTGTTCCCGATACAGGTATAGGACACGTTATCCAGAATGCTCGGGACCACGGGTATTCCGGAAAAGGGATCTTTCTGTAATTTGGATCTTCATACCTTAAGTCTACTAAAAAATCAATAAAACATCAATTAAACCCAATAGGATTGTTTTGGGATCAAGTACAAGTACTGTTTTATTATTACAGAGAAAAGGGAATCATTTAACCATGAAATAAACACAATAGGGCTGTTCTGCCCCCAATAAGGGGTAATTATATCTTAGTTGGGATCAAGTACAGGTACTGTTTTATTATTACAGAGAAAAGGGAATCATTTAACCATTAAATAAACCCAATAGGGCTGTTCTGCCCCAATAAGGGGTAATTATATCTTAGTTGGGATCAAGTACAGGTACTGTTTTATTATTACAGAGAAAAGGGAATCATTTAACCATTAAATAAACCCAATTGGGCTGTTCTGCCCCAATAAGGGGTAATTATATCTTAGTTGGGATCAAGTACAGGTACTGTTTTATTATTACAGAGAAAAGGGGATCATTTAACCATTAAATAAACCCAATAGGGCTGTTCTGCCCCAATAAGGGGTAATTATATCTTAGTTGGGATCAAGTACAGGTACTGTTTTATTATTACAGAGAAAAGGGAATCATTTAACCATTAAATAAACCCAATAGGGCTGTTCTGCCCCCAATAAGGGGTAATTATATCTTAGTTGGGATCAAGTACAGGTACTGTTTTATTATTACAGAGAAAAGGGAATCATTTAACCTTGAAATAAACCCAATAGGGCTGTTCTGCCCCCAATAAGGGGTAATTATATCTTAGTTGGGATCAAGTACAGGTACTGTTTTATTATTACAGAGAAAAGGGAATCATTTAACCTTGAAATAAACCCAATAGGGCTGTTCTGCCCCCAATAAGGGGTAATTATATCTTAGTTGGGATCAAGTACAGGTACTGTTTTATTATTACAGAGAAAAGGGAATCATTTAACCATTAAATAAACCCAATAGGGCTGTTCTGCCCCAATAAGGGGTAATTATATCTTAGTTGGGATCAAGTACGGGTACTGTTTTATTATTACAGAGAAAAGGGAATCATTTAACCATGAAATAAACCCAATAGGGCTGTTCTGCCCCCAATAAGGGGTAATTATATCTTAGTTGGGATCAAGTACAGGTACTGTTTTATTATTACAGAGAAAAGGGAATCATTTAACCATGAAATAAACCCAATAGGGCTGTTCTGCCCCCAATAAGGGGTAATTATATCTTAGTTGGGATCAAGTACAGGTACTGTTTTATTATTACAGAGAAAAGGGAATCATTTAACCATTAAATAAACCCAATAGGGCTGTTCTGCCCCCAATAAGGGGTAATTATATCTTAGTTGGGATCAAGTACAGGTACTGTTTTATTTTTACAGAGAAATAGGAAATCAATTTTAAAAATCTAAATTATTTGATTAAAATGGAGTCTATGGGAGACAGGCTTTCCGTAATTCTGAGCTTTCTGGATATCGGGTTTCTGGATAACAGATCCCATACCTGTAGATTGAAAAATTAAGCCTGTCTGATCAACAGCTGACCAATTTGTGGCCACATATCGATCAGTGAAGCCTGTTGGAGGGCCCCATGCATGGGCAGAGAAGCTGCAATGCTCGCTTGTTGGCACAGCTTAAAGTTTGTTCTGATGTCAGTAAAAATGACCTCTTGGGGGTTCCAGTAAGGTCCTGCTATTCCCTCCCCCCTGTGGGATAATGATAGGAGGCCAGCAGGATTGTGGCGGGGGTCAAACAGGGACCAATATATGCAATTTTACCTCACAAATACCCAGTCACGTATTTTTAATTACGCTCAGTTGCGTCACTAATGTCACGACCCGTTAAAACTGAGGGGGCGGGGTTATTTTCTTTATGTAGTGTTTAATTTCAGACAGATAATTGTGTAAAGGCATGCCCTAACGCCACTGCCCGTAACCTGAGGCGGCTGAGGTGCTGCCACTATGATTGGGCCAGGTCAGCTTCTTGCCCTTACATGGAGGCAAGCTGAAGGGCGGTGCTTAGAAGTAAGGTAGCCAATGAGAAACGCAATATTTTCGAACGGTCGCGTCTTTAGCCAATGCGGCGGCGAGTTTGGAATGACTGACATGCGGAGGAGCCAATGAGTGTGCGAGGCTTGCCTGCGGAAGCGGAGTCGCTGCTGGAAGGAGTCACGTATCCGCCTCCATGGCTTGGTCAAGCAGCTTCTTATTTATTGTGCTGCCGCTGGCCGCCGCCGTTGCTGTCCAGCCTCAGGATACCGAGCTCACCTTCCTGCTGCCGGCGGGGAGACAAGAATGTTTCTACCAGACCACGCTGTACAATGGCAGTATGGAGATAGAGTACCAGGTATGGCAACTCCCCCAACTTCAGCAGTGAGCCCCCAACTCCCTACCTGCAAACCCAGTGCTGCTGCAGGGCATCATGGGAGGTGTGACTTGTCCTTCCCTTGGGTTGATTTTTGGGTGGGAAGTAAATCTGTCAGTACATCTGGGGATTCTGGGAGTTGTAGACCAGCAGTCATTGGTCCCTGCACCAGAAGCTGACAATTCATTACTAGGTGTCAAGTTGCCCTTTAGTTTCTCTGAGTACTTTCATTTCATACTTTCCATACAGCGCCAATTCCATGTATAATACCCCAGAACCCACAGCAGGATAAATACAGTGCCAATTCCATGTATAATACCCCAGAACCCACAGCAGGATAAATACAGTGCCAATTCCATGTATAATACCCCAGAACCCACAGCAGGATAAATACAGTGCCAATTCCATGTATAATACCCCAGAACCCACAGCAGGATAAATACAGTGCCAATTCCATGTATAATACCCCAGAACCCACAGCAGGATAAATACAGTGCCAATTCCATGTATAATACCCCAGAACACACGGCAGGATAAATACAGTGCCAATTCCATGTATAATACCCCCAGAACCCACAGCAGGATAAATACAGTGCCAATTCCATGTATAATACCCCAGAACACACGGCAGGATAAATACAGTGCCAATTCCATGTATAATACCCAGAACCCACAGCAGGATAAATACAGTGCCAATTCCATGTATAATACCCCAGAACCCACAGCAGGATAAATACAGTGCCAATTCCATGTATAATACCCCAGAACCCACAGCAGGATAAATACAGTGCCAATTCCATGTATAATACCCCAGAACCCACAGCAGGATAAATACAGTGCCAATTCCATGTATAATACCCAGAACCCACGGCAGGATAAATACAGTGCCAATTCCATGTATAATACCCAGAACCCACAGCAGGATAAATACAGTGCCAATTCCATGTATAATACCCCAGAACCCACAGCAGGATAAATACAGTGCCAATTCCATGTATAATACCCCAGAACCCACAGCAGGATAAATACAGTGCCAATTCCATGTATAATACCCCAGAACCCACAGCAGGATAAATACAGTGCCAATTCCATGTATAATACCCCAGAACCCACAGCAGGATAAATACAGTGCCAATTCCATGTATAATACCCCAGAACCCACGGCAGGATAAATACAGTGCCAATTCCATGTATAATACCCAGAACCCACGGCAGGATAAATACAGTGCCAATTCCATGTATAATACCCCAGAACCCACAGCAGGATAAATACAGTGCCAATTCCATGTATAATACCCCAGAACCCACGGCAGGATAAATACAGTGCCAATTCCATGTATAATACCCCAGAACCCACGGCAGGATAAATACAGTGCCAATTCCATGTATAATACCCCAGAACCCACAGCAGGATAAATACAGTGCCAATTCCATGTATAATACCCCAGAACCCACGGCAGGATAAATACAGTGCCAATTCCATGTATAATACCCCAGAACCCACGGCAGGATAAATACAGTGCCAATTCCATGTATAATACCCCAGAACCCACAGCAGGATAAATACAGTGCCAATTCCATGTATAATACCCCAGAACCCACAGCAGGATAAATACAGTGCCAATTCCATGTATAATACCCCAGAACCCACGGCAGGATAAATACAGTGCCAATTCCATGTATAATACCCAGAACCCACAGCAGGATAAATACAGTGCCAATTCCATGTATAATACCCAGAACCCACGGCAGGATAAGTACAGTGCCAATTCCATGTATAATACCCCAGAACCCACAGCAGGATAAATACATTGCCAATTCCATGTATAATACCCCAGAACCCACAGCAGGATAAATACAGTGCCAATTCCATGTATAATACCCCAGAACCCACAGCAGGATAAATACAGTGCCAATTCCATGTATAATACCCCAGAACCCACAGCAGGATAAATACAGTGCCAATTCCATGTATAATACCCAGAACCCACGGCAGGATAAATACAGTGCCAATTCCATGTATAATACCCAGAACCCACAGCAGGATAAATACAGTGCCAATTCCATGTATAATACCCCAGAACCCACAGCAGGATAAATACAGTGCCAATTCCATGTATAATACCCCAGAACCCACAGCAGGATAAATACAGTGCCAATTCCATGTATAATACCCCAGAACCCACAGCAGGATAAATACAGTGCCAATTCCATGTATAATACCCCAGAACCCACGGCAGGATAAATACAGTGCCAATTCCATGTATAATACCCAGAACCCAAGGCAGGATAAATACAGTGCCAATTCCATGTATAATACCCCAGAACCCACGGCAGGATAAATACAGTGCCAATTCCATGTATAATACCCAGAACCCACGGCAGGATAAATACAGTGCCAATTCCATGTATAATACCCAGAACCCACGGCAGGATAAGTACAGTGCCAATTCCATGTATAATACCCCAGAACCCACAGCAGGATAAATACAGTGCCAATTCCATGTATAATACCCCAGAACCCACAGCAGGATAAATACAGTGCCAATTCCATGTATAATACCCCAGAACCCACAGCAGGATAAATACAGTGCCAATTCCATGTATAATACCCCAGAACCCACAGCAGGATAAATACAGGGCCAATTCCATGTATAATACCCCAGAACCCACGGCAGGATAAATACAGGGCCAATTCCATGTATAATACCCCAGAACCCACGGCAGGATAAATACAGTGCCAATTCCATGTATAATACCCCAGAACCCACGGCAGGATAAATACAGTGCCAATTCCATGTATAATACCCCAGAACACACGGCAGGATAAATACAGGGCCAATTCCATGTATAATACCCCAGAACCCACGGCAGGATAAATACAGTGCCAATTCCATGTATAATACCCAGAACACACAGCAGGATAAATACAGGGCCAATTCCATGTATAATACCCCAGAACCCACAGCAGGATAAATACAGTGCCAATTCCATGTATAATACCCCAGAACCCACAGCAGGATAAATACAGGGCCAATTCCATGTATAATACCCCAGAACCCACAGCAGGATAAATACAGGGCCAATTCCATGTATAATACCCCAGAACCCACAGCAGGATAAATACAGTGCCAATTCCATGTATAATACCCCAGAACCCACAGCAGGATAAATACAGTGCCAATTCCATGTATAATACCCAGAACACACAGCAGGATAAATACAGGGCCAATTCCATGTATAATACCCCAGAACCCACAGCAGGATAAATACAGGGCCAATTCCATGTATAATACCCCAGAACCCACAGCAGGATAAATACAGTGCCAATTCCATGTATAATACCCTAGAACCCACAGCAGGATAAATACAGTGCCAATTCCATGTATAATACCCCAGAACACACGGCAGGATAAATACAGTGCCAATTCCATGTATAATACCCCAGAACACACGGCAGGATAAATACAGTGCCAATTCCATGTATAATACCCCAGAACACACGGCAGGATAAATACAGTGCCAATTCCATGTATAATACCCCAGAACACACGGCAGGATAAATACAGTGCCAATTCCATGTATAATACCCCAGAACACACGGCAGGATAAATACAGTGCCAATTCCATGTATAATACCCCAGAACCCACAGCAGGATAAATACAGTGCCAATTCCATGTATAATACCCCAGAACCCACAGCAGGATAAATACAGTGCCAATTCCATGTATAACACCCCAGAACCCACAGCAGGATAAATACAGTGCCAATTCCATGTATAATACCCAGAACACACAGCAGGATAAATACAGGGCCAATTCCATGTATAATACCCCAGAACCCACAACAGGATAAATACAGGGCCAATTCCATGTATAATACCCCAGAACCCACAGCAGGATAAATACAGTGCCAATTCCATGTATAATACCCCAGAACCCACAGCAGGATAAATACAGTGCCAATTCCATGTATAATACCCCAGAACCCACAGCAGGATAAATACAGTGCCAATTCCATGTATAATACCCAGAACACACAGCAGGATAAATACAGGGCCAATTCCATGTATAATACCCCAGAACCCACAACAGGATAAATACAGGGCCAATTCCATGTATAATACCCCAGAACCCACAGCAGGATAAATACAGGGCCAATTCCATGTATAATACCCCACACAGATTCAGTTTTAATGGACTTTACTACCTGTCCCTATTATTAAATGTGTAGAGTTCTTCAGCTGATTAAAGGGAAACTACCATGAAAAGTAAAATAAATATAATTCCTTTTATTAATGTTGCAATACAATGTATTATTATTTTTTTCATCCTCAGAGAACTATATACATAGTGCATACAGCTAACAGCAGCCAGTGGCCTGTAGGTTATGCAAGCAGCAGGGGGAACTTTGGACCTGCCGGCCCCTATTCTTTGACAGCACTGCCTGCTGGTTTCAGTGTGCTCTTTATTACATTATCAGCCTATAGGTTTCTGAAGGAATGTTGGCGCCAAGACTTCAGACTGGGGGCAACAGGTTGGTGGGGGTGGGCTGATCTTTGTGTGGGCAAGACGTCAGCTGTGAGTTCAGGTGAGGAGTCAACTTGGCAAGTGGTTCTGGTGGAAGTTGTAGGCTCTGGAACTGTTCAGCAGTAGCAATGTGTGGGTCGGTCCAAAGCCTATGGGTTGGGCGGGTTTGGGCATACACTCTCATAGTATTGCCAGGTTTGGGCTGAGTTCTTTCTTCCGCTCTCCTAGCCCAGGACCTTGCATTGATTGGCTTCTGCTTCTGGAAGCCATTATTTATAGGCCCCATCCCCTTTGTGATGTTTAAGATGGGACGGCGATGGTCTGTAAATAGAAGTAAATTACCGGGTCGGGTTGCAGGTCGACATTTTGTAACACATGTTACAGTTACGATTGTACTCTCCACTAACGTCCAGGGGTGAATCATCAGATATGAGGTAGAACCAGTAGGGATTCTACCCCTATCTGACGATTCAGCCCTAAACCCTACAAAATCTCATTCATTTATACAATAATATTGGTGCGTGTATGGCCGGCTTAAGGCAGGCACCATTAGGGCCAAGTGTGTGTCTCCTATTGATGTGTCCCTAAGAAACATGCGGAGAGACCAATCCCTCCCGATTATGGAAGGGAGACTTTATAAAGGAATTGTGTTTCCTGTTTCTGTTAATATGACCCAGTGTGGTCGGTACTGAATCCAATTCTGTCCTTTCCTGGCCAGGTGATCGGCGGTGCTGGCCTAGATGTGGACTTCTCGGTCACTACTCCCTCGGGGATCTTGCTTATCATGGAGAGACGGCGATCGGACGGCGTGCATACGTGAGTGGCGGCCCCTACAAAGGCCTTCTCCATAGATATCTTTGCTTGCACGTACTGTATGTGTTCCTAACCGACTCCTCCCGTGGTATCTTTGCAGCGTGGAGCCGACCGAGGCTGGTGACTACATGATCTGTTTCGATAACTCCTTCAGCACCATCTCAGAGAAACTGGTTTTCTTTGAGCTCATATTCGACAATCAGCAGGGGGACGAGGAGCCAGATAGCTGGGCGGACGTCGTGGAACCTGATGAGCTTCTGGACATAAAGCTGGAGGACATCAAGGTACGATGCTGCCCATTGGCTTTCTGGAGTTTGAGTGAACTGCAGGGGTCAGTGCATTGATGCCCCCGTTTATACCTCGATGCTCTGATATCGCTTGCCTTCTCCTCATGATGTTCTACTCTCCTTTTCTTCTCCTTGCCCTAGGAGTCCATAGAGAGCGTGAAGTCCAGGCTGGAGCGCAGTATCCAAATGCAGACGGTACTTCGCGCCTTCGAGGCGCGAGATCGGAACCTCCAGGACAGCAACCTCGAGAGAGTGAACTTCTGGTCAGCCATCAACGTCGGCGTGTTGGTCACGGTGGCCTTCCTGCAGGTGTACATGCTGAAAAGCCTCTTCGACGACAAGCGCAAGATCCGGACTTAATGCTCGTGGTGTCTCCGGGCGGGAGCGGGAATATCTGGCGCTTCCGCCACCTTGAACGTCTTCCGTTTACCTTTGAGGACATTGGATGATGGAGATGCCTCCCATGATCATGATTTTATGGGAAGAACCGTACAACAAAATTTACAAAATGGGTGGAAATCCATTTTTACTTGTAGCAGAGATCTTAAAGCAATAACGACCTGTAATTATCCTGTTTGCCTAAGCACCTCAGATATATGGCCGCCCTGTCTGTCCCAGTCCCAACGCATCTAGCAGCAGAAGCCTCTCGTGGAGTAGGGGAGCTTACTATATACGTACTTGAAGGGTACAAGGACACTTGGAGAGATCACACCTGGGTTTGTAGCCACCAGATGGTACCTATGGCTGCATGTCTGCCCACAATATTGCCCTCTGAAAGGGCAAAGACTGTAGCCACAGCTTTCCAGGAACGGCTCGGTTCAGTAGTGGCTCTGGGTCACTGAGTCCTTCCCTAATAGACTTGGTGCAAGGGTAACTACACAGACTGTTAAAGGGGTAGTTCACTTTTAGTATGTTATATAATGGCCTATTTCTAGCAACTTTGCCATTGGTCTTTCATTATTTATATTTTTATAGTTTTTTTTTTTAGTTATTTGCTTTCTTTCCTGCCTCTTTCCAGTTTTCAGATGGGGGGTCGCTGACCCTGGCAGAAAAAAATCTATTGCTTTGTGTGGCTACAATTGTATTGTTATTGTTACTTTTAATTTCTTAAGGTGGCCATACATGTTAAGATCCGCTCGCTTGGGAGGTCACCATCGAGCGGATCTTCTCCCGATATCCCCCACCTACAGGTGGGGGATGTAGGGTGAATTCAGGCTAATTTGGGCATTTGGCCCTGGGGCCAAATGATTGAATTAGAACGCTGGTAATAGGCGCCGTCGGTTTGGGGACCGCATCAGTGAGCCGACGAGGTCCCCGATCCGACTACATTTTTTAACCTGCCCGATTTCAGGCCAGATATCGGTCGGGCAGGCCCGTCGGTAGTGCCCATACACAGGCCAATAAGCTGGCGAATCGGTCTAAGGGACCCATATCGGCAGCTACAATCGGCCTGTGTATGGCCAACTTTACTTCCCTATTCAGTCCTTCACCTACTCATATTCCAGTCTCTCATTCAAACCACAACCTGGTTGCTAGCATTATAAAGACCCTAGCAACCAGATACTTGCTAAAGTAAGAGCTGCCGAACAAAAAGCTAAATAACCAGAATACAACAAAAAATAAAGACTAATTGCAAATTGTCTCATTAGAGTTAAAGTAGAACTACCCCTTTCCAGGCAGCACCGTGATTGCAACACAAAGGCACAATTTAGGGACGGGGGTTGGTACGACGGCGATTGTGCGTTGGGAGCCCGTAGGCTGCAATTCTCACCGATTACCTGCCAGATTCTGATTGGACTGTTCCCAAGTGAATTTTGTGGGTTGTGTTATTTATGTGGGAGGGGCCCAGTATGGTGTGCAAGAGGTGCCAATTGATGCTAAAGGCATAAAGGTGAATGGGGGCTGTTTTTGGCCCTGCCCCCTAAGTGCCCAAAATCTCCATTGCCCCAAAATGTCTCGTTTCCCCCCCCCGTCTGCACTGCCTTACTCCTCTCTCCCTCCTTTATAAACACCCAGTAAATTTGCACCTGGGCAGAAACCCATAGTGACCAATCAGATGCTTGCTTTCATTGTTGTACCTGCAGCCAGCTTATAGGGGGTGGTTCACCTTCATATTATTATATATTCAATATATTATAGAATGGCCCATCCCTAGCAAGATTGCAATTGATCTTTATTATTTATTTTTTTTATAGTTTTTAAATGATTTTTTCCTCTGCTACATCTTTCCAGCTACCAAATAGGGGGGTCACTGACCCCGGCAGCCAAAAACCATTGCTCTGTGAGGCTACACGTTTTATTATTACTTTTAATTTTATATTTTTCTGCTCGTCCCCTCTGCTATTCATATTCCAGCCTCTCATTCAACACACTGCCTGGTTGCTAAGGTAAACCAGAGTCTAGCAACCAAATAGATGCTAAATAACTGAAAAACCACAAATAATAAAAGATGAAAACCAATTGCAAATTGTCTCAAAATACTAAAAAGTTAATATAAAGGTGAACAAATCTGATTACTGATTGGTTGCTATGAGTTACAGCCCTGGTACAAATACGCCCAGTGTTTATAAAAGAGATCTGCTGTTTTTCAAGCACAAAGTAGAGCTGGTGTCACGCTCTGGCCAATAGCAGCTGTTAAACTGTGACGGAAGGCGGGTTCAAGGCTCTGATTGGCTGGTGAGATTTACATTGTAACCCCCAGTTTTGTTAACTTTCTGTTTTTATACGGGGTGTGTGTGTGGGGGCTGTGCAAGCTGCCTAGGGGGAGATTTTCATATGGATCTTTACGTTTCACCCCCCTGACAAAGTTTGGGGTCGGGGGGCACATTGGAAATGTTCATACAGCCTAAAGGTGGCCCTCCATTAGGGACAGCCAGTTAGGGCTCAGTATTAGCGGGGCGCCGAGGTACAGGAATAATATATATCTCTGTGGGACACACAGACATTGCTGCTATGAAAGGATTTTATATTTTTATAAGACTTCATATCCGTGCCTCTCTAGCCCCTCCTCCCTCCCCACGTTGCTCAGAACAAACCCTCCCCCCCTATTTCCACACGTTGGTGATTTTTAAATGGAAATTGTTTTTATATATTTGCGTGACCTCGTCATGTGATCAATGTCATTAACAGAATGATGCCGAATGGAGAGATTTCTAGACAATTCGTCTTTAATAAATGGACGTTTTTGGATCCGTGCGTTTGAGCATTTTATTGGCAGAGGTGTTTGGTTACAGCTACATCAACTTTCAGGGGCAGATTTATCAAAATGTGAAATTTGACCTCACCCACTTTCTAATTCATTCCTATGGGTATTTATCAATGGGTGAAAGTTACTGTTTGATAAATATGCTCCTAAAAATCCCATAGGAATGAATAGAAAGTGGGTGAGTTTTTCCGCAGTGAACTGTAATTTCATTTTGATCAGCCCCTTAGTATGGGGTTAGCAGTAGAGGACAGTTTGCAATTGGTCTTCATTCTATAATCTAAATAAATATATATATATATTATTTATAGACTTGGTCTATATTGGGTGGGCTGCCCAACTAATATATGGTTGTACATTGGGCGGGTTTGGAAATCCCACGGGTAGAGGGTGCTGGTGTGGTCCTCTCCTGATGGGTTAGTATAAGCCCCCATTACAATCCAATCATTGGCCCAGGGACCAAATGATCAGATTATTCCTATTAGGCCCAGCCTGTCGACGGCCATATTGTTTGAAAATTGGCCTATTCGGCAAGCACACCACCAAACGAGTATATGAGCAAAAGCAAAACTGCAGGGATTGGACCCTTCTCTAATATATGTCTATGTAAAGGAGAACTTCCCCTTTAAACAGACCATAGAGTTCATAATGTATGCAGAGGGGTGACAACAGGACGGGCAGAACCAGTTGCTGTTTTGAGACATACTGGAACCCTTGTATTTGATGTGAGTTTGGGTTCCTATACAGCCTGGGGGTCACCAACATGGCAGCTTTGTGCCAGCAGAGGGGAATCACGCAGTCCTAATGTAACTGTAGGAGTGAGTTCTAATGCACCCTCAGCCCTAAGGATATGCATGTTATAAAGAACACAGGGTGGGTATAAATGCACATTATTTAGGGAACATGCACCGGGCAGAATATTCCAGCTGCCATACTGCTTGCCTAGGCAGGGCCGGTACCCATAGCCAGCGGTGCGGGGTTCTGAGGCAATATGGCCGCTGGGCAAGGGGGATATTGACAACACAAGACATCAGTGAGTATCCCATAAATACACGGCTGCCTTTATTAACATACTGGTGTATCGGGGGTTAAATACAAAGTCTCCTAATAAAATCTCTCTGTAGAATATCTATGCGGGGGGGGGGCGCGGCATTAAATTTAAGGCACAGTTGAGATTCCAGCGAAAGAAGAATAACACAGGATGTTACAGGAGGACACACAGGTAATATATAAAGGGGCCGAGGCGAGACAGGCCGTAGTTAGCAACACCGTTATTTCCAAGGCAGGTTACAGGGTTAGGGCCCATGAAATGTATCAGTTGCCAGTAGTCGGTCCAACAGTGCAGCTTTGGTTGTTGCCCCCCAGGGATACACATATTCAATGGGCCGTAGCCCTTACAGTCCATTATCAGGGGGGACAGTGTGGGGAAGGCACAATGGAAAAAATCAGCCAGATATCTATGGGTTGGACTATTCCATCAGTCACATGTGCCTGCAATCGCCATGGGGGGGGGGGGGGGGGTTTATTTACATTATTCAAAAAAATATTGATTATATAGGCAACGAGGGCCACACCCCTAAGGCTGCCACCCTAGGGTGCCTCTATATAGATCCGGCCCCGCCCCCAGTGGGGAGTTGTACCGTAATGGAATGATCTGAATGGTGGGCGGAGGCACGCAGAAACGTCTGGCAATGGCAGCCAATAAGCTAAAGGTTTTTTACCGTAACATAACTTTATGTTAGAAAATGGACAATTCTTAGCAACTTTTTAGTTGGTCTTCATTTTTCTTTTAAAGTTAATGCATTATTTGCTTTCTTGTTTTCACAGACCCGGGCAGCCAAAACATTATTGCTCTTTGAAGCTATGATATTTATTGGTAAAATGACCATTTTATTACTTATCTGTATATTCCAGTCTCTCATTTATATCAATGCATGGTTGCTACGGTAAACTGCATCCTAGCAACCAGATAGCCGCTGAATTAAAAAAAAAAAACCAAAACGTAATTCTATAACCACACAAAAAAATGAAGACCAACTGCAAATGGTTTTAGAATAGCACTCTACATTACACTGAAAGTTAATATAAAGGTGAATTACCTGGATAAAAGCCACAGTGGAGGCAGCTGCTGCCGACTAGAACGGATTATAATAAAGGACTGGGGGCCAAGCGATAGTCTCTCATAACCCAGTAACCCCCCCATGTGATAGCGCAGGATTCTCCTGACCCACTGCACCATGTGACTGATTTACCCAGATACCCAAGAACCTAATCTACATATTGAAATTGGAACAAAACTCCCCACCATTGGATCGTTAGGAGAAAACATGGTTACCTTTATTAGTCCCAGACCTTAAGGCAAAGTACATTGGGTTCGGCCGGGCACAAAATCACTGAAATTGGGCCAAATCCCCCAAAAAATGGAAACCTTGATGTCCAAAAATGTTGGGGGGAGAGGGCTGCCCAGGGGGGGCCAAGGGGAGTGGCATGTAAGCGATTCTTACTGGTTACCAGCATCAGCAGTATGGGATCAGCTGATTGGCTGCTCACTTAGCGCCGCTCATCCCATATACACTGGCCCTTTATGGCGGTCCAACCATTTCCCATGGCCTATACTATACCTATACATTATGTCAGTATGGGAGAATGTGTGAGGGTGAAGCCCAGGCACCAGGAGGAAATGGGCTTTTGGTAGCCAATAAGAGCTTCCCGATAGGCGAGCAGCAGTCACGGGGGCAGAACCAATCAGGAAGCAGTAGGGTGCCCTATAAAAAGCACCAAAGGCGGCAATGAGAGGGCAGGTCAGTACCCCGGGGGTTCCAGCATGGACTCGTGGCTCACAAGGTTCTTTTCAGTCCAGCGGGGTCGGCTCCTTGGGGAAAAGGAAGCCATGTTCTTCTGCAGCCCTTCTGTTAGGGCCTTGGTGCCGCCATCTTCAGCCACTCATTGCAGTACGTGGGCCATGTGCAGGCATCAAACCATGGGGGGCGCCCGGGTACCATACCGAGGGCAAAGGGAGAAGAGATGGAAGGAGGTCGGGTCTTTTCACCAATAGTTGGGCTTGGCTGGAGCAGTGGGAGGGGGCCTCCTGCGCAGAGGGAATAAAGGGGAAATAAGAATAAAAGGGAATAAAGGGGAAATAAGAATAAAAGGGAATAAAGGGGAAATAAGAATAAAAGGGAATAAAGGGGAAATAAGAATAAAAGGGAATAAAGGGGAAATAAGAATAAAAGGGAATAAAGGGGAAATAAGAATAAAAGGGAATAAAGGGGAAATAAGAATAAAACTGCCAACATGACGGAGATGAAAGCATTACGGGCGGGATGGGTATGCTCTGTGCTGAGGGGGGGGGGGTTAGTGTGACATTAAAGGGAAAGTTAACCTCACCTTTTTATCAGTGTGTAAGCAAACATCACCGGTGATGTCGCCCATAGCAACCAATCAGATCTTTGCTTTTGTCTTCTAAATTCTAGGTGTTCAATTTGAATTGCTGATTGGTTGCTATGGGCAACATCACCGGTGATGGCTTACACACCGATATAACCCTTAGTATAATTATAGATGGACCTACAGTATTTTGTCTTCTTCCAGCCTGTCATGAAAAACTACTATCTGGTTGTTAGGGTCAGTGACCCTAGTGAGTTCAGTTTTATTCTGTGGTGACTAAGCCCTAGCAACCAGACAGCGCAACAAGTTGCAAAACAAATATGAACAAGCCGTATAAAATGAAGACTAACTGCAAATTGTCTCGGAATGTCGAAACTACCTCTTTCATGTGATGCATAATATCACCAGCAGGGGAGGCTAGTGGTTGCGTTGGGGGTTACAGCCAGGTTAGTGGGTACAAAAGAGGAGCTTTTATTGCTGTAGGTGCTCTGTTAAAGGGGAACTGTCAGTTTAATGAAAAGAAAAGGGGCGGTTAATAATCCTAACGCCAAAAAGCAGTTACTGGCAGCAGGAACATACTACGCAGGGAAGCACACTGATTGGATCCCCACACAGGCCAATAAGATACTGGGATACTTATTATCAGAGATCACATGCAGTTTGTGCAGATATTTATAGCGGTGATAGTTGCCCTTTAATAGGGAAATGTGCCCAATGACACTGGATTCTAAGCAGCTTCCCAGTACCCATGTATTCCTCATTCCCAGCAGGCTCCTAGTTACGTATAGAGGCGCCCATACAGGCTCAGACTAAAGACTGATTGGGCAGCTTACCTGCCCGTGTATTGGCACCCCCGGCAGCCTACCCAACCAGATCTGGCCTGAAACTGGGCAAGTGTCAATCAGCAAGTTTGATTTAGTGTCGGATCGGGGGCCGCATCGGCTCGTTTGGCTCTCTGTGTGACGGCTCCTGTACCCATCCTTGGAATTTAATTGTTTGGCCCCAGGGCCATATGATCAAATGTGCCCAATATCACCCACCCCAGGGGGCAGAGCAGGGAGAGAGACACCTTTACTCTCATTTGTATTGAAAGCAGCACCTGTCTGTCCCTTTCCCTTCCCTGCACTGCTGGTTCCGACTCCTGATACAACTTCCCAAGATCCATTCATTCCTCATTCTCACTGGGTTTATAGTTATGTGTAACTGTCACTGTGTCTGTCCCTTTCCCTTCTCTGCACTGCTGGTTCTGACTCCTGATACAACTCCCCAATATCCATTCATTCCTCATTCTCACTGGGTTTATAGTTATGTGTAACTGTCACTGTGTCTGTCCCTTTCCCTTCTCTGCACTGCTGGTTCTGACTCCTGATACAACTCCCCAATATCCATTCATCCCTCATTCTCACTGGGTTTATAGTTATGTGTAACTGTCACTGTGTCTGTCCCTTTCCCTTCCCTGCACTGCTGGTTCTGACTCCTGATACAACTCCCCAATACCCATTCATTCCTCATTCTCACTGGGTTTATAGTTATGTGTAACTGTCACTGTGTCTGTCCCTTTCCCTTCTCTGCACTGCTGGTTCTGACTCCTGATACAACTCCCCAATATCCATTCATTCCTCATTCTCACTGGGTTTATAGTTATGTGCATCTATCATTGCTACTGAAAGCAGTGTCTGTCTGTCTGTCTGTCCCTTTCCCTTCTCTGCACTGCACTGCTGGTTCTGACTCCTGATACAACTTCCCAATATCCAATCATTGCTCTGTGCATCTGTCATTGCTACTGAAAGCAGTGTCTGTCTGTCCCTTTTTCTTCTCTGCACTGCTGGTTCTGACTCCTGATACAACTTCCCAATATCCAATCATTGCTCTGTGCATCTGTCATTGCTACTGAAAGCAGCGTCTGTCTGTCCCTTTCTGTCCCCCTGGTTCTGACTAGGGATACACAGAATACAGGATTCGGGTCAGTATTTGGCCAAATCTTTTACAAAGGATTCGGTGGATTTGTTGCATCCCTAGTTGTGACTGTTGGAACGATGTAGCAGAAGCCATGTGACTAACAGCCCTGTGAGTAGGCAAAGGGGGGCTCCTGTTACACTGCCCCCCAGGGTTGGATGAGGGAAGGGAAGACAGACGCTGCCCTCAGTTGCAAAGTTAGGGAACATGGATTATGAATGGATATTGGCAAGTTGCTTAGAATGGCGTTTTCTTTCATTAGTAAAAAACAAAAAAACAAAAAACGTGTTTTGTGTTCATTTCCCCTTTAAATGCCATGCTCACACATGGATGCAATAGGTGAGAGACTTAGCATGGCACAGTGCCGCCTACCGATACCCCCACTCGCCCCACACACCCATCTCCCATTCCCTGAGCCCCCACTCGCCCCACACACCCATCTCCCATTCCCTGAGCCCCCACTCGCCCCACACACCCATCTCCCATTCCCTGAGCCCCCACTCGCCCCACACACCCATCTCCCATTCCCTGAGCCCTCACTCGCCCCACACACCCATCTCCCATTCCCTGAGCCCTCACTCTCCCCAGCGCACACACACACGGCCTCCCAGTGGCACCTACTGAAACCCAGGGTGCTGCCCCTGAGCCCCCACTCGCCCCACACACCCATCTCCAATTCCCTGAGCCCTCACTCTCCCCAGTGCGCGCACACGGCCTCCCAGTGGCACCTACTGAAACCCAGGGTGCTGCCCCTGAGCCCCCACTCGCCCCACACACCCATCTCCCATTCCCTGAGCCCTCACTCTCCCCAGCGCACACACACACACGGCCTCCCAGTGGCACCTACTGAAACCCAGGGTGCTGCCCCTGAGCCCCCACTCGCCCCACACACCCATCTCCAATTCCCTGAGCCCTCACTCTCCCCAGTGCGCGCACATGGCCTCCCAGTGGCACCTACTGAAACCCAGGGTGCTGCCCCTGAGCCCCCACTCGCCCCACACACCCATCTCCCATTCCCTGAGCCCTCACTCTCCCCAGCGCACACACACACGGCCTCCCAGTGGCGCCGACACATGGAGCCCATTCCTCTCACCCCCAGACCAGGAAATGGGGGGTGGGCACGGAAATATCCCCTTACGGCTCCTTCCATAAACACATGGATCCAGCTCTGTGCCTGTATGTGGCCTAATGAATAGCAGCGCTGCCCCCCCCCATCCCACCACCAATCATATCTCATGGCTGCTTTATCCAAAAGCCTAAAGGGCAACTAAGCATATGCAATGATGAACCACTTTATAGACTATATGGCTGCTGTACCAAATCTGCCCCACCTTTATCAAGGGGGCTAGTGTGGGGAGAGGGGGCAGATCTTTAGTGCTGCGCTCCCTGGGGGCTCACATAGCAACCATACTGCACAGGGGGCATTTTAAGTGTAAAGTGCACAGTAAGTGGAAGCTGCCATGTTTAATCTGCCCGGAACTCTGAGGCAATGGTGCCCCCAGTGGCAACAACCATACTGCACAGGGGGCATTTTATGTGTAAAGTGCACAGTAACAATAAGTTGCTATTTCTGGGCTTACTGATCTACATATTTATTCATATAAGTGGAAGCTGCCATGTTTAATCTGCCAGGAACTCTGAGGGAATGGTGCCCCCAGTAGGAACAATCATAAAAAAAGATGCTCGCACTTGCACCGACCCCTCCTACTTCTTCACTTGCACCGACCCCGGCCCTAACACCCACGCACCCCTCCTACTTCTTCACTTGCACCGACCCCCACGCACCCCTCCTACTTCTTCACTTGCACCGACCCCGGCCCTAACACCCACGCACCCCTCCTACTTCTTCACTTGCACCGACCCGGCCCTAACACCCACGCACCCCTCCTACTTCTTCACTTGCACCGACCCCTCCTACTTCTTCACTTGCACCGACCCCGGCCCTAACACCCACGCACCCCTCCTACTTCTTCACTTGCACCGACCCCTCCTACTTCTTCACTTGCACCGACCCCGGCCCTAACACCCACGCACCCCTCCTACTTCTTCACTTGCACCGACCCGGCCCTAACACCCACGCACCCCTCCTACTTCTTCACTTGCACCGACCCCGGCCCTAACACCCACACACCCCTCCTACTTCTTCACTTGCACCGACCCCTCCTACTTCTTCACTTGCACCGACCCCGGCCCTAACACCCACGCACCCCTCCTACTTCTTCACTTGCACCGACCCCGGCCCTAACACCCATGCACCCCTCCTACTTCTTCACTTGCACCGACCCCTCCTACTTCTTCACTTGCACCGACCCCAGCCCTAACACCCACGCACCCCTCCTACTTCTTCACTTGCACCGACCCGGCCCTAACACCCACGCACCCCTCCTACTTCTTCACTTGCACCGACCCCGGCCCTAACACCCACGCACCCCTCCTACTTCTTCACTTGCACCGACCCCGGCCCTAACACCCACGCACCCCTCCTACTTCTTCACTTGCACCGACCCCGGCCCTAACACCCACGCACCCCTCCTACTTCTTCACTTGCACCGACCCCGGCCCTAACGCCCACGCACCCCTCCTACTTCTTCACTTGCACCGACCCCAACGCCCACGCACCCCTCCTACTTCTTCACTTGCACCGGCCCTAACACCCATGCACCCCTCCTACTTCTTCACTTGCACCGACCCCTCCTACTTCTTCACTTGCACCGACCCCAGCCCTAACACCCACGCACCCCTCCTACTTCTTCACTTGCACCGACCCGGCCCTAACACCCACGCACCCCTCCTACTTCTTCACTTGCACCGACCCCGGCCCTAACACCCACGCACCCCTCCTACTTCTTCACTTGCACCGACCCCGGCCCTAACACCCACGCACCCCTCCTACTTCTTCACTTGCACCGACCCCAGCCCTAACACCCACGCACCCCTCCTACTTCTTCACTTGCACCGACCCCGGCCCTAACGCCCACGCACCCCTCCTACTTCTTCACTTGCACCGACCCCAACGCCCACGCACCCCTCCTACTTCTTCACTTGCACCGACCCCAACGCCCACGCACCCCTCCTACTTCTTCACTTGCACCGACCCCAACGCCCACGCACCCCTCCTACTTCTTCACTTGCACCGACCCCAACGCCCACGCACCCCTCCTACTTCTTCACTTGCACCGACCCCAACGCCCACGCACCCCTCCTACTTCTTCACTTGCACCGACCCCAACGCCCACGCACCCCTCCTACTTCTTCACTTGCACCGACCCCGGCCCTAACGCCCACGCACCCCTCCTACTTCTTCACTTGCACCGACCCCGGCCCCAACGCCCACGCACCCCTCCTACTTCTTCACTTGCACCGACCCCCGGCCCTAACACCCACGCACCCCTCCTACTTCTTCACTTGCACCGACCCCAACGCCCACGCACCCCTCCTACTTCTTCACTTGCACCGACCCCCACGCACCCCTCCTACTTCTTCACTTGCACCGACCCCGGCCCTAACACCCACGCACCCCTCCTACTTCTTCACTTGCACCGACCCCGGCCCCAACGCCCACGCACCCCTCCTACTTCTTCACTTGCACCGACCCCCACGCACCCCTCCTACTTCTTCACTTGCACCGACCCCGGCCCTAACACCCACGCACCCCTCCTACTTCTTCACTTGCACCAACCCCAACGCCCACGCACCCCTCCTACTTCTTCACTTGCACCGACCCCCACGCACCCCTCCTACTTCTTCACTTGCACCGACCCCGGCCCTAACACCCACGCACCCCTCCTACTTCTTCACTTGCACCGACCCCGGCCCCAACGCCCACGCACCCCTCCTACTTCTTCACTTGCACCGACCCCGGCCCCAACGCCCACGCACCCCTCCTACTTCTTCACTTGCACCGACCCCGGCCCTAACACCCACGCACCCCTCCTACTTCTTCACTTGCACCGACCCCAACGCCAACGCACCCCTCCTACTTCTACACTTGCACCGACCCCGGCCCCAACGCCCACGCACCCCTCCTACTTCTTCACTTGCACCGACCCCGGCCCTAACACCCACGCACCCCTCCTACTTCTTCACTTGCACCGACCCCAACGCCCACGCACCCCTCCTACTTCTTCACTTGCACCGACCCCAACGCCCACGCACCCCTCCTACTTCTTCACTTGCACTGACCCCAACGCCCACGCACCCCTCCTACTTCTTCACTTGCACCGACCCTGGCCCCAACGCCCACGCACCCCTCCTACTTCTTCACTTGCACCGACCCCGGCCCTAACACCCACGCACCCCTCCTACTTCTTCACTTGCACCGACCCCAACGCCCACGCACCCCTCCTACTTCTTCACTTGCACCGACCCCGGCCCTAACACCCACGCACCCCTCCTACTTCTTCACTTGCACCGACCCCGGCCCTAACACCCACGCACCCCTCCTACTTCTTCACTTGCACCGACCCCGGCCCTAACACCCACGCACCCCTCCTACTTCTTCACTTGCACCGACCCCGGCCCTAACACCCACGCACCCCTCCTACTTCTTCACTTGCACCGACCCCGGCCCCCTTCATATCTGGTACATTCTCCTCTCCCTACTTGCTATAAAAAGCAGCACCTATTTGTCTGTCGCTATTCTCTGCACTGCTGGTTCTGACTAATGACACAATGTATCAGAAGCATGCAAGGTGACATATAGGAGACATAAATAAGCAGCCAAATGCTAATTACAGTTTGGGGCCCACGGAATAGTTGTTCATTATGGATAAAGGGGTTATTGTCATTCACTTAACATGAACAGGGAAAATATCCATCAAAAATATAAAGTTTTGCATTTCCTGAGTGACAGTTACGTGTGTGCATGTAGCTACTATAGCCATCTATGGAGATTGGAGGCAGGCAACATGGCAACTCCTGTTACACCAATAGTGACATTATTGCCCCAATAGCAGCACTGCATCCCTGACAATACCCCTAAGGGGTGCACTTGTGCTTCAGCCCAGCAGACCATCTGACACTTGTCAGGGAAGGACTTCCAGTTGCACAAGTGGTGGTCAGTGCTCAGCTCTGATTGGCAGGTACATCCACAGTCTGTGCAACAGGAAAGTCCGACCTGATACAAAGTGCACACTCCAAGATTTTTCATATCTATTCCCCCAGTGGGTGCATGGTCTATGTATAATGGGCAGTCACCTGGTCAGCCTGACCTCTCTGACATGTTCAGCATTCATTTCCGCCTCTTGTTAAGGCATAATAGCCTGGTAATGCTAAGCTTTTAGGGAAAGGTGCCAATGAGAGTATGGGGTTATAGGGAGGGGTTATAGGGAGCAATAGGAGGAGTTATAGGGAGCAATAGGAGGAATTATAGGGAGGGGTTATATGGGGCAATAGGAGGGGTTATAGGGAGGGGTTATAGGGAGCAATAAGAGGGGTTATAGGGAGGGGTTATAGGGAGCAATAAGAGGGGTTATAGGGAGCAATAGGAGGAGTTATAGGGAGGGGTTATATGGAGCAATAGGAGGAGTTATAGGAAGGGGTTATATGGAGCAATAGGAGGAGTTATAGGGAGGGTTATATGGAGCAATAGGAGGAGTTATAGGGAGCAATAGGAGGAGTTATAGGGAGGGTTATATGGAGCAATAGAGGAGTTATAGGGAGGGTTATATGGAGCAATAGGAGGGGTTATATGGAGCAATAGGAGGAGTTATAGGGAGGGGTTATATGGAGCAATAGGAGGAGTTATAGGGAGGGGTTATATAGAGCAATAGGAGGAGTTATAGGGAGGGGTTATATGGAGCAATAGGAGGAGTTATAGGGAGGGTTATATGGAGCAATAGGAGGAGTTATAGGGAGCAATAGGAGGAGTTATAGGGAGGGTTATATGGAGCAATAGAGGAGTTATAGGGAGGGTTATATGGAGCAATAGGAGGGGTTATATGGAGCAATAGGAGGAGTTATAGGGAGGGGTTATATGGAGCAATAGGAGGAGTTATAGGGAGGGGTTATATAGAGCAATAGGAGGAGTTATAGGGAGGGGTTATATGGAGCAATAGGTGGAGTTATACCCCCATATGGAGCAATAGGAGATTTTAAGATGGCCATATATGCCCAGATTTGCTTGGGTAGACTGGGCATGACTGGTAGTGCAGGGGACAGTTTCTAATGACGATGCAGTGATCTAATCAGATTGGTTGGTCTGTGCAGGCTGATAAATATAAACAAATATAAGTAGAAAGGATTCCTTGTAAGGCCAAATCACACCATTAGCCTCTACATGGCCTGTAAGCAGATGGGTAGCATAAAGTCTTCCCTACAGGGAGAGCAGTGTCACGCCAGCTGTGATTGGCTCACCGAAGCAGAGAATAAGCCATTACCGTACCCGTATGAAGGAAAGCCCAATACCAGAAGTTGAGGAAAACCAACAAGGCCGTGTGTAACAGAGAAACTGCACCCAAATAAAGAGCCAGAAACAGACACCCAAAAGTGAAATCACCAGAAAAATAAAGTTCCCTTTATTTTTAGTTTATTAATAAAGGTACAGAATGGGGGGAGGCACTTTACACATTTCATCCCAGATAATAAGAACCCCTCTCTCCTGCGCCGAGCTGATCCGCCCCTACTGAGCGCTGCCATGTTTCTGCCTCCTGTAGCCCAGCAAGTGGGATGTTCCTGCTTTATGGTATTATTATGGGGTTACATACATACCCCCCCCCCAGTCATATAAAGCCCAAAATAAATATGCCAGGCCCGCTAGTGCTACTGGGTACAGAACATGCTCATTCCCCCAGCAGAACTGAACCGGGTCATATTTAATTGGAGGCTTTTGTATCTATGAAGGAGATCCAACGGGACCTTTGGCCCTCTAGGTGCTATTACTACCAATGCTCCAAGCATACTGGGGTTTTTTGTTTAACACACCCTGAAGGGCCACAGGTTTCCCTAGAAGGCATCAAACCTTGTACTGGCACGTGGCTGGGAGTTGTGGGTAACCACACAATGACTAGCCCTGTCTATATTCACAATAGAGATACTGCCCAGTACAGACCCTGTAGGACCTGGGCCCTTGACTGCTGCCCAGTACAGACCCTGTAGGACCTGGGCCCTTGACTGCTGCCCAATACAGACCCTGTAGGACCTGGGCCCTGGACTGCTGCCCAGTATAGACCCTGTAGGACCTGGGCCCTTGACTGCTGCCCAATACAGACCCTGTAGGACCTGGGCCCTTGACTGCTGCCCAGTACAGACCCTGTAGGACCTGGGCCCTTGACTGCTGCCCAGTACAGACCCTGTAGGACCTGGGCCCTTGACTGCTGCCCAGTACAGACCCTGTAGGACCTGGGCCCTTGACTGCTGCCCAGTACAGACCCTGTAGGACCTGGGCCCTTGACTGCTGCCCAGTACAGACCCTGTAGGACCTGGGCCCTTGACTGCTGCCCAATACAGACCCTGTAGGACCTGGGCCCTTGACTGCTGCCCAATACAGACCCTGTAGGACCTGGGCCCTTGACTGCTGCCCAGTACAGACCCTGTAGGACCTGGGCCCTTGACTGCTGCCCAGTACAGACCCTGTAGGACCTGGGCCCTTGACTGCTGCCCAGTACAGACCCTGTAGGACCTGGCCCCTTGACTGCTGCCCAGTACAGACCCTGTAGGACCTGGGCCCTTGACTGCTGCCCAGTACAGACCCTGTAGGACCTGGGCCCTCAACTGCATAGAACTGTCAGCCCCTGTAGCTGTGAAGGGATTCATTTCATTTGGATCAACCAATAAGAAACGCTCTACCATCTACTAACATCATACTTAGAGCTGAGGGAGGATTGTGCTTTAACCCCTCGCCTGCCGGTGTCTGGTTCTTTACCCTCACCTGCCGATCTTACCAATAGCAGTTACAAATCACTTGTAATTAATGTATATTGGAAAGCTGCTTAGAATTTAAGGCAATTCTTTTCTATTGGCTATTAGAGCTCAGTAGGAGCTACCAATATGGCTGCTGCTGTAGGGGCAGGGGTGCTATTTCTATAATGGCCGCAGCACCACTGGTTGCCTATTCAGACACTAGGGGACATTAATCCGGATTTTGGAAGTCTCCTTCACAGCTAGAGGGATTAACCTGGCGCTTCAATGTTAAATATAAAGCTGAACGCCCCCCAAAATTCCTCTCGGTTACCCCCCCCCCCTCAGGATAAAGGCACTGATTAAGAGAGAATCAAAACACTACATTCGGCAGGATAACTGCACGGGATAAAAAGGATTTATCAGCAGTTAAATATATAGGAAAATTAACATTTCTAACTGTACATTAATCCAAAGAGCCCAAAAAAAGGGAAATTCTACAGATGGAATATGTAGAAAGTGCTTAAATACTTGGGTCTGTCGCTCTGGTGTATCTTACATAATACACACCCTTACAGCCAATAGATATTGAGTTACTATCTCAAATAGCACCCTCTTAACCTCACCCCGCTATTGGCCTAAGCCTTTCTAAGGGTAAGGGGGGCCCATTACTGTAACCCCACTGAGGTTCTGCCATTTTTAATGGAGTTTTATACATAATTTCTGGGCTGTACAGGAAGTAGCATGGGCTGCCATATTGGCTTTCAATAAACACAATATACAGGAACTGGAGAGGGGTCAGATATGGTCGCTACTTTCTGTACAGCTGAGATGCCAAAAAAAACCAATGCAGATTCATGGCCTTTACCAACTGACACTCCACAGGTTCAATATGGAAGCTTCTTTCCTTCCGTATTCGCTTTTCCCAGTTTGCTTCCGCTTATATTCATCCCACATCTGATGTTAAATCAGTAAAACGATTCTATGACCCATTATTTGTTTTTTTTTTTTTAATATATATATATTTCATTAATTTTTTTTTTTTTTTATATAAAAGTCTATGAACTACTTTACGGGTCAGTTACGGCGCAGACTAAATACAGGGCTGGGCGAGGCACAGGGACACCCTGCATATATTTCCCACTCCCTCTTCCCAAAAGGACAAGCGCTGCATTCTCAATCTCGCTCTAATGCCCCTCCCGTGGCTTAGTCTAGTAAGGAAGGCTCTGCTGGTCGAATTATGGTGGGCCGGGTTGGGGCGGCGGGAGGTCTCCGGCTGTAAAAAGGAAGAGAGGGCGAGAGAAACAGCTGAGATGATTAAACAGAAGGGGCAGAGAGACACTGGGGCAGTCACATGCTTTCTGTAGGGAGAGTGGTTATATTTATACAGCACGGCATACAAGCATTCTGAAGGTGCAGATTGATGGTTATTAGTGTATAGATGTCGCCAAGTAATTACACAAGGAAGCAGTCGGATTATAACGTAATTACAACCAATCAGCATGCAGCATATGGCGGCAAAGGGAAATATTCATTATTATTTAGTGTATATTCATTGCCCAGTGCAACCAACTCACTGTCAGAGTGCAGATACTGAGTAGGATGATTAGGTACCACGACATGCAAGCTGAACTAGAGGACAGAGAGCTTACCTAGGCACGCCAGGTGGAACGCCGGGTGGGATTCGGGCCGGTCGGGATGGGATCTGAGGAGGCGCAGAGAAGGGGTCATTGTTTGCAGCAGCAAATGGGCCTTGAGGACCGGGGCGGGAGGGGATAGGAGGAGCAATAAAGGCAGATCCCCCTGCAGGTACTGGAATCAGAGGAGGCCCAGGGGTCGGACCCCTGACAGCAGGCGGTCGGCTGGGCGGAAGGACAGTGGACACCGGCCTCCTTTGCACTGTTGGGCTATGAAAAAAAGAACAAATAAAGTTTAACTTTAGAAAATCCTCCTTTCTCAATGATACACACACGCTGATTCAGCGCGCCATCTTCAGGCTTCTCTGAGGGACTGTGCTGGCCTCACCTGTGGCCGCTGTTGGAGTTCTGGAGCCACGTGTCGTCCACCGGCGGCGGTACGGGGGTGGTAGCGGTGCTAGTGCTGATGTCACCGATGATTTTCAGAGCCTCCTTTAGTGCATGGTACATCCTCAGCATGTCCTCTCGCCGCTGCGCCTGATCGGCAGACTCCTCCATCAGGCTGTTCTGATCGGCGGAAGAGTACAGGTAGGCCAGTAGTTCTGAGTGGATGAAATCCTTTGACTGATAAAAAAAAAAAAATATTATATATACATATACACACACACACACAATATATATATATTATAAATATTATATATATAAGGGCCCTGTACTTGGACACCAATGCTACTAGTAATTTTATAGTACATCTGTAGTACGCACATTATTGATCATGAGGTGCATTATGGTCTTCGGCATGAGGTCCCGGATGGACTTATTCACAATGCAAATGTAGGAGTCAACCAGATTGCGGATGGTCTCCACTTGCCTCTCCAGCTGTGGATCCATGGAGAATGTGTTCTCCTGAGTTTCCTCCTCTTCCCTCTGGGAATAAAGGGAATATAAATGCAGCGGTCTCACCCTGCAAGGTGGCACACACCCCTTTAAAGGAAAACTATACCCCCAAGCAATGTAGGTCTCTATAAAAATATATTGCATAAACAGCTCAAATGTAAAACCTGCTTCATCTGAATAAACCATTTTCATATAAATATACTTTTTTTTGTGCTATTGGGTAATCCTAAATAGAAAACTGCCATTTTAAGAATTAAAGGCCGCCCCCTGGGATCATAGGAGTCACAGTGCACACAAACAAGCCAAGGCACACATACATGCTAGGCCCCATCAGCCAATGAATGGCAAGAGTTCTGCCTTTTACTCCCAGACTACTTCCTGTTACAGTTAGAGCTGCATTACTTCCTGTCAGCTGATCTCTGAGGGAGCACACAGCCCATCACAAAATGGCGGCTCAAGGGAAAGGATGTAAAAGGCCAATATTTACTGATATATATATTCCAGTTTGACGAGATTCTTTAATAGGTCCATGAACATAATATAAACAATCTGTTGGTTACGTATTCATTCTGGGGGTATAGTTTCCCTTTAATACAGTCATGGCAGCAGGGCCAGTTCTCTCAGCCAATTCCCCCATGACATGTATACAAATTAAAAGACTGAACTGGCGTCAGTCTCCTATTAAAGTGCGATGGGATCACCTGGTCTTTTTCGGGGTACACTCCGGCTCGGAGGAAGGATGCTTTCCAGCTATCTACATCCTCCTGGGAATCGCACGCCAGCTCTATCTGCCGCAAGTCTTTGTAGACGTTCCTGCAAGCGACAGCGCCAGTGGTTAGAGGTACAGTGTAGGCCACTTGCCCAGCTGCAGAATGTGCCCCGTTACTTACCTCTGCTCTGTATTGAAGATGGCAAAGATGTGTTTTGTGGACATGAACCCCTTCTCAATGTCTCTAATTTTCAAATTATCCAGCGGTAACATGTATTTCTTCTCTTTCTCCTGCAGGGGGCAAGGAAAAGCAAAGTCAGGGCTGATGGAGAAGGCGCTGCTGCGGCTACTGGATCAGCGCATTCCGACACATCAGTGATTTATTTCAACTGTTCCACAATAAACTTCAGAGCACATCTGTATTAACTACTCCCACGGACAGCGGCCGAGCCTTTAGCCATTAGTAATTTAGATAACGCCTGCTGATCGTGCTTAATATTTGGCTGCACTAACAGTGACTTGGATCATAGTGAATCCCTTTCCAAGCTTGTTTGTGTGCCCCCAGAAGATAAAGAGTAAAAGCTTTGCAGGGAGAAGTCTATTGGGCATGTCCCTATGCGCGGGGGTCCCCTGTCTGTACTTGAATACATTTCTGCACATTGTAAGGTATATGGAAACTAAGTAAACAGTTGTACAGTTACAAACGTGGCTATGGGGCACCAAAGTGCTGCACAATGCGGTAAGGGCAATGCCGCGCTGGCGTTCAGCTAGTGAGTTTTCAGTAGTCCAGTAGGCATGGGGTTAAAGGAAATGAGCCTATGCTTTGGGCAGAGACGCAACATCTGGAACAGTTTATGTGTCTGGGAGGATTTTTTGGCCCACCACTGCACTCCTTCCACATGGAGGGATCTGGATGCAGAGCCCCCCGGCCTCCAAACCCCTCCTCTTCAACTTCCTGCAAAGCCAAAACCGTGCTCCTGAGGCTGAAGGCATTTCATTGCCACGTCACAGAAGCCTGGATACCCTGGGCTACGAATGGAAGGACTCGTGCTGCCTGGGGATGGAAGATGCTCCCTGCTCCGTGCTTAGGGGTACTGATCCCAAGTCTGCAAGTAGGGCCCGCTGCTCAGGCTCCAGTGGGTAACTCTGAATTTCATACCGTAAGGAGGAGAGCATAAAGAAACTGCCGCTCAGAGGTACATGGAGGTGGTATTTTTTGGGAGGGTTACATCCTGGGAGCAGGGCCAACAGGGGAAAGGGGGGTAAATAACAGAAAGAGAGCATTTTTTAAGGATGAATGAGACCAGAATTTTAAAAAATTGCTGTGGTGGGGGCAGGAAGAAACTGAGAGGGCAGTGTTTCATACAACAAAGGGTATGTAAGGAAGTCAGAGGTACCTAGAAAGTTGCGATGGGGGCAGAAAGTGAGCAGGAAGGCAGCCGGACTATCCTAATGTAGAACGTTAAAACTGCCCATTTCCCCAGTAACAGAGGCAAAGTCATTGAATGGAGGACGCTGGAAGCGAAGATCCCGAGAGGTGGGTGGTCCCGTTCCCCCAGTGTTCAGACTACGTGTTCGTTGGACAGAACCTGAACAGTAGTCTACACACTGGTTAAACTGGGCCATGCGGTCAACTGCTGCACATCCCCCGACTGGCCCCGATGCGAGCTGAACGGATAATGGCTGCAAGGGATCGACGCTGCGACGACGTGCTGCCCTTCATTGTCTGGGCTTTCCATAACAAAGGGACTGCACGTGCACCCACTTCTTATCCATAGACATGGGTAAACTATAGAATAGTCTCTCTACCTACAACATCTCCATAGCAAATGTGGAGTCTTTTGCACTGCCGTGTCTTTCATGAAATAAATAATCCAATAAAAAGCAAGCTTTTACTCACCTCTTCATCTTTATACCAGGAGAGCGACTCCGCCGTCAGGATGAACCAGTACTCCTTGGAGCCCCCTTTCATGATGCTGATGTTATTTATGGTTAACCAGCCTCTCCTGATCACCTGAAAGGAGACAAAGAGGGGGAGAAAGGTGGAAGATGGGGGAGAAGTGGGAGGAAGGAGACAAAAGACGAGCTACTAACAGACGACATTAAAGGCAATGGGGGGCAATGTATGAAAAGGGGGGTTTCCTAAGAGATCTACGCGGGTGGCAGATATTGGTTACCACGGTTATGAGTAATAAAGATAACGTTATAGATCTTGCCACCTTCCCCACTGTCGCTTTGCAGACCCGTCGGCTGAGGGGCCTCATTACCTGAGTAGAATTCCCAGCCAGTTCAACCAATATTTGGCTGCATATTACTGGGGGTGGGAGGCACATTTACATCCTTCATTGTTGCTATTTCACACTCAAACAGAATTGAAAAGCCTCATAGTCCCCCCCAGTCCTGAGATTTGGACTGGATAGAGCAGTAATATATAAAATAAGTACGACTTTACTTCCAGTTGTTTTCTCTTTAAGAGCAAATAGCACCTATTCATGTGTATGGGTTGAAGTTATTACAGGGGGGCAAATATTCATTCATTCCCTCCAGGTGAGTGGGAGCTGCCATATAGCTTATACTAACAAAGGTGATGCTTTGGCTTTTGTGCTATAGAGAGAATGCTTTAGTAGACAATTGGCCAGTCCTGCTCAGTCGGGCACGTTATGCACAAGCTGTCCTGGCCAGGTAACTGCCCAATCATTCAGTGGGGGCAGGGGAGAAGCTCAATGAAAGTGTATGGGAGAGTGGCGGATGTGTGGCCAGTATAAGGGAAAAGAAATGGAAGCTAGTCGATACTCACGAAGTGTATTTTACCTTTATAGAAGCAAACCACACAAACAGGAATGGTTAGGGAGCACACAGTAATGGAAGAATAGAGGCTGGACACCAAATGCCCAAAGTGTGGCCGATCATATTAAGAGGTGGCATGTAAGCAAAAGGCTTGACAATGTCCACAGTGGGATATCCAAACAGGGACCCTCTGGCTGTTGGTGAACTATAACTCCAAGCCAAAGGCTGTCAGGAGAGGCTGAATTTTAGATCTATTACTGCCCTGTTATCTGTATAGGATAATAGTCATTCAGCAAAAGCCAGAGAGCCACAGGCCAGGCAGCCCTGTCTGATTGGCAATTAAAAAAAAAAGCTGCAGGTTATAAGTGACAATTGCTGGAGATTGGTAACAGTGTTATAGCAGAGTCTGATTGTGTCGTAAAGAAAAACCACTTCACCCTGGAACTTCTGTAGCCATAGATTTCAGTGGCCATATTTAACCTTTAAACAATGGGCTGCAGCTGCCCTACATGCTAAACTCTAACTGGTTGCTTGGTCCCCCAGGGTCCATAGCTAAATTAGATTATAAAGGGTATGCAGAAAGTTTGAGGGTGGGACTTTCAAGCCGACCTGAAGGATATCCTGCTAAACCCCAACAAGAAATTGGTAGTGGGATCATTCATATGGGTCCCATATGTGGCCCAATAGGCTGCTAACTCCATCAGGAATGATCTAGTCAGCAGATAGCACGGCCATCTTTAATCGGATAAGTGGGGTTACCTTAATGCCCCTTATCTGATAGCACTGGTGCCAGGTAAGTACTCTGAATGACTTGATTTGCACACACTATCCTGAGGTACACAGCAACAGATAAAGGCTGGGCCCATATTGTGCTGGGAACATTGCTTTTCTACTAATTTAGGAGAGGGGGTTGCCATATTGCTTGCCTTATCTGTAGCCTAGAAGTATTTGTAGCCTAGAAGTTGGCAATACTATGTCTAAAGTCTTTTCGATTCTGGAAACAAAGCCACATGGGGCAGATTTTTGGGTTGCATATAAGCACCTCTGCTTTAAAAATATGAAGGTTGTTTCTGCACCCAGAAGCATGGCAGACGGGGGGGGGGGGGGGGGGGGTTTAACACAAGGCAGATGGGGCATTTGTCCCATTGCTCTCATCAGATGGAAACTGGGACAAAAAGCCCCCCTCTGACTCTCATCTTTTCCCATATTAATCTATGGAAAGCTCTGTGCCTAAGGCACACACAGCAATGAGTGCAAGTGAGCAATGTGTGTGGACTCCGATCACAAGGAGACAGGGTTATAACCACCATCAATTAATAAGAGTAAAGAAGCACAGTTTGGCATTAGCCTAAGGCCATATTATCTTAGAGGGGGGGTGGGAGCATGATAAGAAAGCCATAAGGGTGAAGACACACGGAGCTACTAGTAGCAGCTACTTCTCGTGGCTACGAAAATAGACAATGCTGATCATTTACTGATAAATGTCTGTACGTGTGTTTTAGCAGAAGCAATTCTCACTATTGTCTATGGCAGGGTATTTTCTGGTGTTTAGTAGTTGTGAAAAAGAAGCTGCTACTAGTTGCTCTGTGTGTCTTCACCCTAAAGGTTTCTTTCAGGGATGGCTGGAGCCTTTGCAGCAATGCCAAATTTCACTAGTTTTCTTATCTGGCTGCTAACTTATAATGCACGCTCCACCTAGTGGCAGAATGGAGAATCTACTCATATTTATAAGTTGATTTATATTATATAAAATGGATATACGTAACTCTTTCTCCCTTTTGGTCTATGAAGAATGATTCTATTAGGCAGGCAATATGTTAGCCCCCACTCTGACATAGATAGGGGTTTTGGTGCAAACAACCAGCTTTGCTTTCACTTTTAGTCTGCTTAAGTGAGAAATAAAAGAAGTGCATGTGTACGCACTCTTATTTATCACTTAATTAACAAGAAAGTATATGATATTTAACGGGCGAAGTGGATTTTCTTTTCTGACGCCATTGAAACTTAGGTCACACGTGTGGTTGGGTACTTACCAGTATCTCTCCCTTAGTTTAGGAACCACAAGATTAGGGTGACACACAGTATACAAGGCATGAACCAGAGGTTTGGGAAGGTGATTTACAGGACAGGGCATTTATAGAAAAAGAAGGAGAGGCAGGAGAGCGGATGATAAAAGAGCAAACATGAAATGGCAACAAGAAGAAGAGGGGGGAAGAAAATTACGTGCAATTAATAACAGTTAATGTTTAAATTGTACCAGTTAAAACAAAATACAAAAAGATAAAACAAAGTCAGTAGTAAATTAGCTCAGTGCATGCCAATTGGATATTAAGTGCAGGTGCATGCTGGGCAGAGAACAGAGGGGGGGGGGGCTTCAGGGAGATCAGAGATAGGAGCGTGCGACAGGTAACCGTGACGCCGGGGATGTAGGGTGACAGGCCTTACTGGGGGGGCAGGTCAAGGTTTGTAGGAAACTGCCATGCAAGACCCCTTTCCACACTTAAGGGTACAACAGTGAATTAGTGAGGGGTACCCCTGTCCCTAAATACTGCACATTATTCTATCCCATGTAACAGGAGCGGGGGTGGAGTGCGGACATTCTCCTATCAGAAAAAGCTATCTTTTTTTAGTATATAAATACATATATTATATAGTGACGGTGAATAACGTACCCCCTATTGTAAAATATAAGGATAATGTAAGTCACCAATGGTCTTGTGCTTTTATACAGGTCATGGCACTCTGAGGTGACTTCTAATATCCTCACATTTTACAACAGGGGGTACTTTATTATCATATAGTTTTACCGAGTCATGTGGCAGAAATTACATCACTAAGCACCGTTTATGAGGATATAATTTACAGTTTGGTCCCATAGGGAAATGACCAATATGTATATATATATATATATATATTTATTATATTCCACGTATAACAAGGGGAATGACCAGAGTTTAATCCCATGCATGTCACCAAAGGAGAAGCAACTCTTCATCCTACCCAGGGTGGAGGAATCTCTGACCGTACCCTATCAGATAAAAGGAATCCAGACCTATGTACAACCACTGGAGGAGGTAGAGAAGCTGACTCTACCCAATCAGGCAGAAACCCTAGAAGGTTCCACGTAAAGGAACGCTACACCTGAAGGACACTACTTATCAACCACACAATGCTAGGGTAGCACCACCAAAGAACTGTGAAGGACAAGCTCCCTTCTCTCGTGAGGTATTTTGCTGGCCACAGTAAATGTGTGTGATGCCCATCACTGAAATCATATGGGCATTGCCTAGTATAAGACAGTGCTGGGAGTGGGGCTGGATTACCTGGTTGGGGACAGCTCTCTTCTTGTTGAGCTGAGAGCTTCTCTGCTGTGCACTAGAGGGAAAAGAAATAGAAAATAATAGAAAATTATTCAGCAACACCTCTAATCCCCCCACCCCCCACAAATAGGCTATTCTGCAATAGATTATGAGAGGCTATGAAAAGCAGTATCTATGTGGGCAAACAAACCATGGGGTGCCAAACATCTGTGCTTATATGTTACTGCCGATGCCCTGCTAAACTGCAAAGCAAATCCAGATGTTCTTTGCACCCTGAACTCTTCTGAATTCAACAGGTTAAAACACATAGACAGTGTTGGACTGGGTCTATTAGGGCCCACCGGACACTGTGAGCCCTTAGATATACACAGTGCCAAATGGAATAGGCTTATATAATAGCCCGCAGTGGGAACTGCCCAATCCGACCCTGTATAAAAATATACATCTATTATGAGTTGATATACATCAAAATACACAATAGATGACAAAAAGCATATCGGCCTCTGGAAACACAAACTGCCTTTGTCAGCAGGATACCCACCCAGGAATGATCTGCTCTGTATAGTAAGCACTGGCATGGGAGAGAATGAGGGAGCGAGTGGTGTTCGAGAGCACGCAGAGAGACAGAGTGTGCAGGTCAGGAGTGGCAGAGAGAATAAAAACACAGGAGAGAGATTAACAAAATAAGAGAAAACTGCGCCAAGGAACACAGCATGAGAAGCCAGGATAAGGAAACACAAGCAATGAGGCGGCGGTACAGCAATGTGCAACACGGCAGCGCTACCAGAAGCACTAATGGAAAGTACACACATGCAACATGGCAGCGCTACTAGGAGCACTAATGGAAAGTACACACATGCAACATGGCAGCGCTACTAGAAGCACTAATGGGAAGTGCACACATGCAACATGGCAGCACTACTAGAAGCACTAATGGGAAGTGCAACACGGCAGTGCTACTAGAAGTGCTAATGGAAAGTGCATACATGCAACACGGCAGAAAGAAATACAGGAAATGCACTTAAAAGCAAGATATGCAAAGAAGGAAGTGATGCAAAAGCTGTAATATACAGCCAGCACTGTAATAAACAGGCAGCAGTCCTTTGCTTCCAAAAGCCAAAGCCACGCAGGACTGCTGATAAACGCAGGCCAAGGATAACCTGGAGCCACTGTTGGGTCGGGTGCAGATTTCGGCACAGTAATGTGAGAGTACACATTTTGGCACCAAAATCTGCTCCGTGTGACTGCACCCAGGCCGACACCGGGGTTCTGGGTAGGCCGACACCGGGGTTCTGGGTAGGCCGACACATAGAAAGGGGTGTATGGAGTGTAGGGACCATGCATTTATGTGCAGGCCAAAATCAGCCCTATGTAACCGTAGGCTAAGCTACATGCACGCACACATGAGCAACTTGCCCCATACAAATCCCACAGCTCAACAGCCCTATTCATACTACACCAGTACAAGTGCTAAAGAATTACCTCAGGTCAACATTTTAAGGACTGGGGAATGATCAGGAAAGCTCCATGTTAGTATGGAAGGGAAGACTACGGACAGGCTGGATATGTAGAGATGGAACAATAAGGTCCCACTTCAGCTCTGCTCACTGCAATTCATGCACTCTATACATACGGTCTCTGCACAGCAAAATAGAGAAATCTTGAGAAACCCTCAAGTGCAGGAGGGAGAGCAACTTACTTGGCAAATCCGATGAAATCCTCGTGGTTGGTATTAATGTAGGACAGCTCAATGTCTATTAATAGGAGGATCTGAGGATGCAAAAAAAAAGAGTATATGCCTGTCAGGTGTCACTGGTGAGATCAGAACCCATTTGCTACACTTAAACCTTATGGCTGATGCTACACGGGGTTGATTCTCCGCTTGTGACAAAAAGTAGGCAGAAAAGCAGTCCCTCTGCTGGCATTAGCCAGGGTGCAGGCACATGCAGCAGACATTGCAAAGAAACACCAGAGTTCCCATTTCAGAGCCAATATCTGCCACGAGTGCCTGTTCCTGGGCAACACAATGGTTCTGGTTGCTGGCAAAGTAGAAGGCTGATCACCAGAGGAGGGGCGGATTGACCATTTGTGGAGTTTTTTTTTTACAGGCAGAGAATTAGCCCATGTGGCATCAGCCTATTACCCATGTTGCATTGCAGTTATTACACCTATAGTTGTTCCAAGTTTCTCATTGTATAAATCAAGGGTCCCCCAACCACTGGGCCATGGGCTGTGTTGAACCATGCCACCTCGGGTCCCAATTACCTGTGATCCCAGTTCCCCGATGTGTTACACAGCCATGACAAAAGCTATGCAAAGCCCAGGAAACTTTCTACTGGTCGCGACAAGGACCAAATACTTAAAACTCCATACTAAGCGGAAGGGGATGTCACCACTTAGGTGGGAGTAAGAAGAGAAAGGGCACTTGGCGCATCTAGTTGCAGGGAACAAGCTCAGGTCTCACACTGATTTTGTATTATGGTGGCCTGTATTATATTTTATAACATAATAATAGTAGTAAAAGTCCCAGGGCCAAACGATCGAATAATTTTTTTTTTTTACCTAAATGCTCCCCGATATTGCCCACCCGTAGGTGGGGATATTGGGTGAAAATCCGCTTGCCAAGCGAGCGGATCTGCTCGTGTATGGGGACCTTAAGCCCCACCCCCAGTTCCAGAAAGCATCTTCTTGCATGAAATTGGTTTGTGGTGCAACAAAGGTTGGGGACCACTAGTATAAAGGATTTTCATGACACCAGGTTGGATTACACAGCATTATCAGAATACACGAGTCTAGGCTGAGGCCTCCGTGCTGGGGCTCACCTGATCTTTCGTTTTGCCTTCCCTCTCACGGATGTACGTGGTGACGATTCTCTCAGTCTCTTCGCGTAACTTCGGGTAGGAAAGCAGCTATCAAACATAAAAGGGGGCAGTTAATATCGGCACTGGGCAGCCGTCAGTGTAAACATGGGTGAAATGGAAGTAAACAAAACAACCCAATTAACACACATCACCCTAAACACAACCATTGAAAGACTCTGGCCACATACTGGCAGATAGGTTTGGCCAATTGGGTTATTTTCTGTGCAGACCCCCAAATGATCTGCTAGGCCAATCAAAATCTATATGTAATTTCAGTTGCAAATGAGACTGCACTGTTATCTGTTTGCGCCTCAGCCTCTCATCTACTACTATGTCCAAATGCTAATGTCGCCATACAGAGGGATCTGGCTGTGTGTGAGCAGCTTGGGGCCCTACTGCTGCTGCCGGGGGAAGATCCACACCTTTACTTGCATAAATGAAATAAAACTGAAAGACAAAAGGAAACAGCAGTGGATGGTTACCCTTTGGCTTCAGCCGTGGCCCTCTGACCCCGTGGTGTCATAGGTCGAAGGGAGAACAAGAAAAGGAAGAGAAGAAGCAGAGGGAAGAGAAGAACCAGTAACATACAGTAAAACAGTTAGTAAAACAAGACAGAATGAGAAAAGTGACAGACAAAGCCTAAGATTAGAAAATTAAAAAAAAAAAAAACGGGGGGGGGGGGCAGACTGGCATTTTTCAGCACACCAGGCTTGCTTGATGACACTGTACTGCCTGCCTATGATATTATAGCACCCAGCTCTTGTGAGCTAAAACCCCCAGTATACCCCATCCTAGAACTAATGTTCAGTTGTGCCAAACAATCCCTATAGGTTTGTGTGTGAATAAATAAATACAGATACAGCCCAGTCCTTAGGTATGACGCTCTAGATCTGGGGAGAACCACTAGTTACCTATTCCAGCCTAACCTCCCAGCAAAGATCATTACAAAACCATTAGCTAATCCTGTGTGGGTGCCCCTGTATCAGGACATTGATATTTTATTCAAAGAGATGGGGAAACTTCAGGAAGTGTTATTTTTTTTTTTTGTACTGGGACAAGGGAGTAACTGGGTTTTATTTAGCAAAAATAACCATGCAAACCAAATACAGGGAGAATGTACAGCGTAAGCTGTGTTGGTGGCATGAAGAAGCCAGCAGAGATTCAGGAAGCATTAGTCACTGGTCAGACACTGGGAATTCTGCCATGAAACAAACAGCGTATTATTGGTTAAGGGTATTTGTTGTGCGCACACAGATGATTCATTCTCTGTATATTCCTACTGGTGGGAGATGCTACCTAAACAGCACCACCTAGTGGCCATAAATGGCATGTTGTAAATTAATGAGGCACGTAGTTACACTTGGGAGTGAAAGAATAAAAGATCTGTTTAGGAAAAGAGAAAGACACAAGTATATCTTGTATAAAAATGTCTGCATCATTCCCACACAACTCGTTTTCTTTTCCACCAGATCCACCCCATTCTCGACTTCCCAGAATCGTCTGGCACAGCTACCAGCGGCGGCCTTTTATTTGGCTGGGGCCTTTCCTTGTTCAGGGCCTGGCAGCCGCCTGTGGCTTTCCTAGCACAGGGGAAATATTGGGTATACGTAACTAGGTGGCTTTCATTATATTCTGATTATTTTTGCCATCTGCTGGCTGACTGCAGTACTGCACTTACACAAACAGACAGTGTACTGCACATTAGATGCTGTAGATCTGAGTGGGGCACATTATGTGGAACGTTGCAAAAATGTTCAGTGTTCCACTATATAAACTAACATATGTATGTGTGTATATACACTGCTTAGCACTTTTCACACAGGTGTGTATGTATACACAGTACTGCAATACTGAGAGTCTAGCCCTATCCCACAGATGTGGCCCAGGAAAGAGTAACTAGATGGGTCATACCAATTGTCTGATATAGGGGGAAATGTTAGTACAGGTATCTGACCACTTATCTGGAAACCCATTATCCAAAAAGTTACAAATTACAGAAAGGCCATCTCCCATAGACTCCATTTTAATCAAATAATTCACATTTTTAAAAATCATTTCCATTTCCCTTTTCCTATTAATAATAATAAAACATTACCTGTACTTGATCCCAACTAAGATATAATTACCCCTTATTGGGGGCAGAACAGCCCTATTGGGTTTATTTAATGGTTAAATGATTCCCTTTTCTCTGTAATAATAAAACAGTACCTGTACTTGATCCCAACTAAGATATAATTACCCCTTATTGGGGCAGAACAGCCCTATTGGGTTTATTTCATGGTTAAATGATTCCCTTTTCTCTGTAATAATAAAACAGTACCTGTACTTGATCCCAACTAAGATATAATTACCCCTTATTGGGGGCAGAACAGCCCTATTCGGTTTATTTCATGGTTAAATGATTCCCTTTTCTCTGTAATAATAAAACAGTACCTGTACTTGATCCCAACTAAGATATAATTACCCCTTATTGGGGGCAGAACAGCCCTATTGGGTTTATTTCATGGTTAAATGATTCCCTTTTCTCTGTAATAATAAAACAGTACCTGTACTTGATCCCAACTAAGATATAATTACCCCTTATTGGGGGCAGAACAGCCCTATTGGGTTTATTTCATGGTTAAATGATTCCCTTTTCTCTGTAATAATAAAACAGTACCCGTACTTGATCCCAACTAAGATATAATTACCCCTTATTGGGGCAGAACAGCCCTATTGGGTTTATTTAATGGTTAAATGATTCCCTTTTCTCTGTAATAATAAAACAGTACCTGTACTTGATCCCAACTAAGATATAATTACCCCTTATTGGGGGCAGAACAGCCCTATTGGGTTTATTTAATGGTTAAATAATTTTTTTATGCAGGCTTTAGGAGATCTGAATTAGAGAAAGGTCCCTTATACGGAAAACCCCAGGTCCCGAGCATTCTGGATAGCGGGTCCCATACCTGTACTGCAATACTGAGAGTCTAGTCCTATCCTATAAGTGTCTCCAAGGAAAGAGTAACTAGATGGGACATACCAATAGTCTGATATAGGGGAAAATGTTAGTACTGCAATACTGAGTCTAGTCCTATCCCACAGGTGTGGCCCAGGAAAGTAAATAGGCGGGACATACCAACAGTTCAAAATACCATAAAAAAAAGAGGAAAAGCCGCACTCCTTCTCTAAAAAAAAAAAAGTCCTTTTATTCCATTAAAAATAAAAACATAAGTGGCTACTGTGAAGCAGACAGCTTAACGCGTTTCAGGGAGCTTTAGATTTATATTTTAAAATAACAAAGACTGTTAGTATTCCGGCAGTGAGGGTTTTTTTTACTTCAGTGATGAGAGTTTAGGCCTGTCCCAGAGATAGAGCCCAGAAAAATTAAAATTATTTTAGTTTTAGTACTGCACTGATGAGTGTCCTGTACCCCGAAGAAAGAACACAGAAAGAAAATGTGGGTGAAGCACAATAACAGGGGAAAGAAGTTAATACTGCAGTGTCTAGGCCCATCTACACATGGAACCCAGAAGACATTAGTGAAAGGGAGAAAAACATTATTGGGGAAAAAGTTTTGGTGAAAAGCCACACCTATCCCAGATGGAGATCAGGAAAGAGCACCTGGGGGACCATACGTAATAGACTAGTTAATGTTAATAAAGGTTAGTACTGAGGTGTGTATGCCTATCTCACAGATGGGGACCAGGAGAGAGTACCGGGGGGGGGCCATACATAATAGACTAGTTTATGGGAATAAAGGTTAGTACTGCAGTGTTTGTATGCCTATCCCACAGATGGGGCCCAGGAGTGAGTACCTAGGGGGGGGACCATACATAATAGACTAGTTTATGGGAATAAAGGTTAGTACTGCAGTGTTTGTATGCCTATCCCACAGATGGGGCCCAGGAGTGAGTACCTAGGGGGGGGACCATACATAATAGACTAGTTTATGGGAATAAAGGTTAGTACTGCAGTGTGTGTATGCCTATCCCACAGATGGTGCCCAGGAGTGAGTACCTTGGGGGGGACCATACATAATAGACTAGTTTATGGGAATGAAGGTTAGTACTGCAGTGTGTGTATGCCTATCCCACAGATGGGGCCCAGGAGTGAGTACCTGGGGGGGAACCATACATAATAGACTAGTTTATAGGAATAAAGGTTAGTACTGCAGTGTGTGTATGCCTATCCCACAGATGGGACCCAGGAGTGAGTACCTGGGGGGGGGCCATACATAATAGACTAGTTTATAGGAATAAAGGTTAGTACTGCAGTGTGTGTATGCCTATCCCACAGATGGTGCCCAGGAGTGAGTACCTGGGGGGGACCATGCATAATAGACTAGTTTATGGGAATAAAAGGTTAGTACTGCAGTGTGTGTATGCCTATCCCACAGATGGTGCCCAGGAGTGAGTACCTAGGGGGGACCATACATAATAGACTAGTTTATGGGAATAAAGGTTAGTACTGCAGTGTGTGTATGCCTATCCCACAGATGGTGCCCAGGAGTGAGTACCTAGGGGGGACCATACATAATAGACTAGTTTATAGGAATAAAGGTTAGTACTGCAGTGTGTGTATGCCTATCCCACAGATGGGACCCAGGAGTGAGTACCTGGGGGGGACCATACATAATAGACTAGTTTATGGGAATAAAGGTTAGTACTGCAGTGTGTGTATGCCTATCCCACAGACAGGGCCCAGGAGTGAGTACCTTGGCGGTGCACTGTCGCACAGTGTTGATCAGCTCCTGGATGACCATATCCACACATTTCAGGCACGGCTCCTTCAGCTTTACAACCTGTTTCTTTACAATGGCCTCAAAAGCCATGTCTGGTGTGAACAGCCCTGTCCTGTGGGAGGGAGAAGAGAAAGACATGAGGGATCCGAGGCCTCCCAGGTCCTACACTGCACAAGCAGCATCCATATATTTTAGTGGAGAAACTATTAAAACAAAACACCTACAAGCCTTCTGGTAAACTATTTACTAGTCTCTACCCATAATTCCTAGGTACACATTTTAATCATTCTCCACTGCAGGTTCTAGCACTTGCAACTGCTATCCTATACACATGCCAAAGTCCTGGCTTTCATTGCAGAGTGTTTGCTATCAGTTCTGCTGCGTGAAACCACCATTTATATAATATTTAAACACCACTCCCCTTTATGTTGGTTTAATTAGCTCCTACATATCCATGACCTGCCCCAAAAAGATCCCCCCCAAACAAAATGACAAATGTTTAATTACGGCGGCGCAGCAAAATGACGGTGCTATATAATAAAAATATGTTGCTATTTGGAAATTGGGTAGAATGTTGGGGAGCACAGATTATGTACTTTTTAAAAAGTTGCATACGCTGCTAACAATGAGCTTTACAAGTGCATCCTGGGTGTCTTGCGCGTGTACCCTAAATCGCAGGTATAGGCTGCTATTCCTCAGCCCTGTCACTCACAAAGGCACCAAAAAAGACCCCTACCTGACACCATGTATGTTCTTGATGGCGTAGCTGATTTCTCGCCGTAAATCCTTCTCGTCAAATTCCATCTTTATAGGAAAAAGCCAGGACAGCAGTTAACTACTAAACAAGATGGCAAATACACACACACATTCTACTGAGCAACTGAGGCTATCTGCTGTAATAGGTAGAGGAAAGGCTCTATACAGGGTAATAGTGGGAGCTACTGGATAGGTTATATTGAGCAATAAAAGGGGTTATAGGGAGGGGTTATATGGAGCAATAGGAGGGGTTATAGGGAGGGGTTATATGGAGCAATAGGAGGAGTTATAGGGAGGGTTATATTGAGCAATAAAAGGGGTTATAGGGAGGGGTTATATGGAGCAATAGCAGGGGTTATAGGAAGGGGTTATATGGAGCAATAGGAGGAGTTATAGGGAGGGGTTATATGGAGCAATAGGAGGAGTTATAGGGAGGGGTATATGGAGCAATAGGAGGAGTTATAGGGAGGGGTTATAGGGAGCAATAGGAGGAGTTATAGGGAGGGTTATATGAAGCAATAGGAGTAATTATAGAGTTTTACAGAGTGGTTAAAGAGGCTTTATAGAGCAATAGGAGGTCTTACAGGGAGGGGTTTTAATAGAGTTGAGGATCAGTAGGAGGAGGTATAGGGTCAGGTTATAGTAAGGGTTATATCAAGTAATAGGAGGAGTAAAAGGGGCAATAAGCATTACAGCAAAGGTTATAAGTAACAATGGGCATTATAGAAAGGATTACATATGAGCACTCGCCTTTACAAGCTCAAATGGAAAGCGCTCATGAAAGATCCGATTAATCCTGGCACCTCCAGAAAGTTCCAGAGTATCCACTTGGTCCCCAGAACCCTCAATCCTTTTCTCAAAATCCACTCCAAACTGTTGGACCATTCTGTAGAGGAATAAGGCACAGTATGAGGCACGAGTCAGGCATTATTTATGCTTTAGGTGGCAGATATATGGGCAGATTTCAGCTGCAGGTTTGAGTCCTTCAGACTTCTTTCACAGCTTATCTGACCATGTATGGGAACCCCAGACAGCCCTACCCAACCAACATGTGGCCTAATGACCTAGATTGGATAGGTTTGATTTTCCCATCAGATTAGGAACCACTCGGCTTATTGATACAGCTCTCGGTCTGACTGTGCCTATGCCTGCCATTTTAATTCTAGTGCCAAACGATCAAATTAGCCAGATATCGGTGGCCATATTGGGAGAAGATCTGAATATCATGTCAGTCTTGAACCCCCAGGTGTTAGAGGAAAAACTGGGGGTTACTTACTGCAGCAGTGCTTTGGTTTTCCTCGTGGGATCATCCGGCCGAAAGTTCTTATATTCCTCTACTTCCTTCTCCAGAGACAGCAATTGGCTCTGCAGTTTGTTGCGTAGGGCAGGCAGCGTCTCTCGGATGTGATTAGTTAGTTGCTAAGGGAAAAGGAAGCAGAAACATGCAACATAAAGCACACAGAAAAGTTAAATACCAAAATCTATGGAAAAAAACGAAAAAGATCCAGTGGTGTAAATTTGGACCTGTGCCCCCCCCACCAATATATATATAATTCCCATCTATAATATAGATTGTCCTACTGTTAGGAACTTTTAACTGCTCTTCATTTTTTGACAATTTGAAAGGCTGGTTGTCAGGGTCACTGACTCCCAGCAACCCCCCCCCCCCCCCCCAAAAAAGGGGATTTTCTGAGAGGCTACATATTGTGTTGTTATTGTTACTTCTTACTGCTTATACTTCTACAGAGGGCTTCTTTTGTTCATCTTCCAAAGAGCTGCCTGGTATCTAGGGTTAGTGAGAACCTAGCAACCAATAAAGTCTCCACTGGATAACTTTTATTTATTTATTTTCAAAATAACTTTTCCTAATTTATGTCAAAGGGGCAGAATAAAGTGAGACCAATACGCTGTTGGGGGGGGGGGGGGGGATGGTGTGCATTTTTAATGTTATCTTATAAAATTGGCCTGAATTGGTAACTCTCATGCATCAGTGCCTCCTATGATGGGCCTATGGCATTCGCTTACCTGGTTGAGAGTTTTCTGCAAGTGTGGCGTGCCCATTCTCTCTGCTATGTGCCGATAGCCAGGGTGTGACAGGAAGAACTTCCGCTCTGCCCCAAGGGCCGCTTTGATGTCCTTTTTACCATCAATATCCTTCTGACTTCTGTTCACAACCCCGATATATCCTATGGGAAAGGGAAACATGAGGATCTGTAGAGAGGGGGCAGTATTTTACAGAAGAAGCATCCTGAGCATCACTCAATTTCGACAAATATTAGGTAGTTCATAGGACCTATAGATTGGTACTATTATTGGTACCTGTATGGTGGTCTGACAGTCCTGGGCAATATCCAAGGACTGTGGATATCAGTTAGGTTTGAAAGCTGAAAATCTGCACCATGCAGAGAGGAGCAAAGTGAAGAGGCTCTTCTAATGAACTGTGATCTTTGCATGAACATTGGTAACAGAAAGGCTGCCATACTAGGTACACGCTCTGTCTATTCAGCCCATTGGCTCACAGACTGGAGAGAATACCCAAACTGGTCTGTGCTCTTTTGGGCAAGCAATAGAAAGGTGGCCATACTAGGTACACACTGTGTCTATTCAGCCCACAGCTCAACAGGACAAGCAATAGAAAGGTGGCCATTCTAGGTACACACTGTGCCTATTCAGCCCATAGCTCAACAGGACAAGCAATAGAAAGGTGGCCATACTAGGTAAACTCTCTGTCTATTCAGCCCATTGGCCCACAGATTGGGGAGAATACCCAAACTGGTCTGTACTCTTTTGGACAAGCAATAGAAAGGTGGCCATACTAGGTACACTCTCTGTCTCTAGAAGAGCATACTCTAATTCAGTGATCCCCAACCAGTGACTCGGGGGCAACATGTCGCTCACCAACCCCTTTGATGTTGCTCCCAGTGGCCTAAAAGCAGGTAGCCATTTTTACATTTCTGGCTTGGAGACAAGTTTTAGAAGCATAAAAACACAGTTTTACTCCAAGCAGAGCCTCCTGAAGGCCTGCAGTCCACATGGGGCTAGCCAATCACAGCCCTTATTTGATACCCTCAAAAAACGTTTTTTCATGCTTGTTTGGCTCACCAACACTTTTTATATCTGAAAAGGATCCCCAACCCAAAAGGTTGGGGATCCCTGCCCTAATTGGTCTGTGCTTTTTGGATGAGTAATAGAAAGACAACCATACTGCGTGTGGACCCTTGTATGCTCTCTGCCTTTTCAGTCCTTTTCAGCTGGAGAGACAAGCCCCGATGCCGCCCCCTCTCCCACTCTGTGCTTACAACTTTAGCGTGGAGTGGGTCCAGAGGGGGCCGCATCGCTAGCATTAGTGCTATCTGCACTAGAAGAGGCAAATTTTTACTTTAAAAAATGAAAAATGTCGGCTCTTACAGTAAAGTTACCAGAGGCGGCTTTTTGTTACCTCTGGTAACTGGCTGCTCCCTGCCACCTAGGGCAAGATTTTCACCTTTCCTCATAGCAGGATTGTCCCTGCCTGGGCATATTAATCGGAGGTCCATTTAATCAGTCTGGGCATGGTCACCTTTAGAGCCGTGACACACGGGGAGATTAATCACGCCGCGACAAATCTCCGTTGCTGCGGGCGACTAATCTCCCTGCCATCCCACCGGCTAGAATGTAAATCACCAGTGGGATGGCATACGCGGCACCGTGATTTGCCCAAGTTTCCTCCCAAGGCAACTTCGGCAAATCGCAGTGATGCATATGCCATCCTGACACCGATTTACATTCTAGCCGGTGGGATGGCAATGCGGGGAGATTTGACGCGGCACGACTAATCTCCCTGTGTGTCACGGCCCTTAGGGCTATGACACACGGTGCTACTATGGACTCTTGGCCATGCCACGTCAAAGTTTATTACATCCTTTTTCTAGGATATGCCTGCATGTTGACACGGCTGCCATTAGAAAAGGGTGTATATGTATCTGCAGGCTGTTCCACCTTTGCTCCATTCCAAGATCTAATTAAAACTGTCACAAGTGTGCAAGCCTGAGGCTATCACGATGTAGGTTAATGAATAAGAGAATGAGTCAGAAAGACAGATATAGACACTCTCATGCAAAGATATCCTCACAGCTAATGGAAAGAAATCGCCCGCACCACTGACTAGTCATGAATTCTGCATTTTTGCCAAATGAGCAAAACTTTCCCCCGATATGGTGGACGGTATTGCACTAATGCCCTAGGGCCAAACGATTGCATTGCAATGAAGGGGATAGGAAAAGTCGGAGCGAGGACCACATCAATAAGACAACGTGGTCCCTGATTCGACGAAATATCAAGCCTGTCCAATCGACAGCTGCCCAATTTTTGCCCAGATATTGGTCAGGGAAGCCTGTCGGAGGGCCCTATATATGGGCAGATGATTTGCCAAGTCAGTCTTTAGGACACAAATCGGCAGCTGAAATCTGCCCCTGTATGGCCACCTTAGAAAAGCTGTTTCTGCTGAACTGAGCTCAGTACAGGATAATCGTATGCTGGCATAGTTTCAGGTTATCTCAGTTAAAGGGAAACTATACCCCAAACAATGTAGGTCTCACATGTAAAACGCTGCTTCTTCTAAATAAACCATTTTCATATAAATATACTTTTTTTTAGTAGCAGGTGCTATTGGGTAATCCTAAATAGAAAACTGCCATATTAAAGGAGACATATCCTATAAAAATTATGAATGTACCAGGGAATTATACTCCTCTAGATATAGAAGGATTGTGCTTAAAAAAGTTGTGTTTCAGACTGATTTATTGAGAAATTCCACAAAAAGCCCACTAGTCCCGCCCATCTGTTCCACTTCCTGCTGGCTGAATTCTCTGGATGAGCTGCGGAGCCGGCGGCCCTCCGTACCCTGCACTGTAGGATAGGAACCAATCAGCAGCTAGGCTGACCTGATAGGGAACTGAAGCCTGTCTGTGTTTTTGTGACTGCAGAGCTGTGATTGGCTCTCCCCTACCTACTGTGCATCTGGCAGGGACCGTTAGGACACGCCCACTCTTCATTTCACACTGGACAGAGAAGTGATAGGATCTATAGGGAGCTCCAATAAAGGGGCCATTGTTACAGATAGGGTTAATGTTTAGCCCAAAGGGAAACCAGCACCGGATATTATTCATAATTGCCTACAAAATAAGTGTTTTTCCCCATTTATCCAATAAGTAGCCTTTAAGAATTAAGGGCTGCCCCCTGGGATCATAGGATTCACATTGCGCACAAACAAGTCATGGCACACATACATGCTAGGCCCCATCAGCCAATGAATGGGCAGAGTTCTGCCTTTTACTCCCACACTACTTCCTGTTACAGTTAGAGCTGCATTACTTCCTGTCAGCTGATCTCTGAGGGAGCACACAGCCCATCACAAAATGGCGGCTCAAGGGAAAGGATGTAAAAGGGCAATATTTACTGATATATATATATTCCAGTTTGGGGAGATTCTTTAGCAGGTCACTTAACATAATATCAACTATCTGTATTCATTCTGGGGGTATAGTTTTCCTTTAATATGCAGTGCTCCACAATTCCATTAGACATACACACAAATAAGTTAGTGTACCTCTTCTTAAGGGCAGCAGCTTATTTTCCAGTATATCCTTGGCATCTGTGCCTTCATCCATTAAATCCAGCTTGGTAATAACTCCAATTGTCCGCAGACCTTTAAACCAAAAACAATGCAAAGATAGTTCCCAAGTTAAGGTTAGTAGGTGGGGTTAAAAAAAATGGATCTTATTGGCACTAAGTGGCACAGATGGGCATCCCACTGTGTTCTTACCTTGCGGATCCACTTCCTTGGCCATTTTCAGGGCATCGGAGTTGGCCAGGTCAGTGTTGCCGGGTGTGACAGCCAGGATGAGGCAGCTGTCCCTGCTGATGAACTGCAAGATCATATCTTTGATCTGGTACTCGATGTCGTGGGGCTGGTCACCTACTGGAACCTTGGTTATACCCGGGAGGTCGATCAGTGTCAGGTTCAAAACTAAAAGAAGATTGGTTAGAGAGTTAAATACCTTCCAGCGTGCCACAGGCCAAGCCTGCCCAGTGACATTTCCCACACTAATTTGCTGTTACAACTCCTACACCCGGCTGTCTGGAAATTCTGGGAGTTACAGTTTAACACCTGGAGTGTGACATTCCTGTACCAAATTCCTTCCTGCAGTAGAGAAAACCATGCAGCTCCTTTTAAGGATACCTGCCCCCCTCCTGCTGTTGTATGTGCCCTACAACTATTATCTGGGCTGGCTATGCCTCATACAGAGCCCCCAAACTCTATTTATCTATATATAGCCCACTCAGAGATAAGCCAGAATAGTACCTTCTGTGCTGAGAGATCCCAGCTCTAAAGCAGCGCTTCCCAAACACAAGGCCTAGCTGCTGCCCACATGGAGGGCCACCCAGAGCAAGGCGTATGTTTCAGCATGTTCCAAGGAACGTTCCAGCTGGCCATCATTTTTTTTTAGCACAATTTTTTTTTAATTATATGCCATTTTATTCTGCTTCCAGACTGCTAACTGGAGGAGTCACCAATGTCTGGACTAAAATTGGCCAGATCTCGATTGGGCAGGTTTGATTTTCCGTCGGATCGGAGACGGCATTGAGTCATTGATGCAGCCCTTGGTCTAACAGCCCATGTACCCACAATAGGTAGCCATGTTGGGAGACAACCCGCTTATTTGGTGACCTCGCTAATATGGCTGCCTTAAGACTTCAGTTTTATTCTCTCTTTCATTTACAGCTTATCTATTGATTCAGGCTCTCTGACTTCCATTTTGATTTAAAACTGCTCTATGGTTTCTAGGCTAAATAACCCCTTCCAACCAGATAACCACTGAAATTCCAAGCCTGAGAGCAGCAGTACAAAAACTAATGTAAAAAAAAAATACATAAATAAAGACCAGTTGCAATATGTCTTAAAATGCTGGGGTCTACACCTTATTATCAGTTAATTCGAAGGTGAACTAGAATTTTAAACATTTATTGTATTATATTTTTTGGAAGTGGCTAAATGAGGGATACAACAATCCTTTGATATATCAAAAACCTTGCCATGAATCAAATGAGGCCCGGGCACTGAATGAACACTGCACCTTAAATTATATATTATATATATAATATATTCTTGCAAAGAATCGGCACTCACCAGTATCGGGCACAGGCTGGGTGCTGACAGCATACCATCAGATGGTATGCTGAAATAAATCACTGACCTGATTGATGCTGTAGCTGTGAGTGCTTTCTACTGTTGAGTTTGATATATATAATATAATATATATATATAATATATATATATATATATATATATAATATATATATATATATATATATAATATATATATAATATATATATATATATATATAATATATATATATATCCCTTTTCAGATCAATCCCATCCACCCGCCATAACTGCCAAAAACAAGCAACCCCTCTCCCCTTGCAGTTCATATTCCATTATTGCTATTCGGTGGGGTCAGCCTAGGGATCCTTTGTATAGACAATGAGTTGTTGTTCCCTTTTATTTGCCCAGTTCCCGAATTTTATACTTGCAGACAATCGGATCTTATGAAATGTTCCTCTAATTGACTGATGGTGACGTAAAGATGAATCAGCAGTAACTAAAACCCCATGGGCCTTGGGCAAATTTCACCTTTAAATCGCATGAAATGTATTTTAAAGGAAAACTAAACCCTAAAAATGAATATGACCAAAAAATGCCATATTTTATATACTGCAACAGCCTCAGTTTCAGACTCTCAATAGCAGCCATGACCTAGGACTTTAAACTTGTCACAGGGGCTTGTTGGGGACACTCACAGATGACAGGTAAGATCTAAAAGGGACACACGAGTTCAGGTTCAGACTGTGGCCTTGGTATTATAAATATACAGTGTCTCAAAGGGCCAACACCAGTCTAATATATAGTGAGCCTATGGCTATGGAGTAGCCCTCTGTTGTCAGTCTGGACTGGCCTAAGCCCCCCATTGGTGTCACCTGAGAGACAACCCAAGGCAGGTGAGCTGGGATGATAAATATAAAGAAATATCAAATAGTATAGAAGTATTGATTACATGATCTGTGCATATAAACTATCCTGTGTAAAACAAAAATATGACTTAGCTTAATTACTCTTATCAGCTCACACAGACCAGCTTTGGGTGCGCTAGTTTTGACCAATGGCATTCTTTGGGTGGATTAATTTAAACCTACAGGATTCTTATTAGTAATTTTGTGCATCTCATGTCATTTGCAAACGTTTTGTGGGGAAGCAGCCTATAAAAGCCCCATTTGAAGCCTTCTGTGATGCTTCCCAAGACTCTCTATCATCATGGAAAGTGTCAGTGGTACTGTATATACTCAGTGGGCTCTGAGAAGCTGTTGGGTAGCTAAGCTTAGGGGTCGTCGCAAATTATCAAGCAGAAAATGAGGTTGGCCTGTCATATAAGATGATGCTACAGGGGGGATTATTAAATTCTGATGCACACTGCACAGGCCTCTAAGCTGCCATGTTGTAATTATCTGTATTAAATACTAACCAACCTGATACTGTGCCATTTATAGTCTATATATACAGTATAGTGTGAGTGGGTCCCTAAGCTCAGGTTATATTGTGCCATTTATATTTTGTATATACAGTATAGTGTGAGTGGGCCCCTAAGCTCAGGTTATATTGTGCTATTTATATTCTGTATATACAGTATAGTGTGAGTGGGTCCCTAAGCTCAGGTTATATTGTGCCATTTATATTCTGTATATACAGTATAGTGTGAGCGGGCCCCTAAGCTCAGGTTATATTGTGCCATTTATATTCTGTATATACAGTATAGTGTGAGCGGGCCCCTAAGCTCAGGTTATATTGTGCCATTTATATTCTGTATATACAGTATAGTGTGAGCGGGTCCCTAAGCTCAGGTTATATTGTGCCATTTATATTCTGTATATACAGTATAGTGTGAGCGGGCCCCTAAGCTCAGGTTATATTGTGCCATTTATATTCTGTATATACAGTATATTGTGAGTGGGCCCCTAAGCTCAGGTAAGTGACAGCAGCACAGAGTATGTGCAGGGAATCAGCAGAAAAGAAGATGTGGGGCTACTGGGGGCACAGATCTTCCCTGCTATAGAGCTGGGGTTGCCTTGGGCTTGTAGAGAAGCCCAAAACATAATGTACACCATTAAGATATATGTGTATGATATATGGGTGCCTACATGACACCTGGAGGCACCTGGTTAGTTCTGAATGCTGGAAGGCTGTATAAAGACCAGGCAGATCATATAGCTATACCTATGGTATAGGCATGAGCACCTGAGTGCAATGTATAGGACAGGGCACTCTAAACATGCTATAAATAATATATGTAGGGTGGAATTTCCCAATTGGGGTAAAGTTTCCCTCTGGAGCAGTAGCTCATAGCAACCCAGAAACATGACACACACAGAGGGGTGACCAGTTACCTTGAGTACATGCTGCAGCTGCTTGTGTGAAATGGTCTATAATACTAATCCAGAGAATAATACCCAGGAGACCCACTGATAATTGCCTCTATGACTGTTTTAGCAGAGGCAGTTCTCAGTATTGTCTATGGCAGGGTATTTTCTGGTGTTTAGTAGCCATGACAAGTAGCTGCTACTAAGTAGCTCCATGTGCCCTTAGGGTGAAGACACACTGAGCTACTAGTAGCAGATACTTTTTCACAGCTACTAAACGCCAGAAAATACCCTGCCATAGACAATACTAAGAATTGCCTCTGCTAAAAACACACATAGAGACAATTATCAGTAAATGATCAGCATTGTCTATTTTAACAGCCACAACAGGTAGCTGCTACTAGTGGCTCTGTGTGTCTTCACCCTTAGCCTTGGCCCCATTACTACTGTTTTGAAGCTCACTGAGTGGCAAGGGGCAAGGCCCACCACCCGTCATAAATGAATAAAACAGACTCAGCAACCCTTTGATATGGCTCTCGCACTCTCCCCTCACCATTGGGAGAATACACCCGCAGGTTGATGGGCACCGGCGAAATGCCTTTGTTTGTTCCCGTCACCCGGTCTGTCTCTGCTTCGATTTCCTGCCGAACTTCATCAAAGTCTGTGAATTTCTTGGATTTACAGTGTAGAAATTCTGCATATTCTATAATGAAAGGAAGAGAAAAGAAAAACAGAATTAGAAAATATGTATCTGATATTTCAGAAAATATTCAACTTAATATATTCCCTAGCAGCACATAGCACAACAATGCCAGGGCAGTAACAAGGAACAGACACAGGAACATTTACACATTGGAGCTGCCTTCTCATTGCCAATTAATACCATAAGGAAAGGTCTGAATAGAAACTCTTTCCTAACTCAGATAGGAAAGCTAGCTATACTTTAACTGTATCACCCTGCAGTGGGAGGGGCAGACTCCGTGTCCCATAGCCCCCTCCTGTCTGTCACTGTATCACCCTGCAGTGGGAGGGACAGATTCAATGTCCCATAGCCCCCTCTTGTCTGTGTCACTGTATCACCCTGCAGTGGGAGGGACAGATTCAATGTCCCATAGCCCCCTCCTGTCTGTCACTGTATCACCCTGAAGTGGGAGGGGCAGACTCCGTGTCCCATAGTTCCCTCCTGTCTGTGCCACTGTATCACCCTGCAGTGGGAGGGACAGACTCTGTGTCCCATAGCCCGCTCCTGTCTGTGCCACTGTATCACCCTGCAGTGGGAGGGACAGACTCCATGTCCCATAGCCCCCTCCTGTCTGTGTCACTGTATAACCCTGCAGTGGGAGGGGCAGACTCAGTGTCCCATAGTCCCCTCCTGTCTGTGCCACTGTATCACCCTGCAGTGGGAGGGACAGACTCAGTGTCCCATAGCCCCCTCCTGTCTGTGTCACTGTATCACCCTGCAGTGGGAGGGGCAGACTCCATGTCCCATAGCCCCCTCCTGTCTGTGTCACTGTATCACCCTGCAGTGGGAGGGACAGACTCCGTGTCCCATAGCCCGCTCCTGTCTGTGTCACTGTATCACCCTGCAGTGGGAGGGACAGACTCTGTGTCCCATAGCCCCCTCCTGTCTGTGTCACTGTATCACCCTGCAGTGGGAGGGGCAGACTCCGTCTCCCATAGCCCCCTCCTGTCTGTGTCACTGTATCACCCTGCAGTGGGAGGGACAGACTCCGTGTCCCATAGCCCGCTCCTGTCTGTGTCACTGTATCACCCTGCAGTGGGAGGGGCAGACTCCGTGTCCCATAGCCCCCTCCTGTCTGTGTCACTGTATCACCCTGCAGTGGGAGGGGCAGACTCCGTGTCCCATAGCTCCCTCCTGTCTGTGTCACTGTATCACCCTGCAGTGGGAAGGGCAGACTCCGTGTCCCATAGTTCCCTTCTGTAACACTTTATGAAATGGCAGGGATCTCCCATTCCATAAGACACAGATCTGCATGTACACAGGAATAAGTACAATAGGTCTAGGTTCTAAGGGTTACAATGTCACAAGGTGGCTGAATGACAGGGGAGAGAGTAAAACAGGATCTACCTGTGGGAAATAGATGCTACTGACTAAGAAAAGTGAATGTGAACAAAAGTTTGATAAGATTTACACCTTTTCCCCAACTCCTGCACCATGACCTGTGCATACATGATAGAGTAACCCATTAGCAGGGGCAGGAGCAGGCCCTTTCACAGTACAGCTCAAATGGAAAATCACTCCAAAATGCCACTGGCAACAAAGGGTTTTCAAAACTTTGTGCAACTTCGGAAAACTGAAGTGATGCGTAGGCCTAGCGATTCCCTTTGTTGTTAGTGGGAGGGCATTTTGGAGCAATTAGTCACCTGTGGTAGCCGGGGGGGGGACGTTAGCCTTAATTATAAAAATAAAGCCATAAACTAAATGTAATATAAATGTGTTTTCATTACACAAGTGGCTAACAAGCCGTTAAGATGAATCAGCCAATGGTCAGAGGCATTAGTGAAATAATCACCTACCTGTTTTGGAAAATATCAGCTGAAGGATAAGGGGGCGCCGTGTGACAATGCCGGATCCACGGGGCAAGAAATCCCTGCAAGAAAAAGCAGACAAACACTGGTTAAAGGAAAACTATACCCCCAGAATGAATACTTAAATAGTTTTTATTATGTTAAGTGACCTATTAAAGAATGTCGCCAAACTGGAATATATATATATCAGTAAATATTGCCCTTTTACATCCTTTCCCTTGAGCCGCCATTTAGTGATGGGCTGTGTGCTCCCTCAGAGATCAGCTGACAGGAAGTAATGCAGCTCTAACTGTAACAGGAAGTAGTGTGGGAGTAAAAGGCAGAACTCTGCCCATTCATTGGCTGATGGGGCCTAGCCTGTATGTGTGCCTTGGCTTGTTTGTGTGCACTGTGAATCCTATGATCCCACGGGGCGGCCCTTAGTACTTAAAATGGCAGTTTTCTATTTAGGATTACCCAATGGCACATACTGCTAAAAAGTATATTTATATGAAAATGGTCTATTTAGATGACGCAGGGTTTTACATATGAGCTGTTTATGCAATATATATATATATATTTATTTATAGAGACCTACATTGTTTGAGGGTTTAGTTTTCCTTTAAATGTATTATGCAATGGTCCAACAGAAGTACATAACCAAGGTTTGCTAATGGGTGGCAAAGTTATGCTGCCCAAAGCCTATATCAGTTGCCCACTAAGCCACTCGCAGATACCCTGTATATAGCGCCTGCCTGACTGGCTAATATCTTTCATACAGGCTAGACCCCAAAGGGTCTGCTTAGGCTGATATTACAATCCAATCATTAGCCAGGGGGGCAAACAATGAGATCAGTCTGTTTTGGCCCAGCACCTTAGTCCAAAATGGCCAAACACCCTCACAACTGGGGTGGCTGAGTATGCCCAGGCAGCCTACAGTGAACAGTACACAGAGTATCCATCCTGGGTCTGCCATTCATGCCTCTCTGCTCACCAAAACACTAAGATGTTTATGTAATAAAAAGCAATAAATTTGCCCAGGAGGAGTAACCCATAGCAACCAATCAGAATGTAGAATTTACTGGACGTCTGTTTAAAAGCAAATATCTTATTGGTTGCTATGGATTACTGCTCCTGGGTAAACTTACTGCCTTTAAGTACTTAAGGGGGTAAATATGGCAACCTTTTATATGCCTCAATATGCCATAGAAACACAGCAAACAGCCATGCAGAGAACAAGAAGCAGATATAATACATAAATACACGGATCTAGGTTTAGTCTGTAAACAGCTGGGTCGGTTCTGACAGTCTCGCTGCTAGATCCCAGTATGATGACTTGGCAATACAGACTGTTATGCATGTTAACCTGTTCATGGCAGGAGGAGAACATAGCTGCGAAGGGGTTAACCCTGGCCGGGACAAAGTGCTTGTTTAGCAAGGCACGAGATACCAGCAGTGATTCTACAGTTATACACAGGCTGGCCCATAACCAACAGGAAGCAGAACCACTGATACACACAGGAAAGGGCCCGGCGCTCTGCAGGGAAGGTCACGGAGCGTGCAGCCCACCCCCCTTACAGGAATACATGGCGGAAAGAGGAGTCAGGCCTGTATTATATCCCTATATACACATCCCTCAGCGCCGCTAATTATACTCATGTTACAGAAATACCTGGCGAGAGCAGAACCCAGCCCGACTAATGAAATATTAATGGCACCACTTTCCCTACAAAGCCGGCTAAGTTGCCCTTGACTTCCCCGTGTACCTGTGTGTGACAGCTATATAAATAGCGGGGAGGGGCCGGCGTATAAAGCATCAGGAGAACAAAAGCTGCCATAGGGGGAAACAAAGATAAACTAGAGAAATGGCCGAAGGGAGGGTAAACAGAGGGGTTACTATTCTGCCCAAATGCTTTTTTCCCCCCCAATTATTTCTCATTATGGTTTATGTCCAGCCTATGTATCTACTGTCTCAGTAGCCAATCAGAATGCCTTGCGTTCTTTAAGAATGCGTCGTTGCCACTTTAAAGGGGAAGTTCACCTGAAAATAACGTTTAGTATTTTACAGAATGGCCAATTCTAAACAACTTTTCAACTGGTCTTCATTATTTATTTTTAATAGTTTAAAATTATTTGCCTTCTTCTTCTTCTGACTTTTTTCAGCTTCCAAATGGGGGTCACTGACCCCGGCAGCCAAACAAAGTCTACAATTTGATTGCTATTTTTACTTTTTGTTACTTATTCATATTCCAGTCTCTCATTCAAACCACCCCCTGGTTGCTAAGGTAACTGGAACCCTAGCAACCAGGTAACTGCTGAAATTCCAAACTTGAAAATAAAGTGAAAAGAAAAAAAAATGAAGACCAATTGAAAATTGCCTTGAATATGACTCTCTATATCATATTAAAAGTTAATTCAAAAGGTGAACAACCCCTTTACGTGGAGAATATTGTGTTGTACACGTGCCATGGGCCCAGTAGGAAAGTCCTTCCTGTCTGTCCAAGAACTCCCATCCACTTGGTCTCTGACAGCAGAGTCTTTGTACAAAGTATCCGGTAACAGCAGGGGGGGCTCAGAACTGAAGCCTTTGGGGCAGACTGGGAGGAAACGGTCCGCCCTGGACATGTATGACTTGGCCAAGTTTAATGTCCAGAAAACCTAAAGGAAACATATTTAAAGGAAAACTTAAGGGGTTGTTCACCTTTACGTTAACTTTTACCCCCCCATGTAATAAAAGGCACTAAGTTTGTCCATTAGCAGTAATCCATAGTAACCAATAAGATGTTTACTTTTAAACAGGTGACCTGTAAAATCAACCTGCCGATTGGTTGCTATGAGTTACTGCTCCTGGGCAAACTCAGTGCCTTTTAGTCATAACCCCTTCACTATGTTATTCAATAGCCAATTCTAAATGGTCTTCATTAATCACTGACCCCAGGAAGCCAAAACACTATTGCTCTGTGAGGCTACAATATATCAGTCTTTCATTCAATCCCTGGTTGCTAAGGAAGTTTGGATCCTAGCAACCAGATAACTGGAGAGTTGCTGAACAAAAAGTGAAATAAATAATAAAAATGAAGACCAATTGCAGACTGTCACAGAATATTACTCTCTACATTATTGTAAAAGTTAAATTTAATATGAACAGCCACTTTAATATGTTTATCAGTGGGAAATTTGCAGGTTTTCTTCTGAGGCGAGATGGCTGCGGTGGTTCTTTCCCATAAGGCACCTAAGCCAGGTGTAACTCGTTAGGGTCAGGCTTATCAGAGAATGACCTCATTGCACACAACAGGGAGAAATCCTTACAGTTGCTATGGAGTTAAGGAACAAGGTACACCGGTTACACCTATGGAGACTCTGCATTTCATGTAGCGTTAGAGGGATCCTACCTTAATTTGGATCTCTATACCTTATTTCTTAGTTAAGAACAAGTACAAGGTACTGCTATGGGACCCATTATCCACAATGCTTGGGATCTGGTGTTTTCCATATCAGTGGTTCTTCCTTAATTTGGATCTCTATACCTTATTTCTTAGTTAAGAACAAGTACAAGGTACTGCTATGGGACCCGTTATCCACAATGCTTGGGACCTAGGGTTTTCCATGTCAGGGGTACCTTCATTTGGATCTCTATACCTTATTAAAGAAGTACAAGGTACAGCTACAGGACCCGTTATCCAGATTTCTCGGGACCTGGGGTTTTCTATATCATGGGTACTTCCTTAATTTGGATCTCTATACCTTATTTCTTAGTTAAGAACAAGTACAAGGTACTGCTATGGGACCCGTTATCCACAATGCTTGGGACCTGGTGTTTTCCATATCAGTGGTTCTTCCTTAATTTGGATCTCTATACCTTATTTCTTAGTTAAGAACAAGTACAAGGTACTGCTATGGGACCCGTTATCCACAATGCTTGGGGCCTAGGGTTTTCCATGTCAGGGGTACCTTCATTTGGATCTCTATACCTTATTAAAGAAGTACAAGGTACAGCTACAGGACCAGTTATCCAGATTTCTCGGGACCTGGGGTTTTCTATATCATGGGTACTTCCTTAATTTGGATCTCTATACCTTATTTCTTAGTTAAGAACAAGTACAAGGTACAGCTACGGGACCTATTATCCAGAATGCTCTGGACCTGGGGTTTCCTGGATAAGGGGTCTTTCCATAATTTGGATCACAGTGCCTTAAGACTACTAAAAATGAAATAAACAATTAATAAACTGTATAGCATTCTTTTTCTTCCCATAAGGATTAATTATATCTTAATTACCATCAAGTATTACAGAGAAAAAGGAAATCAAGTTGAATTATTTGATGGTCTTCTTGTAATTTGGAACTTTAAGGATAATGGGTTTCCAGATAACGGGTCCAGTACCTTTATGGTTTTATTACTACACAGAAAAAGAACATTTTTAAAACTGAACCGATTTGATTAAAATGGACTATGGGAGATGGCCTTCTCAAAAACTCTTTTTTTGCTAATTAGCTGCACACACAGCAATTTTTAACCCTTCACGATCCTAATTGGCACATGCTAATTAGGATTCGGATTCGGTTCAGGTTTCAGCAGCATCCTTCAGGGTGTGTTCGGGGGTTCGGCCGAACCCAAAAAAGTGGGTTTGGTGAATTCCTACTGATTACTGGGGCAAACAAGAGAGCATTCTGGGAAGGAAAGATAAAACATGGAGGCATTGGCAGGAGATGGGGGCTCATTGCTGTCTTAGAGCGGGGGGTATGTGTGTGAGTGTGCAGCTGTCGTGGAATGGTGACTCTCTAATCTGTCAGGGGCCGCTATAGGAGACATAATTAGGGACAGGTTAGAGATGCCATTTGGCGAGGGTGATGAACGGCAAGTTATTTGCAGCCCTGCCTGTAAAAGCTTTCCCTGGGAAGAGACATCTGAATGCGAGTGAGTGTAAGAGACAGAGAGAGATATTAAGTATGTGACCCTGGTTCAGTGTTGCTGTTGGGGAGGGGCAGACAATACAGAGAGGCCTCTATATGTGGGCAATAAGCTCTCAGTAGGAGCCACATGTAACAGTCTCTCTCATATCGATATAACTTCCACAGATGGGGATATATGAGGGGGTTGTGGTCCCCAGTCAGTTGCACCTAAAACCATTTTAGGTGCTCTTTGAACATCCCTATAGTCGCCCTCTGCGCCACTCAGTCCTTCCTGCTTTCCACTGTGAATTGGACTAGGGGACAGCTCCGGGGTCCCCATTTGCAATAAACAACAAGGGCAGTCGCACAACTGCATCAAGAACGTCGCTCCTTTGTAAGCGCAAGAGATACATGGGAATGGGCACCCACGTTACATTCATTCTGCTCAAACACCAGATTTATACGAACAGCAGGAAAGAGAGAGACGCTGCCCAGCTGCCGCCGCTCTGGTTCCTCTTCACTACCTTCTGGCCTCACAATTGATTTATTGGTCTAAATGGCCATTAGCTTGCCAGGAATGCAGAGAAAAATATGGTTAAAATACCCTAATCTGCCTGGAAAAATCTGTACAGGTATCGGACCCCTTATTCGGAAACCCATTATACAGAAAGTTCCGAATTATGGAAAGGTTATCTCCCATAGACTCCATTTTAATTAAATAATTTACATTTTTTTCTCTGTAATAATAACACAGTACCTGTACTTGATCCCAACTAAGATATAATTACCCCTTATTGGGGGCAGAACAGCCCTATTGGGTTTATTTAATGGTTAAATGATTCCCTTTTCTCTGTAATAATAAAACAGTACCTGTACTTGATCCCAACTAAGATATAATTACCCCTTATTGGGGCAGAACAGCCCTATTGGGTTTATTTCATGGTTAAATGATTCCCTTTTCTCTGTAATAATAAAACAGTACCTGTACTTGATCCCAACTAAGATATAATTACCCCTTATTGGGAGCAGAACAGCCCTATTGGGTTTATTTAAGGGTTAAATGATTCCCTTTTCTCTGTAATAATAAAACAGTACCTGTACTTGATCCCAACTAAGATATAATTACCCCTTATTGGGGCAGAACAGCCCTATTGGGTTTATTTAATGGTTAAATGATTCCCTTTTCTCTGTAATAATAAAACAGTACCTGTACTTGATCCCAACCAAAAAATAATTAATCCTTATTGGAGCCAAAACAATCATATTGGCATATTGGGTTTAATCACTGTTTAAATAATTTTTTTAGCAGACTTAAGGTATGGAGATCCAAATTAAGGAAAGACCCCTTATCCAGAAAACCCCAGGTCCCGAGCATTCTGGATAAGGGGCCCCATACCTGTACCTGTAAAGCAGCTGTATATGAATCATTAACCAAATTATGCATACCTAAGCTGACCCCTTCATCCCTAATATGGACTACAAGTCCCAGCACCCCTTCTTTGCCATGCAGGACTAAAACTTCCAACCTGCTTGATTTAACAGTAGAGGATGCTGGGAGCTGTAATATGGCAACATCTGGGGACAATAAGTGCAGAAACACTGCTTTTGTATGTGTGATTTTGCTTGGAGCCATCAGAAAAGAGAAGGAAATCTGCTGATTGCTATGAAAAGCAGGACCTTAAGGGTGAAGGCACACAGAGCTACTAGTAGCAGCTACTCGTCATGGTTACTAAAATAGACAATGCTGATCATTTACGGATAACACGCTCTACAACTGTTTTAGCAAAGGCAATTCTCAATACTGTCTATGGCAGGGGATTTTCTAGAGTTTAGTAGCCGTGAAAAATAGCTGCTACTTAGTAGCTCTGTGTGTCTTCACCCTAACAGCAACCAGGTCAGCTGGCTCTCAAGGTCTGCCGGAAATATTACTCTTTTATCTGTCATCACACTGCTACCACAAATTCTACAAAGTAAAGAAGTTGCAGATAAGGAAAGTAAAGAAAATCTGACTATACAGGCAATGTGGCAGCTCCTATAGAAACGTAAAAAGACTGTGGCTAGCCTCTGGGAAGGGACTGTGGGATAGCAGGTATAGTAGGGAGAGATGGTGCCTATAGTAGCAGTGGGGGGATAATAGCCTCTGGGAAGGGACTGGGGCTGTGGGATAGCAGGTATAGTAGGGAGAGATGGTGCCTATAGTAGCAGTGGGGGGATAATAGCCTCTGGGAAGGGACTGGGGCTGTGGGATAGCAGGTATAGTAGGGAGAGATGGTGCCTATAGTAGCAGTGGGATAATAGCCTCTGGGAAGGGACTGGGGCTGTGGGATAGCAGGTATAGTAGGGAGAGATGGTGCCTATAGTAGCAGTGGGGGGATAATAGCCTCTGGGAAGGGACTGGGGCTGTGGGATAGCAGGTATAGTAGGGAGAGATGGTGCCTATAGTAGCAGTGGGGGGATAATAGCCTCTGGGAAGGGACTGGGGCTGTGGGATAGCAGGTATAGTAGGGAGAGATGGTGCCTATAGTAGCAGTGGGGGGATAATAGCCTCTGGGAAGGGACTGGGGCTGGGGGATAGCAGGTATAGTAGGGAGAGATGGTGCCTATAGTAGCAGTGGGGGGATAATAGCCTCTGGGAAGGGACTGGGGCTGTGGGATAGCAGGTATAGTAGGGAGAGATGGTGCCTATAGTAGCAGTGGGGGGATAATAGCCTCTGGGAAGGGACTGGGGCTGGGGGATAGCAGGTATAGTAGGGAGAGATGGTGCCTATAGTAGCAGTGGGGGGATAATAGCCTCTGGGAAGGGACTGGGGCTGTGGGATAGCAGGTATAGTAGGGAGAGATGGTGCCTATAGTAGCAGTGGGGGGATAATAGCCTCTGGGAAGGGACTGGGGCTGTGGGATAGCAGGTATAGTAGGGAGAGATGGTGCCTATAGTAGCAGTGGGATAATAGCCTCTGGGAAGGGACTGGGGCTGTGGGATAGCAGGTATAGTAGGGAGAGATGGTGCCTATAGTAGCAGTGGGGGGATAATAGCCTCTGGGAAGGGACTGGGGCTGTGGGATAGCAGGTATAGTAGGGAGAGATGGTGCCTATAGTAGCAGTGGGAGGATAATAGCCTCTGGGAAGGGACTGGGGCTGTGGGATAGCAGGTATAGTAGGGAGAGATGGTGCCTATAGTAGCAGTGGGAGGATAATAGCCTCTGGGAAGGGACTGGGGCTGTGGGATAGCAGGTATAGTAGGGAGAGATGGTGCCTATAGTAGCAGTGGGATAATAGCCTCTGGGAAGGGACTGGGGCTGTGGGATAGCAGGTATAGTAGGGAGAGATGGTGCCTATAGTATCAGTGGGCGGGGGGGGGGGGATAATAGCCCCTGGGAATCAACATTGGGACAATTTTAGTCCAGATATTGATTGGGGTGGCCTGTTGGAGGGCCCCATACATGGGCAGATAAGTGGTTGAGTTGGTCTGAAGGGCCTGAAACGGCAGCTGAAATCTTGCAATAAAGAGAAAAAAAACCTTTATATATAACATACAAAAACGATCTAAAAACAAGTATTATTCACCAAAAATACAAATATTCAAGTACAGGTATGGGACCCATTATCCAGAATGTTTGGAATGTTTGGAACCTTGTGTTTTCCAGATAAGGGGTCTTTCCATAATTCGGACCTTACCTTAAGTCTATTAAAAAATAATTTAAACGTTGAATAAACCCAATAGGGCTGTTCTGCCCCCAATAAGGGGTAATTATATCTTAGTTGGGAACAAGTACAGGTACTGTTTTATTATTACAGAGAAAAGGGAATCATTTAACCATGAAATAAACCCAATAGGGCTGTTCTGCCCCAATAAGGGGTAATTATATCTTAGTTGGGATCAAGTACAGGTACTGTTTTATTATTACAGAGAAAAGGGAATCATTTAACCATTAAATAAACCCAATAGGGCTGTTCTGCCCCAATAAGGGGTAATTATATCTTAGTTGGAATCAAGTACAGGTACTGTTTTATTATTACAGAGAAAAGGGAATCATTTAACCATTAAATAAACCCAATAGGGCTGTTCTGCCCCCAATAAGGGGTAATTATATCTTAGTTGGGATCAAGTACAGGTACTGTTTTATTATTACAGAGAAAAGGGAATCATTTAACCATTAAATAAACCCAATAGGGCTGTTCTGCCCCCAATAAGGGGTAATTATATCTTAGTTGGGATCAAGTACAGGTACTGTTTTATTATTACAGAGAAAAGGGAATCATTTAACCATTAAATAAACCCAATAGGGCTGTTCTGCCCCAATAAGGGGTAATTATATCTTAGTTGGGATCAAGTACAGGTACTGTTTTATTATTACAGAGAAAAGGGAATCATTTAACCATTAAATAAACCCAATAGGGCTGTTCTGCCCCCAATAAGGGGTAATTATATCTTAGTTGGGATCAAGTACAGGTACTGTTTTATTATTACAGAGAAAAAGGAAATCAATTTCAAAAATATGAATTATTTGATTAAAATGGAGTCTATTCGGAGGTGGCCATTCCGTAATTTGGAACTTTCTGGATAATGGGTTTCCGGATAAGGGGTCTGATACCTGTATTACAATGAGCCCCTACATAGAGGAAGTATATATAAAAAATCTGGCACCTTGATATCAATATCAATTTTGTAGAACTGAGAGACTAGATTGTAACTGTTTCAGACAGAACACTGTATAAAATATGAACCGAAGTGAGGGAGAGAAAAGAAAAAGAAAAGATAGTTGTGGCTTTTGATTATTTTGATTTTTCTCACCCTATTTGCTAAAGGAGCAATGAAACCAGAGCCACTGTGTAAGGTACAGAGAGAGAGGGCTGGGTTCCCACAGATAATTTGTGCGACAGAAACAATGAGAACAATAAAGGGGATTCTCTTTCCGCAACCATAAAACAAAAACCATATCTGTGTACATGATGGGCCCCCAAGTATCACGTTCCCCTGTGTATATTTACAGTTCAGCAATTTCCCCATTTCCAGTTCCTGCGAGACTGCTGACACCACACACTTGTGCATTTGTCACATTAAATACCACATTGCACTTGCTCGGGGTGACACATTTAGGAAACAGTAATGTTTGCAGATACTCGCATCCCTAAGCTGCGCGGGGAGATTCTGTGAGATGGGGTCAGATCGACAGACAGGGTTGCCACTTAGCCGGCATTTCACCGGTCTAGCCAGTAAGATACTACCCAGGGCCGGGGCTGGTATTACAAATTTACCAGCAATGTGATAAACTCTGACCAACAAAATCCATTTATTATGTCACATGTAGTTTATCCTACAGAGCAGGGATCCCCAACCAGTGGCTCAGGGCAACATGTTGCTCCCCAACCCCTTGGGTGTTGCTCTCAGTGCCCCCAAACCAGGGAGTTATTTTTGAATTCCTGACTTGGGGGCAAGTTTTGGTTGAATAAAAACAAGATTTCCTACCAAATAAAGCCCCCTGTAAGCTGATAGTGTGCATAGAGGCCCCTAATAGCCAATCTTAGCCCTTATTTGGCTCCTCCATGAACTTTTATGGTGCTTGTGTTGCTCCCCAAGTCTTTTTACATTTGACTGCTATAGAGAAATGGCACATTGGCGATTCTATGCCTTTCCAAGTTTTTCTTGCTGGAAAAACCGAATCCCTCGCAGGTCAGGGCGATTATCCCTTGAAAACGAATAAGCCGGTGTTTCTGCAAGGCAACTCATACAAATTTTAATGTAGAAAAAGGGACAGTAAGCTCCAATAAGAGGTGCACAATGTTTCTCCAGGTCTAGTAACCCAAAGCAGCCAATCAGATATTTGCTTTGAAGCAGAAGAACGGAAAACGCTACCCGCTTGCTTTGTGGATTGGCCGATGTGCATCAGGACTTTATAAAGCTAATTTCTCATTTAGAGGCAGCATAGTGGTTAGCTGGGTGCGTACCTTGGCCAAGTCTAGCAACATGGCAGCTCCCTTGTTATAGGCACAAATGGAAATGTCTGAGGAATGAACATAATGCATACAGTGCAGACTATGCCTCAGCAGGTAAGAGGCAAATCCACGGAGCAGAAAAGCGCTGCTCGGTGTTTACAATCCCTCCCTCGGACTGCCCCAAGGGCCCTTGCTTTCTACTCCGGCTCCCAGGAGCGCGGCCGATGAGTCAGTGAGACCGGTAGAGCAGCTCTGCTGTAAGGGGATCCTGCAGGGTGCACTTGGGTGCTGCTAACTGGGTGTGTAAATGTAGGTGTGTGGCTCCGAGTGCGACCTTTGCACAGGGCTGCCTTGTGACACAAACCCTAGTGCTCGGTTGTGCCGGGCCGGGTTCCCCTTACACAGCTGCTTCTTTTGCCCCGAGTGCTCGATAAGACAAATAAGAACGTGCATAACTGTAATGGGTGTGCTCCTATTTATTCACACACAGATAAGCACTGCTGACAGCGAGGATGCGACTCACTAAGGCACAGTGGTTTCTGCACCTGCCCACACGCCTATTATTAATTACAGCAAATGCAACACAAACAAACTGCCAGGTCCCTAAACACTGCTAGCTGGCACTTGTGAGGCCAGTCCAAACTATACAAACACACAATTAGAAGGGTTTGTTCCCCTTTGAGTTAACTTTATAGTATGATATAGAGCAGTGATCCCCAACCAGTGGCTCGGGGGCAACATGTTGCTCCCCAACCCCTTGGATGTTGCTCTCAGTGCCCCCAAACCAGGGAGTTATTTTTTAATTCCTGACTTGGGGGCAAGTTTTGGTTGAATAAAAACAAGACTTACTACCAAATAAAGCCCCTGTAAGCTGATAGTGTGCATAGAGGCCCCTAATAGCCAATCACAGCCCTTATTTGGGTCCTTTAATGAAGCTTGTGTTGCTCTCCAAGTCTTTTTACATGTGACTGACCCATGAATAAGAAAGGTTGGGGAGTAATTTTCTGAGACTATCTGCAGTTGGTATTCATTTTTTTTATTATATGTGGTTTTTAAATTATTTCACTTTTTGTTCAGCAGCTCTCCAGTTTGAACTTCAGCAGTTATCTAGTTGCCAGGGAGTGGTTTGAATGAGAGACTGATATGGCACGGGCATATTTATTATACGGTGTCAGTATTAAATTAGAAGAGTATTGAGACTATAGTTAAAGGCAAGGGGGTAATTATAGGGTTAACAGTTATAGAAAGACCTAAAAAAGGCCTTTTTGGTTGTTACTTCTCTGTCCATGAGAGAAGCTTTATTCTTTACTTGGGAAGGTGGGGGGGCTGTTTGGGCCTAAATGTAATTGAAATGCCAGAGCTTATTTTGAATGCCAGTCCTGGTCTGTACTTGCCCTTAAAACTGGGGTTCCAAAACTGTGGCACTTGCCGCCGCCCCCCCCCCCCCCCACAGGACGCCACTTACATGCTGGGCCAAATCAGGCTGATCCGATTGTTGGGCCACAAATTTCTAACATGCCAGGTATCTGTAGGGGAAGCAGGGAACACAACACACAGACAGAGACAGCCACATAGAATTCTAAGAAATAAGTAATGATTATTGTCAAACCGTAACAACACCATAATACATTTCATTACAAAACACTAAGGGTGAAGACACCCAGAGCTACTTAGTAGCAGCTACTTGTCATGGCTACTAAATGCCAGAAAATTCCCTGCCATAGACAATAGAGAGGGTCCAGAGAAGGGCAACTAAGCTGGTAAAGGGTATGGGAAGTCTCAGTTATGGGGAAAGACTGGCCAAGTTGGGTCTGTTTACACTGGAGAAGAGGCGCTTAAGGGGGATATGATAACTATGTATAAATATATAAGGGGATCATATAATAACCTCTCTAATGCTTTATTTACCAGTAGGTCCTTCCAACGGACACGAGAGCCCCCACTCCGTTTAGAAGAAGGGAGGTTCCGTTTAAATATTGGGAAAGGGTTTGTTACAGTGAGAGCTGTGAGGCTGTGGGATTCCCTCCCTGAATCAGTCGTACTAGTGCTGGGCGGTATACCGGTTTAACCGGTATACCGGTTTTAAAAAAAAAAACGGTATAAGTTTTAAACATACCGCTATACCGGTATGCGCGCCTCCTGCTTTTTTTCTCCTGTTACTTCCGGGTTGCGCCCGTGCGTACGTGACGTCGGCGCGCATGTGACGTCAGCGCGCATGTGACGTCAGCGCGCACGCTAGGACGCATCGCTGGAGCTGGAGGAACTACAAGTTGGGTAAGTTCTGCTGGGGGGGTTGTGGCGGCTGGGGGGTTGGGGCTGCGGTTGGGGGGGGTTGTGGTTGGGGGGGGTTGGGGGTTGTGGTTGGGGGGGGTTGGGGCTGGGGGGGTGGGGGTTGGGGCTGGGGTTGGGGGGGGCTGGGGGGGTTGGGGCTGGGGTTGGGGGGGCTGGGGCTGGGGCTGGGGGGTTGGGGCTGGGGTTGGGGGGGGCTGGGGTTGGTGTTGGGGGGGGCCACCAATATTTATTATTTATTTTTTTATTTATATACCGTCAAATACCGTGATACCGATATAATTTTGAAAATACCGTGATATAAATTTTTGGTCATACCGCCCAGCTCTAAGTCGTACTGGCTGATACATTAGATAGGTACAAGTAGGGGCTGGGTGGCTTCTTAGCAAGTGAGGGAATATACAGGGGTAGGGGAGATAGCTCTCTCAGTACAAGTGAGGGAATACAGGGGTAGGGGAGATAGCTCTCAGTACAAGTGAGGGAATACAGGGGTAGGGGGATAGCTCTCTCAGTACAAGTGAGGGAATACAGGGGTAGGGGAGATAGCTCTCAGTACAAGTGAGGGAATACAGGGGTAGGGGGGATAGCTCTTAGTACAAGTGAGGGAATAAAGGGGTATGGGAGATAGCTCTCAGTACAAGTGAGGGAATACAGGGGTATGGGGAGATAGCTCTCAGTACAAGTGAGGGAATACAGGGGTATGGGGAGATAGCTCTCAGTACAAGTGAGGGAATACAGGGGTAGGGGAGATAGCTCTCTCAGTACAAGTGAGGGAATACAGGGGTAGGGGGGATAGCTCTCAGTACAAGTGAGGGAATACAGGGGTAGGGGAGATAGCTCTCAGTACAAGTGAGGGAATACAGGGGTAGGGGGATAGCTCTCAGTACAAGTGAGGGAATACAGGGGTAGGGGAGATAGCTCTCAGTACAAGTGAGGGAATACAGGGGTAGGGGGGATAGCTCTCAGTACAAGTGAGGGAATACAGGGGTAGGGGAGATAGCTCTCAGTACAAGTGAGGGAATACAGGGGTAGGGGAGATAGCTCTCAGTACAAGTGAGGGAATACAGGGGTAGGGGGATAGCTCTCAGTACAAGTGAGGGAATACAGGGGTAGGGGAGATAGCTCTCAGTACAAGTGAGGGAATACAGGGGTATGGGAGATAGCTCTCAGTACAAGTGAGGGAATACAGGGGTATGGGAGATAGCTCTCAGTACAAGTGAGGGAATACAGGGGTAGGGGGGATAGCTCTCAGTACAAGTGAGGGAATACAGGGGTATGGGAGATAGCTCTCAGTACAAGTGAGGGAATACAGGGGTAGGGGAGATAGCTCTCAGTACAAGTGAGGGAATACAGGGGTATGGGGAGATAGCTCTCAGTACAAGTGAGGGAATACAGGGGTATGGGGAGATAGCTCTCAGTACAAGTGAGGGAATACAGGGGTAGGGGGGATAGCTCTCAGTACAAGTGAGGGAATACAGGGGTAGGGGAGATAGCTCTCAGTACAAGTGAGGGAATACAGGGGTATGGGGGATAGCTCTCAGTACAAGTGAGGGAATACAGGGGTAGGGGGGATAGCTCTCAGTACAAGTGAGGGAATACAGGGGTAGGGGAGATAGCTCTCAGTACAAGTGAGGGAATACAGGGGATATGGGAGATAGATCTTAGTACAAGTTGATCCAGGGACTGGTCTGATTGCCATCTTGGGGTCAGGTAGGAATTTTTTCTCCCCCCTTAAAGAGGCTTCAGATGGGGTTTTTTGCCTTCCTCTGGATCAACTAGAAGTTAGGCAGGTTATATAAAGGCATTATGGTTGAACGTGATGGACGTACGTCTTTTTTCAACCTAACTTACTATGTTACTATGTAATACTGAGAACTGCCCCTGCTAAAACACATGTAGAGACAGTTATCAGTCTGTTTCTGTAGCTACTAGTAGCTCTGTGTATCTTCACCCTAAGAGTGCCACAGAGCATACAATCTAATTTGTGACCTTCCATCCCATCTACATAGTGCTAACAGAAAGCTGTTTAGTTATTTAGTTGCCACAGAGCATTCTTTTAATGACAGGATATATATTATTTATACAGACACAGTTATTCCAGCAGGGACCATAGCAGTTTAAATGGCCGATACTGCAGAATACGCACAGTGTTTGTGTGGCCCCTTCTCTTCATGCTCCTAGTTACAGGCTTTGTGATGTGTAACAAAGAGTTGACACTGTAAATACCTTTGTATCAGCAAGAAAAGCTTGTTTGGAGTAATGGCTCGCTACTACGTGTGCGCTTTATACGTACGTCGAAATGCCAGTGGGCGAAAGGACAATGGAGTGGAACTGGAATGTACCGCGTAATTGCTGGGATCTGCTGTACTCTACCCATGGCGACAGACCCCCCAAATGCCAAAACACCAAGCCCTGCAGTAGACTGTAAGCTCTTCAGACAGTAAACTGTTAAATACAATGATTGTTTTCTTTCTGACCCACTACTTCCTACACATTTCTTGGGAAGCCAGCATTTCCTCCATATTTCATAACATGCCTCAATTAATTGCATGTAATAGATCATTAGGAATTATTAATCATACCAGCGCCATGACCACAGGCCACAGTGTGCCAAACCCATCTATCGCCCAGCGTGATTGGAGTTAGATTAATATTTAGAGTATTTCAATATTTAAAGGGCAAGTAAAGCCCTAAAGCAAATTTCAACTATTACAGGGCTGCTGCACCAGTCCACAGATTCAGCAGCCGTTACCCTCCCTTGTCCCCAAAGCCAAATGTAATAGTATGGTGCCATTGTTCCATTACGGAAGCCATGGGCATTGCTTTATAAGGTGGCCCAGTGCAGCCAAAGCTCTTGCAAAGCTGACAGCCCCTAAAGAAAGAGCCCTGTAGTACCAGGGTAATCTTTCTGCCCTGTGATAGGCTGCTGGGCTGTTAAAGCCTATTATAACTTGTATATTCTGTAACTTATAAAGAGTTAGTAATTAACTACAGATCTAATCAGCCCTGTTGTTTCCTCTTTTCACCATGAAATGAGTGACCTAATATCAAGCAACGAACTCCAAGTTCAGGTTTAAGCTACACACACAAATACCGGGTTTAAGTTCCCCTTTAAATTATAAAACATGGGCTGCATGAAAATTTGGCGATAGGTGCCCCAATAAAACATAAATGAGAAGTCAATTTTACCTACAAACCCCAATATGCCCACATTTGGACTGAGCGCTGAACTTCCAAAGTGCAGCCCTGAAGCAGTTGCTGTGAAACGTACAACTCCGGGTGTCTCCTGTCAGACGCCGGGAATTCTGGTTCAACAACTGGGTGAGGTCACAGGGCATATAACTCTGCTCGCAGGGTGCCCTTGCCTTTAATATGTACGAAAATATAAGCTCACAAGCTGAAAATAGTGACGGCGCTCAATCAAAACACTGTATTTTCTTTTTACAGCTTTGAAGCTCAAGATTTTGCAAAACTACAAATCTCAGCGTTTCTCAAGCAGCTCACGTGATGAACGGATACAGGGAGCACTGGCACCTACGAGTGTACATGGCTGCATAGATACACAGCATCACTATATTTGGCCACATTACCATCTACATGTTCCTTGTGTAATGTATGGGTTGCCCCTCACATCCATCCCAGAAGGTAGCCCCCAACATTGTGGCTTTCTCCCTGAACTCCCCTGTCTGAGGTTATAGCTCTGATTCGGATTCTGGCAAATGCCAGAGGGGCTGCTGTAAGATGCCATAGACACTCACTATTTATTGGGCCTATGGGGGGGCTGTTTGGGCCTCTGTGTACTGAAAATCAGGCCCAGACTGGCAATCTGTGGGTTCAGGCAAATGCCAGAGGGGCTGCTGTAAGGTGCCATAGACACTCACTATTTATTGGGCCTATGGGGGGGCTGTTTGGGCCTGCGTGTACTGAAAATCAGGCCCGGACTGGCAATCTGTGGGTTCAGGCAAATGCCAGAGGGGCTGCTGTAAGGTGCCATAGACACTCACTATTTATTGGGCCTATGGGGGGCTGTTTGGGCCTCTGTGTACTGAAAATCAGGCCCAGACTGGCAATCTGTGGGTTCAGGCAAATGCCAGAGGGGCTGCTGTAAGATGCCATAGACACTCACTATTTATTGGGCCTATGGGGGGCTGTTTGGGCCTCTGTGTACTGAAAATCAGGCCCGGACTGGCAATCTGTGGGTTCAGGCAAATGCCAGAGGGGCTGCTGTAAGATGCCATAGACACTCACTATTTATTGGGCCTATGGGGGGCTGTTTGGGCCTGTGTGTACTGAAAATCAGGCCCAGACTGGCAATCTGTGGGTTCAGGCAAATGCCAGAGGGGCTGCTGTAAGGTGCCATAGACACTCACTATTTATTGGGCCTATGGGGGGGCTGTTTGGGCCTCTGTGTACTGAAAATCAGGCCCAGACTGGCAATCTGTGGGTTCAGGCAAATGCCAGAGGGGCTGCTGTAAGGTGCCATAGACACTCACTATTTATTGGGCCTATGGGGGGCTGTTTGGGCCTCTGTGTTCTGCCAGGGACTATTCTGACTCCCAGTCC